>NC_135174.1:4862627-6177002 GCF_041146795.1 Maylandia zebra | reverse complement strand
CATGCTGTGACCCACACACCCTGCCTGCAGTCCTCGGTCTAATTCATCCCAAAAGTGTTCTCTCAGGTTGCAGGTCAGTCAAGTTCTTCCACACCAAAATCGCTCATCCATGTCTTTCTGGGCCTTGCTTTTTGTAGCGGTGTGCAGTCATGTTGAAACAGGAAGGGGCCATCTCCAAACTAGTTCCACAAAGTTGGGACCATGAAAGTGTCCAGAAAATGCCTCGGCATGCTGAAGCATTAAGAGTTCTTTTCACTGGAACTTAGGGGCCATAATCCCTCCTCCACCAAACTTTACACTTAGCACAATGTAGTCAGACAAATACTGTTCTCCTGGCAACCACCAAACCCAGACCTTCCCATCAGATTGCCAGAAAGAGAAACGTGATTCGTCATTCCAGAGAACACTGAGATTCCAGTGCCACTGTGTTTTACATTACTGCATCCGACTCTTTACATTGTTCTTTGTGACGTAAGGCTGGGAACCAATTCCATGGAGCTCTCCGCGCACTGTTCTTGAGCTAATTTTGAAGGCCACATTGTGGCTGAGTGGGTGTCGTTCCCGTTTCTTCTTCTTTGTTATAATACCACTAACAGTGGACTGTGAAATATTTAGTAAAGGTGAATAATTAGTCAAGAGAAAATTTCACACTTGACTTGTTGCACAGATGTCATCCCATCACAGTACCACACTGGAATTAATCTCCTGAGAGTGACCCATTCTTTCAAAAATGCATGCTTGATTTTATCCACCTGGGGCCATGAAAGTGATCGTAAAACCTGAATTCAATCATTTGGAATGGTGATTAAATACTTTTGGAAATGTAATGTCTGTTCCTCCTTTGCAGTGCGGACATGCATGTCCAAACATGTGCATGTTAGGCTATAAATGAGAGCATGAATGGTTGTCTGTTCGTCCTGTGACAGCTGGAGTACGTTCATTCCCTCGAAGAATCTGAATTAAATGAGCAGAAGAAAACATGACTGGATGGATAGATGTAAGAGAATTTATGAGAATGTAAAAAAAAATTCTTCTAGCTTGAAAAAAAGTTATCTAAAGACTTCTTTTTTCTTTGTGCTCACCTAAAATGAAGACCTAAAAAAATTGTGCTTTCAGGTTTATGATGAGCATAAACATCCCTTTCTCTTTAATAATGTACTTACTAGTTTGATGATTTATAGCTAACTTTTTTCTTTTGATGAGAACGATTCAAATACAAATGAGTTAATTTAAACATGTCATCTAAATATATAAACTCTTAGTTAGCCATGCTAAAAAGTAAAATAGCATCTGTACTCCCACTAAAAACACAAGTGATAGTTTTTTCTGCGATGGCAGACGTGTGGAGGTGAAGTAAGGACCCAAGTGCAGGCAGACGTTGATATGAGAAGTGAATTTATTTAAGTGGAGATGGTGAGGACAGGAACTAAGAAATAACTAAACTGGGAAAACCTACACACATGAAAAACTCACGGGATGACATGCAAAGGAACACAGGAAGAAACAGTGAGGCTCGGGCAGACATCACAGATGAATCGGCAAACAGGGAGCTGGAAACAGGAGGGAAACACAGCCGGGAGAAATCAGAGCTGGCGAGACAAGGGCGCAAAGCAGAATACACTAACATAAGACACAGACCTTCAAAGTAAAACAGGAAGTATACAGAGACAGCCTGGAGGAAGAAAGAGAATATGGAGGAGCACATGATGGGATGAGAAAACAGAACACAAGGAGTGGGAACACGGCACCAGAACTAACACCACAATATAAACACAGACACACAGGAGGCACGAGGAGAACCTATTCAGGGAACTAAACTAGAACACTAGACACTATGGAATAAACCACGATGAACAAAGAAAATCTTAAACATGAATCACAATACAAAATTATAAAGACACAAGGAACTCAAAACACTGGGTTGAGAGACCCAGGACCCTGACAGGTCTAGGTTGTTTGGACTTTTTATTTGAATTTTTCTCTAACCTATGCTAATTGCCTCCCAGCTCTGTACTTGTATGTAATCTGCAGTCATGAGACTGGTCCATCCTTACTCCTCAGCGCTGCATGGTCGGATATTTAAGAAAGCACATTTCCCAAGTGTTACACCATTACTTAAACTTCCAGTGTGCAGATGGTGTGAGTGTTATGTGCTCGAATGTTGAGAAATCCGTCTCTGCCACCACTGCAGTACAGCAGAGGCGAATGTCATTTTTCAATGCTCAAAGCTATGACAAATAATACCCTGCCAACATTTTTTTTTCCCGGGACCATTTTGAGGATCTATTTCTTCAGTTGAAAGTAAACAAAAACTCTATCTCAGAACCCAGGCACGCAAAACCATCTGCATGGGTGGGTAAATACCACCCGATATAGAGATATGTTTGAAAGTAATATAAGTGAATTGACTCGTCAACCATGTAACAAGCATTGTTTACGCAAGCATCGGAATAAAGTTATGAACATTTAGTCTAATTAGACCAAATGCTGCTAAAGGACTGGGTCTTTATCATTAAGGTGTAATACAGAGAGGTGTTGCTTTTCCATTAATCATCTAAACGAATTGAATTGACCGCTTTGACTATTCACCCCTGCGCTTTCTGATTACTGGGCTGAATCGCACAGAGTAGCAATTTCGAGCCAAAGAGCAATGTCACAATTACTCTCCTCCCCCTTTCCCTGGAGATTACAACATTGAGCTGCTGATGCAGTTGCGTTCAGTACAGATCGAGCCTCTGAAACACTCCTTTTTCTGCACCGCGGCTCTTTTTTGTGTTCTCACGCTCTTTTTCGCCCAGCCTATCACCTTTCTCCATTTCTATGAAAGGACATCCATCAGCGAAATATGGCTCCACCTTCTCTTGTTACCCCAACAGCACTGTGTCAGCTCTCCAAGTCAGAGAGCACAGACTGCTGCTTGTGCTGCCGAGAAGGTTAAAAAAAACGCACACTCCAATGCCGTGCGTGTTTATCGTTAGCAAAATTATCTTCTTAAATGATAATTATCCTGTTATGGACATTTACAACACTTATATAGACAGAAGCACTCTTTGGCCTCTCTGCACATGAAAGATCATGACTTCAGGCTCATTATTCCATCTCATCCGCGTCAGCTGCTTATGAAGGCAGAACGAAGCAATCACATTTGTCTCCGTGGCCCATCCTTCCTCCTCTGCTTTTCAAAGTGGTGAAAAAAAAAATCCCCATTGCCATTTAAGAGATGAGATCTGACATTTGTCAGAAAAATAGCACTTGAGTGCTACTCTAACTGTGGAAGAGCATGGGGTAATGTGTAAGAATAGTTGCCATGACTACACTGACATCATTTCTGGCAAACAGAATTGAAGGCTTCTCAATAGAGGAGCTGTGCATATTTGTTAACAGCCTGTGTTTCGAGGATATCTTCGAGGCTCGTAGATGCAAATGTTTTTGTTAATATCCTCCGATGACGATGATGATGCACGGTGTTCACATAACCTGACATCATCTGTAGCAGTGCCTGCCCAGGGAAGGATCTCACCCACGTAGATGAGGGGAAAAGACAGAAATCTGTTTTAAGGAGTGCGCAGCAGGTGTGGGGGAGAAGGTTATAGTCCAAATGGAAGAAGAGCAGTGGCGGGTGAGTTGAGGTGGAGGAGGGCTAAAATACAAATCAAAATGACAGGGACAGCCTGCCTACAGTAGCACACTCCATTCAGTATTCATGGGTATGTGGCACATTCCTGTCGCAATGGATGGCTCTCAGTCTAAAACCCATTCTATCCACAAGCCTTGGCTGTTCATTTCAGAGCGTAATTGAATTTCTCAAAAAGTCGATCTGACTGCAAGGGCACAGCTTTGCCATGTAGCGTGGCGCGTGCGCCAGGCCGGCAGCAAAAAGTGATCTTGTCTCCGCGCCATGCCCGTGTTATTAAGCTTAATGCAACTCTGTTCTGTTCTGCTGCCTGATTCATGACACAGCACCCGGCATGCTAAACATAATCCCCCGACATGAAACCAAATAGCAGAGCAGAATGGTATTTAAATAGGAGGAGTGCAGCTGATCCCCTATTGTGTAACCTTCCTTGTCCTCCAGATGGCTTGATATGAATCTTTCCAGGGGTCAAAACACTGCAACCCGGCTCAAATGTGAAACCGCTGGGTGCTATGTGGCATGAATATGCTCATTATTCCACATAAACATGGCCTTAACCCCCCCTAACCTCCCATCCTCCCACTCTGCAGATGCACGGTAAGCTTAGAGGCTCAGACTCAGAGAAATGTCTGTGTTTATCCATGCATGTAGGCATGAGAGTACATCTGGGGAGGGAGGAGGGACAAATATTACCAGTGCATATATTGATGACATTCCTGGCACTGGTGTGAAAAAGAACTCTCTGGCCTCCCCCCGCTTACATTTGTAAACAACTCAAGAGGAAGCGGCACGTAATACCCGATCCCCACGCGCTCCACCCTCAAGAAGGCTGTCACGTACTGCCGCAAGGACTCATTTTCTAAACTTTTAGATGCTTAACCTGCGTAAACACACGTGTAAAAATCAGCTCTGCCTGCTTTCTTCATCGCAGTGGAGTGCTTAAAGACTGTCATTCCTTTGAATTTAGGAAGAAGAATAAAGCAGATGCTTGTGCGTGTGTGCATGAAGCTATAAATTCCAGTGTGCAGCGTAATCTTAGATTGCCATCACTACAGAGCTGCAATGAATACTAATTGAGCATCACCTCCTCTTCTGTGGGTAAGACTGCATTTCAGTAACGTGGCAGTATAACTTCAGTTCCATGGAGGATCGCATCTATTTACCATCTAAATATGCAGCAAATATTTACAGACACCTAAATAGGTCCACAATTCCACACGGGTATTGCTTATCTTTCCACACTTAATTGAGCCATAATGCTGAGCACATTAAAAAGGTTGTGACAGTCATCTCCTAGAAATCAACCAGTGAGGTAATGTTTGAAAGTAGAGCCATCTCTAACAGCTGAGTGAATCATTAGATAAGGTGGAACTGCGCTCTCTAACATAGGTAAACAAGCTTTGTAAAAATGCTTTTAATGCCAAGACTGTATGTAAAGGATGGACACTTTGACATCACCCGCTGCCCTGCACATTGTGAAGCCCGAATGCTGGCCGTTTGCCTGCCGCCATATTTGTTTTGTAGAGCCAAAACTGACAAGGGTGGATGGAGTGCTCTTAAGTTATCACTTAATATTTGCAAGTTTGGTTAGCAAGCTCCACACTAACACAGTGGAAGAATTGAACTGAAATGCAGATTTCTTGAAAGGTTCAAGTGTACACGAGGACATAAAAATTTGTCAGATAAATCTATCAAAGATATAATCTTTTTATTGTGGGCGTGGATTGACTCATTTTTGAAGCCAGCCTCAAGTGGCCAGTGGACGAACTGCAACTTTCATGTTGAAAGTGCCATGCTAAATTAAAACATGTAAATGAATTAATCTGAGGCACAGCATTTAATGAAGAACAAATAGCTCTGAGGGATGTAAATTGATTCCCGACTACTCCAGTCTGCATGTCAAAGTATCCTTGGGTAAGATACTGAAACATGAAGTGTAAGTGTGTATGCTCAGGTATGGAAAAAGGCACTTATATGTGTCTGTTACTGGGTGAACGAGACTTGCAGTAAAAAGCACTTAGAGTTCTGAGTTGAATATGTAAGGAGAATTACATACCAGTATACATACTGATCCATTCACCATTTACCAGTCATTAGTTTGGTTTGCTGTGATGGACCAGGATTTATCTGGCCTAATTCTATGGCAGGATAAGAACCCTATGACCGTGGATTGGATGAGTGGTTAAGAAAATCAATGAGAGGATAGTTTAGTTCATCATATGGATACAATTTGACTGCATGATGACACTAATTCCAACTCCATGGCGCTTTAATGCAAACAGTAGCATTGCAGGAACAAAGTGTACATATGCTGTGCTTGCACCCTATAGGTTCTCTTATTTGGCACTAAATCCAGTATTCAAATGCTTTAGCTGTTGGTTGCAATGAGCTCCAGTGAGATATAACTTCTGTCTGTGTTGCTAAATGTTCAGTAGCTAGTCACCAGCTTGCTCTGTTAAGTATTTGCTATGGAATGGGTATCACAAGGTACAGTCTAACAAAGCTTTTTCAATTCACACAGATACCTTTCTGCCAGAAATCACACTAAAGAGGGACAGTGAGAGTAAGACTTAAGGGTGTACACACACACACACACACACACACACACACACACACACACACACACACACACACACACACACACACACACTAATCCCTTGTTAACATAAAAATATTGATTATGGCTGCTTTAATAAAAAACATGCTTTGGTTGCTGTTCCTGTTTAAACATCAATATTTAAAGGGCAAAAAAAGGCTGAATTAAAAAGATATTAATCTGAGGCACAGCCTTTAATGAAGAAGTAATGGAAATGTAAAAGTCGGTAGATGTTAGCGCAACCTATTCATTTCAAATGATACCTTTTTATTTTCTGCTAAAAACACAACCAGCTGAAAAAGAAATACAGCTCAAAGAGTTACTATAACTTGAGATTGAAAGGGGTTATAAAAAAGTCAGTTTTTTTCCTCCCTACAGGTAAAAATTCAGAAAACAAGATCGAAAGGAAGCCCTCGTGTGAGGCATGAAAGAGTAAATCGTTGTTCAGAAGAGTGTTTGAGCTTTGAAGTCTGCTGGTAAGAACAGGGTCTAATACATCTATCCAAGCCATCTCAGTGTTAGTCCAATAACCAAAAGAAATGAATGCAGCCTGTGAAACATTTCATTATACACCACGTTCACATGAGCATTGCTTTTGTGCCAGTTCTATTAATTTCATGTGCCAAAAGCCACTTTCTTCCCATAAAACGTGGTCTTTGGAGCATTTTTTTTATTCATATTGTTGCACTAAGGAAGCAAATAGTGGCAGATATTCTTCTGCCCAGTGTTGCATTTCATTCTATCTCAGATATCAATCACATAAGGTTACGCATAACAAATTAAAATCCATTGAGTGCATCTGGAAATTTATCTCGTGTGCAGCCGCAAAGCCAGAGAGGAAGAAAGGATTTCACGGCTTTGTGAAGAGAAGTGCTGAAAAACTTTGATGTGGACTTCACTTAAAAAAAAAAATCTGCACGAATCACGCTAAAACATCTTACTTCATTAACTGTGTTTACCTCCGGGTTCCAGCCAGGCAGACTTGCAACAAGAGGAGGAAACTTTCCCTGCGCTCCAGATCCATACTCTAGTGGAGAATAACAAATAAGTCATTGTTAAGCACGGTGTGGGGCTATTTTTCCACCTGTCCACCGCCAAAACTAACACTTGTGTATCGAGTATACACAGTGGGAGGATAGGCAGGCCCTTTTTTTGGTACGGCGCTGGAGACACGTATTTCTTGCTGAAGAGTGATGCAGTTGAGTGCAAATTGAAACATGCCAGAACATTTGGTCATAGTCGCACATTTTCTGTGCTTTGAAAAGGGGAGGCTTAAAAAAAACAAAAAACCCAAAGCCTGCCCTGCTCTGGTGGCCTTGATGTGTCTCCAAGGCCCCCACGGTGTGTTTAGTTTCTGGTCGGGTCATCCATCACACATGCTCCTCGTTGGTGGGTGGGGGCTCATCTCTCACCCCTGCTGAGTCTCAATCTGGAGGCTGGAAGAACTCTCCATTGTGCCTGCAGCACCCTGCAGCCCTCTGGCTATGATCTGACTGCATTTTCTAGCGCTGTTTACGGTGCTGGGATGTGATGCTGGGCTAAACATCAACCGTTCTGTTGATAAGCCACAATTAACCTCTGAGTGGACACATGGGTTAACTTATACGTGATTTTTAAGAGATTATTTTTAGAAACAAGTCACGAGTAAGAAATGAAGTAATCAGCAATACAAACACACACTTTATTAGAAATGAATTTTATATATATCTGAACAGGGAACGAGAACAGGAATGTGTCTATTTTTTATTACTGCTATATGATTTGGCATGGTACATACTCAAACAACAGACTATCTAAATGAATTATGATTGATTCAGATCAATCGTATACGCCGCTGTTCCCTCTAGAGAGCCTGTAAGCAGCTGGCAGCTATAAATCAGCTTTCAGATTTAACAGACATGGCATACAGCACTGAGTGGGATATTTTTTGAGTCAGGAAGAGATACTTTTGTTTCTCAGTCATTTCCCCCCTTTCTAAAGAACAGTCTGTCCTCTCTCCCTCCTCCTCTCTTACTCTCCTGCCCCGCTCCCTCCCTCACAGCTGTATAATTCATGTGGCATTGTATTTATTGTGCAAACATGGGAGTGCGGGAGCCCATGTTAGGTAAGAGCAGAGTGTGGCGTCAAACACCTTGGGTCTGACAGCAGAGAGTGTAAGCCCTGCACTGCACAGCTGCTAAAAACAAGTAGCCTGCACGTAGGCAGGAGAGCAGCCAGGATTCAATGTGTAACTAATGAATTTCACAGTCCACAGGCATTATAATGAAGAGAATTCAATGGCAGGGACACAGATTGAAAAATGATATAGCATTATTATTTTAATTTTACAATTACAAAATCTGTTTTGTTTGAATTGTGTTGTTTAATAGTAAGAGAATGCTGTTCAGCAAGGTTTACACTCAAGGAACATCAAAATGCCATTGGTGAGGAGCAGGGAACAAAGCCAGTGACAGGTGTGTCCCTCCGCCACAGTGGTTATCCTAGCTTCCTTTAACCCTGTAGTGGCAGAAGTGGTGCCAAGTGTGGTCTCATTTCAGCCTTGTTCCTCGCTCTCAGCAATAACTATACTGACTATTCGAAATTCTAATCATAATAAATATAACCAGCAGTACGTTTTATGCACAACTGAGCACAATCACTGAAATGTAGAACCCTCAAGAACATATGTCACATAAAACAGACAGCCCGTGTCAGTTCTTTACCTTTCAGCCATGCAGGTATTATATTTTTAATAGTTTTTGTTTAAAAAAAAATCATATTTCTCCGCACGGGTTTCAAATGGTTTTTAGTTAATACCCTTTCTCCGATAAAGTAGTCCATAACAGATGAAAGGCAAACCACTACCGTAAATAGAACCCTGTGTTTGACTGAACACAAAATCATCCAGTCACAGCTTTAGTTGGTGTGGTTGTTCATGACGACGAAGCGCTCGGCCAATAGAAGCGCGTTACTGGGTGTTGACCCCTGTGAGCCGCATCACCACCCCATTCCATGTCCGTGGCGGAGGACTACTATAAAAACAAACAAGCCCAAGTTTTAAAGGGCAGAGTTGTAAAAACTCCCAGGCTGTGGGGAGTAAGCTTGGAAGCCTGCAAATCGGAATTCAACTGTAACCCCACGGAAGAAAGAAAATCGCCTGGAGCGCTACAATATTTTCTATCTTCTTTAGAAAGTGACACTAGAAACTGTGTAGATTCTAGCGTTTCCTGGAGCGGACTCTGGTTCGTGCAAGAAGGACCTGCTGATTCCATGTAAGGTAAATATTAACGTAACGTCAATTTCTCGATCTCTGACACAGCCGTGCATCACTCCTCCTATATCTCTTGTTAGTTTTCTAAGTGTCGCAGTCAGTGATGTTATTAAACGAAAGTATTTTTGTCGAGTATGCGAGCTGTAGCTTCCTAGCTAATTAAAATGCTACACCGCTTGGTGTCGACCAGAGTCCGGCTAAAACGCCAATTTCCATCTTATGTTGCCGTTAACAGTGACATTGACTGCCTCTTACGATCGACTTTCATTGTGCGCATACCTTGCGGTTGGCACACGCGATGTCAGCGCGAGGTAATGCTGATAAGCAGCTGGGCGAGCTAAACATTAACACTATCTGCCTTCTTGATAGCTAGCTTGCCACATTTCAGTTCACACCCATCATTAAGTTGGCCAGCTAATGCTAGGTGGACGACAGCGACAGAGCGACGGGGTGAGAAAGCGGACAGTTTGTGTATACAGCGCTGACAGGGTCACGTACGCTCTTGCTCTGCTGTAACAGAGGGTTTTATGGCCGTGGTTAGACTTTGAATGATGATTATGTAACAATTCTCCTCGCGAGTGTGTACGTGCTCCTCTACCTACTGTAGCTCAGCAAGGATGAAAGTGCTGGAATAGCCCGGCTGGGTTATTTAAAATGACGCTTATCCAACTAAAGAAGGCTGGAGTTTGTCTAAACATGTCCAGTGCGAATAGGAAGCGATCGAAAATCCGTCTCACTATTGACACCTGCCATTACATCCACCGCCCTCTGCAGAGGTCAACCATGGGTGCACTTATCTGTCACACTAGACCGCTGGGGAGCATGCACTGCTGACA
Source organism: Maylandia zebra (assembly GCF_041146795.1). Taxonomy (NCBI): domain Eukaryota; kingdom Metazoa; phylum Chordata; class Actinopteri; order Cichliformes; family Cichlidae; genus Maylandia; species Maylandia zebra. The sequence continues at coordinate 6,166,686 of NC_135174.1, read as the reverse complement.
CCATCTGAGTCAGTGGCCTGTATGTATTTATAGCTGTTGTACAGCTGCGATGCCAGCACTGCTGTGCAGAGAGGGGGAGGAAGTGGATAGTGATTAAAATGTTTTTTTGTTTTGTTTTTAAATGGGCCCAAACTGATAACTGCTTTGCTTTGCTTGTGTTATGCTGTGAACAGCTGCACATCTATAACGCGTCCCCTTTTCTTTCCATTTCAGGGTCCTGACTTCGACTCTGCTGCAGGACGTATATTTGTTTCGGCAACGCGTGCTGAGCTTTTTCATTACACTCATCACTGCTGCCTTGGAGGGTTTTTGCAACGCTTTGTGGGAGGAAAAAGCAAACCTGTGACAGTAAAAGAAGCCCTCTTGCCACTGAAAGCAGCTATGCAGCTTGAAATTCAAGTAGCCCTCAACTTTATTATTTCCTATTTATACAACAAACTCCCTCGACGACGAGTAAATATCTTTGGCGAAGAGCTTGAGAGGCAGCTGAAGAAAAAATATGAAGGCCACTGGTATCCGGATAAGCCATACAAAGGGTCAGGGTTCAGGTGCATCCATGTAGGGGAGAAGGTGGACCCCGTGGTGGAGCAGGCAGCCAAAGAGAGTGGGCTGGATATCGAAGACGTCCGGAATAATCTTCCTCAGGACCTTAGCGTGTGGATTGACCCGTTTGAGGTTTCCTACCAGATAGGGGAAAAGGGACCGGTTAAGGTGCTGTATGTGGATGATAACAATGAAAATGGCTCAGAGTTGGACAAGGAGATCAAGAACAGCTTTAATCCTGAGGCCCAGGTCTTCATGCCAATCAGCGACCCTGTCGGGGCTTCTTCAGAGTCCAGCTCCCCCTCCCCTCCTTTTGGGCAGTCTGCTGCGGTAAGCCCATCTTTTATGCCACGCTCCACCCAGCCCTTAACCTTCACCACTGCCACCTTCGCCGCCACCAAATTTGGCTCCACTAAGATGAAGAGCAGCGGACGCAGTAACGGCAACAGCGGCAGTAGCAGCAAGGTGGCTCGCACCTCCCCTACCAACAACCTTGGTCTGAATGTCAACACCCTATTGAAGCAGAAAGCCATCTCCACCTCCATGCACTCGCTGTACGGGCTCGGCCTGAGTCAGCAGCAGCAGAAAGCCTCTGCTCTCTCTCCCAACGCCAAGGAGTTTGTGTTCCCCAGTCTCCAGGGCCAGTCCAGCCCTGGAGCAGTGTTCCCCGGGGAGGGCTCCCTGGGGCTTGGCCCACTGCAGTACAACAATGCCTTTGACATGTTTGCAGCCTACGGAAGCCTCAACGACAAGTCTCTTATGGATGGCCTCAACTTCAGTCTGAGCAACATGCAGTATTCTAACCAGCAATTCCAGCCAGTCATGGCTAACTAAGCTCATCATCAGAAGATGCTATTTATGAATGACGGTGGCTCAAAAAGAAGGAAAAACAAAACGCACACTTAGAAACTGGACTTTAAGGATGTAGTGTCTAGTCAATAAAGCGCATGTGCCCAAGGGTGTTTTGACCACGCCCCCTTGAGTTAGTTTCTACTAAAAGCTTGTTGTACAAACACATCCAAGCTTGGTTACTTCAATTCAACATGCATCATTGTTTTTCTTGATTTCTTTTTGCCAACCAAGCACAAAGTTTTTTACTATGTTGAGGAAAATAACTTTAAAATAAAGTTTAAAAAAAAAATTATAAAAAAATACAAGCTTCAAGTTCTGGCCTCTTACAGTATTTTACAGGTAGTAAGACAAGGCTGATTTTTATGAATTGGCACTTCTAAGTGGGGTTACTTGGTCTTTTTCTAATTGTATAATTTAATTTAGTACAGAGTTTGTAAGATATCAGAGTATATATTGTTTCTATGACATGGTGTTGCATTTATATCTTTTTACTACTCCAGTGATCTGTGATGGCTGCAGCAGCTTTTCCTTATTTTTCTTTCTCTTTTTTTAAAAAGATAATTGTTAAAGAAATCCATCTTTAAAAAAAACAAACTATACATCAAATATTCTGAAGATTGTGTACAGAGTATTCCTTAGTGGTGGAAGTAAAGTGTAGGAATATTTGCTTTTTTCTGGAAGATGAATTGTATTTTCTGTTAAGAGGTTAAAAGATTTTGCTATACTATGGACAAAATGTAATCGTATGAATATTAATTTTGTACCTACATTGTGCAATACTTGATAAAAAAACAAAAACATTAAGGTATAACAAAGTATTTTGAGTCAGTGTCTTACATGTCAAGAGGGACTGAAATAGTTTATATTGTTAAGTTTGTATTAAATGCTTAAAAATTATATGCTTGTCTTTATTTTTTTTAATTTCATATTTGCACCCCGGTCTTTTTAATAAAATAAACTACAGTTGAACATGATCTGTGGGATATGGACTTATTTATTACCTCTTATATGCAGACTTGTCTTTAATATTTAGCGTGTGTGAATGGCTATTGTGGTGCTGCCCTATCAAAGGGTAACAAGGTTAAAACTGGCAGTAAACTTCAAATTAGTTTATGATCTGTTGTCTTTGTTATCATGGCTGTGAAGATGGGTGGAGTGTGTTGGTGTTTTTTTTTTTTTTTTTTTTTTTCCCCCCCCCCCCCTTCCACTGTGTGTGTGTGTCATGTGTCACAGCAGAATGAAACGTCACACAAATAAAAATGTCACCCAGCTTGTCTTTCATTTTGAGGAAAGTTTGGGTTGGTGTCACTATGATAAAGGAGCGCAAGTGTGTTGCTCTGGTTAGTGACTTGATTGCGCAGACAAAGGCAACGACTGGTATCATGTTCCTGTTTTAGCTAGCAAAAATGGAGATGGGTTTTAACATTTAGTTGAGTGTGATTGCTTGATCTTTTAGTTCCCAAGCGAGCAGGATTTCAGAACTTTTAATACCTTGCTCACATATTAAGGCAATGTCCCACATTTTGATCGGATCTGATGTTCAAAAGTGAACATTGCTCGACAGTCTGCTTTTTATCCAGTGGTTGTAAAGAATGCAGAAAGCATCACAATGAAAAGAAAATTCAGTTACAACAATGATTGGAAAGCTAATTATAATGACACGAGGCCAGGAGAGGAGAATTCTCAGTTTGTGCTCAGCTTCGTTTCAGGTTTAGTCATTTACCCGCCCTGCTGAGACCCTGCGTCTGCATATGGAGATATTAAATTTTGAGTTTTCTGCCCCTTATACTTCACTATGCTTAAAGGGTTTTACCCTGTATTAAAATTGCGATTTTTTTGTGTTATACTTTAAAATTCAGATGACGACAGCATTATTAGCCTCCCTATAAAAAATTAATGTTAAAAAGAGTATTCCCCAAGTGCTGTCAAGCAGAGCAAGGAATATTTAACACAGCTGTTCCAAACATCCTAGTATCATTTTAGACGCTTACGTTATTTTACTTTGAAAGGCGTGTTGGGAAATCTCTCAAATTTCTTCTGGCGGGGACTTTCATCTTCAGTTCAGCTCACAGATTTTCAGTAGGATTAAAGTCATGTCAGTAACCTTCACTTTGGTCTTCTGGAGGTAATTCCTCGCCAGGAGCAGCAAATGTTTTGGGTCGTTGTCGTGTTGAAAGACAAAGCGACGATCCATACCCAGCGTTTCCAGTATGCGTAGTCTTTCCACAGGTTTGTCCTTAGCATAGTTCAGTCTGGCTTGAAGTCTTTGAAATCCTTTGCTTTCTATCTCTGCCGGGCTTGTTCTGTACTCGTCTTTGAATTTCTTGACGATGCTTCTCACTCCAGTTCTTGACACTTGGAAACGCTCTGATAACTTTGTATGTCTATCTCCTGCTTTGTGAGCATCAACAATTCTATTTCTCAAGTCTAAATGGATTTCTTTTGTTTTTGGCGAGATGCTTTCTCGAGTGACAGCTCAAACACTTGCTGACATTTTTATAGTACATGTACACTGGAAGATAACCCTCAGGTTTAACTTCACTTTCTAAGCTTTGAGCATTGCAAACTTAAAGCACATCTTTGCACAGCAGAGTTTTGTGCCATGTCTTAATGAGAAGATGACTTTAATTTTTTTTATATTTGCACACAAATATAAAAATAATCTAAAGAAGGACTTTGGGAAAGTTTGACAAACAGCTCTTAGGTGACTATCAGTCCCAACAACAGCTAGAAGAAATAAAAAAAAAATGCATGCCAAACAAGCACTCAGGTTTCAGGAGGCTATAGATGGATTAAATAAAATGACGTCCATTTGTTCCTGACAAACCAGTTCCATAGTGCATAGTTTCCAAAATCTTAGACTAGTTTAGCAGGTAAGATGCATCCTAGTGTCCAACCCAACCACACTCTTTGTCTCACCTTTTGTTTATATATAAGTCAGTCTTATTCTTCTCATATTTTTAGACATGTTTGACTACTCAAAACATTTTGGGGGTGACATATTTTCTTCTTTATGTCTTTTGGCATTGAAATGACCAATAGACATGTAGTTGATGCTGTTTTTAAAGTCTTAAAGATTAAAATAGTTTGGAGGCACTGTCTGTGGTTTAATAAGCTTACTATACAAGAATCAGCCATAACATTAAAACTTGCTGCCTAAAATTGTGTGGGTCACCTTTGTGCATATATGTGGGTCACGTCTAAGGGTGTCCTGTAGTATCTGGCACAAGGAATTTGGCCTTCTTTGGTTCCTGTGTGTTGTAATCGGGTCCATCGGGTCATCCTGTGTTGAATTTAGGTAGCTTGGTGGCCACGTCAACACCCTGGACTCTCCATTCCTGGAGTATTTTTTGTGGTGTGGTGGAGGAATTATCCTGCTGGGGGAGGCTGCTGCCATCTGCGAGTGCTTTTGCCATGAGCGTTGTGCAACAATATTTAGGTTGTAATAGTAATTTTAATAGTAACGTCTATATGAATGTTATATTACAAAAGATCTTTGTGTTTTAGTGAGAACAACAACGGTTATCACTGTGCCTGTCAGTGTTTGTAATGTGTTCAGTGTGTTTAAGTGTATCATTCCCTTGTGCATTAACTATAAATACCTACAAGTATTTCAAATTTGTACTCAGTATTCAGTAAATGTGCTTTCCACTGCTACATTTCTGGATGATCATGTACATGGCATCATGGCAACCCTCAGTAATGTCTTATGCAGCCTTGCACAGAGCTGAAACACTGGAAAAGGCCTTAGTGGTATACATCTGTTTCTGAATTCTTGTTTGCTATAATGAAATCCAAATCTCAGTTAAGATTGCTGTGGCAAATAAATTGCTCAGAATCCCCAGCATTGCAAATTAATTCCTGCAGGGCTCAGTGGGAGTAGCTCGCGGAGGATTAGAGGGAAAAGCGATTTTTGCTAGTTTCGATTCCACCCTTGTGAGACACAGTTGTACTGGAAACATTCTCGGCTGTGAGTAATGTCAGTGCTTTTTTTTTTCTTCTTTTTTTGCAGAAACACCCTGCTCTTCCCTTTTTTTTGTCCGATAACACGCTCCTGAAATTCTGGATGCATTAAAGTGAGTGTTGTATGCTCAGTAAATACAGGAACATTTAACTAGCTGTGGAGCAAGTCCATTTTGCACACTGTGCACTGCTCTAGTTTACTGGGTCAGCATGTACCAGAGAAACTATTTTAGTCCTCAGCTTAAACCGTTGCATTACAATATAGGCAATGAAGTCGATGAAGCCTTGCAATCTAAGTGGAAAACAATATTCAGAACACACACACACACACACACATTCGGTTCCACATGACCACCTCAGCTCTCTGGGATAAACAGGTCCACAGATGGTCTGGTGTCACACCAGCTGGGAGACCCCCGTGGTGAGGGGTGTTGCCTTGCTGTGACTCCATCTTGTCTGTTCCACAGTGTGCCCCCCTCCAGATACATTCCTGACATGAACTGCATTTATTACTCAAAGGGCCTTATCATACTGTATCTCTGGCATGCCCAGCCGTGTAGTGTGCCGTAGGACTAGTGTTTGTTTTGAAGGGTGTTTCTTTGCCTGTGTTTGATGTTACAATAAGGAGCAATAAGGGCTGAAATAACCTTGAGTTGAAATTTAATAAAAAAGACTGACATTTCTAAATGTATTTGCTTTTGTGCCAAGATTTAGATACGTAGAAAGATAGATCCTTATGAATTCATACTAAGTAGCAGGGGGTTAGCTTACTTTGACAAAATTACCTGTTCACATCCAGATTTAAAGATTTAAAGATTCATACTTTTCCATGCAACTGACTGAAGTGGGACACTTTTTGTTCTTTATTTTATGATTGTTGACTTTCTTGCTCCTGTCTTTACAGTTACTATTGCATTGCAGCTTTTATTTAGCTTAGCATAGCAAGCTAAGGGAATCTGGTAGCATTAAAAGGTTAAAAGAAGCTCTTGAATTATAGTGACTCGATTTTGGAAAAATGAGTTCCAGACTGAGATGTTAACATTCTCTCAAATTGAAACAAGTAGTAAAAATATAAATGTTTGGATGATTGTTTAAACTTATTTCACTATTGGTGTATATTCAGGCATTGCATGTGTGAACATGTAATTGATAATAATGCATCATCAATCATTGGTTTTTTATTAGCACTAACCCTGAAAACTAGCTAAGTTAGATTATAGAGCAGAAACAGCTCTCAGTAAATTGTTTGAACGCTCTGAGTAGTAAAATACTACATCTTTTGCAGGACTATGCAGTCCTGTGGAAAAACCTTACTGCTTCTATACAAATACAGAGGGAAAATCAGAGTCAGGTGATCAAATGCACTTCTGTAAAAGCAGAGATTTGTGCAGTTTGCTGGTTATAAGTCTGTGCAATGCTAAGAGAAACTGCAAAAAAGCTATATGCCATAAGGGAGAGAGATGTTGACTCACTGATCCATCAGGATCACCGGGATCTACAACAAGGACATTTTGATGTTATTCAGACTGGGTAAGAGTCACCAAATGGTTGCAAAAAGAGAGGGAAGATGATCTTGAATGACGGTCTGGAGTTGCCAGAAAGCAGAATAGTACTTATACAGGACAGCTACAAGTACCCTGGTAGCCCAAGATGAAAATGCATGAAAGTCAGCCACAACCAAAGATCTCCAGAAGGTAAGAAAGTAGGAGAAACCTTCTCTTCTTTGCAGAACTTCTTCGTTGGTGATTTTCTGTATATAAACGCAGTGTCAGCCGCCGGTCCAAGTGTCAGGTGAACTGAACTTCAGTTAAGAAGTTATAACCTGCAGTCTATCTGGGTCAGATATAAACCAAGTTTAAGTGGAGTTTATTTTCGTTATGCTGACTTTTTCGTACTGCGTGCTAGCTAGCATGACTGAGTTTCTATACAGCTGGGTGGTGCTATGAAGTTAATGATGTTGAACTTTATTTTGTTCATAGGTTAATTTTAGAGTTGCCAACTGTCCCGTAAAAAACAGAATCATCTCGTATTCAGAGAAAATATTACAGGTTTCGTATTGAGGTGAAAAGGAACATTTTGTCCTGGACTTCAGCTACAATGAAAAAGATACAAAGCTGGATTTATTCTGTGTTTACGCTGCACAGCAGCCTCTTCTCCTCTCATTCTCTCCCCCTCCCTCTCCTGTTTCTACTTCAATCATGAAACTGATCAATGATCAGCTGATCGGCTTTTCTCTCTTGTTTATTTATCGCCCACTTTGCGCCAGAAAGAGGAAACCAGCGGATGTCGCGGTAAACAACAGCAGCACGTTTAAACTTGATCAGCTGTTGTTAGAATTTATTTAATATTAATTTCTAGTATCAGCTGATGTTTGCTGGAGCCACAGCTGTAAAGCTGCTGGTCATGATGTCGGTTTTTGGATATGTGGTGAGAGGGAAACATGAAGATGAAACCAGGAGATGTCCTTACTGGATCATCAGAGCTGAACAGGTGATGGAGAAACAGGTTTACCTTTTAGGTGACATGAATGAGTTGAAGGGAAGTTATGAACTGTTTCTGAGAGACAAATAACCCCAGGATCCTTTTTTAGGTAGCTGACAGCTGGTAACTGTGCAGGGGCGGGTCTAGCAAAGTGTTGCCAGGGGAGCATGTAGGGCATTAACAGGGAGAGGGGGGCACAAAGAAATCCTTTCTTATTCTCATTTAAAATGTCTCACTTTAAAAAAAATAATTATCTGAGTCTTACAACAAACGATTGATAGATTGATACATATATACCATCAGAACAGTGTAGATCACTGTCACAACAGCATTTGTTTTCATTCAAACCCATATGGAAAAGATATATATAAATCTTATAAAGTTTGTATCTGTCTTGTGTGAAACTTGTATGAAAAGCATATAAGAGTGAAAACAGATATAAGATCCCTTGAAAAATTATATAATGAAACTTGTATGTTTCTGATACTTACTAAAACAATGTATGAAAGTAATGCGAAAGTGGCCACTTTCATGAGTAAATCATATAAGTTTTTACTATTTCTTTTCCGTATGGGAAGGCTTTATGATTTTTCCTATAATGGTGGGCCGGTCTCTAGTCAAATTCCCCGGGACGATTTTTTTGGATGAGCCGTTGCACTCATGGAGTAATTTTGCCAGGTCAGTGAATCCAGGGAAGGTCCAGTTGAAAGTCTCCATAGTGGCTCAGATGGACCCTGTCAGATGTCAGTGATGTTTCTCAGCTGTGCTAAAGTTTCTTTAGATTGTGTGTGATGTGTAGCTTTTTATTCTCAATCTTCACTTATTCAGGTTCTATTTAAGTTATTTCTTGATCCAACAAGTCTGGCAGTAATCAGGCCTTTGTGTGGGAAGTGAAAATGACCTAATTTAGCTTAGCTAAATTACCAAGAAAAAAATATTTACACACATCAGTTTTTAATAATGATGATTAAATCAAATTAGACTTGTTAACTGGTTAACTAGAGATATATTTTTTTTGCGTGTTTGTTTGCGAGGCGGCTGCTGTTTCCAGGTTATATTTTAAATCATGCTTTTTATTTGTTTTTGTTTCTAATGTCTCTGTAAAGCACTTTGAATCACCTTGTTGTTGAATTGTGCTATACAAATAAACTTGCCTTGCCTTGCCTTGCCTATATTTTAAGTATGTAGGCCAACTGGCTCCTGACTTTTGTTTCAGATTTGACAGAAAGATATCTGAGTGCTCGTCTGTTGATCTTTTCATCTAGCTCTTTGCAGTGAAGCCAGCAAGTTTATTACTCTTTTAAATATTCTGTACTGATCCATGTTCACAATAAGAGAATTAGCTGCTTTTAAAATTCTAATCCAGGATTTATTTCCACAATTATTTTGCTGGGGAACTTTTCATCTTTATTTTCAGTCTTCTTTTTGTGCAAATAAAACACATTTCTTTTTAAATGGTTTTAAATTTGCTAGAGCAAGAGTAGTTATCAGTTTTTCGTACTGCTCAAATAAACATACTATAACTCTCAGCTTGAAGGTGCAAATGGCTGTGCTCGAAAATGTTTATGCAAAGGACAAGTCAGAGTGAGTCATCCTGAAGTGCAGATGATACATTTGAACTGTATTTTAACACGGTGGTGTTTATCAAAGGCTCCCAGCAAGGACAGATGGATCCAAGTATGTCAGCACAAGGAACAAAGAGGGGAGTGAGGAGGGGAATTCAGCGTGTTTTGGATCGTAGCTGATACCAGATGAGGGTTTTAGAGCAGGCCAGAGATGAATCATGAAGAGTATTACACTTTTTCCATCTCGTCACAGATCATCAATAGGTGCTGCTAGGTTTTAACCTTGATCTCAGCTCACAGTTCTATACTAAGCCCATGATCAGAGGGGATAGCACCTGTTCCTGGTTATTGAATTTGGCATGTACAGTCTAGCGGTGACATTTCAGAGGCTTGAGGGCCAGAGATACCGCCACGCGAGTGGGAAGCACATCTGCAATTCAAGGAAGCTCAGCATTTCAGTCCACTGAAAGAAAACAAAGACCAGAGAGAAGATAAAGAGGATATAAAAAAAAGCTCCATCCAGCTTGTGTTATTCACTGATAAACCCGGAGCTGAGACTTTAATGAATACAGGCTGCGGTGCGTTTGGCCAGGACACAACCTCAGCCAGCCGCTGCTTTCAAGTGCTGCCAACTCATTTTAGTGGGGATCATCCATTCGACCCTATTCTTATTCCAAGCCAGACAATCATTCAGCCTAAAAGCACCACATCTCAACTATATGAAGTCATAATCCATATTTCACTATGGCTCTATAAGCCTGAGAGGAAAGTAAAAGAAGGGGCTGATTGTATTGCTATGCTCTGCCTCTCTGTCTCTATTTGTTTTGGTTTGAAGGCGCAGTTGAGAGTTACAGTAATGCAAGGGTGTTGCACACTTCAATAGGTTTAAAAATAGACCGTGCAGGGTTTCTGCGTCATCGCAGGAGAATCCTCGCCACTCTTAGTACCCCTCCTCCCTCCTCATCCTCCCACCAGCCAACCATGTCTGACTTCACAGCAGGGACTGCATGCATGCAATTACGGCATGGAAATATTCTTTCCGCTTGCGCTAGCATCACAACCTGCTCTGACGTAGCACCCTGAGAGGAATGAATACCCTTTTGAAGAACCTGGGTGGGTCACTTTCTAGAGTTATGCCGAGTACGCTGCCCTCCCAAGTTAAAGGTATGAAGGAAAGCTGGAGGAGCAGGCAGGTCTGCCTGTGAAAAAATAGACAGAGACAAAGGAGGGACATACAAAGATGCTTTTCTGACTGCATTAATGGCAAGTCATGTAGCCATGACAACACTTTTCCTTCACCTTGCTGTAGCAGAAAGGGGGCACGAGCTGTTGAATTAGGCCTGGGCAATTTGTCGAAAACAAAAAACAAACACTGAAAATCTCTTTCCTTCACAAGTTTAATCTTGTTTATTAGACTGTGGGAGGTTGACAGAAACACCGCTGGGTCCCTCAGGTTGAGGCTCATATACAGATAATCAGTTGGAAAATGGCAGAGTCAGGAGATTCCAAAGTGGTATATACTGAAGATAATGGAAACAAGAGTACCAGAGTTACTTTTATCTCCACTGTTTTCATTCATCTGAAAAAAGCGGATTGGTTGTGGTGTGAGGTCTTACACAGTAATCTGATCTTTTCCCCACTTAGATCAAAGTAAAGCTCAAAGGATACAGTAGGTTTTTGTTACAACTGAAATGCCTCCGTTTCCCCTCAAAGTTCATTAACAACAGTTTTGAGTATTCATTAATACTTTAATGAAAAGTAACACAACTTGCCAATTCTAGTTCACTGAATATAATAATTTTGTTTCAGGTTCTTGTAAACTATTGAACTATATTTGGGTTTTAGAATTATGGTTAAACAAAAGAACCATTAGATTTCAATTGTGACAGGTAATTTTCATTTAAATACTATAAGCTATAAAGTGACTGAATTAAATTTATAATTCAACCCACAATTTGTGGTATAATTTCCCAAAACTTAGCATGTAATTGTTTAAAGTGTTGCCATTTACAAGAACAAAATTTCAGATATTTACAAATTTTAGTGTCCTTAGAGACATGTTAGGGCATGTTTCACAGCCAGCTGTGCAGACAAAGGAGTGGCTTGAATCAGATTCTGGGATGATTCGAAGCCTAACCCTAAAAAATATGTCATTTTTGATCTCACAAGTCATGTGTTTTTTTGCACATGTGTGTTGTGGGTGCATAAATACACACACACACACACACACACACACACACACACACACACACACACACACACACACACACACACACACGTGGATAAACTTAACTCATTGCTGGGTAGTTGGCAGGTAACATGATGAATAATTCAGCTTTTGTGAATATAAATAAAATGTTATTGTCACTCAAATGACAGTGTGCTTTAATGACAGTGACAAAAAAAAAACAGGTCACTGTAGTGTTGCTAGGTGGTTGCCAGGCAACCTGATAGCGTCATGACATATCATGCATAACTGAAGATTTGTAAATAGAAATAAGACATTACTGCCATTATGTAACAATGATACAATAATTTTATAGGGCATCACAGATGGATAAATATTAAAACTAAGTTATTTTAACCTTTTGCTAAGTAGTTGCTAGGCAACATGATAACATCACAATATCTGATAAGAACCTTCAGACGCCTAAGATGAACCCGTGTGCCAAGATATGTTGCTTCAGATTGTGTAGAAGGAGTTGTGAACAAAGAAACAAATACACAGACAAACGGTTTATGTATTATAATAAGATATTAGTAGAATATAAGTTTTATTATTATAAATATTAGTATTATAAAAGTCCATAAAAACAAAAATATATCTAATAATAATAATAATGTATATATAACAGACATATTAACATATCAGCGTATTTCCCACGTATCCACAGGACTGTGACACACTGGTGTAGGTGTTCTTACTGTTGGTAAGTATCTATGCGTGATTAAAGCAGCAGTGGTCAATATTCTCTAATTAAAAGTGAGTCATATCACTGGGTGTAACTTTAATGAATGGTTATATTGAAGAAGCCCCATTGTGCAGCTTAACCCATCTGTAAAAAGAATTTTAGCCTTTAGCAGCAGGTTTTACAGCTTAAGGATGACATAAAGCTAATATAATTTATGTATTCATTACAGTTTTCATTATGGTGTACAAAGCATTGCTAGGTTGCATTAAGGTGCTGACTTGTACTATGCAGTGCTAACTCTGGAGTGTTTGTATGAGTTCTGCTTCCACAGTAATCCTGTAAAGCCTTGCTTGGCAGTGTGTCTGAGGACAACCAAGCGTAGAGGAAGTAATGGAGATAGGTTTGGTGTAATACATCCCTCTTTTTCACGCTGCTCTCGTATCTCCTTTTTTTAAAAATTCCCAGCTCACCCAAACCCCATCATTCTCTCCAGAGCCTGGGAAGTTTCTTCTGTATTTGATGTTCTCCGTCTGTGTAATTTAATCTCAGAGATTCCCTGCAGCTCTCTCCGACCATAAACCTCTGCTCTAATAATAGGAAGCCGAGGCGCAGTCTCCTCTCTAATCTGTGCCTCTGTGAGTGAATGTTTGTGTGTAACTGCTCCTGCTCCTGCACCATAGAGATAACGCTGCATTTGTTTTGGCCACTCTGAGACTAGGGTAAATTTTACTCCCAAATTGCAATAGTGATACAGAATCTGGGAAAGGAATGGTTGACATACAAAAGGCCAACTATTAATGAAAGCGTCACTGAAATTAATATGGATTATTATTTCCTTTTCTGCTAATTGACCAGTTTTCCAACTTGTAGCATGCACAATTCTTATTTGCTTTATAAATTAATAAGATACGAGCAAACTTGGATGAAATGTAATAAATAATGCACTTTTTTCCAAGATCAAACAATATATCATTAACTATTTCCTAAGTTTTCCTTATCAGATTGCAATAGAAAACGACCACGAAAACGCTAATAACCCTAATGTATGCTAATAAAAATGCTAATGTTAGTCTAAATGAGTTTAGGCTAACATTATAATTCCTTGTGTCCTACTTATTAAAATGTTATTAAAAATTAAATGTCCACACATTTTATGTTTGCATAGTTGGATCAAAGAGTTAACTTTGATTTTAACAAGCTAACTGATGTAGCTAAGCTAAGTTAGCTGGCTAGCTACAACTGCTAAAAATTGTAGCTTCAGTTTAAGCAAGAAGAACATAGTCAGTGGCTAAAAAAATCAAGAGTCCTGATGACCCTGATGAAGGCCACAAGCCGTTGGTCAATTATTAAAGTTGTTCATCTTCCCTTAAGTGTTGCTGGAGTTCCTGCATTGTGAATTCTTTCGTCCTCTCCATGCACCTTGGAAGTAGGTGAAGTTGTGCCAGAAAATTTTGCTGTAAAAAATCAAGAGCACATTATTGTCTGTTGTTGAAAGTCAGTGACACCTCCCTTTTTTAAAGTTTGCCAATAATTTATAGGTGTGTATCTGCCGCTGTCATTTTTGATTAAGAATTGCTTTCTATTTTAATCTAAAACCTTAATGAAAAGTGTCATTATGATAACTGAAGCATGCTGGGTTTAGTAAGTTAGCTTACAGCCAGTTGCATTACATCCCTTGTGTGTCAAATGAAAGCGGTGAATGACTCTGAGCGCTATGGGCTGGTTGCCATGTTGTTGTTTATGTAAGCCGAGCATGTATAGAGGGAACCACTCCAAGATGACTCACTGCTGGAGGATTCCTTTCTCCACCAGACGGAGGCAAGTTAAAATGTGTCTCTGTTCTCTTGCCTTTGCATGTCCTGTTGCTCTTACAGAATTATTAAAATGCTGTAGCTCCTGTCAAGAGGAGTGATTAGAAAAACAGATAAGGTGAGAACAAATGCCAAAGGGGCCTTCCTCTAAATCAATGTTTGCTGTAGGAGCAGAGCAGGTGAGGTTGTTTGAGTCCTGATTGTAAATCATAAATGTGAAAACTTTACTGAAATGTTCTTTGTTTGTCCATTCTGAGCCTTCATCACCCCACCACCATGTTTCATTTATGGCCCACATCAAAATAGATGGAGCGCAGTCAGCTCCAGCCTCTGTCATATTTCTCTCAGAAGAGGGGCCGAGGGATCGGCGCTGCACATTAAGGAGCCGTCTCCCACGGTTTAAATATTTCACTAGCTGAGAGAGTAAATGGTGTTCTGATGCGCTACATGATATTCAGTAAAAGGTCAAGGTGGAATGGAAAGATTCACATCTGTGCCGATTTTAGGACTCCGCGAGACCAAGTGCTGCTGGGAAATCTGTCGGCTGGAGTAACATCAGCCTCAGATCATTACTCTGCGGGTCGATATGGCTTTCATTCCACTACCCCAGCTCCGAGCCTCTCTGAAATATCGACTCATTTGATTTCTTCTTAGACTTGTGGCCTGTGGATATACAAAAATCCAGCCAATGAGCTTTTAACTTTGCAGTATAAATTTATATATTAAGCATTACTGTCACATTCAGTATGTCATCATGTTGTTAGTGCTGACGGTTTTGCTCTGTATGAGCTTTCTTACTCAAAAGGGAGTTTCAATATATTCTGCTTTAGGATTCTATCTTATGTTTACAGTAACAATAGAAATGAGCAGAAACTCAGGTCCAAAGAATGTCTTCTCCATTTTTTTCATTGTTTGCACTACAATGAGGTGAACTCCCTGACTCTTACAGTACAGATTTTGGTTACTCACATTTTGCACGCTTGCATTCCTGTGAGTCCTCAAACGTGGTTATGTGACACATGCAAAGGATGGCACGGATTTAAGGGCAACACTTCATTCCTGTGAGATGTGGTTTAGGTTTAAAAAAAAAAAGCGACAACAAAACAATGTTTGCTGCTAGAATCCACAAGAGACGTCATTATATTGGAGTATTACTGTATGGAAAGCACTGTAGGAGTGCACTGAAGAAATGTTGGTGTGAAGGACACGTGAAATGAAACACTGAGGGTCATTTACACTCAGCTGGTGTCTTTCAGTTTCATGCAAGTGCTTTTCATTATCTTCTGATTTGGTCACATTACTGCTTCATTTTTTCTGTGTGCTCAGAGTTGCTCATAGCTTCAGGGTTTGAAAAGTAAAGTAAGTGCAGAAGGTTTTTAAAAAAAAAAAGAAGTCTATAGAAATAATCCTCTTACGTTACCTGACAGTAAATGTCACAAATAATCCCCATGTATATACCTGCAGTGTTGGGTGTTGGGGGGAAAAGTACTTTATTGAGGTGCAATAGCTTATCACTGTAGTGGTATCCTTTGAGGTACTACCACTGAACTCTTGACAAAGGCTGCTTATTTGTTTGCACCTTACAAAGCAGTCTTGAACATCTGATTGATTTACTGACCAAAGCTTGATCTCACATCCTCATCTTCAACCACCATTGTAAAGAAGGTCCATAAGACTAAATGAAACTTTTGACTAGGGTGGACCCAGGCGCAGACAATGATGCAGGAGACTATGTTTCAAACTGAAAAAGAGCCTTTATTGGTGGCTGAAAAGTAACACTACAAAAACAACCTGTCAGAAACAGCTAAACATGAACCTGGAACTTAAAACTAACGACCAAGAACCTGGAAATATAGCTGGAGACACACTGGGGATGATACACACACGCTACATATACACGCAAGGTAACAAGGAAATGGCAGACAGAAGGGGGACACAGCTGAAAATAATACACATGATGAGAGAGGGAGAAAGCAAAGCAGAATACCACACATGGACCTTCAAAATAAAACAGGAAACACAGAACACAGAGAAGCCACATGACAAAACCTAAGAACTGGAAATACAAAACCATCACACTAGCAGTTGAACCCCAAATAAAAACAAAGATCCATAATAATATAAAACCCAAAACACTGGGTCACCGACCCAGGGCCGTGACAGTCAAGTAGTTTTAGTCACAGTTTAGGCATCTTAATTGTTTTAGCTTCAGTCTAGTTTTAATTGACTAATTGTTTTGGTCAACTTCATGAAAAGCATGGAGCATGGGAGCTGAACCTCCCCCTCTGTTTGACGACCTGTGTAATATTGTGTTGGTCCCTCCTCCCTTGGTGCCTCCATGGATCAGATTTTACCAGATGCTGGATTGGTTTGAGACCTGGGGAATTTGGAGTTTGAGCTACAGTAGCTTGTCTGTTGAATAGGCCTTGGATAGTTCAGCCTTGGCTCCACACATGCCTCAGTGAGTCTTGGCTGTCCCATGACCCTGTCACTGGTTCACCACTGTCCCTTCCTTAAACCACTTTTATAGATACTGACCACTACAAACCAGTAATGCTCCACAAGAGCTGCAGTTTTGGAGATGCTCTTTCCCAGGTGTCTGGCCGTCACAATTTGGCCCAATGTCAGACTCATTCGAATCCATACACTGGCCCATTTTCCCTGCTTCTAAATATTTCATATGCTCCCACACACTAAAGAGGGCTATGATGAAGAAAGTGTTCTTCACTTCTCCTGGCAGTGTTCATAATGTTATGCCTGATTGCTGTATGTACCTCTTAATATGTACTTTTTGTCCCTCAAAAAGATACACATTGTTACCCTGAGGTGTGTAAATTAGCTCTGGGGGCCCAATTACTGAATTGGAGACTCGGCTTCGCACCCTTCATTCACCCGTAGCTAGCCAGGCCCCTGTAGCTGGTGCAGCCGAAGATAGCGTAGGCCCCGCTAGCTGTTCCCCGGCAGATCCCAAGCAGCTGGGGAAAGAGGGCGGCTGGGTCATGGTGAGGAGGAAGCATAGTCCTAAACAGAAGCCCCAGGTACACCACCAACCCGTTCATGTGTCTAACCGTTTTTCCCCACTCGGCGACACACCCGCCGGGGGTCAAACTCTGGTAATTGGCGATTCTGTTCTCAGACATGTGAAGCTAGAGACACCAGCAACCATAGTCAATTGTCTTCCAGGGGCCAGAGCAGGCGACATTGAAGGAAATTTAAAACTGCTGGCTAAGGGTAAACGTAAATTCAGTAAAATCATAATTCACGTCGGCAGTAATGACACCCGGTTACGCCAATCGGAGGTCACTAAAATCAATATTGAATCGGTGTGCAACTTTGCCAAAACAATGTTGGACTCTGTAGTTTTCTCTGGTCCCCTCCCCAATCAGACCAGGAGTGACATGTTTAGCCGCATGTTCTCCTTAAATTGCTGGCTGTCTGAGTGGTGTCCCAGAAACGATGTGGGCTTCATAGATAATTGGCAAACCTTCTGGAGGAAACCTGGTCTTGTTAGGAGAGACGGCATCCATCCCACTTTGGATGGAGCAGCTCTCATTTCTAGAAATATGGACAAATTTATTAAACCCCCCAAAATATGACTATCCAGAGTTGGGACCAGGAAGCAGAGTTGCAGTCTTACACGCCTCTCTGCAGCTTCTCTCCTCCTGCTACCCCCCCAAAAACCCATCTCCATAGAGACTGTGTCAGCTTCCAAAAAGACAAAAAACAAACTAAAAACCAGCAACAAACAACTTAAACATAAACAATTACAAAGTAAACAATAAAGTATCCACATCTGAACCAAAGAGTAAAACAGTGAAATGTGGATTATTAAATATTAGGTCTCTCTCCTCCAAGTCTCTGTTAGTACATGACTTAATAATTGATCAACAAATTGATTTACTCTGCCTTACAGAAACCTGGTTGCAGCAGGATGATTATGTTAGTTTAAATGAATCAACACCCCCGAGTCATTCTAACTACCAGAAACCTCGAAGCACAGGCCGAGGGGGAGGTGTGGCAGCAATTTTTCACACCAGCCTATTAATTAATGAAAGACCAAGACAGACTTTTAATTCATTTGAAAGCCTGATGCTTAACATTGTCCACCCCAGCTGTGAAACTCAGAAACCAGTCTTACTTGTTATCATCTATCGTCCACCTGGGCCTTACACAGAGTTTCTGTCTGATTTCTCAGACTTTATATCTAATTTAGTTCTGAGCTCAGATAAAATAATTATTGTGGGTGATTTTAACATCCATGTAGATGCTAAAAATGACAGCCTCAACATGGCATTTAGTCTGTTATTAGACTCAATTGGCTTCTCTCAAAATGTAAAACAACCCACCCACCACTTTAATCACACTCTAGATCTTGTTTTAACATATGGCATAGAAACTGAACATTTAACAGTGTTTCCTGAAAACCCTCTCCTGTCTGATCATTTCCTGATAACATTTACTTTTACAATAATTGATTACACAGCGGTGAAGAGTAGACTTTATCAAAGTAGATGTCTTTCTGAAAGCGCTGTAACTAAGTTTAAGAATATAATCCACCCACTGTTATCATCTTCAATGCCCTGTACCAACACAGAGCAGAGCAGCTATCTGAATGCTACCCCAACAGAGGTCGATTATCTTGTTAATAATTTCACCTCCTCACTACGTACGACTCTGGATACTGTAGCTCCTGTGAAAACTAAGGCCTCAAATCAGAAGTACCTGACTCCGTGGTATAATTCTCAAACACGTAGCCTAAAGCAGATGACTCGTAATCTGGAGAGGAAATGGCGTGTTACAAATTTAGAGGATCATCATTTAGCCTGGAGAAATAGTTTGCTGCTTTATAAGAAAGCCCTCCGCAAAGCCAGAACATCTTACTATTCGTCACTGATTGAAGAAAATAAAAACAACCCCAGGTTTCTCTTCAGCACTGTAGCCAGGCTGACAAAAAGTCAGAGCTCTTTTGAGCCAACCATCCCTTTAACGTTAACTAGTAATGACTTCATGAACTTCTTCACAAATAAAATTTTTATCATTAGAGAAAAAATTACCAGTAATCATCCCACAGATGTAATATTATCTACAGCTACTCTTAGTACCATTGATGTTAAGTTAGACTCTTTTTCTCCAATTGATCTTTCTGAGTTAACTTCAATAATTACTTCCTCCAAACCATCAACGTGTCTTTTAGACCCCATTCCTACAAAACTGCTCAAAGAAGTCCTGCCATTAATTAATTCTTCGATCTTAAATATGATCAACCTATCTCTAATAATCGGCTATGTACCACAGGCCTTCAAGCTGGCTGTAGTTAAACCTTTACTCAAAAAGCCATCTCTAGACCCAGCAGTCTTAGCTAATTATAGGCCAATCTCCAACCTTCCTTTCATATCAAAAATCCTTGAAAGAGTGGTTGTCAAACAGCTAACAGATCATTTGCAGAGGAATGGTTTATTTGAAGAGTTTCAGTCAGGTTTCAGAGCTCAGCACAGAAACAGCTTTAGTGAAGGTTACAAATGATCTTCTTATGGCCTCTGACAGTGGACTCATCTCTGTGCTTGTCCTGCTAGACCTTAGTGCAGCATTCGATACTGTCGACCATAATATCCTATTAGAGCGATTAGAACATGCTGTAGGTATTACAGGTACTGCACTGCAGTGGTTTGTATCATATCTATCTAATAGACTCCAATTTGTGCATGTAAATGGAGAGTCCTCTTCACACACTGAGGTTAATTATGGAGTTCCACAGGGTTCAGTGCTAGGACCAATTCTGTTTACATTATACATGCTTCCCTTAGGCAGCATCATTAGAAGACATAGCATAAATTTTCACTACTATGCTGATGACACCCAGCTCTATCTGTCCATGAAGCCAGATGACACACACCAATTAGTTAAACTGCAGGAATGTCTTAAAGACATAAAGACCTGGATGGCCGCTAACTTTCTGCTTCTTAATTCAGATAAAACTGAGGTTATTGTACTCGGCCCTGAAAATCTTAGAAATATGGTATCTAACCAGATTCTTACTCTGGATGGCATTACCTTGGCCTCCAGTAACGCGGTGAGGAACCTTGGAGTCATTTTTGACCAGGACATGTCCTTCAACGCACATATTAAACAAATATGTAAGACTGCTTTCTTCCATTTGCGCAACATCTCTAAAATTAGAAATATCCTGTCTCAGAGTGACGCTGAAAAACTAGTTCATGCATTTATTACTTCCAGGCTGGACTACTGTAATTCATTATTATCAGGATGTCCAAAAAACTCGCTGAAAAGCCTTCAGCTAATCCAAAATGCTGAAGCAAGAGTACTGACAGGGACTAGAAAGAGAGAGCATATTTCTCCTGTTTTGGCTTCCCTGTTTCCCAGCTTCCAGTTTGGATTCGGGAGACAGACACTATCTCTACTTTTAAGATTAGGCTTAAAACTTTCCTTTTTGCTAAAGCATATAGTTAGGGCTGAACCAGGTGACCCTTAGTTATGCTGCAATAGATGTAGGCTGCCGGGGGATTCCCATGATGCATTGAGTTTTTCCTTTCCAGTCACCTTTCTCACTCACTATGTATTAATAGACCTCTCTGCATTGAATCATATCTGTTATTAACCTCTGTCTCTCTTCCACAGCATGTCTTTATCCTGTCTTCCTTCTCTCACCCCAACCGGTCGCAGCAGATGGCCCCGCCCCTCCCTGAGCCTAGTTCTGCCGGAGGTTTCTTCCTGTTAAAAGGGAGTTTTTCCTTCCCACTGTCGCCAAAGTGCTTGCTCATAGGGGGTCATATGATTGTTGGGTTTTTCTCTGTATCTATGAAGCGCCTTGAGGCGACTTTTGTTGTGATTTGGCGCTATATAAATAAAATTGAATTGAATTGAATTGAATAGGGGTTAATTAATGAAGGATTCTTCCTGGAGGGACAAAAATTAAGTTTTAGTGTGTTACACGGCATCGTGTCACCTTGTGATTCAATTACATCTCTCCATATGTCAACACTGTTTCATCCAAAGGCAGGGGGGTCCATATTATGAAACAGCATAGTTGCCACGTTTGCCTAGTTTCATTTACACTGTATTTATATTAAACTTTCTTAGCTCTTACTGTCTTCACCATCATAAATCTCCAGTGCATGCTAGCTGCTCTACTCTGAAGCTGCACGTTGCCAGATACCAACATCACTGTAGGGTCACAGATAGTTGCAATTCCCTGAACCTGGTTCTGACAGAGGTCTCTTCCTCTTAAAGGGAAGTTCTTCCATGCCACTTTGCCCTTGCATCATGTGATGACTGGGCATCTACTGTGCAGTGTAAAGCACCTTGAGACAATTCTTATTGTGAGATAAACTGAAGTGAGGTAAACTCTTACTAGTAAAATATATTCAGCTTACTGAAACTGACACAAAAAGCACAGTCCCTGTGCGTTTGTCCCTTTCTGCCCTACATGTACAGGTTTGCTTGAGGCCAATTTAATAGTGATAAGAGTGCATTTTGTCATGGCTAATGAGCGTGGAGTCTGTGCTTACATTCTTACAAGTACTCGTAAGACCCATGTCACTTGTTTACATCTACTCCTGCGCTCTTAACATGTGTATGCTGCCCATCCGCCACACGCTAGAGTGATACTTTGACGGCATAACACTTTAACTCCACTTCCACGCAGCAGCAGAATTTTAAAATAACTTTAAATAGAAATGTAGCCGAGTAGCACTGTAAAATTCACTTGTTCAAAGCTGGCGAGTGTATGTCCGTGTGCGTGCGTGTTAGAGCCAAACACTTTCTTGGTATTAAGATTCTCATTACAGGATCAGCTCTTTCATCCTGGGGTTCAAAGTGCCGCCCTAGCCAAAGGCAGTGGGCGAGAAGATATGCATTACCATTTGATGGAGGGAGAAGAGGAGGAGGAGAGCAGGAGATCAGAGGGGAGTACAGGGACACGACAGAGGAGAGAGGAGGAAAAAGGAATGCAAGGTGCAAGGAACAAGGGGAGGTCCTGTGGAGGTTACTAGAGGGGTTAAAAGTGGGAGGTGGGGTAGAGGCAGGTGCCCATGTTAGACGAGGAGCAGTTTCAGGATTATGTAATTCGAATGATGGGGATGAGGGTCTGAGTCTGCACTAATGCACATGCTCCCTTGCTAGCCTGGAGTCGTCGGCTGGTAAAGGACAGACGCCGACTGAGAGGCGTTTGAGATGCAACACAGTATGACTCTATTACTGACTCAGTGCGCCTGCTCTGAGCACTCCGGCCGCTCTCTCAGTGCTGGGCTTTTCATCAGCAGCTTGGTGAGATCACGTTGCATATGAAGTGTTTGCATCAAATTGATGTTATTTCCTCTCCTCCACTTGTGCTGCTGGCTTTTTTTTTTTTGCACGGCCAGAGATATTTACTCTTTTTATTAGTTCACAGTATAGCAAATTAATAGTTTCATTCTGCTGGCATGGCCATCAGCTGATGCTGGCATCTGCCCGACAATGTAACGGAGTGGATGGGATTTCAGCCTTACATCAATCTGAGACATGATAAGATGTTGAGATGCAACATGGCCACTGATCGGGACTCATACAGAGATGTGTGTCTTCGCCTCGGCCTCCTCCGCCTCCTATTCTTTGCCGAACTCCTTTAGTGAACGGGGATAGAGGGCGGTGACAAGGGGGCGGGGGTCAGGAGGTGTCATCTTCCATCTTTCCATAGACTGACCTTCTGAAGTGTCTCGCTCAGCTTGGGCCTGGATTTAAGCTTGTGTGTGTGTGTGTGTGTGTGTGTGTGTGTGTGTGTGTGTGTGTGTTGTTCTCACCTTGTGAGCCAATGAATCATTAGCAGCGATGGCTGCTGAGACGCCTCTGAGATACCGAGAGCAGCGAGAGAAGAGAAGGTCAATTTTGTCATGATTCTGTCAACTGCAGGTTTTCAATCAGGCCACAAGGTTCATATAAGGTTTAAATCTCACACTCCAGTTCCTCCAGAAATACTCAAAATAAAAACTGTAGGTTTGAAAACAAAAACGCTTTAACAGTCTTGCTATACGCATAAAATTTCTTCATGTATATATAACAATAGTGGCTCAGCAGATACAGAAGTTCTTCCACTAACTGTGAGTTTGATGGTTCAATTCCTGGCTCCACCAATCTGTGTGCTCAAGTGTCCTTGGGGAAGATACTGAACCTGAACTTGCTCTGGGATGCATTTGTTGCTGTGTGAATGGTAGATAGAAAGCACTTGAATGTAGAAAAAAAAGTTCAGGTGTGAATGAAGCTGAATGTTGTATAAAGCAGTTTGAAAGTGCTCCAGTAGAGCAGGAAAGTGCTGTGAAAACTAGTCCATTTACCTTAAAAAAGCTAGGAGGGTTTGTTTTTCATTTGTCAAGATTTTTATATGCCCTTCAAACAGCATGTGTATGGTAAAACTGATGAAAACATGAAGAAAACAGTTTACTTTATTTTAAAAGTTAGTTCGTATTAGAAATAGCAGCGTTCTGTTCTGTGTGTGCTTATGTCAGGTGGAGGAAATGCAGCTGTCATCAGTCATCAGACACTAAGGAAGGAGAAAAGGAAAGCACAGGCAGCAGGTAAGGGTGATTAAGTATACAGATGGAAATGTGCTGAGATGTTGAAAGAAGTACTTTGAGGAGCTGATAAATGTAGAGAGAGAGAGGAAGACAGGTGGAGAAAGGTTAGTGAATCAGGAAGTGTAGACGATTAGTGAGGAGGAAGTGAGGGATCAATAAAGTATGCATTAAATTATGAAGATATGGGAAAGAACTGTTGAAGCCAGGTTAAAGAGAAATGACAGTGGTGACGAAAATCACATGATAGGGTGGGGTTAGGTTTCACAATGAGTTCACCCGAAACCTTGGCTGATTGTGACCTACACCCGTTTTCACATCTTGCCTCATGTGATTAGGTAGAGGATCATCAGGGGGTCCATTGTCCCTCTTGGGGGGACACTCCCATAGGGCTTAAATGTGGGACTCTCCACCATTCGACCTTAGAACTGAAGAAGCTTCTCGGATGAGAGGTGAAACATCTTCAAGCAGGTTAAAGAAGTTGGGACGCTTTCTTTCCAACCTCCTTAGACAACTGGGGTAATGTATGAAAAGGTCAGGAGTGGCAGGGAAGTATGTGAGGGTGGTGCAGGACATGTATGAAGACAGCAAGATAGTCTTGAGGTGTGCAGTAGGAAAGGTGGTTTAAAAGGTGGAGCTAGGATTAGATCAGGGATCTGTTGTTTGTATTGGTGTTGGGCAGGTTGACAGATGAGGTCAGGCTCTGTCCACTGCTGATTTTTGCAGATTACATTACATTGCAAGAGTGAAAGGGAAGGTTTACAGAGAAGATGCTGGGATAAGGTGAGCTGGAACTATTTGGAACACCTGTTAAATGTGATATGTGCATACCTGGGACCGAAACACGGTTAGCTGTGATTAGCATAAAGATGAGATGTAATTTTTATTTTAGAGAGAAAATATCTGACCACAGCACTTTCACCCAAGCCTTCTCTGAATAATTTAGATGCAAACTTAAGATGGGCCTGGACATGTGAGCAGGGGGACCTTGTAGGAGCTGCAAGAATTCAGGTCATTACAACTTAATGTGCTACCAATGGTATTGTTATGGGAGACTTTAGGGTTTTGTGAAAAACAGGACTGTCACAGTCAGCATTAAAACCGAAAATCACAGAAGACCATCACAGAAAATGAATCTAAAATCTTTGAATTTATTTTTATCACCCATCAGCACAATGACGACACCGCGAAGTGTTTGCAAAGCCAACTACAGGTTTTGTTTTTGTTACAAGACTTTGCATGAGTAGTGGAGAATAACGTTGCTGTGTCATACATGGAAAATCCCACAGTAGCTTTTGAAAAGGATGTGAGAAAAGATATCACCACAGTGACAGCATACGTCTGCTTTCTCAAGATTGTCTCCCTGTTTCCTCATAGCAGACATGTCACTTCATTTTTCTTTTTGTATTCTGTGACCTGATCAACCTGCTGAGTGTATATGCGGGAAGTATTTGATGATTGCTTTATGTGTTTTGCTGCGGTTGTTCTGGGAATCACCTCGGGTGCATTACATTTCAAAGAGGAAAGGATTAAAAGTGTGCTCCCTTTATTTTCTGTAACCAGGCTGTAGGTGCTTATAATGTACATGCTTACAAATATGAGAATTTATAACACGCAACACACATCATGCTGATTAATTATTGTTTTTACTTCTCTCTGTGTGTTTTAATCTACTGGTCTCAGCAAAGTGATTGTGTTAGATATTGATGCAATGCTCTTCACGCCTTTATGGAGTGTAAAATTAACGAGCTGTCAGCTATGCGGATGAGATTAAATGTTATGTATGTGTACACTTGTGTGTGTGTGTGTGTGTGTGTGTGTGTGTGTGTGTGTGTGTGTGTGTGTGTGTGTGAGTGAGTGTGCATGATTCATTGGTGGTGGGCGTTTGGAGAGCTGCTGCCCTGCATGCTAAACTGATGCCACAGGCTGTGGGGGTCAGTGTGCACAGAGCTCAGGGAAAGACGAGTTGGATTACTGTCCCTCTGGCCGACAATAACACTCCAAGCCAGCTGCTATATTAAGATCAGTAACATTTTACTAAACCCAAGCCCTTCAAAAAGTGTCAAGGGGCACGTCTACAGATATTATTTTTTATATTATGATTGTGAAGCTTAGTAGGAATATCTGTAATTATAGTCGACAACAACTGTGCTGTATTTTACAAATTATCATCATTTTCGTAGTTTCTCATTTTCTGTATTTTCATGCATTTTCAGGCTATTGACCACCTCACTGACTTTTTTCTCCCTGCATTGTTATGGTCACGTTATCCCTGTGCTTTTCCTTCCTGTCCATGCAGACATTTGTTGAGGTAAGACACTTAGTCATAAAATGGGTAGAATACTAAATTTCCATTGGGCAAAGTAAAGATTTCTAATTAGTATCAGTGCGAGCTTGCATGAGCAGACAGCTCAAATATTTATAGGATTTCATAATGCTATAGACGGTACAGCTGCGAGAGCAGTGTTTCATTTAACATTTACACATTTTCTTCTTGACTAAGTTTGCCATTTCTTCCCAAGTTGGAACCTCTGACTAAGAAAAATGCTTAAGTGTTAAAATCTTCGGTTCCTTGCATTGCCACAAGGTCCCCGTAGACTCCCATCTTAACTTTATGTGCTTGCATTTACATAGGGCTGCTTTGGACTAAAAGTCACATTTAACCATAATTTTATACAGCACTTTATGCGAAACACTTTAAAAAAAAAGGCCAATTTAGTATCATCACTAGTCATGTCTTTGGACTAGGAAGGAAGCTGGAGCATCCAGAGAGACCCTCTTTAAGGAGAACATGCAAACTCCACACAGAGAGAACTGAGCCAGGGTTCGTCATGAGGCAGCATGCTAACTACTCAACCCCTGCACCTGACATTGCAGATTAATCGTATGGTATTATGGTGTAAAGTTATCAGTGATTAAAGATATGGTCACATCTAGTAACAGGTATTTACAAAGAGCTAGCTTGTCCCAGTGTGGTCACTTCAGGTCGTAATATTTTTAAAAGGTAACGAGTGACACGACAGTGGCTGCATCCATGCTTTGCAGCCCGTTCTCACTCCCGAGGCGTAATATAATGACGACTTGTCAATTCCGGGAAAGGTGACCGTCCGCGTTCTTATGCTACGCGTCGGGTTATGGATGAAATCCAGTAGAATGACGCTCCCGCGGTAATACACGTTCCAGCCATGTATTCCAGCCTTAACCCTAACCTTATCTCTAACCTTAACCAGCACTTTAATGAGTAGTGTTTTCCAAAGCGATTAAAGTAAAACGAATGGACATGTGTAGATTCATTCCAAACGATTCTCGTGTTTCCTCATTTTTCCTATCTCGTAATGTAGGGACGTGTTGGGTGCCCGGAAGCGTAAGATATTGGCGCTTTGGGAGTGAGAACGTGTTGTCCTTTCTATACAGTCTGACTTCCACCTTACGCTGTGACTGTGAAAGAGTCATGGGTAATGCTGACTATGTAATATTATAGATTGTAATATAATAATAGACACTGTTATAACCTTTTCTTTAATTCACTATCTTCTGTTTATAAGTAGGGTTAAAATAAAAATGGCAGGTTTTGAATGTATACCCTGCTCATTAACGTTGATGAATATTTTAGAGTCCCTTCAGCCGTCACTGTATTGAATTACTCTCTGGAGTAATCTTCCTGGAGCATGCTCACTTATCAGAATGTTGCAGTCACAAAATTCACTGTGTAACTTTATTAGTTTCTTGCAGTAAAATAATTAAAATCGCATCAGTCTTAGCAAATATGAAAATTGCTGCCCCTGTAATTTGACTTTCAGGCAAAAAATAAGACTCGAGACTGTGAAGCTATAGCTGGCTGCTGTTTAATGCAGGAGGTATTTTGGGGTGTGGGATGAATAAAACATCAGAGCACCTTGTTTATTTCCATCCTTCAACCGTAACTCGTTCTTTACATAATTGAATTCTAGTCCGTTCGAGGCAGTGCATCTAATTGAACCTCTACCCGTTAGCCAGGGAATGATTTGTTTCCATGCTGACTCCAAACGCTGATCCTCTGAGGGCTGCTCCTCGCTGAGGAGAGCTCTCCCGGATCACATAAAGGGTTGGTGTCAGTGTTTCAATCCCATTTAAGGTAAGAAAGTGAACTGTTTGCATCACCTTCCCTTTTTTGCTTGAGGATTTGGGGCTCCTTATGTTTGTGTCTGTTTCTGCCTTCGTGTCTTTTCATCGTGTGAGAAGCCGCCTCCCTACCTGGCAGCCATTCAGCGTGGATGATTTACGCACTGAACTCCACTTCCTCCCTTCCTTTCCTCTCCTCGGGTCAAACGTATCTCCAGTCCTCACCCTTCTTCCTCTCCTTCTTCTTTAAAGCAATGTAATTTTGTTAATGTGTACTTGCTGTCAAATCTGTCATGTTGCACATTATAACAGTGATTGCTTCCCCCCGACAGGCTGTGATTGTGAGAGATGTTTGGCTCATTGTCCACTGTGTTCTTTATGCACAGCCATGTCCTTTCTATGTGGACACCATTGTGATTCACAATTAATGGTTACATTCAACTCCAGCTTCTGCTTTCTCACGCTGAACAGCAGCACATTAGCATTCTGCCCCAACATGGAGCCAGTGGAGCGCAGGGCTCCCAGGTAGCAGCCACATGCAAGAAAAGGAACAAGAAATTTGAGCAAACTATTATGTAATTATTCTTAACACCACTAACAGATGGAGCGGAGTCTGCTCAATTTTCACTGTAATGCTGATCATCCGTGGAGTGTTTTTCCCCCCACATTTCATGGCTTGTGGCAGATAGTCGGACACAAGTAAGATCAGTCAACTGAACCACTGAAAAAAGTTGAAAAGTGTTGAATGAATGAAAAGTGTTGGCTTACTTGCAATGCCACAATTTCCAGTGCAAGTGCTGAAAGCTGTTGTGGGAGTAAAAAAAAAAAGAACTAAAGAAGCTTTTGCTGCTTCTCATGAAAGAGTAAAGAGTCAAAGTGTCACAGAGCAAGCTCTGAAAGGACAAAAGGAGGAGATGAAAAGAGTTTTGTCATGTGAGGGGTAGCAGATGAAAGCAGAAGAACTGACTGGTTGGTTGAAGTGGATATTGTACTATAAATATTGACAAGCAGAGGACCAGAGAAGTTGGGGTCCTTTTGAGACATCTGTCAGGAATGAGAGTCTCCTGAGAGGCAGCTAAATTATATTGTGGGCCACTGCAACAAGAAACTTGGTCAGACTCTCATAGTATATGAGACAGACGGAGCTAGAGCTAACTTAGTTTAACATACAAGGATATTGATCTAAATTAAATGTTAAAATAAGTGTGTTTTTAAGTGTCTGTTATTATAATCGAGTAGCCCTCCGAAGTAAAAGTCTTCAAGCTCTCTTTGGAAGAAAAGGACAGATTTTGACATGTGACTCCAGAGACTAGAAGCTGCCTTGTCCTTGTTGTAGGACACTGTTTTCTTTCTCTTCTTCTTCGTCTGGAGCAGGGGTCCCCAACTCCAGGCCTCGAGGGCTGGTGTCCTGCAGTTTTCAGATGTGTCCGTGATCCAACACAGCTGATTCAAATGGCTAAATTACCTCCTCAACATGTTTTGCAGTTCCCCAGAGGCCTGGTAATGAACTATAATCATTTGATTCAGGTGTGTTGACCCAGGGTGAGATCTAAAACCTTCAGGACACCGGCCCTTGAGGCCTGGAGTTGGGGACCCCTGGTCTGGAGTATCAGAACCTTTACTTGGACAGTTCTTAGGTTTTGCTCCTCCCTGGTCTTTTGCTGCAGGTGCAGTCTTTTACATGAATAAATCATTGCTAGTGCATGCAAAGCTCAATGGTATTGTTGCACTAGATCAGCGGTCCCCAACCTTTTTTGCGCCACAGACCGGTTTATGCCTGACAATATTTTCACGGACCGGCCTTTAAGGTGTTGCAGATAACAAAATAAAACTAGTACCGGTACCGAAAAAAAGAAGATTTATTCACAACACACGTGAAAAGACCAAGGAAAACCGAGTTAACGATAACAAAATAACACTGAAAACCGATAAAAACCCTGAAAACCATACATTTCACACCTGAGCCTCAACTCTCGCGGCCCGGTACCAATCCCCGGGGTTGGGGACCGCTGCACTAGAGCACAAATGTCATGGCAGACAACACCTGTAAAAGCTCTGGTATAGTGTTAAGTATAGTGATATTACACGGTGTTGGCATCAAATAAGCACCTGTTTGAAAAGACCTGGAATATAACATGATGCTCATTTATATACAGAAATCCTACACTTCATCTTTAAAAGCATCCATGCCTGAATTTGTATAAGCGTGAAGAAGTAGTTGGAGGAAAATACGGCAAACAGTAGGATACTAACTATAATCAGCCACTCTTGCTGGACTCAAGTGTACCCTACTGTGAGTGAGTTGAACTATAGCGATTTGTTGTGCAGCTGACCTGTGCTACTGCAGTCAGCTGGGCCCTAAGACACCGGCCAGGCCCTGTCGCTCCCAATTAGCCCATCGTAGCCTCTCGCCGCTCCTAATTCAATCCTTCTGCTGAGCTCAGCCTGGAGTAAACTACTCACACAAGGGTTACTCACTGCTAACCCACTATTGATAGGCATGTTCACTCTGCTAGCATTTCATTGTAGCATGTTAATCAGTTCTGCAGCTGCAGTGTGATGAGAAATGTTGAGCTCTCAAAGCAGGACCTGAACTTTGCTTTTTCTGCCAGCAGAACAAATTTAAAAACAAAATGATTTTGATTTCCACTATGTGCACAATCGCACATAAAATGTTGGTGATTTTGTAATCGAATTTCATATTTTTATGCTGCCTAAAATGACTTTTGCTTGCTTTTTATTAGACACACACCAATGAGACATAACATTTTGACCGAGTGACTAAAACTGATTTTCTCTTCATGATGGAACTTGTTGGAACTTGCTCCCTAATACAGTATTAGGGAGCGAGTGAACAGTTTGTACTCAAAGTTGATGTGTTACAAGCAGGAAAAATGAGCAAGTGTGAGGATTTGAGCAAGTTTTTACAAAAGAGTGCTATGGCTAGACGACTGCAGCTCTTATGCAGTGTTCCCGGTCTGCATTAGTCAGTATCTACCAAATGTGGTCCAAGGAAGAAACAGGAAGGCTGGAGGAAGGCCAAGGAAGGCTCTCTGGTAAACATAGGGAGAATAAACCATGTGCTCTAATTCTACAGACAGCCCCACTGTCTGAAAATGTTCGTGCTGGTTCTGATAGAAATTTGCCAGAATACAGGGTGCCCATGGTGATCCCTGTCCACTCCTGGGCACGTGAGGATCAGAACTGCACCATGGATCAATGGAAGAAGGTTGCCTGGTCTGATGAATCATGCTTTCTTTTATTACCGGGGGCGGCAGGGTGTGTGTGCATTGCTTACCTGGTACCAGGATGCACCGTGGGAAGAAGGCAAGCTGACGGAAGTAGTGTGATGCTGGGAAACACTAAGTCCTGCCATCTATGTGGATGTTACATTGACCACCACACATTTAAGCATTGTTGCAGATCATGTACTCCCTTTCATGGAAACAGTATTTCCTGTTTGCTGTGGCCTCTTACAGCAGCTGCTTTGGCTGTGTGGATGTCTTTTTATATATGGCAGAGATATTAGCAAAGATATGTTTACATGATTAACTCAGTTGTACCTGCACCACCCGGTGGATTTCATTCACGAGGAGTACATCTCTGTTTGTTACATCTCTGGAGCCTTTGTACAACTTTTCCTGGATAGTAAAATTCTTTTATTCCTTTGTCAGCAGGATATGTCTTTTGTACCAGCTTGTTCCAGCTTTTCATGGAACAAGTGTATGACTACTCTGTGAAATATTTTTAACACAGACCCTCTAAGCAAGAGATGGAAATATTCTGCTTTTGTTCATTACCTCACACAACAACCCCTGAATTGAAAATGGTGTCGAAGAAGAGGAAAAGTACTAAAGCAGACTGCCATTCATGTTTATTTATTCTAAGAATTTTAAGCAATTTATCCACCTTGTATCCAATTTTTCCAGCTGACTTAATAAGCAGTCTGAAGCATCACATCTTTGGACTGTAAGGAAGCAGGAACTCTGAAGCCCATACGAGCACGGGGCAGCAGGAGTAACCACTGCACCTCCACCACCTAGAAGAAACTGGGATGTTTTCAACTCTGTGAAATATACATAAGGTTCTCTTATCTGCGTGGGGTCTCTCTGGGTACTCTGGCTTCTACCCACAGTCCAAAGACATGCAGTTAGTGTGGTTAGGTTCACTGGTAACTCTAAATTGCCCATAGGTGCAAATGGTTGTCTGTCTCTATGTGTTAGCCCTGCGACAGACTGGTGACATGTCCTGGGTTACCCTGCCTCTTGACCTATGACAGCTGGGATAGGCTCCAGCCTGCCACCATGACCCTGAAAAGGAAAAGTGGAAGAGAATGGATGGATTTCAAATACTAAAATGTAAGGATTATATTTTAGTAGGAAGTATACTTTGTGTAAGAAACATATATGTTGTCAAGGGGATGCATCACTATGGCAACTAAAAAAAACCCAGTCATTTTATTTTAATCCAAATTGTGATCTTTTTGTAAGCCTAAAATAGTAGTTTTAATACCTTACCCTATCCAAGTAATGTATTTTAAATTAATAATGAAAATACAAATGATGTGTGAAAATCTCTATCTATTGCATACGTATACATAATGATTAGCTTCACTCTGAACCCAATAATGTGGACTTCTTTATCTTTAAAAGTGGAAAATATTAATTTTGTGTACATGGACATGAATCAGGACATACGATACTGGACTGCTGAAAACCTGTGTTGAGGACAAAAGCAAGAATCAACAGATTAGAGAGCAGCCGTGAGTCTTCCTGCATTCATAAACAACTACCTGTATAACACATTTTGAAGAAAACATAACTGTAATGTTAAATTTAATGTGTGGTACAGTTGGCATGTTTCATATGTTTTTAATAAATGCCTCTGTAAGATGATCAGTTTTTTCCTTTCAAAACACTTATACACTGATCCTGCTGCGCCACATCAATGTTTGTGCAACATTTTTACCCGAAAAGTTCAGGGAATGACTGAATTAAGCAAAAATAGTAACAAAATCCCAATCTTTTCCTTAACAGGTATGCCTGCACATTTATTGTTGTGCAGTATGTATGCCAACCATCTATCCCAACCACCTGCCAAAAAAACAACTACAAAAATGAAAATAGAACATTTTCTGTGGGCACAATCCTCCCAGTAAGAGCACTACCACCTAAAATGACTTTGTGTTGATTGAGTCAGTATGTCCTGTCAAAATGTCAATAAACCTCTCACTGCTCACTCACCATAAGTCTTTCTGAGCATGACCTCAATGTATAAGCAGTGAATGATATGGACGGACTGCATGCTGGACTTGTTGTCAGAAAGGCTACTCTGCTCAAAGGTCCACTACTTGCAGTAATAACCACAGTGTCCATCAGTAGTTTGGCATCCGGTCCAAGTGACCTGGAACAATGCATTAACTCTCTCCCTGGTCTCTTATTATAAGATTCTCCCTCTAAGATTGCCTGAGATGTAAATATAGCTAGTATTTCAGTGTCTGCTTGTCTAATCTGCAGCAGTGAAATGAAGTTGCCCTGAAGAATAATACAGGACAGAAAATCAAAAAGTAAGCTGATCCCTTGTTTTGGAGGAAGGAGGATGTGACGGAGATAGTGGTTCCAGTCCATTTGAAATGAATGAGAGCGGCCTCCTTGACAATGGAACATATGGGGATCACGCATGTGTACGTTCTCATTCTACACTGACTGACAGCTGGTTTCAGGTGAACAGGAGAGAAACCAGAGACGAGGAGGTCAACAGACACTGGGCTCACTGGCTCAGGTAGATTGGGTCAGTGTTTCCATTCACACCTCACCATCCCTTGACAGACTAGCCCTGAACAAGTTGTTTAATACAGAAGATTTGCTTCCAAGAAGTAAGTAAATATGATACTAGGCCGATTTAACAGTTGTTTATCTTTTATCTTTTTTAAAAATAAGTAAAATATACAGTATCTATATTTGGGTCTATGCCTTCACAGAGGGTTTGTCTACCTCTTTGTTTATCCTGGGACGCCTGAAAGAAATCATATAGAAACTGATACCTGAGCTACTGGGATGCATTAATATGGATTATGCAGACAATTTCTTGCTAAGCAAACAGGAGGAAGTCACTTTTGCTGGCACAAAAAGCCCAGGGTGGCAGCAGTAAACAAACGGAGACATGACAGTCAGACACACTGAGAGACACCCGCAGGTCATATCTGTCGTTTCTTATTGCTCTAGTTTCTCTCTTCTCCTCCTTTTACTGTTCTAATTTGTTTTGTTTTTTAAAATTCAGATCTGCATTTGGCTTCTCTTTAACTGCCCAAAACATACAAAGCTTGAGAGATATGTATATTTGATAAGCTGAACAAATGAGAATTGTGCATTTCTTTTACAGAAAAACTGGAAACATTGAGCTTGAGAAGAGAATGTCTTTTGTGGGGGGTTTTGGGAAACATGAACCATCTAACAAATCTTTTGCAGAAATAGAATAAACAAAGAAAACTGCAAGAACTTTGAAAGAACTTTAATACTTTCTTAAGCAATGCTTACTTAAATTAATAAGCAGCTATGAGAAAAATATGGAGTAGGGTATTTCAAAGTAAAGTGGGAGGGAGTCAGTAAAATGGGAGGGGCTTGAAAGCGCTCCCAGTTTAGATTCAGTTGACTGATACTATCTCTACTTTTAAGATTAGGCTTAAAGCTTAAAGTTAGGGCTGGACCCTGAACCCTCCCTTAGATAAGCCTAGGCCATGATGCACTGAGTGCTTCCTCTTCATCACCTCTTTTCACTGTCTGCGTGTTTAAACACGCCTTTGCATCCACTAATTAGTTATTGTTACTCCACTGTTTGGTGTTTGGTTTCTGATTGCTGACAAAAGACCAACTTTTGACAACATAACCTTTTATCTCTCTTGAAATGGAGTTAAACACATTTTCAGCATATTTAAATCAGTTTCTCCTTATATTTGTCAGTGTTACTGTCTGTCAGTGAATAGAGGGTTCTTTCTGTCTCAGTCAATTGCTCATTTGCACAAACTTGAGAACTCTATCTTACCTTCAGCTTTTTTAGTCAGCCTATTGCAGCGAGCTTTAACTTTATGTCAGTGAGTAATGTCTCCAGAAATGGCATAGTTGAGTTAATAATTACTGCTCTTATTTGTATTCCATTTGATTTCAGAGAGGTAAGGTATTAGTGCTACAGCTTTCAAATGTGTCTGTCTTTGCACATACATTACAATGAGTGATGGCACAAACCGTGAGAAAGAAAAAGACATAAAATTTTGATCATTTTCTTCTAAACTCCTAGAACACTGTGCGACATGTCTAAGAAAGTCAAACGACATTAACGCTCACTGATTCAAAGGGTTCAGAGCTCCCAGGAAAACAGGCTAACACACGGTCGTGCTTGCAGATGCACACACAGACACACACACTCAGAAACAAACAGTATCTCATTATATCTCAGTTGTGCCCTGCAGCAGGGTGAGTATTTACACAGTTGTCCAGAGGAGTTTGCAGGGAGTTACCATGTTAGATTGTGCACAAATTAGTTTGCACCCTGAGGGCAAAGTCGATGCCAGCCTCAGGGGCTGTGTGAGTGCGGCTGTGTGTGTCTCTCGCTGCAGAGTTGGGAAAGTGCCTGAGTATGCTGGAGGTGGAGGACATCACACATGTCCCCGTGTACTTCTGCCAGTGTCCAAAAATAAGTAGGCACTCGTATTGACCTCTTGTTGATGAATTTGTCTCTGGGTAAAGATCACCAATGTCTCAGCAATGCATATCATGTTCATCTGCTTGTTTTCCTCCTCCTCTTCTCTTCCTCTTCAGTCTTACATCAACTGCAAGACATTAATTTCTCCCCTTTTCCTCCTCTGCCTCTCTGTATTTGTTGTGGCAGCTGTAGTTGCTCTTTTTTTTTTTTTAGTAGGCCTGTTGGCTGCCTGATGATTAATTGGATGGCGGGGCTCAGGTTGTAAATAGATGTTCTATTCTCATGGTTGTTTTTCCCAGTTCGGAGACCACGCAGCTGATTAGAATCCTCGCCAAATATGAAACCCAGCAGGTGCTAGGAAGCCCAAGGTTGACACAGTCCACACACGTCCACTTATCTGGGTTTCCTTTTATGTGTGTGCCGCTGACAGATGAGAGGCACGCAACTGTAAGCTGAATAACGAGATCTAAGCAACGCACACAAATGCATTTTTGCCTGTTACCGCATATGCAGGAACCTGAAGGTGATTTTGCATCTGAGTCATATCCATGAATAAACACTACAATATCATCTCTACAGTAAACCCAGTGTGACAAGTATCCTATTTCAAAAAGGACAGGTTACAATAACACAACCCACACCAAACGCAATCTCAGAGTCCATCGACAAGCAGCCATGTGCTCCCAGACGACCACTGACTCATGAGAGGCCATAATAACACCCACTGTGGGGCTCTAGTGACTGACAGCAGCAGCTGAAAGTTTCTACAAAACATAACATTTAGCTTCCGCTCACTATTATCAACCCACACAAATGAACTTTAAGCGAAGTAATTGGATGATTCGAACAAAAATAAAATGGAATCATAAACATGTGCTGCAAGCTGCTTTCTCTTCATGAGTTGTAAGGCTCACATAATGCATTGAAAGTAGCCAAGTAGCAAAATATGCAGTTCCTGGAGTGACCACTTGAGGTTGGCTATAGCTAATTTACTTCCCTTCATAACAATTGCACAGGGGGTTCAACAATTTAGTTAAATGCTACTAAATAAAATAAAAAAAATGCAGTGTTTTATTATTTTTACATTCACAGAAGAATATTCATGTCTGTCTGTGTTTTTCACAGCCAGTTATCTTCTCTATCCTCCATCCTATCTAATGTTAGATTTGGTCTGTGAGTTCCTCAGGATGGTTTCCAGGTAATTCAGTTTCCCCCACACAAACAGCATTTCTGTACAACTAAATTACAGCAACTATGTTTCAAAGGAAATGCATTTGCATCCATTTTTCCATTAAAGTAATCAAATGTGAACTGGCACCTTTGACAAGCATATGCATATATTTTCAGCCAAAATACTCATTCTCACATCTCTAGCAGTTTAATGTCTAGTTTTATGTTATGTTTAGGCTTGCAATACTTATGATTAAAGGAAGATTATGATCTGCTTAAAAGAAGGCAACAAAATCCAGATGTCTGGATGTCTCAGTGTGAGGCACTTAGTATGCCCACCAGCCACACAAACCACCTCTTGCCTACTTTGAAGGAGTTCTGTAGAAAGAATATTTTGCCAGAAACAACATAAATCAACTCTTACATTCTTCTCTTGTGCTACTCAACTCTGTCCCACTGAGGCACAGACCCAAACTCCTGGGGGTGTTCTGTCCTGTCTTGGTAGTGGATTATGGGTGGTGTGGGGCTCCATGGATCAGGCTTGTTTTGTTGCATCCCACAGTTTGGATGCCAGACAAATCTATTTTTGTCATGCTCACAATTCAACAGCTGCCTCAAGGTGCTTTTATTTTGTAAGGTAAGAAAACCCCCCAGATTAGACAGCCATCACATATTTGGTGACGGTGGGAAAGAAAAACTCCCTTTTAGCAGGAAGAATCTGCCATGACCGGTTCGGGCTGAGGGGATGGAAACAGGACATACTGTGGAAAAGAGCTGGAGATTAATAATTAACTAACGATTAAATGCATAGTGCTATATAAACACACAGAAAGTGAAAAAACGTCATGCTCAGGGCAACATGGGAAACCTAGTAGCTAAGGGAGTGTTCAGGGTCACCAGGTCCACCAGAGTTTTTAGCTTTGTCTGGATCCAAGAGTTTTTTAATCAAAATATGAAAATATTTTACCTGGCCTGACTCCATATTCAACATGTTTGAAATAGCGTCACTTAACAGCACTTCACTTGAAACAGTGAAAATGGCAAGACCAACTCCAATATATTATATTCAAGAGTCACTTCGGCTTTTTCATTTCCAGCTGCACATGTAGTTTGAGTGTTATTGAAGAGTTTATTGATTTCTACACCTCAAACTAATGAAATTATTTTTGTTTTTATAGTCTCCAAACCAAACAAAGAAATGATCAGACGATGATACAGAGTGCAGGTCAAATTCTGCACTGTTGTTCTAGAATTGGTGTTCACTGCTTTCTATATAAAACCTTCAGCAGGGCTTGCTGGGTATTTCTGTTTTGATGCATTGCCATCTCCCGGTGCTGTCATATCCCAAACATAATCTCTTGAGAAAATCAGAATTTTTGTAGAATTTTTGTAGCAGAAGGAAGGACTGAGCTGACTGCTCAGGCAAGGTTGCTTGGTGTGTATTTGAAGTTTTGGCTCCTCTACTTCCTCCATTCTGATAGACATAAACCACACACTGGCTTCTCTCGAGAGGACCCTCACATTGAGGTCCATGTGACCTCCGAACAGAGTCTGAAGTGAGGAAAGCAGCAAGTGAGACGGTGCATCCATGCTTGTGTAAAATCACAGAGTTTTCTGAAATTTCCTTTCAGTGCCTAGAGATTAATTGGTACACAGGTGTGCATGTTTGCTTGTTGATTAGTGTTTGTTGTGTGTGAATGTGAGAAGAGAGGACTAGAATAGTCTCCGCTCTTTACAGGATCCACTAATGAGCTTCATGTGTTTGGTAAAGGCGTCCTGCAACTCTCCTTGCTTTTCTGAAGCAGCTAAAAAGTACGCTGCGCAATGACCAGCATCTATGTATTCATTCCATAACTTCGTAATTGTCATTCATATTTATTAAGAAGATATTTAAGCTATTTTCATCTGACATGAAATAGGTCATCATAGTGAATTCTTCTCTACAGCTGCCTACTACCAAAATGGAGCCGTTTATCTTTGCCATGTGCTGTCGGCTTTGTGTTCATACCTTTGATATGCTGTGTAGTGATGCTGAGTCTCAAAACAGCCAATGACGACACAATGAGAATTGATAAGAGAATCAATAAGTGACTCAGTACTCAAATAAAAACCAATACAAAAAGGTATCCAGAAGAGCATCTCTGAACACACGTTCAAATTCCACCACCATCTGACCTTCTGGACTTTTACCCTTAACACTAGACCTACCCGACACCTCCTCATCACCTCTGTCCCTGCACCTACAGGCCTATTGAAGTCGGCTCTGATCACCAATCTCTCACCCTTGGTCTCACTCTACAACTTCATCCAATTTTAAGTCCAGAATTCCTCTTTCTCCCTAACTGACATCCAACCTGTGGGGAATACACACTGACAGCTTTTAATACGGCTATTTTGTTTTCCATCTTCAGACTTATGATTCTGTCTGACACTCTCTTCACCTCCACAACACTATTCACCTGCTCTTCTATTTAAGACTACCATTCCTTCCATGGTAGAATAGCTTGAGTCCACCTCCAGTCCTACTAGCCTTAGTTCACTAACTGGTCTCGTGCATACACAGTATCTACTTTCCTTCTCTCCATCCAACTCTTTCCTTTTACCATCCATATTCCCTATATTTAGAGTCTTTACTCTCACCACCATGCTCTTGCCTTTCCATCACTCTCAGCTGTTGTTAACTCAGGCCTCAGCCTATTCTTTATGATTCCCACCCTTAAGGGAGAACACTTTCTACCAGAAAGGCTTTGAAAGGGTTGTTGGGTTGGCAGACAGAGACCACAATACAAGTAGGTTTGTTGCTTAACTCAGAACCCAAGAGTAAACTTCATCTGCTAACTTAAGTCTGTATCATATGTTTTAATAATTTATCCACCAAAAGGTGTTCAGAGTTCTACAAGTGCAGCCATTCACCCTCTGGAATAATGTTTACAGCAACTTCATTCACCCAAAGGCTCATTCTTCTCGTTTCCTGCAAAACCAGCACCTCAGAGTTGTATTGCTTGTTGTAGATGTTACAGATTTTTTTATGCAAGTTTCAAGAAAATGTATGAAGTCAGTTTGCAGAGTTTTGCTTGAAATAAGCACATCTCAGCTTGGCTTTTAAAAGACTAGGGTTCTCACTGCAGGCACACACAGGGCATCGTGTGTGCCTGCAGTGAGAACGCTTTCCTCCACACACACACATTCAGTTTGAGCACTCACCTAATAATAGATCCAACCAGGTCCACTGCTTCTCTAACGTCACTTCTCTCCACTTGCTAGTAACTCTGCACCCTAGAAACAGCACCAGTGACGCCACTAACCTGTCACATGATGAGGGTAAACGGTCAGCTATACAGCTAGCTAATCATATGACTGTAAAAGCTGCACTGTTACAAAAATTATACTTTTAAGAAGTTTGAGAAGGAATGCATTCCTGATTAAAAACTAGATTTTCTGCCTGTTCCTGTTCCTCTATTATCTTCTTTCTTAGAAGCATTAGCTTCACTAACAGCCTTATAAACAACTTTTATATCTGCACAAAGCAAAGCGGGGAGAGCAAATATGGTTATTGTCAGTGTTATATAGCAAAGGCATGTTTTTTTACTTGCAGTGGCAGGGAATTTAATTATCTTTTGATTTCACATTTCATAAAATGTAAAAAATGTTGAGTAGATTACAAAGAGTCTAAAACTTAAGCAGTTAAATTTAATTCAGCTATCAATCGTTTTATTTGTTTCACTAGGGAAAGGTGCATTTTGGATATTTCACTGTCAAATTCATGTGTTAGTCCACAGGACTGAAAGGTAAAATAAATGTGATGAAAGCATTGTTTTTTTAAGAAAATCATTATTATTTCTATAGTTATTAACTTTGTGTATTTACTTTCCCATTAAATAAATAAAGATTAAAAGCTTCAGTTATTAGACTTGTGTGGCAGCTCTCTCATTAGCACACTGAAGCGGAAATACAGAAAGAATGTAAAATAAAAACAATGAAATCAAAAAGGTCGGGCATGGGCAAATCCATCCATCCATCCATCCATCTCGCCAACCACTTCCTTCTCCTCTGGAGGGAAACAAAGGCCAAAGCCAATGAAGAGACTGCCTCTCCAGTCTGTCCTGGGCTTTCAACAGTTATTTATGTCTGAATCACATCACCTAACTGTCCAGGGAACCGAATATAAATGAATGCCGAAAGCTCAATCATGAATACATGTCAAGGGACCTGTTTACCCTTCCAGGGACACGCTCAGATCTGGAATCTGGTAGAGAATAACTAGAGACCTTAGCCCAATGGGGGGCAGCCCAGACCCAGCTGCAAGACTTACATGGGCCTCCTGTGGCCCCACAACCTGCAGGATAGGCTGTAGAGTTTGGGGCAATTTGCTTTTTATTTTGGCAGTCGTCCTCTGTAATCCTCCATCCTAAAGGAAAAGGAAGAAGCACAAATCTTGGCTGTTTAAAAAAAAATATATATATATATATATATATATATATATATATATATATATATATATATATATATATATATATATATATATTTAATGCATTCAACACTCAATTTCACTCCACTACAAAGACTTTTTTTGTGTATTATGACATCTGTGTTTCCCAGTGCAGGGACTAATCTAAAGAATCAAAATAGAATCAGAGCACTCTAGCCTCTTTCCACACAGCAGCTACAACACTTACAGCTTTTTGTGTTTATGGAAATGAATCCCTTGAACTATATGCTGTGGGTTTTTTATTGACAACACTTTTGCAACATGCGCTTAAAGGCATACACCTGCTGAGCTGCCTTCAAATGAGCACACCCACGCTGCATGTGCGTGGCATGCAGGAGTGTGACGCTGTTAACACACGTCACATACCCAGGAGCTAAAAATGTCTCTCTAGAGTGGGCGTCGATGACAGGAACAGGAGCCCACTTACTCTGCACATCAGCCAGACAGGGACATGTGAATGTGTGAAAACCCTTCTAAACATGTGCATCTCCTCAAGCTCACTCTCACCCATATACAGCACTATACCTATACACTTTCTTTAGGAGTGAATGGCGGCATAAGCACATTTATGACTATTCAGCATTTATGCAGCGAGATTTCTAATGCTCAAAGACCCTAAAAACGCAGATCTAGTCCCGCTCTAATTACATTCTGTGTATTAGTAAAATTCTCAAATCTCTCATGTGGAATTGTTGAAATAAGAATGAATTTCCCAGAACAGTAACTTAGCTTTTGTACAGTTTATCACAAGAAACCCTCCTTTAAAATCCAATATGACATTCAGAATCCCTCCTTTCTCTGTTCTGCTGTTTAATTGGATTTATCAAACACAGCATCTGTAAAGATCATACAGTGTTGGCTCTCACTGGCAGAGGACACCTAGATGCTTGTGACACACAACCACGCACAAGTCTGGCACTGGCCTTTTAGCTGGGATTTCATATAAGTCAAATCTTATGCCAAAACTGACTTCTAAGAAATCTCTTGTATTTCTCATCAATTTGAGAAACATAACAGCAAAACCAGCGAAGAAAATGTTAAAAAAGTAGCTGGATTTTAGTTTTAAAATTAGTTTTTGTCTCTTAAAGGAAATGCGTGTGTGTGTTCTGGTTCTTTCTATCTTGTTGGGGACCAAAACATGAAATTTACTATACTGGTGGGGACCGATAGCCCTCGTGGGGACCAAAATCCAGGTTCCCACGGGGTTGAAGGCATTTTTCACACTCAAAATGTGGTTTTAGTGTCAAGGTTACATGAGGGTTATGGTTAGGTTTAGGGTAAGGGTTAGGGGTAGGCATTCATTTTTGATGGTTAGGTTTAGGGTAAGCGGCTAGGAAAAGCATTATGTCAATGAGATGTCCCCACAAGGATAGCAACACCAGACGTGTGCGTGTGTGTGTTTTCAGTCTGGCCCTATTTTCCTATCTTTTTTTAGTCTAAATGTTTGTATGAAGAGTGTTTGGAATTGGTTCAACACTGAGTTCGAATGCTCTAACTGGCAACCAAGAAACAGCTATTATGCAATCCTGCAGAGGAACCGCCTTCATCAAAGAGTGCTTGTTTTTACAAAGATCACACTCGGATTAAAATGTTACAGTAGTCCACGATCTCCACTTGGAATATACAGTAAGTTGTAGAGAGCTTACGATTATCATTGTAGCCAATCTTGGACTGCTAGTTCATTACCCAAGCTGAAAATTAATTACACATCTGAAATTAAGCAGGGCACCCCAGTTCTGAATAAAACTTTTGCAGTATGTTATGACATCTGTGTTTTAAACTACAGGGACTAATCTAAAGGCCTACCAGCCGCACAAACATGAACAAGAAAATCCTACATTACACATGTATTTGACAGTACACAACAACAAAATGCAGGCACATGGTTGCAAAGTTCATTGCTTATACCAGCTTCAGTCTGCAGAAAGCACCTGTCAC
Source organism: Maylandia zebra (assembly GCF_041146795.1). Lineage (NCBI taxonomy): Eukaryota > Metazoa > Chordata > Actinopteri > Cichliformes > Cichlidae > Maylandia > Maylandia zebra. The sequence continues at coordinate 6,123,600 of NC_135174.1, read as the reverse complement.
AGCGGGGTACGCTGGGGTGCTTTGTAAACCAACCCAAAAGCAGGACACAGAACTCAACTTTAAACAAAAGGCAAGCCTCTATTAGAGCCGATGGCAGGAGTGAAGAACAAACGCAAAGGCGAAACAGGAACTACAACTAAACTGTAAGCAAACTGAAAAAACTAAAATAATGTAACTATAACTAAACTGTGATTCTACAAAACAACTACGACACTATGATTACTTTGAAGGCTATGAATGTGATGACAAAACCTGGAGGTAAACAGATGACCTGACAATGAACAAAGGAAGACAGCGGACTTAAATACACACAGGAGGTGATCAGGGGAGTGGAAACACATGGGGAAACAGCTGACTAGAATGAACATAATGACGCCACAAGGGGAAGTGAAACTAAACATAATGACAAAGAACACCAGACTCTTTCAAAATAAACCAGGATACATGGAGACAGACATGAAAACACAAGCTTGACAGACCTAAAACACATGACAGACTTGATAAGAAACCAAACACAACAACCAAGGAGACAGATTATAAATAATGGCTAAACTCAACTTAAGTCTATATAAGAATAACATGTGAACTTAAATTCACAAACCTAACTCAAAAACACAGAATAAAACTCAAAACGTTGGGTCAGAGCGCACTTTTCTCATAGCACCTCTTCTTGGATGTTTTCTTGTCTTTGCCCCTCTTCTGCTTGATTTAGCTCCTTTACTGTGACTGTCTATCAAACTTCCTCATAACAGCCCACAAAGTAATCATCTACTGCAGATTTTACTACACAATTAATCCCTGAGGTATTTTAATACCTGCAAAAAACTGTCAACCTATCCAGGGTGGACCCTGCCTCTTTGTAGCCTAATGGCATCAAACCATACTGACAAAACAAACATGGCAGACAGAGCGAGGGGGGGTCCACAGTCAACAAAACAAACTCTCTAATGCTTTCAGACTGGCTCATTCACTGTATTTTCTGAATGTGTCAGGAAGAGATGTGTTAATGTACAAATGGACTGTGTACAATAAGGTTACTTACCATTGGTGAGCTTTTATTGGCTGATTTCTCATTATGGTTACAAAATCCATTCCCCACCTTTGAGTTTCTTTATTTACATTTCACATATAATATTCCCACACAGCTATTTACTTGCATAATAACTGGTTTTATGACATTAAATAACATGTGTTATCATCCTCAAATTGCAGGCATTGTTAAAGTGTGTTGCACACCCTGCGGCCTTTTTTACTGTTTGTCTTATCAGTCACGTCTGGGTGTTTAAACCAAATAAAAAGGAAAGAAATTTGTTTGTCGTTTGGGCGTTGAGGTAGTGTTGTGGTAGTCAAAGCCCATAACACACCCATACCACAAACACCACACCCAGTGTGAATGTAAATGTGGTAAGTGAATACCTGAAGTTGTACCTGAAATGTGTGGCTTCCTTTTGGAAGTAATAGGATCACAGGTATGAAGGATAACTTTGCAGTTCTGTGAGCTTGGGTGTGTGCATATGTGTGTGTCTTCGTGGTTTTGAGTACTTTGGCAGGTGCTTATATGTCCGTCTGGATTTAGATACATTTTGCCATAATAGTGTGAAAGAGAGTCCTTTAGTCTTACAAGGTGAACGGTCAGGTTTAAACATGAGTGTGCGATATCCCCTGACCATTGAGCTGCACTGGACGTATGTAAATCTCCCGTTGTTGTAGAGTCTTTTTAACTCATACTACTAAGGTGTAAGCCCCGGAGCTGAATATCAAAATTATTTATATAGCACATTTTAAAGACCGAAGTATACCAAAGTGCTTTCCAGTAAAACCATGATACAGATGAAAATCACAAAATAAAATATAAATTACAGATATAAAATATAAAATAATTACATAATCTAAATGCAAAGCCAGATGTAAATTACCCTAATTAGCCTTGAATGCCAGGTTAAACAAGTACGTTTTTAGACGTGATTTAAAAGATTGAATAGAATCTGATGCGCGAATATGAAGAGGAAGAATATTCCATAACCTGGGTGCAGCAACGGCAACGGCACCTCCTCTGGTCTTCAGCCGAGACCTACAGTGGGGCAAAAAGTATTTAGTCAGCCACCGATTGTGCAAGTTCCCCCACCTAAAATGATGACAGAGGTCAGTAATTTGCACCAGAGGTACACTTCAACTGTGAGAGACAGAATGTGAAAGAAAAATCCATGAATCCACATTGTAGGATTTGTAAAGAATTTATTCGTAAATCAGGGTGGAAAATAAGTATTTGGTCAACAACAAAAATACAACTCAATACTTTGTAACATAACCTTTGTTGGCAATAACAGAGGTCAAACGTTTACTATAGGTCTTTACCAGGTTTGCACACACAGTAGCTGGTATTTTGGCCCATTCCTCCATGCAGATCTTCTCGAGAGCAGTGATGTTTTGGGGCTGTTGCCGAGCAACACGGACTTTCAACTCCCGCCACAGATTTTCTATGGGGTTGAGGTCTGGAGACTGGCTAGGCCACTCCAGGACTTTCAAATGCTTCTTACGGAGCCACTCCTTTGTTGCCCGGGCAGTGTGTTTTGGATCATTGTCATGTTGGAAGACCCAGCCTCGTTTCATCTTCAAAGTTCTCACTGATGGAAGGAGGTTTTGGCTCAAAATCTCACGATACATGGCCCCATTCATTCTGTCCTTAACACGGATCAGTCGTCCTGTCCCCTTGGCAGAAAAACAGCCCCATAGCATGATGTTTCCACCCCCATGCTTCACAGTAGGTATGGTGTTCTTGGGATGCAACTCAGTATTCTTCTTCCTCCAAACACGACGAGTTGAGTTTATACCAAAAAGTTCTACTTTGGTTTCATCTGACCACATGTGTGGACAGGTGTCTTTTATACAGATGATGAGTTCAAACAGGTGCCATTCATACAGGTAACGAGTGGGGGACAGAAAAGCTTCTTACAGAGGACGTTACAGGTCTGTGAGAGCCAGAGATTTTCCTTGTTTGAGGTGACCAAATACTTATTTTCCACCCTGATTTACGAATAAATTCTTTACAAATCCTACCATGTGAATTCATGGATTTTTTTTTCACAGTCTGTCTCTCACAGTTGAAGTGTACCTCTGGTGCAAATTACTGACCTCTGTCATCATTTTAAGTGGGGGAACTTGCACAATCGGTGGCTGACTAAATAATAATAATAATAATGGATACTTTATTGATCCCCATGGGGAAATTACTTGTTTTTCCTCTGCATTTGACCCATTCACTCAGTGAAGCAGTGGGCAGCCCACTAAGCAGGCGCCCGGGGAGCAGTGTGTAGGGACGGTACCTTGCTCAGGGGTACCTCAGGGTAGCCGTTAAGTGGATTCGAACCGCCGACCTTCCGATCATGGGGAGACCACTTTACCTACTGAGCTATCCCTGCCCCTAATACTTTTTTGCCCCACTGTAGGTTGCACTAAGATCAGTTGGCCCGATGATCTTAGTGCTCTCTTAGGGCTATACAGACAGAGGAGATCAGCTAGGTAGTCAGGTGCCATATTATTTAGGATTTTATAAGTAAACAATACAATTTTAAAATCAATTTGATATTTAATAGGAAGCCAATGTAAGTTGGCCAGAACAGGGGTAATAGAATCGTACTTTCTAGTGCTGGTCAAGAGACGTGTTGCGGCATTTTGGACCAACTGCAAGCGCTGAAGGAGGTCAGTGAAAACTTTTAGTAGGGCAGTTTCGGTGCTGTGACGAATAATGAGGCCAACATGGAAGTAGCAGAAACTGGAGTTCCTTTAGGTGCCAATTAGAGGCGATACTACAGGAAGTCAGTCTTGACCCATGTTAACATTTTAAAAGCAGCATTTAAAAGCATTTAAAGCCTGGTAACAAAACAGTTACAGCCTATTTAGATGGCCTCGTCCTTCATAACAAGTCTGAGTGGGGTGAATGGTTTTTATAGTTCATCACTCTGGATATTTGATTTAGGTACAAGGCCACATTGATTGGCAGGTGTCCCAATCAAAGCCTGGCTTCGTCGTCTTCTTGGGAGTCATTAAACTGGTCTTCTTCATTTTGTGTGTGCTGGATTCTTTTGGATCCTTTTAATGGCTCATGTGACAAATATTATGGCTTGCTATGTAAAACAGATTATCCAAGAAAAACTGAAGTAGGCTTCAGCTTCAGTTTCACCCTTACAATTGGTGCTTTTGCAGCTTGCTAACTAGAGATGCTAGCATTAGTTGACATCCTTTTTATCCATCCAAGGTCATTTATGTCATAAAACAACAAAAACAAAACAACAACATAGTTCATCTTGAAGCTTAAAAAGATTCACAAACCAGTAGTTGACATTTTGGTGGCTACATCCATGTTTCCCAGATGATATATCTTTGGGTATATGATTTCTGATGTACAGACTGTGTGATCCAATTGTAAGCTGGTCCCTGAACTCTTCTTAAAAACATAAAACCCTAACTGTTGCTTGTAATAATAATTTCTTCTGTTGATAATGGCCATTAAGAGATCTGCTCTCATTATGCTTCCAGTGTAAGTGATGGAGGATAAAATCCATGGAGCTTAAAATCTCAATAAAATCTCATTTTGAGTCAAAAGAGTCATCTTCCAGAGTTTTCTTTAGAGCTGCTGGTGAGCTGCAGTGGAAATGTAGTAAGAAAAAGAAGGTATTTCTTTTAGAAACTATTTTATTCTCGAAATATCATTTATTAGAATGGACACTGCCTTATATATATATATATATATATACATATGAAAAAAATCATTCACAAATACTTTTCAGTTCATTTAGGTACAGAGTTTAAATCCATTAACAAGATTAACTTTTGTGCTGATAAGTTGTGGAAAAAGCTCTATAAGTGTTGTGTTTAATATTCCATAAATGCCCAGGGGTTCTCACTTGCTGATAAAATGTTGCTAATTAATACCCATGACTTATTAATGAACAGATTAAGGTCCAATGATTCAAACAATGTTTCCTCATTTCTTTCCTGGCAAAAACTTCTAACCAACCTTCCTTACTATATTTTAAAAAGGTCATGAATTACGACTCCTCATGTTTTTGTTAGAGCTAAAGGCGGGTCTGAAACTGTCTTCAGTTAGCGAGGTACAACAATGATGTTGGTCACTTTTTGCTTGTCGTGAATTTGACCAACAGGCACAATTCCAGACACCAGTGTAGTCCACCAACAGCAGAAGTTTGCGGTGTGTGTTAGAAGCTCTGACCAGGGAGATGTTAATTGCTCTTCCATAATCTTCAGCCTCACAGCTGTTCTAATGTTGGGGGGGTCCTTTTAAATTTAACCCCCCCCACCCACCACTCCTCTTAAAAACAAAACAAAGACAAACTATCTCTGCTGAACAGTGACGAGATTCTGTGAGCTTGCCAGACAATCAATGAATTTGAATTTGATTGCTGGCTCATTTAGCAGAATGCGATTCCTGCTTAGCTGGGGGACAATTAGAGCCAATCAGCTATGAACACAGTCTTTCCATAAATCTTGTTTTCGGACTGCAGCCAGAGTCCCCTCCCCCCTCCCCGTTCCTCCCCACCCGTTCCCTAAAAGGAATTAAGAGTATCGATTTTGTTGTGATAATTATAGCTTTCATTAACAGAGGCTACAAAACAGAGCAGTCTCCTCTGGAAGTCGTTTCACCCCAAGGGCAAGTTGGACTGATGGCTTTCCTAAATATGGCAGAGTGTATCTAACTGATGACCAAGGTATTGGTTTAGAGCAGTTGGAATGAAGTTATCAATAACAGGGTTGGGTGAATAAGCATGGTTGTGTATGGGCTTTATGTGTCCCTCAAGGTGTGGACGTATCAGCCCCCTATCAGAGCATACAGGGCTTTAAAGGAACACTGAATTAAACTGGTGGTCCCAAATAGAGACAAAACAAAGTTTCTCTCTCATAAGAGAGTTTTTGCATCACTCACACACAGTCCAACTAACACAGGTAAAGTCACAGTGTACACCAGTGAGGTACAAGGAGATTTTAAGCGATTTATTAGTATTTATAAGAAGACTTTGCTTATAAATTTATGGATTTTATATATATTCAAGTCCCTAAAAATGAAAAGGTATCCTCTTATAAATGATTACCTTCTCTATTTGAGTCAGAATATTCCCATCTGAAAGCTTCAAATAATGATTTCCTGGCAGATGTCAGTGGCAGAGATATGCACCAGGTCGTGGTCATAGCGAGAAGCTGGCAATGCTAACACACTGCTACATGGCCATACAGGATGCAGAGAGATAGTGGTCCTCTTTTACAAAATGCCAAGGCCAGCAGACGTGGTGATTCACAATTTGAGGCATTTCTTTGCTTTGCTTTCTCTCGCTGGTTTGCACTTGCTTTTTTCTGTCACTTTCATGAAACATCAACCTCCGAGGCTGAAAAATGAACCCAAAAAAAACTGCAGTTCCTCCCACAGCCACTTGAGACTGTTTCTAAAAGTGAGTTAGTCCCCATAGTTTGCAGTGTTTACATTATTTCGCCTTTATAACAAATTTCCCTGGGTGTTTTTTTTTTCTTTAATAACTTTAATAAACTTTTGGATTTTTTTTTACTGGGGCTCACCTCTGACCTTCCAAGCACCCGCATGTTACAAGTTTGGAGTGAGAGGCCCATTTCACAACTGCTTCAACCTGGCACCAATGCCACTTTGTGTCTACGACTTCTCCGCCACTTTGAAGGCTGTTCAGCATTCGCTGCCTGATTGATGGAGACATCTGGATTTCAGATGCTTCAAGACTTTCTAGCACTTTAGCGATGAGGTTTGACTGGTTGACTGGAGCAAGAAATACAAGTTTCTGTTTTATGGGCATCAATAAGCATCCAGCTTTGAGTTGAGATCATGTAGTGATGTGAGTAGAATAGTCATCGATCAGCTGCAATTCCATGATCTATGAATCCGATGTGGCCAAAAAAGCAGAAGTGGGAGGAAAAAATGAGAGAAGACAATGAGGATGGACGTGCTGAAAGTTTTTTTTCCTTCTATCTACCTTTCTTCACAGGAAGGAGCCAGCTCAGGGCTTACATTGAGATTCAGCTCCAGCTCTCTTCCTCTGTTTTCTATTCTGTCAGTGTGAAGCAGAGAAGCAGGAGAGATAGAGTGTTCTCTGTATCAGCACTCCAGGGGCTACATGGCAGGCAGAGACAAGTTTCCAACAGTTTCTCCATCACATGGGGAGCTTCTCGTCTGGATGTGCGCATTCAAACCAGCCCTGTGTTTGAGGACAGGCATTAGTTTTTCCATGCCTTGAGTGTATGAGCATTCCAGAGCCACACTGCTGCACTCACAGTGTCTGAGAGCCTGCGGCATTATAGCAGAGGGAGAATATAAATTCCCTTATGAGGAACGTATGTTTCAGTGCGCCACAGCTAACCTTGGCTTGTCAGAGGTGCTGTTTGTTTTGGGGCTCTCTGGTATATGTGTGTGTGTGTTAGTAGGAGGCACATCATCCCTTCACTTGAGCAGCAAGCTGCCCTTGAATTACTGCAGTCTTTCTCTCCCTTTATCATTCTCACAATCACAAACTGCAGTCGCACACACACACTCACACCCAGGGGCACGCACAGGGCAGATGTGCGGGCTTGAATAACCCCTCGTTCCTTAGCTGCTGCTAAAAAAAGAAGCTCTCGTCGCTCCGACGCTGATAGAATTGCATAATGATTGTGATGTCAGCATTGTTCTTCCCACGGTAACAAGTGACGCTGACGGGCAGTGGAGCAGATGAGCACGCGGTGGACTGAGGCAGAGGTAGAGGAGAGAGAAAGCGTAGGGTGGTTTGAATGTAAAGGATATAAAGTCAAAAAGGCACTCCTTACAAATGGATGGGGATGCTGTATGTTCTGCTTTTTCAGTATTCACCTCTTCCTCCTATGTTGACTTTGATTTAGAATTAAGAAAAAAGCGTGTCATACAAACTCATCATTGTCACCTCTCTCTTATCCCTCAGGCTTATGCAGGTGTACAGTGTCACAGGCCAAGTATAAATATGAGCTCACTGCAGCAGTAGAATTCAGATCCCTTGTCACAATGTCATTAACTCATATCTTGCGCTTCTGGATTGTACATTCCTGATGTTTTAATGAATAAACTTATATTTTTAGCCCATAGTGGAGTGAAGAAAGCGTTACTTTTTTCCAGTGGCCGAATCAGTGAAATCTAGCCAATTTATAGCCAGCGTTTGTGTGTCTGAAAAGCGCTGTAACATCTGCACTGCTGCTGATCAAGTCCTGAAATACTCTTAATTTTTCTAGTGGATGTGCCATTAGGAAACTTCTTCAGCTGATGCAAATGTGCCTGATTTTGTTTTTTGGAGGTTTCTTTGTGCATTACATTAACAAAATGTCTTTGACATTTGGACATTTTGATCAATGCTTTACTATTTCTATTACTGGTGCAATCATAGTGTTACAGTATAGGATACTGGTGCATTACAGTTTAGACTGGGATGTCATTTAACTTTGATGTTGCTACAGGAATTCGTCTCAGACAAGCTTCTCTGTTACCAACAAATTATGGAATTATTGAGTATAGGTAGTCAACTCTGCTACTGTTGTATCTGTGGATCACTGCACATTTGGGATACACCGATAGTAAAGTTTGTGACTTTTTGTGTTTAAGAAATTATTAGAAGTTCCACTGCTTAAATCTGCATATAGTACAACCAGTGCAGTTTATTTTGAACTCTCGGCTTTGACTTTTTCTTACTTGTTAGAGTAAAAGTGCAGCAACAAACTCCAACAGAACTCACAAGCCAGTGCAGATGTTAATGTGTTAGTATGGTAAAGCTCAGCTGGATAAAAAACTGATAAAAAGGTCTGTGAACAAAAATATGCACACGCACAGAATGCACTCCCTCCTGTAGTTCTTTTAAGTCCTCGTGCAATCATCATGCTGGGTGAGAGATCAGGGGTGGCGACCTCCATGAATTCTGGTCACATTAAAGAGGTGCTAGCATGCTGATTCTGAGAAATAGCCGTCTAATTACCACATAGGATCAGAGAAATTATTAGAGTAAGCGCCGGAACGCAGCGGGAGGGGAAACTAAATGCCGAGGCCTTTATTGTTGTAGCTGTGGAGAGCGTGAGTTAACCACAGTATAATTAGCTGGAGAAGGTGTTTAAAATTACACAATGAGCTGCATTACATCCCCCTGCCTCCATTCTTGGCACCAGATGCTTTATGCGTCAAAAAAACAAAAAAAAACAAAAGGAAAAGTTATATATTTTATTGGGAATTTAATGCATTGACGTCACACACTTTACATGACGTTCACAGCATGAACTGTTCCCAGCTGTCAGTTTATTCACTCCCCTCCCTCCAAATATAGCAGGGGAGGGAGAGGGGGATGAGTGAGTCATCATTATCAACTGAACGTGTGTGTGTGTTTGTGTTATCATGTTCAGCATGAATACATTTAAACTCACACATGCATAATAGAATTGCGTGGCTTCATGAATTATATTTCTGAGTTGCCTTACATGCTTAATAATATTACATTTTATTGTAAATGATAAAGTATTGTAATGTTTCAGATTTTTATTTCTATCTGCAGTAGTTTGTATTCGACACTATCGCTCTTCCATTAGTCAGGATATGAAGTCAGAGGAGCTGGGCTGTTGGTGGGTTGCAAAGTTGTTTGCAGATACACAACTGTAGGCAGACTAAAACAGCCAATACAGTGTGCATGTGTAAGAGTCGATTTTGGTTGTGTGTAAGACATCAGCTGAACCACCAGCTGATGTGGGCTGCCATTAAGATCAGCTGATCTGCTTCGATCGTCACTGTGCTTGACTTGATAGTCTGCTTGAACCAGTGCTATGCTCAGTCTGTGGTGCTAAGAGCAAGAGTAAACTAAACTATAGACTAAAGCCTGCTTTTCCAAACGTGTTAAGGCTGGGGGGGTGTTCTGACTTTTGTAACAGTCATTTCAGCATTCAGTATCCAGAGCTGTAAATGGGTGGAGTTGAACTACACGCCCAAGTCATATTTGCCATATTCCAATATTATTCCACAGCATATCTCAACATAGACTTGTGTCTCTACAGGATCACCTAGGAGTACAGTCGTGATGAGCATTGAAGGTAGACAAATCATCATGGTGCCCACTGTTTAATTGTGAATTCTCAGGCAATTACACAGGCTTTGTAACAGATAGCTGACATAGTAAAGGTATGGCTGAGATAATCTGATGGTAGCAATCACTCTTTAAGGATTCGTCTTATTACAGGTGGCAGCAGTACCACAGAATGAACTGGACCAAGTAATGGCTAAGACCAGATCTAACTTGACCACTTTTGGATCCTACAGAAGAGAGACCGTGCGTATCTCATACTCAAGGCTGTTTATCCCTGCCCTCTGTCAGAGGAGTGTTTCCTCACCTTAACCAGGAAAAGTAGCACCAACACTGGGGACACAGTAAGTTTAGGAAAGGGTTAAATTTGGGGTTAAACAATTAGGAATCATCATCACTGTAAAAATAAAATCAATAATGGGGTCATTCTGAGGAGGCGATTTTAGCAAGTTACAGGTAAAGTAATTTTTTAAGATTATTTAAAAGAACAAGAGAATACTGTACTCATACATATAGACCAATCCTGTAATTACATCTTACAACAAACTGATACATTTTCATAAACTTCCAATTAATCCATTCAAATTACAGAGGCACAGGCACTGGTTTTGGAAGCTGTCATGTTGTCACCTTGAATACAGTCGCACTTTATATATGTGGCAAGCAACCAGTCACATATGTACACCTAATAAGTCACTTTTAATTTAAAGATTACAAATAGCTCTCTCATGACCATTTAACATTTGTATAGAATCGAGTTCAGCGCAATCTGCACTCTACTGACATCTAGTGGTGAGGTTTCACACGCTGTACCTTTAAAGGAAAAATGAGTTTTTTGGAATTTGGGTGACCTCATTAAATATAACAGTGATCAGATGGACATTTTTAACATGCAGAGACTACAAGAACATAATACAGCAAAGCCTGTATGATTCCAACACCTGAAGCATCACCTGTAAAGGAGCTGAAACAGATGCACCAGAATGCATCAGAAGACCTTTGAAGAGTTTACTCGAGGTTAGATTGAGAGAAAAGAATGAGGGGACAAAATCATACTGGCTGCTTCTCTGGAGACGAACCTTAAACCTTGAAAATGCAACATAATAAATACAAAAAGGCACTGAGTCATCCCTTCTTGCTTTAACACCGTGTCCCTCTATATTCATGTAGAGCAGCCGCCGTGCAGTGAATCTGTCTGTGGATCCACAATGCCACTCCTTGGTGAATTTACACATGACTGTTTATGCAGAGGCTTTCCCTGTCAAGTGGATGTGCTGTGTAACCACAAATCTCTAATGGAGCATAGTGTATGTTTTCTAAAGACTCATCAGGCGGCTCCTGAGGATTCAGTGGAAAGACTCCAGCCGATGGAGAGGAGGAGAGCTGTTGTGGCATCTGATAGCCAAATTAAGCAGAGTAGTGCATCTCCTCACCTCTGCACCTCTGCACTTCTCTTCCTCACATAAGAACAACTAAATACTTTTTCTTTGTTTCTCTTCACGACTGCTCAAAGGAAGCCAATAAATACACAGCAGGGCTAGATGAACCTGATTTGGGGCCCAAAGCAAAAGTGAGCTATGGTCCCCCCCCCCCCCCTCCCTGCCTTGACTTCCCTTCAGTAGTATAAACAACAATATTAAAGATAATAATGCAGGGGCCACCTCAAAGCTCTCATAATGTCACATATCACACAAAGTCCTTCAGTTGCTGTTTGGCAGTAATGTCGATGACTGCAAAGTCAAAGGGGAAAAAGTTATTCTGTTGCATGCTTGTATTTTGCATTTGTGTGAGTATGTGATAAGATGCATGAAAAGAAATGTGTCTGCACAATGAGCTAAAAATCAACACATCTTAAATGTGTACCCCTGACTTTTTAAATGTACCAGTTCTTCATGATTTTAGACTTTAGAATTAACTTAGCATGAATGCCTTTGGGAGGAAGCCGGGGTACCCGAAGAGAAGATACGCAGGCAGAACATCCAAACTCCACGCAGGAAGGCCACAGCTGGCCTGTATGCATGTTGTAAATAAAATAATGGATGCAATTAAGGACATAAGCTGAGTATTTTCCATTGTGTTGTTTGCATTTTCTAGTTTTCATTTTATTTAAAATAACCACTGAGGAAATTTGCAAACTTGTTTGCAAGTTGAGATAAAACTGCAGCACATTCAATTCAATTCAATTCAATTCAATTCAATTTTATTTATATAGCGCCAAATCACAACATAAGTCGCCTCAAGGCGCTTCATAGATACAGAGAAAAACCCAACAATCATATGACCCCCTATGAGCAAGCACTTTGGCAACAGTGGGAAGGAAAAACTCCCTTTTAACAGGAAGAAACCTCCAGCAGAACCAGGCTCAGGGAGGGGCGGGGCCATCTGCTGCAACCGGTTGGGGTGAGAGAAGGAAGACAGGACAAGTTCATTCAGTTTTGTTCTTTTACCTACTGCAGGACAAAATGAATTAATAAATGTTGTTTGCAGAAATCGATGCAGTTAACATGTTGGTATTTTATACAGCACGTTAGCATGCAAACTTCATGGATGTAATGCTCGGCGTACGATTCTATGTTGGAATTTTATCAGAAATGTAGACAAGGACGGCAATGATTTTCTAAGAATGCAGGGTTGGTGTTGCAAGTGTAAACAATCAGCACGAGAAAACATCAGGATACACAGATGTATCAAAGCTAAGTGAATAAAACTGTAACTTAAAATGACTTCTGAAAACTGACTGACCGTGTGAGCTAACACAGCCAGGAATAAAATGAAAGAGGCAATTGCCGTGCTCGTTCTGTTCCTTTAACATTTTGATCACGCATTGCTCCTTTTAACAAAAAGTACTGTAGAAATATTTCCCTCAGATCTGTTGCAGTAACTTCCAATCATAATCTGATGTTTACGGCCAGTTAGAAGATTAGCTGCAGAATTACTTAGTCAGTTTGGAATTACTCTTTGGTTACTGATCACACAGTACACGAGGTACACGTTTACTGTGTCTCCCTTGTGTGTGTGTGGTTTAACAGATTGTTTTCTGTGTTTAGGCTGTTATTTGTGTCAATATGTCTCAGCAATTCTGAACAAATTTGAGCGTGGGAGTGTTGGTGCGCAGGCCTGTGTGTGCTGAGTGCATGTGTTTGAGAGAGGGAGAGAAAGGGGAGAGTGAACACGATGTACCCAGGCACAGTTTTCCTGGGACGTGTCCAACTGTAGGAGACTGCTCACAGCTATGTACTTTGGGGACACCTCCTCTCCCACCTCCCCTTTCCCTGTTGTCTGTCTGAATCCTAATCTGATCTACCCCTGTGACCTCACTTTACCCCCCACCTCAAAACACATACTGCCACCGATACCCATCCAGTGCCCCTGACTTCCTGTCTTATCACACTTCTTCCCTCTCCTTCCTGCCCTTGTCCTCCAAACCTTTTTTCACGGTCTTCAGCAGCCTTTTAATGGCCTCGACACCCCGCCTCCCTACCACTTCCTCTCCTCGTTCTCTCTCCCTTTCTCCTTGTATTTCATCCCTCGCTACCTTTCACTTGTCCTTTGGAAGCTTAGAGTAGAGTTTGGTCATGTGAGGTGAATGCCGTCTCCTGTGCCAAGCCTGCAGGCTGGCGCCAGCAGCATGAAGACAAAACAGAACCCCTCTAAAATACACACTGGCGCACACACACACACACACACACACACACACACACATGCAGTCACATTCTAAAGGGCTACAGCAGCACGTGCACTGAGAATTTAAAGCAGCAACTGAGAGCTTCTTGTTTTTAGTTTGGGAACATATCTCGTGCTAAGCAATTATTAAGGTGGTGTTTTTGATCTGTGGCCAACACCTTTCTGACACTGAATTTTCTGACCACAGTTCTTCTTCTGTCCAAGCCCGTCCCATCAAAACATAAGAAAGAAAAAAAAGGTCGAGTGCCAGAGTATTTTTCCCAGGAATGACCAGAGAAGCTTGGCACGCTGAATCCTTGCTGCCAGTTTGTTCAGTGGTCAGTTGTTGTACTTGAGCTACCCTCATCATGAATATATACAAAGTATGGTCATGGACAATCACAAGTCTTTAACTAATAGGCATGTGGTTTCACAGTTTGTTTCAGTCTTTACTCACAGTACTCTCATATGTTCTTGCTTTGGTGATGCACGGTTCTTTCTAACAACAACATTGCTGTCTACGTCGTCCACTTCAAAGTAAACAACAAAACTTCAACATGCAGACTGCAAAAAGGGGGGACATGCACGACAGAGTGATTCTACTTCATTATCAAATTTAAAGTTTGTTAGTGACTAAAATAAAAAATGATCATGGAAGGGCCAATCATCTAATTAGTAGGCAACATGCTTTGCCACCTGAGCCACGACTAACCCTAAAACTCCCACTCAGAAGCTGAGAGTCTGAAGTTTCATCTCATGAAATTTCACAAGGTAGTTTTCGAACAGTACTGCTGAAAGATTAACAGACAGGTAGAGAGACAAATGTCACCAAACACATATTTTAGTCAGAGGAAAACTTTTTAAGATGGATGGGGGGTTTTTCAGCAGTCTAATTGGATAACTCTTTCTCAGATCAGGGAGAAGGGAGGTGGGTCTGAAAAGATAGAGAAACAGCAATACTGAAAGAGAGGGTAGATGAACGAGGGAACAAGGGAACCAATTGGATGAGCAAGGGAAATCTGGGTTTAAGAGCTTTGCTCCACTTTAACACGAGCAAATTATTCAGAGCCTGCAAACAATGGAGCCAAGAGGGGAAGAGGACTCAGCTGAGATCAACACCATGTAGGAATTAATGAAGTTCTCCGCCAACACACAGCCGAGAGATTTTACAGTCTGGAGGCTGGAGACGCTCTCCTAATTGTGTTTTGACAAAACAGAAATGTCTCATACTTCATTTTCCAATTAGAACTGCAGCACTGATAAAGACAGAGAGATTTTTGTCTGTTCTGGCAATTTGCCAGGCAATTAACATAAATTGAACAAAAACTTTGCTTCCCTCTGATTCTCCATCTATATACATTTGTACTGAATCCCTGTGTTTTTCTATATATTATATATGTTTGTGTAAAAGTGTCTGAACCAGAAGCAGCTGCACTTCTGTACTGTACTGTAGCCAGCGATGGGCGGTACTGTAATCCAATTACTTTTTTCAAGTAACAAATAAAGTAAGGGATCACTATTGCAAAAAGTAATTAGATTACTGTTACTCTCCCATAAGCACGCTGCGTTACTGCGTTACTGCCTTACTGCGTTACTTAACCGTTATTTTGTTTGTGTCTCATGACAGACGTACAAAGATGTCCGTGGTAACAGACGTGCGTAGATCAACAACGGATAATATGGAGTGCGCGAGAGAGTACGACCATGCAGCGTTTAAGGCTTGTAAGTGCTGACGTTACTTTGAGTTTCATTCTGTGAAAAGTGACAAAAAGGTTAGTGTTTGCTGTACACTCTGCGTGGGAAGAAAACTTCTTTCTACAGTGAAAAATTAAACTTCAAATCTGAGCAAGCAACGAGCACGCTGCCACAGGAGTGTGAAATTCACAGAGAAACCCCCGGATCCTCCCACTGACATGACCGCTGCAGCACGGGGCAAACCTCCACCCGCCCCACTCCTGCTAAACAGGTGAAAATAGACTTAAGAGTGACAGGACTTAGTGCCGCTATTTGAAAGAGTGAGTGTAAACACAAAAAACATTTTCATTTTATATGCTGGAATATGCAGAAAATAGGTTTAAATGTTAAACAAATTTCTTCAAGTCAAAGAATGTTGCATACAATTACATTTTTGCTTGATGCAGTGTGCATAAAGTTAAAAGATTAAAACTAATGAAGCATGTTTTAAAAAGAGACTTTTTCATTTGATTCAGTTTTATATGATGGATTATGCAGAAAAAAATACAATTGGGCTGAAAGGTCGATTGCTTTATTACATATCCAGGTTGTGTAATGTTTTTTAAAAGTAACTAAGTAATAAAGTAACTAGTTGCTTTTCAAAATAAGTAATCAGTAAAGTGACAGGATTACTTTCTTGGAAAACTAATCAGTAATTAGTAACTAATTACCATTTTCAAGTAACTTGACCAACACTGAGTGTAGCTGTATGTAAGTGAGCAGTAAAGATTTGTGGTATGAAGAGGGGGAAAACAGTTTCCGTCAGAGGTTTAGGATCTTTAAGCTCCTTGTTTTGGTTTTGTAACAGATAAACTTGATTTGTTTGAATTTGCAGCAGCAACAAACAACCATTTTATAAAGAACAACAAAACTCTGAAAACTCTACATTAATCAAAACTCTACATTAATCAAAACTCTACATTAAGAATCAGTCATTTATCAGAAAGACACATTTAGCATTCAACAAACGTGAATCGCCTTTAATTAAATTTAAATCCATGTTTGAATTTGACTTATTTGTGCTTGTTTTCTAAAAAAAGAAAACTGTACTGAAAAGAATAGCTGTGCATATCTGCGTAAGTTAATATTTTCACACTTGTGCAGTAGCAACTGCAAAGACTTATGACCCACGTTTACTCTGAAATCCTTAATGTAGTTGTGTTGTGACTATTATTCCAATTATATCGTCTTTTATTGATTGGATGTTAATTGTTGTGGATGTTGTCCAAGTGTTCCAGCATAAAGTTGAGCTAACGCACCACCATGACTGAGACTCCTGTGGTGATTTTGTCAGTTATCATTCAGGGTGATTGTTAAAACATAAGGTTTTATACTTAACACTGCAGCTCTTCTACTATAGTAAAGTATTGAATTCATGTGAATATATTGGTACACTCAAAAAAAGTTAAACATTTTTAGGTTATTTAAAAAAATAGGAGCCGATTATTTACCATACAACTACACAGATTTTGCCCCCTGAGAAAATCTATTACAATAAAATAACCAGTTGAAGCTTTAAGTAGAGGTATGGAAGTTAGAAAGACTTTTTTTTTTAATTCAGTGATTAATCTGTTGATTTGTTGGCATATGAGACACTCTATATGTCGATTTAATGAATCGGTTAATTAAATTACTGATTTTGGCCCCTAAAGTAGAAGTCCTAATCTTTTAGAATGACCTTTTTCTAAATAATAACTCTATTCTAATGTTTAGCTTGGGAAACCTGGGCAGCGTTTTCTATTTCAGGTCCTACCTACAGTTTGTCTCTTCAAATGGAGCATACTGTGTACGCTGATCCAATATTTTTAATGCGATGCACAGCCGATCATACATTTTGATTAGCTCTAGAAACAGAATATTTAAAAAGAGAGCTGTAAAAACAAAGCAGTAAATAAAATCTTTCTGTCCTCATAAAACCTTTTCTTTATGCAATCAGCAACAGCAACTTACATCACAATTATGTCACAAAGATTTAGATCGAGGTAAATCAACTCTGCTAAGCTAAAAATAGATTTCTTCTGTTAGTTTGGTTGCAAACGGCATCTGCTACAGCTCTCATGTGAAACTAAATCAGGCTGTGTCCATATGGCTCTGATGTTTCCATCGCTGCAGGTCGGTCGGTAACAGTGGGCTTAGTATATAACGTCCCTGATAGATCCTGTATTGATCGCTTTCTCTCTCACACACACTCTGTGTCTTTGTGGTCTGCCAGCACCCTGATTAAACTTCTAAAGCAGATTGCATAATACGTGCAACAGAAGCGGGGCAGTGGAGATTTAGAACAGCACCCTCTCTCTCTCTCTCGCGCTGATGAAGGGATTGCATAAGAAAGGAGAAGGGATGGATTCAGGTCATGGTGGCTCTGGGAGCCAGCGTGAGTGATTAGACCAGACACACTCAGGCGAGCTTGCTCAGTGTCTGGAGAGAAGGGATGGAGGCAAGTGAAGGAGAGACCGAGAGAGACCAGCCTGTCAGTCCATTCCACTTGACTGCTGCTCTGTTCCTGACCAGTCTGTGTGTGCTGTTCCAAAAATAAAACAACATGAAGGAGTGGGCGAGCACATGCATATGCAGCAACACTCCCCCGACAGATATATACACACTTTCTAGCCACATTTAGACAAGTACAATTGGGACAGCTTTACTATGACATTTGATTGTTTGAAGAAAAAAAAAAACTCCACGTAATCTTTAATCTCTGTTAATCACTGTGTAAACTTCCGTTTCCCCACACTTCCTTTTAGATTTGGCCTTTTTTATTAGATTTCTCTGGTTTAATTGAAGCTTTATATCATATTTAAACATTGAGATGAGTCAGTGAGACAACATAAATATAATTGTTTCAGGATAAAGTTCTCCCTCTAAACACAAGCTGTCAGTTTTTACCTTTCTGTTTGAGATTAGAGAACAATGATATTGATACGTCTGTAGATGGAAACTTGTTTAATTAGCATGAAAAGTAGAAGCAAGGGTGAAGCATCTAGGCTTGTTTGTTAGCTCTTAAACTGTGGCTGTTCTATATACTGTACATTTCCTGCACATCACTAGAGGTTTAATACTTAATGAGCTACATATATGAAGTAGTTCATGAATTAATGCACCTCTGCTGGACCTAAAGGCACTTCTACTGCTATGGAAACCTTGCACCTTGGATAAAGAGATTAAAAATGGGTGGCTGGGTCATCTGGTTGCTCTAAAAGGTAATTTAAGGAGTTTCAAACGTAGCATCTGATTTAATATCACAGGTAATTCTGTAGGAACCAGCAATGTAGGTAGCACTAGCATTTGCTTCCACTTGGCCAAATCTGGTCATGTCCATTTTTTTAAGCAACATATAGTAGCAAAGGCAAAAAAGTTCATCTCCAAGGTTCAGAAACGTAGCCAGCAAACTAATGCTCATTTTCTGTATTTGACACCATGACTGACCCTTTTCTACATGCATTGCTTTGACAAAATTAGCTAATGTTAAATAAAAAACAGAATGCATTGGCTATATTATATCTTGTGCACTTTTTAAAAACATAGCCACATTAACTTGTAACTAATGCCGAGCTTGGCACGGAAATTTCCACTGATAAAGCGTTCCTTTACTGTATCCAACAAATGCTACGGTACCATAGCTTCAGCCACTTGCCGTTTTGCTTTTTCTTTGTTCATCCCATCTGTCGCTGATATGTAAATGTTTAATATGAAATACGCATTGCTGTTACGTAATGTTTACTGATGTTTACTATTCTGGGGAGTTTCGTGCCATTAAATCAGTATCAAAGATCTCATTATGCATGAGGAAAAAAAATCCCCAAAACAAATGAAACCCATTAAATATTCAGGAGCCATCAATCAAGGAGAGTAAACTGGTTCTGAAAGTGTCATTTGCTGATGTTGTCACAGCATGACATGAAAATAAATGAAAGGAGGATGCACTTTCTCCCCTTATTTTCCACCAGCCACTCACTGTTTTGCTTCAAGCATCAAAACATGCTGAGTGTGCAGTGTGTGTGTGTGTGTGTGTGTGTGTGTGTGTGTGCTTGTCTTACTAAAATTGTGGGGACATGCATTTTTGGTATAGTTACATTGCGGGGACTTGTCTCTTTTATGTTGAAGACAAACAACCCCCCCATGGCTACATCCTTATATTTTAGGCTGATAACTTGATTTAAGGTTAGCACAGGGGTAGACAGCTGGTGGTAAATCGATGTAATGACCTCGAATGTGTATACGTGTGTTTGTTTTGTATACATTACCAACCTTTGTTACATAAGGACAGCAGTAGTAGAACAGATGTGACCTTAGGCTCGGTAACTGGTTTACAGAATGGGGTAGTTAAAAGTGTAATCTAGCAGTTGGATGGAAGACAGAAGCCGATAGTCCATTTGAATAGCTCCCTTTAATGTCTTCATTATATGGTCAATAATCTGGGCTTTAGATAACAGCATTTTTCTTCTAGAAGACAAACTACTTTTCCTGAACGTGTTCCTGCATTGTGGATAAAAAGACTCCAACAACAAACCACTGACCTCTGAAATTGTTTAAATGTAATTATAGGAAAAATGTGCAAACTGAGAGAAAGTGAACTGATGTATGCTCACAGTGTTGTGTCACTATGCTTCAGTATGGATGGTAGAGGTAACAGATTACATGAGCTTGTGCTTCCCTCTAGTGGAATTGAAAGGTTGCTGCACCTTTTGGTTGCATGACAGCTAGAAACAGACACAGGACAACTTCTGTCATTGATTTTTATTTGCATGGTATGCGCATTTGTTTTTCTTTATAGCCTTAATTGCAAACACATTAAGATAAGCATAATAATTAAGGCAACTTATTCGACTTAAGTAGAAAGTCACTTTTATGAATGTGCATATTCATAAAAAATTATCCAGGTACTTTATTTCAATTTCCTTTTTTTTTTTTTTTTTTTTTTTTTTTACCATTTTCTACTTCTACTCCACAACTTTTAGGAGAAAGAAACTTTTCTTTTACAATTGAAGGATGATCAAGTCCCAAGTAGAACATGAGCTGTAGAAAATCAGTTTAACATCAGTTTAACCTATGACTTATGATTATGGGTTTATGTTTGGAAATGAAAACAACCCCCCCCCCCCCCCAGAAGTCCCACCTCACAATCTACATCTTACCAAATACCACCAGATGCTACACTACTTCAGGGGAGTCTATGACTCGATAGGACAGAGCTGTTTGTCACTTCATTATTCATCCTGCTACACAACTGTATCATATTTGATACATGTAGATTTTGTGAACTGGATTTCTACATCATCAGTGGGATTTTTCCTCCCTGAACAAACTTAAATAAATTCCACAAAAAAATGTAAGCAATAACTTGCATTTACCAAAGGATTTTTTGGCAATTATTTTATGGTTCAGGCTTCACAGATCAGTGTATGCTAGTGTTCACATACTTTACTCTTATAAATGGTAAATGGTAAATGGCCTGTATTTATATAGCGCTTTACTAGTCCCTAAGGACCCCAAAGCGCTTTACATATCCAGTCATCCACCCATTCAAGCACACATTCACACACTGGTGATGGCAAGCTACATTGTAGCCACAGCCACCCTGGGGCGCACTGACAGAGGCGAGGCTGCCGGACACTGGCGCCACCAGGCCCTCTGACCACCACCAGTAGGCAACGGGTGAAGTGTCTTGCCCAAGGACACGACGACCGAGACTGCCCAAGCCGGGGCTCGAACCGGCAACCTTCCGATTACAAGGCGAACTCCCAACTCTTGAGCCACGATTTATAAAAAATAAATATTTTGAACTACATTTAAATTTTAAGTTAATAAATGAGTTTGTTTGTTTTTTAGTAAGGTTTTCTGATATTTAAGACGGGTTTTTTTCAGTGTTACAAATGTACCACTGTATTTTATTTTTACTTTGATTTAAGGAAAGGAGCTAATTATGTCATCCACCACTGTTAAATCACATGTCAAACTCAGATCTTAATCCAGCCTGCACGTCATTGTTGGTTCTAAAAATACTTTATCCCTGGTTGTAGCTTCAAGCACCTCTAAGCTCGGTCTCCCCAAAAGGCAAAACACAAGGAAGCAGGCAATTTTAAGAGAGGCTGGAAACTGCGAACTTATTTACAGTGCATAAGAAATGCCTCAACACCAACTAAGACGAATAGAATTTGTGATTTCGATTATAGTCATAAGATGAGCTACAAAGACACATGAAGCAGGCAGAAAGTTGTTGAACTCAAAAGCAGCATGCAGCTGAAACAAAATATTGTTCTTCAAAGCAAAGGGACAGATCTGTAAATGAAAGTTTCTTCATATCAGAGTATAGAAATAGCTCAGATAGAGTTTTTCTGAGAAAATGAACACTATAAATTTTAGGTTGGTGTCATAAAGGTGAGCTGTCTCGTGCAGGTAAAATTCAAAATCAGTGATCTCTAAGTTTTCTCACTCAACCCCTTTTTCTTTTAGCTGCTTTAGGAGTCACCACAGAGAAGCATCTGCCTTCATATCACTCTATCCTTAGCATCCTCCTCTGTCACAGCAGCCTTCTGCATGTCCTCCTTCACTGCATCAATCAATCTTCACTGTGCTCTTCCTGTTTCCCTACTGCCTGGAAGCTCCATATTCAGCATTCTTTGTCCAGTGTATCCATTCGTCCCTACTTCGTGCCTGTCCAAACCATGTCAGCCTTACCACTTTAACATTGTCTCCTAACCGCTGGACCTGAGCTGTCCCTCCTATTTACTTGTTTCTAATTGTGGTCACAATCAATGAAAATCATCATTTAGTATTCTGATGTGAAAAATGCTCATTCTTGCAAACTGGCTAACTCATTTCATGAGTAAGAAGACACCAAGCTGCATGTGAGAAGGCCTGGACTTGCATTTTATAGTAAACAAGAAGCACTCTGATAGTGCTAACTCAACTCTCTGGGCAGAATTTATTTTCTGTATATTAATTTTGTTTTCATTGTTCTTTTTAATAGTTTATAGTTTTTAGTGCACTAAAAATCAAATAAGGGTGGCATTCAATTCAAATCAATTTTTTTAAATACAGCACTAAATCACAGCGACAGTTGCCTCAAGGTGCTTTATATTTTATTGTAAAATAGAATAGAATAGAATTCAACTTTACTGTCATTGCACGTGTCACAGGTACAAGGCAATGAAATGCAGTTTGCATCCATCCAGAAGTGCTTTAGCCATAATATAGATATTGTAGCGGGTCAGGGCTGTTCAGGATTCTGTTTGTACAGTTATGTTTTGTTTATGTTGCCATAGTGACGGGTGACGCCCTCTCGCTGCGACGGTGTGTCCTTCCGGGGTTAGAGGGCGCCCTGTGTGTTGTTGTTGTTGTTGCCGCGCTGAGCAGTTAGCTAGCGGCGGTGTTCTTCTGCAAATGTTAATAAACGGCTGTGCTCCCTGGCTAGCTCACGGGAAGCAAGACCAAACTATACCTCCGTCTCCTCCTTGTCCGAGCTCGCCACATTGGTGTCAGAAGTGGGATAGCTCACCCTCGCCGTAATGGAGAGAGACATTCAGAGGCTGGAGCAAGCTGTCGAGGAGAACATTCCCCGCTTGGGAAACTGGCGATTGAAGAGAGATGATGTGAGCGGCCATGTAAGTCCCCCGACGGGTCCCGATGGCGCGAGCGCACCGTCACGACAGATGCTAGCGCAATACTTCATGGGCTACCTCTGTCGACCCACACGCCAAGCCCCCAACCGCGAGCAGTTATGCCTACCACGCCAGTTAAGGTACCGAAATACAACGGGCTAACCCCGCTAGAGCCCTACCTCTCACAAGTGCAGCTGGCCGCCAGACATAGTGGCTGGAGTGAAGAGGAGACTGCTACACACCTAGCGCTAGCATTAGAGGGAGATGCACTGCAGATACTCCTTGACCTAGCCCCGGAAGAGCAGCATGAGCTCCAGGCCCTCACCGCGGCACTCGAGAGGCAATTTGGGCAGCGGCACTCCACTGATCAGAGCAGAGAGCAGCTGACCAACCGGAGCCGTCGACCGGGGGAAGAGCCTGCGCACCTTTGCAGCATACGTGTTGCTGTATGCTCGTCGTGGCTACCCGGAGTTTCCAGCAGCAGCCCGTGAGGAGCTTAGCCTGCATGCTTTTCTGCAAGGACTTTTCCCAGAGCGACTACGCCAACACGTCCGCCTGGCCATGCCTCAGACCCTCCGTGAGGCGCTCCTTGAGGCTGAAAGGGCCAAGCCGGTGCTCACCTCGCGACCTAACCAGCAGGTGCCCCCCCCCAAACTACCCCCAAATCAGAGCTGCAGACTGCGACGGGGAGGGGAGGTCGCCAAGATGTCCCAGCTGCAACCCTCGGTGCCCCGGAGGCGTCCTCGTCGACTGACCAACCGCTGCTATCGGTGCGATGAGCCTGGCCACGTGGCACATGACTGCCCAGCACCAGCCCTGAAGACCAGAACTATGCAGCGTCAGGGAAACGAGGAGGGAGCGGTGTAGCGAGGGGACCACCGCTCCAGCTTCCTGCCCCCCTCCAAGGACGATGCACAGTGGTTGGGCACCTCAAGGGACTCTACCTGAGCTGCTGTGTTGAGGACCAGCCATGCCAGGCCCTGGTGGACACAGGGTCTACCATTTCCCTGATACGACCTGGCGTGCTCCCTGAAACATCCGGGCCACTGGTGAAGGGTTGGTTGCCCACAGACACCCAGCTGATGACAGTGACGGGGGAGAAAACTGTTATGCGGGGGAAGAAACCGTTGCGGATCCGAGTGAAGGATCTAGAGCTGGTGCACGACTTCTGGCTCGCCGACATTCAAGACCAGTGCATCATTGGCCTGGATCTGCTGAGCCGCTGGGGGGCCTGCGTCGACACCGCGAAGCTGGCTATCACTCTTGGCGCAGAGACTTTTGCCCTCCAGCGCGGCCAAAATGCAGGGAGCGGGGACCAGACAAGACAGGCGTCGGGCAGCTGCCGCTCAGCAGATTTCGGATGCCGGTGGCTCCGGGTCATCTCCACTCGCCTCAGCCTCAGCCTCAGCCTCTCAGCCCGACAAACCTCCTTCGACCGAGACCATCGAGGCTGTTGATGACCTTTGGCAGTGCAGCAGCGTAGGCCTCAACGTCGACCAGCGCCAGCGGTTGAGGTGCCTCCTGGACAAGAATGTGGACATCTTTGCCGCCAGTGACAAAGACTGTAGGCAGACGAGTCTGGTCCAGCACACCATCGACACCGGCTCTGCTCTGCCCATCCGTCTGCGCCCACACCGGCTGCCCCTCTCAAAATGGCAGGTAGCGGAAGAGAAGATCCGTGAGATGGCTGCGGCTGGGGTGATCGAGCCGTCCAATAGCCCATGGGCGACACCTGTGGTTCTGGTGGGGAAGAAGGATGGCAGCCCGAGGTTCTGCGTGGACTTTCGCCGTCTCAATGCAGTCACCATGAAGGACTCGTACCCGCTGCCGCGGATCGACGAGGCCCTAGATTACGTTACCGGCTCCAGTTGGTTCAGCTCCCTCGACCTACGCAGCGGTTACTGGCAGGTGGAGCTAGCCCCCGACGCAAGGCCTAAGACTGCATTCTCCATTGGACAGGGGCTGTGGCAGTTCAGGGTCATGCCATTTGGGCTCTGCAATGCGCCAGCGATGTTTGAGAGGCTGATGGAGAGGGTGCTCGTGGATATCCCTTGTAGCCGCTGCGTTGTGTACCTGGATGACTTGTTGGCGCACGGTGGCGACTTCGACAGTGCACTGTCTCACCTGAGCGAGGTCTTGAGTGCCATCCGACGAGCTGGGCTGCAGCTCAACCCCGCGAAATGCCGGCTGTTGGTGAGAGAGACCACGTTCTTGGGCCATGTGATCAGCACTCGAGGTGTCGCCACTGACCCCGCAAAAGTGGCTGCGGTCCGGGACTGGCCGACTCCCTCGAACGTCCAAGAACTGCGGAGCTTCCTGGGCCTAGCCTCCTACTACCGTCGGTTCATCAAGGGGTTCGCGACGATAGCCAGCCCCCTCCACTGCCTGACTGACAAGGGACAGCTGTTTGGCTGGGGGGATGCCTGTGCTGCGGCTTTTGCACAGCTGAAGGAGGCCCTCACCAGAGCCCCAGTCCTGGCCTACCCCGACGCCCGGCAACCTTTCATTGTGGACACTGATGCTAGCAATGTAGGAGTCGGGGCGGTCCTTTCCCAGCAGGACGAGGCTGGAGAACGGGTGGTGGCGTACTTCAGTCGTGCCTTGGGGCGAGCCGAGAGGAACTACTGCGTGACCCGGCGGGAGCTGCTGGCCGTAGTGCTAGCGGTGCGGCACTTCCAGCCATATCTGCACGGCTGCCGGTTCCTCCTGCGCACTGACCTTGCATCTCTGACTTGGCTCCTCAACTTCTGTCGCAGGTGCTTGAGCTGGTCCACGGCTCGGTGGGGGAAGGACACTATGGGAACGCCAAAACTCTCCGCCGCCTCAGGGGACGGTTCTACTGGCCTGGCTGTCGACGGGATGTGGAACTTCATGTGCACTGCTGTGACACCTGCACGGCACAGAAGGGCCCAACTCAACGCTCCACTGCCCCCCTTCAGCAGTACCTGGTGGGGGCCCCAATGGAAAGAGTGGGAGTGGACGTCCTAGGGCCTTTCCCCGTCACAGAGTCAGGGAACCGGTATGTGTTGGTGGCTATGGACTATTTCACGAAGTGGCCAGAGAACCACACCGCTCCACCCATAAAGCGATGGCTTGGTTGAGCGCTTCAACCGCACGCTGGCCACCCAGCTCGCCATTCTCACCAGCCGCCACCAGCGGGATTGGGACCGACATCTGCCCCTGGTCCTTTGGTCGTATCGGACTGCGGTTCAGGAGTCCAGCCAGTGCACACCTGCCGCTCTGATGTTTGGACGGGAGCTCCGGACGCCTGTGGATCTAGTGTTCGGGTCCCCCCCCGAGCCGGAGATTGATGGTGGGCCAGAGATGGACTACTACAGGAGGCTGAGGGAGCAGCTGCAGGTGGTTCATGACTACACCCGCCAGGCCCAGGCCAGCGCCGGAGTACGACAGAAAAGAGCCTACGACACCAAGTGCCAAGGGGGGGTTTTCATGCCTGGCGACAAGGTTTGGGTGTACTGCCTGGTTCGCAAGAGAGGAGTGTCCCCCAAACTCTGCAGTCACTGGCAGGGGCCGGCGGAGGTCGTGGAGCGGCTAACAGATGTGGTGTACCGTATCCGCATGCCGGGCCCGGGGCGCATGGTGGTGTTGCACCGGGACAGGCTCTCACCGTACCGACCGCTCGCTCCGGCAGATGCCGGGGCAGGGGATGATGATGGCACCCCATGTTCTGACCCGAGTGACTTTTCCCCCGCCGGTCGTGACCGGCCAGTGCGCCAAAAGAAGGCACCTGGACATTTGCAGGACTTTGTGTGGGGTAATGGGGTCGTCGGGGACGACTGACCCCTTAGGTGGGGGCTATGTAGCGGGTCAGGGTTGTTCGGGGTTCTGTTTGTACAGTTATGTTTTGTTTATGTTGCCATAGTGACGGGTGACGCCCTCTCGCTGCGACGGTGTGTCCTTCCAGGGTTAGAGGGCGCCCTGTGTGTTGTTGTTGTTGTTGCCGCGCTGAGCAGTTAGCTAGCGGCAGTGTTCTTCTGCAAATGTTAATAAACGGCTGTGCTCCCTGGCTAGCTCACAGGACGCAAGACCAAACGATACCTCCGTCTCCTCCTTGTCCGAGCTCGCCACAATATGTTACAAAATATATATTAGCAATAATTAAAAAAAACGCTGAATAGCAGTATCTGTAGACTGTACGATAATACATACAGAGAAAACCCAACAATCAGATGACCCCTATGGGCAAGCACTTTGGTGACAGTGGGAAGGAAACTCCTTTTTAACAGGAAGAAACCTCGGGCAGAACCAGGCTCAGGGAGGGGCGGGGCCAACTGCCACGACCGGCTGGGGGTGAGAGAAGGAAGCCGGGATAAAGACATGCTGTGGAAAAATCTTGACATGAAGAACTTGAACTTATTTATATAACTTTTAATATTATACCACAGTATATTTCAAACTAAATAGGCATCTCATTCTCTTTCTCTTGAAAGTAATTTTTTTAAAGATATAATGCATTTCAAATCAAATCAAATCAAATCACTTTTATTGTCACATCACATGTGCAGGTACATTGGTACAGCACATGTGAGTGAAATTCTTGTGTGCGAGCTTCACAAGCAACAGAGTTGTGCAAAATACAATAACGTAAACAAGCAAAATACAAGAATGGCTACATCTGAAACTAATAAATATATGTACAATATATAATAGTATATGCATTTCTGGATGTGTATACTAAATATTTTTCTACGTGTGTGTGTGTGAGTGTGTGTGTGTGTGTGTACACATATTTTACAAATTAAATAGAGTAAACAATAAATAAAATATATAAAAATATACAGAGTTGAGACATGTGCAAAACAGTGGCATTACTGTACAGTATGGAGTGCATAATGTTAAAGTTCCAGTAGTGAAGCTAAGGTGTCTATGACGTGTTCAGCAGTCTGATGGCCTGATGGAAAAAGCTGTCTCTCAGTCTGCTGGTTCGGGACCGGATGCTGCAGAACCTCCTTCCTGATGGAAGTAGTCTGAACAGTTTATGGCTGGGGTGACTGGAGTCCTTGATGATCCTCCCCGCTTTCCTCAGGCAGCGCTTCCTGTAGATGTCTTGGAGGGAGGGAAGCTCACCTCCAATTATCCGTTCAGAGCACCGCACTACTCGCTGGAGAGCTTTGCAGTTGTAGGCGGTGCTGTTGCCATACCAGGTGGTGATGCATCCAGTGAGGATGCTCTCAATGGCACAGTGATAGAAGGTCCTGAGGATGCGGGGGCTCATGCCGAATCTTTTCAGTCTCCTGAGAAAGAAGAGGCGCTGCTGCGCCTTCTTCACTGTTTTGTTTGTGTGTACTGACCACGTAAGATCCTCAGCCAGGTGTACGCCAAGGAACCGGAAGCTGCTCACTCTCTCCACAGCAGCGCCGTTGATGGTGATGGGGGTGTGTACTTCTCTGCACCTCCTATCAAGTCCACTATCAACTCCTTTGTCTTTGCGACGTTGAGGGTGAGATAGTTGTCTTGACACCAGTGGGTCAGGGCGCTGACCTCCTCCCTGTAAGCCGTCTCATCACCATTGGTGATAAGACCCACCACTGTAGTGTCGTCCGCAAACTTCACAATGATGTTGGAGTTGTTAGTGGCTGTGCAGTCGTAGGTGTAGAGTGAGTATAGGAGAGGGCTCAGTACACACCCCTGTGGAGCACCAGTGTTCAGTGTGATGGGGGATGAGGTGATGCTGCTCAGTCTGACCACTTGGCGTCTGTCAGACAGGAAGCTAAGGATCCAGCTGCAGAGGGAGCTGCTCAGTCCTAGATCCTGCAGTTTCCTGTCCAGCTTCGAGGGAACGATGGTATTGAATGCTGAGCTGTAATCTACAAACAGCATCCTCACATACGTGTCTCTCTTCTCCAGGTGTGACAGGGCAGTGTGTAGTGTCAGGGCTATGGCATCATCAGTGGACCTGTTGTGGCGGTATGCGAACTGTAGAGGGTCCAGTGAGTCGGGTAGTGCAGAGCAGATGAAGTCCCTGACCAGCTTCTCGAAGCATTTGCTTACGATGGGGGTCAAGGCTACAGGTCGCCAGTCGTTCAATGAGGAGATGGTGGAGGATTTGGGTACAGGGACGATGGTGGCCATTTTGAAGCAGGCTGGGACTACAGACAGAGAGAGGGAAAGGTTGAAGATGTGCGTTCACCTTCCCGAAGCACCTCCGCACATAATCCTCAGACACAGTGTGCGCACTGACGTCATCCGCGGTGCGCACACTGTCCGGTCTCATGGTGTTCGCTGTGTCGAATCTAGCGTAGAATACGTTTAGATCCTCACACAGAGAGGCCGTGGTCTGCGGTGTGCTGGTTTTCCCTCTAAAGTCTGCGATCGTGTTTAGTCCCTGCCACATACTCCGAGGGTTGTCAAACTGTTGCTCCACCCTGTCCCTGTACTCACATTTGGCTGCTTTGATCGTCTTCCGGAGTTGGTAATGTGCGTGTTTGTAGTCCGATGTGTTCGCGGAGGCAAAGGCGGTGCTCCGTGCCACCAGTGCCGCGCGAACATCTCCGTTAATCCAGGGTTTTTGATTTGGGAAGGATTTAACTGTTCTGGATGGGACGACATCTTCCACGCATTTCCTGATAAATCCGCAGACTGAGTCTGTGTACTCGTCAATGTCCCTAGCAGCCACGTGAAACATTTCCCAGTCCGCGTGATCAAAACAGTCCCGCAGCGCAGACTCCGATTGGTCCGTCCAACAGTGCACCGCCCTCCGGGTTGGAGCTTCCTGTTTCAGCTTCTGCCTGTAGGCGGGCAGGAGCAGGATGGAGCGGTGATCTGATTTGCCGAATGGGGCGCGGGGGAGGGCTTTGTACGCATCCCGGAAAGAGGTGTAGCAGTGGTCGAGTAGCCGATCTCCACGGGTGTTAAAATGGATGTGTTGGTGGAGTTTGGGTGAGACTTTCTTCAGGTTTCCCTTATTAAAGTCTCCGGCTGTAATAAACGCTGCCTCTGGGTGTGCGGTTTCCTCGCTGCTGATCGCGCTGTACAGTTCCTTGAGTGCTCGGTCAGTATCGGCTTGTGGGGGAATGTAAACAGCCGTAATAATCACTGCTGTAAATTCCC
Source organism: Maylandia zebra (assembly GCF_041146795.1). Lineage (NCBI taxonomy): Eukaryota > Metazoa > Chordata > Actinopteri > Cichliformes > Cichlidae > Maylandia > Maylandia zebra. The sequence goes on along the minus strand of NC_135174.1, from coordinate 6,093,440 downwards.
TCGGTAGCCAGAATGGCCGGCACTTAATCATCAGGTACTCCAGGTCCGGTGAGCAGAAGGATTTGACCGGGTGCACGTTCGCATAATCACACCAGCTGTTGTTGATCATGAAACACACACCACCGCCTCTGCTTTTCCCAGTAAGATCCTGTGACCTGTCCGCGCGATGCACGGAGAACCCCGGTAGTTGTATTGCGGAGTCCGGTACCTTGTCCGATAGCCAGGTTTCTGTGAGGCAGATCACGCAGCAGTCCCGCATCTCTGGCTGGAATGAGATCCGTGCCCGAAGCTCGCACAGCTTGTTCTCCAGAGACTGCACATTAGCCAGTAATAAACTGGGTAACGGTGGTCTGTTAGTGCGCCGTCTCAGTCGAACCAGAACGCCAGATCTTCTCCCTCTGCGTCGGCGTTTGCGGCCTCTAGGGCCAGAGAACAAAGGCGTCTCAGGTGAGATGAATGGGGGGTCTGCAAACGGAGCGTCCGTGTTGCAAAACTTGAACTCCGGAAAGTTATAAGAAAGACCGTCTTTTATGTCCAGTAAGGTTTGTCGGTCGTACACAAGGAGACATGTGCTACTCGCGAAAAAATGAAGGAAAAGTAAAATTAAACACAGAAAAAAGCTGTTGCTTGGGGGAGCTCGCGACGAGGCTGCCATACTCGGCGCCATCTTGGATAACAACTTGGGGTCAACTTGAAAGAAAGGCAGACATGTAATATAAAAGTGAGGTCCGAGTTCAAATATGAGATGATATTTGACTGTGCAATGTGATATTTAGAATCCCCATATACCAGTATTATTTCCTAAACACAAACACAGGCAGTAAAGATATTTTATGAAAGTTTGAACTTTTTTGACCTTGAAGGCGAGGTCAGAGGTCAAATATAACACGATATTTAAGATCTTTATACACTACATTCTATATGTTGACAATAAATACCACACTTGTAGGACTCTACAGGGAGTGCAGAATTATTAGGCAAGTTGTATTTTTGAGGAATAATTTTATTATTGAACAACAACCATGTTCTCAATGAACCCAAAAAACTCATTAATATCAAAGCTGAATGTTTTTGGAAGTAGTTTTTAGTTTGTTTTTAGTTTTATCTATTTTAGGGGGATATCTGTGTGTGCAGGTGACTATTACTGTGCATAATTATTAGGCAACTTAACAAAAAACAAATATATACCCATTTCAATTATTTATTTTTACCAGTGAAACCAATATAACATCTCCACATTCACAAATATACATTTCTGACATTCAAAAACAAAACAAAAACAAATCAGCGACCAATATAGCCACCTTTCTTTGCAAGGACACTCAAAAGCCTGCCATCCTGTCAGTGTTTTGATCTGTTCACCATCAACATTGCGTGCAGCAGCAACCACAGCCTCCCAGACACTGTTCAGAGAGGTGTACTGTTTTCCCTCCTTGTAAATCTCACATTTGATGATGGACCACAGGTTCTCAATGGGGTTCAGATCAGGTGAACAAGGAGGCCATGTCATTAGTTTTTCTGGCCAAACTGGTGGCAAGTGGCATGTTGGCAGCTGCACGCTTGACTTTTCTCAGTTCATGGGCAGTTATTTTGCGCCTTGGTTTTTCCACACGCTTCTTGCGACCCTGTTGACTATTTTGAATGAAACGCTTGATTGTTCGATGATCACGCTTCAGAAGCTTTGCAATTTTGAGACTGCTGCATCCCTCTGCAAGATATCTCACTATTTTTGACTTTTCTGAGCCTGTCAAGTCCTTCTTTTGACCCATTTTGCCAAAGGAAAGGACGTTGCCTAATAATTATGCACACCTGATATAGGGTGTTGATGTCATTAGACCACACCCCTTCTCATTACAGAGATGCACATCACCTAATATGCTTAATTGGTAGTAGGCTTTCGAGCCTATACAGCTTGGAGTAAGACAACATGCATGAAGAGGATGATGTGGACAAAATACTCATTTGCCCAATAATTCTGCACTACCTGTATTTCTGTGTTATGAGGCTTTTTTAAGTCAACCTTGAAAACTTTGGTGGATAAGATAAATTTAATGGAATGTTAACATGACCCCACTCTGCACCCTGTAGAGGTGACACACACACACACACACACACACGCAACTGCTACCAAAAGCATAACCTCCTTTGTGGCGGTAATTAAAGCAAAGGACCAGAACCTCTTGCTACAAGCCTCATTCACTCAGTCATCCAGCACTTTTATTCTGTTCCCAAGTCTAACAGTTAGGCACGCACCCACATGTCAGGAGTTCAGTATCTTGTCTAAAGATGATTACAGTAAACATGCAGACTGGAAGAGGGAGCAAATCACATTGCTTTCTATGCCACCATTGCGCTTGAATGGAGTCACATTTCCCTTATTGACCCTTAACAAGGGAATGTAGTTTTCAATTTATTGTGCACAAAACTTTCAGATTACAGGGAAATGGTGTCTGCTGTTAAACATTTAAGTGACTACAGCAGAATCCTGATGTAACAACTTGAGCGTTTAGATTAAACAACATCAAAGTACAGAATGTGTGGAGAAAATGTGTTATCATATTTCCATACATTTAATATATTTAGTTTAGATTGGACTTTGTGTTGGTAGCAAAGGAAAAATCTGAATGAAAACAAGCTGCAGTCAACACCAGAGGATGCTGTGGTGCATGCAACCTCGTCAAATACAGAACCACATAACCGGGCCAACACACTGAGATCCCCACACTTCTGTCAACTAGGTCGTCCCTACGTGACCTGGGGGGAAAAAAGACATGTCTGTCACAGCTCAACAGTTGCCTCAAGACACTTTATATTGTAGGGTAAAAACTTTACAATGATAGAGAGAAAACAGAACAAAGCTAAATAGCATTTTTAGATTGAGATTTTAAAAAAAAGAATATAAGCAGAAGCCTTGACAAATGCCGTGATGTGAGGTAATCTGTTCCTGGCCTGGACTCGGTGATTGCCTTTTCAGACATCATCATCAGAGAGTCTGTCACATTTGACAAAGAAGGGCCTGTGGTGAAACATTTCGCTCAAGGCCACCTATGTTTGTGATTCAGGGTAGTGACAGCATTTAACAGTCGCTTCAGCTTTAGATCAGCTACCACCTACCAGCTTCAGACCTTTCAGCTGCTCCTGCTCCAGGATGATATACTGCCACGGAGAGCCCGTTCATCTCCAGTCAATGCGTGTGAGTGGCCACTGTATCTTCTCAATAGACATTCGAAATGATATAACCATAACAGATGCAGGTCATGAATCAAAGGTCTTAAACCACCCGGCTAGCTGATCTGTTCCACAGGTGCTACTGTCCAAATCTGCTCTGGATAGACAACGTGAAGGCACCGCATAGATGTACACACAGAGAGTGTAACCGGCCCTGCTGTCCTAGTCTCCGTTCCCTGTGCTGTCCTTTCTCCCTGATGCAAGTCTACATCTGAGACTCACGCAGACCACACCGACTATTCCGGCCTTGTGTGAACCGAGCTTGTGAACGCAGTGACCCCATCAAATCAGCAAAGCCAGAGAGAAAGCAAAGGGGGGAGAAAAAAATACGTGAGTGAAAATTCTGCACAGCATATCAAAGCATAACTCTTGTACCCTTTCAGTTGGCCCAGCTCAAATTAGAACAGCATAAAAGTCTGCGAGTGCCTGAAAACTAAGGATCACACATGTTTCAAATATGCTGAATTTTAATTGATAATAAATTGTGCTTTTGTAGACCTCAGACGATGCATTGAAGTAGTTAAAGGTGTTTTTTTAATGCACATAGGTTGGAAAATGAGAAGAGAAGAAAAATAATTGATGGCTTTTGCGGTTCTTTTAAGGGATTTTTTGTTTGCTTGTTGAGCTAGTTTCCTCAGATGAACTGTTGGTTTTACCTGCTTGGCCTTAATCCAAACTAAATTAAAGGGACAGTAGTGTGGGTATGCACTCATGAGGAAAGCATTATGAAGAACCCTGACTGTTATACTTGGTCCTCTGTGCACCACTGAAACAGTTTTGACCTGTCAGCATGAAGCTATTGTGGTTCAAATCTTCATGCACATAACCCTGATATGCTTCACTTACAGGACTCTCCACTACTGACTGTGAAAAACGCACAAGCATTCCCATTTTGGAGACACTATGATGTAGTTACCTGGTTTGTGCATTGTATCCAAGCTCTGCGAAGGTTCATGATTCAAACCCTCACCTTTCTATGTAAAGTTCTGGAGTGTTAAAAACTGCCTTAAATATTAAAAGAATGTGCATTACTGGGTGAAAAGTGGTTCTGGCTGATAGCTGTGAAATCAACTTTAGCATTCTAACTCATTCTTTCACTATGCAATCATTTGAGTACTTTTCTTTTAATGATAAACCCTCTTCTTTAATGGAGATTTTCAGTCTTTATCTTTTTGTCCATGTAGAATTGGTCATTGATGTAAAACTATGCAGACAAGCAAGTACCACTATACCCTGGTGACAACCACACACATACAGAATAATCCAACAAAAGATTTGAATATCATGGTAATTTAGACCTTTCAGTGACTTCTTTGAACTGGTCTTTTTCTTGGGTGGAATGACTGACATAATTCGGGCTGGATACTTGACCATTCATCTTGGTAGAATTTGTAGAGCCCATTTTAATTACTTGGTTTACAGTTAGCACACTCAAAAAAATTTCAGTGGGGTTGAAGCAGGAGCTTTGGGAGCCATTTCTTAATAACTGCAGATTCTGAGAGTTATTCAGCACTTAACCAAGTTCTGGACAAAAACCTTAACTGCTGCCCTCAGATGAGAATAAATTGGTTAGGATGTTCAGGAACAACCAAGGAACCACCATGGCTCAATCCTGCCAAAAATCAACACCTTCAAGCGTGACTATAATGTGCAGCTGCCCATATGGATGAGCCAAACGTCTTGAGAAAACTTTAATGGTTGCATGTAACAAACAGTGAGCAATTTGGTCACAATGAGAAGACCTATATTTGGAGGATGAGTAAACCTGAGGCTTTCAAACCTAAGAAAATTAGACCAACTGTCAAACATGGTAGTGGTAGCATCACGCTCTGGGGCTGTTTTGCTGCCAGTTGTACTGAATATTGTTAGAATAATGAAAAAGTGGGGCTACTTCCATGTCCTTCAACTTCATGTCAAATCAACAGCTAGTTGGTTGAAAGTTTGATTCAGTTTGGGTGTTTCAACAGAAAATGATCCCAAACAAACAAAACTGGTTTGGAATAGATAACAACAATTAGCTTCTGCAGTGGTCTTCCCAAAGCCCCAACCTCAACCCTACTGAAAATGTATGGACTAGGCTTAAAAGCCAAGTCTGAACAACGAAAACCAACCAATTTAAATTAACTCTACAAATTCTGTCAAGAAGAATGGTCAAATATCCAACTAGGATTATCCCAGAACCTCATTGATGGCTACTAAAAGAATGTGGTCAAGGTGAGTCTTGCTAAGGGAAATTTAACCAAATCCTGCTTTTCACCTTGTGTGGATTGAAGAAAATCCAAAATTTCAAACTTATGCACCAAGCAATCGAGCAATACAGTTGAAAACAGCTTTTGCTAGCTTTGCTTGACTCCTTAAATATACATTAAGAAACATGGCTGTTTTGTCTTGTGCCTTGAAGCCCTTCTTTGCAATGTGCAGAAGTTAGGGAATTATAGGGAGTAAGCAAAACCACTATGTAGCTTATGAGAGTCTATGTTTCAAAACTTAAAAGTATCTTGTTTTGAATTGATAATTTGCACAAGATGTGGAGGTGCCACCCTGCACTCCCCTGTTACACCCTTTTTGTACAGCTATACTTGCATATAGAGGCCCCAATCTCCGTAATTAAGTCCTTTAATCAGTTATCAGGTATATCTAATTAACTTGTATTTCTAAACGGCCATCTTTCCAAAATAGCATTTTGATCCATACAGTTAGTTTGCTTTTAGTTGTCAAAATCTGGAAAATCTGCAAAAACATACCAAAGATTAAACTATCTTTAGATCAGCTATGTGAATGAAGCAGTCAAACCCACAGACCTCAGTGTCCTGAGGAGTTGTCTGTAATGTCATCCCGTCCATAGTGGATGGGATGAGGGATTGAGAGATTCTAAAATGAATTAACAGCGTATCAGAGAGCAATAAAAGGTTGGCAAACTTTGTGTTTGTGTTGTTTATATCACTTTCTGATGTGATCCAAGGTGCTGCAGATCTAATATTTTTCAGAGTCTAGAGACTCAACAGCTGCTGAAGTGCAGGTCTGACCTCCCGGGGGGTTTTGCCAGTAAAGGAACACCATACATGGGCTGATCTCTGCCTCCATCACCGCTCTGGATGGGAGAAACAGAATCTCATCTGGGAAGTAGAACACCCTCGTCGAAGCCCACCAAGGCCTTTTCCTAGTAACCCAGAGATGCCGGCTGGCACGGCATGAAACACATAACTCTTGTATGGGAGTGGATCTGAGGTTTACGGCCTGGGATCCTTACCCAATTAGGCTGGACCATGGAGGCAAAACAAAATAGGGTGAAGTTTTTACAATGCCACATGGGTGTTTGGAATGGATGGGTTCTGTTTGGAGGTTTGCAGGGATGAGGAGGGGGGCAGGGTGGACTGTGGATATGCTATTCCCAAGTCTCTTTTATCACAACCTGTCAGCGGAGCTACACAGGTACAGTACACAGAGAAGCTGCTGTCTGTCATCACAACAGGTACAAAGGCACCAAATCTGGTTCCGCACTCCTGTTAGCCTTAAAAAGTAAGATCGCTATGACTGTGCCCTATAATCCCTCATAATATGGTGTTACAAGACAAGAAATGAGGAGGAAAGAGAAGATCCCAAATGTTTATTTTCTTTATACATTACACAAAATACAAAAGTCCACTTGATTTCAGAGAGGATGTGAGGTACAAAATCAAAGACAAGCTTCCATGGTAATAAATACCCAAGAAATAAGAGAAGGACGATATAAAATGAGCAGCTGCTTTGGAGAAAATGTGGTAAATAGAATATTTTACAACTCATTCTTTTGGATGAAATCTATGCAGTCATACTGCATATGCAGTATGGCATATGTCCTGGTGTGCCACACCGAGTAAATGTTAGGATGTTAAAAGTTCCTGGTCACATAACAAGTATTTAAAATGGAGAGTTCAAATTGTTTCATGCTTTGATGCCAAACGTCTACAAGCTATATTTCTGCATAGGTCAGAGAGGATATGAGGGAGGGCAGAGTAAGGTAACTCTCCTGTGTTCACTTACATGGCATTTGGGTTAATAACTCCAATGGCTGGACAAAGAAATGCTTCCCTGCAAACTGACAACACAAAACATAAACAACATCATAGTGAAACATTAAGAACTCCAAATGTAGCTAGAATGCTCAAAAGATCTCGACAGTACTGTGGGCAATGTTCAGAATATAACAGCTTAACATTATGTACAGATATTAGCCCTACTGAGGGCTGTTGGTGATCGCTTTGAGAATGTCACATGTGTTCTTAGAGATGACTTCTTTCAGTTTCCGTACCCGACGAGGGCTAGATGCTCCCACGTAACTCTCAGGCTGAAGGATGGCCATGCCATCGCTGACATTGCCCATGATGATGACCTGGCCCTCTGCAGCAGCAGCTGTGATGTTGGGGCATGGGCAGTTCCAGTCCATGTTGATAAAAGTGACCTCAAGGGGCTCCTTGCCAAAGAAGCGGAGACCCATCTTCTCATCTTTGAAGATCTCCTCCACAGTCACGAGGGCGTGGCCTGAGTCTTTCTCCTCTGTCAGCTCAGACATGCGACCCAGGATGACGAAGTCGCTGCGGCAGAAGCTCGTCACCATCTTGCCTCTCGGCTTGCAGGCCTTGCAGTTTTGGTTTTTGGGGAAGGGGCACATCTCCTCGCAGCCTTCTTTAGATTCAAAGTTGTTGTCATTTCCTTCACAACCGCCGTAAATGAAGGACTGACACTGCTGTAGGGTGGTGCTGTACGCCCACCGCGGCTCGTATGCCTTGCAGGGGCCTTGCAGGGTGGGGAGCCCACAGGGGCCCGACAGTTCTGGACCACAGCACTGCATGCACTCCTCGTATGTCTGGAACACCTTCCTGGGCTGCTGGCTGCTGTTGTGGCAGTGCGTAAAGGAGAAGCAGTTGTTGGATTTGGACTCGTAGTACCAGCTGACTTTCTGCAGCTCACTCCCACAATCATCTGCGCTGTCAAGGGGTTTCAGACATTCGTCAGGCAGGCAGCGGGTCTGGTTCTTGGGTTCAGGAGTTCTGTGTAACTCTGTGGGCAGCACAGTGAATGGGTGTTTGGCTTGCACTAAACCGGATGGGTTCTGAGCCGTGCAGGTGTAGACCCCTGAATCGCGCAGCTGGGCGTTATAGATGACAAGCTGACCGATGTTTGTGACCACCATGTTACCCCTAACATGATTGGGCCTCATGAGAACCCTCTCTACCCCATCAGGCATCTGCTTCTCCCATGTGATCTCAGGCCGGGGGCGACCGATGATGTCACACAGGAAGCTTGCCGTTTCCCCGACATTCACAGTCTGTGGAGTGGGGCTGCTGATCAGTACAGGTGGCTGAGGCTCGGTGGTGGGTGGGATAGTCGCCTGAAGGGTCGCAGTGGTTGGCCGGAGAGTGGTCACCTGGGGGAGAGAAGGGCTTGTGTTGGGCCACATCAGATGGAAGCGGCACGTGACAACAGTCAGGGTGATGCCCTTGGAGCACGCCTCTGCATCCATGTAGCACTTGTTGTAGTAGGTCATGCTGTCAGAGGCGCAGGTAAAATGTGGCTCCTTCTCACAGCGGTCCCGGCATTTGCACACCGGCTGACCGTCCCAGATGTCGCACTCAGAGCCCTGCTGAGTGCACATGAAACCGGCGCAGGTTGCTTCCTTTGGCATTCCCACGGGGCCCTTCTTTCCATCCACATAACGGGCTGCCACACAGCTTCGATTCCCACACACATTTTGACAACACTTCTCATAGGACTCGCACTCCTGCAAGAGGAGAAGGGGGGGGAAAAGTGCTTTGAATCCAAGATGGAACAAAACTAAACTTTCCATGTGAGATATAAACAGTTAAAAAAGTCAAAAGCAACTTACATACCTAAAACAGAAGCAGCTGAAAAATAACTACAACTAGAAAGAGTCATGCATGATATGATATTTACAAATTAAATAGAAATAAAACAGAAATATTGCACCAGTAAGGCACATATTCTAATAAAGTAAATAAATGTGTAATTGTTCTTTTTCTACAGTCATAATTACAGAGTCTGTCATCATTTTTGTGCACTTGTATTTTGAGTTTAGTCAATTTGATAAAAAACAAAACCAAGGACATCAAACAATGTGGCACACTACCATCACAATAATATAGCTATCCTGACTTTTCTTTCTTTCTTTTTTGTTCACTCTATTTGAAAATCCCACATGCACTATTAACAAAAAATAAAACAAACCACGATAAGCTTTCATTCCAAGTTACTGCCATGACATTACCTGGTCAGATTCACACTCTCGTGTGCAGGTGCTCATGGCGTCTACCCACAGGTTGGGGTTCATATCATTGGGGCAGATCCCCCCGTGCGTATAGTCAATGTGGGTCAAAACTCCGACCTGGAGCTCCATCCACACTGACACACACGTCAGGAACCAGATCCAGCGCGGAAACAGCATCCACCACATCTTCAGAGCGGCGCGCAATTCAACAAGTGCTGAAAGTTAAAACAACCAAACGAACAAAGTAATGTGTGTTTCTGTGATCCGGCTGTAAATCAGTTGTTCTCGAAATAAAGGCAGGTGTGCAAACGAGTCAAAGCGCATCAGTCTCCAGAGTCCGTGCGATGTGTGTCAGTTGATAAATTCACTTCTCTATTTATACCACCAACCCTCCGCCATCGCTGCTAACAAGACGCGCCAAGTAACTCGCAAAATGACAGTTATGAGTTTCTCCTTAGATGTTGAAAGAAGCTTAAAAAAAAGCGAAAAGCTGGCGGGGCACCTGCCTGTGAAAAGGATTGCTGGTAACCCCGTTTAACCCTTTGCGGTCCCCGCCGGCGCCAGGGCGCACCGTGCGCTATGACGCACGGAATAAAAAAGTCTCAAAGGCATTTTTCAGCTTACAAAAAATGTAGTTCTTATTATTTAACGACTGCAAAACAGCAAAAAACACATGTTAACACACATTCAGACTGTTTGAATTAAAGCTGCGGTTTTTACAGGTAACAAGAAGTGATGTACTTTGCCTTTACATACTATGAATATAGAATATTACTTATATCACACACACACACACACACACACACACACACACACACACACACACACACACACACACACACATATATATATAAGAAAAATGAGTCACTTTTACACAAAATAAAACGACAACAGCTGAAATAATGAAAATTTAAACGATTCATATTTTAACTGTTCATCATTTAAGCATATTTGCAACAGCTAAATTTATCTGGGTGAAATCATTTAGAGGATTTTTCTTTTCTTTTTTTTACAGATGTTGAAACTCATATTTTAACAAACACAATATGCTCTTGGAAAAGACTGCATTTTTAAAGAAAACAAAACCATGTCATAGTTATAATTTTATTCTAATATGCTTAATTTTTTCATTACTTAATATTAAAGACAACTGTTTGTAAAAATCTATAATGGGCCAAATAAAGGGAAATTGTGACCTGCAGTACTTTGTGATCAGCACTAATAAATGCAGTACATTTCCTTCAGGTTAGACATAATGATGATGTCGATAACAACAATTATAAACAGAATCCATTTCAATGTGATTGCATTCATTGGGATTCCATGAAACACACTGACGTAGCTGATTATATACTGTTCCTCACTTTAATAGACTTTCTGCACTGTGTAAAACATGATAACTTGCAGCCTGAGCTCAATAAAGCCATTTTAGCCATGTACAAGTTCATGCTTCTACCTGCTTGATACATTGCACACTCTGTGGACTTTTTCTTGTCTCTGTAAATGCATGCAATCTGTGATACGTGACTGGTGTTGCACAACAATCTCTATTTTCCACGTAGCACAGTTTTCCATTTATACAGTCCACATTCTTCAGCCGTCTGCATACATCCTACAAAGCATGTCTTTGTACACAGGATTACTTTGAATTTATGCAAATGTACAGACTTGTTCTTAAATTCCAGAAAAGAAAAAAAACGGTCTCTGAATCTTGGCTTGAGGACATTATTTGACAAGAACAAAGCTTAATTGGAGCACTGAAACAGGTTATCACCCAAAACGTAAGTACTCATTTGGGTTTGGGTTCATATCCAAGACTTAAAATAGAAAACATGAGTCCAGCTTTTCGTTCCTTAACAAGTCCGACTGGCAAACCAGCAGAGGTGAGATGAGGACAGTGCAACTCAAAAACGGGGAAAAAAAATACTTTGAAGGTGTGCTCTGCAGTGGGCGTGAGAGTTGGCACCATGTTTAATGAATGAAGTTGTTATTATCATTTCTTCAGTCCTTTCCTGTGTAAACCGTTTCCTCCACAGTTCAGCTGAGGACAGGGTAGCTATTAGACTGCCTTCCAGTGCAATAACGGTGGACTCATGCTGAGTTTAAGTATGTGTGTGCAGGAGATTGTTTGTTCTTCATGCAGACGTGGTGATTTTTGTGTAAACCTGTGTGCGTGTGTGTATGACAAGCTAATAAATAAAGCCTTGTTTATCTGGATCTTGCCATGCTCCGGATCCTGTAGAAGGATTATTTTAGGTCCATTTCAGTGCTAATCATAAAAAACATATTCCCATATTCTCCATGATTCACTATGTCACCTTATATTAGTGTTTACTGGATATGTGTTTGTGGTTGGGGCAGCTTACTGTACTTATTGTTATAGGATATTCACTAGGGGCAAAATGTGTGCGTGTACACAGGTGAAAATACCTGTCGCTCTCCCCAGGACAGAAAGAGTTACAAATGAGAGGTTTCATAATGAGGGAGGATTGTAAGCTGTTAACTGTTGTCAAACTCAGTAAGGCCAGACACATCTTGGGGCTACAAATAATAAGCTTATTTTGTAGAATCACAAAAATTCTCCAGGTGTCAGGAAAATTACAAAATCATGAAATGGCACGCCCTCGGGTGAGAGGTTATGTGAGGATTACAAGCTTTGATATCAGTTTTTTTTATTTAGACTATTAAAGTCAACACCTGTCAAAGTAGAAGAGACAAAACATCATCATAGTTTTTGAGATTACCCCAGTAATGAAGCTCAGCTGGCTGACATTAGACCTTTGGGTTGTACAAAAATTTTAAAAAGTATTTTGAAGAATTTAGCAACAGGTTGGTGAAGTAAAACAAAATCCAAAGAAACAACTTTGACTTCAGCATCTTTAGCAAACATCTGCATGTTTGGTTAAAGCGATATCAGCAGAAGTAGGGCATCTGGCATTAAAAAAAAGTATATATATATATACTTCGTTTTTTTTAAGAAATCTGTGCCAAATCAAACACTACACATTATCTCATATCATCATCCATCTGCTGTGGCGACCTTTAATGTTGTGGCCCCTCATTTACAAATGGTAAATGGACTGATTCTTATATATGCAGCCACCCCCACCTACACATCTACAGTGTATATGCCAAAAGAAGCTACCAGGAAACTGACTCTAGCTTTATATTACAGTAAAATCTGACTAATGTCAGCCTATTCATTTTTCAATTTAAAACCAGTTATGCATTTCTCAAAAATCTAGGCCTCTTCTATGAATTTCCTGACATCTGTGGGTGGCTTAGACATATCAAAAGAACATCTTGCTCTGTCTGGTACTCCGATATTGAGCAATACTGAGCAACATTCTGACAAGGCATCAAAAAATAACACTCAAACCTTCTTGCTGTATCACTGTTGTGCTAAAGTTGTTTTTAATCTTCCTCTCACCTCTGGGTCCGATTCTGTACATCTGTGCCAATAGGCAGGGACCTTATCAAGGAAGCTGGCAGCACAGCTTTCATTCATGCCGCCCTATCAACATTTATCAGTTTTAGCATGTTGGAGACAAAGAAAGGTGTGTGCCAGGGAAAAATACTGAGAAATGTTAACTGCAGTGTTTCTGTGTGTGGGGCAAGAGACATCTTGCTGTAAGGAATCTAAGGTGAACTTCTCTTCTTTGCCCCGTCATGGTCTCTCTTCCTACTTTCTCTTAATCCCCAATCAGTTCTGAGAACAGACAACCCAATTTCCAATAACATATCCACAGAATCAATGTATAAAACAATAGAAAAAGCAACAAATCCCTCTTGATCCACAGTTAGGAAAGCTCTTACATTAACTCTCTTGTCTTATTAGATTTTAATTTATTGTATTTTTGTATTAGTTTCTACCAGCACTGTAGTAAAATTACCATATTTTTGCCTGTTAGGATACATTAAGGAAAAAACACAAGTTCCTTCAGTTGTAAGTGAAGAAGTTGGGGCAACAGTCACTTTCCTGGCTTGCTGACTGAGTGTGAGCACACTCTAGTGGATGGTTGGAATAATTACATAATGACTGGCACTGACGTTAGATTACCCCCCAAAAACTGGTGATTTGCAACACTGTCTCTTCTTAATTGTAAAAAAATAAATAAATCTTTGCTGCATCACTGTATAAATGACATTCACACAAAGCACAACTGAAACAGTCTTGTTTTGTTTTACCTGGAAAAAAAATTCCAAATATGTAAAAGATCTAATTTAAGAAATCTGTACTGACTACAAGGCTACATGGGAATGATTCATTAGCCACAACTTGAATGGAACAACCCTCTGGACATCATCAGCATACATTTTTTAAACTAAGGCTTCTCCAGAGTCACATAACCAATTATAGAACTGATTTGCCTTCCAAAGCAGTAATCCCTGTGACCACTGAGACCCCATTTGGATTTTTAGGCCGCTGTGTAAGATATTCTGAAAGTCCCGTCTGCATCCCTTTTTATCAGGTCAATGCAACCTTTGCTTAAAGGTTAACTCTAACAAGTTTCACTTCATATAATTCATCCACACCTGTATTCCCGAGTTCCAAACGGATTGACCCTGGTGCTGGTAACTTTAAAAGAACTTTCTGGGTTTCTTTTATTATCTTTGCCAATAAATATCCCCACAAAAATGTGGAAGAAAAATTAGTTGCACACTTCAACCCATGTGAGTAGTATATAATTGGTACATTTGCATGTATGTGCACACAAAAAGTTCCCACTTACATACTACTCCTAAATTCTACAAATAAGGTCTTCGAAGAACTCTCATCTGGTAGAAAAACCCAAGAATTAAACCATCCTTTTTTTAAACCTATTAATATTTTGGTTTTTTTTTAAGGCTTTTCTGTTTGGTTGTTTAAAGGGGTGGGCTTTAACCCAACCCCTAACCCTAGACCAGGGGTGGGCAATTCTAGGCCTCAAGGTTTTAAATGTGTCCTTGATCCAACACAGCTCATTTAAACGGCTAAATTACCCCCTCAACATGTCTTGAAGTTCTCCAGAGGCCTGGTAATGAACTAATCATTTGATTCAGGTGGACACCGGCCCTCGACGGTCACCCTGAATCTGGTGGATGCTTTGAGATTAACTAGAATAAGACACTAAACAAAGACTCCTGCAGAAGCTGATATGATACATTTTCTTGCAATGGCGTTGTCATTACTGATGATTTATTAAATCTTTATTACAAATGTCCCAAAAGATGATGGTAACCTTTCAGATACGCATTATGTTTTATTTTCTTCAGGTTTTTCTGTTGTTGTGGTGTTTCGGTCATGAAATGTTCTTCAGTGTTGTGAGTATGTGACGAGTTGCAACCAACAACAAGAACACTTGATATGAATGTGTAACATTTTAGACTTGGTAAGCAGGATTGGCTGGGCTTAAAATATGAGTAATTCTAAATATATTTTTCAGATAAACAAAAAACAAGTCAATCTTCCAACAAGCTGTTCAGTTTCACTATTGGGTTAGTGGAGGGACGTCAAACTCATCTCAGCCACATGCAGCCCACTTTGACCTTAAGTGGGTTGGACCAATTCATTCATTTCCATAGCGGCAGACGACAACTGCCGCCGCAACCAGTGAAGCTTCCCTTCCCAGAACTTTAGCTGCACAAATTAAGGGCCTCTATAATTCAGGTTTTTCTGCATCACAGAGAAGTTGCTGTAGAAAATGAAAGAAGTTCCGAAAGGCTCTTTGGACTTGTAAGAAATATATGGGTAAAACTGCAGATAGGGTTGTGGCGGCTATTAAGAAAATATAGTTAATATAGTCCTCTGGGTTTTATGTTTGACACACCTGGGCTAGAATAACCAGTTTACAACAAACCTGTTATGTGCCCAAACTAACAACAGAGCACATTAATCTCTTAGCATCCACGAGGTCACAGCAACCCATCTAGGATAAAGGTTCCACACCCAAGTGGAAAAACGTAAAGGTTTTCATTTGAAAGGCAGCATTTTTAAAAAAAAAAAAATCAGACATATGGCTAAAACAAAATAAACCCCAAGCAGCCTCTTTAACATAAAAAGCAAATATCTTGATTGTAAAATGTCTTGATTGTAAAATGTTAAAGTCATATCATATTTGACCCTTTGGCATGCAAATGACAATCCCATCTGGAACCATGACTTCAATAAGCAGAAACAAAAATCTGAAGGTTTTATACCCCAGCACCATTTAGAGACAGCACAACAATTTCGTTCTTCCTTTTTTATATATAAAGGCATTTTCATATTACATATTTTGGTGGTACATAATTCAAGTTTTTATAGATTTGGTTCACAGAAGAATCACATAAGTAACTGAGCACACTTCCCTAGATAAGACAATTCTTTAAAAGTAGCTTAAATAATAGTGCAGTACAAAAATAAGTGGGTTCATCACAAAAATGTAGGGTTTTTCTCATGCGAAAGGTACAGTGGCACATTATTCTTCTTTGTAGAAAATATGACATTAAAAAGGTCCTCCTTTTTTTGTTGTCGTGTTGTTTGTTTTGCAGCAGAGAGCCGATTAGAAAACGATACATTCACTGGCTTTCTTTATCCCACTGGCAGAAGGCACTAGAGAGCAGACTTGGCTCAAATGACATTTGCACTTATGGCTTTTTTTACTTGCAGGACAATCAGAGCCAGAAACTTCCTACTGAAACATTTGTTTATGTCCTGATGTGTTTTTGACAGACGCTGCAACTACTTGCAAGTGCTAAATGACCCAAGTCTGTAGAGGAGCTCAGGATTCATTCAAAGAGAGCAATAAGGTTCCTGAAAATGATAACAAGTGCACACAGAAAGTATTCTTCAGTTCCACTGCCAGGTTTCAAACAGACTCAGACTGAAGTGAACTGAGCTGAATTCCAGACTCTGGTTTACAACATCGGGACAAAAAGGCAGTTCTACTGTGCCAGTCCTGCATCTTTAGCCATGCCGTAGAAGATTCCTCTCTTAGATATAAGGTTTGTAGGAGTATCAAACTCAGCTATCCGTCCCTTGTCCAACACCAGCACTCTGTAAGAAGAGAGGAAGAGAGTGTGATTCATTCACAAGACCTATACAGGTTTTAAATCAGTACATTCTTATTTTCTTTTACACACACATCACATTATCAAATTTACTCCTACTTTGCTTTTGGTAGAAAAGCATCAGTATTGTGTGTTACAGTTCTAAAAATCTCACTTACTTCAAAATAATGAGCAGCTATTTCTAAAATAGTTTTAAAGTGGCCCATTTCTGCCCCTGGGACCTGACTAGAGTAGCTTTGCATGATTCAAAATAATGAATAATAGATGTTTTAGCCACATTCTCTTTGAGGGCATCCTCCCTTTAAGCCAAGGATGATAAGAATGGCTCTCCCTTGCAAAAAAGAAGAGTTGAACAGCAGGTCGGCTACAACCACAGTTTTGTTCCTGAGATGACCATACTAAGGATATCCATCGTCTATGAGCGTTCACCATTGTAACAGTACATATAAATATATGACAGAAAAAAGGAAAAGCAGGTGGTGCATTTTCCCTTCAAAGTAATCGGTAAGGTACTAACCTTGTGTAATCCATTATTGTGTTGAGTCTGTGTGCAATGGTGAAGACGGTGCAGTCTTCAAACTGAGTCCTGATGGTGGATTGGATGAGGTCATCTGTCTCCAGGTCGATAGCAGCAGTAGCTTCATCCAGGATGAGGATCCTGGTCTTCCTCAAGAGGGCTCGAGCTAAACACACTAGCTGCCTCTGGCCCACACTGGAGACACCAAAATCCAGTAAGTGAAACAGCATTTACAGACAAGCCTTGCTCACCGTGCTTCTTTGTCTCTGAACGTACCTGAGGTTCTCTCCTCCCTCTGAACATTCGAGGTCCAGTTTTGCTGCCTGGTTACTGACAAACTTGTGGAGGTGAGAATGTTCCAGGGCTTTCCACACCTCTTCATCGCTGTACTTCTCAAAAGGGTCCAGGTTCATCCTCAGTGTCCCAGAGAACAGCACAGGCTCCTGAGGCAAACACAGAAACACAGGTGAGCAGGAATAAGCTACCACAACCCTGGCTGGAAAGGAAAACCGACAGATGGACATTCAGCTGGGCTCTCACTCTGATATTATTCGATGCTACAGAGTGGCAGGGTGAACTTGGGTGGGTGCAGGGTGGTGGTGGGTATCACTGGTAAGGTGCAAAGCACTAGCTTTAGTTTACAGCACACAGACAGATCAGCAACTAAATTAAGAATTAGCAGTCTCCAGAGCCTCAGTCAACATAACAACAATCTAAATAACCCCGTTTATGTGACTCAAGCTGTTTTCACATAATCTTTGAACAATTTTTACAATAACATTTTTACAATAACAGGCTCAGGGAGGGGCAGATGGCCTGGTTCTTCCTGTTAAAAGGGAGCTTTTCCTTCCCACTGTCGCCAAGTGGCTGCTCACAGGGGGCTGTTTGACTGGTGATTTCAGATGTTTCCCGACTAGAGATAGTGGAATATAGAGCTTGAGACAGCAGTAGCAGATATCACAGTTAATAATATTAACTGCGCTATGTCCGCATTGGCTTAAAAGTTTTGGTCCTTGAGTTATACCAGACCCTAATAAGTGTTAGAAGTAAATAGATGCTTTTTATACTGTAATTACTACTCTGAATCATTTAGTTTAGTTTTTTTCCTGTTGATGTATGAGATCTAAACTGTACATATTTCATTGGAAAATTAAGATTATTCGCACAAATACTGACATATAATCCTTTTCAAACATACAGGTGCTTCATTCAGGCAGAATTTGACAGTCGTACCTGTGGAATGATGGTGAGTTTAGACCGCAGGTCGTGCAGGCCTATCTCTGATATCTTCACGTTGTCGATGGTGATCTCGCCTCCCGCAGCTTCCAGCAATCTGAAGAGGCAGAGCGTCATCGAAGACTTGCCGGCCCCCGTACGACCTACGATACCGATCTGCGCAGAAACACACGGAGTTGTGTTGAACACCCCACTGAGCCATTATTCTGCACTGATAAATAAATCATCTCGGCATATCCTCCCCACACCTTCTCTCCTCCCTTGACTCTTAGCGTGATGTCCTTCAGAACGAGGTCCAGTCCCTCTCGGTACCGAACGCTGTAGTCGTTGAACTCCACATTCCCCTGCATGGGCCATTCAGGTGGGGGCTTCTTGTCCTCCACCTCCCAGGGGGCCTGTAAACACAAACACAGCTCTTCATGGTAGGAAAACTTTCTGAGCAACTCATTAGCCTATTTGGCTTGGACCAGAACCGATTTGTTTATCAGGCTAAGAAGTCAGAGAGCTGTACTTCTTTGCACAGCCACTCGGAGCTGCCAAATATTTATTTCACCTCTGGGATGCACCGGATGCTTCAAACAGAGGCTTTCAATAACAGCTACACCAACTAATGCACAGAAGGGGCACTTTCTGTGATGGCTACTGAAAAAGTACACTCTGTACAGTATAAGTGCCCTGTTTCTCTGCAACAGAGGGGCCCTTGTTGGCAGCAGGTAAGCTAACATTTCTGGAACTAGTTACAGTTTATAGGTCTTGTGTTGCAGAGTTGAGCAACAAGGCAGGTTTTTTTTTTTTTAACGTGGCTAAATTCCTACATTTTAACCGTAGCACAAAGCCAACACCACTTTAAAAGCAAACACATGAACAGTCCCATCTTCACAGAGTATTAGAAAGGTGCTTAAAGGGATTCATGACATACCTCTGTCTTGGTCTCAGAGTACTCCTTCACTCTCTCCACTGCTACTATGTTGTTCTCCAGTTCTGAAGTCATCCGCACCATCCAGTTCAAAGACATGGTCACCTATTGAAACAATGCCTTATGAAACACTCCAGAAATTTACAATAAGGGATGCTGTGTGTCCACTACAGCAAAGTAAGGCAAAGCAAAACAACTTCCAGAGCCTTGTAAATAAAAAATGACTTACATAAAAGACATTAAGACAAAATGAAAAGGAAAAAGTTTTAAATTGAGCAGAAAACAAGTAGGCCCTTCACATGAACGTGAAGCAGCTCAACTAGATACTAACGAGCTGAACTTACAATATGAAGACTTATTCACATATAACTTCATTCAATTAAAGCTGTATAATATTTGGTGAAGTTCAAGGGAAGCGTTAGCATGCAAGTAAAGTAAGGTTTATTAGCTAAAACTGAGCAAAAGGATAAATGATGTTACTAAACAACCCCATCCAATAAAATTGTGATACAGAGTAAAATGCAGATACATTCAGAAAGCAATGATCTGCTTTAAGTGAGAAAATGAAGCTCATTCTTAATTTGATGACAGCAACATATCTCAAAAATACAGAGACAGATCCATGTTTACCACTGTGCAACACCCCCCTCTTCTTTAAGCAACAGTCTGTAAACACTGAAATTTCTCAAGCACATTATAGATCAGAAGAGTAGTAACTGTGAGGCACAGATGATAAAATATTTAAAAGGATAAATGCTAGAAACTAAAATTTGAAATAAATTAAGATGCTTTGCTAAACAACAAACATGAGTTTTCATAAAGTTAAAAGTAACTGATAAAGTGATAAGAGGCAATACTGAGAACACTTATAGCACTCTGTATTTCAAGCAAACAATAGGCTAAGAGGATAAAACACTGATTTGATCCATGGTAAAAATACCAGTGACTGCAGCTTTACTGAGAAAGCATTATAAATATAAAAAATGCCATAAAGTGACATTATTACTGGTTAAATGAGATATCTAGGTCATATTCTTGCAATAGCTGTAGTAGTACCTGTAGAGCATAGGACACCGACAGACCCACGAGGCCGGGACTAAGACTGTCCTTTCCTGTCACCGCAAACAGGCCAGCAAACAACACAATGCAGTTTCCAATGAACTCAATTCGCACTCCGAGCCACCTGTAAAACAGCAGATGCAGTTGACCTTAAGAACACCTGAGAAACTAAAACACGGGATAATTCAGCACCTCGTGTTACGACAATAATGACTTATACTCATTACTGGGATACAAGGGGCAGTGCCATTGATAGAGCCACAAGTTTTAGAAATATTATTTATTGTGGAGCAACACTATAGTAAGTACAGTATATTTTCTTATGTGTGTATAGACAGTATGCGAATTCCTTTTGTGCTTTTCACTCTTTGCACTCAGACAGTGTTTCACATTAACGCCATCTTTCCAATAAGATGGACAGATGTTAGAAAATCTGCTTTTTTCTTAAAAAAGGATCAGGTGAGAATTTTGATATTGACCTTGACCTTTCTCACTATGTGTTAATAGACCTCTCTGCATTGAACAATACTTGTTATTAATCTCTGGTTCTCTTCCACAGCACGTATTTTATCCCGTCTTCCTTCTCTCACCCCAACAGATGGCCCCGCCCCTCCCTGAGCCTGGTTCTGCCGGAGGTTTCTTCCTGTTAAAAGGGAGTTTTTCCTTCCCACTGTCACCTTGCTCAAGTGCTTGCTCAAGTGCTTGCTCAAGTGCTTGCTCAAGTGCTTGCTCATAGGGGGTCAAATGATAGTTGGGTTTTTCTCTGTATCTATTATTGTAGGGTCTACCTTACGATATAAAGCACCTTGAGGCGATTGTTGTTGATTTGGCGCTATATAAATAAAATTGAATTGAGTTGAATATTACCTATGCTACACCCAGTTAGCTTAGCTTATCATAAAAGCTGCACACAGGTGCAAACGATTTGCTAAGCTTTGTTAGAAGCCACCAAAATTTCACTGTGCAATTTGAGTTTAAACAGTCATTGTAGTTAACCATAATAAACCTACAGACACGAGCAGGATTGATTTTCTCATCTTGTCACTCAAACTTAAGGCTGAATAGAAGAGAAGAAGTCTTTGAGCATGAGTACTCCTTACCTTTCTATAGTTATAAACACTAGATATTCGCCATTTGTGCACACGAGACAATGAGATTTTTAAAAAACCCACCTTATAGAACTTTAGGGGCTCCATAAGTAACAGATTATGTGCAGCCACAATTTGAAACAAAATTCAAAGCAGAAAGAATCAGCCAAACAGAGACGCAGAATTTTTACATGCAGTGGCTGTGCACAGAGCGACACAAGAACTCAAGACTGGAACACAGCTGCTTCTCTGCTGGAGCAGGATACTTGCCTGTTTGACACTATACCAGGGTAGTAACTCTTTTGGTTCTCATCCACTTTGATATCACTCATCAGAACAAAGGCAGAGTGCCTGCCATATGCTCGGATTACACTACAGCCAGTGATGGTCTCAGAGAAATGGGAGTATATGGGAGAGCGGCTGACCGACTCCAGACGCTTTAGCTGCCGAGACGTGGCAACGTAAAATCTCTACAAGCATTGAGGGGGAGAAAAACAGACAATGTTAAAACACAACAAGGCTTTCCACGTGCTCAGATATGTTTAAATATGATGCAAATACAGGCTCACACGCATACACACGCACACCCACACAGAGTAATGAAGAAAGCCTATGTTAACAAAACAACTGCAGATATTTGACCCTGAGCTTTTAAGCATTTAAGCATATTAAACTAATACAAATAACAAGATTCACTGATAAAATCCGCAAAGCTGACAGAACAGGTGATTTTTATCTGCAGGTGTTTTGTTTTTCATTACACATATATCTGCATCCAGTATTTGGTAGTTTCTGAGCACAGTGAGATTAAAGACGAATATGGCAGAGAGACAAGCGATGCAAAGTGGATGCCATGACAAAGCTGCAGGAACAACATTTAGTGTTACTGTTAAGCTGATATTAGTTGTGTGAGTGTGCAGTTAGTATCACGTAGTGAGGACACAGAATATTCCCTTAAAGACAAACTGAGAGTTGGGTAAGCAAATCTTTGGGCAGTGACGCAACTTTTATCATTTTTGCCCTTTATGCCACATTTGAAATGAAAGATTCCATTTTATTTATTAAAAAATAAATAAATCGTATAGACAGTTTTATATGTTCATGATGTGAAATATGACTTGATAAGTAACCTACGTTATAGATATTTTTATTAGTTACACAGGAAAAGGTTAGAATATGAGACGTATATACCTCATGTGGTCATGGCACAACATGTGGCTAAATGAGCCCACTTTAATCAGGCTTCCCTTTGACTACAATGGACTGTAGGAAGATTAATGGCTTAATAAACATTTTAGTTCATTCTAAAAGAGTTAATGTGTACTTAATAAGATAAAAAAAAAGACATCTGCAAACATCTGCGGAAAACAAAGATAATGGATGAATGATCACAGGATTCCTTCCATGGTTTAAAAAAAAAAAAAAACGTAGATAACACTCTTTAGGATGTCCGTAAATCATTATCCACACCTATGGTAAATCGAGATGCCACAAGAGTAAATATAGAGGGTTCACCACAAGGTGCAAACCAGCGATCAGTCTCAACATTAAAAAGAATTGGGCACTGGTTTAAATCACAGGTTGAGTTGGAGCCAGGTGAATCTCTCCCCAACCGGTCGCGGCAGATGGCCCCGCCCCTCCCTGAGGTTTCTGGAGGTTTCTTCCTGTTAAAAGGGAGTTTTTCCTTCCCACTGTCGCCAAAGTGCTTGCTCATAGGGGGTCATATGATTGTTGGGTTTTTCTCTGAATGTATTATTGTAGGATCTAACCGTACACTATAAAGCGCCTTGACACGACTGTTGCTGCAATTTCTGTATGAATAAAATTGAATTGGATTGAATTGAATTGAATCATTGTCCTTGAAATGTCTCACGTTTTTGTTGCACTGGCAGAATCGCATGTTATTCTCCATCTACATGCTTCTGTTGCAGTTATATTTTCTGCCGACAGGCTGTGACGTAAACACAGTCTCACATTGCTGGGCTCACTCAGATTCAGCCAAGCATTGAAGTTTAACAGACAACTTTCTTCATCTACTACATCTTCTGTGGCATCAGAGAGCTTAAATTGTGAAAATTGTGTCACTTCCCAGTCACCTCCAGGCTAACTGTATTATCCTGAATCAGGGGTGGGCAATTCCAGGCCTCGAGGGCCAGTGTCCTGCAGGTTTAAGATGTGTCCTTGAGCCAACACAGCTGATTTAAATGGCTAAATGACCTCCTCAACATGTCCTGAACTTCTCCAGAGGCCTGGTAAGGAACTAATCATTTGATTCAGGTGTTTTGACCCAGGGTGAGATCTAAAACCTGCAGGATCCTTGAGGCCTGGAGTTGCTCACCCCTGTCCTAAAGCCTTTCAAAATCCTATAAGAAAAACCTGTAGTGAGTTGGCACCTGACAAAAAGAGATTCATACTCATTCATATTCTAGTCACCTAGTTATTGAACAGCTGTTTGAGCCTTCAACTAAATGCCTGCACACTTAACTGAAAGCCAAAGGGCTGACACTGCACAATTTCATCCGATGAGTTAGATAAACCTGTGATATGCAATAGAAAGCCGAGATAACCCTGATACCAGAAAAGTAAAAAGGACACCATGTGTTAAAATTGTTAGTTTGCCCTTTAACTGCATATAGGCAACAAAGTGTTGCTTGAGCACTGAGACAACCACCTTTTCTATGAGTCTTTAAAACTGACGACGTAATCAGCAGAAATTTATTTTGTGAATGTTAGTGTTGATTTGTGAATGTTAGTGTTGATTATATCTCGTAGCATTTATTAAAACGTATATATTAACACAGCAGTGCTGAACACTATAGAGAGATACCACCAACACTAACCACTGCTGCTGACACCAACACCACTAAACAGATTAGAAAGGGCTGCTCTCACGGCAGAAATGTTTGCCCTGTCCTCGGTGAAGTTGCTCATCTTTTGTGCATGTGATTGTTTAAAAAACAGGATGTAAATAAAGAAATGTAGTTCATGCATGAGCTTTTTAATAAGTAATACGAGCTCCCAAACTAGAACCAAATTACACTGGATCCTTCAAGGCTGGGGCCAACACGTCTATTGAAATAACCTGACAGCATTGTAGCCAAAATTATATTTTTTTGTGGTGTATATGGGACAACATATATGATGATACAGATATATCTGTATGAGGCCAACAATGACAGTTAATTTAAAGCGCAAAGGCCCAAATATGTTTTGCGAAATGAAAAATAAAATTCCTTAAAAACTGTTCTTTACTGCTTTATGAAACCTCGCAGAGGAACAGATAAGTTTCTTTTTGACACACTGAACGATGTTAAAAGCAGGAAAAACATGCACGGCTCTTTATCCACATCTGATTTTCAGTTAGTAATATTATTTCTGCCCTAAGAGAAGCCCTGCCTCCGTGGATCGACTGTAACGAGTGCTGGGCTGTATACCTTTATATCTGGTACACAGAGACGTTTCTCAAGGCTAACAGGTGTTTTTTTGGGCTACAAAGTTTAGAAGAATAACTTATAAATGTGATGCTTCACTCACAAGCTCGTATGCAGGAGCACTGACGTGAAAACTTTTTGTTATTCGACTTGCTAAAATGACAAAAAGTGGCATCATATCAATTCTTGAATCAGAACTGACAGGAATTTTAGGAATTAAGCCCATTACACGATGAGTGTGTTGCAAAAAGTGACACGAAATTCTGAATTTTTCAGATATGAACTTGTAACATACACACACCGAACCGAACGAGTTCACTGAAAAAACAAACGTGGACGTGAAATGAGCTGGTCCTGATGTTTGTGAAGAAGAAAAGGAAGAAACTTGAGATTCTGGTTTTATCCGATTCTCGTGAGAAGGCAGCGGCGGGGAGAATTTCATGGTTTGATTCCAGAGTTGAAGCTTTCATACATATCTCAGCATGTCAGTGGGGCTATTTTACTATTGTTGGGATAGCATCTGACGACACAGAAATCATTTCACAGAGCTGACTGACTTAGAGACGTACAGCTGTGTCTCTCGCAAAGTACTATTATTTTACCACGTCTATATTCAGTACCAGTGCGCGCTTTGAGATACGAGTGCCAAATGCAGTGACGTGATTGGTCAGATGTGTTCATGCAGTAACTATAACAAGAACAACAACATGATCTACTGTGCAAATACTTGTGTGATAGATATTTCAGGTCATACTGCCCAGCACTAACTGCAATCCAATTCACATTTGTTGATTACAGCAAAAAACAGTTTAACTGACGTTTTGCTGCATTTTAAACCCATAAAACAACTGAAATAACTACGGCTCACACAGTCTTAAACTACAGACTGGCCACTGAGCGACTAAGGCCACAACAATTTATGACTACTGGACTAGACCAAACCACACAGCAACTAAATCTAGACGAGTAACGATCACTGCCTCAACCACATGCAGCTGTTTACTACCACACACACACTCAACAGCACTCGCAGACATGCATGTTATATTAATGAGTTAGCAGACTCTTTTCCTATTTACCTGAACCCACCAATAGAACACCATTAACGGGGCTATGACTATGAGGAACATTGGGGTGAGGGCACAGCATATGAGCAGCACATTCAGTGTGTACCAGAAAGTGCGCATCCATATGTCAATATTGTCTGGGATCTGGGAGTCTATAGCATCCACATCTTTGCTGAAGCGGTTTAGTAACCGCCCAGTAGGGGTGCTCTCGAAGAAGCCCTGCGGAGCTCGCAGGACCCCCTGAAGTAAGTTGCGGTGTGTGAGCTTGGCTGCCTGCAGCATACTGTAGGCCCGGCACAGCAGGCAGTTAATCAACAGCAGCGCACCTGCGAGACAGGAGGGGAGGGGGTCAGGTGTGACAACACAATAACGCCTGCGTTAAATGGATGAGCAGCCTGTGAGACAGCAACTTTCAGTGTCAGTGCAGGTTTCCCAGAGTCAGTCCTCTACGCCACTTATACACCTCATAAGTGGCATTTTATCATCATATTCTTTCATTTATGCTTCCCTTTTGTGCACATGGTGCTTACTTTTAATATCTAATGGAAAACTACCAGATGTGGAAATTTTAAAAGACTAAATAATTAAAAATTTCATTAACTTCAACAGAGAAATGTGAGATACTGCTATCATTTCACCTAAGAAGGTGAGGTCACACTGGCCTTCGATAAAAATAAAGTTTATTTAGTTGTGTTAACAGTGCTTCACCACTAGAGGGGGGTATAGATCACTAAAAACTGACTGACGTGACTTTGATTTTGTTCACGATACAGTGATGGTGTGAATGTGTTTAGGAGCGTGATCTGTGAGGTGTGTGTGTGCATGTGCATCGCAGCAAGCTGCAGGCAGGACAGGAAGTGTTTTGGCTGTGGAGAAAGAGCAAAGTGAGTTTACAACTGAAAAGGAAAAAATGACAGCAGGAGGTGCTCATCATGGACAACATTGCAGGCTACGGAGGAAACAAGCCAAACCTGACGGTTACAAATTTTGCTGCGGCAAACATGCAAGCAGTATGCCACTTGAGGAAGAGGAAGAGCCCCACATTTTCAAGGAAAAGAAGAACTGAGAGGACACATTTGGCACGCGAGCCACACTGCCACCCGACCCCACCCAAGTACCTGGACAAAGACGTATATGACAGCCAGGGGTACTATGACAACAGCAAAAATGGGTGTGCTGGAAACAATAACTAATATAGTGGAGAGAGAAACGAAGAAGGTGCCCAGGAACATGAGCACAGTGGACGGCAGAGCCTCATCTATCACGTAGATGTCCTTGGAGAAGCGGTTGATGATGCGTCCTATAGGGGTGGTGTCAAAGAAAGACTGGGGCGTGTGGAATTTGTTGGTGAGCAGGTTAAAGTGCAGCTTCTTGGCTGCACCGATGTTCCCCATGGCTAATGTGAAGGAAGCAATCATGATCAGGATACCTGGGATTAGGTTAAACCACAGGAGCAGAAGAAAAATTGATTAGGGGGAGGAACGTTTCACTGTAGAACGAGAAAGCAGCTGTTATAAATAGACATGGGCAGCTTCTGTCCTGAATGTGAGGTAGTCAGGGGAGCAGTTCACCATGAAAGGAGCCGCAGTTAAAGAAAAAAAGGATGTCTCTTGTATACAAGAACAATGCTCAGTGTATTCCAATTAACGATGCTGTAATCAGATTAACTCTCCTTTGGCTCACAGCATCTCTCCAGAGTTTACTGTACAAAAGAGAAGCATTTCAACTGGCTGCAAAGCAAATCTGTTCCGATTATTTCAGTAAAACACAAAGAAAAAGCTGTGAGGGTGGAAGTGGAAGTATAAAGTAGGCATTCAGGTTCAACAATCCGACATGGCAGCTGTTTGCATTTCCGCATAAAATACATGCATTTAAATAAACATTCAGCATCAGCGTGTCTTACCTTGTGCAAACCCCAGTGCCGCGTACACCCCCACCCTCATCTGAACATTTTCCGCGGTGCTATTCGTCACGGCGTCATTGGTCCACTCGCTGAGCCAGATGTTTGTTCCGATGGAGGCAGCGCTCTGACAGCCGTACAGGAAGCAGATGACCACTGACAGCAGTGGTCCGACTGCCTTGACGTACTCCAGGTACACCTTTCCTTTCACCTGGGATCAAAACAAAAGATAATTCAGGGGTCGATGTGGTCCAACCAGTGAATACCAGGTTGCTATGTTGCAGTGAACGCTGAGCAGTCGTGGGTCGGAAGATCAAAGGTGGAGAACTTTAAAATGAGCAGTTATATATTTGCAGGTTAAAAAGAATTGAAATATGATGCACCGACCTGGCCGGTTTCTGCCGTTTCTGCCTGGATGAGTTTCTCCATCTCGCGCGGTTTCTTCTTGTCTTGCGACTCTGAATGTTTTCGCTGGCTGCAGCCATGTCTCCTTACTGAACGGGACCTGGGGTTCTCTCCGTCTGAGGACATAATGCTCATCTGCCTGTAAAAAGGGGCACAGGGCAATGAGCTCACGCTACTGAACAGGGTCAGGATAACTGGTGGCGATAATGCATTTATTCAACTGCTATTTTGTGCAAAAAGACTCCATATTTTTCAATTTGCTTAATGTTTTAAAAAGCTCATATAATTCTTGAGAAATTCCTGATAAAAAAAAGACAAAGTTTGGAGTTTATGCAACAACCGTTTTATCTCATCCAAGTTTAAATATCCAGTTTTTTTCAATTTACCTTATAAAACTTCTTTTTGCTTCATTGATCATTGGTTCACTGTCCACCATGTCTGTGTGGTTGCTAAGGGCGTCATCGGGGAACAATTCGTCATCTTCAATGATCTCATCTGTGAGAGCAGAACACCAGCATGAGATACTATTGAACCATCAATCCGTTCTGCACCAACATGAGGTGATATGTAAGGGGAGGAAATGCTGTACCGCTGGCCTCATCCTCCTCCATAATATCCTCCAGGGCATAATTTCTGAGGAACTCGGCGAATGCTCCGTTCTGCTTGAGGAGATCCTGATAGGAGCCCATCTCTGACACCCGGCCATCCACCATCACCATTATATTATCCACCTGAGGCAGGAAGCTGATGCCATGTGTCACCAGGATGCGTGTCTGGAGTCAAACACAAGAAACTTCTGTCATGCAATAAACCAGTATGACAATTACCATTTGCATGAACAAGACCAATTAAACTGCCGAAAATGAAAATATTAGACTTAGTGATTTAATTATTGAGGAAGATCATCCTTTAGCCCAAGGCTATAATCTGGCATATTTACATTTGTTATGTTCATTAATATGTATTGTCCCTCTTTCTAAATAAAACTAAAATTAAATTAAAATTAATATTGTCCATCTGGGAGGGGGAAAAAAGCACGCGATCCCAAGCGCTTATTTTCTGCGTACAGCCTTGTGCAACAATCCCTCGAAAACCACATTTGCAGGAACCGCCGATCTGTCCTGCACATTAGGTTAGAGGAGCTTTAGAGCAAGCTGGATTCCAGATATTCACTTTCATGGTATTTCTATTATTACAAGGTCAAGAGTTTGACTTGGCTGTTCCAAAACATTCGATTTCTTTTGTATTTGACCGTTCTGATTCAATTCAATTCAATTCAATTCAATTTTATTTATATAGCGCCAAATCACAACAAAAGTCGCCTCAAGGCGCTTCATAGATACAGAGAAAAACCCAACAATCATATGACCCCCTATGAGCAAGCACTTTGGCGACAGTGGGAAGGAAAAACTCCCTTTTAACAGGAAGAAACCTCCGGCAGAACCAGGCTCAGGGAGGGGCGGCCATCTGCTGCGACCGGTTGGGGTGAGAGAAGGAAGACAGGATAAAGACATGCTGTGGAAGAGAGACAGAGGTTAATAACAGATATGATTCAATGCAGAGAGGTCTATTAATACATAGTGAGTGAGAAAGGTGACTGGAAAGGAAAAACTCAATGCATCATGGGAATCCCCCGGCAGCCTACATCTATTGCAGCATAACAAAGGGAGGATTCAGGGTCACCTGGTCCAGCCCTAACTATATGCTTTAGAAAAAAGGAAAGTTTTAAGCCTAATCTTAAAAGTAGAGATAGTGTCTGTCTCCCGAATCCAAACTGGAAGCTGGTTCCACAGAAGAGGGGCCTGAAAACTGAAGGCTCTCCCTCCCATTCTACTTTTAAATACTCTAGGAACAACAAGTAGGCCTGCAGAGCGAGAGCGGAGCGCTCTAATAGGGTGATATGGTACTACAAGGTCATTAAGATAAGATGGGGCCTGATTATTTAAGACCTTGTATGTGAGGAGCAGGATTTTGAATTCAATTCTGGATTTAACAGGAAGCCAATGAAGGGAAGCCAAAACAGGAGAAATCTGCTCTCTCTTTCTAGTCCCTGTCAGGACTCTTGCTGCAGCATTTTGGATTAGCTGAAGGCTTTTCAGCGAGTTTTTTGGACATCCTGATAATAATGAATTACAGTAGTCCAGCCTGGAAGTAATAAATGCATGAACTAGTTTTTCAGCGTCACTCTGAGACAGGATATTTCTAATTTTAGAGATGTTGCGCAAATGGAAGAAAGCAGTCTTACATATTTGTTTAATATGTGCGTTGAAGGACATGTCCTGGTCAAAAATGACTCCAAGGTTCCTCACCGCGTTACTGGAGGCCAAGGTAATGCCATCCAGAGTAAGAATCTGGTCAGATACCATATTTCTAAGCTTTTCAGGGCCGAGTACAATAACCTCAGTTTTATCTGAATTAAGAAGCAGAAAGTTAGCGGCCATCCAGGTCTTTATGTCTTTAAGACATTCCTGCAGTTTAACTAATTGGTGTGTGTTATCTGGCTTCATGGACAGATAGAGCTGGGTGTCATCTGCATAGCAGTGAAAATGTATGCTATGTCTTCTAATGATACTGCCTAAGGGAAGCATGTATAATGTAAACAGAATTGGTCCTAGCACTGAACCCTGTGGAACTCCATAATTAACCTCAGTGTGTGAAGAGGACTCTCCATTTACATGCACGAATTGGAGTCTATTAGATAGATATGATACAAACCACTGCAGTGCAGTACTTGTAATACCTACAGCATGTTCTAATCGCTCTAATAGGATATTATGATCAACAGTATCGAACGCTGCACTGAGGTCTAGCAGGACAAGCACAGAGATGAGTCCACTGTCAGAGGCCATAAGAAGATCATTTGTAACCTTCACTAAAGCTGTTTCTGTGCTGTGCTGAGCTCTGAAACCTGACTGAAACTCTTCAAATAAACCATTCCTCTGCAGATGATCTGTTAGCTGTTTGACAACTACTCTTTCAAGGATTTTTGATATGAAAGGAAGGTTGGAGATTGGCCTATAATTAGCTAAGACTGCTGGGTCTAGATATGGCTTTTTGAGTAAAGGTTTAACTACAGCCAGCTTGAAGGCGTGTGGTACATAGCCGATTATTAGAGATAGGTTGATCATATTTAAGATCGAAGAATTAATTAATGGCAGGACTTCTTTGAGCAGTTTTGTAGGAATGGGGTCTAAAAGACACGTTGATGGTTTGGAGGAAGTAATTATTGAAGTTAACTCAGAAAGATCAATTGGAGAAAAAGAGTCTAACTTAACATCAATGGTACTAAGAGTAGCTGTAGATAATATTACATCTGTGGGATGATTATTGGTAATTTTTTCTCTAATGATAAAAATTTTATTTGTGAAGAAGTTCATGAAGTCATTACTAGTTAACGTTAAAGGGATGGTTGGCTCAAAAGAGCTCTGACTTTTTGTCAGCCTGGCTACAGTGCTGAAGAGAAACCTAGGGTTGTTCTTATTTTCTTCAATCAGTGATGAATAGTAAGATGTTCTGGCTTTGCGGAGGGCTTTCTTATAAAGCAGCAAACTATTTCTCCAGGCTAAATGATGATCCTCTAGATTTGTGACACGCCATTTCCTCTCCAGATTACGAGTCATCTGCTTTAGGCTACGTGTTTGAGAATTATACCACGGAGTCAGGTACTTCTGATTTGAGGCCTTAGTTTTCACTGGAGCTACAGTATCCAGAGTCGTACGTAGTGAGGAGGTGAAATTATTAACAAGATAATCGACCTCTGTTGGGGTAGCGTTCAGATAGCTGCTTTGCTCTGTGTTGGTACAGGGCATTGGAGATGATAACAGTGGGTGGATTATATTCTTAAACTTAGTTACAGCGCTTTCAGAAAGACATCTACTTTGATAAAGTCTACTCTTCACCGCTGTGTAATCAATTATTGTAAAAGTAAATGTTATCAGGAAATGATCAGACAGGAGAGGGTTTTCAGGAAACACTGTTAAATGTTCAGTTTCTATGCCATATGTTAAAACAAGATCTAGAGTGTGATTAAAGTGGTGGGTGGGTTCTTTTACATTTTGAGAGAAACCAATTGAGTCTAATAACAGATTAAATGCCATGTTGAGGCTGTCATTTTTAGCATCTACATGGATGTTAAAATCACCCACAATAATTATTTTATCTGAGCTCAGAACTAAATTAGATATAAAGTCTGAGAAATCAGACAGAAACTCTGTGTAAGGCCCGGGTGGACGATAGATGATAACAAGTAAGACTGGTTTCTGAGTTTCACAGCTGGGGTGGACAATGTTAAGCATCAGGCTTTCAAATGAATTAAAAGTCTGTCTTGGTCTTTCATTAATTAATAGGCTGGTGTGAAAAATTGCTGCCACACCTCCCCCTCGGCCTGTGCTTCGAGGTTTCTGGTAGTTAGAATGACTCGGGGGTGTTGATTCATTTAAACTAACATAATCATCCTGCTGCAACCAGGTTTCTGTAAGGCAGAGTAAATCAATTTGTTGATCAATTATTAAGTCATGTACTAACAGAGACTTGGAGGAGAGAGACCTAATATTTAATAATCCACATTTCACTGTTTTACTCTTTGGTTCAGATGTGGATACTGTATTGTTCTTTCTTTGTAATTGTTTATGTTTAAGTTGTTTGTTGCTGGTTTTTAGTTTGTTTTTTGTCTTTTTGGAAGCTGACACAGTCTCTATGGAGATGGGTTTTTGGGAGGGTAGCAGGAGGAGAGAAGCTGCAGAGAAGCGTGTAAGACTGCAACTCTGCTTCTGATGAAGAATGACTTGCAAGTTATGTTTGTTTTGTTATGTTGTGTATGTTTTGCTGCATGACTCAGGTTTTCTTGAGATTTGGTTCTTGGGGGGGGAAAAAAACATCCTGAATTTGCTGAATCTGGGTGATGGGAAGCAGGTGAGCCAAAAATAAACTTCTCTCAACTTCTAGCAATTTAATCCTAGAAAGCACTGAGGTGACAAAGCCATGTGTGACGATTGAATCTCAGAAGATTATCACAACAACTCATCTTCTGGGAAGCTCAGAGATATGTGTGCATGCACTCATAATTTCCTTTCAACTCTCCTTTTCATACATCCCTGTTTCTTAAATAAATACAGGACGCACACTCACACCTGACAGGAAACACCTGCATTTAATTTCACCAAAAGGCAGAGGTCTCCACACCCTTCCCCTCATTTTTTTAAAAAAAATATTGAACCGCTGTGTACTTTTTAGGTTCTTGTTCCTACTTTTAAAAGCTACAGCCATTACAATTTAGCTGAATGCACTTTTGGTTCATAGTTCTCTTTAAAGTAACAAAAGAGAGAAGGAAAAAAAAACAACCCAAAAAAACCTAATGAACCGGCAGAGAACAGTGAGTAGCATCTTACTAATGAGGGAGAAAAAGATACAACTGTACATACTATATTAAATACTGCATTATACAGTATATAAATAAAGAAAACCTGAAGGCCAGCTGTTAGTCAGGTTCAGTAACTTCTGAATATGACTACTTCCAGCAGAACGCTGCCACACAAAGTTACTCTTTTTACAAACTGGTGTCATAAATATGAAAAATCAGCAGATTGGAAAGTGATCAAACCTCATAAAACTTCCTGTCCAGTAGAAAGATAAGACACAACTTCCTCTTCTGATAAAATTACAGCTCTGCGAGGCTGTCCGTTTCACACTGAACTGCAGAAGTTTATAATGGTAGTCTAAAGCACTTGGGTGGTCAGGAAGAGTAGGAAAGTACTACATAAATACAAGTACATGAAACTGTTCAGACTCTAACGGTCGCATTCCGGCACAGAGCCAGACAACCACCTGATGTCCACCAACAGAAGGCCGGTGGATCGATGCCCAGCTCCTCCAGGCCATGTGTTGGAAGTATCGGCGTGTAAGTTACTGAACGGAGTGTGAGTGTATGCAAATATTAGATAAAACGCTGTGTGTGACTGGGTGAATGACACTTAGTAGTAGTAGACTTCAGCAGTAAAACTGAGCCGAAAGTAGCAGTTCATTTACAACATAATAGGACAAAGATTCATGTCATATTTACTGGTTGTGTTGTTTACAGAGAACCTTTACATCATCAACTAACCAGGACAGAAGTTGAGTTTAGAGTCTCCTCACCTTGCCCTTCAGAGCCCCTTCTGGGCCGATCAGGTTGTCAAAGATGTGTTTGGACACGTGGGCGTCCACCGCGGACAGCGGATCATCCAACAGATAGACATCAGCATCACTGTACAGAGCTCGAGCCAGGCTCACCCTCTGTCTCTGACCACCAGACAGATTGATGCCCTGCAGGACAAAAACCAAATAAAAAGGCCGAGGCTGAATTTATATCAGAGTTCCTCGAATCAGAAGCCTGATTACATTAGCAACGAGTATCCAATAAATTCAGGAGAGATCTTTGATGAAAGTCATCAACAAGTGCTGAGAGAAAATTGGAAATAAAACAGATGCAGAAAGAGATTAAAAATTAAAATCAAGGAGACTAAACTCGCTCCCTGTGCTTCTGTACCTTCTCTCCTATCTCAGTCATGTCTCCTCCAGGCAGCACCTGCAAGTCTGGGGTTAAGGCGCACGCTTCCAGGACAGAATTGTATTTCTGCTCATTGTACGGGTTCCCGAACAGGATGTTGTCCCGCAGGGTGGCGTTCTGTATCCAGGCCTGCTGAGGTACATAAGCCACTGACCCCTGAGGATAGAGACAGACAACCAGGTTCTTCTCACTTCCTCAAATAGGAAACCTTTTATTATCAGAATAAACCATGCCACATTTTCTAGAAATGATTCCCACTGCAATAGGACTGATGTGCCCTTTTTAAATGTAACGTTAAGCAAAATAATATACACATATATTCTACTCAAGACTAAGCTTTACAGTACTAAGTTATAACTTCCTTTTTGTCTAACTGGATTTTATATTTTATTACTTCCAGAATTGAGCCTAAGTTAAGCTAAGCTAAGAGACTGCTAGCTCTCCTCATTTTTTTCCCCAAAATGTCAAACTCTTATGAACGCTGTCTGCAATATTTTAAAGAATGAATGTACCCATATATTAAATACATGTTTATGTTAATAATGGTCTTAAATGTATTATGTAGACTGTTTTTAATTAACAAAAATGTTTAAAAGATGAGAAATTGAAGCCAAGTCCCATAAACCTGCATCATTTTCAAAGAAAAGCACGGGGCAACCTTATGGAGAAACCTTTAGGGAGCGGCCCTCAGCTCATTTGCTTTGTAATCTTGGTAAAAAGGTTCCTGAAGACTTTATGGGCTGCAGTATATTCTGTGTCCTTTATCTAAAACAGAGCAACTTGTCAGAGCCACTCCTCGTGCTTGACGTCTGGTTTTAAAGCAGCTGCATAGTGTCGTCACGGTGACCGTCCATTTTCCCACCATTACTGTTACTGAACCACAAAGATCAAAGAGCGTCATTAATTTTAGGCACAATGGCTACAGTCGTTTTTTTTCATTCTTCAGTATCTGTGTTGATGTTTACCTGCAACATTTCAGACATAAACTGGAGGTTTATGCAAATATCAACATTCAATAAAATGAAAAACATTTGTAGAAGTTCAGATATTAATGTTCATTCTGCCAGCGATATTCGGGAAATTGAAAATGCTTGTTTTGTCTGTTTTGTTTTGTTTATTTGTCACTTGGCAGTAGTAAATAAACGCATCTTTTCAGAGGACAAATATCTAAAAACGAGTTTATTGAGTTTATCAGAGTTTTTTAGTAAGTAAGTTGCGTGAAAAGGAGCAAAAAAATTTGATGACAACTATTTGATCATTAAACACGAGCCGTTTCATTTTACATCTGGCCAACTGATCCAGCTTTCACACGAAAATATCAAATGGCGAAACTTTACAGGAAGGAAAACTGCAATAACTGGGTCAAAACCACCTTCTGCTTCCCGGTATGTTATTCAAAAAACACTAGGGGAATTCCTACCCGAACAGAAACCTCTCCCTCCACTTTTTCCATGTCACCCAGTAATGCTGAGATCAGGGAAGACTTCCCACAGCCAACATGGCCCACCACAGCCAGCAGGGAGCCCTGGGGCACCATCACGTTAATACTGCAAGCACACAATCAAATATTTTACTAAAACAAATACGGTGAATATAAAAATACGATGTGTGGCTTTCGTAGCATACTTGTGTAGAACAGGAGCGTCGTCTTTGCCCCACGTGAATTTCCCATTGACAACCGTGACTGCAAACTCTGTTGAGCAACAAAATGACACAAGTGAGAAAAAAAATCCAAGTCATCCAAGAACTGGCCAGGCAGGAGTCACTAGGTGAAAAAGAAAACAGTGAACTTGCACTCAAGCATAATGTAATCTAAATGACTAGACAAAGCAAAGTTTTGACAAGTTAATCCAAGTGTTTAATTTCACCTGTGACTGTGTTGCTCCTGTTTACGGAATCTGGATCCAGCTCATCATGACTCAGGAAATTTTGGACTCGCTTCAATGAGACGCTCGCCTGAGATGTAGAATAAACAGATGCATGCAATGAATTCTGCTAAAGAAAACCCGAAACACGAACACAGCGCAGGACGTGAAAAAGGTTCCCACCTGTACCAGGCTGCTGATGACTTGGGGTAGCATGTTGAGGGGAAACCTAAGGATGTTAAAAAGCGAGATCGACACGAAGGCCGTCTCCGCATCCAGGATGTTTTTTTCATCCACAGTTACATACACGGCAAATGTTGTCAAGGCAACCTGGAAACACATGGGAAAAGCAGACCACTCAGACATCAAGGTTCATCGGTTTAATGCAGAGAGGAGGCAGAGCCGTGATGCCAGACAGTCAGTGACTCAGCAAGGATCTAAATATCAACAGCACCTTTAAGGCTGAAGTGCTCATTTACCCAACTAATAAAACATGCGTCCACAAAATGTGACCTAAAGAAGATAACAATTGCAGGCATGAGCACATATGAAAAGAAACGCTGCTCACACACCATATGAAGACTTTTCTCCTTTCTTCTTTGCACAGAAACTTGACCTCAGGGTAAGGCCATGTGTATATATACACGTGCTTCAGTTCAGTTTCCTGTGGTTTTGTTAGTCCGCTGCAGAAAGACGCCTGCTGAGTGGTGAAAGTCGAAGCACTAGAAGCACTCTGGTTCTTCCAATATTGTCTCAAAAATCACACTTTTCTTAATATTTTAGCCTTTCGCAATTGGGACACAAACTTTCTGTGGTGGCTCCAAGTGCACCAGAATACTTAGTCACTGTAGGTTTATCCAGAGCTTTTCAGACTGCTTAACAAACTTTGATGGGAGATGTTTAGACTCATCATAAATCATTCGAGTAAATTATGTGTATGTAAATTAAACTGTAAATGCTAAACAAACAAATGGGGTTAGTGTGATCGTATCTGCAAATAATCTTAATCCAAATATTTTCATATCAAGGCCTAAAACCCCCTAACGAGGAGCTTCCTAATAATAATGCCAACATGTGACATTCTTATACAAGTTGGAAATGAAAGTCATGTTAATGTAAAGCAGCTTCCAACCAGTAAAGTTATTAAAATATGACTTTAAAAACTGACCTAGAAACTGACAAAGCTCTTTGTCAAGGCTTTTATTAACAAACCATAACAGACAAAAAGCTGTGCTGAAACCTATAGTGGTGTCATAATAATAAACTGTCAAATTTGAACAAGTTTTCATCCTGTTTAGATTTACTGTGTAGTCAACTTTACTTCATGAGTTTCTTGAGTTTTTTGGGGGAAGCCTACCAGGAAAGGCGCACTGGTCCAGGCCATGGTGGACAGTGCTCCGAGGTAGGCTGTCTTGCGTAGCACGATAAGCTCCTTTTGCCGAATGGCCAGAACCTTTTCTTTGAAGGAGCTCTCCCACGCGTACAGCTTGAGGACTTTGATGCCGTTCAGGATCTCGTTCATCAGCTTGATACGAGCATCTTTGTGCTGCATCTGCTCGACCTGACGATGATGGTGAGACCAGCTGTTTTTACTTGTGAATTTTGATACTTAAAACACAAAGGGGACTTATTTTTAAGCAAATCAATTGTGTGAATGTCTCATTCTGTTTGTTTTACACTGAAATACCTGATAGGCTCGAGTCTTCATAGCGATAAATGCATTAAAAGGGATCAGCATGATCATAACAGCCACCCCAGCAAGCACAGATGGACCGAGGATCTGTAAAATAAACAAGAGTCAGCAAATGATTAAATTTATGATACAAAATAAAGAAGAACTCTCCTGTGTGTAAATAAAAACGTGGCAGGTCCTGGATAACCACTACCTCCCACGGTCTGGTGAGGAAACTGTAGACTGACTGGATAAAGAACTTGATCCAGTGTGGCTCAGCTTGCCACAGCTCTGACCACGAGACCTTCCAGTCCATTCCCTTCTCCCACTGAGCCCACACCCCTTGCTGTCACAGTCTGTCTCTAGCTGTGCAGGTTTCCTCCACCCCTGTTCAGATTCCTTCCTAAACCAACTGGGTTCTTTCTTCTTCCCAGGTTTTGTTGCATCATGGTATTGGCATGCTGTTGCCAACACCAAAGTCTGCCGCAGCGGCTCTTCTGCCTGGTCAGCTCCTCCTGAGCCCTTCACTTCCTACCTGTCCTCACCTTTGTGGTGGTTGAGGAGGCTCTCTTACCAAACAAACCACAAATTTTTCTGACAGGCTGCTGAATGGAAGTCATAGCTTGGAAGATGACGAAGATGATCTCAGTGACCGACAATGGTCAGACAGCTTCCGAATTACAGTAAATTTTAGCTGTTATTCTCATGAGTGCATTAAATAAAGTCCCCTTGGCATAAGGAGAAGACTCAGTGTAACAGAAATACAATCTGTGCATGTACCTGCCAGAGGAAATATAGTGCCAGCATAATCTGAAGAGGGGCAGACCACAGCATGTTAAGGAAGGTGGTCAGATCCATGAACCTCTGCGCATCCACAGACATCAGGTTGACTATCTCTCCCACAGTAGATGAACGCTTGGCTGCATTAGTTATCACTAGTGCCTGTAAAAAAACAAACAAACAAGCAAAACAGAAGATCAGGGAACAAAACCCTTAACACCACAAGAATATTTTCTATGAAGCAATTGATTTCTCCCTTCTAAATTTAAATA
The DNA here is from genome assembly GCF_041146795.1 of Maylandia zebra. Classification (NCBI taxonomy): domain Eukaryota; kingdom Metazoa; phylum Chordata; class Actinopteri; order Cichliformes; family Cichlidae; genus Maylandia; species Maylandia zebra. Next base: position 6,054,163 of record NC_135174.1, on the reverse strand, counting down.
TGAATGTAATTTGTTTGCAGAACAAAAAAAATCTAATGGGATCGTTTCCTGCATACCTTCCTGTAGATAGCTCCGATGACAGCAGTGCGCACATTCATGCCAGTGACAAAACAGTACTGAAATTGATGGTGGAGTATGAGGGTTTGCAGCAGGGCCGTGAAGAACATAAGGCAGGCCAGCGTGTACCCCCACCAATTAGGAACATCTTTTTCTTTAATGAACAAGATCAGCATCCTGGAAAGATAAAGAAGAGGAATAATTTGATTAAAGCACATGAAGCTGAAATAACCAAAAGTGTAAACTCCTGTGTAAGCCCTCCATCCTCCATCCATGCAGACACACACTGCAAAATGTTAGTGTCATTTAGCGCACTATGATCCAGGTATCCTACAGTTTGGACTGTACAGACATCTGTTCTTTAACTATGGCCTTAAAATACTGGGGAGAACTGCTGACCTTCAACACCTGAAAAAAAAGATTAAAAAAAAAAAGTCTGGCATTCACAAAAGAGTGTTACTATTAGCAGAGACCTTAGCGGCTTTGTTGACTCATGGTGTGAGTGTGTCAACACACCACTGTTTCCCAGGCCTCTAATTTCTTCTGTGCTCGCCTGTTGAAATCAGACCAAATCAAACATGTTCTTTAATCAGCCGTCCTCTGACACCGTTACGAGGACACAGAAGTCACGAGGCTCACGAGACTTGGAATGTCCTCCGACAATCACCTGAAGCTCCTTTGTTCAAACTGTGCTCATGCTTTTCCCCGAAATCTCAGCTAAACCAAAACTCTAGTCTGTTTTAACTTTTCGTGCATTTTACTTCATTAGTCTTGCAAAGTTTTTAAAGCTACAGACTTATTTGTATCTTTTTGAGTTAGCAACTCAGGACACACGTTATTTAGCTTAGCATGTCACCTTTAAAGCTTTACATACTATATATCAGAAACTCACTTATTCCTGACACTCCCTAACTTCCCTAATGTCGCATTCCAGAAGGACTGCTATTTCGTGCTATAGGGACAAATAACAGAACCTGTTTAACCTGAGATAGATACACTTAATCTGCAGATTATCTGCTCTTTCCATGGGTGATTACAGTATGTAAAGGCAGCTTAAAGGCCAGAGCTAGAATGACAGGTACATCCTGTTGTAACAGTAGATTTTTCATAGTATAGCATAGTATATAAACCAGTAAAGGGCTCAATGGCATGTCAAAGCTGAACATGAGGGACAAAATAGTTGTCTTTAATGTTTAAGTGTGTGGCAACTGCTTCTTCTGGTTAAAGGTTTTGTTATTACTGTGGTTATACTCTTAGAAACCACTTTTACAAGTTTGATTATAAATACAGTGCATCTGAAGAGCGCTCTTTACTTGCTCCACAGTTTGTCCAGTTACAGCCTTCTTCCAAAATGAGCTAAATTCATTACCACAAAATTATGTACACAATACCCCATGATGAAGGTTCCTCCTGACCTGAGTGACCTGTCAGGGTCGAGGCAAAGATGAATGCAGACATGTACTGAGACATCCTCGATGATAACCTGCTCCAGAGCACTCCTGACCTCAGACTGGAACAAAGGATTTTCACCCAAACGAACAATGACTCTAAGTACACAGCCAAGATAACAAAGGAATGGCTTTGAGACCACTCTGTGAATGAGTGGCCCAGTCAGTGACTAGCTGGGCACTGATGCGCTCCATCCAACCCGATTCAGCTTGAGAGGTTCTCCAAACAAGAATGAAAGGTGTGCTGAGCTTGTGGCATCATACTCAAAAAGACTTGAGGCTGTCACTGAGGATACCAAAAGTGCTTCAAGTACTGAGCAAAGGCTTTTAATTCTTATGTGCATGTTTTATGCACTTTTTCCGTTTTTAGTAAATTTAAAAGAATTCCAAGCAAAGTTTTTGCCCACTTTGTCATCATGGGAACTGTGTGTAGAATTTTTAGCAGAGCAATGAATTGATTAAATGTTGAAAAAGACTGTAACATGACAAAATTTGGAACAAGCAACAACAGCATCTCTGTGAAAGGAAACATGCTGTACATATAAAATATAAATAGGAATCACTGGATGGCGTTACCACCGACATTCTAATGAATGTTTGGAAGGACTGTAAAGTTTTCCCTTCACTATTTTTTTCCCTCTCTTTCTCAGACGGTATTAACTTCCAAAAATGGCTCAAAATTAGTTTTTCTATTTTACATATAAGGCATCGTATTAAATCCTGAGATCCATTTTTCCATAGAGGAGAGACTGGAACTTTAACATTAAGTTAGGATTTTACTTGGGCATACTACAAAAATAAATGAAAAAGCTGTCTTATCAAAAGATAACTGTCAAATAAAAGGACAGAAAATTTGAAATTAAAATTTCCCCCCACTGTGCCGCAAGTAAGAATGATACATCAGTGTCAGGAGGGAATGTTCAAACACATCAGTCCCACAAAAGACACATGCAGGAAAACTATCTGGGAAGCCATCTCTGACAGCTTATCTACACAGTGATAAGGATTTCTGAGAAAGACTCCTATCATTGAATTTGCACCCTGGGCTACTAAAGGCATAAAGAGGAAACATATTTACATGAGGAGTTTGCATCCTGAACAAGGCCAGTGTACGCCTTTAAATATAGACAGCTAACATGCTCTGCATAAAGAAGACCGAAATGCAAAAACACAAACGCAGCATGCAAAAATGTGTCCTGGAAATGGTATTCCACAACACTGGAACAATAGTTGTTTGTGTGCTGTAGTAAAGAGAGCACGCAACAGTAGAGTAGAATCTTTGTCTTTACTTCAGGAGCTGTGGGTTGACAAAGGTGATGATGTCCTGCAGGAGCTTGTAGCCTGAGCCAATCAGAAAGTAGGGTCCAAAGGCCTTGACGAGGGCGCGAAGGAAGGATGGCTGGTGCGCGACTTTCTTACTGGACAGCAGCACCTCTACTTCCTCTGGGCTGCTTTCGCCTTCTCCTCCTCCTGAGATGTGGTTGGTGGTTGACGGCGGGGGCTTAGCGTACGTAGCCTGGCTAGCCACACTCTCTTCACTGTAGGGGGGAGGATTTGGGTATTTAGGATGGGAATGAAAGAAAAAGAGCAAGAGATTCAATACAATTACATTTTATTTATATAGCACCAAATCATGACCAAATCATCACCTCACGATTTATATTGTAAGGTGAAGATCCTATGATAATACAAAAAAACCCAACAATCAGATGGCTCCTAGAAGCAAGCACTCGGGAGGAAGACTCCCCAGTAACAGGATGAAACCCCTGAACTAGGCAGAAAGAGGCTTTTGCACTGGACCTTCACCAGGACCCAAGCATAGTGATTGAATCATGTGAGGCCAAGATAACATGTTACTCAAGATTCAGAGGTGCTTTTTTCTGAATAACATCTGTTGTGAACAGATAATTGGCACAACAATTTGGATCAAAATGTTTGGAAGGAAAAGTCTAACTTAAGTTTCTTTGATGACACATATCCTGACTGTTTAACTACAGCAGCAGAAAGTGGCACTCTCATACTGATAAAGCAGCATGTTATGTGTCTGACTCCCTCTGCCAAATATTTAACATTTGCTAACCCTTTCAGCAGGCTTTCAGGGTCAGCACTGGCTTTCGTTAAAGCCACATGCTAGGCACAGGCACAGTTCAGAAACGAGAAGATGCTGCGCTTCGCATGAAATCTCATACATCTTTGGCATTACAGGTCTTATGTTAGAAGATTTTGCATTTGTGTGCTGTGCTCGCAAAATATTTGTCTCCAGATATTTAAAATATTTCAAAACAATTACTAGTAATAATTTGATATGAGTTTCGAAAAAGTAAATTAAACTGCCAGAGCTCCTGACTATCATTGGATTTAAATAGCTTTACCGTCTGAGGTCCAACCCCAACAACTAAATCTAACTAACTCCATAAGAATGCGTAAATTTTGACACATCAAAAAACTATTCACATTTGTTCCAAAAAAATGAAAATTCTGCCTTTTGCCTCCCAAATACAGGGTTATGGTGTGGTTAGGGTTACCACCTATGCTAACGTAAACCTCAGATCATAATACTGGGGCGATCGTGGCTCATAGAGTTAGCAGTTCGTCTTGTAACCGGAAGGTTGCCGGTTCGAGCCCCGGCTCGGACAGTCTCGGTCGTTGTGTCCTTGGGCAAGACACTTCACCTACTGGTGATGGCCAGAGGGGCCGATGGCGCGATATGGCAGTCTCGCTTCTGTCAGTCTGCACCCTGTGGCTACAACCGTAGCTGCCTCCACCAGTGTGTGAAGGTGAAATTGAATGAATAGTGGCATTGTAAAGCGCTTTGAGGGCCCTGAAAAGCGCTGTATAAATGCAATCCATTATTATTAAAGTCAATTGTTCTCTTGGTCAAAGTGACTGCTATTATATCCGTTTGATATTGTACAAACTTTTCAAATGCTTTCTTAGCCAATCACTTTCCTTTGATGAAAATACCAAATGCATTTAGGAAAGTGTTCAACAAAAGATACAGGAGGTAATATTATTGACCTTTAGACGTCGTCTCAGGTTGCTAGCAAAATTTCTTCAATTTGAAGCTAGTTTAGCTGCAGATTTGATGATGTTTATAAATGAGAAAAATGTTTGCCAGTTTATGGCAAACATTGGAGGAAACGACTGACTACTCAGTCCTAAATTGCAAAGACACCCATTAAAGGATTCAACTTAAATGTAAAGTACAGTGAACTGTTGATACTAAATCCCTGGAAATGTAATAAAAAAAATCCCAGAAAAGCAGTAAATCACTGTCACGTACTGACTATAATTTACCATAGCTGATGAATCACACTATGAGAGCAACTGCCAATGTTCAGTAGCTAAACTGTTTTAGCTCTAAATTATACCGCATAAACAAATCATACTTCAGATTCCCTCTGCAAACCTGGATCCTTCCAGTGGCGAGCAGCGATGCAAACATCGGAAAGGGAGAAAACAACAAAAACTACAGCATTAAGAGTTTTTGTGGCTGTTGGTGGCTGCATTTGCTTAAATGGTATTAATGGCATTATTTGCTCAAAAGAAGCTCAGACAACTTCTGTTCAGCATACTACACAAAGTGTAATACAAGCTTAAAGCACAGGAGTCTGATTACAGCAGTGAAGTAAAGGGAGACTACAGTTCAGCAAACAACTGTTAACATGAAACAGGTTTACAGGTCACTACTGAAAAGGCCCTAACCAAACTGTTCCCTCTCATTTTACAAGAAGAATGCACAGACAGGAAAACTGCACAGAAAGAGGAAGCAGCCTGACAGAGGTCGGAGTTCAGCAAAGTTGTCAAGCGTGTTTGCTAAAGCGGTACAACGTGTAGCTGGAATGCTGTTCCCAGCCGGCAGGCAAGGAAAGTAATTTCTCCTGCATGAAGCTGAACAAACTCAAAAGAATAGAATCCAGCATCCTTAATATGAGAAAAGTCATTCACTTTGCAGAGCAGCGGGAGGTGGACTTAATCCTCACAAGCTCTGACAGTAAAAGCCCGAGATATTCCACAAACGTACAGGAAACATCAGAGCAGCGTTACTACAAACGAGCTGCTTTCCTTTATAATGTTGCAGTGCATTTCGTATATCCTCTCTGATGCCTGCAGACGCTCTCTGTGTGAGTTGTTGCTGCAGTCTGTGTGCATGGAGTTTCCCACAACTCTTTAAAGTAGAAACGGTGTGTGGTAGCTTCAGATACTGATACCCTCCTGCTAGGGTTACAAAAGAAACGCGCTAGTAGTTTCACTTGTGCAAAAAGGAATGAACCTACGCCTGCATGCGCACAACCATACACAAAGAGCTCTGCCCTCTACGACAACATCCCTTCCCTTTTCTAGTCTAACAAAGAACTAATAAATCTGCCCTTCCTTTGAAAGCCTGAGCCCGGGGCTACAATCAGCTATGGCTTTTTTTAAAATTCACATTATGTGGATCAAAGAAAGCATTTATAGAAATTCAAATTAGTTTATAAATGTGAACTCTTAGGTTTTCACTGACTGCTCACTGCTCAGACAGCCGGAATAAATGACAAACAGGAGAAATGTAAACGGTCTAGAGGAATACATGCATACAACAAGAGAAAGGCACACAACAGAAAAGTCAGCGTGTTGCAGGAAGACAAAGTAAAAAGGTTTTAAAAACACAAAAAGGTGCAATATTAGCCGCTGCATACGTCTGTGTGCGCCGGCATCATTGGACTATGTTACATTTAAAAGTTTTGTAAATGTCATTGAGCCACAAAGAGAACTTAAGGCGGACACTGTTCAGCATCCCTTACCCCATCTTCAGCTGGCTCAGAACGTGCTCTCACTGGCGAGTTAGCAGCCAAAAACAACACATTGTCTGTGTCCTTGCTTGGCTTCCAGTAACATTTTGAAATTGCTAAGACCTTATTCTAGCATCAGCCTTCTCCAATCATCAGATCAAGGCCTTTTAACTATTCCCCATTTAGAACAACACTTCATCAGCTCATCAGGCCGGTTGAATCCCAGTGAAAAGGGGTTTGTACAATTCTGATGAGCTTGAAAGTCAAGTTGGTATGACCACCTTTTTTTTCTCATGACCCCCAACACCAGCAGCCCCAAACCATGACAGTGCAAGAATTTAAAATATGGATTCATCACTCTATCGGACCCATGGACACTGATTTTCAGCCTAGTTATAAGTCTGCAGCCTTTTCTCACAGCTTATCTTCCTTGAGAGTGACTGAAGATAGTTCTCCAGGTTTAGTCTGAAGCCTGGAGAACTGTCGTGTAAGACCACCTTAAAAGACATCAAAGCCTGTCTTATTTTAAGCAAAACACAAAGAAATGAAGTGTAGCTCAAAGCTTTTAAGTTTAACATACCTTAACTTTGCCTTGGCCTCCTCCTTCTCCCACTCATTAAGGAGCCTGGGCACCATGACTTTGGAGCTATCGCGCTTGTTCAGAGACCACAGGTCTTTGGCCTCCAGGGGCATTTTGTAGCCCTTTACAGCCATACTGGGAAAGAGAAGCAGCAACTTAATTCAATCTGTTACATTAAAGCAATTCATTGCTACAAGTGTGACTGAAACAAATGAGACATTATCTAAATGGTTAAAGTGCATGTTTGCCTCTTTTTTCTGTTTAGTTTGCTTTGATTCATTGCCAACATGTAACACTAAAATTCTTTATCCCAGAGCCATCTTACCAATACATGTTGTCCTCAAAAATACTTAATTGAGTTTACTGAATTAGCTAATGATCATTATGTATAACTGGATTGAATTTCACCGGAAACTGGCCTCATGTTTTTTTCCCCCACAGAGATGCATGTCTATGCAAAAATAACAGATAATAATAATAATAATAATAATAATAATAATAATAATAATATGATATTGCAGTATTAAATAAGCTTAAGCTACATTATGAACTAAGTAATTATAATCACAGTGCAAACTACCCCCATGTTTTGACATCATGTGATATAGTAAGTAAACAAACTCTTCAGTGACAGGTTTGGCTGAACAGTGATTCATGAAAAATTATCAGGAAACAATATTTGTAGCATGGAGTAACGGTGCCAGCAACATTTCTTTTTTTTCTTCAAAAGGTATTAAACAACTAATAAACTGTAACCAATAAACTGTACAATGAAGGAGTAAATAACTCTTACATTTAGGTAAAGTTGAGGTCAAGCAATACTAAATAATATAGCCACAGTATGTGTGCATTAAAAAGAGGACTGAAGGGTTGAAGCACTAATATGAATGAAGGAATGTTAGCATGGTTTATGATGACCTTACATTTATTTATTACCATGGCAATTGCAGTCACTATGAGAGATGTGAACAAAGATCACACTTTTATCATTCTGCATGTTTGAACACAGTGAATACTGTGTAAACAGCCACTAACATAATGACATATATTATTAATTGTGGATTAGCTAACATAGCATGGAACAAGCTAACAGCAAAAGTAACAGCGATTTCTAAGCTTCTTCATTCATTGTTTTTTATGACTGCAAACGTTTTACATTTTACCACCAGCTGTGGTCGAGGTAAGTCGACACTGCTTGTTCAGTTTCACTGCGTTTATGATCACTGCAATAAAAAAGGAGAAAGGAAAGGAGAAACTAGCGCTAATCTAAACAACAATAGTATGAAGCCAAATGACTCTCAGGCTAAGCTAAGTGAGATACGTCCAAATAAATTAGATTGACTTAAATTATCCTAAAACATTTTTCTTGTTTTAAGAGGGCTAATCCATCTTGAGAAAAAGCCCCAAACTAAAGATTTAACAGACTAGCACGTCCTACTATATTCACAGAACTACAAAAACTGCTTGAAAAATGAATAGCAGGGTCTAAAGATGGAGAAACGAACACCTCAGAGCCTTTAAAGCCCCAAAACATTTAGTGTATACCACAAACTGTTGGTCTGTGGAGGTTGGTTTGGTGGCAGACAGCAATGTTAGCTTACCTTGTGAACCACCAAAAAGTGATCCTTGAGAGAAAACCTGCTGTAGCTTCAGGGCAAGGATTCTGGGGGAGGGGAAAAGAGGATGAGTGCGCATAATATGAGACCAGGGAGGTTAAATGAGGATAAAGAGGACATACTGAGAAGCCAGTAACAACTGAATTCAGTGTGTGACTGTGTGACCTGCTTTAACAAGCACAGAGCTGCCCCGGAGCGTGCTCAGACTTTCAGCTACTCAGAACACTGACTTTATGGTGTGAGCAGGAAAACACAAAAATTATTTATGAGCGGACTGTGACCGATGACTCACAGGGTCAGTGACAACATTGGAGAAGAGAGGAGGTTTCTCGTTGAAGCAGCAGAGAATGAACTCACAGACCACCATGCTGAAGTAGAAGTAGAAAGTGGTGAACCGCAGCTTATCTGTGACTTCGCCCTGTAAAGTATAACAAGAACACACACGCAGACACCAAGACATCAGCGTTTATCAGTTTTTGGGATGAGATGGCTTTTTGGAAAACACACCATGTCCTTGAAGTACCAGTCCACAACATCAGTCACCTCAAGGAGTGTTTAAATCCTAAGCTAAAGACCCAACAATATTATATAGAAACCTCAACATTCACACGACCCCTGTGAGAAAGCCTTTGGCGACACTGGAAAGTCCAGTTCCCTTTTAACAAGAAGAAACCTCCAGAGCAACCAGGCTTCAGGGAGGGGCGGCCCTCTGTCATAACCTCCTCTAACAGATGAACAATGTTATTCCTCGACTGCACCTTTCAGACCTGCAGCTATATCAGAATTCACAGGTGTGTCTGGGTGTTGTCATTGTGTGCAAAAGGTTCTTTGTGACACATGATGATATGAGTTACTGCTTACAGCAATTTTACAGCTTTATGACAAAGTAAATGGAAATTTAAAAAAGAACCTTCCTTAAATTCTTATTCAAGTCCTATGCTTTGGTGATGAATGTAAAATTCACCCCTTGCAGTCAGGCAGCAGGCAGCCCCACCCATGCATTGCTACGATCATCCAGGAGAAAGGTAAGCATGAGTTGTAAGTGTGTGGGTGTTAGGAACATTCGCATGAATGGATGGAAGCTGACCGCAGGATATTCGTATGTAAACACCTTTTGACATATGAATGGAGGTAGAACCGTTGGATCTGTATGTGTATACAATAGTACAATACTACTGGCAGCTAAAATAAGCATTGTCACAGTGAGCACAGCAGTGTGCTGAGGTTAGGATTTGGTTCAAAGGCTAAACAACCCTACAAGGTAATAGAATGGCTTTTCCATTCACTAAACATCCACACAGAGGAGAAAGTATCACAAAAGCCAAAAGTCTGCAAAAATCAGGCACCCCCTTTTTTGCCACTATTCAATTCAATTTTATTTATACAGCACCAAATCATAACAACAGTCCCCTCAAGGCGCTTTATATTGTAAGGTAGACCCTACAATAATACATGAGAAAAACCCAGCAATCAAATGACCCCCTATGAGCAAGCACTTTGGCGACAGTGGGAAGGAAAAACTCCCTTTCAACAGGAAGAAACCTCCATCTAACCAGGCTCAGGGAGGGGCGGGGCCATCTGCCGCAACTGGTTGGGGAGAGAGATGGTCTGCCATGAACCAACACAACAGATGTGAATCTGAAGATCTCAAACGCATGAATGTTGTCTGGTGCAGTGAATTTGTATTTACCATTCAGAAAGCACGCTACGTTGCAGCTATCAGGAGAGATCAACGCTGGCACCAAGAAACAGAGATGAGACAGAACCTTGTTGAGGGTCACGGGGGGACACATTTAGCCATAAATCTGATTATCCTCCACATGTAAAAATGTGAATATGAACCCATGTAAACACGCTAATTGGGGTAAGCCTTACTCTGATTATTGACTATAATCCCATCATTACGTGCACGTTAACACAGCTTTTGACCTTTTTATAACAGAAAACAAGTATATCACTTAAAGATTTTATACAAGATTAACATTCCCCACATGACAGTCATTCCATTCTCTGTTCTCCACAATAATATTAACTCGTGAAAAAAAGAATTACTTGTGCATACATATATCAGACATCAAAGCCTTTCATATCCAACACTGAGGCTGGTCATCTTTTTGAGTATTAAACGACACCAGCCACAAACAGAAACATCTGCCTGTACAGCAGCTAAATCGTCCACTATTCTCACTAGGCAGTACCAAGTGTATGGTACCTGATTATAAATAGTAAGAATGGACCAAACCAGTAAAGACAAAGATTAAAAATGCTGCAATGCAATGCACAGTCTAGTTTTTATTAGGAGCAGTTTTGTTCCGTATTCATAACGCCATGATTATGAACAAATATAGATTTTTGCTGCCTTAAATAACACTAAATACACTCAGGTCTAAAATCTTGCATTATTCAATAAACTGCACCATTCTTCATCATGTGCACAACTTGCAATCAACTTTGACATGAATCTTTACTGTGTAAAAACAGCAGTTTTCAGCCTTTGTAGTACAACAGTTTAATGGGTCACTAATCAATTTCCCTTCTCATGGACGGGAAGCTTATCTGGGAGTCATGCAAGTCCTGCAGATTAGAGCCTTGCAATTGTTAAAACCAGAATTCGCAGAACTACTGGGTCAGCAGCGCTTACAAACAACTGTTCTGCATCAGTCTCCACCGCAGCTCCATACTCCCTGCAGGGTTTGTTTGCTGTGAGCTGCAGCTCCGCTGGTGAGCGGTGCACACTGAAGGTAAGATAAGTACACTGGGAACAACAGGCCTACTATTCCCTTTTTGCTTAGTGGTGCCCTGATCTAACCCCTGCCAGAGCATCCACCCACTGTAAACTCCAAAACAACTCTTAAGACAACAAGACTGGGGGAAGGAGATTCAGACGGGTGAAAAAAGGGCACCAGGCAGAGAAGATGATGGCAGACAAGTAAAAGGTATTTGAGGGCAACGGCATGTTCTCACCTGGCTGGAAGCCTGTAGGATCTTGGAGCGGAAAGGCACGGTGGCACACAGCAAACACAGCAACCAAAAGATGAAGAGGACCCCCGAGGACTGGACCCCGCGTAACCTCTCAAACTGGATCAGAAATGTGGCCAACAGCTGAGAGGGAAGGAAGGGGTGGGGGTGACACACAGAGAGAGGAAAAAGGATTGGGAAGGGGTGAGGGGCAGAGGGAGAGACGGTATTAGATTAGCCATGACAGAATAACTGAGGGCATGTGAGGTAAACCACACACAAACTGGGTCAGTGTTTCAACTTTGGGTTAGATATGCTCCTCGTGGAACCGCAGCACTCAGGGCAGTTTACTTCAGGAGGACCGCTTCACTGTTTTCCTATCTGGCTTTTCAGTCAGCTTCTGCTACATTATTTCTGGTGATGGAGAGGTAAAGACAGACTTTTAAAAAAGACAGTGAGATCAAACTCGTGCTAATTACCAATTTAAGGACCGTCTTTAAATTAAGAGTGAAAGCGTAACTTGCTTTTCATCCTCTGTTAGACTTTTTCAGAGGTGGATCCTTATATCAAACATGCTCAAAATTTAAAATAATAACATCAGAGCTCCACCTACCTACTGTTCAAATCTTCTGTTTTCAAGGGGCAGCCAATCAGAAGAGAGTTGGCTTACAGGGAGAAAAACTAACACAGCTGATTTCAGACAGATGATGAACCCAGAGGCTGCATCAAGTCCCAGTGTAACGTAAATAAGTATTTAAGCTATTAATGAGCAAATGAACTCTGATAGAATCCAATAAGCTGCATGCTCCTTTGAGGATGTCCTCATTCAGGACATTCGGTACACTTACTCATTCTTGTTATCCTACTTTCTAGTCCGCCTACAGGAGTTATGCACAGCCGGTGTCTTTTTAGTGCAGTGGCTACACAGACAGTGAATTGGAAAGTGCATCTGCATCCATACATCTTCTCATTCACCCTTTGATAATGAAATTTTGGATCCTAGTAGACTATTGCACATTTCCAGATGTAAAAAGCATGTTAGGACTGCAATGCTGTCCATACACACAGCCTTTTCTTTTTTTAGCCGATGTGACTCACCTGTGTTTAGCAAGTAATCTTTTCCTTTTTCCTGTCTAAACTTAGTCTGTCAAGCAAATATTGGCAAATATTTATCACAGGATAAAAAAAAGGCACAAAGGTCATAAAGACTCATGAACATCTACACCAAAAAACGTGCTAAAGTTTCAGAGGATGAGCAAAGTCATCATTAAAATGTTCTGCAGCAGTCGATTTCTTTTGTAAGGATTTTTCTGCCTTTATTAAATTCTTTCACCTCAAATCAACAAGGCCAGCTCTTTAAACCTCACAGCTACATTATTTTCACCATTCAGGATTTTTTCCTTTTTAAAGTGCAGACTGAAAACCTCAATGTCTTTGACTGAAAAGATTCTCTCATCTTTTCAGTCCACTTTTTTTCTTTTTCATTTCCTGCTGCTGCGTGACGTTTTTCATTTCAGTGCTTCCTGTCTAATTTTACTTTGGGCAACCATTGCAGTGTGCTTGTCCGACTTTTAGTGGTTCTAAAGGATTTCATCACCTTTTCCACCAGAAAACTTTCTCTAAACAGTAAATTTATGCCAACAATAACAACTGAAGTGATGGAACATTCCACTGCTGTGGAGGGGGAGACGAAATACAATTTTCCTGTCTAAGAGGAACCTGGAAAAAAATACAGTATCACCATTTACACAGTATCTGGCCTCAGGTCTGTAGCACTGGCCTGGTTAATGGATTTGTTTGGAGAAAGGAAAAAAAAAAAAAAAAGAGTGCATATGACTTTTCTCCTTTTACTGCCTACACATGTTTCTTTTCCAACTATTTATTTATGAGTGACTTATGTATGTATGTATGTATATATATGTATATATTGTACTATTCTTAGTTAGTGTATTGTCTGTCTTGTCTTAATGTTGGTTTAAAATGGAGCACTGTAACAAAAAATAATTTCCCCCAGGGATCAATAAAGTATTCTGATTCTGATTCTGATTTAAGAAACAGAAACTGTTTCGGATTTGTTTTTACGTCCTGGAAAAAAAACTGTTTTGATTTGGAATAAGACATGCGACATTTGAAATTGCAACAACTTCACGATGGTGTAAACTGTTTATCACAAGACTGCCAGCTGTATCCAGTGTGACAAGGACATTTCTGCACATGTGCAGAAATGTGCCAGAGTACCTTCACTTCTGCATCTTGGTTTATTTGGTCCAATCTTAGATAACTGCATCTGAGCACTTATCACACTGATGGATGCATTTTGTTTTTAACAGTTTGGGATTTAAAGAGGTAACATCAACAGTCTAACAGATCATTCATTTACTGGACATTAACAACATTAAACCACATGGGAAAATGTATATTAGCTGAACAATATATATGTTTGACCTTTCATAAACAACAAAATGTATCTTTTAATCAAGCACATGAGTTCGTAAACTAATCAGGTATTGAAAACCCAACTCAATGCCCGCTCCTCCAGTCTGTCTTGATCTGTGGCTCAAATGAAAGCACTACTGGGATACTGATTAGCTCCAAATGAGCTAAAAATTGCACCAAAAACTGCATTTCTTAAAATTGCCTCCAGAGCCTCGCTCAGTCCCATGGACTCCTGTGTTAAAACACCCAACTTTAAAACATTACAACACTCCAAAGCATGTGTTGACCAACCTGCTAATTTCCCTTACTTAACAACTATTTTGGCATCATTGTCTTTTTTTTGTATAACTCACCCATTCATTTGTCAAGGCTTACACAGTTAGGAGTTGTTTTATCTGCAAGTCTGCCAAGTTAGGCAGCTGTAGCTGGTAAGGCTCTTAGAGAGGTTTTAAACGTGTCCGTGGTGTTGATGGTTTTTGGAGCATTTTATTGGCATTATCTGACAAATAGAAAAGGCCACCAACAAAGTTACTGCTGCAGTTAGTGAGTGAAATTCTAGCATGTTATCTAGCACGTCTGACATGATGGCAAAGAGGCTTCAGTGTGGAGTCTAGGATTCATTTCATGGTCTCACGGGCACTGTGCATATCTTTTATCAATATTTTGTGTATTTTTTTGGGTGAATTGTATCAGTTCAGAGAATTTCCATTTGAAGCTGACTGTTTTAATGGCATTTTTACGGCCATCTCTATTCTCTTCTGGTGTGTTGACTCAGGGTAAGATCTAAAACCTGCAGTACACCGGCCCTCAAGGCCTGGAGTTGGACACCCCTCTTGTATTGTGTCTATAGTGTCCATGACTGCAAGTTGAAAAAAGCTGAACCATCAGAAAGTCTAAAGTTTTGCTGCCAAACCCTGTACATTTATGAGTGTGGAATGATGCAACTACAGGGATTTCAAATCAAAGTAGCATATATGAGTGTGAGAAACCCTTTTCTCTTGCATAGTTTCATTCGGTTTTCTTTTTGTTGTTGTTGTTTTACAAAAAACAGGGAAGTCTTTACTGTGGCATTATGTCTTAAATGTATCAATCGGAGAAACATTTCTGCGTTTGTGACCCGTGTCTTTGAAGTACAGCGATACAGGAATGTTTCCCCACTTCTTGTTACTTCAGGAAATCAAACAATAAATAGCTGAAATACTGATCCTTTGGATTTCCTGACAAAGACCAAATAATTTAGCTTTGGCCCACGGACAGACATAAGCAGGAAATGGACACAGAATTACACAGTGATTGCTACGTTTTCCTCTTTTGTTTTATTATTCTAGACCATAACTGCACTTAAGATGATTTAAAAAAAAGTTTGAGGCCTCCCGCTCCTTAAGCTCTGAGTCACATTGTTTGTCTATACAGGCTCCTCCACATCTCTGTGGACGTTTCTGTTTACACAAAACTCACTTATTTTGTTGTGCTTCATAGCCGAGTTACACTTGCTTAGAAGAAGCTAAGAGAAAGGATTTCAGCCTTTCACCCACACGCAGTATTTGAGTGTGTGCATGTGAACATGAACAAAGATTCGGATCACACATTAACTGGCCACAGCTGGTTATGGATGTGTAATGTCAGCTTCGATTTTCTGTTACAGTCATGTAAAAACACCTCTGGAGCACTGAAGGCAAGCTAACTGCCCATGTTGCTATTTCACTTTATCCATCACACGAACAGCTGCTGTCATTTTGGCAAGCCAGTCTCCGTGACTCTTATCTTTTATCACTCAGATATTAATCTCTTGTATATGTGGCCTACATCAGCCTGTATTTGAATATGCAAAAAAACATTTGTATAATTCTTAAAAAAAACAACAAAAAAAAAAACATATATATATATATATATATATAAAACATGATCCTCACCATGGTCATGCCAAGCACGAGTGGGGTTACATAGTAGATGGGCGGCTGATTGCCCTCGTGCAATGTGTAGAAAAGATCTATCCAGCACACAATCCACAGCAAAAAGCCAAATGCCTGAGAGCAAACCGAGAGACGAAGGGAGAGAAAACAAACATTGAATTATATAAAAACAAAGAAATAAGACACAGAAGTCAAAGCCATCAAAATATGAGGAGATTTCTGGCCAGTCTTGTGCTTGGTTTAGTTCGTTAGTTAGTTTGTAATATATTTATTTATACTTCAAGTTCTAGACGCTCTCTGCTGGTCGAGTTAATGTGATGATATATGATAACATGTATGATAACCTGAAAATCATTTAACCATCTAAAACAGAGAAACAAAGTACTCGGTTACTAAAATTGATATACTCTAGTGCAACCTTAGTTTGCAGGACGTTACTAGAAATCAAACACATAAAAGAGGCTTTAAAAACTGCATTCATAGAACATGAAATGCTCCTCTTTGTACTGCGGTTATACCATATATGAGAAACAGATTACATATTATTCAGTAATTATTTAAATAAATGAACACAATGTACAATTTATAGACACTAAACGTGAATATATGAAAGATAAATGTTGAATCTAACATGGTTCAGTATTGGACCCTCGGGTTTTTATTTTATAGACATGAATATACGAATTATCTTGCAAAATCTCACATATTGCAGTACCTCCCAACTAGTTTTAAACACAATAATGTGTACTATGTGACATTACCATACACTGAACTATAATAAACTAAAGTGATGTGTATGAAATGCTCTCTCACCGTCTTGAACCTGTTCAAAAGTGACATCATGATGTATCCTTTCTTGTTCTTCTTGAGACAGAAGATGTAGATTGGGCTGACAGCCCACAGATAGATGCACTGCACCCATGAGAGAACAGAGAGCTGAAAACACTCTGGGAGGTCAGGCCAACTGGAATTAAATGTCCGGTTGGATACCTGTGGACACAAGAAAACAGCGGTTTAGTTTACATGCCTACATCTCACTGAAAGACCCACAAAGCTAACACCTTGTCTAAACTGCACAAGCTGGAATCCCACCTCCACAACCTACAGAATTTAATCACACCAACTGGTTTCCTTAAGTTAAAACTCTTAGTAAACATCTTGTGAACATCTGCTCATTGCTACAAATTGGGGGGCAGGAAAACATGATGTGCTGGCCTGCAATAATATTAAATCTATAACTTCAAAGGTGACCAGTTGGTTAGCTACCCAGTGGAAGAAAGTTTTGTGTCTTTGTTTGTTTTATATCTGATGTTTGGATTTAAACTACACATATATATATCCAGTGAAAGTAACCTGGCATTGTGTTAATCACTTTCCTTAATAATCAAACTCAAATTCAATCAGTATGAGGATAAATGTCAGGATAATTTGGGGATTTTAATAATTTCTTTGAACTGGATATTTAAAAACTTCAAATTACCATAATATTCACGATCATAATGGGTATATGGGCAAACTGCATTCAATACAGTTTTATTTATCTAACGCCAACAGGACTTTATTTTGTAAGGTAAATGTGCATTAATACTGTGGATAATGTTCACCTTGTCATTTTGACTTTTCATCCAACATTTTTTACTTTAAGATTAAAGCCTATCGGCCAATAATATCTGCCGATTGATAAATCAGTCCGCGTCTATTTTAGATGAGCCGACACTGGTCCACAAACTGCACTGACGGGAAAGCAGAGTGCAGTCCACCTGCATTAGTAGCAATGGAGGTTAAGAAACATGTACAAAGTGTGCACCACTTCGGATAATGTGTAAATATTAAAACCTTTAGCATGACGTGTCAAAGACAGATGGCTCGTTTACTTGCAGCTGAAGAACAATATCTGATTAGCCCAGAGGACATCCGGAGGAGAACGCCAAGTAAACATTCGCAGATACGCAACTCTGACAATGCAGTTATGGTGCTCCCACACGGCTGAAGGCCCACCCACAGATCGAACCAAGATAAACACAGCTGCCAGCATCTAACCACTCTTCATACCTTGCCACGCCCATCTGCATGGCTAAGTGTGTGCTTGCGCATGTGTGTGTGGCTGTAGAATGTCCCTCTCCACTTCAGATAGTCTTAACATTGCTCAAGAGCGAGCATTGAAACCAGTGGTTCTGCTAATCTTCTTAAAGATTTCCCAGACCGTGAACGTGAGCCTTATAAACTTGTTATTTTTAAACCTAAATTCATGAACTTCTCCCAGTGTGTGTTTGCAGTTTTTACCACAAAAAAATGTATGCACTTTAGCTCCAATAATGACAGGAAACTAAAAGAATTCTCAGACCGTGAATGTACTGTTTATCAGCAGGGTTTCTCCATTTCACAGTCCAAACAGAAATGAATTTTCTGACTCACAGGATGTTAAAGTCCACAAGCCAAAACAATAAGCTGTATTTTACCATCAGATACACATTTACTTCAGTACATTGTCATAGAGATAATAATCTATTATGTTTAACATAAACTTTAGGAAGAAGCTGCAGCAAAACTTCAGCAAAATTATTTTACTCAGTGTAGCTCAGTGAGTGAGCAGATGATCATATGCTACCATCGTGGCTCAAGAGTTGGCAGTTCGCCTTGTAATCGGAAGGTTGCCGGTTTGAGCCCCGGCTCCGACAGTCTCGGTCGTTGTGTCCTTGGGCAAGACACTTCACCCGTTGCCTACTGGTGTTGGTCAGAGGGCCCAGTGGCGCCAGTGTCCGGCAGCCTCGCCTCTGTCAGTGCGCCCCAGGGCAGCTGTGGCTACAGTGTAGCTGCTATCACCAGTGTGTGAATGGGTGGATGACTGAATGTAGTGTAAAGTGCAATACAAATACTGGCCATTTACCATATGCTGTATGATGGGACAGCAGTATTCCCCACTTTCCTGCCTAGATACACAGTCTCTATCCATAAAAGGCCAAAAGAATAATCTTAAAAATAAAAAATATTTCACTCAGTGGTTAATCAATATAAACCTGAAAACAAACTATTCTAAATCATGCAGGCCTACAGACAGGTCAGTGACCCGCTGTAACTGCCAGTCTTTTAGGAAAAATCCAATTCCAACCAACTGGCAAGTGGTTGCAGCTTCCTAGCTCTTACTAGATGAAATTGGTTGTAAGAAGGCATGTGTTGGTGCATTAAAGACCACCCTGCAAATGCATTGGTTGCTGCACACAGTCCTTTCTACTGAAAAAACATGTTTCAAAAGGTGCAGCTTTTACTTTGAAGGTAAACGTACTCCATTTCAGGTCAGCATCACATTTTTTCCTAGTTTCACAACCGCTCTGTGGTTAGTTAGCAAATGTTTGCAAACAATCATCTTCTATGCAAGCTAACCCTAACCTAGGTTAGGTAATCTGCTAGCAATCACAAGGAGAATTTCTGTGGAGCAACTCTGTTGTCACTGATATCACCCAGCGACAGACAGCAACCTGTAGTAACCACTTGCAAACTGCAGGGGGAAATACACTTTCTTCCATAGTGAGTTGACGTTGCCAAGGAATCCCCAACTAGTCTCTCGGTCTGGGTCCAAAGAATCCAAAGTTCCAGATTTGCTGAAGATTTATCAAAATGTTAATACTACGAAAAGGAATCTGTTTGGGATTGTTTTGGTTTTAAACTGCTCAATGAAGCATTTAGATAAAAGGACACCTTGGTGCTCCTACAAGGACAAACAGATAGAGGGAACATGCTGTTAAATGCTCAGTATGCACAACCTGAACCCTGCAAATAAAGCTCGGACAGTCTCGGTCGTTGTGTCCCTGGGCAAGACACTTCATCAACAGCCTACTGGTGATGGCCAGAAGGGCCGATGGCGCAATATGGCAGCCTCGCTTCTGTCAGTGTGCCCAAGGGCAGCTGTGGCTACAACTGTAGCTTGCCTCCACCAGTGTATGAATGTGAGTGTGAATGAATAGTGGTATTGTAAAGCGCTTTGAGGGGTCCCGAAAAGCGCTATATAAATGCAATCCATCATTATTTTTATTATTATTAACAAAGAACACTGGGTGCTAATGGCATTATATCAGCTTCAATAGTTTGGACTGGTGTAACCAGTCCAAGCTCTTAACCCTGTATAACATACAAGTTGTCATTTTTAACTTCACTTTTTATGAAAATAACACAGGGAAGTGAAAGTGTGGCATGCTAATTAGTGAGAAGTGTCAACAGGTGGCTGTTGTCACCTGTGGATACAACTGTGTTAGCGCCCGTTTCCATTTAAGCTAACCATCTCCTGTCTGGACTAATACATTTATCACACAGGCATGAGAACAGCACCAATCTTCTTCTCTGGTTCTCTGGAACAAACAACTTTTTTTTAAATGATCCATTCAGGTTTACCTGACACATGGAGGACTACTGCAAGCAGATGTTACTTTTCACCTAAATGAAGTAGTGACTTCTGCATGCTTTGCATTGCAAATGTGCGCATGACACAGCAACTAATAGGTCCTCCTCTCCATTTCTCCTTTCTTCAGGTCAACCTGAGCAGCAGGACAACATATTATTTGTGTTCAGATTGTAGTATGTAAAACACTGCTGGTGTAAAAGTGTAAAAGTGGTGTAACTGTAAAAGCTTAAAATATTACAACTCTGTGTGTCAACTGATATTGATTAAGGAAAAACAAGTTAACAAAATGTGTTTTAGAAGCCTTAAGAAACACCAGAGGCTTCTATCAAGCAGGAGATTAATGAAAGGGAAGAGACAAGCTACTTTCAACACTGCAGCTGCTACTAAAGGCAGACTACCGGTACTAGACTTCATTCTGTTTCACAGACTTTCAAGGTCGTTGTCTTCGCACTAAAGACCTGAATGCTGAGACTTTAACAAAAGGCGAGATGTAAAGGTTCAGAGAGCAGGAGGATTTCTTTTCACAAGACTGAGATAAAATATTAGTAGAAGCAGAAGCAGACCGGAGTGTTAAACTGCAAGCCAGATAATTTTCTCCCTTATGAGTCTCATCATGTGGTAATACCGATCACACTGAGCGATAAGAGCCAGGAAAGATTCAATAGCGGCATTTGACTTAAACATCCTGGTACATCGGCTTCATGGTAATCAAATCAATCTGATTTATACAGAAGCTGCTCTCTCGACTCATCAGGAAACGTGTTATCTTTGACTAAAACCACAAAGAAGAAAATTGTGTCACTCTGCATGTCAATCACGCTCGTTAATCAGAAGTCATTAGCTATGAGAATATCCTGCTTAATTCTATTTTCTTAATCTTAGAATTACTAAATCTGATTTAGTGATCAGTTTGACCCAAAACAAGTGGATGAGACCATAAACCAGGGGTCTCTGGCTTAAATGAGCTGTGGGCCACTGCTGGCACTGTCATCTCATTTCAGGGAACTTTGCTGTTCAAGTAGTACAAAAAACTAAACAAAGAAAACACACACAGAAAATTTAGTGTTTTGTTTGTTTTTGAAATTTCAAATATTGTCTACGAAGACAAAACTGCAAATGCAAACACAATTTTCCCCTCACTCTTAACCAACTGAAGCCTTTTATTGAACTACCAAATAAACAAATTGGTCCTCTGTTTCTGGCCACACACGTGGCCGCACTTCTGCTATAAATTTGTTCGTATTTACCAAAGTAAGAATGCAGACTTAAGTGTACACATTAGTTTCTCACTGATAGTGAAAGCTGTTTTCTCTACAAAGAACTGAACTAACACAGCCAATCCCTCCACATGTCTGTGCTCCCCACATGCTTGTTGCCTCCATATTAAATATTTTGTTGCTTTTTAAAGAACTTATTTTAACATTGCACTCAACAACGAACAAATCCTTCCTAAAAAGAAAAAAAAAGAAAAGTAACTTCAAAGGCCAAATTGCATTTTATTTCTTCAGGTCAATGTATCAGCTCAAGTAGGGGTGACGTGGGCCGCAAGTTTGGCCACTGCCATAAACTGATCAACAACATCAGAAGTAGGGCTGCTCAATTAATCGAATTTTAATCACGATTACGATCTGGGCTTTCAACGATCATTAAAAATGACTGAGCCGATTATTAGCCCCTCCCTCATTTATCCGCGACACCTTAAAGGCCGGTCCGTGAAAATATTGTTGGGCATAAACCGTCCGTGGCGCAAAAAAGGTTGGAGACCGCTGATTAAGAGGACCCGAGGGAAGCTCGGAAAGCTAAGCAGAAGTTATTTGGAGAGTGACTGCCGTTGGTTGAAAAGAGAGTTTAAAAAAAAAAACTTCAGTGGTGTTGCGCACTATTTTATATTATTTTTTAAAGTCATTGTAACCCTTTAAAGCCGGTCAGAGCAGCACGCTCCGTTTTGCGTAACTATTTTTAAATCCCTGTAGAACCTGAACCGTGTAAGCTAGCGCAATAATTTGTTTTGCATATGAAACCGGAGGAGTTGTACTTACATCTGATGCCATCAGCTTGTCCTCGGTCACGGTTTCGTTCCACATATAGCTTTGCAAAAATTGCATAAAAAGCGCTTGCAGGAACAAAAACATAATATTCCAGAAACACGCTTTGCCGTTCCTATCAGCTGTTCGTAACACTTCCCACAGTGAAATGATGCACCTGCTGTTTTCTTTGCAAATTTGCATCATAGGATTGTTTTTTGTTTTTCCTGCAGTATATAAAAATTGCTGTATCTCCAAAATAAAACTATGAAGACACTCAAAATAAATTTCCTGTTGTTGTAAACTATTTTTTGCAACTTTTTTGTATTTAAAGTTTTGAGGGATAAACCTCTTAAATTTGTCCAAGTAGAAATATATGTAAACAAAACAAAAGCGATTTTCAATTTTTTTTGTAGTTTATTGCACTTTTTTGCAATTTATGTAATTACTATGGACTTAATGCATACATATTATTAAAATATGGGCTATAACAGTTGTATTGATGTATAGCAACTTGAAATGCTCCCACAAATGTATGGAACGCCAGGACTGCCATAATGAATTAATTAAATACACCATTAAATAATTAATTAAATGTGTCAATAATTAATTACAATTGGAATTAATTAATTAAATAAATAGTTATGACACATGTAATTAATTAATTATTGACACATTTAATTAATTATTTATGTATTTCACATTTTAATTAATTATTGACACATTTAATTAATTATTTAATGATATATTTATTTATTTCATTTTGGCAGTCCTGACGCCTGGCTCTCGTCATGAAATAATTTTATCTGTCAGCCTCACCCATCAAACTCAGGGGGCGGGGTTAACGCTGCCCATGCAGCTTCTCTAACATTTGATTGGTTGCCGTGCAAAGTAAGTCAAAACAGGTCGATCCTAGATAATCGATTGCTTGTGTAGACTTGGGGCAGCCAGTTATCCCAGAATGCAGATCAAATCACAGGCAGCAATGGTGGTGGTGTAGTTTTAAAATACCCCGTTTTTCTGTCACCAGCTACACTTTTAACAGTGTTTTAGCCGCGAATGTCGCGCCGTATGTCTGGTCAGGTTGTCAACATAGAACATGCTTGCAAAAGTGCTCAGATGTTTTCAGAGATTTCACTAGCTCTGCTAACAGTTAGCATGCAGAGTGCACCCAGGGGGTTACGTTAACCGGTTTGTTTACATATTTCACTCTCCGTGTTCCACATGTTGCATTCGCAGATTCTCATTTTCACCGAACGATCGTCTCTTTCCGCCTGGTCTTGTGTCTCTGTGCTTCTGTAACATAAAGAACGAGCTGACATTTTTCTCACGAAACCAGCGATCAGCTCAGCAGACCCTCAGTTTACCTGCATGCATCCTCCTCCTCATCTGTCAGCTGTTTAACACCTGCTGCTAATTCAAGAAACACGCCTAGTTACCTGGTGATAGTCACAGTTTAACTGGGCAGCCGGTGCTCGATATAACGCAATGTCAGCGCATTTTTCTGCACAAGATATGTAAATATAGTATTTTCCCCGAGCGCAGAGCTGCTGGAGCTTGTTTCCTTACAGAGCACTTTATAGGCGAGCCAGCTTTATCAGCGGCTGATGTCCAATCACCGGCACACAGCTTTGAAACCTCAGCTGAGTTTTAGCTCTCAGTGGTTAAACGCTGGACTTCATTCACTCAGGTTCTGTCTGTCGGGTCACGTTTACTTCGCTGTTTTATTTACAACTGAGCAAATCGGTTTGGCTGAGGTTAAAGTTACGTTTCATAACTGCATAGTTTCACAGACGTTTAATGGTTCACTGGCACATGTGTTAGACTGAACTATCATCTAAATATCATCTGTTTTTTAATAGTTATTCAACTGTATTCTAAGCACCAGCTGTCTGTTAGAATGTGATTTTTTTTCTCTCTCTGTTGTCAGAGGTATAAAAATGCGCAGGAAAATCTGACATGCATGGCGAACTTCACCGACGATATTTAGGGAGGAATAAACACACATCAAACATAAATGAACCATTTGCCTGTCTCCATAATTGAGAGCATTTTCTCTTCTTATCTCAACACTCTCTCTCCTTTTTTTTTTTTTTTTTTTTTTGCTTTTTCGGTCATGTTATGTTTACCTGTCAAAGGCTTGTTACAAACTATGAAACACATTGTGCAGACTTCTGGATGTTAGAAGAAAACGAATACTGCTCATGAAGGAGACTAAAGGCAGGAAGGTGTCCTTTAAAACTAAACATGTTAATAGGACCTCCCTATTTATATCATAGTTTATGATATAGCATGTGTATTTCAGTAATAGCCTGCTGAGGCCACTATACGTGCTGGCCTCATATCAAATGTGAAGGCAGACTGAGTCTATGTTTGACGTTTGTTTATATCTAATCTTCCTTTTCAAACATTTAAACAGCAGCGAGTCTGCAGCTGAGGGAATACAAATTCAAATTGTCGGAACAGGTTTGCTCGTTTCTTGGATTCATTTGGTGATTTATTAAATGTATAACTGTTATTCTAATCTGCTGCTGAGTCTCTTACACTTTTCTTTATGCTGTATATTTTCACGTCTCTGGAATAGTTGGCAGTTAGATAGTCAGCTGGGAAACTTTGTGTTAACTCATGGAGCTGAGGATATCGTGGATATGCTGACCTCGCTGCGTGGTGTACAGAGCGAGGTCAGCATGATTAATATTCACAATAAAAATATTAGCCGAACATCATGAAGTCTGTATGTGTTTCATAGTGTCGAACAACCTTTGTACAGTTAAAGCCAGCAGTTACTACATGACGGAAACACCAACGTTATCTCTTTTATGTGTTTATACACAGGTCACGCTGATTACTGAACAAAAACCCAAAGATCAGATGTTAAACAGATTTATTTGCTCTCTCTCCTCCTTAAACATGTTTTTAATGTTAGTTATAATTCAGAATTGGCGACTGAAACACGTAGGACACATAAGAACATCAGGAAATAAAACACCGATAAATATAACCTCAGTAAAAGAAGTCAGCGGGGGTTACTACAGCTGTGTACCGGGGCCTGCGCTTTGTCGGTGGGATTGCTTGCGAGGCGAGCGGGTCTATCCCACGCTTTGCCGTGAGACTGGGACGACATCTCCGAAATCATCGAAACACTTTTGCAAAGAGGCTGTATCTTGACAAACTGACCAGACACATGAAGATTAAACCACTACATTCTCGGCTAAAAAAATATTAAAACGGTATTTGGTAACACACAAACAGGGTTTTTCAAAGCTCAGTTCTGTTAGCTTCCACATGCCGGTTGTTGTGTGCTAGAAACAATGGCCACCAGGCCAAAGCAATGGTTTTGACTCGATCAGCGTTAACCCCGCCCCCTGAGTTTGATGGGTGAGGCTGACAGATAAAATAATTTCATGATGAGAGCCAGGCGCCAAGACTGCCAAAATGAAATAAATAAATATATCATTAAATAATTAATTAAATGTGTCAATAATTAATTAAATGTGTCAATAATTAATTAAATGTGAAATACATAAATAATTAATTAAATATGTCAATAATTAATTAATTAAATGTGTCAATAATTAATTAAAACGTGAAATACATAAATAATTAATTAAATGTGTCAATAATTAATTAAATGTGAAATACATAAATAATTAATTAAATATGTCAATAATTAATTAATTAAATATGTCAATAATTAATTAAAACGTGAAATACATAAATAATTAATTAAATGTGTCAATAATTAATTAATTACATATATCATAACTATTTATTTAATTAATTAATTCCAATTGTAATTAATTATTGCCACATTTAATTAATTATTTAATGGTGTATTTAATTAATTCATTATGGCAGCCCTGGCGTTCCATACAAATGGCACTACAGCATGTAAAAAAATAATATAAGCTCTGGTGGACTTGGTTCTATAGTAGGTCTTAAAGGGTTAAATAAATATCGTCAAATAATCGTGATCTCAATTTCAGTGAAAATAATCGTGATTATCATTTTTGCCATAATCGAGCAGCCCTAATCAGAAGACACTGCAACAAGTAACAAGATCCTGGTGGCCATTAAAAAGAATGCAGCTTTAAGGCACTTCACGCTGGCTTTCTTTCTAACACTAGTATAGAACAGACTGAATAAGACAGTATTCATGCCATATTAACATGAACAAATAAACAAAGTAAAATCACTAAACCACAATGACAAACATTCTAATTAAAAGGTCTTTTAACAAAAATTTTAGCCCCCTCTCGTCTTTTTTTCTTGAACTTTTGATGTTGTAAAATCAAAACACCCTGTGAATCCAAATAAATCATTTGCAGAATATCAGAAAGTGAAAAGCTTTATATCTGAAATTATGGAGCAATATAAAAGATCACTTTATCACCTGAGCTTCAAGTACTACCACTTTCAAATACAACGAGCGATGCAGCTTACAGTAGTACAAAATCTCTACTGTACATGCTGGCAGTTTGACTTTTAATACAACCAGTGAGTCAGAGCTGCTCTTTCCTCGCTGAGACTCGCTGTCTAATTTGTTTAGACTTGTTGCAACGTGTGCTTTTAAGATGACTCAGTATGGTGACACAGTCATTCTATTGCAAAATGAATATGGAAAAAAAAGAAAAGAAAAAGCAGGACACAGACCACCATCTCTAGATTTGGAGTCTTGTGATTTTTCCACTAGCATCCCACCTGCCTTTTTGAATACTTAAAAACATAAGAACAGCTATAAATATTATTTAGGTAAAGTATTTGTTCTCTAAAATAATCCACTGAAACAGTCAAAACTACTAACTAAAGCTAAATGAGCTATCAGTTCACCATTTAATAATGACGATGGTGATTATAAAGTGCTATCACTGAGCTGTTAAGGCAGTTTATTCAATAAAACACTGTTCTAAGAGTGGAATGCTGAACAGCTTAAGAAGTAATGGAGCAGAGCCACAGGTGGCGTCTAATTTTTTTAATTCATCCTTTTTAATCCTGGTGCTTACAGTTGTTATGCTAGTAGCAAATAACTGAATATGCCTACTTCCTAACGCCACATTCCCAGATGTTTTTCCATTTTCCCCATGTGTATTTTTTTAACCAATGACATCATTTGAACACATTTATGAAAGTGGTGAATCTCAAGCTTATTCAACATTTACTATATACATGCAGTGTTTTGGTTTATGGTTTAGTGTTCATTTGATTTTCAGAAGCATAAAATTATCAACAAGCCTGATCAGGTAACTTACAGTGATACACAGAATACAATTATCTACGGCAAAAAAAGGATCAAGCATCTGGCACGCTCGTCTTCTAAGTACCTGTAGCGACATGCCCAAAGCAATGCAATCATATGATTTGTTTTGGCACAATCTAACTTTCTTACACAACCACATGCGCTTAAGATCCAGCCTTTAATTTTACAATGAATTTTAATCCTTAGACTGCTTTTTATCAGCAAAGTGGTGCATGCTCATCTCCTTATGGAAATCTTGGACATCTGTACCTGTAAAACTGTCGTTTGCATAGCTTAGCATAAAGACTGGACTTAAGGAAATAGAAAGCCTGGCTTATTTCAGTTTAGTTTTCATACTGTATGAGTATGAAAAAAATGAGTTACCAAATGGTAACCGGTGAGTTTTAAATGCATTAGGCCCATTTTGATGTGGTGGTAATTCTGATCAAGCACTTTGCATGTTTTCCTGTGGTTATGAAACTGCACTTCAGATGTGTATGAACACAGCTTGGTACACTTTGCCTTGGGGAGACAAAATTGCACTCTGTGCAGCAAATGCATTAGGCCTGTTTTACTAACCTCATTTTGTTGCTAATGACTGTAAATATAATGTTGTGGCTCTGGTTTCATACTTTAATTACATGTGGTTTAATACAATACACCAGGGTACTGAAAGCCATAGCAAGGGAATTACTCGGTACTGAGACACTGCAACTGTTGTGCAGGGGAATTGTATTAACTTGTACTTGTACTTGATTTACCATCAACCAACACAGTTTAGTCAGGCTTATGCTTTCTAGTGTATCTAGAGGTTTGAGAAAATCAACAGGCCATCTCCATCTGTTCTCTGTTACACTGAAAAGCTGTCCAGCGGTATGAATGGGAGGCTGACGACAGTAAAGACTGCAGGGGGACAGGAACTGCTGCTGGCTGTGTTTGCTTACACCGACGCATGGAAAACATTAGCATTTTACCCATGGATCTTTGGTCTGTATAGTGGGCATTGCTGAAATAACTTAAATGCAGACTACAGTATAGATTTTCATATTTGGAGCAGATAAAAGATGATACTTTACAGATGTGTTGCGTAACTTGGGGGGCAAAGGGCCTTAAAGAAGATACAGCAAACCGTAGAGGAAAGATAAATCGGACCAGCCGGCTGAGAGAAAACTGAAAACATGAAGAACTCTGAGCGGCAGAAAGACTGCTGTTACACTTTAAACCCACAACGTTATGGGTTCACGCAGAGAACCACATTTATTAAAACATGGTATCATGAGCCTGTAACCTCCCTTACTCATTCAGAGCTGTTAACCAAGACTTGTCACAACTGTGTCGATTACCAGCTTTTGCTGACTTAGCAGTCTCTCGGTTCAGGAAGTAGACACTGCATCGGGGGAATTTTTCCTAGGGCATCATTACTTCTCCATGCCAGAGTGGACAGATATAAACTGACATTAAAATACCGGAATTCATAATACACATGTAACTACATTTTTTTTCCTACAACAAAAAAGCAGAATTTGTTTTTAAGGAATTTAAAAAAAAAATCAGACTTCAAATAGCAACAAGCAACTTCCACTCCATTGGGCACCACTGTCACAAAGTTTAGATCAATTTCTATTGTACAGCAACTACTTGAGGAGGGATGATTCGTTTGGAGCAAATCGACTAAGGATAACATATTTCCTCAGACTAATCCAAAAGTAAAAAGGCACAAATGTGCTGTCACATAGACTTTGGCAATAGAGCTAGGAGGCCCTCATGTGTTACCACAGGGCTACGTCCATCCAACCATCCAACCTCTACCGCTTGTCTGGGTCCATGTCACTGGGACAGCAGTCTAAACAGATGCCCAGACCTCTCTCCTTGGCCATCTCCACCAGCCCTTCCAGGTAAAGGTGTTCCCAAGCTTGCCGAGAGATGCAATTTCTCCACTGTGTCTGCCCCGTCTCCCAATTGGGACATGCCTAAAACACCTCAACAAGGAGGAGTAGTAGCTCCACTCTCAGCCTCTCCTGAATGACCGAGTGCTTCACGCTATCTTTAAAGGAGAGGCCACCCACTCTTTAAAGAGTGGGCGATCTCATACAATAAACCAACAGATTCACTTTCACCCTCACCACAATCTGTCAATCTCCCAGTCCACTGTGGCTGAGATACTTGAACTCTTTCATCCTGAGGCTTCCTAACCTGGAGCAGGCACACCAACGTCAACAACAAGCTATGAGGTAAAACAAAAGTCTTTCTTTTGTCTGTGCAACTGGTGGCAGACAGATCTGCACAGCAGACCTGAAGGGATTGCAGGCTGATCTAAAGATTGCAGTTATAAGGTGATTAAATATTAATAGGATGTCATTTTAAACTGTTGGTTACTACTGTTAAGATGGTCAGCTGCTATATAGCTATAAAAGGCTGCCAAATGAGATGGAGGATAGAAAGCATAAAGGCCAATACTTTACTTTTATGGATAATGAAGAATAAATAATGTAAAAATGAATGAAGAACAAATGTGCACAGTAAGTTTCTTGTCAAGACACACTGAATGCACTAAGCACATCTGCAGACTCATCACCTCATCAGTACTCTCACTTCCCTGCAGCATGTGACAAGGGTTTAAAAGCTCAAAAACCGCTACGCATTCGATGTCTACAGTTTAATACCAATACAAGAACTTCCTCTTTTTCAATTTCAATTCAGCTTCAGCCTCGTAGTATCCAACCTCTGCCTAAGAGCAGCACATGAGACAAACTATTCCAGCCTTACACAACAGCTTACACTACACTTTAAAGTCTTTGAGAAGACGACGCTCAGCTCCTGCACGGCTGATCTTCCCCACGGCACTCAACTGTAATCCAAGCTGCTGCTGACAGTTTGAGTTGTTGGTATATAAGGCTGCTGATAAATAGGCTTTGGATCAGTCTGATAATGTGTGCGCTGCATACCATGCATTCTGTCTGACTGTGCTACGCCCTCCTGTATGAGTATGGGTTACAATAAGTGGGCATTTCTTCATTCTGGCCGAATACACATCAGGGTGACATTAGTGTAATAACCTTTACATGCGCATTTAAACCTGCCCAACCTCAGCTTTGATGCTTACTTTAATAAAACTGACAGAGGTTTTAATAAAGTGCTGTGAGGCAGAAAAGTTCTTCGCACTTAATCAGTTATTGTTGCCACTGCTGAACACGTTCTGGCATTTTCATTTATTTAAATATACTTTGAACTCGGGGAAACTGCAGAGTTTCTCACACACACACACACTGTACCCTTTACTTGGGCGCTGCAAGAACACTCACACTTGAAAACATCCAGTCGCTGATAACCACCTAGCTCCAGTCCTTTTGGCCGTCTGGTCAGGCCATTGTTGTGGTGGTCCCTGAAATTAATTCAGCTGCTTCTCTGGAAATTCACCATCCACCACCGTGCTACCGTATCCTTTAGCAGATCATCTGCCACCATCTAACCCTACCCTTAGCATCCTCCTCCATCACACTAACCCTCCTCGTGTCCTCCTTTGCTATATCCATGAATCTTTCTGTCCTCTTCCTCTTTTCCAGTCTAGCAGCTCCCTCATCTCAGCCTCGCCTTTCAAAGTTTGTCCCCAGTCTGCTCAACCTGAGTCGTCCCTCTGATGTCCTCATTTACAATCCTGTCCCTCGTGGTCACTCCCAATGCTGGCTTAATCGTGAAGATGTCATACTTAGAAAATGTCCATTAAGCCATTTAAGCTAATCAATGTGTTCAATTCCAATTATCTTTCAAGTAATCAGTTAAAAAGCTTTTTTCTTATTAGCAGCCAATATAGTAAACACTGGAATGCATCTATTTTACTTTAAACAGAAACATACAGTTATTATCTATATTTCTTTTTTATGTGTACCCAAAAAGCATTTTCCGCATTCAAACTTCAAACACTGTTGGGAAAGGTTCAGGAACATTCTGCAGTCCTCCTTTCTCTATTCTAGTACAAATAAGGAGACAGTCTGTGTCAGAGGGGCTGCTGCTTCCAGAAATACTCCATTTGGTTTAAGTGTTTAGGCCGGGGTCGAGCATGAAGAGGCAGCACACAACTAGACAGAACACGACAGTTAGCAGCTGTATTCTCACAATGATACACAACACAGACTTTGTACAAGGGAGGTTATCAAAACAGTACGTAACACATTACAGTGGGGCAAAAAAGGATTTAGTCAGCCACCGATTGTGCAAGTTCCCCCACCTAAAATGATGACAGAGGTCAGTAATTTGCACCAGAGGAACACTTCAACTGTGAGAGACAGAATGTGAAAAAAAAAAATCCATGAATTCACATGGTAGGATTTGTAAAGAATTTATTCGTAAATTAGGGTGGAAAATAAGTATTTGGTCACCTCAAACAAGGAAAATCTCTGGCTCTCACAGACCTGTAACATCTTCTGTAAGAAGCTTTTCTGTCCCCCACTCGTTACCTGTATGAATGGCACCTGTTTGAACTCATCATCTGTATAAAAGACACCTGTCAACAGCCTCAAACAGTCAGACTCCAAACTCCGCCATGGCCAAGACCAAAGAGCTTTCGAAGGACACCAGGAAAAGTATTGTAGACCTGCACCAGACTGGGAAGAGTGAATCTACAATAGGCAAGCAGCTTGGTGTGAAAAAATCAACTGTGGGAGCAATCATCTGAAAATGGAAGACATACAAGACCACTGATAATCTCCCTCGATCTGGGGCTCCACGCAAGATCTCATCCCGTGGGGTCAAAATGATCATGAGAACGGTGAGCAAAGATCCCAGAACCACACGGGGGGACCTGGTGAATGACCTGCAGAGAGCTGGGACCAAAGTAACAAAGGTCACCATCAGTAACACACTACAACGGCAGGGAATCAAATCCCGCAGTGCCAGACGTGTTCCGCTGCTGAAGCCAGTGCATGTCCAGGCCCGTCTGAAGTTTGCCAGAGAGCACATGGATGATACAGCAGAGGATTGGGAGAATGTCATGTGGTCAGATGAAACCAAAGTAGAACTTTTTGGTCTAAACTCAACTCGTCGTGTTTGGAGGAAGAAGAATACTGAGTTGCATCCCAAGAACACCATACCTACTGTGAAGCATGGGGGTGGAAACATCATGCTATGGGGCTGTTTTTCTGCCAAGGGGACAGGACGACTGATCCGTGTTAAGGACAGAATGAATGGGGCCATGTATCGTGAGATTTTGAGCCAAAACCTCCTTCCATCAGTGAGAACTTTGAAGATGAAACGAGGCTGGGTCTTCCAACATGACAATGATCCAAAACATACTGCCCGGGCAACAAAGGAGTGGCTCCGTAAGAAGCATTTGAAAGTCCTGGAGTGGCCTAGCCAGTCTCCAGACCTCAACCCCATAGAAAATCTGTGGCGGGAGTTGAAAGTCCGTGTTGCTCGGCGACAGCCCCAAAACATCACTGCTCTCGAGAAGATCTGCATGGAGGAATGGGCCAAAATACCAGCTACTGTGTGTGCAAACCTGGTAAAGACCTATAGTAAACGTTTGACCTCTGTTATTGCCAACAAAGGTTATGTTACAAAGTATTGAGTTGTATTTTTGTTGTTGACCAAATACTTATTTTCCACCCTGATTTACAAATAAATTCTTTACAAATCCTACCATGTGGATTCATGGATTTTTTTTTTCACATTCTGTCTCTCACAGTTGAAGTGTACCTCTGGTGCAAATTACTGACCTCTGTCATCATTTTAGGTGGGAGAACTTGCACAATCGGTGGCTGACTAAATACTTTTTTGCCCCACTGTATATTCATCAAAGTGTTTATATAAAACATTTCTCCCTTTAAAAAAACAAAACAAAACGTGATTTTCATTTTTTTATTTCGCATGACACTGTTCACAGCAAGTCGATAATGAAGATTTGCAGGTGGTAGCAAACTGCTGAGTCCAGTGCTGAGACTGAACTTTCAACATCAACTTTGAAACCAACAGGGAAGTCTTTAAAAAGCTCAGAAGAACTAAAATTTGCAATCTAATGAGAACTTGATCCATAAAGGAAGATTATGTGGGGAAGCCCCAAAAAGCAGCTGTCAGATGATTTTATGGAGACAGTTCTGGCAGATGGTGTGCAGGGCTGGCATGTGCAAAACGATTTGCATGTCTTTTGAGCCTTTTTGTACTGCTCGGTCACTGCAAAGCCAAACCAATAGGACTGGAACCACCTATGTCACATGACTGCATTTCAAACATTGGCTCAACATTGGTATTAGCCGATATCTGTATTGGTTGACATCGGCTTTCCTGGTCGATATCAAATCATTGGTATTTCACAGTCTGCAACCGCTCCAATAACTATTTAATTGTTTCAGTCAACAATCATTTTCTGGGCCTTTTTTAAAATGGGGAAATAGCTGCATTTTTCTTTACACTTTGAAACTGTTAAAACTTTCGTGAAAAACTGTAAAAGATATTTTGATGATTATTTAATATTATACACTAAATGACTCATTTAAAAACCCATATGGCATTATCAAAAAGTGGGATTGTAGCCCTTTTATTAAACACAACCTTTTTTTGTCTTTATAAATATTCAGAAACCAGAGTCACAAAATTAAAACTCACCACAGAACACAGGGCACATTTTCTCTAATGTGGCTTCACGCTGATTTACCACAGAGGTAACAGCATTACAGACAGCCTACCCAGTGTCACACTGACACAAATGTTAAATACAGGGGCGGCTTGTCTATAAACTCTTATGTGCTTTATGATAGAAGTAAACAGGTCAGAAACAAACATCAAAGCCAGCTGTTTTACCATTCAAATCTTGTCAGTGTGAGGTTTCAGAGCAAAAGATTCCCCCGCATAGTACTTCAAAACTCCCTTTTATAAATGCTGTGTACACGCTCATTCACACAAAGGCTAATTCATAAATCACCCGACAAGGAAATGAGCAATGCAAACGCTG
The DNA here is from genome assembly GCF_041146795.1 of Maylandia zebra. NCBI lineage: Eukaryota > Metazoa > Chordata > Actinopteri > Cichliformes > Cichlidae > Maylandia > Maylandia zebra. The sequence continues at coordinate 6,019,784 of NC_135174.1, read as the reverse complement.
ATTTTACTACAGCCATGTTTGAGCAATCATTTAAAGGGGAAAGGTGCACACTACACCTTTTGCAAACAGTGAGGGAACAAATAAAGCTCTCTCCCATGTGCTAAGGGGCATACACTCAGGAAATTAAAGGGACAACTAGTGACCATGGACGACAATGACGTTCGATGACTTGGAGTGACGACAGGCAAAATAACCTTTAGTAATAACTGGTGAACTGTTACCAACTTTAAAGTGAATGATTGAAATGACCATCGCTGGAATGGAAGGATCACACATGGTGACAAATTATAAGGCTGCCTACAGAAGCACATCTACAAGCGAATCGCTTTATATGTGAACGGGGGCTTTAGTAGTTAACCTGACTTGCACTGTGCAAGGGGATTACAACTGCCGTCGGTCTGTTTAAAGCGGACAGCAGCAAATAGGATAGGCAAATAGGCCTCAAGAGCGAGCCGGCACTTAATGTGAGATCCAACCAGATGCAGGTCAGCTGAGTAATATCACGAAGCAATCAGGTGCTAAACGCTGAGAATGGCCGTTTCAAGCCAAAATTTGATATTTGATGTTCACTTGGAGCTCATTGTGTGAGATTCAAAAATTTTGGATTTTATTCTTTTTAAAATTAGTTTTCATTATCTTTGGTCTGTGGTCATCTTTGGCTTTCTCTAGCTTCCTTTGTGTGTATATCGCATCTAGTGTAACTACACCTGACTTGAGCCACCAGTCCAGCACCTGCTGGTTAACAAGCTTCTTCGTTTTGTGCTGTTTAGCAGTTGCTGGCACACATCCATACTAAACAGCCAGACAACCCCGCCAAAAGCGAACAAACAAAAAGAATCCTTTTTATCTGAATGGGTCAGATCGATGTTTATATGCGCAACTGTTGGTCATCAATACACAATTTGTGGCTAAACCATGAAATTAAAGCCTTAAGAAGCTATTCGTTTAATTCTTTACAATATGGCTGCAAAATATTCAAATTAAAACAGCACATTGTAAATGGTCTTTCAACCACAGGAAGCCAGGCAGGCTATAACTAAGAAGTACATGTGGATAAAAAGCATCCAGGCAAATCTAGTGTTACTGAGCGTGGCTGTCGGTTACCTTGCAATGTGGTCATTTTGGAATCTGCATTCTGCAGTGAAGTGACCATTGTAACCTCCATGAGAGCAGCATATTACCGTCACCCACCCTGGGAAATACTCATTTGCCGCAATGTCACTTCTTTAAAACAGACTTCCCCAAACAGAGATAGTCATAGTAGTCAAAGCTAAATGATGACACTCTGTAGGCGGTGTTTGCATTCTCACAGAGGTGGGAAGTAACAAAGTACAAATACTAATAATCAGATTTTCAAAACAAGACTCAATACTTTTGGTTTAATTTGAGGGGAGTTATTTTGTCATGTGACTGCAGGCCTTCAAACATTAAACCGATTTAAGCCTGAACCGTAACACATGAAAGGCAATCCTGTTCATGTGTTGATCACCAAGGGATGTGGCATAAAAAACTGTGCCATAGTCAGAGGTTAAAGTGAGCCAGTGTTTCTATTTATTTTTTTGGCACAACACTGGAACAAACTGTGCGTGGAAATACTCTTTTGTACAGGATAAACAGGTTAGTTTGCTGTACTGTGATGGATCAGTGCGTGACTGGTGCACAGCAGCTGTGGTTCCATGATCAGAGTTAGGTTACATTAAGTGTAGCAGAGGAGAATCTGAAGTTAAGCTGATGATGCTGAGAATTATTGGGTATAAAGACATTATAAACAGTGTACTGTCAGTGTAGACGATGGAAATCAACCAGGACAGCTCATGAAACATCTGCTTAATTCAGGTGTGTAAACCCACAGCTGATCACAGCCTGTACACTAAGAAAATCTACCGGAGCTCTCAATAGAAATTATTGAGAGTTGTGATTCTTTTCCTCACACTGAGCCACTACAACAGATTTATTGGGTTCTCCACCTGCTGAAACTGCTTTAACCTCTTCTCTACGCATTTTCCTGTTAAGAGGCAAAGTCAATGTAGGCAACATAAAAAAACGCCACTTTTTTATAACATTTCCTTCTTTTTCTCTATTCTTGTTACACTTACTGATTCAAACTGAGTGTATTTATTAGAATTAAAATTCAGGCAACTTTTTTTTCAGGCAACTATTAATATAACACAAGGTTCAATTAGCTTTGTGTACAAATAGTTGGAAAAAATATTCTTTAAGGAGCTACTTTTATTTTCTTATTTTGTGTACATTTCAGAACTTGTATTTTTTCACTTTTACTTGAGTAAAGAAGATGAATCATTATTTATACTTTTACTGGAGTATTTTTTTAACAGTACAGACATTCTGTACTTCTACTTAAGTACAGAATGTCTGCACTTCTGCCCGCTCCGCATTCCTAACATTAAAGCGGGGGAAATGAAACTCTGAACCGTGTTTACATTAGGAGCTGCAATCATGTTTTATGGCATTAAACCTGCAAGTATAAGACAAACGACGCACTACACCGAGCATGACCTCAGTTTCCTCAGTGTCGCATCATCAACAGCAGAAGGGGAAAAAACAGAGTCACCAAAATATTCCCAGTGGGAAAATGATTAGTGCTGATGCTTAACTGTGAGTTTATCCCTCCTTTATTCCCAGTGAGGCTAATGTAGCAAGCTATTTAGTAGCTCTTGCCCATTCGATCATCTTGCTACTGTTTATGGACTGTTAGAGAAGTTTAAAGACCCCGACATGTCTAAGGAGTGCCGCAAGAGCCATTAAACAGAAGTTGACAGGTACTTATCCAATGTATGAGGTGTTCTTTTGCACGAGTGACCGACTTCTCTAAACCGAAAACACGCAGTTCGCCGTGTCATTAACTGTGAGCTTATTAAACCGGTAAATGCTATTAGGTGGGAAAAAGCTTATTTATAGACAGCTGCGACGGAAAGAAAACAAGAGCAGCCGGTGACATAACACTGTTCAAAACCACCTGGTAGTGAACGAACTATACACCGGGGTAGGGGAGTATTCTGCAGTATACCCCGATGTTCATGACAAACCACCGAGCGCAGAAGGGTACTCACCCAGAACGGAAGCTTTGGTCCGCACAACCGCTCCATCTCGGTCACAGCGGGAGGCGGGGAACCACCGGAGAGCTCTGCGTGCACCTTCTACAGTTTCTACAGGTCGAGCTCTTTGTAGCCAAACGACCTGCTTTCCTGTTCCTTCTCGTAACTGGACGCTCTCTAACCGTCACATGCCACACATACGAGTGCACTGTAGCGGAGTTGGTTCGGGTGTCTGTATCGCGCTCCCCTCTCTCTTCACGGCGTGGACCGACTCGCGCAGTTACTGCTCCGGTACTTCCGCACTGCCACGAGAGAAGTCATCCAGAGTCAGCTCGAGAAGTAGTTCGCTGGAGGATTTAGTGACAGTAAAAGGTTGTACATATTGCGGAGCTCCACCCCTTTTGCTGCTCCCTGTCTCACTTTTACCGTGCACAGTCAACATGACTCGACAGTATTGAATAATGCTTAGCTTCCGAGTCAGATCATTAGGGTTTACACGCGATAACAGTTTGTAGTTATGTTTTGGTTTTTTTTTTAAAAAGGTTTTGACTTAGATTTTTTTGTGGCCAGGATAAGAGGGCTTGGGTTGCTCACATTATCTTCACTGAGATCATATTGTGAAGTGCTCCAGACTGGTCCCGCATTCATTCTGCAGCATGACAACCACTAGAAAACATGCAGCAAGAGTCATAAAAATCTTATCCTGCAACAGATGGTATGGCCCACACAGAGCTCTGATGTCAGCATCAGGCTATTAGATGAAGAGAGTGAAGACAACCTAAATCCACACAAAGCAAGCTCTCCGAGATGTTTAAAAAAATATTTAAGTCCTTTTAGTGCACTGTATGCGAAATTGATGAATGGTAAATAAACACTTGTTTTTAAAAGCAGCCTCAAGTGATGGTGTATTTCAGAAAACGAATGTGTGCTGGAGGACACCTAACAAATATATCTTCAAACCTGTATGACTGGAAAGGTATTTAAATAAAAGTCCTTAAATCTTCCTTCCACCTCGTAAACCTGTTACACTTCCTCTTGGACTGGTTCAACATGCTTAAAAGGTTATTATAAAATACATTTTCCTGTCCTACAGATAAACTCTGTTTGAGGTATTGTGACCTTAAGCTCATGTATGGGCCAAGTCAAATCAGCGAGTCCTAGTATTCTGTCATTCTCACATTTCTTCTGATCTCCAACCAGATATGGCACATGGCTGCACTTTCCTGGTTCTGTTGAAGGCCTTCTTGTTAAAAGGATGTTCTTCCTGTTGTTGTTCCTCCTATAAAACAACTGAAATTAAATGAACTGAAAGGTAGACAATCTCGAAAAGTGTTTCAGCTTTACCTATGTATGGCCCTGTGATGGAGTATGCAGCTATTGGCAAACATGTCAAGCTCTGTATAAACCACCTGAGACATAATGTCTTCAAATGTTCTCTTATAAAACTCGTTTGAAGCGTGATTGCTTCATTGTCCAACTCCACAGATACTTCCTGAGGATTTAGAACAAGCTGCAAAGCACTGATTACACACACACAAAAAAGGCCAGAGAAATGGTTCATGATCTGAAGCGTACCACATTATTTATCAGTTTGTCCGTCTGATTGCGTTAATGCATGTACTGTATATCAAGAGTGGTTCAGCATCAGTTAAATTATGTGCACAGTGCATACTTGTACCTAACAGTCTGATACAACTTTGGCTGAATTGGGTATCCCTGAATCATCCCTTAGTTATGCAACTATAGGCTCACACTTCTGTGGGTGCTCCTGTGGTACTCTGATGTGGTTTCAGTACCACTGCCATGTGGTTTCTGTATCAGTACAGAATGTTACATTTCTGCCTTCTCTCTCTTTGCTCTTGCTTTCTTCTTTTCTCTTTCCCCTCACTCCCCAAACAGTCATAGCAGATGAATGCCCATCCCCGAGCCTGGTTCTGCCTGACGTTTAATCCTGTAAAAAGGGAGTTTTTCCTTCTTACCCTAACAAAGTGCTTGCTCATAAGGGGCCAACTGATTGGTGGAATTTTCTCAAGTATACTCTTTACCTTAAAGTACGTAGCGGCTTGAAGCAACTGCTGGTGTGATTCAGCGTTAGCTACACAAAAATGAATTGAACGTCCCTTCTGTGCAGTTACACTCTGCTCATTTGCGGATTTCTGCATTCTGAGCCAAGTCAAAGAAAGGAAAGCGGAAGTCAAAATACTTTTACTGAATATTGCAGTTATTATCTTATTTACAGGAATCAAAGCTTTAACAAATACATTCCAAATAAGTGCCCAAAAAGCAGGCTCCTTGCAGAAGTACAGCTACTGAGCATGCCTGAATATTTCCTCTGCTGCTCAGTGTTGCTGTGTGTGAACAATCAGAGCCTAGATTTTGCTTCAGAATATCCACTCCACGCCAACATTTGGTTCGCCACATAAAAATAGATGCACCTCTGTGCCTTAAGAATTAACCTCAGAATCAAACACTGCTAGTGTATCTACTCTGGTCAAAAAAACACGCTTCATACTAACGTCCACATTTCAGTTTATTTTCCTCTCACAATGCTGAAGCATCGTGAAAAACAGAGAGAAATAAAATCATTTCAATTTTACATATGACATCCATCTCAGAAACGTGTTCCCTTTAACAGAGTACGTAAGTGCTTAGCAAAGTTAATGCTCATAATTCTACTGTTGAAGTCTGCCGTGTTATCGTTCTGCCTCTCCCGCTCACAACTTCCGGTTCCTGTGACTCACGGGGGCGGGGACTGTTCGACAACAATTTTATCAGAAAAAATTTATTTAAAGAAATGCATCCATAAACTTGTAAATTATCTTGTGGTGTTTCACTATAATTGTACACAAATATAAAATAAACAAAAAGAAAATAAACAGAAATCAAAATGAAGATTTCACATACCAGCTTCTGGTGTTGTCATGGCAACCCACTCAACGGCATTTCAGCGTGGCTAGGTGGCTTTTATTGCCTCTGAATATTTATGAAAGCTACCTATGGCTGAAAGTTTTTTTTTAAACAGTGTTCATTACTCCCAACTGTCTTTACAACAAGAGTTTTTTCTTACACTGTAAAAAAAAAAAAAAAGTAAAGAAAGGTAAAAACAACTAAACAAAATACTGCAGCATGAAAATGTTCCACAATGATGGAAAAAGTCACACGAGTCTGTTGTTTAAAATTTGTAGTGTTTGGTCATGCTGAGATACTGAGCTGTGAAGTTCTCTGTTAAAACCACCAGCATACATCAATTCCTGTCACCTGTCAATCTGTTGAACACACCCAGGAGTATATGTAACTCCACACTGTAATAAATTAAAATCTTTAATTTAAAATTTTTGCAACTTTTATAGAAAAACAACTAGCTGTCAATCCATCCACCCTTTTTGTCCACCAAATTATCCTTAATTGTCTCAGCCCTTTGGATCTGTGTTTAAATGTGCACACCACATCAGATGTTCCACCAACCAACACAGCCAACTTCAGTTTAGTTTTTTTCCACTCAGTAATATATGAATTCTGCTATTGGCACCTCTGATTAAGCTGTGTAAGCTAATGTTTTTGTCAAAACTGATTAAAATACCAGAGTCATGCAGTGCATTTCCAGCAGGTCAGTTCTGGTCAAATCATAGACGTCAGAGTCAACATAAGCACAGAGCTCTGCTTTATTTTGGCTCATAACACAGCAGATGTGTTGTTTTCTGTTTTGGAGATAGTGAAAGAAAGGGAGATTTGTGTGTAGTAAAGGCATTTTTAATTGTTCCGCAAACAGCAGCACTGACTTAACTACTGTTAGGTAAGTTTGTGAGGTATGGGCTGTAAAGCTTTCTTAAGTCTCCTGCTTGCAGGTGTCACTCCTCCTTCTCCAGCCGGGGATCTGATTACTAGATCTTAAGCCCTTCTGTTCTCTTCCTATGTACTGAGAAAGCCTGACCTTGGCCTACAGGCGGATTCTTTCCTGCTCACGATAAGATGGATAGCCTATCCAGTGAAGTGCAAGTAAACGAGTCCACACGAGAGAGAACCTGTACGGTGTGAACTTGCAGTGACATGCGGGGGAAGCCCTGCGTAGTGTTTACACTACAGGAGCTGTTACAAGATTCAGGTATCAGAAGCGTCATGTTATCCAAAAGGGCCTAAACAGAACAGCTCCGCCCATTTATCTTTCCACGCAAACCACGAGGGAGTGCTCTTCAGCTCACCAGCGTGTGTTTGATGTGTTTTTGTTTAAAGTGAATTAATGAGTTAGAGAAAAGTGGCCTTTGTGAATTGAACAAAAGAAGCAAAAGTGAATTAAATAACTACTATACAGGGTTTAGAATATATATATATATATATATATATATATATATATATATATATATATATATATATATATATATATATATATATATATATATATGAAATATGTAAGGTTTTCAATTTTTTGAATCCCTTATAAACAATGTCAGTGTACAAGCAGAGCTTCTGTTCAGGGTGTTACACTCGGTTATTTGTAACGCACAGTGCAGTGCACCATCTAGTGGTCATGTCTCTAATCGACGGTCACGTGGTGTTGCTCTTGGAACTCTTCAAACAAAACAGCTGCTGGTGGACTTTCTGACGGACGAATGGAAAAACATAAAAAGCAACTTTAAGCTTGTATCTTATCATTCTAGTGTAATATTGTATTAGCTCTTACATCCACTAGTGAAATTTTGTATGGAGTGGATCTTATTTGTTGTGTAGCTACTTTCTTTTCTCATTATGGGTAATGGGCTGAATAACTAAACCTCAGTTACAATATTGTGCAAAAGTCTTGAGTCACCTCTTATTTGTTTATATTTTGATACGAAATTGGAATCACATGAAACTACAAAACACATGTGATACACTCTGATGTGAGTTTGCCAGTTATAGCAAGAAATGTCTTCTACCCAGCAACCTAAATGACAGCATTCAGGGCAATCAGCTAATTTTACACACTGGTTTTATGCGTTAGCATATTTTTACTGAGAACACTGAATAAAAGCATTATAACATTTCTTGTCACACATGGACCTCTGATGATGACATAAGTCAGCAATTTGGTTCAGGGTTTAATAACTAAAAAGGATTTACCAAGCACTAAATCTTTTTAGTTATTAAAGGTTTAACAAAAGTATCTTAAACGTAGTGCCGACAACTCAAATATGATTGTTTTTTCCATAATAGCTCCACTTAAAGATGGGCAAAGACTCCAGTAATGACATAATATGCAAAAATAATCCCTCAAGCTTAAAGCTAAAGCAGCTTTAAACACTTTGAAGGAAACGGTTTCCAAGGCCTAATCCGTGGATCGACTTCCTTCGAGGCGTGGACGTCTATCAGCAGAGAATGTACCTTCACCTATCAGCAGAGAATGTCCCTTAGTCTGTAACACAGTCAAATATATTCTCAAGTAATATTCAAGCATGCCATTCAGCGTGTTAGTACGAGCTCGGGAGCAGCTTGGGAGAACAAGAAAACAGAGACTGCTTTAGATTGTCTTCCCAAAGTGACTCAACTTTATTCACAAGTACAACAGTTTATATAGAGGGTAAAATTCATGAGACAGCAGATTATCAGTTTAAACCAGTACAGACCAAGATAAGGCAGCGTCTTCCTGCCCTTGGGTGAAGAAGCATCCTTTGTGTAGTTTATTAGTTCAGCTACAATTGTGATTATCTCAGCGACATATTTTCAAGGCACAAAACGAAGAGTTCTTACATTAGTGAAATCTGAAACAAACCATTTGGCCTTCAACAGGCGTCTAAAAGATTAAGAAACTAATGTAGCTGAGGGAGTGATCTCTGTGGTATTTCAACCTTGTACCAGCCTGTGATTCTCACACATCAATTCTTGGGTCAAAGAGAAAAACACTGAAACAAAGGGGCCTTATTGAATGACAGAGTTTTCCTGCATGATGTCACTATAAAACAATATCCAGTAAATGCTCCCATGGTACTAAAATACCTAACACACTTTTTTAAATACTAGCTCTGTGTGTTACCAACAAGAGGGGATGTTACTATATCTCAAGCAGAAACCTACCTGCTGTTCAAATCTTCTTTTTTTCGTGGGAAAGCAAATCAGAAGAACTTTGGCTTTGACTACTTTTGGACTGAGTCAGTCCTAAACTAGTTGGTATTGAGGGGTTACACCAGGGACCTGTATTAGATAAATAAGGACTAATTTGAAAGGTAAATCATTGCAAAGCTAGAATCTAGTAGATTTAAGAGTAAAAGAAAAAAAAATCGGAACTGCAAATTAGAATAATAAGCCTACATTAACAAATAAATAAATAAAAAAAATCTTGCTGTGACAACACGTTCTCACTCCCAAAGCGTAACATTTTACGCTAGGTGACAAATCGTCAACATATTACGTTTTCGGCTACCCACCACGTTCCTAAATGACGACCTCGGGAAAATGAGGAATTATGAGAACCGTATGGACTCAATCTACACATGTTCTTCAAATCGCTTAGAAACACGCTATTTAACATCATTAAAGTCCTGGTTAAGGTCAGGAAAAAGGTTATGGTTAGGGCGCTGGCTGTGATCTGCTTTCAGCCAGAAGATGGAGTGATGGACACAGAAATCTTGGATTCACTCACTGCTCGAGTTCCTCTGTCTGCTTCAAGCACAGACGTGAACTTAGCACATCTTCCACAGCAAGAAAAGCGGTGCAATGCTGTGAAAGCTGGGATTTAAAAGGTCAGACGAGTTCTTCAGTAAGGTTTTATTTTGAAAGTTTCAGTGCGGGTCGGCGGGTGTGTGCAGCCTTGGCACTTTCAGGCAGTTGCGCTGTCGAAACACATCTGGAGAGCGGGTTCGTTATGAATTTGAAACAGGCTGCTTCCTTTGGAAGCGGACAGGATACGTCATAATGGCAGCAGTGTTCATCAGATGTGTCCGCTCCCTGGAATGACATCAGTAAGATATATTTCGATCACGTGTCAGCGTCCCAGAGACAGTTAAGAGATGAAGTTGTAACTGGAGAAGCTTCGTCGCTGTTGTTGGACTGAGCAGTCCGTCAACAGCTGGATGAGGGTTGGAAACATCTGCAGCGCTTATTCCGGAAAATGAAGCAGCAGCTGGATGAATTTGCGCCTCGGTTCCTGAATGGAACATGTCAGGAATGATGCAAGGCAACACCGGCTGTTCTCCAGTCGAGCACTAGAATAACCCTCTCTGATCATTTAGAATAAAACCACTTTAACGTAGCACCAGGTGGATCAGACAGGAATGAGTCGGATTAAAGATTCCTCTGAGGAGCTGCGCTCTCTACCACCAAGACCCCCGAACTTACCTGCAGCTCTCCCAAAAAGACGGTTTGTCAGGCTGGGGAGGAAGACCAGTGATGGCTCTCAGCAGTGAGTATGAAACACGTGCTAACAAATGCGTATTCGTGCCAAATTGTGTTCATGTGCACTTTAATTAACAAGTTGTTCACCTGACCAAACTTTTGTCTGCCTCAGTGCACCTTTACTTCTGTCTTCGTGCTTCCTGTCATTTGATTGTATTGTTAGGCATGCTGTCTGAATGTTGTTGTATGCTGTTATGTATTCAATCCTGATGTGTCCTGGAACTTGCGATCCCTTAAGCCACTGGATATAACAAAGCATGAGGTTCACATTCACACTGACAGACTGTCTGTGTATTTGAACTGTGAACTTGACTTTAATTGTAACAAAAACAGATGATCCATGTTGATTGTTCACCTGACAAAACATTTGTATCCCCAAGTGCAAGTTTACTTCTGTCTCTTTCTTCCGATTTGAATGTTTTGTATTTCATGTAATATTAGTCCCAGTCACTGTGAACAGGAACTGATCGGAAATTTTAAACTTCAAGTGACTGAATGGGGTCATTTTTGGCTCAGTCGTGACATAGATTTTTAAAATTATACACACATGCATTTGTCAGTCTACTTCTCCTATAGCATTTCACAGTTCAGTTTTCCACTTCTTACTTTTTTCGTAGTGTTTTGCAGTCATCCATGGCAAACAGACCTAGAGTTGTAAGAGTGGTAATGCTTTATAATATAGCCATTTACTAAAAGCACAATCATTAAGTGGAATTTTCAGTTTTCAGTTTTCAGTTTTATTTGTCATATGCAAGTTAGCACAGGGTCAACATTGCAATGAAATGTGTTTGACGAGCAGCAGTCACTCAGCAGCATGGTACAGTAGAAGAAAATATAAGAAAATATAATAAAATAAAATAAAGTAATAAAAAATAGAAAAATAGTAAGGAGCAAAATATTAGAGAGATGTGGTAAAAGAGAAAAGATGACTAAATATATATGTATCTATAAATATAAATATATGTACACTAGTGATTAAATAAGAAAATCTTGAAAAGAAATATGACGGGGGGCAGATGGGATATTGCACAGGAATGAGCAGCAGAAAATTACAGTATTGCACTTTTAAATATAAATATCAATAACAATAAAGTGGAGTGACCAGTGCAGATTAAACAGAGTACTTGTGAAGCTGCAGGGTAGCTTCTGAGTGCGTCCTGTGGACTGTGTTGTGTGTGTTTAAGTGTTGTGGTTGAGGTGTCGTATGGCTTGGTGGTAAAAACTGTTTTTAAGTTTTGTAGTCCGAGCAGACAGGCTCCTGTAACGTCTGCCAGATGGTAACAAGGAGAACAGCTGATGTGCTGGGTGGCTCTGGTCCTTGATGATGCTGTGTGCTTTACGGAGGCATCGCTGGAGATAAATGTCCTGAATGGCAGGAAGCCTCATGCCAGTGATGTGCTCTGCTGCCTTCACCACTCTCTGTAGTGATTTACAGCTGCTGGCAGAGCAGCGTCCGTACCAAACTGCGATGCAGCTCGTCCGCAAGCTCTCAATTGCACACCTGTAAAAATTTGAGGTGATGTTGGCGTTCATGCCAAACTTCCGCAGCCTCCTCAGGAAATAAAGCCGCTGGCAAGCTTTCCTGATAGCAGTGTCTGTCTGAAGGGTCCAGGAGAAGTCGTCTGTGATGTTGACTCCAAGGAACTTGAAGCTGCTGACCCTTTCGACCTTGACACCGTTGATGTGGATGGGCTGGTGTTCTCTGACTGGTTGTTTCCGGTAGTCTACTATCATCTCTCTAGTTTTGCTGATGTTGAGAGTCAGGTTATTTTCCAGACACCACTCGTACAGCGCCATCACCTCCTCTCTATAGGCCATCATTGCCTGTGATGAGGCCTATGATGGTTGTGTCATCCGCAAACTTGATGATGATGTTGGACTCGTGTTTAGCAACACAGTCGTGTGTGAACAGGGAATATAGGAGGGGGCTAAGCACACAACCCTGTGGCGTACCTGTGTTTAGGATGAGTGGTGAGGAGGTGTGCTTACCAACTCTCACCACCTGGGGCCTGTTTGTGAGGAAGTTTAGAATCCATCTGCAGATTGGTGTTTCCAGCCCAAGGTCGATGATTTGATGTACATTATTTGAAATTACTATTAATTATATTTAGATACAAATACTTAATGGTAGGTGCACTTGAATAAGTGGGCAACAAGTCAGATTTTGTTAGGAAGCAAAGAAATATTTACACTCTAAGTAAATTTAAGTAGTATGTAAGTAATTTTAACTAATGAATACTTGTTTTCCCACAAAACCATCAGGTAATTGCACACAGCTCAGTTAGGCCATACTTCATATTACTTACAGGATCATTTCTGTCTCCTTTTCTGTAAAATACCTGTAAGTTAGGCAAGGTTATCCCACTCTAAAATACAGCCACACTCTAAAAAGTACAGGGAAATCACACAGTACTTAAAATTACTTATGTAGAACTTAAAATTGTTCTACATATGTAACCACATAAGTTACATTTACTTACCGCATAATTATTTCTTTGTTTCCTGTACAATATGACTTGTTACCTTCTTAAGTATTTGTATGTAAATATACTTCTATTGTTATTTCAAATAAAATATATTGAAATATTATTTAATTACAGTTGACAGGCTGCACTATAAACTGTTACTGTAAGATTTACTTCTCCAGTACCTTGAGGCAGAGTCATCAATTCTACGCTCATCATCCACTTTCTTACATACATCTGTTCAACCACTCATTGACACAGATATCTAATCAGACAGTCACACTGCAGGAACTCCATTTAGCCATTTAGCCATAATTAAGGTGACCTACTGAATTTCAAACTGATCATGAGAATAGGGAAGAATGATGATTTAAGTGACTTTAGATGTGGCGTGGAGATTAAAATGAAAATGCCAGAGCTCAGAGGAGAATGGTCAGACTGCTTTGAGCTGATAAGAAGACCACAAACTGAAATAATAACCACTAATCAAGTGCACAACATATGTAACCTTGAAACAGATGGGTTACACCAGCAGAAGACCACACTGGGTACCAAACCTGTCAGCTAAGACCAGGAAACGCAAACTATAGGTATCATACACAACAAGAGCCATTACAAAAGTATTTCATCATAAAATAAAACGAGGTTTTAAATGAAAGATATTCAGCAAAATTCACCTTGCTCTACAGGGACTTATCCCTTGAAGAAACACAACCATAAAGATGCCAGCAGTGAAGCTGCACTAACACATACATGGACAATGATACTGTCACACTGAAGTTCAGTTCAAAGTTGAAAAAGCTCAGGCAAGTGGTTTTTAATTCAACATGGACACATGAACTTAAGTTTGGTACAGCTAGAGCCTTGCAGTATTGTTGCACACTACTACACACACTACACTATGATGAACTCAGCTACTGGTGCTCGTCTTCCTTTTTTAAGACTATTGGCCTGATTCAGAAGCTGAAGACCAAACTGAAAAAAATGCCACTGCGTATTTCTTCTACAAATAAACCCACATTTTGAGCCGAGAGAACTTGAAGGAGCTTTCATTATCCTCTAATGCAACTGCTTATGTGCAACTAGGAGTGCTAAGATTATCAATCAGACATGTAAAATAGTTTATTTCCAAGTGGTGGCGTAACTGCAGAGAACCTTTGAAACATAATGATAAGTAGCTTAGAGGCTCAGTCAGAAGTAAAGCAACACTTGATTATTTCATTCATGTCCCAAGAGAGCTTAGAGAAGCATGGTGAAGGAAACCAGGCAGCACTGCATTACGGTCAGAACGGTATGTGCCTAGCATACGTGCTGCTTTCAAGAATGGACATGATACTTTATGATTCGATTTGCTTTTTCTGATATCTTTGTTTTGGTTCCCTTTTTTTGTGGCTGATGATTGTCTGATTGATTGAAGACGCAAACATGTCTTCCTTGATCTTGAACCGATGTGATGGCTTTATCAGTCCTCCAGCTGGTAAGTGTTCAAAATGTTTCTCAAACACTCTTTTTTTACTTTTTTATTTAGCAGTTCAGCTTCATCCACTGGAAGTTCATCTGCTAGCAGATCTGCTGAGGGCGTGGCCATAAGACAGCCCTGCAAAAGCCGCATTCGTCGGAACACCCACCGCCTCTCAGGTGTCTTTCTCCGCACCCCCACCTCCACCTCAGGCTCCATGGCACTGACTGCAGGACTCAAGTCATCATTGTCTGTCCACACCAGGAAGGGAAGCAGTACGTCACAGTGACTTTACTTTCTCCCTGCATGTTTACACTCAGGATTTGTTGTGCTAATGCTACAGCTAGTGTTTTTAGCACAGATGACTTGTGGCTCTGGGATAAGTGATGATGTGCAAGACGATGACCCAAATGATATCATCAGAGCTATTTTGGCACTAGTTTGCAAGCGCTTTAGATTAATACCAAAATCTTGCATGCAGGCTGAGCCAGTTTAGAAAATAAAAGTCAGAGTAGCTCTGCCTCTGCTGTTTTCATTTTAATAATAATTGTTTTGATTAAATCAAACAATACCACTAAGTTAAACTGGCTGCATCAGTTGTGCAGTTTGTGTTATAAAGAATATTCATCAGCGGGTCATGGATGTACAGTAAGGGGCTGTGGCTCAGGGTGTAGAGCAGGTCATCTACTATCGGAAGGCAGGAAATGTGATTCCTAGCCAGCCAAAGTGTCCTTGGGCAAGATGCTGAACCTGAGTGAACCTGAGTTGCTCCCATTATGTTCATTGGAGTGAGAATGTGAGATAGAGAGCACCTGGATGTAGAAATAAATGCTAGTGTGATTATATAGTGCTTTGAGTGTTCACGTAGAGTAAAAAAGTGCTATATGGGAACCACTGCACTTACTGTACATTAATTTTCACCATATTTTTTCATTACATTGTCCTTCAATTTTTGGAAAGTCACAAAAACAAAGTGCATTCAAATGCAAATATGCATTCTGAAATTGGTTAAAATGGTTTTGAATGACAATCAGCTAAAGAGAAACTGAGGAACCAGCCTAAACTGCATCAGTTAGCATTAAACTTGTTTTACTGCATGCTTTTTTACTAATGCTCCGTGAAGGGGGACCTGTTATACTTTTTCAGGCTTCAGGCTGTTCTATCCACTCAATTTCTGACAGTTTTTCTTCTACTCTTGGCTCTATATGATGTGAAGATAGAGTAGATATACCGAAACTGGCCCTGAGCACAGAAGCCCCACCAACCTTCTGTTCAAACCTTTTGTTTTTTAATGGGCAGCAACTCAGAGGAAACCTGACTTAACCTGACTTCAAGAATGAGGTTAAAAAAAAGTAAATATAGTATTTACTAAATGTGAATCATACAAAGCTACTCTAGCAGAGTTAAGAATAAAACATGGAGCTCCTTTAATAAAAACTAATTTTTGTAATCACATGTAAAAGTTTGGCCTTTCATCGATAATACCAAACCACAACTGAGTAAAGCATTAAACCTTCCTTCCCTTTCTGCAGTGATCTCTGCAGATGCTTTAATTGCAGAAGACCCATCTGAGCTGTCCAATCAGATAACTGCCCCAGGAATCCTGAAGATCTTTGGAAATGAAATCCTGGAAGGAGCTCACTATAAAAGCGTCCTCGCCACCACGCACTCCAGTGCAAAAGAGCTCGTCAAAGAGGCCCTTGAACGGTGAGACCATGTGTTATCTGGGAACATGCGTCTGCCTGCCATATGTGCCTGCTTTGTGTGTTTGCTCATGAGCCTGGCTGAGTTATGTATATCCATATGCTTCTTCTGCTGGAGCGGAGTTTGTATATCAATGCAGTCAGAATAGTTTTATAGACTGGCTATAGTGCCTGATGAAAGGTTAGCGCATTTACGTTTCTGTGTTTAGTATTGTATATTTCAGATGAACAAAGTTGGTATGACCCGTTGCTCTGTTTGTTATAACTGCAGTATAGTGCACACAGGGCCACTGAGTTAGTATTGCTGAAAAGGACCAGAGAAAACCACAGGCTTGTGTTAAAGACAGCCAGTGTGGCCCAGCTCCGAGGCAGCCTCTAGAGAATCAGTGTCTGTCAGCGTTTGCTTATATTTCAGCCAAAAAACATAATGGGATGATTAATGCAAGCGGTATTCACTTTGTAGAGGAAGGAGTAAATCATGACTCTTTTCTCTTAGTGAAAATAATTCTCTGCAGCAGTGACATTTAAATATGCCATTACTACTTTATGCATTTAGTAACGGTTCAGCAAACACTCTCAAATAATTATTTTTTTGTGTAATGAAAACAGGTTTATTGTAATATTCATAAGATACTGCTTTGACTACTTCAAAGAAACAGAATAAAAGGAGGGTCTGTTACATCTGGAAGACAAATGTGTCAAAGCTGCATTAATTCCTTTAATGTTAACCATTGACCCATTACAATATGTAAAGTTAAAAATGGTGCCAACAGTGAAGAAACCACTAAGAATCACCCCTAGTTTCTACAGCTTCCATCAATTATACCAAACATTTTAGCCTCTTGGAGCTAATTGTTGAGTTTCTAACAGCCTGAAGCATTTTTTACTTGGTTCACTCCCAGCAAACCCATTTCCAGCTCTTAAAAACCCACTACATGCACGGCAACAAAGGCAGACATAGTTAGCAACTAGCTGGCAAACAAAGTTGGGTTTTAGCATCTTTAAATACAGATATTTCCCTCAGGAGCAAATGGAAATCGAATTAAAGCCCAAAGTAAAGTGAATATTGGATTAACATTCAACAAGCAAGCACAAAACAACTCTAAAGTTAAATATTAATTCTGTTGTATGGACAAATGTGCAACTAGTTGCTAAGAAATCTATGCACACATAATAGTTTGTCAATGATATGGTAGATTTGTTAGGTTGGATGTATGCACTCTACATAAAAAGATGAAAAAGTGAAGCAGGATTAAAGGCTTGAAGATTCAGTTAACAGGCAGTGCTTGCTAACATTAGCAGTAGCGTAATGGCTTAGCAAACAGTAAGTTAGTCAGTTTGACTTATTTGACCTTGTGTTTGTTTGTCTATGAAGGTTTATCAGTCAAAATTATATTGATAAATTGTAAAGTTAGTACAGTACTGTAAGACGAAGACTTTCTTTTAATTTGTAAGTGTTTTTAGCAATAGAGCTCCAGATTTTCTAAAGGTCTTTTAGTTTTTCTCTTGACGTTAGCTGCTGATTCAGTCCCGTCCTTGTACCTGACATTTTCAGAGGAATGTTTTGGGTTTTTTATTTTACTTACTTGTTTACCACTTAACACTGGTAAATGAATCATTCAAGCACAAAAACTCATCTAATTCAAGGGATGAATCAGTGTTGTGTCTACACATTATAGACAACTTAGCAAAGAACAGTAAAGTTTGTTACTAAAAGCTTGTCACAAGCACACAATTTGTTCCCATTTTTTTTAGCTGATCCTACAAAAGTGCTGAGGATAACAAAATCTAAGGGGCATAAAATTTTATTTTTGTACCAACAGGGTAGATTCCCAGAAATATATTAGCCTGAAAATTGACATATCTCAGCATTATGCAGTGTGTCCTTAAAAAATGTTGAGGAATGTTTAGTGATGGATGAAAGCAAATGTGCCAGATGAACATTATCTAAAAGTCATGTTCTTAAGAAACTGGAAAAACCTGAAACAGGGTCAGATAGATGCATTTCACCCCCTTCATTGAAGCCTCAACAGAAAATGTTTCAGTGGAGAGCTCAAAAAGTGATTCTTAAGGAAGGAAAGGGGAAAGAAAAGACTTAGACATGCCAAATTATGCAAGAATTAAACTGAAAATCAATGGCAACGGGTTTTAGGGGGTGATTAATCTTGTCAAAACTGATGAAATTATGAAAACAGATGCTTTAATTTCTTTCTCAACACGTGAATAATACCAAACATTTTACCAATGCTATTAGCAAACCTGAATAGAAAAACAATATAATCAGTAAATTGCTGCACTTCCTTTCCATTATCCTAGTAAAGTATAAAGAAATTTATTGCACTTTTACATAGTACTGCATGTAATGTATATAAACACTTATGTGAAAGCAGTTGCTTTTGGTGATGAGCTAATATTGCACTCAAGAACAGTCTCTCTCACTTGTTCAGAGCATTTAAGCATTTTTGAGCTCAGTATAAAGTTTTGCAATTTGCTGTCACTTCTTTTAAGAAATTTGTTTCTAGACACAGCAGAAGGGTGTTTTACGCAAGAAACATTTAATAAACCCACTGTGAAGAAACAGGCATAGTTAGCTGCTAACAAGCGAACATAAACCTTGAGTGCTTCTGAATGTAATGCTTCGGTCTCAAGAGAATTAATGATATTGTCCAGGAGAAATTCTCAGGAGAAATTTTGCTGCCTACTGTTTTAGTGCTCTGTCTCTGGGTTTGAAAGGATGATAACATGGCTAACTGTGATCTAGGTATGGCCTGAGAAAGGAGGAAGCGGAGTCCTACGTTCTCTGTGACACCATTGGTTCCATTAGTAATCATCCGTGGAGAACAGAAGGTTTCCGAGTACTGGGCGACCATGAAAAACCCCTCCTCCTGCAGTCGCTGTGGAAACCCAGAGATGGTTTGGCAAGACGATTCGAAATCCAGAAGAGAAGTTCAGTAGAGGAGAAGACATCCAAAGAGAAGGATACCATCACTGCTGGTACGCTATAGCCACAAGGCAATAAGGAGTTATCGCTGCACACTATACCACATCCTGAACCAGGGTGCATGCCCTGGAATAGGAGTCTTCACCAGTAAATGAAGCATTGTCAGTGTTAAGCCCAGTTTTAAAGTTCTCACAGTAAAAATGTGGTTTGTTGGCACGTTGTTGTTCCAGTGAAAGTAGGCCAAGCCACATAGGCCAAGCTATATTTTAATAGGTCTACTATTTCTTTTTTTCCTTTCTTTTCAATTTCTGCTGCAAATTTGGGGATCACATTTGCTCTCAGTTCCATTAAAATGTTCTTTAAAACTTTAAATGTAATTGATGTCGCAGACACACTTGTTTAATTAGATTTCTTCCAGTGACACACCCTATCTTTTGTACTTCACTGCTTGCTGCAAAATGTTGTAAAAGATTTACACTGCTACAATATCTAATTGGCCTTACAAGGGATGATGTGACAGAAGAAAAACACCAGAACTTTCCACAGATACCTGACACAAACACTCCGTGGTACTGTAACAGCACTGGCTGGACTATTTTCTACAATCATTTCTACTAGGGGCCCCAGCTGTGGTTGACACAGCTGTGTTCGTAGTGTAAGACTGTGTCCTGTTATGTGTTTTGCTTTTATGAATGGCACAGCTTGTGATGGCCTTCTATCGGTGTCAGCTTGTAGATGCCTGCTGCGGGGGTGCCGTTTTTTCTTCTTTTTTTCCATGAGCTCTCTTTCTTTCCACTGAGGTCTGTTTCCTGTATGGTGCTTCTGTGTTCATCCTGGCATAAACACACCATGGACAAATGACCGAGGCTCACACACACCTCACCTTGCTTCAGGAAGAAAAAAAAGGGTGTTGCTCTATCACCACATTCCATTAGCCCTGAGCTCTGTATATTTTTACTGCAGCTCAGTTTGGATGTAGTTACAACGCTATTCCCAGCTCTCTTATTTGTTTATTCATCTCCCTCTCAGGTATCAATGCTCAGGCTCGTAAGCTGCAGAAGAGCCGCTCCAGAGTGACCTCCACCCTCATAGAGAAAACCATGAGCCGGAGCCAGAAACTGTGGAGGAGCAAAAGTGAGATGGACCTCTTAGAGACCAAACACGACACAGATCACGAAAAACGTGTCAAGGATGAAAGCGAGTGCCCGAATCAAACGTCAGTGCAAAGCTTTGAGCATCCAGAACAGAATCACATTCACAGCCTTGCAGCTCCCTCAGAGGGGGCCAAAACAGAGAACCTCTGTCCGTCAAGGCCGAGAGGCGAGCAGGAAGTAGAGGAGTCGGAGAGGGAGGAGACAGAGAGCAGCGACGATAACACCACACAGTACTCTATTCACCCTCCTCACGACTGTCCATACCTGCTACTGCTGCAGGGCTACAACCCCGCGCAGGTATCATATCCAAACACACGCTCTGCATCTGACCCCGAAAAGCAGTTTTCCAATCATATGTCAGCAGCAGTAGGAAACAGCAATGCCTGTCAGTGCTTTGGCTTTTTATACATGTTCGAGTGTTGAAATCGTCCATTTAAAGAGTTTAGTAGCGGGTGAGTGGTGTTTTTATATGATAAAAAAAAAACTAAAAAGACAATAGTGTACGTTTAGGGAATGGTCTATCTGATGTCAGTTTTATTTTTTCTGGCAATTTGCCTCTTCGGCCAATAGGACAAGACAGGAAACATGCAGAAAGTGATAATCAAACTGAAAAACTTTTGGTTACACTGTGTACTTTAGCTACTGTTTTATTTACCTCACCTTCAGAACCTTCAGCAACAACCAGGTCATTATTTATATGATCGCACTAAAAAGATGTAAACTAGCAGTGTATTTTACAGTGTCATTGCATTAGCATTACTGATGCACACAAGCTGAATTGGCATTAAAGTGTCATGACAATTCAGCTATTACATAAAGTTTATCTTTATAGTTAAGTAATCAATGCTTTAAAAGTTTCCCGGGGATAAAATTGTGAATTGTGCTCATGAAAGGTGAATCCCAAACTATATTTCAAGTTATTGTTACCACTTAACTTTGATGTCCTCTACTGCTACTGCCAGAGCTCCCTCATTTATTTGTTCTAAAAAGTTGCAATAGCTATCATATTATGTTTACAGAACCAGCAGCATAACAGTACACTACATACAGACCTAAAAAGTGTGTATGTGCAACATTTAAAAAAATGGTCCTGTTCATAATAACTACACATGTGTTTTTACTTACTGTGTGGAAGTTTGTCCCGGATGCTGAGTTTGGGTAACACTACCAACTGTTCACTCCCACAAAAGAAACAAAAACAAAAAATAATGGCAGACAACAGTATTGGCAAACTCATTTGGTTATTTCCCTTAAATTCTCTTCTTAGGCTTTGCCACTGTTGATCATCTGCATCTGTTTGGGACTTGAGCAATCTGCATTATTTTTATCCATATGCATGGCAAAGATGTAACACTCCTCATTTATCCTGGTCCTGGACCAGCATGATCACTACATTGACCCCCCCAAAGGGGCTCACCTCACACTTCCTAAATATAGCCTGTATGTATAAGATGGACAAGGCCACTGTGAGGTCACCCATTGGTTAGTGAGGTCTCATTCTGAAGCCTCAAGCAAAGCATTTTTCTTGTGTCCCTCTTGGAGCTTAAACCAGACAATTCATTTCGCTTTATATTGTAAGGTAGATCCTACAATAATACATACAGAGAAAAACCCAACAATCATATGACCCCCTATGAGCAAGCACTTTGGCGACAGTGGGAAGGAAAAACTCCCTTTTAACAGGAAGAAACCTCCAGCAGAACCAGGCTCAGGGAGGGGCGGGGCCATCTGCTGTGACTGATTGGGGTGAGAGAAGGAAGACAGGATAAAGACATGCAGTGGAAGAGAGACAGATAAATAACAACTATAATTCAGTTGAGAGAGGTCTGTTAACACACAGTGAGACAAGCCAGTAAAGAACTGTTAGGTAAATGTTTGGCAAGCTTCTCAAACCCTATAATGTTAACATCTTAAGATGTTTTGAATGGTAACACTTTCTAGGATTAGGATTAGGAAACTATACTTTTTTGCAGTTGGCCAGAATGGATCTTAACATTTTATCTTGTACTCATAGTTACATTTTCACTATAACAATGATTCTGTTTCCAGTGTTGGGGGTAACGGAATACATGTACCGGCATTACGTATTTAAAATACAAAATATGAGTAACTGTATACCATTACAGTTACTGTTTAAAAAGGTGGTTATCAGAGTACAGTTACTTTGCGAAATAAAGGGATTACACTGCGATCTTTTCCTGCTTCATATATTAGGCTATGCCCTCTCTATTTTTGGTAATTCCACGCCGGTGGAAATGCAAACAAAACACACATTGAGAGGCCCCGAGATTGAGTCTGTTTCTCAATCTCGGGGCCCATGCCACCTCTACTTGCGGCCCGCATAATGACGTGAAGAAATATTTTTTTAAAAGTATTATTCAAAAAATTATTTAATATGAAGGCAATAGGCAGAGTGTTACAGCCATAGCATGTATGGAACATGTAAATATAATAATAACCACTGCAGCCAAAAAGAGTGCCTGACAAACCCAGTTGTAAGTAAGCTATTTAGACTCGACTGTACACTGTGTTCGTGTTTTCCTCCAAAACAATAACTTCCGTTGGAGCAGCCTTTCAACGCCTCGCTCTGTCTCTCGTTAGCAAAGTTGACCCAGACAACAAAGTAAAGCTAGTTTTCGGCTACGAGCCCGACATGGAACCCGACATATTAGCCAGAGGTCTCTTTACTACGGTTCGCAGCCGCGGGCCTGTTTTATTTACGCGCCGAGTAATTTTCTATACGAAATCGCTGCATAAAGTGCAGCCTCAACTAATGTCCACCCTACTGTTACTCATTTTATATTAAGAGTATTCTGAATCCAAAGCATTCAGAATACGTTACTCTCATTGAGTAACACAATGGAATACGTTGCTGTCTTTTATGTCAACTGCTGAGCATGCTAACTTTTGACTGGAATAGGCAGTTTTAGCTTCAGTCTTTTAGCACCATGCAGTTTTCACCAGACAATTTAATGCGTTGTTAAGTTGAAATGCATTTATATAAAATTCATAGAACAAGAACTTGCTTTATCAGTTAGCTAGGTAGATTCTACACTTAAAAACCGCTATAGTCAGTCAGTAGCTCTGCCTCTGTTAGGTGTGGTTAGCTAAAACGATGAGGTATAATTTTTGGGCACGACTCAGCTAACGGTAAATTTAGACTGCTCTACAGTTTTAGCTGCATGTACGTTGTTTTCAGCTTCTTTAAAAAATATTTCCATATGCAAACCATTACATTTTAAAGTATAGTGTTACATGTGCTGTAAAATCCATTGTTTTCTTAAGTGAAAGTGAGAGGCAGCGGAAAGAATCATTATTGTGAAGGTCAGTGAACAGCACGTAGAAAAACTGTCAGTATAAAAACACTGTTCAGGAAACAGAAGAAGACAAGCCTGGCACTGCTTCCTGACTGATTACCAGTGGTTTTTTAACGGTGGCCAACAGCCGCACACACGCAGGCACACACACACATACACAGATTCTGCAGTGCTTTAGCTCTGCGTCACAGCTCTTTCCCAAAATACCCTTCATAAGAATATAATCATGTACCCCCAAGATATACTATTATAAAGGTTTAAAGAGTTTATTTGTGCATTAATTCAGCTTTAATCTGTCCAGTTGGAAAACACAAGCATCACAAGGGGAATGTCAAACATAATAATCTCTACACACTATGCTTGCCACTCACTGGGGCTAATAAAACATTGTTTGTCTAATCAGGCTTGGATCTAGATTTTAATTCCAGTACCTCCACATGATCAGACTGCTAAGCTTTGTTTGAGGGAGACTGTTACATAGCTGATGGTGGACTGACGTAATGCACTAAATTCAATCTTTCTTTTTGTTAGTGATTAACAAAAGGGCTAAAGTGTGTAGTTGTGTCTCCAGATCACAGCACTATCCATAAAATGAACTCAAGCATTACAAAAGCACTCATTACTCAGATTTGAGCCTTTTTTTTTATAACATTTTTTACAGACCAAACAAAGTCAAATGGATGCAGTCTGTTAACATGTTGCAGATATGTTGCTGATTAACCACAGACTGTGTATATAAGATCGATGTAGCCGACTTCACGTTACCCTTTGGTTTGTGAAGTTTGCAGCATGTGTCAGATCAGCATAGACAGAAGAAAATGATTCTTGAATGCAAACCTATTACTAGAAAGTCTAACAAGGACATTCAGGCGCTATTTAAGAAGCACCTTGAGCTGATGACAGAGTAACATCTGCAACATCTGTTCAACTTTAATTTTGACGCTATTCTTCAACCGCAACTAGACTGCTGCTGGCTCTTCAGTGATTGATATGCTTTCTTAAACTTGGGCAATCAGAATATGTATTTTTTCTTTTTTATTAAAGATACAGTGTGTAAAATCTTTTCTTATCCCTCCAAATTCCCACAGGAGCGCTCGCTGCCATGTATTTTTAATGAAGTCATTCCGAGTTTGTGAGAATGCATCAGTTTTTTAGAAGATGTACATATACACTAATCAATGTATATTTATGAGTACAACTGTCTTTTTTTCTACTAAATAATGTCAAAAGATTACTTACTGTACCTTTAAATTGTGCTCCCAAGTCTCTGCAATCAAGGTACAAAGAAATTAATCAGACAAAAATAAAAAAAATATATCAGTTTTTACCTTCTCTAAAATATAGGTTTAGCGTTAGCATTAATAGTAGTGTTCCACCTACGATGACTTAGACCTCAGAGGTCTGTCTGGAATGTCTATGGCATTCACACCAGTAGCAATTTGCTTTATTGCTGATGGTTGGTTGATAGCGGACATTCCAGACTTCGATTGCCTGGATAACTGGATAACCCTCAAATATATTTACAATCCTGTCATATGGTAATTAAAATATGGTTTGAGCTCAGTGACAGTCACTTCCGTTGCTCGCCTCAAAGTTCAGAAAAGTTGAACCCTACTGAAGTCACTGAATGTCACAGATTTTGTGTCAGCACAGATTTCCATGTTGGCCTTGCCTGTGTGGACACACCTTTCTGTTACTAAATGCTGTTTTTTTTTACCACTGTTTATACTCAAGTACAGCATGCTAGCATTCACTGTGCAGACACTTGTCATTGAATTGTATTAAGCAGATCTTTGCATTCTTGTTTTTTAGCTTTCCTACTATCACTAAATCCTCTTCAGGCAACCATTCATAGGCTATATTAGAAGTATTGGAACCTGTCACTGGGTCATTGTGCAAGTTCTGATTTGAACCAAAACTATGATCCATTCTAAAGCTTTTGGTGCTTAAACACAGCATGTCTTTATACTGTCTTCCTTCTCTCACCTGAACCGGTCACCATCTTAACCAGGCTCATGGAGGGGGGGCCCCTCCATGAGCCTGGTTAAGATGGAGGTTTCTTCCTGTTAAAAGGGAGTTTTTAGTTCCCACTGTTGCCAAAGTGCTTGCTCATAGGGGGTCATATGATTGTTGGGTTTTTCTCTGTATGTATTATTGTAGGGTCTACCTTACAATACAGAGCGCCTTGAGGCGACCGTTGTTGTGATTTGGCGCTGTATGAATAAAATTGAATAGAATTGAATTAAACCAAGTAGATCTGGAAGTTAAATGTAATCAAAGAAGCAGGTAAAACCAAAACAATAATACCAAAGTAAAAAATAAAATAAAAATCTCACATGGGAGGTCAGGTAATCATAATGCTTCTTTATATACTAAAAGAAATTCTTTGAGCATGCCTGAACAAAGCACCAGCAGACAACGGCACTGTACAGGGTGGAATACATTTGAGAGAAGATGAGATATAGTGAACTCTTGGTGATTGTTTGGTAACTTGTCATTTATTTCTTCACTCAGGACTTTGTCATCTACCTCCTTGCCAGCCCAAATATTGTTGTTGGTCAACAAAGCGGTCACAAGGAAGGGTCAAAGGCTGATATCCTTCTCTTTGCCGCTGATATTCTTCCGAGACACTGCTACTTCCTTCGCCACAGCGCCGTTGCACCCACCGTTCTCTGCCCGCGTCAGGATGCCGTGGTCACTAAGAATGGAAAAGGGCTGAGAAATGAGGAACCGCTTTGCTCTGGTGATATTATTGGGTTGGGACAGCACTACTTGTTTCTTTTCAAAGACCCTCTAGCTTCAATGCACAAGGTAACGGCACAAGAACCAAAATCTTTTACTTTTAATCAATTTGGATTTTTTCTTAAGTGCAAATCCTGCTTCATGTTTCATGTTTCTTGTTTCTTTCTGGAAAATAAAGGAAGTGATCAGTGATGCTCTTGAACCCAGCCTGTCTGCCGCCTCCTGGACTCTAGGTCACACCACTTCTGCAACTACAAGCGAAAAGATCCTCTGTAGCACCTGCATCACCTACCAGAGCCCAAACTGCAAACTGCCCTTGAGCGGAGGGCCTCCATTTCTAAAATCACCTGAAGGCCACAGTCTGACTCTTACCTATGCAGCTGAAGACGAGGACATTATTGTGAAGGAGATTGTTGCTATGGGGAGCAGTAGCAGCATCAGTGGTAGACCACCATTGACTGTTGCATTCCTGTTGTGCATGTGTGTTCAGTATTCATCAGTTTGTCTTCAAACGTCAGACCTACGCAGGCTTCTGCTGCGTATTGCAAGTGGAGTTCAGAGTGCCATGTGGGTGAGTTGTAGTAACAGACATAAGGAGCTCGGCCACATTTTAAAGTGGAGCATAACAACAACAAGCAAAAAAAGTTGCTCCAGATGTGTTCAATGTCAGGAAATCAGAGATTTCATGTTTAAAAAAGGATGTGCACAGGTTAATATTTAAAGAGATCCATAGCTGGTCGCCATGATGTGCTTACAGTCTTTTTCAATCATCTGCTTCACTGCTAACCAAAGGAGAGGTCACTTTCAAGTGTTGCTGAGTGCATCCAGCACGAGCACACCGAGACCAAAGAGAAAATGTCTGCAGGGAGAAAATCAGGCTTAAAATTCTGTTCCAAAAGTTAATTTCCCAAAGCAGAACTTTCTTCAGGGAATCATTTCTTAGGAACTCAAACTGCTGTTCACTGTAGCAACCAAGGACTGAATTACTAAATTAAGTTACTATCTGAAGAACAGAGAAATACTGTGTTATATCCCCCAGATGGCTCTGGCTTACAATTTTACCTATTGCTATTTTAAGTCACTCCAAAACTTTTAATCTTGTCGTGCAGGAGCAGACCAAGGAGCTGGCTGCAGTTCAGCCTGAAGTGTAAGCAGAGCTTTCTTTATTTCCCCGACACTAATTATATTACAGTTCACAGAGAACACTGCACAGCTTTCCTCCTGTGTTGCAGTCTCAGGTGCGAAGGTTCAAACCCAGAAGACCCCACTCTTCTCTGCCTTCAAGAGCTGATCCCTGGACTGCACCCCCTAGTGGTGTGGATGTCAAACAGCCTGGAGCTGCTGCAGCTCATTCAGCACCAGCTGCCTCTTATTCTGGAGTGGAGAGCCCGAGAAGAGGAGGAACAAAAGGAGGAACCAGAGAAGGAAGATGATGAGAGCAAGGAAGTA
The DNA here is from genome assembly GCF_041146795.1 of Maylandia zebra. NCBI lineage: Eukaryota > Metazoa > Chordata > Actinopteri > Cichliformes > Cichlidae > Maylandia > Maylandia zebra. Next base: position 5,992,133 of record NC_135174.1, on the reverse strand, counting down.
AAGAACTTGGGTTAGTTGTTTAGGTGCTGTAGAGAGCATGTAACCATGATAATAATGAAAGAGGAGCTATTCTGTTTGTTTCCAACTCCGGATTTTTATTCTTGATCTCTGCTGGCATAATTTAAAATTCATCATATTCCTTATTTATCTTATGCTGGGCAGTAGTGCAACCAAACAGTGCAACATTATGAAGCACAGTCCACATTTCCAACCATATGATTACATGACATTTATGCGTTTCTGAATGTATACCTTTCAGTATTGTTAGAGCTTCTGATGTCCTGCGTCCGTTCAGCCAGCGAAGAGACGATAGCTGTCCTAGAGGAGGTCATCATGCTCGCCTTTCAGCAGTGTGTGTACTACTTCACTAAGGTAACAGACTACTATCAAGGAAGTGACTCAGTGGTGCGGTTTACAAATTGCTGATTACATATGTCCTTGGTTTAACTGGAAGGAAACGATCTGACCTGCATAGACAACTTGTAGATCATCTGGTCCACCCATTGCAAATGGCTGAGAATAAAGAGCTTAGTTAGCATTCCAGTAGCTTTCTAGCAGACAGAGCAGCAATGCTGCCAGACCACACTGAGTGCATTGTGACATGGGAGAGAGGCGGGACACCAAGGGCCTTTGTGTGTGTGTGTGTGTGTGTGTGTGTGTGTGTGTGTGTGTGTGTGTGTGTGTGTGTGTTAGCAAGGAACCATTTCTTTCAACTTTTTATTTGTAGAGAAAGGACTTTGTGCACATATTCTCATGCTAACAAAGTTTCAAATGTCTGTATGATGTGACAGTTGTACTAATGAAGTAATGAAGACCTACTTTTTTTGCACCCTTTTAGCTTCTTTTTTTTTGGTTTTCAAGCTTTGTAGCTTTTCTCTTCTTTTTTTACTCTTTCTTTCTTCCTTCTTAGTTTGGATGTTTCTTGCCAGTGAAAACACACTGTATTCCAGTAAGTTAGCACCTTGTTAGTAAACTATGATTCCACCTTGAGCAATAAAAAGGCCAGGTTTCCCAAAGGCAAAAAAAAGAATTATTAATTCAAATATACAAGTGAAATGTCTGTATTGGTATATGGTTGTCTAATTTTTCTAGAAGTTTAAGAGTTAGTCAAGCTCCTTTCCATTATTTATGCTAAGCTAGGCTAGTTGTCTCCTTGTTCTAGGTCCAATTTTAGTTCCTAGACTAAAGACTGATGTTCATACTTATCTCACAGTAGGAAAACTAGTAAGCACATTTTGCCAAGTTCCTGACACTAAAGGTAAATCATTTACAGTTCTTAGTCTGTATGTTTGTATTGATTTATGTTGTGCTTTATTCACACAGTGTTCCTTGGGAAAAGAGAAAAAACATATTTTATTGTAGCCACAGTATCCAGTTGTGCACTTTCACTAAAGCGCCACACCCATGGAGCTCTGCCCAGGAAAGATTCAGATAAATTTCTAGTTAAGTGTGTGGGTGTGGGTGAAAATAGCATCCAAAAAAAATTAATCAGGAGACTGTCCTATTTTGGAGTCATACAGTTACATCTTTAAGCTGATAGTTGATATGGAAGTCTCCTCTTCCAGTTACCGTGATGCTTCAAACGAACAATGCAGATTTAAAGAGTTCTGTCTTTTCAAGTATTAGGCCACATCCAAGACATCATTAGCAAATGACATTAGCCAGCCTGACATGCTGACATGTTAAAGATAGAAAAACAGAGGTCTCACATAAATTCTGGCAGCTGCAATTTTCTTTTCTTAAACAATTTTCCTGTGAAGGAAGGAACTCAGTAATATGACCCTGGTTCTTTAAAGAGGAAAAGTGTTGGAGGATATGGTCTAGATACCTGCCTACAGATAGTAATTTCTAACATGATGCATAATTTTACCTTTTAGAAAATGTAATGTTCAGCTGGTTCACCTTAACTTCTCTCCTGCACCGTTTTGCTTATAAAATACTTTATTGGAGTATATCCAATCAACTGGTAATATTTATAATTTCCTTTTCATTGTCAGTTAGTTATCTCTACAAAACAATTTACAAATTAGAGCAACTAATAGTTCGTTCGGCTGTGTTATATAATGGTACAGCAGATCATGAAGAACTTCAGGGGACACAGGAAAGCACCAGTTGTCCCAGTTTTGACCAGATATTAAATGTTAACAGGGTATTACAACAAACTGCCACCTTCTCCACCAAAATACTGTTGCTGTTGGTTTTTTTTATCCATCTTGTACAGCGTCACTTGCGGTGAACTTAAAATTGCTGAAGGAAGATAGATTGATTGGTAAAGTCAAGTACAGTTAATCTCTGGCTCTCTTCCACTGCATGTCTTTATCCTGTCTTCCTTCTCTCACTCCAACCGGTCGCAGCAGATGGCCCCGCCCCTCCCTGAGCCTGGTTCTGCTGGAGGTTTCTTCCTGTTAAAAGGGAGTTTTTCCTTCCCACTGTCGCCAAAGTGCTTGCTCATAGAGGGTCATATGATTGTTGGGTTTTTCTCTGTATGTATTATTGTAGGGTCTACCTTACAATATAAAACGCCTTAAGACAACTGTTGTTGTGATTTGGTGCTGTATAAATAAAATTGAATTGAATTAAACCACGTAGATCTTATTTTAACTGAATGTATCTTTTAAAACTTTATTTTATTGTAATCTATTCTATGAATCGTTCATGAGCCAAGGATGGGTTAATGTGAGGTATTATTTGTGCTGCATAATCTTGATTACTAGACAAAAGAGAAGAGGATAAAGTTATTTCTCTGCTGTTTGGGCAGATTGAACTCGCTTTCTTCTCACATAGTCTTCTTTGATTTTTGCTTTTTTCTGGTCTTGTCCTGTTAATCCAGGCATGTTTTGTCATCCATCATGAACGCCACAACTTAGAAAGCTCAGAGCCATGAGGCCTGTGGTGTGACCACTGTTAGTCTACAGTAGCGTTTTATGTAGTGTAGCTTGTCTGAGGCAGTATAAAGTTATATTAAATCCTGACAGGTTGCTCCACAAGGTGACCCAGGAAAAACCTCTTGTTTGATAACATTATAACTCCTCCTAGATCACAGCAAATTCAGCTTTAAATCTCAGCAGACATGCTAAAAGTTTCTTAAATCTCTGTTTATTTAGGAGTTTTTCATGGCTTTCCATCTGATGTGAGGGTTATTGCTGCGGGATGGAAAACAAAAGGCGCCACTGGTGAGCAGCTATTGCAGCTGAAGACATGTCGTGATGAATAAAGGCGTACTTTAACAGGCTTGTGGGCAGACTGCGTGTTTACGTGTTCGTCACAATGAATGCAGTTTTATGTTTTTTTACCCCAGGCTAATACGTGCCATGGATGCATGTGGTAATCCCAGAATCCAGTGCTGCTGAGTGAATAAATCCTCTCTGCCCTGATTCCACTGAGAGATATTTTCCAACCAGCAACATTTGCAAGATTATTTGCTTTATTGTTCAGCCATTTCCAGCGTCTTATGTGCAGTGGGATCCGTGGTCGTTACGTTCTCCTGTTCATGTTCGGCCTTTCCTAGCTTCAGAGCGTTAGTGAAAGTAAACTGATCTCCTCAGGGTGGATTGCTTCAAAACCCTTCACTCAGCAGTTCTTTTTGCAGTGCAATGCCAAGCCCACACGAGCCATATTCAGCTTTTTAGGAATGTGATCTATGGCTGGAGTTGGCCTCGGATGCTTGGTGGGTCTAAGAGTGAGATCGGAGAGGAAGGGAGATGTCTGTGTACAATTAGCCTGAACAAAGCGGCCGTTGTCCGGGCTCGCCCTGAAGAACACCAAGGGCCTTTCACTGAAAGGAAGGAAATGTTAAAAACATTATGTCTTTTTTATTTCTGCGAGCACTGGTTGGGTCTACCCAGTCTTCTATCAGCTATGTTATAGTGTGAGACAGACACGCCAGGAAATTGTGGGTGGTCTGAATTCTAGGTTAGGGGGTTACGTGTTTTATTTTATCCTGCTAATCAGAACATACACCACACAAAGTTAACTTTTCCAACCTCAAATTGACCCACAGGAATTATCAACAATTGCCAGCTCCACATCAAAACTGAGTGACTCTAAGCTGCACATTTGTTTTCTGTCTCACAAGGTCCTTTACCCACTCCTGCCAGGACTTTTGGATTGCAATCCGTTCAGGGAAAATTCTGACCTGAGTACAGCCAGTGAAAGCGCTCAGGTCCTGGGTAGCGGAGGACTGCAGGTCCCTGGGGAGATCCAGCAGGTGGTGGAGGTTTTGACCGAGTGCCTGACACTAGTCTCCGACTGCCAGGTTCACCCGGAGATTTCCTCTCAGCTCATCAGCTACCTCTTCTACTTCATCAATGCATCACTCTTCAACTCACTCATGGAGAGAGGTACGCTGGTTGCTTGGGGTGTTCCAGTGTCTGTATCATAGACTATATTAAAGATGGATGTAGCCACTGTTTGCTGCATTAACCTTTGAGAGGTTTTTTTAGGCAAGGTGACCATATTTGGATAAGAGAAAGGAATGCTCAGTGACGAGTTAGAAAAGTGCATTCATAGGCTGCATCAGTCTAACCCACAGACAAAGATACCTAATAATTAATATTAGCACATAAATACCACTAAATAAAAGAAGTACAAACCCCTTAGATATTTAGATATATTTGGATAACCTGGAAACTGGTACATTCTTGTTCAGTCTATTATCAGGATAACTAATGTCAAATATTTTGAAGCATTTTCTAAATTACGCTTGAATTTCAAATGCCACTAGAACATAAAAAAACCTGCATGTACAGAATTACTGGTCAAATTTGTAACGTCTGGTTAGCCAGTTACGACCTTTAACCCTCTGAGGTTTAAAGCCTGATTTAGACTTCTGTGCTGAATCTTTGTAGAAGCTACAATGTAATCTACTGTAAGTCAGCAACACTGTTGCCAGCATTTATGTGGGTGCTTGTGGGAATGCTGGGAATTTTTTCCCTCCTGGGTCCCCACTATGTGTTGTGGTCAGAATTTTTTAGGGGCAAACATATTTGTCCGTCAAGTTTTTCCACATCATTGTACATTCCCTCACATCCATTCCCGTAGTTTCATCAATCTCGCTTCAGGAACTTGCTGACATTTGTGACTCCTTGTGCTGATGCTGCGATTATTATTCCTTATATTGACAATGACTGTTACCCTTGCACTGATGAATTCAAAATCTGCAGTGAAACAGTAGCATAGGTCGAATCGATGATACAGAACAGGCCAATCACAGTCGCTGCGGGTTGCCTTAACGCAGCTTGTTGTTAAATTTATAGAGAAGTGCACGTCCAATTACGCCGTAAGCTGCCTGCAGTGTTTCACAGGGGTTTGTGGTTAATAATTATGTAAGTAAGTAAAGTTTACTTACAGGGTACTTTTTTTTTAGACAAAAACAGGTCACAAATTACTTTGCAGAGATATTAAAAAACAAGGTCAAAATGAACACACCTTAGTCATGAGGATAACACAAAACGCAAAAACAGTAGAGCACTATCTAATTATAATTACAGTATGTCGTTATGTTTTTATTTATTTACTCTGCAAAGTCTCTGCTTTCAGGGAACCAATTATTCCAACCGACGCAGACCAAAAACTATGTTTTAAGAAAAAACTGTTTACTACAAGCACGTCACACCACAGACATCACACCAGTTTAGGATTAACATAACGTCCATGCTGATGGATGTCAAGATCCCCGATTGTGCTTCGGTAAGAAGCACAATTTGGTTTGTGGTGTGATGCACACGTAGTAACCTGTTATGTTGTAAACTGTTTGGCTGTGCTTGGAAAAGAAAGACAAATTTACTGCATAAAATATCGTAACTTGCAGACCTCTGCTTTGCCAGCTGATTGCTTGGTTTCGGACACCAGCTTTTCAGTCTGGTAACTCAAGCAGGCTCTCCTCCACACAGTCCTCATTTATAAAATGCTTGGACCCCAAACGTTATAGCTGGCAGGTGGATTTTCCAATTTCAGTACAGGTAGCTAAACAAGGAAATCCACTTACTGCTTAAGAGACAGAGACTGAAAGTGGACACTATATCTTTGGTTGCTTAGAATAAAACTCATTGTTGTAGACAGAGGCAGCACAAAAGTAACCCCCCTTAGACTGCCTTTTCTCCTTGATTTTCACTGGGTTATTGGTTCTGTCACTAGTTAGTTAACATAAACTTAAAAATGTCTGTGAGCTGCAACCAACCAACCCGGTGACATTATGTTCTGTACTGGCACAAGATGGCGCTAAACATGTTCTAAAAACTATTAAGGCTTATTTCTTAAATCCAGCCTCACAGACTGTGTTAAACATATGGCAGCTTTTAAAAGCAGGGCTCCATAGTGTAAATTAGCCTTTATAAATGTAGAGTGTTAAAGTCTGGAACATTTTTTCTTGACATGCATTAAATGACCTTAGAGAAATCTCAGTAGCTTTCACTTTTTATCCAAATCACAAAATCTTTTAGTAGTTTCACATAGTTGCCTTCAAGTTCTTTCAACACATTTTTGCTGGTTCGAGCGTCGTCTTTCCTGATAGTCTCAGCTGACAAGTAGTAAAAAGTGAAGTGGATAATTTTATAGGTCAGCAGAATCATTTCACCTTTTCAGGTCTTCACAGTTTATACCACGACTACTTCTCAGTCTTTCGTCTACTAGTGAATTATCCTCATCAGTCACAAGAAGATCAGATTGTTACTATTAAATGGGAAAACTGTGTGAGTGTTCTGCCCTAACTTTGTAATAACATTTACACTGAGTCACATTTGTCATGAATTTCTTTGCACTTCATCTTTTCTTCTATACTGGCACAGAGATTGTGATGCATCATGTATGGCTTAAACTTACAGCGTGTTTGGCATCTTTTCCCGTATATCTCTTGGCTCATAATTAAGTTCTTAAGGCCTGAACGTTTATGTACTAACAGAAGTTACATTTAGCTGTAACTGCCCTGCCCTCTAGTGGCCATCAAGAGATTTAGCAGTGGCTGCAGAACTTGTTCACTTGTCTCCTTTGTATTTCTTCTGAAGTATGAAGGTGCCGACTTAAACCGAAGTGCTTCTACTGTGGGAAATTAACAATATGCAATAAAGATAGCAGTTGTCTGTTTCTTATAATTCAACAAACAAATGAAAGAGCTAAACATACCCAACTGTAATAACCATAAATCAATAGGTTACAGCAGGTTTTTACCAACATAAAGAGAAGTTGAGATTTCTACATTTTCAGTTATCATATTGGCTAAAATATAACCATGTGTGTAAGTAATTAATACAAGAGTTAAAAAAAACATTTTAAAAGAATCATATAACAAACTCATTAAACCTTCTAAATAACCCTACCCCCCAAAAATTGGGAGAGGTTGACAGGGATGTCAAAGGTCCTTAAACTATCAGCAGGACTGATACCTGCTCCTTTGTGGAAGGAGGAACAGCAGGAGCACTGCAAGAACTACAAAATGACCTCCACCATGTTGCATCTCACACTGTCCAGGGGCTCAGTGATGCCCAAGTCCAGAACTGGAAGGAGATCCCCCAGGAAACCATCTTCAGCTCATTAGGAGGATGCCCCAATTCTGAGCTGTGCATATATAGTTGGGAGACTAATATCTAAACTTACTGTACATTATACATTAGTACATAAAACATGTTTAATACTGTTGTGCACACAGGATCTGAGCCAGGGTTCTATCAGTGGTCCAGAGGTGTGCGAATACGAGCCAATCTTGACCTGCTCCTTGACTGGGCCCATGCAGCCGGACTGGGAGAATTAGCCTTGGAGCACACACACACACTCTCATCGGCTGTCAATCTGCTGGCAACGCCTAGAAAGAATTTACTGCAGGTAAAGCACACGATGTTGATTTTGTTGATTTTCCATGCGAACAGCCCAGGAGAATTTCAAGCTGCTCTTTAACACTCTGACGCTGGTCTCTCAATCTCCCGTTGGAGAGCCGCGAGCCTCCCCATGATGGTATCAAACTTCTGTTCCATGGTGTTATCATTCTTTTGATTCTGAGACCTCACAACTGCAGTGATCCGTTCCGCGATGTGTTCCAACTTTCGCTCAAGGGTCTCATTTTGAGCAGGCCTCTCTCTGATGTATCCCCCCATACGCTCAATGGTCTTGTTTTGAGCCTTCACAGCAGCTGTAAGCGTCTCCAAGGTGTTAACCATGCTGCGTTCGTTGTGAGAGGTCGCGCCTCGTCCCATCGCTTCGATTCCAGCGGGCAGCCTTGGGGGGGTTTGAACAGCCGGTTCCGCTCTCTTATTTCTCCGATAAACCAGGGCCAAGCCAGCTCCGATCAGCAAGAACCCTGTTATCATGGTTCCGAATAGGTAGATATCTTCAGCGTCCTCGATCGACAGTCCCGCCAGGCACATGACCCTCCAGTTCTGCCACCCGTCCATCGTGTATCCGGCAGGGAAAGTCCCTCCAGGGCACTCGGGCTCTCCCGAGCCCAGACTCCTCGTTGAGAAAAGGGTGTCAATAGCATTCAGAGACCAGTTGATCAAATCCATAATTCTCTTTTAGGTTTTAGAGAACGACAGTGAGAGACTGTTCCAGGGAAAGTAATGCACACGAGACAAGACGAGGACAAGAGGCTAAGCAGGGAAGATAAGGGTAAGGAGGAGAGGAGAAAAAGTGCAACCGCCTTCGCTGAGAGCCAACGGACATTCTAGGTCCCTACTCCCACCTTTGGTCACAATCTCGGGGTAGTGACCCAAAGAATGAGATGCAAGCGTCAGAAATGAACTATCTCTGAAGGGTGGCTGGCATCTCCCTTAGAGATAGGGTGAGGAGCACATGCATCCAGAAGGGGCTTAGAGTAGAGGTGTTACTCCTCCACATCAAAATGAACCAGTTGAGGTGGTTTGGGTTAGCATGCTTCTTGGGCGCCTCCTTGGTGAGGTGTTCTGGAATCTCCTACCGGCAGGAGGCCATGGGCAGACCCAGGACACCATGGAATTATGATATCTCTCAGCTGGCCTGGGAACGCCTCTGTGTTTCCCTGGAAATGAGCTACAGGAGCTGGCTAGAGGGAGGGAGGTCTGGGCTCCTCTGCTTAGGCTGTTGCCCGGCCCAGATAAGTGGAAGAGAAGGGATGGATGGATGGTTTGATGATGTTTCTCGTTCCAGCATTTAACTGACATACTGCACTTAGCCTAAAGGCATCTACTTGCTTGCCCTGTGTTTGCTTAACATCATATTTAAACATGAACTAATTCAACAAAGTGCTGGAAACATTTCTTAGAAATTTTGGTCCATAGCGATGTGATAGCATCCCACAGTTGCTGAAGATTTGTTTGTTGTGAAAAATGACATTCCCCAACCGAAAACATTTCAGACCAAAGTCTTTCTTGATGGATAGACAGCTCAACTGCTGCTCAGGAAGTAGAGTGGGTGGTCTGATATTTGGAAGGTCATTCCCGTCTACATATTGAAGTGTCCTTGGGAAGTATACTAAACCCTGATTCAACAGTCTGTGTGCAGTTGATAAATTTCCTAGTTCTGTTTAAACCTGTGGATGAATGTGGGTAGTTCATCAAGTTCAAGCTCAAGCTGACCGAGACATCAGGGTTACCCCAGTCAGGTTTGAGGGACACTGGCTTAAGGTCGTTGGTCCCAGTTTTTAGGTACTCACCTTTAAATGGCTGCTTTTCACAACAGCATACAAACCTTTCCGTTGAGCAGCTGTAACTGTATTCAAAAAAGACAACTGACTTGTACAGCTTCTTATATAGCGCTTTTCTTTTTTTAAAGAAAGTTTTTATTTAACTTAACAGATGAAAATGTAGTAGAAGAATCATTCTAATGCACTGTGTGTGTGTGTGTGTGTGTGTGTGTGTGTGTGTGTGTGTGTGTGTGTGTGTACACAGAAAACATGGGTTTCTCTTCGCTTAGACTATCCTGCCCTGAGTCCAGCCCAGCTGAACCATCTTTTGAGTCTATATAGCCCAGCATCGCCTTGTAGACACACCTGGACTCCTTCAGTGCAAGAACAAGCTGCAGCACGCCAAACAGGTGAGAAGTGAGTGTACTGTGAACACAATAATCTTACCTTTCATTTTTTTCATTTTAATACACTCCGTCTTCTTGCTTAGCTGACATTCTTGAGAGCTTTGACACCCACCATCCACTGGTGCTGCCAGACGTGGGCTACCAGCTTCAACTGAGAAGAGCCGTAACAGATTCAGCCCTGAGGAGAGAACTGGACAAGCTCAAAGAGTTTATTTCCACCTTAAATCTCTCAACTGCTGAAGACCACAAGGTAAGAAAATTGCAAAAAGAAATAATATTTTATATAAAGCATAAAAGTATAAAGTTTGCACATAAAGTCAGATTGGAAGCCTTTGCTAAAAAAAACATATGTCAGAAAACTTTCTCGTCATGCTAGCAGCCTTGTGAGGCTATAGCAGCATTAGCTTTAGCTTAAGCGCTAGCACCACTAAGCAAACAGTGTAAAACCAACCATGTTGATTTTTACTGTGTTTACCTTCTTAGTCTGTAGTGTTAGTCTGATGACACTTGCTAATTAGGAGTAATAACTGCTAATTAATAAAGTTCAGCAGTTCTTAGTCGATCTGACCGGTTTCTTAGCTCTACTGAGTGTTTCTTTCCAGTAACTAGAATATATTGGGGTATTTAGCAAGTACAAATTCAAAGAGCTAAACAAAGATTGCACATAGAAGTGATGTCCAACAGGTAGCCACATTATCGGTTTCAAAGGAAGAATGTTATTTTAAAAAATGTCGCTTTCAACTGAAAAACAACAAAAAAAGTCTAGTACCACTCAGTCCTTTTTCAAGAAAAGCTTCTTGTTCAGCTTTCAGCTTGTCTTTAATATTCAAATTCCAGTATTTAATAGCTATACACTAAGTCACTGAGAGTAACAGTCAGTTAGCATAGAGACTGGAAGTCCCAGCTAGCCTGGGCCCGTTTAAACGTTAAAACATCTGTCGATGATTTTATGAAAAACTAGAAAGCTGATCATCTGTGAAGGTTGTCAGTCATCCAGGTCATCGTAGTCTAAGGAGCTTGGAAAGAAAAAACTCTCCTGAGTTTTAAAACATGTGGTTATCCTAATTGGGCTTTCATCAAGTCAGCAAAGAGGCACCGAAAAGATGACCAGACAACAACTAGACAGACAACAGGGAGGATCAGAAAGACAAACGCAACAACATTGTCATCCCCTATGTAGCAGGTTTATCAGAAAAACTCAGGAGAGTCTTCTCCAAGCATGACATCCCAGTATACTTCAGACCCAGCAACACTCTCAGACAAAAACGAGTTTATCCCAAAGACAGAACTCCTAAACACAAAATTAACAATGTAGTGTATGTGCGAGGAATACTCAGGAATGCTCAGACCTCTACATTTGAGAGACCAAACATAAACACATGACACAACATAGAAGAGCCACCTCCACAGGACAAGACTCAGCAGTCCATCTGCATCTAAAGGACAATGATCACTCTTTCGAGGATGCCAATGTTCACATTTTGGACAGAGAGGACAGATGGTTTGAAAGAGGAGTGAAAGAAGCATCTATGTTCACTGTGATCGACCATCTTTGAACAGTGGTTTACAACACCAACTCTCTGCCATCTATAATCCAGTTTTGAGATCCCAGATGCCTTAACGCCCACTCATATCCTGGGCCTTCTGACCTCAGGAAATCACATGATAGGGTGGGGCTAGGCTTCACAATGAGCTCACCCGAAACCTTAGCTGATTGTGACCTACACCCGTTTTCACACCTTGGCTCGTGTGATTAGGTAGAGGATCATTAAGGGGTTCATTGACCCTCTACAGGGGACACTCCCACAGGGTTTAAATCCAGGACTCTCCACCATTCGACCTTAGAAGCTTCTCGGATGAGAGGTGAAATTGTCATGATCCTGGGTCTTATGACCCAGTGTTTTGAGTTTAGTTTATTTGGATGTTTATGTGATTAAGCTCATGAGTTTTTCTAGTTCTTTGTTATTAGATTCCCCTTGTGTCTTCCAACCCCTGTTAAGTCTCCCTTGTCCTTCATGTGTTTCATGTCTGTTATGTTGTCAAATTCATGTAGTCATGTCTGCGTTTCATTATGTTTCCTATTTTATTTTCTAAGAGGTTCTGTGTTTTGTTTTACTCTTTCCCTGTGGCGTTATGTCCACGTTGTGTCTACTGTGCCTTTCTGTCCCATGTTTCAGGTCCCTATGTTCTGTCTTCTCAGTTGCTGTTAAGTTTGCATGTCTAGAGTTCAGTCAGTGTGTTTCTTGTTTTACTTTGAAGGTTCATGTCTCATGTGAGTGATTCTAGTTTTGCTTCCCTTGTCTCGTCCAGCCTGATTACTCCCAGCTGTGCTCTCCTTCTGTGTCTCATTCCCTCGTTATCCCTCTGTGTATTTAAGCCCTGTGTTTCTCTTTGTCAGTGTCGTAGTCTCCCTCATGGCTGTGTTTCCGTGCGTGTCAGTTTATCCATGTCCCAGTTTAGTTTAGTTTAGTTTAGTTTAGTTTAGTTTAGTTTAGTTTAGTTTAGTTTAGTTTAGTTTAGTTTTCCATGCCATTCTGGAATAAAGCAGCTTTTTGAGTTTAATTTTGTTGTCGTGAGTTTTGCATTTGGGTCCTTCTCCTGCCTGTACAAAACCGAAACATGGCAGAAATGTCTTCAAGCAACTTAAAGAAGTCCAGATGTTTTTTCTTTCCAAGCTCCTTAGACTAGAAAGCTAATCACATATCTATACCAGAGCAAGGGCAGATGTTAGGCCTGAAAGTGACCATTAAAAGTGAAAAATCAACAGCTCGAACACTGCAGGCATATTTGTTGCACATTTCACAGTCACAAGTTCTTCATCAGACAATAATGCAATAAAAAATAAATCTGGTGACACCCTTTTTATCGTTTACATCATGTTACAATGAACTATACTATGGTGGCTGTTTTTATGCTCATTGGTGTATCTATTCATGCTGTTCTAATGTTATTTGTCCACCAGGGTGATGGGATTCAAATGGAGGCTAACCTGACTAATGTGGCTAATCTTCAAAACAGCAGTCTAGAAACTTTGAATACATTACAAGCTGATTTGAACTTATGGGAGCCTAGTGACCAAAATCACCATTCCCCTTCAAGTACCTTTGCTCCCTTACCACCTTCACCCCCATCACCGCCATCACCATCATCGCCTTCAACACCATCACCCTTTCCTCTCTTCACCAGCTACCTGGATGAGTTCAGCTCCTCTGGTGCCAATATTTTGTCCCAAAAGCTAAGAAATCTAGAGCTGCAGACAAGAGAGACTGAGACCAGCGAGTCGAGGAGGTCAGTCCTGGACCCCTCCTGCCTCCTCACCCCACCTAACAGTCCCCTCATACTAGGTCGAACTGATCAGGTGAAGGAAGACCAAGACAAATGGATGAAGTCTGATGATGAGACACTTCCCTGGCTCTCTGGTGTAGATGCACATGATGAAGGTATAGAAAGACATTTCCATTCCTAGTTTCTTCTCTGCGTCTTTTTTTGAACATATCATTTGTTTTACTCTCCAGGTGGATTAGTGTTTCAGTGCTTAGCTGCTCTCAAAGTAGACCGCTTAAAGTCCGATTGCAGCAATATGAAAACACTCGTAGAACTAAAAGAAGAAGAGGAGGAGCACGGAGATGAAGAAGAAGCAGATGAAGAGGTTTTTAGCCTGGAGCTGGAGCGAGGTGAAAGAGGGATTGGTCTTGCTCTAATAGACACAAGGGTAAGTCAACGAGAATTTAACCTGTAGACAGTTCGTCACAGGGCTAGCAGAATCTATGGCACAGCTAAAATTTTATGACGATGAAATTCCAAGAGTAAAGTTGAAGATCTATTTCAAGAAAAAAGTCGAAATGAAAATGAAAAAGATTACAATTGTACCACAGCTGCTATACCCTCTGAGTTACTGCAATCGTACGTCAGAATCGGTTTTAGCAACAAGGAAGGAAGTGATTTCTCTTTTAGCACATAGAGTTAGTGTGGTGAGGAGTATGGAGTAAGCTGTGTCTGGTCAAGCTTTGTACGAAATGCTGGTAATGAACAGATGTGAGGTTGTTGATGGTTATGCCATCGTGCAATAAAGACGATGTATGTTGTGGCCCGATACTCCATCACAGCGCTCATTTTAATAAAAAAAGATAAATAACATTTTTATGTTTTTGGAAGAGGAAAGAGAAACATTTTAAATTAAAAAATATATATAATAATAAAAGGTTCAGAAAGAGATAATAGAATTCAATTTTCACTGCTTAAATATTTGTATTTTCCCACACAGGAAAAAAATCTTGTGATTAAAAAGGATTGAATTTAGCAGTTGTTGCTGGATAAGGACAAATAGCTAGCAAACATGCTACTGATTATCAATTATCAGTTAATAATCAGCTTTATGTTTTGTTTTTCTTTTTATTAGTAATATGTTAAACTTGTTTAAATATTTGCAACATTATAATTATTTAAAAACTGTGTTTTACCATTTAAATAAAAAAAATGTTATTCTCTTATCTTATTCTATTCCATTATTTTTCTTTTTGCTGTTGTTACTTTGCACAGTCCACTTTCTGCTGTGACACAACTAATTTCCGAGATGTGGGACTAATAAAGGTTTATCTTATCTTATCTCTGCTAACATAGCTGCAAACATTTACAGCTATTACAATGAAAAGAAAAAGAAATAAGGTTTGAGTAAGCATTGAGCCACCAACCAACCTAATAATGAAGTGCCTAAAAATACAATTTAAAATGACTCTTTGCTAGGTATGAAAATGTGCCCGATATCCTCTGAAAAACTTTGAAAGAGCTTCTGAAAGTCTGGACAGCTATTACTCAAAAACACTTAAAGTTTGGCTTCTTTGAAGCAGAGTACAGTACTGTGTAACGCAGACACTAAAGCTGATGCGCCAGAATGTCATACGAACGATTCCTTAAATACATGGGGGAGCAAGCGAGTCAGATACCAAGGGCACAAAGATGAAGCAGGTCTGATCAGCAACAGTTTATTTCCCGAGGCAGTAGAAATAAAACAACCCAAATACTAAGAAAAAAGTATACACCAAAGGCCTATCTCCCCTCACCACACTCCCTGCCGGTAACTGATGCCCTCAGGGGTTGGTGCGTTGGTGGTTCTTGGTGTCCGGGGCTGGGCGCTCAGGTATGTACCAGCTCACTCCCGGTGACTACTTGGCGGGGCCTGGTGCCTGTTGCTCGGTCAGGCCTCTTCCGGGGCAAAGGGGGCCCTCGGGCCTCCGGCCTCTGGGCCTGGGGCTCGGTTTACTCTGGCACAGCTGGCCGCCGGCAGAGCCGGCGGGCACGCCACTGCAGCCCCCTCTGGCTTCTGCTCCGTGGCCACCAAATGGGACAGGCAAAAAAAAAAAAAAAGAAAAGAAAAAAGTATACAATAAAATGTTCTCCATATGCTAAAATTCCCACGGAGACTAGATAAAACAATTCTAAAACCCATAAAAATACCATTTTCTACTTGCACTAAAATCCACTGGTGTAATTGTCCCACAACCCCAGATGAATGCTCATTATGGGTCCACCAGCAGGCCAGAAATTCCTTCTCCAGAGCGGGCTCCACGCCAGCCTCATCCCAGAATGACGAGGAGGAGCCTCCTGTCCCCCTCTCGTCCCTTCACTGGACCCGTCACATCCCAGCCCACCTCGCATTTTGCACCGGAGTCTGTCCCTATCAGCTAATTGTCCCATGCCCAGCCAATCCACAGTGGATTAAAACAATGTAGAATAAAATGCTAAAAACCATGCAATACGAACATTAGAATAAAATCATGCAATAAAAACTACTCGCAAATAAACGCTAAAATCAAAATAAAACCAATATAAAAGATAAATACAAAGTTCCACTGTGTGACAACTGTACTTGAGTTGTTAACAGCAGATGCGTAACACTAAAAATATATCTATAATACATAATACATAATAACTATATATTATTATGTATTGTGGCATGAATTATATTACTTCATGCCATTTATATATAAAAAAATATAATGCAGGTAAAAATAAGGACCATTTTGAAAACCTCACAGTCAGAAACTGTGAAATCTTTGCTTTAATCGAGAACTCGACACCTCATGTTTCAGGACACTTCTTTGAAGGCGAAGGGCATCTTCATTCGTGCAGTGGTCCCAGACTCTCCAGCTGCCCGGTGTGAGAAGCTGTTACCAGGAGACAGGATCTTGGCTGTTAATGGAATCAGCCTTCTTGGACTGGACTACCAAAAGTAAGAAATCTATCATATCTCATATTTAAAGAATTTGGCACGAGCAACTTTGTTTTCATATCTTTCCCTGTTTCAGCGGGAGGGAGCTGATCCAGTCGTCAGGGGCCAGACTGAGGTTACTCGTGTCCAGATCAGACTGGATGGCTAAGATTATACAGAATGAGTGCTGACGCTACATTTGCTGAGAGACTTGTGACACACCATCAGCACTTAAAGATGATTCTGAGAGCTTTTGGAACTTTCAAGTTAAAGGATATGGACAATTTAAAGAAAATCTTCAATCTTCTATCAGGTTTTAGATGTTTTGCAGCTTTTTAATTTACATCACAGTGGCATCATAGTCCTTTTTTGTGTATGGTCAAGGTTACATTAGCGTTATCATTTCCATTGGTAGAAGACAAGACCTTTTCTCTCCATGCTCTCTCCAACTACAAGACCATCACCACAAGAACAAGAAAGCTGATGCAATAACACACATGGAACATTTTTCACAGTGTTATTTAAGTTCAACTCTCTTGTTTAGTCATTAGACATTTCTGGGTCCAAGTATTTCTTCACTTCAAAAGAAGCAGACGAGCCCTGAGGCACTACTGGGAGTAAAAAGCGTGGCTGTTCTCCGAAGTTTTGCAATATCATTTAACATTCAGACATCCAGAAGTAAGTAAGTTAGCTTGTTGACATGTTGATATACCATACTCTGATTCAAATATATTTTTAAAAACAACAACAAACAAAAAATTAACATGTAGACCACTGCAACAACTGTAAAGGTAAATGAAGACAGAAATCTGTCTTCCAGCAATGTTTGGAGGCTTCTTGACATATGATCATCTGCTACTTATGACAATAAAGCACATATAAGCATATCGACTAAGTGAAGATGTAGGATGTGGATTCAGTTGTTCTTATTGTACATGTCAAAGAGAAGGCTCTGAAAATGGACAAAACTTCAGTCAAGAGAACATCTGAAATAAGACCATCTAAAACAATGTGTTACTGGATGGTCTGGATTTCTTACCATGAACAAGTCCTGAATACTTTGAAAAACAAAGGGTTTTTTCTAATTGTATGTGTCTTGGCCCTTCATTCACATGTCAGTGTTTAGATTTTCAGACGTTTTTTTTTTGCATTTATATATGGACAAGAAAAACAAAGATTTTGTCACGCAATGTCAAAGTTGTACACCTTTTTGATGACAAATTGTGTTAATGTTTGTAGGTTTCTTACTGGCTAACGTGTCTATAAACAGTTAGGATTATATCACTGCAGCAAAAGTGGAGAAAAAAAAAACAAAAGCAGAAAACCCCTTTTTTAAAAATAAAATATGCAGATTAAAAGCCACTTATGCAGTGCCTTCACTTTTTCAGACTGTATTTTTTATATTGTCTATGGCTGCATATCAATAACTTGTAAAAAGAAAGATCAAACTCAACTTAAGAGAAAGTTGTTTATTTTTCTTCAATCATAATTGGAAATTTCTCCTTCACATGTTTATATATACTTTTTTTAATTTTTAAATGAGAATGGACAGAACCAAGAGACAGGAAAGAGAAAGAAGGAAAGAGAAGCTGGGAAGTGAGTTTACAGAAGGAGAGGGAAAAGAAAAATAGAGAAGAGGGATAGAGAGAGAAAAGACGCTGTAATCATAGCAACAACCAACATATGCATAAGTAACACTAAATAATAAATACTGCATGTTGCCGAGCAGCACACAGTACTAATAATGCACGATATGTTTAGAGGCAGCAGCCAACCCAGACAGTGTGTGTCTGTGAGGAACCATGGGCACAGCTGTGCTTGTGAGCGTGTTTGTATTCAAAAGGTTTCTCCATGTAAGTGTCTAATAGTACATGTGGGGAGCCATAGTCCTGCCCCCCCGGACATGAAGCAGACATGGAGGAGATCCAGGCCATAGCCATCCAGAGGCCCCCCAGAGCACGAGAGCCCAAAGGGGGACCACCACAGGGGCACCTAGAAAAGAGCTGAGGAGAGCCCCAGACAGGAGTCACCCAGCAGCCACAGTGGGCCTTCAGCGATGACCATGCAGGCAGCCGGCCAGCCAGAGCAGACCGAGTCCTGGTCCCAAAGATCCGCGAGCCCTCATTGTAATTAAACATTTTGAGCCATCACCTCAAAGCAAGTCAAAATCAAATTTACAAGATTCCCTCATTTCTGTGTACTCCAACTGTGTAATCCAAAGACATGACATTAGTGTAAGTGGTAACTCCAAATTGGCTAAAGGTACGAATGTCAGTGTGAAGGGTTGTCTCTCTGTTATCCCTTTGGTAATTGGCTACATGGCCACAGTGGGGATATGCTCCAGCCCAACTGATACTCTGAATTGGATAAATTGGTAGAACAGGTCACCTACTAACTGGAAGGTTGGTGGCTTGATCCCAGTCTGGTCCAGTCTGCATGCAAAGTATCCCTAGGCAAGATAGTAAACCCATGTTGCTCTCCGATGCATCCATCGGAGTATGAATGTTAGGTAGGAAGCACTTAGAAACAGTAGAAAAACATGCTTGTGCGAATGGGTGAATGTACAAGTTGTGTAAAATGCTGACCCATCTGGAACTGAAGGAGATTTATGCCAGGCTTATTTTCATTGACGTTATGTACTGTAACAGGGCGGCCCTTAGCGGCTTTATCTTCCCAGAGCCAACCACGAAGCCCAAGTACTCCACTTCTCTCTTGGCTATGGAGCACTTCTTGGGATTGATAGTCAGTCCAGCCATTCTAATGGAGTGTAGCACCTTCTGTAGGTGAATGACATGCTCTTCCCAGGACTCGCTGTACACCACCACATCATCCAGATATGCTGCAGAGAATGCTGACACATCTCTCAGTACATGGTCCATTAATCGTTGGAATGTCGCTGGCGCACCTTGAAGCCCAAATGGCATGACTTTAAATTGGTACATACCAAAAGGAGTTTTGAAGGCTGTCAGCTCTCTCGCTTCTGGTGCCAAAGCCACTTGCCAGTATCCTTTACACAGATCGAGTGTTGTAATGTACCTTGCTGATCCAACTCTCTCCAGCAGGTCATCCACCCTGGGCATTGGGTAGGGATCAAACTTGGATACTGCATTCAAATATCTGAAATCAATACAGAATCTCAGGGTGTCATCTTTCTTTGGTACCAAAACAATCGGGCTCACCACTCACTACTTGACACCTCAATGATTCCCAGGTCCAACATCAGTTTTATTTCTTTCTGCAGCACTGGCACCAACCGTTCTGAAATTCTGTAGCTCTTTTGTCGAACGGGTGCATCCTCCTTCACCCGTATCTTGTGCTGAACCAGTGATGTGAAGCCTGGTGTTTCTCGAAAGAGCTGTGGGTCCACGAGTGGTTTTATATCAGCCTGCTCAGTAGGAGACAAATGAGAAAGGTCAACTGAAGCACAAACTTGAATGTTAGTTGGAAAGAACTTCTCAGTCACCTCCTCATCCTTAACTGAACGCACCAGTAACTGATAGACCGGCTCTTGTCGGCTGTGGAATTCCTTCAACAAGTTCATGTGAAATGTCTGATATTTTTTAACTCTTTCTGGCATATTCAGTTCATAAGTGACTTTACTCACTTGTCTGACGATCTCGTATGGTCCATGCCATTTTGTCAGCAGCTTGTTATCGCTGGTGGGAAGCAATAACAGTACTTTCTGACCTGGAAGGAAGACCCTATCCCTGGCCTTCTGATCGTACCATGTCTTTTGATGTTTTTGTGCAGCTTTCATGTTGTCTTGCATCAATGATGCCATTTTCTCCAACCTCTCTCTCATGGTGATGACGTAGGCTGCGATGTTTTCGCCCTCTGCTTTGGATTCCTCCCAGCAGTCCTTAAGCAGATCCAGGGGGCCTCTCACTTGGCGACCATATAAAAGTTCAAAAGGCGAGAAGCCAGTGGAAACCTGCGGGACCTCCCGGTAGGCGAACAGAAGGTATGGCAGCCATTGATCCCAGTCAGCACCTGTGTCAGAGACAAACTTACGCAGCATACTTTTGAGAGTCTGGTTGTATCTCTCCACTAGCCCGTCCGTTTGGGGGTGATACAGGGTGGTCTTAAGTCCCTTTATCCCTAACAACTTATAAACCTGCTGCAACAACTTGGATAGAAAATTCGGTCCACAATCCGTCAGAATTTCTCTTGGTATGCCTACCCTAGAAAAAAGCTGCAGAAGACAATTAGCGACGTGACGGGCTTTAATTGATCTGAGTGGGAAGGCCTCAGGAAACCGTGTCGCATAGTCACATATGACTAATATGTAGCGATGACCTGTGGATCTCCTCTCTAAAGGGCCCACGATATCCATGCCTAGCCTCTCAAACGGTGTTTCAATAATTGGCAGTGGTTGCAACTGGGCTCGTGCTACTCCTTTGCCTGAGGTCAACTGACAATTTTCACAGGAACAGCAAAACTCAGAAACTTGGACATACATCCCTGCCCAAAAAAAACGGCTACTGATCCTATTCAGTGTTTTGTGAAAAGCTATATGACCTGCCCATGGAATTGAATGACCCAAATCCATAACTTTGTTTCTTAACTGTTGTGGGAGTGCTACAGCTTCACACTTCCCCTTTCTCTGGTACAAGATGCCTCCTTTAATCAAGTAAACAGTGTCCGCAAGACAGCTTACCTGACCTTGACTAGCCCCCTCTACCTATGTTACCTTCTCAAACCAGGGTTTTAGAGTAGGGTCGCTTCTTTGGAGTGCACCTAAATCTGAGGGAACATCAAACTCAAGTTGGTTATTTGGCTTAGGGAACAATGCTGTACCCTTTTCCCCTGAGCCTTTGAACTTTTCTCTTCTTTTCTGAGCCCTAGACTTCCTAATCTTCCCTGGCTCTGTTTCGAGAGACTCCTCAAAAAAAGGGTAGCTCTTTCATCATTTCCTTTGCACTTTGTGCCCTTGTGACTACATGACAGGGTTTAAATGGCTCAACTGTCATATCTAGAGGAAGGGAGCTTCCAGATTCATCACCTTAGCCTTGAATGTCTTTCTCAGCACTCACTTGAGGGTCATAATCTGACTGATGTATTAGATCAAAAAGAGTGGGGATGTCATTACCAAGTATCACTGAATATGGCAAACTGGGAACCACAGCTACCACTAACAAGTGGGTTTGACCTCCCACTGTCAGGTAAACCTCAGCAGTGGGGCACCTGTGTTCGTCTCCATGCACACAACTTATTGTAGCCCCAACCCCACTTAGCTTTTCTCCTGAAATTATGCTAGAGTGTACAAGAGTTTGGAAGCACCCAGAGTCAAGCAAAGCTTCCTCTTTACGCCCATTAATTAAAACAGGGACAGTACAAGCTTCCTTTCCTACCGGCTCTGTGGCTGGTCTTGGAACTGCACACAAAAGAGATGGTTTTGACTTAAGGGCAGGGCAAAATTGTTGTGTATGGCCAAAGTTATGACAGTGATAACATTTAATATCCTGAACTGAAGACTTAAAGGATTTCTTCACATTGTGAGGTCTATGAGAAGGGAGCTGCCTAGAACTAGAAAGATTTCTAGCCTGAACTTGACCAGAACCCTGTTCACCCCCAATGGACTTACTTGGTTGGGTGTAGTGGGTCTCCCGGCTGAAGTAGGTGCTCTTGCTTCCTTTTCTGGCTGAAGTGAAAACCTCTGCGAGGCTAGCTGCTTCCTTTGCCGTCTTCGGATCATGCTCACGTATCCAGATCTCCAGCTCTGGGCTAACCATTCTCAAAAACTGCTCCAGAATTATCTGCTCAGATATTTCTTCTACAGTTGATTTTTCAGGTTTAATCCATCTTGAAAACGGGTCTTTCAATCTTACATAAAGTTCACGTGGCGTCTCACCTGGTTCAACTTTCAGAGATCTGAAGCGGCGTCTGTAGGTGTCAGCAGTGATCTCATATTTTACCAGAATTGCCTCTTTCACCTTATCATAATTCTCAGAGTCTGTTAAATCCATAAGAATGTAGGCTGTGCGGGCTTTACCTGCCAACAGGGAACCAGACGAATAGCCCACTCATCTCTGGGCCATCGACACACGTTTGCCATTCTTTCAAACGTAGTCAGAAAATGTTCAATGTCATCTTCTGTAGACAGAGGAAAAAGTTTTGGTTCACTTAAAGACTTGGACCCACTGGCCACTGGAATGTCTTCACCTTTGAATCCAAGTTCTTGTTCTTCAGATGTTGTAGGGGGCGCTGGCGCCTCTGGTGGATCAGGCTTATCAATTACAGCGTTAACTTGTAGCTGGATTTGCTGAAATTGATGCTGCATGCCTTTCCACCTTTGCTCCTGACGTGACAAATCCTTCTCCCACTTTTGGTCTCTGGCTGCTTGAGACCGCATAAGAGATTTCACCAACCCTGTCAACTCCTCCAATTTGTCCTCAGGGCTTGTTGCTGCCATGGCCTCTAGCTCAGATGAAGCTCCAACTCCTTCATCAGGCTGCTCCTCTTGGCCTGGCTTTCTTCCACCTCTTGTCATCATCTTCTCACTGTGCCATGAGTGACACACTTCTGACACCACTTGTAACAGGGCAGCCCTTAGCGGCTGGTAGTGATGGCCCGCTTGAAGCTGACGCTCCGGAGCGTGTGTCGAAAAAAACAACACACTGGTTCAGAAGCACTGTGTCGAGGCTTGCTTCGTTTGGCAAAGGTCACGTGACCAGTGACGTCCGAAGCTTCATTACGCACGTAACTGCTTCGGTACCTGATTCAAACGGATATAAGGAAGTGAATCATCCACGGGATTCGTGGAGTGTGTTGATGGTGACAGATAGCGACGAGGTGATCATTCCACTGACAGATATGGAGCCAGCGAGGAAGAGAGGACGTTATGGCGTGTGGAAATATTTTGAGTTGATTTTGCTCAATTCATTTTATCTGCCGAAGTGAAAAACTTGAAATGTCCAAAATCATGTTTTCATAATGTAAATATCATTACAGCATATGACTTTAGGAACACTTCCATGTGAATTAAAGCTAATGAAGACTACAAAAATGTATTTGACACTATACGTACATTACATTGCTACAGTTTAGAAAATCATTTTGTTTATTGTTTTTAGGTGATAGTCTGCAGGACCCAGGAATACCTGCATATCTACCAGCTTGCAGTGTGGTTCCTGCACTCCACAGCCTCTTCTGTTCCATGCAAGTGGATTTTCTCCAGGGCAGGAGAAACTATTTCTAAGAAAAGAAACAGACTCAGCCAGCGCACAGTAACACTAATCCTCTTTTTAAATGTAAATAACAAAAGGGCTACCTTACATTGATCATGTTTTTACTTTGCAAGTTCTTGATTAGGGATGGGTTTTGATTATCGCTTTTCTGATTACAATCCATGCTAAATTGAATAAAGTGATATTGATTCATTAAAATCCCGTGTCGATTTGTAAATTAACGTTATTATGCCTGAAACGCCAGCATCTCAGGTTAAACCTCACAACATGTCGTCAAACACCATGCAGCTAAAACAGTAACTAGGAGCAGGTTTACGGATTCTGCATACAAACGTAAACACAGAGCGCGGACCCGACGCGTCAGAATCAGATTTTGGTGCGTCGTCGGGTCCGCGCTGTGTTTGCCTCTTTTTTTCCCCGCTGGCTTCTGCAGCTGCAGGTTTCATAACTCTCTGTTTACATCTCTAATTAAGTCTCACATGTATCAGCTTTCTTTTAATAGATACGAAATTATGGATATATACTGTTAAATGATCAGACTTGTAATATTTCTGACTGAGGCAAAACTTTCCAGATTCCAATCAAATTGAATCGGATCCTGTATCGAATCAAAAGGATTCTACAAATCAGTGACGATGCAGCCCTACTCAGCCCCCTAAGCATTTTCCCTTTCCAGTTCACAATCAATCCCACCCCTAGGTCAAAAATATGTATAGGAATTGGCCTAATCTAATATTTTGTATGAACCTGTCCAGCTGTCCAGTGATTAAACGACAAGTAGATGGAGGCAGGACTTCACAGCAGGGGCATACTCCATAATGTGCTGTGCATTATCATATGTATATTATATATATTGCTCACTTATTGTATTTACCAACATCAAGGAGTTATGAGCAAAGAAAGGCCACCATAGTGCATGTTTAAATAGGGAAAGTTTATTGATTAAAATGTATTACGCAGATACGCATTACATTTTTTTCAGCCCCCCAATCGAGAAAACAAAACCAATTACATGTTCAAAGCAACGGAACGGTGGCCCAATATCAGAGAGAACTCCACTCTTGAGTGAGCAGTGATAATTGAGCAGTCCGTTTTATTTTGCAGATTCAAGCTGCTCTTCAAAATTTTCACCACCAGATGTCACCGGAGAGGACTGTGTTGAAAAGCTTCGAGTAATGAACCGTTTTTCAATACAAGCTTCAGTGCTTCGGAAAGCTTCATTTGGCCATCACTAGCGGCTGGAAACACAGTGAGATGGACCAAGGCAAGTGTAGTGGAACAAAAAAGCATTTATTTCCTATACAGCTCCCCTTACAACAATTAATTTGTCAAGCTTCTTCACAGCACAAAAAACCACACTCTAATGACAACTGGCAGCCTTAAATATGTTCAGCTGTCACAGACTAAACCATTATTCCACTCTCAGGTAAATTCTTAAATCCCAACCTTCCACCACAATATCCAATATATCAATAAGAATAAATAAATACATAAATACATTTTCACATTTACATATTAATAAATATTTCACACTTTAATGTTACACCAAACCCAATGTTATAAAAACCCAGAAACCCAAGCACAACAAGATTCACCACACTCTCTTTACCAATGGTCTCTCCCGGAACCTTTAAATGGTGTCTGGACCCCAGGGGAAACCTTTGCCCAAACACCTTGAAGAGGACACAGGCAAGAAAGGTGAGTAATCATTATCTTACAAACACTTATTTGCACCACTTTTATCCCTAGATTTCACACACACTTGCATTAGTTTTCCTTACTGGTAAACCTTAATCAAAATCTCAATCACCATTCTTTTCTCCTGACAGACAACCACCACATTCCTTGAGGAGCAGCTGTGCAGGATCTGAAATAAGGCTACCAACTGATTTTAAAATTCCCAATAAATAGTCAATAAATATTTAAACTTCTTGTGTGCAAATCCATGCTTAAAGTGCAATGCTAAATAAAGTGTTTGATAAGGTGCTTTTAATAAAGTGAAAGGTGTGCTCTAAAGTGCTATACAGATAATATAATATAAATAAATATAGTAAGGGAGTCCTCTTCCTTACATGTACATATATACATATATATATATTTTCTAGTATTTCTGATATTTGGAGAGTTGTGTAATCATTTGTACGCATGCTAAAAATCCACACCACCATAACCAAAAAAAACCCACACTGAACCTTTCAGGCAACATCAGCCTGGTTGCTTAAATGAATCTCTGCGTTCATTGTTGATCCCTTGTGGGCGACACAAAGTCTCACTCTGTACTTCACTTACTTGGAGCTTGTCTTGTTGGAGGAGGGCGATTTTTACCCCTCACTTTTCCTTACAACCTGCATCTTGTTTGCTAGAAGAAAAAAGGTACTCATTTAGAGAACATGTTGACAGTCGCCAAGCAATACTTTTGACCTCACATAGTTTAATAAAAAATGGTTGCAGATTATCAAAAGTCTTATCCAGGAGAATACATTCTGAACACCTGTACGGAGATTGCTAGTCACGCAAAACATAAGAATTACGAAATTAAACGTAAACTTGGAATTCCTTTGTAAACCAGTGTAGCGTTTGTCATTTTGACACACGGTCCACACACTTTGACACACTTTTCTGCTCAGGTATAGCCTTACTGTCGATAGTCTGTGCAGGTGTGAAGGCGTTAGCGCGGTTAGCTCGTTAACGCGTTAGCGCCATGCAGCCCCACACACGGGGCGATCTGTGCTAACTCGCTAACAGAGATATGCCATGTTAATGCAGTTATGCCGTTAACGTCATTTTAACGAGATTAACGCTGACAGCACTTATTATAATATTAAATTTGGGACACATCATCAGTAGTGGACCTTGGATTCATTGGGCGTTTCAGCCATTATCACTAGACACCATCCAGGAAGGCCCTGCCAAGGTTGATCAGGCCCAAGAGTGTGTCACTGGTTTACGTTAGATTGTTATTTCTCTTCTACTTTCTTCTATTTAGTTAACTACAATTTTTTTTCTTCTATCAGTTCGAAATGAAAATTAATACTTACCCTTTAATATAGAGCCGGATGGGGGCGCCTGATCTGGCATCCCCCCACCGGATCGAATCGGGCTGTACGCTCTACTGAAAAGTTTTGTCAGTGCACTGCAAGAGAAATGTGTGGAATGCTGTGGCTACTGTAAAACAAATGCTTCTGTTTAGTTCATCAGCGACATCCCTAACACTGTATATGTATTCATCTGTGCAAAGAGGGAATTAATGGAATTTCAGAGAGCACTTGAAGAGATGGAAACTTAATAAAGAAGGCACAGATGAAGCTGAAAAGAGCAAAGGACAAGGGTCAACAGAGTTGCCAGTAACCCTGAAATGAGGTATATGGGGACAGGGTACTTTGACCGAAAACTAAGGACCTTCTGATGACTACTGAATACCTTTAGTAAATATTTGAATACCCAATAAAGTCAAAGTACCTATCAGTAAAGTAAATAAATAAACAAATAAAATTGCCACAGACTATATCCTGTCTATACTATGCACAGCAACATCAATGTAAATACAGGCACACGTATTAAGACAGGCAAACACACAAACGAAACAGATCTGTTCAGCTCAGTGTTTTCCACCAATAGGAATGCGTGTGTAGTCATCCTTCAGGAATGTTCTTCGAGTGTTAAGCAACAATTTGAAATATTTTTTACTGTGAACAAAAACATTTTATTGAAAATCCTGTAGGATGTATATCACAGCAAAACGTATAATAGACACGCCAAGTCCATCGCATCCACCGTGTCAATTTCACATTTTAACTCTCTGAAACATGAAATGGACATGCATGCAGATGTTGCATTAACGTATGGGAAGATGTGAAGAAGTTAAAATTGGAACAGGCTCATGAAGTTTATAGTGGTTTGTCCGCTTAATCTAAAACTAATTATACTCTCCTGAAAGATGCTATGAGGAGGTGTTTGGATCCTTGTGATAGTGAAGATTGCAACTGTGTGAATTATTCTACATGGAGGAAGTTACATAATGAAACAGTCCAGGAATTTTGCATTGCCTCACATAGGCTGGTATGTAGAGAGTACACTTCTACTGATAATGATACACATATGTGACACAAGACTTGCTGGCAAGGGATCATTTTATTACACATGTGGGATGTAGGATTTTGCATGTTACTCTTAGCAGTTCTAAACCAGCAACATTAGCGGCTGCAATAAATTTGACTGCAGAATTGGAACTTATTAGAGGTTTGCAAAATGGCCACTTGGCTCAGGATAGTAATGTAGTTGTAGAACAAAAGTCAAAGAGGGATGAGCAGCTGGAAGTTTTACTTGGTGTAGTGGAAGGGAGAGCGGTTCAGTGCCTGAAATTGGAGCCCACGCATTTTGCTTCTATTCCCACAGTTGTCTAAGGAGCTTGGAAAGAAAAGCGTCTGGACTTCTTTGAGTTGCTTGAAGACGTTTCACCTCTCATCCGAGAAGCTTCTTCAGTTCTAAGCAGGGGCGGATCTAGAGAAATTTTCTTAGGGTGGCATGAGGGTGGCAAAGAAATCAAATGGGGTGGCAAAATCAAAGCCTTTTTTTTTCTCCAAACACACATGTAGGTGGTTATATATGGTTAAAATGATTCAAATGCAGTAAGTATACACGTTTTTCATATATATATATATATATAGAGTCTATAACTTAATTATTGTCTGTAGCCCACATAATTACACACTTTAGTTACATAAAACATGTGAGTTTTGATGTTATGTACTGTATAGCCTGTATAATAAATAAATATGTAGCCCAATAAGTATAAACTCCAGAAAGCTACACAACATGGGGCGGTTCATTTACAAACACAAGTCTAACTTAAGTTTCACACTGTTTTTTGTTAGAAAACAATCACATTGTTACAGCTTAAATTACACAAAATGTCAGAAATCTGCACTGTCATGAACAAAAATGTAAACCTAATTTTTCATGATTTGTTGGATTAACCCACTGAGGTCTGAAATAAAACCGGCCATTTTTGACTCCTTTTGAGTTGACGTTTGTGTTTCACCCTCAGATTGTTTAATTTTTTTCCCCCCCTTGCCTTGTTTGGTATCATTCTTTTCAGCTCAACTGAATTTAGTTGTTTTTCACTGACATACTGCATTAGTACTACTATTACTATTAATAGTACTATTACTGATCTGAAATCACACAAAGAACTTAAAATCCTAGTAGTATTTTTTTACTGTAAAAACCCCCACAGACATCTTGAGTAAATTTTTATAACTTGAAATGCAAATATAAAATAATTGTACATTTTGTAAACATATACAACTATTTATCTAAAAATGCAGCCAATACACCTGCTGTTTTTTTTTCTACAACCATTTAAAAATATTACTAAAACTAAAATGAGAGAACAATCAGGTGTTGCAATAAGATGCCCCACAAATGATGTGTGCCAGTAAAAAAAAAGTTTGTCCACCAAAAGACAGAGAACAGCACAGGGATAAACCTGCAGGCCTGACAACAGCAGGTGTATCACTCCGCTGGTTTTCTACTTAGTGACAGTGTTTACATTGCAAATGTGCCTTTGTGACATTCATTAGTGCCCTCACTGACACACAAAACAAAACGACTACACAACAGAACAACTACACAAGACAACACAACACTAAGAATCCACTCCACACTAAACGTTTCTTTACTGTTTTCGTGCTTTCCTTAGAAAACGCTTTAAACACACACACACAAAATCGTGATGACAGTATTTAGAAAAAAGCGTGCCTTATATATATTATCACAACTCTAGATTTACTGGCCTGTAATTAAAATTTAAAAACTTTAAAGTCATAACTTTCAATGTGGGCTGAAATAGAGACTCAGGGTGGCTGCAGCTTGTTGCTATGTCAGCTTACATCAGTCATGTGATTTGCAGGTGCAGCGTGGACCACAGAGGGTTAATAACACTCACCTTCCTTCCATTTCCAGAGTGTAACATCCAACCACCTGTGTAAAATCCGAAATTCCCATGGTGTTGTTCAAAATGTGCTCTGGCACAATCAGAAGCATTGCTTGTTACTTTTCTTTCCAAGCTCCTTAGACTACGATGACCTGGATGACTGAGAACCTTCACAGACATATTCCCAGTTATTCCCACTCTTCTCCCTCAGCCTGCTAGTTCCAGTAACAGGAGAAGGGTTTTGGTAGTGTGACTGTAGTCCACACATATGGTGAAATTGCCCTTATTTCCAGGAAAGGAGGCGTGCATAGGGCCCAATACCTGTCCATCCCAACCCTTTTAGTATCTGTCAGAGGCTTGGAAAGTGCTAAAGAAGGTTCTGAATGCATCGATGGTAAATTAGGTGGGTTTGTACTGGTTATTACAGGGAAATCATATTCCATTATACCTAAATCAGTTTGGTTCTGTATTACTAAGGGGGGGGGGGGGGGGGGATCTGATTTGCAAGAGTATAGTAATGGGAGTGAAGAGCAGAAAATGGGGGGCTATGCATATTCTTGGGGGTTGTCAGTATGTTAGTTTGACTCTTTAGCCCTAGTTGCTAATTTCTTTTGGTTTTGTTAGGTTTTGTGAGGTTTTGACCTCACAAAACCTAACAAACGCATTTGACAGACATGGTAGTTTTGCATTCATAGATGAGGCGACGAAGATAGATAGAAAGGGGACTGGTGTTCTAGTGTGACGAGGGGAGGCTAGTTCCCTTCCTTACTTAGTATAGGGCTGGGAATAAGATGCCACCTATAAGTCCTTGCGGACTTTAGTTGCCATTGTAGCGCCAAAAAGTCATTGATTGAATTTAAACTGCTATAAATAACTTTTAAGCCTATGTATATGTGAAACGTACATTAAATGTATCCCTCATGAATGATATCAAGTTATCTTGAACCACAAACAACATTCCTGTCACAAGGTAGAAGCCTCAATCAGTTTTTTGACAGAGTGACTTTAATATATCCGTTATTTAACCCATACAACATCTGATTGACATTAAAAATGTATTTTTTAAGACCGATCCGGCCAAAGGATAGCAGAAATATAACAATAGATCTATAAAGATATTTTAAATTTTACACGAATCGTTCAATGATTACTTGGTCATGAATGCTTGAGCTTTGACAAAGAATCGCACACTTGTTGGAAAGTGACGCAAACAGAAGCCAGCGCGAGACCACAGGAGAAGCGGGAGTTGCGCTACAGTCTCGAGCTACAAAAACAGTGATAGTGCGTTAAGTTGAGACAAAGTCCAGCAGTTTTTCAGCTCGAAGCTCTCAGAGCTGTTTTCAGTGAGCTGCTTCTGCTTGTTGAAGCATGACTGAGACAGAGTTATACACGCTGTACAAAGGCGTCTATGTGCCTTCAAGTCTCCATCCGCCCGAGAGCCTCAGGTACTACGAGGAGTTTGCGTTTCGTCCGGATGACATCCTTATTGTAACGTACCCCAAGTCTGGTGAGTGATCGCGGTTCGACTGCAAATGGTTTCTTTTATGCTAAAGAGGGGTTTGTTTCAGTAGGCTGGAAGAGGATTTTTCAACCTGTCGTTTTCTTATTATAAGCAGCAATAACACTATATAATCGTCCTGGCGTTGGTCTAACACATCGTTTAAAACAAGGATTGCTCTTAGTTTCCATTTTATGCGACCACGTTAATGGTATGTATTTAGCATTAAATTTCATTGTGGGGTTTATTTTAAATGTGGGAACCTTGTTGGAAAGCTCTCATCCCCGACTGTCCGTTGAGTCTCCGGCAGAAACAGGTCTGTCAATGCCCGGCGTCTAAATATATATGGAACTCCAAAGTGTTCAAAATTAAATAAATAAATAGGTCAAGATGAAATAAATAACTATGTGAATAAATAAGACACAGATATGTAATGTGAGAATGATATTGTGAAATAATGGAACACATTTTGAAAAAAATGCTCATTATTGTGAAATATATTGCATTCTGCTATATAAATTTACTTATTATTGTGAAATATTATTTCATGGTCATTATTTTTCACAATAACAGAGATTATTCCTGAGGCATTTTATTTATTTCCAGCCGTTTTTAGTCCAAAATGACCTTTTTTCAAAGTCAGTCTTTATTTCAAAATCCCGTTTTTCCCGATGGTCTATTTATTTCATAATGCGACTTTTCAGCAGAATGACTTTGTCTGTCAATCAATGTAAGTGGGCTGGACCTTTGCACCTATTGGCTTATCGTTTACCATCGACTAGTTTTCCTGGATACCGGGACGGCTACTGCAGCTAGCAACAGCGTGCTAGGTCAAAAGTCACGGAGGATGGCGGACTGGTGTGAACTTCAGCCAGTTCTGCTCATTTAAGCAAATCAGATAGAGAGGGATCATTTACCTGTAGATACTGTTTTGAGTCGTTTAGATGTTTCTGAAATGCTTGGGATGATAATTGCTCTTCAAGATGTTCGCATCGATGACAGCATTGTCAAAGGTTTAAGATCAATTCAGCACCGTGTTCGTTTGGAATACGCCGAGGAAAAACAGTCTTCAAATGTTGGCCGTCCACGTCTAGAAATCCCGGTGCAGCACTCAGGACTTTAGTGCTGTCCGGGATAACCGTCGGGGTAATTGCCGATACATTTTCTGTGTCTCCGAGCACAATTAGGAGGAAAATGACGGAGGATGGTCTAAGGTAAGTTTATGCTGTAATTGAGCACCTGTGTGATTCTGTACACAGCATTGTTTAGGTGTTGACCTTCATTATGACGTTTGACAATGAATTATTATCGCTTACTTTTTTTTGTTACTGTCTAAACTAAGTGGGGCAGCTACGGCTAAAGCTATCGGCGCCATCTCGGCGTTGAGACACGTTTAGCAGTGTTAGCTGTTAGTGTGTTAACTCGGAGATTGGGGTCAGTGGAGCCTGTAGGAACCTTTTACACAGAGAGTAGACCCACCAGCTTTCCACAGTCTACTTACTTATCACATCTTGTTAGACAACAGGGTCATTAGTGCTTTAAATAGTACATAGTTGAATGTTTCATTGCTGTTTGCAGTTGATTGTTCTCTGATAACGCATAACAAGGTTGATGTTAAATAGCGAGTTTATTGAAATGGTTTTGTCTATTTCAGCAGCATTATAGATATACTTTCTCTGGTGTCTTCGGTAAAGCTAAAACAAGAATACATTTACATCCTTGGTTCTTTCAGCATTAATTGGAAAACTTTGAGATTTGCTGTGCGCCTCCCAAGCCATTCTCTTTTATCCCACCTGTCAGGTATAGATGGCAATACTTTAAACAAAGTTAAATTTGTTATACCTGAAGAGAACCAATCCTGACCTAGAATGGGTGAATGAATAATTAGTTGGTAGCCAATGCCTAAGCAACTCACATAGGCCCTGGCAGACTCAATAAGTCCATCTAGGAACAGCTGCAGGAAACACCTCTTCAGTTTAGATTTAAAACATGTGCATGCTCTTTCAGGTTGATGAGGATTATGGTGTGGACTGGACAGGACAACATAATCGCTGCCCATCAAATGAGATCACCATTCCTGAGATTCAGCTCCCAGATGCACTGAATGAACAAGACCCTGCTGTGCTACCAATACTTCAAAATCACTTGTAGAAAGACATTATTACATTTAATCAGTTTCTATGTCAGGAGGATTTTTTTTTTTTTTAAATTTCTACAGCTTTGTAGCTAATACTGACTCAAAACAGCATAACCAATTTCATTTTCAACAAAACAGTGAGTGGCTATAAAACAGGATTTGTTTTATACAGCTGTCACTTTAATGATATTCATTTCTTTGTTGGATATACAGTACATGTCAACTCTGAGCAGATTTAATACAATGAACACAGTAGAGTAGTGTAACATCTTAATTCAAATAATTTTTTCTAGAAATTTTTTTTGTATCAGTAGCGAGTATAAACAAAACATATTGTGTAATTTATAATGTACAGTGAACAACTGATTTTGATATCTGAACTCTTCATCAGTTTATATTAAAAAAGCCATAAATGCACACCTGTAGTGTGTATTTTTCACTGTCAAGTGTATTAAAAAGAACTAGAACTCACTAGATTGTCCGTTTCTTTGAACACAGTAATGTGATGCAAGAAAGAAGAAATGGTCTAATTTTACCATGTGGTTATGGAATCAATCGTAAACCAGACCAAAACCTGAGTCAGTAGAGTTGAGACACACCTGAATGTCCATTAGAAATGACTCATAGGTACAGTAGTGTGCAGGAAGACGTAGTACTTCAAAACCGGTGGAAGACTTTGGAAGATTGCTGTTGACCACTTCCACAGTCATTTCTCGGCAAGACTTCCCATCCTGTCCAAAACTTGATGAGGGCTTTTTGTTGTGCACAAGATGCTGCAACAGAAGATTGTTTTAAACTATAATGACATCCTATATTCATTATTTTGAATCTTTTATGGTCTTTGTGTTTACGTCTTTGTGCAGAATCCGTGTTCCTGCTCTCATTTACTGTTTTAGCTGTTTGGTGGTTCTTGAAATTTTGTGAGGTTTGACCGGAGATTCTGTGGAGAGCTTCATCCTAATGAGGGCTCATGTCCTGAGCAGGGATGCAGAGGAGGAGGAAGGTCCTGGACACATCAGTGGCTTATGTGCGTGGAGAGGAGAACCTGGCCGGCTGGAGGCCCAGAGGAGATAGCCTCATCCTAGAGCACCAGTGGGAGCTGGAGAAGATGGAGCAGCTGCAGGAGGTGGGGCCTTAAAAGATTCATAAAGAAATAAATCTGTTTAATATCATTGAGGGAAAAATGACTTTTCAGCTCAAAGAACAAAGTGCTATTCTAAAAAGTTTTTTCTTAGAGTACAGACGTTACATGACTAACCTCCCCTCTTCTCCCCACCTCACATTCGCCCCCATCTTTCGTCCAGGTGGAAAAGACCCGTCACCTTCTGGGAGAGGCGGCTCCCGTGGGAACAGCTCCCACCACCAAGTCCCTGAGTGAGTCTCTGTCCCCCAGCGTGAGCTCCGGCACTCTGTCCACGTCCACCTCCGTCTCCTCGCACATCTCCAGCACCACCTTTGAAAGCGTGAGAAGGAGCTGGCCACCAAGGTGAGAAAAACGTGGGCTTAGTGGGCGTTCTTGTTGCTGCCTTCTTCCTTCTCTGCTCGGAGCTGATCGGTCTTGTTCCTGTTGTGTTGTAGTGCCTGCGCCTTCTGACACGCACCTTCAATACTGAATACAACCAGCTGGTGAACAGCATCAGTGACTGCAAGGTGAGAAATAATACAAAGAAATTAAAAAATAGCCTTTCTGTGTCACATCAGGGAGTTCCTATATTGACGTCTACCTCATCCTGCTGTTGTTTCACTTCAGCTTTCTCTCATCTCACCGATCGGACGTGATCCATCCGTGACGAGCTTCAGCAGTGCCACCCTCACCCCTTCCTCTACCTGCCCCTCTCTCGGACTCCCGCTGTGGCTCCATGGGCCAGAAGTAAACATATTTTTAGGAACATTGACCTCGATCTGCAAACGGTTATTGACAGGTTATCTATTTGATTCTAACTTGGTGTGATTTGTGTTAAAGGACCCCTGAGAACAGCTCACGTGCCTCCAGTCCCTCCTGCTCAGACTGTGAAAACTTCCCGATGGTTCCCACTCTGGAGACCTCCTACCTTGCGCGGGCTGCAAAGAACGAGTTCCTGAACTTGGTGCCTGATATTGAAGAAATGCGACCAGGGTGAGTAATGCCATATTAACCCAAATACTGTCACTATGACATGTGTCTCACAGACCAAATGTAAGTCGACACTCATGTTCTCTAGTTCAAGCAGAAATGATGTGGATCGATTCAAATTCCTGAGCCTGGATGATTTCAGCTGGAAACAAACCAACTCTGCTTCTTCCTCAGATAATTCAGTTCAATTCAATTTTATTTATATAGCGCCAAATCACAACAAAAGTCGCCTCAAGGCGCTTCATAGATACAGAGAAAAACCCAACAATCATATGACCCCCTATGAGCAAGCACTTTGGCGACAGTGGGAATACCAAGGCGTTCCCAGGCCAGCTGAGAGATATAATCTCTCCAGCGTGTCCTGGGTCTGCCCCGGGGCCTCCTCCCGGTGGGACATGCCTGGAACACCTCACCCAGGAGGCGCCCAGAAGGCATCCTTGTCAGATGCCCGAACCACCTCAGCTGGCTCCTTTCGATGTGGAGCAGCAGCGGCTCTACTCTGAGCCCCTCCCGGATGGCTGAACTTCTCACCCTATCTCTAAGGGAGAGGCCAGCCACCCTTTGGAGGAAGCTCATTTCTGCCGCTTGTATCCGCGATCTCGTTCTTTCGGTCACTACCCACAGCTCGTGGCCATAGGTGAGGGTAGGGACGTAGATCGACCGGTAAATTGAGAGCTTCGCTTTTACACTCAGCTCTCTCTTCACCACGACGGACCGGTGCAGCGTCTGCATTACTGCAGCTGCAGCCCCAATCTGTCTGTCGATCTCCGGCTCCCTTCTCCCATCACTCGCGAACAAGACCCCGAGATACTTGAACTCCTCCACTTGGGGCAGGAACTCATCCCCGACCCGGAGTGGGCACTCCACCCTTTTCCGGCTGAGAACCATGGCCTCAGATTTGGAGGTGCTCATTCCTGCTGCTTCACACTCGGCTGCGAACCGTTCCAGTGCGTCCATAACCCTCCATATTTATTTAACCTTAAATTTGAGACTTTTTGTCATGTGGATTTATTTTTTCATTTCCAAAAGGGAAGCAGGTCACCACAGAATGTCTGCTCAAACATATTTATATCCAAATAACATGTGTAATGCATGCATGCATGCATTCACATATTCACACACAAACAAACTATGAAAATGTCAACATTGATTCCTCCCTCACAGGTCCTCGGCTTTACTGAGGTTGAAAAACCAAAGCCGGCAGAAGAGAAACCGACACAAACACAGTCAGAAACGTCGTCGTCGTCGCTACAGACGCCAATGCAGACACGGATGCAGACGCAGACGCAGATTCAGCAGCAAACCAGACTGCCGGGCTACCTGCTCAAGGTGGTAACAAAGCGAATAACTGTGATCTGACAGGGAAATTCAAGGTCTTAGCTCCAGAGTATCTCACACCAAACTTCCCACCACATATTAGATTAGATTAGATTAGATAGAACTTTATTAATCCCTCGGGTGGGTTCCTCTGGGAAATTCGATTTCCAAAAAAGCACAGCACCGACAGAAGTTACAGAGTTATACACACACACATATATATAAATAAAATATACGAAGGGGATAAATAGAATAAATAGGAATAAAAATAAAAATACAAGTGAATTGCACATTTCAAGTATTGAGTCTATTGCACTGTTGACTATTTACAAAAGTATTGCACAAAAGGTATTGCACAGTGAGGTGAAGAGGCACTACAGCTTAGTTGTTCCCCCCTCCTTTGTCCTCCTGTTTCCCCTCCCTCTCCCCTCCAGAGAGGAGTTAAACAGTCTGATGGCGTGTGGGACAAAGGAGTTTTTAAGTCTGTTAGTTCTTGTCTTTGGGAGAAGCAACCTGTCACTGAACAGACTCTTCTGGTTGTTAATGGCCGTGTGCAGAGGATGCCCAGCATTGTTCATAATGTCCATCAGTTTCTTTAATGTCCTTTTCTCTGCCACTGTCACCAGAGTGTCCAGCTTCATGCCGACCACAGAGCTAGCCCTCCTGATCAGTTTCTCCAGCCTGGATGAGTCCTTCTTTGCTGTGCTGCTCCCCCAGCACACCACAGCATAGAAAAGTACTCCAGCAACCACCGACTGGTAAAACATCCTCAGGAGCTTCCTGCAGATGTTAAAAGACCTCAGCCTCCTGAGGAAGTACAGTCGGCTTTGGGCTTTTTTATACAGGTGCTCTGTGTTATATCCAACACATAGCTAACACCTTAAAACAGAATTAGTAGAAAGCAGATTTATGCAGCAGGTGAAAAGTTCAGTGTCAACAAAAGCGTAACATCATACATGTTCTAAATGTTTAACATATTTGAGCGTTTGTTGCGTCTGTTTGTCCTTTTTCTGTATTCTTTCCAAAAGATGCAGGAGGCCTTGTAAATACAGATTACTACTGAGCCCTTCAGTTCCTTAAGACTTTGAATCCAATCATTCAGTGGATGTTAGTTATGAGAAAGCTATTACCAAATGAAAACAAACTAACATTGATACATTCAAAAAGGCCAATGCAGAGTTATGTTAGCCATATTAGCTGTCTTTCATCTGTCTTTGGTTCATCGTGGCTTTATAACACGCAAGTCTTCTCTGGCTGTTCACAGTGTCTGAAACCCCAGACCGACGAGGACGATGTCCACGCCAAGTTTGCCAAACTACTAACTGATCTGAACAAGGCTGATGCTCCATACTCCCTCAGTCTTGCCAACAGACTTTACGGGGATCGGTCCTACACGTTTCTCGAGGTGTGAGAGGAAACCTGTTGTTACTTAGACTTACAATAAATGACTAACCTGTGCAGTGAGCCCTGTTATAAGTCATGAGGCCAAAGCTGTGCACGTTTCTCCCTGCTCCCTGGATTTTCACTTACACAAAGTTTAGGACAGTAATGCTAATTTAATACCATGAAGTTGGCTACATCTAGTCAGTAGTAGTGGTAGTACACGTTCACTGTATTTACTGGAAACATTTCACAAGAATATGTTCTATGATAAAAAACAGACAAGTCTTCATAAAACACAGCAATAAAATAGAAACATTTGCATTAAAACTAAATAACACAAAAACAGTAAAACTGAAAAAATAGAACTAAACAGATAAAACAAAAATGAAATATAATCATTTTACAGTTTTATTTATTTACAGTTCATAACAAGAGACAAGGCACCATTTCTCTCCTTTGTGTTCCAGTCATCACAGCAGATTAAACTTTTAAAATATTTGCAAATAGTATAAAGAAATATATAAAGAAGTAAAACACTAATTTATTAATACTTAGAAATACTAAAATGTACATTTGTCAGCAAAAACTGCTGCCATCTGAACCGAAACGTTACAAACCAGCTTACCCACAATCTGTGTATTTTTCTATGCTGGCTACTTAAATTGGCATCCAACAAGCTATTTGCTTTAATCTTTTATTAGACAAAGGCTGACTGGTTAGTTCAAGCTTCAACTGCATCCAAAGGACTGAAAATGTTTTAACACAGTGACTGAACTTGATTGAAGTCTCCGTAGTTTGTTGAATCTGTTTCGAGTGACTTATTTTCACAATTCCAGGAATTTTTAAAAGGCACCAAAAAGCATTACAACGCTGAGCTCGAGTCTGTGGACTTCAAAGGAAATGCAGAGGAGGCCAGGGTCCACATCAACAGCTGGGTGGAGAAGCAGACACAAGGTAAGCATAATGTAACTTTAAATGATCTCCACTGTAAATCCTTGGGGATCAGTTGTGTTGTGTTCAGTTGAGACATTATTACCGGATTGTCCACCGTCCACATTATTTTCTGTTTCCAGTTCTTCCAGTCTAATTTCTATTCAGTATTAAGCAGCACTATCTCTGGGTTTTACTGTTTGGTTTCATGCTATTAATAAAACCATCACAGCAGTATGTTGCTGTAAATAGCAGGCCAATTCTTCTATTCTTATTATATTATGTGATGGGTACTTCTACTTTGATCACTTGTGTCTTTAACATATTTTTATTTTTCAGGCCCATTTAGGATTGGCTGCTATTGATTCTATATCTTTATATTATCTTAAGTGCAGCAGGAAATTCATTCATTGTTTTTATAAAAGCGCGATACAAATACAGGCCATTTATAAATCTACCATCTATAATAATAGGATACAAGGACTTTCTATGAGGGTTATAGGACTGTGGTGCCACCTGCTGGAAATGAGACAATCTTAATCCCAGTTGAAAGAAGACATTATTTTTGTAGGAGCCATTTTTGGGTTGATACCTTATGTTGCCGCTAGAGGTAACCTTTTTAAGTTTCTTTTTTTTAAACTTTATTTAACAAACAATGAGTATACAACATACGAACAGATGAAGTATACAAAACAACAGAACATGAACACAAAAAGCCAAGAGTAAAAGAAAAAGGTAACAATTATAAGAATACACGCAAAAATTCACATACATGTATTGTTTTGAGAGCCTTTGTGTATGGAGTGCCAG
Organism: Maylandia zebra; assembly: GCF_041146795.1. Taxonomy (NCBI): domain Eukaryota; kingdom Metazoa; phylum Chordata; class Actinopteri; order Cichliformes; family Cichlidae; genus Maylandia; species Maylandia zebra. Next base: position 5,952,622 of record NC_135174.1, on the reverse strand, counting down.
GACTGCCATAATGCATTAATTAAATACACCATTAAATAATTAATTAAATGTGTCAATAATTAATTAAAATTGGAATTAATTAATTAAATAAATAGTTATGACACATGTAATTAATTAATTATGTATTTCACATTTTAATTAATTATTGACACATTTAATTAATTATTTAATGATATATTGATTTATTTCATTTTGGCAGTCCTGGCGCCTGGCTCTCATCTTGAAATAATTTTATCTGTCAGCCTCACCCATCAAACTCAGGGGGCGGGGTTAACGCTGATCGAGTCAAAACCATTGCTTTGGCCTGGTGGCCATTGTTTCTAGCACACAACAACCGGCATGTGGAAGCTAACAGAACTGAGCTTTGAAAAACCCTGTTTGTGTGTTACCAAATACCGTTTTAATATTTTTTTAGCCGAGAATGTAGTGGTTTAATCTTCATGTGTCTGGTCGGTTTGTCAAGATACAGCCTCTTTGCAAAAGTGTTTCGATGATTTCGGAGATGTCTGCCCAGTCTCACGGCAAAGCGTGGGATAGACCCGCTCGCCTCGCAAGCAATCCCACCGACAAAGCGCAGGCCCCGGTACACAGCTGTAGTAACCCCCGCTGACTTCTTTTACTGAGGTTATATTTATCGGTGTTTTATTTCCTGATGTTCTTATGTGTCCTACGTGTTTCAGTCGCCAATTCTGAATTATAACTAACATTAAAAACATGTTTAAGGAGGAGAGAGAGCAAATAAATCTGTTTAACATCTGATCTTTGGGTTTTTGTTCAGTAATCAGCGTGACCTGTGTATAAACGCATAAAAGAGATAACGTGGGTGTTTCTGTCATGTAGTAACTGCTGGCTTTAACTGTACAAAGGTTGTTCGACACTATGAAACACATACAGACTTCATGATGTTCGGCTAATATTTTTATTGCGAATATTAATCATGAGGGTAAACGGCCCTGTACACCACGGAGCGAGGTCAGCATATCCACGATATCCACGATAGACTCAGTCTGCCTTCACATTTGATATGAGGCCAGCACGTATAGTGGCTGTGTCCTGTTTTAAGATCATACATGTAAAATTGTTGTCTGACCTCCGTCGATCCAGCCGCTCAGTCCGTGGTTACCATGGTTACTGCATAAGCAGCTATAATGTTAACAGCTGGCACTGAGGAAACCTCCCGGCAGCATGGGTGTTTATGTTTTTCATTGCAAAAGAACTGTCTGAATGGTCAACTGAAGTTAACTTGGATAAATTATAGTTAAGGAGTATCACAGATAACGCCTACGTGAGCTGTGCGACTGTTCGCCACTACACTGAAATAGGGAGGTCCTATTAACATGTTTAGTTTTAAAGGACACCTTCCTGCCTTTAGTCTCCTTCATGAGCAGTATTTTCTTCTAACATCCAGAAGTCTGCACCATGTGTTTCATAGTTTGTAACAAGCCTTTGACAGGTAAACATAAGAGAGAGAGAGAGAGAGAGAGAGAGATGACATAAGAAGAGAAAATGCTCTCAATTATGGAGACAGGCAAATGGTTCATTTATGTTTGATGTGTGTTTATTCCTCCCTAAATATCGTCGGTGAAGTTTGCCATGCACGTCAGATTTTCCTGTGCATTTTTATACCTCTGCCAACAGAGAGAGAGGAAAAAATCACATTCTAACAGACAGCTGGTGCTTAGAATACAGTTGAATAACTATTAAAAAACAGATGATATAATATTTCTGTCCAGCTTGCAGACTTCATGATGAACATGCTGTTGCAAACTCTGCTTCTCTCGGTGGAAATGCGCCTTCTCTTTCCTCTTTGTATAAAAACACTTTAAAAGTCAGTTTCATCTCAAAATTCACTGTTAAATCCAAAACACACCAGATAAAGAAAAGCGAATAGTTCAGTCTAACACATGTGCCAGTGAACCATTAAACGTCTGTGAAACTATGCAGTTATGAAACGTAACTTTAACCTCAGCCAAACCGATTTGCTCAGTTGTAAATAAAACAGCGAAGTAAACGTGACCCGACAGACAGAACCTGAGTGAATGAAGTCCAGCGTTTAACCACTGAGAGCTAAAACTCAGCTGAGGTTTGAAAGCTGTGTGCTGGTGATTGGACATCAGCCGCTGATGAAGCTGGTTTGCCTATAAAGGGCTCTGTAAGGAAACAAGCTCCAGCAGCTCTGCGCTCGGGGAAAACACTATATTTCCTTATCTTGTGCAGAAAAATGCGCTGACATTGCGTTATATCGAGCACTGGCTGCCCAGTTAAACTGTGACTATCACCAGGTAACGTAGGCGTGTTTCTTGAATTAGCAGCAGGTGTTAAACAGCTGACAGATGAGGAGGAGGATGCATGCAGGTAAACTGAGGGTCTGCTGAGCTGATCGCTGGTTTCGTGAGAAAAATGTCAGCTCGTTCTTTATGTTACAGAAGCACAGAGACACAAGACCAGGCGGAAAGAGACGATCGTTCGGTGAAAATGAGAATCTGCGAATGCAACATGTGGAACACGGAGAGTGAAATATGTAAACAAACCGGTTAACGTAACCCCCTGGGTGCACTCTGCATGCTAATTGTTAGCAGAGCTAGTGAAATCTCTGAAAACATCTGAGCACTTTTGCAAACATGTTCTATGTTGACAACCTGACCAGACATACGGCGCGACATTCGCGGCTAAAACACTGTTAAAAGTGTAGCTGGTGACAGAAAAACGGGGTATTTTAAAACTACACCACCACCATTGCTGCCTGTGATTTGATCTGCATTCTGGGATACCTGGCTGCCCCAAGTCTACACAAGCAATCGATTATCTAGGATCGACCTGTTTTGACTTACTTTGCACGGCAACCAATCAAATGTTAGAGAATGGGCTGCATGGGCAGCGTTAACCCCGCCCCCTGAGTTTGATGGGTGAGGCTGACAGATAAAATTATTTCATGACGAGAGCCAGGCGTCAGGACTGCCAAAATGAAATAAATAAATATATCATTAAATAATTAATTAAATGTGTCAATAATTGATTAATTAAATGTGTCAATAATTAATTAAAATGTGAAATACATAATTAATTAATTAAAATGTGAAATACATAAATAATTAATTAAATGTGTCATTAATTAATTAAATGTGTCAATAATTGATTAATTAAATGTGTCAATAATTAATTAAAATGTGAAATACATAAATAATTAAATGTGTCAATAATTAATTAATTAAATGTGTCAATAATTAATTAAAATGTGAAATACATAAATAATTTAATGTGTCAATAATTAATTAATTAAATGTGTCAATAATTAATTAAAATGTGAAATACATAATTAATTAATTAAAATGTGAAATACATAAATAATTAATTAAATGTGTCATTAATTAATTAAATGTGTCAATAATTGATTAATTAAATGTGTCAATAATTAATTAAAATGTGAAATACATAAATAATTAATTAAATGTGTCAATAATTAATTAATTTAATGTGTCATTAATTAAAATGGGAAATACATAAAATTAATTATTTATGTATTTCACATTTTAATGAATTATTGACACATTTAATTAATTATTTAATGGTGTATTTAATTAATTCATTATGGCAGTCCTGGCACTCCATAGTGGTTACATATGATTAGAATAATTCAAATGCAGTAAGTATACACGTTTTTCATATAAATATAGTCTAGAACTTAATTATTGTCTGTAGCCCACATAATTACACACTTTAGTTACATAAAACATGTGAGTTTCTGTATAGCCTGTATAATAAATAAATATGTAGCCCAACAAGTATAAAATCCAGAAAGCTACACAACATGGGGCGGTTCATTTACCAACACAAGTCTAACTTATGTTTCACACTGTTAGAAAACAATCACATTGTTACAGCTTAAATGACACAAAATGTCAGAAATCTGCACTGTCATGAACAAAAATTTAAACCTAATTTTTCATGATTTGTTGGATGAACCCACTGAGGTCTGAAATACAATCGGCCATTTTTGACTCCTTTTGAGTTGACGTTTGTATTTCACCCTCAGATTGTTTCATTTTATTTTTTCCCCTTGCCTTGTTTGGTGTCATTCTTTTCAGCTCAACTGAATTTAGTTGTTTTTTTCACTGACATACTGCATTAGTATTACTGATCTGAAATCACACAAAGAACTTAAAATCCTAGTAGTATTTTTTTACTGTAAAAAAAAACACAGTATATTTTTATAACTTGAAATGCAAATATAAATTGTACATTTTGTAAACATAAACAACTATTTATCTAAAAATGCAGCCAATACACCTGCCGTTTTTGTTTTCTTTTTCATTTTGTATAAGAATTTAAAAATATTGCTACAACTAAAATGAGAGAACAATTAGGTGTCGCAATAAGATGCCCCACAAATGATGTGTGCCAGTAAAAAAAAGTTTGTCCACCAAAAGACAGAACAGCACAGGGATAAACCTGCAGGCCTGATAACAGCAGGTGTATCACTCCGCTGGTTTTCTACTTAGTGACAGTGTTTACATTGCAAATGTGCCTTTGTGACATTCATTAGTGCCCTACCTGACACACAAAACAAAACGACTACACAACAGAACAACTACACAACACAACACACTAAGTAAACACTCCACACTAAACGTCACAAATCTCCCACATCTAAAAACTCTCTCGCTCTCTCTCTCTCACTTGCTTGCTCTGTCTCGCTGCCGTTACCGTCACTCCTAAAACTTTTCCCTCTTCCTAAACAATCAAATCCCACGCGTTGACTGTTTTTTTTTAATTGGTCGACATGGTACATTTAGGAAAGTGGTGGCTTTTTTTCTTTCTTTACTGTTTTCGTGCTGTCCTTACAGAATGCTTAAAACACACACAAAAACGTGACGACAGTATTTAGAACAAAGCGTGGCTTATATATATTATCATAACTCTGGATTTACTGGCCTGTAATTGAAATTTAAAAACTTTGAAGTCCGAATTTTCAATGTGGCTGAAATAGAAACTCAGCATGGCTGCAGTCATGTGATTTGGAGGTGCAGCGTGTCCGTAGACCACAGAGGGTTAATAACACTCACCTTCCTTCCATTTCCAGAGTGTAACATCCACCCACCTGTGTAAAAAGCCAAATTCCCATGGTGTTGTTCAGAATGTGCTCTGGCACAATCATAAGCATCGCTTGCTACTGAAAACAAGAAAAAAGCCGGTCCTGCTATGGGCTGAACCATTTGTTAATGGTGGAGGGGGGTAACACTATGCAATATTTTCAGTTTTAGCATTTATATTCACTGTTGACTGTAACTACACTCAAACTGTTAATGCTATCTTATTTTAATAAACAACACTGTCATATGCAAAACTGGGGTGGCACTTGGGGTGGCAAGGGATCATTTTAGGGTGACACTTGCCACCCCATGCCACCCTTCTAGGTCCGCCCCTGTCACTGTTATAGATGGATGAGTTCATTGACCTACTTGTGAATCTAGAGAAAGTTCCTCTCCTGTTTGTCTCCTGGTTTGCTTCTGCAATCTAAGATAGATATTTATGCACCGTAGCTACAATTCTCTATAAATATACTGTCCGTTCACGGTTGTAGTCCTGCATTCATTATGCGGTTTAAAGTCAGTTGGTTATCCTTACATTTCTTCTACAGTCTCGCACCCCTCAAATTCATAGTTACTTTGGATTATACTGAGCTTTTATATAGTCATCCCCATGTCAGAAAGCTTCCGCTCAAGTCTAATGCTATGAAAGCATACAAACTGTACTTTGTTTTTATTTTGCTGTGTTGCATTATGCATTTTTTAAATCTATATATACACATTGTACTGAAAACATCCTTGGAATCGCACTGGTTGCTTGCAAGTTGCCACAGTTGCTTGTAGTTTGCATGGAAGACTCCAACTTGTCTGTAAATACTTGTAAGCTCATGACAAGTGCTCATGTATGATTTTTAGTGTGAATGTAGTAACTTAACAGTTTTGGTAGTAATACAAACTAATGTATGTTCGTTGTGTGTGTGTGTGTGTTTGTAAGGAAGCTGCAGTGGCACCTAAAAATACAGCCAAGGCTACGGAGGCTGTTGAACCAATTAAAGGTGCTGCAGTTGACGGTGAGCCAAAAGTCTTGGCTTCCAAAGCAGAAACGGCCTCAACCACGCAGATTTGTATTTAGATCAGCTGGGTAATTTGCATCCTATCTAAACTACCACTATTGAACTTAACTACATTTCCTCTATTCCAAGACTCTGTGACTGCAGAGAAGATCTCAAAGGATCAGCCGGTCGCTGTTACCCACCCAACATTTTGGGAGCGGATACAAGAGCAACTGCGTCCAGAAAGAATCCGTAAGAAATCCCCAAAGATCTGTATGAAAGATTTCTCAATGTGAAGATATTTTCTATTTTATAATTATTTTTTTGTTTTTCTTTTGCTCTGCACTTCACAGGTTGTCTCAAGACAGTCAAACTTCCCAATTCAAAGGTAACATTAAAAAAACACTGTAAGAAAAACATGCTTTATCAAAGTGGTTAAGTTTTGATCTGAAATAGTTCAATTTGTTTTACAAGTTTGTAGTTGGGTTATATCTCATTGTCAGGTGACGCTCAAGTAGGTGTAAATGTAGAAAAATGTTAAAAATTCACTAGGGGTGTCACAATACCAGAGATTTTGTAGTCAGTATAGACACCAATAGAATTGCACTATTCTTGGTTACCAATTTAGTATTGTAATAAAACAATTATCTCATGTACTAACACATACTAAAAGTCCTTTATTGAAAAGCTAGTTTAACATGTTCAAATTATATGCTCAGTCATCCAGGACATGGTGGTTTTGAGTGCTTAAAAAGGTTTTTCCTTCCCAAGTTTGACATGTGCAATAGTGCTGTTTACACATTGCCTTTTGTGAATCAGTTATCACTGTTTATGGATCCACCTTAAATGAAAAGTACTTTCATAGCTGACTCTTACTGCCTTTTTTGTCAGTGAGTCAAGGTAGAGCTGCACTACGTGAAAAAAAGAAAGAAAAAAAGAAGTAAAGGAAAATTAGCATCAGAAACATTTTGTAATAGGTACCTGATTGTGTTCATAGTTGTAGACAGTGCTCAAAGTGAGGTTTATAAGTTAATGTTTGCATTTTTCAGATTTCTGTCTGGAATTGTAAACTGATCCTGAAATTCTTTTCGTTTGCACAGCTTGTTTCGCTTGATTACAAGGTGCTGTTAATAAGCAACCTGCCAGAGTATCACGATGGCTGTTATGCAGAGGAGGACATCGCCGGTCTGCTCACTCGACACCGATTTGAGTATTACGACGACACGATCTACGTTATACCACAGGCACGCATGGTAAGCACCAGTTTGCATTGGGCTGGGTTATGACCTTCATTTTAATGGCGCTCTAAATCTCTTTTGTAAGATGACCTAGCTAACATTTAGTTAGTTAATACATATTTTGTGAGTGCCTGTCTTCATGGTTATGCAGTACAAATCAGTGTTTGGTTGTTTGTTTTTCCTTCAGGCTTTTGCCCTCATGCCGACAGCAGTGGCAGCTAAAAACATCGTGCTAGTATCAGAAAATCATGATTTTATTCTCAATGGGTCTAAACTTCGACTGCAGGTTGAGAAGGGCAACATTTTAATGACGCCGGTAAGCACTGTGTGTAGATAATGCAATCTACTGTTGTGACAGATGTTATTAAAATTATTTGAAAATATTTGTTTCTGCTTGTTTATTTAAAGTGTGATTATAAATGTAAAAAAATATTTCTTTTTGTAGAAAAAAAATACCTTTAAGCTGAAATAAATCGAACCGAATCCGAAGTGATGTAATGATTTTGAACTGTTTTTTTCCTTTCAGCTTGAGTTTTATAAGTCTCTGATGAAACGGCTATGCTATGTAAGTAATGCACATATCTCAGAAACAAAGACTGCACTAGAATACCTTTAGATTTATTGGTCAGAGTATAAAGTCATAACTGGAAGCACTCACATCCAAGTCGAAACACCTTGAAAAATGGGGACATACCCGGTTTTCTCGAAGCAGCAAGTGACTGACAATGGAGCACGATTAATCTACATCAGGAACATCTCGCCAGGCGAGTCCCGGGATCTCAGAGAAGCTTTGAAAAAAATGGATTGTGTAAGAAACTACCTGCCTCTTCTCAACAAGGTATAAACACACTCATAAATGCCAACAAGTGCATGTGTTAGAAGTCTGTGAAAGGCTGTATGAGATATGTGCTTGTGTAAGTGTAATCTTAACCATACAGAAAAATTGACAGATTAACCACACCAAACTAAAGGACATGCACCAACCTTCATAAATCCATCCTTACAAAGAGATAATGTGTCTAGATTTGGATGCTACTTATCTTGAGGAAAGCACAACTGCAAAACTATAGCGATAGTAAAGAGAGACTGCCGATAAGCTGCTCGCTGAGCAATTCTTCATATGCTCATGCGCACTAGTATTTATCACATTACAGCATTAGTGCAGGGGTCATGTTGAGCATGGCTCCAGTGCATCATTGAGCCAGGATTTCTGACTTTTGAATCCAGTGAGCTCCACAGTAAAGCTGTACTTAGTTCACTCTTTCCACGTGTGCTTAGCACTTATTTTCTAACATTTACAATGTGAAGGTAAAATGTTCAGAATACATTTTCTTTCTTGTGTTTCAGGTGTTTATCGAATTTCAGTCTCTTCGTGATGCTGATCGCCTTGGCGTTTGGTACAGCCTTCTGAAACGGGCCACCGGCCACAAATTGTCAAGGCTGAAAATACCACAGTGTGGATGTACCTCACTGCGTAAGTGTTTTTTAAATGGGATTTTAAACAAAGATGATTTAAATGAATAAAAAAGATGGGTTAAGTTAATGGAAGGTCATCTGGTAAGACCTTTCTTTCGCTTTCTGTTTGTGAAACACTCGTGAATAGATTTTTCAGTTCTCCCCTGGGCTGTGGATAAAGTGCAGACAAAACTGCTGATTTATTGTTGTTCACAATAAATCATTGTGACACATTCCCTCAACTTTTATCCACTAACACTGTGATTCTGGTTCCCACAAATCCTTTGATGCTCATTTGCCTTATTATCTCTCTGACCTCTTTTCTGGCCCCTCCAGAAATCTTTGCTCCATCAGTGGTCAATTTCCTTCTGCTTGTCTCTGCCCCAGACACATGAACCAGAGCCATTACTTAAACTGCACTTTTTCAGTCTGGCATTTGATCTAACCCACTAATCATTGTTTTTCTGATGTCTATGATACCTTGGGTATCTGTAAAGGTGCTTAAAGTTCAAATAAAAGTCAAAACATTGATATTACTGGATCATTGTAAACATTAAAAATCAGGAATCCTTGAGTAAATACCAAGAGGTGTCCATTTTTCCAAATACTCACCTCAAAAACCACATTTCTTTTTTTCTGCTAAACTTGGTTTCATTTTGTCTTCTCTATGTGGTCAGTAATAATAATAATATATATTTTTTTAAAAAGTACCGCAAAGTTTCTCTTCAAATAAACTTTGGGCTTTCTGCAAGACACAAGGTTCAAGAACCAATCTCAAGGTTCTACGTTCTCCACGATCATGTTGACCGGTTTGCCAGAAGGAAACTACAGACAGGAGGATGTCACCAAGCTGGTGTGGCGTTACGTCCCTGATCAGACTGTTCAGACTCTGTACTACAAAATAATCGTTTTATCACTGCAGAGGAGGGTGAGGAGTAGACCCAGCAGGCTGATACAGAGAAATTTGCATTTGCAAATTGAATTCAATTTAATGATTAATATTGAATGTTTCCTCTGCATCATTTTTCCCCTCCAGGCCTTTGTGTTTTTTAACAGCTGGGATGCGTGCTGCGATTTCGCCAGGGATTACCTTAAAAATCCAGTTACTGTTGGAGAGTGGACGCTCAGAATCCACATTGTTTTACAAGACATGCTTCCTGGTACAAGTGAGGTATGAAAATGGAGCAATCGGGGGCTGTTAAATCAGGGGCATGCTCCTGTTTCACTCAAACTATTCAGATCCCAATCAAAACAGATTTCTCCTCTAAGGAGTGAGCACAGCATCATCCTTCTCTGGGCTAATATTAATAGAATGAGAATACTTTATTGATCCCTGGGGGAAATATATTGGTTACAGTACAAACAGTAACAAAGACAGATACAAGAAGTAAGGAATAGCACAATATATACAATATATACATACATATAAGTCACTTATTGATAAATATCTGAATAAGAAATGGAAAAGCTAAAAATATGCATGAATTTCAAATCAACTATTTATTGTTACTTTGTCTGTATTTGTTCCTTTTTGCAACAGCAGCACAAAAGCTGCATGAACTTTATCCACTTTTCTGTTCATAGGCGACAACCCACGTCATTCCGCCACCACTTTAAATTTCCACAGAGCTCCTTGTGAAGTCAGCCCCGTGTAAACTTTAAAGACCCAGACATAGGTTATAGAGTGTTTTACTGACTATTAAGTAATGCCCTTACTTATTTTGAAACTTCAGTCGCTGCTAACCTTCAAGCTTCAGCGTTTCCCATCTCAAGTTTCCTTGTGGGCTAGCTATTCAGGAGCTTTCTGAGAACTCTCTCCACAGCTACATGTTAAGAGGAATTGAGGTCTGACAACTGTTGCGGAAAGTCACTGAGTGTTAAGGATGGTGAGTTAGTGAACCCAGACGCGGACCTCTCGTTAAAGTTGAACAGTGTCTTTATTTACAGTGAAGCCAATCCACAGTTATCCATAGTGCAAGTCCCTTCAGTGCTCCTCTCCCCGTCTCTCCTCGTGTGTCCACACAACTCCCGTGAATCAGTGACGTCTCTCCTTCCGTCTCGTTCGCTTCCTGGGAAAAGGCAAAACAGCCACGATTAGCCTCCCTCCGCTATCAAACACTTGCTTTACCCTTGCTGAGCTCGAGTCACTACCAGGCTTGGTGCAATACTCCAGCGCTGTCTGTCACTCAGCCACACCATTAAATAGCTCTGCCAACGACGGTGGATGATTGGCAGCAGCTGGCGAGGAATCAGTCGCAGGTGGGACAGCAGGTCAGAGCGGCAGCACTTCCGGCTCGGAGATCTCCCATTGCTACGCGACCGCGTAACAATCTCAGCGGAGCAGGAGAGGAAAAAACAGAGCGAGAGAGAGGAGAACAAACACACACATACACACAGGTCGCCGGTCGGGGCACCGTCAGACCTGACACTGAGACTCAAATAGCATCAAATAGTTCCTGCAAAACCTTGGTTATATGTTGTGTCGTTACTGTCCTGAAGTATGAATCCTTTGCCACAAAGATGCAAACCAGGATCGAGTCACTTCTCACTTACAGTGGAGTCCAATATTTATCTTATTAAATGTGGTCAATAGAACATTAAAAACACTCTAAGCAGGAGGAGAGTTATTCAGTATTTATTGTACAAACAGAGGATCAGTGATTGATGTAATCCCCTTTCATCTTCTACTCTTTTCACAGGAGAGCATGTATAGAAGCATGATGAAATGGAGCACCACTGTAAGGCAGCAGTCACATAAATCTGTCTTGTAAAAGCAGCAGGCTCGGGTCTCCCTGATCTTAACGCTGGTTGTTTTTCAGCATGTTCTGGAGTCGGAGTCTCTGGAGGACCAGCTGCTGAGTGTGGAGGTCTCCGAGGTGAATGTGGACCTTGTCATGATGATCATGGAAGTGGTGGCGTCCATTGCTGCTTTTGTCAGATTCTTGCCGCTTGCCAACAGGGTACGATTTCATAAACACGTGCAACTTTTTTATGTTTTACAGAAGGCTGCAAGGCTTGTCATGGTGTCTGCTGTTCTTTTCATATTGAGAAACATTTTAAATGAGTCTGAAGGAGACTTTGTTTTTTTAACACGAGTTGAGCAAGTTTAAATATTCCATGTACAGACAGTCCCTGCGGCAGGCAATCTGAATTTGACATGCCTTTGCAAACACTGGTGAAGAAGGACTGCCTGAAATGCAGCAAGTTCTCAACCAAGTAGTAATCTTATGACCTGTTCAGCCTTTTGTCCTGGCCCATCGAGCAGGGGAGATCCCTGCAGTTTGAGGCAGCGCTAAGTTATTCTTTTAGTGTTTCTTGCCCAGTGGTTTTATTGTTCAATCAAAAACTTTGCAAAAGTATAGAAATATGTTTGCACTTATTTCCCATTTGCAAGTTTAAAACCCCAAGATTTTTTTTTCTTTGCCTTGTACTATCGTACAGGGCAGTAGAGAAACTCGCCAGGACAAATTCTTTATCGCCCTGTACAATACAAATCGTGCCTGTAGCACACCCATTGAGTACCACTGTGTTGCTCAAATATCCTTTCTGTTTTCTCAGATATGCATTGAGATGGCCGAACCTGGTGGATTAACACAGGTGATGGAGAGCAAAGTCACCAAGGACTATTTATCTGCTTGGTAAGTGTGTCCCACAATCAGAAGTGAGAAAAAGAGGAAATTTATTTTACACTGTGTTTGTTCATTTTCTTTAAAGTGTCTTCATGTCTGTCTGACCTTGTGCTTTTTTTCTCTCCTCTTCATAGGAGTAAAGCTGGACGTATTGAGTCGTGAGTATCTTTCTTTTTCAGGTTTAGTGGCAGAGTCAAATATACCATACACTCCTCAAGGTCGTCTATAGTAAACAGTTCCCAAAGATGCAAAAAGAGAAGAATGTGATTTAGATATAAGCAACTCTAGATTAGGAATTTGAAATGGAATTTCTTATTTCACATGAACATTTTGTGACAACAAACCTCTTTTCGTGGTAACCTACTGGCATCTTTGCTTTTAAATTCCGTTTGAAGAGCCTGAAACAGCGTCTGCAAGACTCTGGTGACAACAAAGTTAACCTCAAAATGAAAACCAAGAAGACCGCAGAATCGACTGATGCAGTGACCAAAGGTGACTGCCAGGCGGAGAGCCAGAGGACCGAGGAGGAGGCAGTGACCCAGCCCGATGCTGCAGCCGCCCCTGCTGGACAGCAGCCAGAGCCCAAGTGTCCTGATGACGAGACACAGGAGGGAGAGGAGAATGATGGATGGAGCATGGCCGACATTAAAGGTACAAAGAGCTGCTTTAAATCAGCAAAATACACCGCTCTGACAGCCAAAACACAGTAAAGTGAATATAAAAAGAAAAGTTGTGATATTTTATGGCTCTGATCTCATATTTGTGCTCCTCACTGTGCTACAGACATTCAGCCTGGTGGTAGTAATATATTTTACATATGTGGTGGTTAAAAAAAGCTCCGTTGGTGCGATGACTATATCCCACACCATCACCAGCCTGAGATTTTGATACAAGGCAGGATGGATCCAAGATTTCTGACCCTACTATCCTAATGTCACAGCAGAAACTGAGATTCAACAGACCAGGCAGCGTTTTTATTTTACAGCGTTGCTGAGCCTGTGTGAATTGTACCCTCAGTTTTGCGTTCTTAGCTTAGAGAAGTCGAACCCAGTGTGGTCTTCTGCTGCTGTAGCTCATCTGCTTCAGTGTTGGATGTGCTGTGCGTTCAGAGATACTCTTGTGCATTGTAATAAGTGGTTGTTTGGCTTGCTCTGGCCTTCCGGTCAGCGTGAAGCAGTTATTTCATTCTCCTCTAAACTCAAAAATGCATTTCCTCCAGGGAACTGCCACTCCCTGGATATTTTCTGTTTCAGACGATTTTATGTAAACCCTAGAGATGCTTCTGTGGGAAAATCCCAGCACATCAGCAGTTTTTGAAATGCTAAGATCAGCAAACATGCCACGTTTAAGTGACTTAAATTATTTTTCTTCTTCATTCTGATGCTCAGTTTGAATTTCAGCAGGTCATCTGACCATGTCTACATACCTAAATCACTAAGTTGCTGCCATGTGATTGGCTGATTAGAGAGTCACATTAATGAGCAGTCAAACAGGTGTACCTAATAAAGTGGCCGATGAAGGTTTCAGCTTTTCAAGTAAATCGAAATCATTTGTTCAATTATTATTGAGTTATAATTGAATGTTTAAATATTTTATAAACCCAGTGGCTCCTGTAGCAGATTTGTTGATGATTAACGTGTCGCTCTTTTCATTTTCAGTTGTGGGTAAACGCAGGAGGGAGCTTGTCGGACCTGAGGCAAAGCCATCTCGCTCTCAGTCTCCGTGTGTTGTAGCAGATTTCAGACTGCCTCAGTTCAACCCTAACAGCCCCATCGGTCAGACACACACACTCTAAATTCAAATGTGTTGTTAATACTTGTCTAATCTTCCTGTTTCTGCTTCTCTGCAGGTCAGGAGTTTGTGGTCCCTAAATCAGGATTTTTCTGTAACATCTGCTCTGTTTTCTGCCTGAATGAGAAGACCGCCAAGGAACTCCACTGCTGCAGCCAGAAACACTACGACAACCTGCAGGTACGCACGCACATACATATACACGATTCAGCACACAAAATCACACTGTTGGCCTAACGATGTTTGTTTTCTCGCTTTTCTGTTTTTTTAGAAATATTATGAGGAACGTCGACAAAGAGCTACAAAAACTTTGTCTCAGACGTCTCCAGGCTCCGGTTCTGACTGATGGACCTGATCTACTGTATTTTTAACACATAACTGTGCAGAGTGTATGTATATATATATGTATATGTGTGTGTATGTGTGTCCTGGATGACTGTGTACATGTTTGGGGTTTTGTGATTTGTTTCTTCCAAACGGCCGGCCGAGAGAACGTTTAAAAAAAAAAGGACATTTATCATTTCTTCTCCAGCCAGCCAGCCAGCCCTTCTCATGGTTTTTCCAAAGTACACAGCACAGCAGATTCTGCAATATTCTTACACACTAATTAAGCATTGGAAACCTACCTACTCCTTTGTTCATTGTAAACAATTGTACTTTCTGTAAAGTGGTTTGAATTAAAGAGAAAAGAAAAGTATGTTTTGTTTTGTTTTTTTTCTTCAAGATCTGTTCACATGTACTTAGCAAGAGTGAGTACACAGCGTTAAAAAATGGTACTTAGTGTAGTGAGGAAGGCGAAAAGCAAAGAGAGCATATGAAGGTAATATTGAAGTAGGCGCAGTTTTGAAGTGGTGAAAGGCAAAGGCATGAGTGCAAGCGTAATAAAAGGTAATAGGAGAGATGTCGAGCAGGCGGAGGACTTGGCTGGAGCAGGAAAAGGCAAAAGGGGAAACGCGAATGCGCATCCCCGCGCCCGAAGCTAGGGCCGTGGCAGCGAGATCGTGGGGGTTCGAACTGGCGGCGCTCTGTACCAGAGTGCTCTGCCACACATCATACGCCAAACGGCCGGCCGAGAGAATGGTTAAAAAAAAGGACATTTATCATTTCTTCTCCAGCCAGCCAGCCAGCCAGCCCTTCTCATGGTTTTTACAAAGTACACAGCACAGCAGATTCTGCAATATTCTTACACACTAATTAAGCATTGGAAACCTACCTACTCCTTTGTTCATTGTAAACAATTGTACTTTCTGTAAAGTGGTTTGAATTAAAGAGAAAAGAAAAGTATGTCTTGTTTTGTTTTTTTTCTTCAAGATCTGTTCACATGTACTTAGCAAGAGTGAGTACACAGCGTTAAAAAATGGTACTTAGTGTAGTGAGGAAGGCGAAAAGTAAAGAGAGCATATGAAGGTAATATTGAAGTAGGCGCAGTTTTGAAGTGGTGAAAGGCAAAGGCATGAGTGCAAGCGTAATAAAAGGTAATAGGAGAGATGTCGAGCAGGCAGAGGACTTGGCTGGAGCAGGAAAAGGCAAAAGGGGAAACGACAATGCGCATCCCCGCCCCCCAAGCCAGGGCCGTGGCAGCGAGATCGTGGGGGTTCGAACTGGCGGCGCTCTGTACCAGAGTGCTCTGCCACACATCATACGCCAAACGGCCGGCCGAGAGAATGGTTAAAAAAAAGGACATTTATCATTTCTTCTCCAGCCAGCCAGCCAGCCCTTCTCATGGTTTTTCCAAAGTACACAGCACAGCAGATTCTGCAATATTCTTACACACTAATTAAGCATTGGAAACCTACCTACTCCTTTGTTCATTGTAAACAATTGTACTTTCTGTAAAGTGGTTTGAATTAAAGAAAAAAGAAAAGTATGTTTTGTTTTGTTTTTTTTCTTCAAGATCTGTTCACATGTACTTAGCAAGAGTGAGTACACAGCCAGCCAGCCAGCCAGCCAGCCCTTCTCATGGTTTTTACAAAGTACACAGCACAGCAGATTCTGCAATATTCTTACACATCAATTACACATGGAAACCTACCTACCTACTTCTGTCTTCATTCTAAACAATTACACTTTCTGGAAAGTGCTTTCAATAAAACACAAAACAAAACCATCTTTTCTTTGCTTTTTTTTATTCAACATCTCTTCACGGTGTAGTGAGGAAGGCCAAAAACAAAGAGAGCCTACCAAGGTAATATTCAAGTAGGCGCACTTTTGAAGTGGTGAAAGGCAAAGGCATGAGTGCAAGCCTAATAAAAGCTAATAGGAGAGATGTAGAGCCGGCAGAGGACTTGGCAAGAGCAGGAAAAAGCAAAAAGGAAAGGCGAGTGCACGTCTCCCCGCCCCCCAAGCCAGGCCGAGAGAAGGCTTGAAAAAAAAGGACATTTATCATTTCTTCTTCAGCCAGCCAGCCCTTCTCATGGTTTTTCCAAAGTACACAGCACAGCAGATTCTGCAATATTCTTACACACTAATTAAGCATTGGAAACCTACCTACTCCTTTGTTCATTGTAAACAATTGTACTTTCTGTAAAGTGGTTTGAATTAAAGAGAAAAGAAAAGTATGTTTTGTTTTGTTTTTTTTCTTCAAGATCTGTTCACATGTACTTAGCAAGAGTGAGTACACAGCGTTAAAAAATGGTACTTAGTGTAGTGAGGAAGGCGAAAAGCAAAGAGAGCATATGAAGGTAATATTGAAGTAGGCGCAGTTTTGAAGTGGTGAAAGGCAAAGGCATGAGTGCAAGCGTAATAAAAGGTAATAGGAGAGATGTCGAGCAGGCGGAGGACTTGGCTGGAGCAGGCGGAGGACTTGGCTGGAGCAGGAAAAGGCAAAAGGGGAAACGCGAATGCGCATCCCCGACCCCCAAGCTAGGGCCGTGGCAGCGAGATCATGGGGGTTCGAACTGGTGGCGCTCTGTACCAGAGTGCTCTGCCACACATCATACGCCAAACGGCCGGCCGAGAGAATGGTTAAAAAAAAGGACATTTATCATTTCTTCTTCAGCCAGCCAGCCAGCCAGCCAGCCAGCCAGCCCTTCTCATGGTTTTTCCAAAGTACACAGCACAGCAGATTCTGCAATATTCTTACACACTAATTAAGCATTGGAAACCTACCTACTCCTTTGTTCATTGTAAACAATTGTACTTTCTGTAAAGTGGTTTGAATTAAAGAGAAAAGAAAAGTATGTTTTGTTTTGTTTTTTTTCTTCAAGATCTGTTCACATGTACTTAGCAAGAGTGAGTACACAGCCAGCCAGCCAGCCAGCCAGCCCTTCTCATGGTTTTTACAAAGTACACAACACAGCAGATTCTGCAATATTCTTACACATCAATTACACATGGAAACCTACCTACCTACTTCTGTCTTCATTCTAAACAATTACACTTTCTGGAAAGTGCTTTCAATAAAACACAAAACAAAACCATCTTTTCTTTGCTTTTTTTTATTCAACATCTCTTCACGGTATAGTGAGGAAGGCCAAAAACAAAGAGAGCCTATCAAGGTAATATTCAAGTAGGCGCACTTTTGAAGTGGTGAAAGGCAAAGGCATGAGTGCAAGCCTAATAAAAGCTAATAGGAGAGATGTAGAGCCGGCAGAGGACTTGGCAAGAGCAGGAAAAAGCAAAAAGGAAAGGCGAGTGCACGTCTCCCCGCCCCCCAAGCCAGGCCGAGAGAAGGCTTGAAAAAAAAGGACATTTATCATTTCTTCTTCAGCCAGCCAGCCCTTCTCATGGTTTTTCCAAAGTACACAGCACAGCAGATTCTGCAATATTCTTACACACTAATTAAGCATTGGAAACCTACCTACTCCTTTGTTCATTGTAAACAATTGTACTTTCTGTAAAGTGGTTTGAATTAAAGAGAAAAGAAAAGTATGTTTTGTTTTGTTTTTTTTCTTCAAGATCTGTTCACATGTACTTAGCAAGAGTGAGTACACAGCATTAAAAAATGGTACTTAGTGTAGTGAGGAAGGCGAAAAGTAAAGAGAGCATATGAAGGTAATATTGAAGTAGGCGCAGTTTTGAAGTGGTGAAAGGCAAAGGCATGAGTGCAAGCGTAATAAAAGGTAATAGGAGAGATGTCGAGCAGGCGGAGGACTTGGCTGGAGCAGGCGGAGGACTTGGCTGGAGCAGGAAAAGGCAAAAGGGGAAACGCGAATGCGCATACCCACCCCCCAAGCCAGGGCCGTGGCAGCGAGATCGTGGGGGTTCGAACTGGCGGCGCTCTGTACCAGAGTGCTCTGCCACACATCATACGTCAAACGGCCGGCCGAGAGAATGGTTAAAAAAAAGGACATTTATCATTTCTTCTCCAGCCAGCCAGCCAGCCAGCCAGCCAGCCCTTCTCATGGTTTTTACAAAGTACACAGCACAGCAGATTCTGCAATATTCTTACACACTAATTAAGCATTGGAAACCTACCTACTCCTTTGTTCATTGTAAACAATTGTACTTTCTGTAAAGTGGTTTGAATTAAAGAGAAAAGAAAAGTATGTTTTGTTTTGTTTTTTTTCTTCAAGATCTGTTCACATGTACTTAGCAAGAGTGAGTACACAGCGTTAAAAAATGGTACTTAGTGTAGTGAGGAAGGCGAAAAGTAAAGAGAGCATATGAAGGTAATATTGAAGTAGGCGCAGTTTTGAAGTGGTGAAAGGCAAAGGCATGAGTGCAAGCGTAATAAAAGGTAATAGGAGAGATGTCGAGCAGGCAGAGGACTTGGCTGGAGCAGGCGGAGGACTTGGCTGGAGCAGGAAAAGGCAAAAGGGGAAACGACAATGCGCATCCCCGCCCCCCAAGCCAGGGCCGTGGTAGCGAGATCGTGGGGGTTCGAATTGGCGGCGCTCTGTACCAGAGTGCTCTGCCACACATCATACGCCAAACGGCGAGCCGAGAGAATGGTTAAAAAAAAGGACATTTATCATTTCTTCTCCAGCCAGCCAGCCAGCCAGCCAGCCAGCCCTTCTCATGGTTTTTCCAAAGTACACAGCACAGCAGATTCTGCAATATTCTTACACACTAATTAAGCATTGGAAACCTACCTACTCCTTTGTTCATTGTAAACAATTGTACTTTCTGTAAAGTGGTTTGAATTAAAGAGAAAAGAAAAGTATGTTTTGTTTTGTTTTTTTTCTTCAAGATCTGTTCACATGTACTTAGCAAGAGTGAGTACACAGCCAGCCAGCCAGCCAGCCAGCCCTTCTCATGGTTTTTACAAAGTACACACCACAGCAGATTCTGCAATATTCTTACACATCAATTACACATGGAAACCTACCTACCTACTTCTGTCTTCATTCTAAACAATTACACTTTCTGGAAAGTGCTTTCAATAAAACACAAAACAAAACCATCTTTTCTTTGCTTTTTTTTATTCAACATCTCTTCACGGTATAGTGAGGAAGGCCAAAAACAAAGAGAGCCTACCAAGGTAATATTCAAGTAGGCGCACTTTTGAAGTGGTGAAAGGCAAAGGCATGAGTGCAAGCCTAATAAAAGCTAATAGGAGAGATGTAGAGCCGGCAGAGGACTTGGCAAGAGCAGGAAAAAGCAAAAAGGAAAGGCGAGTGCACGTCTCCCCGCCCCCCAAGCCAGGCCGAGAGAAGGCTTGAAAAAAAAGGACATTTATCATTTCTTCTTCAGCCAGCCAGCCCTTCTCATGGTTTTTCCAAAGTACACAGCACAGCAGATTCTGCAATATTCTTACACACTAATTAAGCATTGGAAACCTACCTACTCCTTTGTTCATTGTAAACAATTGTACTTTCTGTAAAGTGGTTTGAATTAAAGAGAAAAGAAAAGTATGTTTTGTTTTGTTTTTTTTCTTCAAGATCTGTTCACATGTACTTAGCAAGAGTGAGTACACAGCTTTAAAAAATGGTACTTAGTGTAGTGAGGAAGGCGAAAAGCAAAGAGAGCATATGAAGGTAATATTGAAGTAGGCGCAGTTTTGAAGTGGTGAAA
Organism: Maylandia zebra; assembly: GCF_041146795.1. Classification (NCBI taxonomy): domain Eukaryota; kingdom Metazoa; phylum Chordata; class Actinopteri; order Cichliformes; family Cichlidae; genus Maylandia; species Maylandia zebra. The sequence continues at coordinate 5,932,475 of NC_135174.1, read as the reverse complement.
GGCAAAGGCATGAGTGCAAGCGTAATAAAAGGTAATAGGAGAGATGTCGAGCAGGCGGAGGACTTGGCTGGAGCAGGAAAAGGCAAAAGGGGAAACGCGAATGCGCACCCCCGCCCCCCAAGCCAGGGCCGTGGCAGCGAGATCGTGGGGGTTCGAACTGGCGGCGCTCTGTACCAGAGTGCTCTGCCACACATCATACGCCAAACGGCCGGCCGAGAGAATGGTTAAAAAAAAGGACATTTATCATTTCTTCTCCAGCCAGCCAGCCAGCCAGCCAGCCCTTCTCATGGTTTTTCCAAAGTACACAGCACAGCAGATTCTGCAATATTCTTACGCACTAATTAAGCATTGGAAACCTACCTACTCCTTTGTTCATTGTAAACAATTGTACTTTCTGTAAAGTGGTTTGAATTAAAGAGAAAAGAAAAGTATGTTTTGTTTTGTTTTTTTTCTTCAAGATCTGTTCACATGTACTTAGCAAGAGTGAGTACACAGCCAGCCAGCCAGCCCTTCTCATGGTTTTTACAAAGTACACAACACAGCAGATTCTGCAATATTCTTACACATCAATTACACATGGAAACCTACCTACCTACTTCTGTCTTCATTCTAAACAATTACACTTTCTGGAAAGTGCTTTCAATAAAACACAAAACAAAACCATCTTTTCTTTGCTTTTTTTTATTCAACATCTCTTCACGGTATAGTGAGGAAGGCCAAAAACAAAGAGAGCCTACCAAGGTAATATTCAAGTAGGCGCACTTTTGAAGTGGTGAAAGGCAAAGGCATGAGTGCAAGCCTAATAAAAGCTAATAGGAGAGATGTAGAGCCGGCAGAGGACTTGGCAAGAGCAGGAAAAAGCAAAAAGGAAAGGCGAGTGCACGTCTCCCCGCCCCCCAAGCCAGGCCGAGAGAAGGCTTGAAAAAAAAGGACATTTATCATTTCTTCTTCAGCCAGCCAGCCCTTCTCATGGTTTTTCCAAAGTACACAGCACAGCAGATTCTGCAATATTCTTACACACTAATTAAGCATTGGAAACCTACCTACTCCTTTGTTCATTGTAAACAATTGTACTTTCTGTAAAGTGGTTTGAATTAAAGAGAAAAGAAAAGTATGTTTTGTTTTGTTTTTTTTCTTCAAGATCTGTTCACATGTACTTAGCAAGAGTGAGTACACAGCGTTAAAAAATGGTACTTAGTGTAGTGAGGAAGGCGAAAAGCAAAGAGAGCATATGAAGGTAATATTGAAGTAGGCGCAGTTTTGAAGTGGTGAAAGGCAAAGGCATGAGTGCAAGCGTAATAAAAGGTAATAGGAGAGATGTCGAGCAGGCAGAGGACTTGGCTGGAGCAGGCGGAGGACTTGGCTGGAGCAGGAAAAGGCAAAAGGGGAAACGCCAATGCGCATCCCCGCCCCCCAAGCCAGGGCCGTGGCAGCGAGATCGTGGGGGTTCGAACTGGCGGCGCTCTGTACCAGAGTGCTCTGCCACACATCATACGCCAAACGGCCGGCCGAGAGAATGGTTAAAAAAAAGGACATTTATCATTTCTTCTCCAGCCAGCCAGCCAGCCAGCCAGCCAGCCCTTCTCATGGTTTTTACAAAGTACACAGCACAGCAGATTCTGCAATATTCTTACACACTAATTAAGCATTGGAAACCTACCTACTCCTTTGTTCATTGTAAACAATTGTACTTTCTGTAAAGTGGTTTGAATTAAAGAGAAAAGAAAAGTATGTTTTGTTTTGTTTTTTTTCTTCAAGATCTGTTCACATGTACTTAGCAAGAGTGAGTACACAGCCAGCCAGCCAGCCAGCCAGCCCTTCTCATGGTTTTTATAAAGTACACAACACAGCAGATTCTGCAATATTCTTACACATCAATTACACATGGAAACCTACCTACCTACTTCTGTCTTCATTCTAAACAATTACACTTTCTGGAAAGTGCTTTCAATAAAACACAAAACAAAACCATCTTTTCTTTGCTTTTTTTTATTCAACATCTCTTCACGGTGTAGTGAGGAAGGCCAAAAACAAAGAGAGCCTACCAAGGTAATATTCAAGTAGGCGCACTTTTGAAGTGGTGAAAGGCAAAGGCATGAGTGCAAGCCTAATAAAAGCTAATAGGAGAGATGTAGAGCCGGCAGAGGACTTGGCAAGAGCAGGAAAAAGCAAAAAGGAAAGGCGAGTGCACGTCTCCCCGCCCCCCAAGCCAGGCCGAGAGAAGGCTTGAAAAAAAAGGACATTTATCATTTCTTCTTCAGCCAGCCAGCCCTTCTCATGGTTTTTCCAAAGTACACAGCACAGCAGATTCTGCAATATTCTTACACACTAATTAAGCATTGGAAACCTACCTACTCCTTTGTTCATTGTAAACAATTGTACTTTCTGTAAAGTGGTTTGAATTAAAGAGAAAAGAAAAGTATGTTTTGTTTTGTTTTTTTTCTTCAAGATCTGTTCACATGTACTTAGCAAGAGTGAGTACACAGCGTTAAAAAATGGTACTTAGTGTAGTGAGGAAGGCGAAAAGCAAAGAGAGCATATGAAGGTAATATTGAAGTAGGCGCAGTTTTGAAGTGGTGAAAGGCAAAGGCATGAGTGCAAGCGTAATAAAAGGTAATAGGAGAGATGTCGAGCAGGCGGAGGACTTGGCTGGAGCAGGCGGAGGACTTGGCTGGAGCAGGAAAAGGCAAAAGGGGAAACGCGAATGCGCATCCCCGCCCCCCAAGCTAGGGCCGTGGCAGCGAGATCGTGGGGGTTCGAACTGGCGGCGCTCTGTACCAGAGTGCTCTGCCACACATCATACGCCAAACGGCCGGCCGAGAGAATGGTTAAAAAAAAGGACATTTATCATTTCTTCTCCAGCCAGCCAGCCAGCCAGCCAGCCAGCCCTTCTCATGGTTTTTCCAAAGTACACAGCACAGCAGATTCTGCAATATTCTTACACACTAATTAAGCATTGGAAACCTACCTACTCCTTTGTTCATTGTAAACAATTGTACTTTCTGTAAAGTGGTTTGAATTAAAGAGAAAAGAAAAGTATGTTTTGTTTTGTTTTTTTTCTTCAAGATCTGTTCACATGTACTTAGCAAGAGTGAGTACACAGCGTTAAAAAATGGTACTTAGTGTAGTGAGGAAGGCGAAAAGCAAAGAGAGCATATGAAGGTAATATTGAAGTAGGCGCAGTTTTGAAGTGGTGAAAGGCAAAGGCATGAGTGCAAGCGTAATAAAAGGTAATAGGAGAGATGTCGAGCAGGCGGAGGACTTGGCTGGAGCAGGCGGAGGACTTGGCTGGAGCAGGAAAAGGCAAAAGGGGAAACGCGAATGCGCATCCCCGCCCCCCAAGCTAGGGCCGTGGCAGCGAGATCGTGGGGGTTCGAACTGGCGGCGCTCTGTACCAGAGTGCTCTGCCACACATCATACGCCAAACGGCCGGCCGAGAGAATGGTTAAAAAAAAGGACATTTATCATTTCTTCTCCAGCCAGCCAGCCAGCCAGCCCTTCTCATGGTTTTTCCAAAGTACACAGCACAGCAGATTCTGCAATATTCTTACACACTAATTAAGCATTGGAAACCTACCTACTCCTTTGTTCATTGTAAACAATTGTACTTTCTGTAAAGTGGTTTGAATTAAAGAGAAAAGAAAAGTATGTTTTGTTTTGTTTTTTTTCTTCAAGATCTGTTCACATGTACTTAGCAAGAGTGAGTACACAGCCAGCCAGCCAGCCAGCCAGCCCTTCTCATGGTTTTTACAAAGTACACAACACAGCAGATTCTGCAATATTCTTACACATCAATTACACATGGAAACCTACCTACCTACTTCTGTCTTCATTCTAAACAATTACACTTTCTGGAAAGTGCTTTCAATAAAACACAAAACAAAACCATCTTTTCTTTGCTTTTTTTTATTCAACATCTCTTCACGGTGTAGTGAGGAAGGCCAAAAACAAAGAGAGCCTACCAAGGTAATATTCAAGTAGGCGCACTTTTGAAGTGGTGAAAGGCAAAGGCATGAGTGCAAGCCTAATAAAAGCTAATAGGAGAGATGTAGAGCCGGCAGAGGACTTGGCAAGAGCAGGAAAAAGCAAAAAGGAAAGGCGAGTGCACGTCTCCCCGCCCCCCAAGCCAGGCCGAGAGAAGGCTTGAAAAAAAAGGACATTTATCATTTCTTCTTCAGCCAGCCAGCCCTTCTCATGGTTTTTCCAAAGTACACAGCACAGCAGATTCTGCAATATTCTTACACACTAATTAAGCATTGGAAACCTACCTACTCCTTTGTTCATTGTAAACAATTGTACTTTCTGTAAAGTGGTTTGAATTAAAGAGAAAAGAAAAGTATGTTTTGTTTTGTTTTTTTTCTTCAAGATCTGTTCACATGTACTTAGCAAGAGTGAGTACACAGCGTTAAAAAATGGTACTTAGTGTAGTGAGGAAGGCGAAAAGTAAAGAGAGCATATGAAGGTAATATTGAAGTAGGCGCAGTTTTGAAGTGGTGAAAGGCAAAGGCATGAGTGCAAGCGTAATAAAAGGTAATAGGAGAGATGTCGAGCAGGCAGAGGACTTGGCTGGAGCAGGCGGAGGACTTGGCTGGAGCAGGAAAAGGCAAAAGGCGAAACGCGAATGCGCATCCCCGCCCCCCAAGCCAGGGTAGCGAGATCGTGGGGGTTTGAACTGGCGGCGCTCTGTACCAGAGTGCTCTGCCACACATCATACGCCAAACGGCCGGCCGAGAGAATGGTTAAAAAAAAGGACATTTATCATTTCTTCTCCAGCCAGCCAGCCAGCCAGCCAGCCAGCCCTTCTCATGGTTTTTCCAAAGTACACAGCACAGCAGATTCTGCAATATTCTTACACACTAATTAAGCATTGGAAACCTACCTACTCCTTTGTTCATTGTAAACAATTGTACTTTCTGTAAAGTGGTTTGAATTAAAGAGAAAAGAAAAGTATGTTTTGTTTTGTTTTTTTTCTTCAAGATCTGTTCACATGTACTTAGCAAGAGTGAGTACACAGCGTTAAAAAATGGTACTTAGTGTAGTGAGGAAGGCGAAAAGCAAAGAGAGCATATGAAGGTAATATTGAAGTAGGCGCAGTTTTGAAGTGGTGAAAGGCAAAGGCATGAGTGCAAGCGTAATAAAAGGTAATAGGAGAGATGTCGAGCAGGCAGAGGACTTGGCTGGAGCAGGCGGAGGACTTGGCTGGAGCAGGAAAAGGCAAAAGGGGAAACGCGAATGCGCATACCCACCCCCCAAGCCAGGGCCGTGGCAGCGAGATCGTGGGGGTTCGAACTGGCGGCGCTCTGTACCAGAGTGCTCTGCCACACATCATATGCCAAACGGCCGGCCGAGAGAATGGTTAAAAAAAAGGACATTTATCATTTCTTCTCCAGCCAGCCAGCCAGCCAGCCAGCCAGCCCTTCTCATGGTTTTTACAAAGTACACAGCACAGCAGATTCTGCAATATTCTTACACACTAATTAAGCATTGGAAACCTACCTACTCCTTTGTTCATTGTAAACAATTGTACTTTCTGTAAAGTGGTTTGAATTAAAGAGAAAAGAAAAGTATGTTTTGTTTTGTTTTTTTTCTTCAAGATCTGTTCACATGTACTTAGCAAGAGTGAGTACACAGCGTTAAAAAATGGTACTTAGTGTAGTGAGGAAGGCGAAAAGCAAAGAGAGCATATGAAGGTAATATTGAAGTAGGCGCAGTTTTGAAGTGGTGAAAGGCAAAGGCATGAGTGCAAGCGTAATAAAAGGTAATAGGAGAGATGTCGAGCAGGCGGAGGACTTGGCTGGAGCAGGAAAAGGCAAAAGGGGAAACGCGAATGCGCACCCCCGCCCCCCAAGCCAGGGCCGTGGCAGCGAGATCGTGGGGGTTCGAACTGGCGGCGCTCTGTACCAGAGTGCTCTGCCACACATCATACGCCAAACGGCCGGCCGAGAGAATGGTTAAAAAAAAGGACATTTATCATTTCTTCTCCAGCCAGCCAGCCAGCCAGCCAGCCCTTCTCATGGTTTTTCCAAAGTACACAGCACAGCAGATTCTGCAATATTCTTACGCACTAATTAAGCATTGGAAACCTACCTACTCCTTTGTTCATTGTAAACAATTGTACTTTCTGTAAAGTGGTTTGAATTAAAGAGAAAAGAAAAGTATGTTTTGTTTTGTTTTTTTTCTTCAAGATCTGTTCACATGTACTTAGCAAGAGTGAGTACACAGCCAGCCAGCCAGCCCTTCTCATGGTTTTTACAAAGTACACAACACAGCAGATTCTGCAATATTCTTACACATCAATTACACATGGAAACCTACCTACCTACTTCTGTCTTCATTCTAAACAATTACACTTTCTGGAAAGTGCTTTCAATAAAACACAAAACAAAACCATCTTTTCTTTGCTTTTTTTTATTCAACATCTCTTCACGGTATAGTGAGGAAGGCCAAAAACAAAGAGAGCCTACCAAGGTAATATTCAAGTAGGCGCACTTTTGAAGTGGTGAAAGGCAAAGGCATGAGTGCAAGCCTAATAAAAGCTAATAGGAGAGATGTAGAGCCGGCAGAGGACTTGGCAAGAGCAGGAAAAAGCAAAAAGGAAAGGCGAGTGCACGTCTCCCCGCCCCCCAAGCCAGGCCGAGAGAAGGCTTGAAAAAAAAGGACATTTATCATTTCTTCTTCAGCCAGCCAGCCCTTCTCATGGTTTTTCCAAAGTACACAGCACAGCAGATTCTGCAATATTCTTACACACTAATTAAGCATTGGAAACCTACCTACTCCTTTGTTCATTGTAAACAATTGTACTTTCTGTAAAGTGGTTTGAATTAAAGAGAAAAGAAAAGTATGTTTTGTTTTGTTTTTTTTCTTCAAGATCTGTTCACATGTACTTAGCAAGAGTGAGTACACAGCGTTAAAAAATGGTACTTAGTGTAGTGAGGAAGGCGAAAAGCAAAGAGAGCATATGAAGGTAATATTGAAGTAGGCGCAGTTTTGAAGTGGTGAAAGGCAAAGGCATGAGTGCAAGCGTAATAAAAGGTAATAGGAGAGATGTCGAGCAGGCAGAGGACTTGGCTGGAGCAGGCGGAGGACTTGGCTGGAGCAGGAAAAGGCAAAAGGGGAAACGCCAATGCGCATCCCCGCCCCCCAAGCCAGGGCCGTGGCAGCGAGATCGTGGGGGTTCGAACTGGCGGCGCTCTGTACCAGAGTGCTCTGCCACACATCATACGCCAAACGGCCGGCCGAGAGAATGGTTAAAAAAAAGGACATTTATCATTTCTTCTCCAGCCAGCCAGCCAGCCAGCCAGCCAGCCCTTCTCATGGTTTTTACAAAGTACACAGCACAGCAGATTCTGCAATATTCTTACACACTAATTAAGCATTGGAAACCTACCTACTCCTTTGTTCATTGTAAACAATTGTACTTTCTGTAAAGTGGTTTGAATTAAAGAGAAAAGAAAAGTATGTTTTGTTTTGTTTTTTTTCTTCAAGATCTGTTCACATGTACTTAGCAAGAGTGAGTACACAGCCAGCCAGCCAGCCAGCCAGCCCTTCTCATGGTTTTTATAAAGTACACAACACAGCAGATTCTGCAATATTCTTACACATCAATTACACATGGAAACCTACCTACCTACTTCTGTCTTCATTCTAAACAATTACACTTTCTGGAAAGTGCTTTCAATAAAACACAAAACAAAACCATCTTTTCTTTGCTTTTTTTTATTCAACATCTCTTCACGGTGTAGTGAGGAAGGCCAAAAACAAAGAGAGCCTACCAAGGTAATATTCAAGTAGGCGCACTTTTGAAGTGGTGAAAGGCAAAGGCATGAGTGCAAGCCTAATAAAAGCTAATAGGAGAGATGTAGAGCCGGCAGAGGACTTGGCAAGAGCAGGAAAAAGCAAAAAGGAAAGGCGAGTGCACGTCTCCCCGCCCCCCAAGCCAGGCCGAGAGAAGGCTTGAAAAAAAAGGACATTTATCATTTCTTCTTCAGCCAGCCAGCCCTTCTCATGGTTTTTCCAAAGTACACAGCACAGCAGATTCTGCAATATTCTTACACACTAATTAAGCATTGGAAACCTACCTACTCCTTTGTTCATTGTAAACAATTGTACTTTCTGTAAAGTGGTTTGAATTAAAGAGAAAAGAAAAGTATGTTTTGTTTTGTTTTTTTTCTTCAAGATCTGTTCACATGTACTTAGCAAGAGTGAGTACACAGCGTTAAAAAATGGTACTTAGTGTAGTGAGGAAGGCGAAAAGCAAAGAGAGCATATGAAGGTAATATTGAAGTAGGCGCAGTTTTGAAGTGGTGAAAGGCAAAGGCATGAGTGCAAGCGTAATAAAAGGTAATAGGAGAGATGTCGAGCAGGCGGAGGACTTGGCTGGAGCAGGCGGAGGACTTGGCTGGAGCAGGAAAAGGCAAAAGGGGAAACGCGAATGCGCATCCCCGCCCCCCAAGCTAGGGCCGTGGCAGCGAGATCGTGGGGGTTCGAACTGGCGGCGCTCTGTACCAGAGTGCTCTGCCACACATCATACGCCAAACGGCCGGCCGAGAGAATGGTTAAAAAAAAGGACATTTATCATTTCTTCTCCAGCCAGCCAGCCAGCCAGCCAGCCAGCCCTTCTCATGGTTTTTCCAAAGTACACAGCACAGCAGATTCTGCAATATTCTTACACACTAATTAAGCATTGGAAACCTACCTACTCCTTTGTTCATTGTAAACAATTGTACTTTCTGTAAAGTGGTTTGAATTAAAGAGAAAAGAAAAGTATGTTTTGTTTTGTTTTTTTTCTTCAAGATCTGTTCACATGTACTTAGCAAGAGTGAGTACACAGCGTTAAAAAATGGTACTTAGTGTAGTGAGGAAGGCGAAAAGCAAAGAGAGCATATGAAGGTAATATTGAAGTAGGCGCAGTTTTGAAGTGGTGAAAGGCAAAGGCATGAGTGCAAGCGTAATAAAAGGTAATAGGAGAGATGTCGAGCAGGCGGAGGACTTGGCTGGAGCAGGCGGAGGACTTGGCTGGAGCAGGAAAAGGCAAAAGGGGAAACGCGAATGCGCATCCCCGCCCCCCAAGCTAGGGCCGTGGCAGCGAGATCGTGGGGGTTCGAACTGGCGGCGCTCTGTACCAGAGTGCTCTGCCACACATCATACGCCAAACGGCCGGCCGAGAGAATGGTTAAAAAAAAGGACATTTATCATTTCTTCTCCAGCCAGCCAGCCAGCCAGCCCTTCTCATGGTTTTTCCAAAGTACACAGCACAGCAGATTCTGCAATATTCTTACACACTAATTAAGCATTGGAAACCTACCTACTCCTTTGTTCATTGTAAACAATTGTACTTTCTGTAAAGTGGTTTGAATTAAAGAGAAAAGAAAAGTATGTTTTGTTTTGTTTTTTTTCTTCAAGATCTGTTCACATGTACTTAGCAAGAGTGAGTACACAGCCAGCCAGCCAGCCAGCCAGCCCTTCTCATGGTTTTTACAAAGTACACAACACAGCAGATTCTGCAATATTCTTACACATCAATTACACATGGAAACCTACCTACCTACTTCTGTCTTCATTCTAAACAATTACACTTTCTGGAAAGTGCTTTCAATAAAACACAAAACAAAACCATCTTTTCTTTGCTTTTTTTTATTCAACATCTCTTCACGGTGTAGTGAGGAAGGCCAAAAACAAAGAGAGCCTACCAAGGTAATATTCAAGTAGGCGCACTTTTGAAGTGGTGAAAGGCAAAGGCATGAGTGCAAGCCTAATAAAAGCTAATAGGAGAGATGTAGAGCCGGCAGAGGACTTGGCAAGAGCAGGAAAAAGCAAAAAGGAAAGGCGAGTGCACGTCTCCCCGCCCCCCAAGCCAGGCCGAGAGAAGGCTTGAAAAAAAAGGACATTTATCATTTCTTCTTCAGCCAGCCAGCCCTTCTCATGGTTTTTCCAAAGTACACAGCACAGCAGATTCTGCAATATTCTTACACACTAATTAAGCATTGGAAACCTACCTACTCCTTTGTTCATTGTAAACAATTGTACTTTCTGTAAAGTGGTTTGAATTAAAGAGAAAAGAAAAGTATGTTTTGTTTTGTTTTTTTTCTTCAAGATCTGTTCACATGTACTTAGCAAGAGTGAGTACACAGCGTTAAAAAATGGTACTTAGTGTAGTGAGGAAGGCGAAAAGTAAAGAGAGCATATGAAGGTAATATTGAAGTAGGCGCAGTTTTGAAGTGGTGAAAGGCAAAGGCATGAGTGCAAGCGTAATAAAAGGTAATAGGAGAGATGTCGAGCAGGCAGAGGACTTGGCTGGAGCAGGCGGAGGACTTGGCTGGAGCAGGAAAAGGCAAAAGGCGAAACGCGAATGCGCATCCCCGCCCCCCAAGCCAGGGTAGCGAGATCGTGGGGGTTTGAACTGGCGGCGCTCTGTACCAGAGTGCTCTGCCACACATCATACGCCAAACGGCCGGCCGAGAGAATGGTTAAAAAAAAGGACATTTATCATTTCTTCTCCAGCCAGCCAGCCAGCCAGCCAGCCAGCCCTTCTCATGGTTTTTCCAAAGTACACAGCACAGCAGATTCTGCAATATTCTTACACACTAATTAAGCATTGGAAACCTACCTACTCCTTTGTTCATTGTAAACAATTGTACTTTCTGTAAAGTGGTTTGAATTAAAGAGAAAAGAAAAGTATGTTTTGTTTTGTTTTTTTTCTTCAAGATCTGTTCACATGTACTTAGCAAGAGTGAGTACACAGCGTTAAAAAATGGTACTTAGTGTAGTGAGGAAGGCGAAAAGCAAAGAGAGCATATGAAGGTAATATTGAAGTAGGCGCAGTTTTGAAGTGGTGAAAGGCAAAGGCATGAGTGCAAGCGTAATAAAAGGTAATAGGAGAGATGTCGAGCAGGCAGAGGACTTGGCTGGAGCAGGCGGAGGACTTGGCTGGAGCAGGAAAAGGCAAAAGGGGAAACGCGAATGCGCATACCCACCCCCCAAGCCAGGGCCGTGGCAGCGAGATCGTGGGGGTTCGAACTGGCGGCGCTCTGTACCAGAGTGCTCTGCCACACATCATATGCCAAACGGCCGGCCGAGAGAATGGTTAAAAAAAAGGACATTTATCATTTCTTCTCCAGCCAGCCAGCCAGCCAGCCAGCCAGCCAGCCCTTCTCATGGTTTTTACAAAGTACACAGCACAGCAGATTCTGCAATATTCTTACACACTAATTAAGCATTGGAAACCTACCTACTCCTTTGTTCATTGTAAACAATTGTACTTTCTGTAAAGTGGTTTGAATTAAAGAGAAAAGAAAAGTATGTTTTGTTTTGTTTTTTTTCTTCAAGATCTGTTCACATGTACTTAGCAAGAGTGAGTACACAGCGTTAAAAAATGGTACTTAGTGTAGTGAGGAAGGCGAAAAGCAAAGAGAGCATATGAAGGTAATATTGAAGTAGGCGCAGTTTTGAAGTGGTGAAAGGCAAAGGCATGAGTGCAAGCGTAATAAAAGGTAATAGGAGAGATGTCGAGCAGGCGGAGGACTTGGCTGGAGCAGGAAAAGGCAAAAGGGGAAACGCGAATGCGCATCCCCGCCCCCCAAGCTAGGGCCGTGGCAGCGAGATCGTGGGGGTTCGAACTGGCGGCGCTCTGTACCAGAGTGCTCTGCCACACATCATACGCCAAACGGCCGGCCGAGAGAATGGTTAAAAAAAAAGGACATTTATCATTTCTTCTCCAGCCAGCCAGCCAGCCAGCCAGCCAGCCCTTCTCATGGTTTTTACAAAGTACACAGCACAGCAGATTCTGCAATATTCTTACACATCAATTACACATGGAAACCTACCTACCTACTTCTGTCTTCATTCTAAACAATTACACTTTCTGGAAAGTGCTTTCAATAAAACACAAAACAAAACCATCTTTTCTTTGCTTTTTTTTATTCAACATCTCTTCACGGTGTAGTGAGGAAGGCCAAAAACAAAGAGAGCCTACCAAGGTAATATTCAAGTAGGCGCACTTTTGAAGTGGTGAAAGGCAAAGGCATGAGTGCAAGCCTAATAAAAGCTAATAGGAGAGATGTAGAGCCGGCAGAGGACTTGGCAAGAGCAGGAAAAAGCAAAAAGGAAAGGCGAGTGCACGTCTCCCCGCCCCCCAAGCCAGGCCGAGAGAAGGCTTGAAAAAAAAGGACATTTATCATTTCTTCTTCAGCCAGCCAGCCCTTCTCATGGTTTTTCCAAAGTACACAGCACAGCAGATTCTGCAATATTCTTACACACTAATTAAGCATTGGAAACCTACCTACTCCTTTGTTCATTGTAAACAATTGTACTTTCTGTAAAGTGGTTTGAATTAAAGAGAAAAGAAAAGTATGTTTTGTTTTGTTTTTTTTCTTCAAGATCTGTTCACATGTACTTAGCAAGAGTGAGTACACAGCGTTAAAAAATGGTACTTAGTGTAGTGAGGAAGGCGAAAAGCAAAGAGAGCATATGAAGGTAATATTGAAGTAGGCGCAGTTTTGAAGTGGTGAAAGGCAAAGGCATGAGTGCAAGCGTAATAAAAGGTAATAGGAGAGATGTCGAGCAGGCGGAGGACTTGGCTGGAGCAGGCGGAGGACTTGGCTGGAGCAGGAAAAGGCAAAAGGGGAAACGCGAATGCGCATCCCCGCCCCCCAAGCTAGGGCCGTGGCAGCGAGATCGTGGGGGTTCGAACTGGCGGCGCTCTGTACCAGAGTGCTCTGCCACACATCATACGCCAAACGGCCGGCCGAGAGAATGGTTAAAAAAAAGGACATTTATCATTTCTTCTCCAGCCAGCCAGCCAGCCAGCCAGCCAGCCCTTCTCATGGTTTTTCCAAAGTACACAGCACAGCAGATTCTGCAATATTCTTACACACTAATTAAGCATTGGAAACCTACCTACTCCTTTGTTCATTGTAAACAATTGTACTTTCTGTAAAGTGGTTTGAATTAAAGAGAAAAGAAAAGTATGTTTTGTTTTGTTTTTTTTCTTCAAGATCTGTTCACATGTACTTAGCAAGAGTGAGTACACAGCGTTAAAAAATGGTACTTAGTGTAGTGAGGAAGGCGAAAAGCAAAGAGAGCATATGAAGGTAATATTGAAGTAGGCGCAGTTTTGAAGTGGTGAAAGGCAAAGGCATGAGTGCAAGCGTAATAAAAGGTAATAGGAGAGATGTCGAGCAGGCGGAGGACTTGGCTGGAGCAGGCGGAGGACTTGGCTGGAGCAGGAAAAGGCAAAAGGGGAAACGCGAATGCGCATCCCCGCCCCCCAAGCTAGGGCCGTGGCAGCGAGATCGTGGGGGTTCGAACTGGCGGCGCTCTGTACCAGAGTGCTCTGCCACACATCATACGCCAAACGGCCGGCCGAGAGAATGGTTAAAAAAAAGGACATTTATCATTTCTTCTCCAGCCAGCCAGCCAGCCAGCCAGCCAGCCCTTCTCATGGTTTTTACAAAGTACACAGCACAGCAGATTCTGCAATATTCTTACACATCAATTACACATGGAAACCTACCTACCTACTTCTGTCTTCATTCTAAACAATTACACTTTCTGGAAAGTGCTTTCAATAAAACACAAAACAAAACCATCTTTTCTTTGCTTTTTTTTATTCAACATCTCTTCACGGTGTAGTGAGGAAGGCCAAAAACAAAGAGAGCCTACCAAGGTAATATTCAAGTAGGCGCACTTTTGAAGTGGTGAAAGGCAAAGGCATGAGTGCAAGCCTAATAAAAGCTAATAGGAGAGATGTAGAGCCGGCAGAGGACTTGGCAAGAGCAGGAAAAAGCAAAAAGGAAAGGCGAGTGCACGTCTCCCCGCCCCCCAAGCCAGGCCGAGAGAAGGCTTGAAAAAAAAGGACATTTATCATTTCTTCTTCAGCCAGCCAGCCCTTCTCATGGTTTTTCCAAAGTACACAGCACAGCAGATTCTGCAATATTCTTACACACTAATTAAGCATTGGAAACCTACCTACTCCTTTGTTCATTGTAAACAATTGTACTTTCTGTAAAGTGGTTTGAATTAAAGAGAAAAGAAAAGTATGTTTTGTTTTGTTTTTTTTCTTCAAGATCTGTTCACATGTACTTAGCAAGAGTGAGTACACAGCGTTAAAAAATGGTACTTAGTGTAGTGAGGAAGGCGAAAAGCAAAGAGAGCATATGAAGGTAATATTGAAGTAGGCGCAGTTTTGAAGTGGTGAAAGGCAAAGGCATGAGTGCAAGCGTAATAAAAGGTAATAGGAGAGATGTCGAGCAGGCGGAGGACTTGGCTGGAGCAGGCGGAGGACTTGGCTGGAGCAGGAAAAGGCAAAAGGGGAAACGCGAATGCGCATCCCCGCCCCCCAAGCTAGGGCCGTGGCAGCGAGATCGTGGGGGTTCGAACTGGCGGCGCTCTGTACCAGAGTGCTCTGCCACACATCATACGCCAAACGGCCGGCCGAGAGAATGGTTAAAAAAAAGGACATTTATCATTTCTTCTCCAGCCAGCCAGCCAGCCAGCCAGCCAGCCAGCCCTTCTCATGGTTTTTACAAAGTACACAGCACAGCAGATTCTGCAATATTCTTACACATCAATTACACATGGAAACCTACCTACCTACTTCTGTCTTCATTCTAAACAATTACACTTTCTGGAAAGTGCTTTCAATAAAACACAAAACAAAACCATCTTTTCTTTGCTTTTTTTTATTCAACATCTCTTCACGGTGTAGTGAGGAAGGCCAAAAACAAAGAGAGCCTACCAAGGTAATATTCAAGTAGGCGCACTTTTGAAGTGGTGAAAGGCAAAGGCATGAGTGCAAGCCTAATAAAAGCTAATAGGAGAGATGTAGAGCCGGCAGAGGACTTGGCAAGAGCAGGAAAAAGCAAAAAGGAAAGGCGAGTGCACGTCTCCCCGCCCCCCAAGCCAGGCCGAGAGAAGGCTTGAAAAAAAAGGACATTTATCATTTCTTCTTCAGCCAGCCAGCCCTTCTCATGGTTTTTCCAAAGTACACAGCACAGCAGATTCTGCAATATTCTTACACACTAATTAAGCATTGGAAACCTACCTACTCCTTTGTTCATTGTAAACAATTGTACTTTCTGTAAAGTGGTTTGAATTAAAGAGAAAAGAAAAGTATGTTTTGTTTTGTTTTTTTTCTTCAAGATCTGTTCACATGTACTTAGCAAGAGTGAGTACACAGCGTTAAAAAATGGTACTTAGTGTAGTGAGGAAGGCGAAAAGCAAAGAGAGCATATGAAGGTAATATTGAAGTAGGCGCAGTTTTGAAGTGGTGAAAGGCAAAGGCATGAGTGCAAGCGTAATAAAAGGTAATAGGAGAGATGTCGAGCAGGCGGAGGACTTGGCTGGAGCAGGCGGAGGACTTGGCTGGAGCAGGAAAAGGCAAAAGGGGAAACGCGAATGCGCATCCCCGCCCCCCAAGCTAGGGCCGTGGCAGCGAGATCGTGGGGGTTCGAACTGGCGGCGCTCTGTACCAGAGTGCTCTGCCACACATCATACGCCAAACGGCCGGCTGAGAGAATGGTTAAAAAAAAGGACATTTATCATTTCTTCTCCAGCCAGCCAGCCAGCCAGCCAGCCAGCCAGCCAGCCCTTCTCATGGTTTTTACAAAGTACACAGCACAGCAGATTCTGCAATATTCTTACACACTAATTAAGCATTGGAAACCTACCTACTCCTTTGTTCATTGTAAACAATTGTACTTTCTGTAAAGTGGTTTGAATTAAAGAGAAAAGAAAAGTATGTTTTGTTTTGTTTTTTTTCTTCAAGATCTGTTCACATGTACTTAGCAAGAGTGAGTACACAGCCAGCCAGCCAGCCAGCCAGCCCTTCTCATGGTTTTTACAAAGTACACAACACAGCAGATTCTGCAATATTCTTACACATCAATTACACATGGAAACCTACCTACCTACTTCTGTCTTCATTCTAAACAATTACACTTTCTGGAAAGTGCTTTCAATAAAACACAAAACAAAACCATCTTTTCTTTGCTTTTTTTTATTCAACATCTCTTCACGGTATAGTGAGGAAGGCCAAAAACAAAGAGAGCCTATCAAGGTAATATTCAAGTAGGCGCACTTTTGAAGTGGTGAAAGGCAAAGGCATGAGTGCAAGCCTAATAAAAGCTAATAGGAGAGATGTAGAGCCGGCAGAGGACTTGGCAAGAGCAGGAAAAAGCAAAAAGGAAAGGCGAGTGCACGTCTCCCCGCCCCCCAAGCCAGGCCGAGAGAAGGCTTGAAAAAAAAGGACATTTATCATTTCTTCTTCAGCCAGCCAGCCCTTCTCATGGTTTTTCCAAAGTACACAGCACAGCAGATTCTGCAATATTCTTACACACTAATTAAGCATTGGAAACCTACCTACTCCTTTGTTCATTGTAAACAATTGTACTTTCTGTAAAGTGGTTTGAATTAAAGAGAAAAGAAAAGTATGTTTTGTTTTGTTTTTTTTCTTCAAGATCTGTTCACATGTACTTAGCAAGAGTGAGTACACAGCGTTAAAAAATGGTACTTAGTGTAGTGAGGAAGGCGAAAAGTAAAGAGAGCATATGAAGGTAATATTGAAGTAGGCGCAGTTTTGAAGTGGTGAAAGGCAAAGGCATGAGTGCAAGCGTAATAAAAGGTAATAGGAGAGATGTCGAGCAGGCAGAGGACTTGGCTGGAGCAGGCGGAGGACTTGGCTGGAGCAGGAAAAGGCAAAAGGCGAAACGCGAATGCGCATCCCCGCCCCCCAAGCCAGGGTAGCGAGATCGTGGGGGTTCGAACTGGCGGCGCTCTGTACCAGAGTGCTCTGCCACACATCATACGCCAAACGGCCGGCCGAGAGAATGGTTAAAAAAAAGGACATTTATCATTTCTTCTCCAGCCAGCCAGCCAGCCAGCCAGCCAGCCAGCCAGCCAGCCCTTCTCATGGTTTTTCCAAAGTACACAGCACAGCAGATTCTGCAATATTCTTACACACTAATTAAGCATTGGAAACCTACCTACTCCTTTGTTCATTGTAAACAATTGTACTTTCTGTAAAGTGGTTTGAATTAAAGAGAAAAGAAAAGTATGTTTTGTTTTGTTTTTTTTCTTCAAGATCTGTTCACATGTACTTAGCAAGAGTGAGTACACAGCGTTAAAAAATGGTACTTAGTGTAGTGAGGAAGGCGAAAAGCAAAGAGAGCATATGAAGGTAATATTGAAGTAGGCGCAGTTTTGAAGTGGTGAAAGGCAAAGGCATGAGTGCAAGCGTAATAAAAGGTAATAGGAGAGATGTCGAGCAGGCGGAGGACTTGGCTGGAGCAGGAAAAGGCAAAAGGGGAAACGCGAATGCGCATCCCCGCCCCCCAAGCTAGGGCCGTGGCAGCGAGATCGTGGGGGTTCGAACTGGCGGCGCTCTGTACCAGAGTGCTCTGCCACACATCATACGCCAAACGGCCGGCCGAGAGAATGGTTAAAAAAAAAGGACATTTATCATTTCTTCTCCAGCCAGCCAGCCAGCCAGCCAGCCAGCCCTTCTCATGGTTTTTACAAAGTACACAGCACAGCAGATTCTGCAATATTCTTACACATCAATTACACATGGAAACCTACCTACCTACTTCTGTCTTCATTCTAAACAATTACACTTTCTGGAAAGTGCTTTCAATAAAACACAAAACAAAACCATCTTTTCTTTGCTTTTTTTTATTCAACATCTCTTCACGGTGTAGTGAGGAAGGCCAAAAACAAAGAGAGCCTACCAAGGTAATATTCAAGTAGGCGCACTTTTGAAGTGGTGAAAGGCAAAGGCATGAGTGCAAGCCTAATAAAAGCTAATAGGAGAGATGTAGAGCCGGCAGAGGACTTGGCAAGAGCAGGAAAAAGCAAAAAGGAAAGGCGAGTGCACGTCTCCCCGCCCCCCAAGCCAGGCCGAGAGAAGGCTTGAAAAAAAAGGACATTTATCATTTCTTCTTCAGCCAGCCAGCCCTTCTCATGGTTTTTCCAAAGTACACAGCACAGCAGATTCTGCAATATTCTTACACACTAATTAAGCATTGGAAACCTACCTACTCCTTTGTTCATTGTAAACAATTGTACTTTCTGTAAAGTGGTTTGAATTAAAGAGAAAAGAAAAGTATGTTTTGTTTTGTTTTTTTTCTTCAAGATCTGTTCACATGTACTTAGCAAGAGTGAGTACACAGCGTTAAAAAATGGTACTTAGTGTAGTGAGGAAGGCGAAAAGCAAAGAGAGCATATGAAGGTAATATTGAAGTAGGCGCAGTTTTGAAGTGGTGAAAGGCAAAGGCATGAGTGCAAGCGTAATAAAAGGTAATAGGAGAGATGTCGAGCAGGCGGAGGACTTGGCTGGAGCAGGCGGAGGACTTGGCTGGAGCAGGAAAAGGCAAAAGGGGAAACGCGAATGCGCATCCCCGCCCCCCAAGCTAGGGCCGTGGCAGCGAGATCGTGGGGGTTCGAACTGGCGGCGCTCTGTACCAGAGTGCTCTGCCACACATCATACGCCAAACGGCCGGCCGAGAGAATGGTTAAAAAAAAGGACATTTATCATTTCTTCTCCAGCCAGCCAGCCAGCCAGCCAGCCCTTCTCATGGTTTTTCCAAAGTACACAGCACAGCAGATTCTGCAATATTCTTACACACTAATTAAGCATTGGAAACCTACCTACTCCTTTGTTCATTGTAAACAATTGTACTTTCTGTAAAGTGGTTTGAATTAAAGAGAAAAGAAAAGTATGTTTTGTTTTGTTTTTTTTCTTCAAGATCTGTTCACATGTACTTAGCAAGAGTGAGTACACAGCGTTAAAAAATGGTACTTAGTGTAGTGAGGAAGGCGAAAAGCAAAGAGAGCATATGAAGGTAATATTGAAGTAGGCGCAGTTTTGAAGTGGTGAAAGGCAAAGGCATGAGTGCAAGCGTAATAAAAGGTAATAGGAGAGATGTCGAGCAGGCGGAGGACTTGGCTGGAGCAGGCGGAGGACTTGGCTGGAGCAGGAAAAGGCAAAAGGGGAAACGCGAATGCGCATCCCCGCCCCCCAAGCTAGGGCCGTGGCAGCGAGATCGTGGGGGTTCGAACTGGCGGCGCTCTGTACCAGAGTGCTCTGCCACACATCATACGCCAAACGGCCGGCCGAGAGAATGGTTAAAAAAAAGGACATTTATCATTTCTTCTCCAGCCAGCCAGCCAGCCAGCCAGCCCTTCTCATGGTTTTTCCAAAGTACACAGCACAGCAGATTCTGCAATATTCTTACACACTAATTAAGCATTGGAAACCTACCTACTCCTTTGTTCATTGTAAACAATTGTACTTTCTGTAAAGTGGTTTGAATTAAAGAGAAAAGAAAAGTATGTTTTGTTTTGTTTTTTTTCTTCAAGATCTGTTCACATGTACTTAGCAAGAGTGAGTACACAGCGTTAAAAAATGGTACTTAGTGTAGTGAGGAAGGCGAAAAGCAAAGAGAGCATATGAAGGTAATATTGAAGTAGGCGCAGTTTTGAAGTGGTGAAAGGCAAAGGCATGAGTGCAAGCGTAATAAAAGGTAATAGGAGAGATGTCGAGCAGGCGGAGGACTTGGCTGGAGCAGGCGGAGGACTTGGCTGGAGCAGGAAAAGGCAAAAGGGGAAACGCGAATGCGCATCCCCGCCCCCCAAGCTAGGGCCGTGGCAGCGAGATCGTGGGGGTTCGAACTGGCGGCGCTCTGTACCAGAGTGCTCTGCCACACATCATACGCCAAACGGCCGGCCGAGAGAATGGTTAAAAAAAAGGACATTTATCATTTCTTCTCCAGCCAGCCAGCCAGCCAGCCAGCCAGCCAGCCCTTCTCATGGTTTTTACAAAGTACACAGCACAGCAGATTCTGCAATATTCTTACACATCAATTACACATGGAAACCTACCTACCTACTTCTGTCTTCATTCTAAACAATTACACTTTCTGGAAAGTGCTTTCAATAAAACACAAAACAAAACCATCTTTTCTTTGCTTTTTTTTATTCAACATCTCTTCACGGTGTAGTGAGGAAGGCCAAAAACAAAGAGAGCCTACCAAGGTAATATTCAAGTAGGCGCACTTTTGAAGTGGTGAAAGGCAAAGGCATGAGTGCAAGCCTAATAAAAGCTAATAGGAGAGATGTAGAGCCGGCAGAGGACTTGGCAAGAGCAGGAAAAAGCAAAAAGGAAAGGCGAGTGCACGTCTCCCCGCCCCCCAAGCCAGGCCGAGAGAAGGCTTGAAAAAAAAGGACATTTATCATTTCTTCTTCAGCCAGCCAGCCCTTCTCATGGTTTTTACAAAGTACACAGCACAGCAGATTCTGCAATATTCTTACACACTAATTAAGCATTGGAAACCTACCTACTCCTTTGTTCATTGTAAACAATTGTACTTTCTGTAAAGTGGTTTGAATTAAAGAGAAAAGAAAAGTATGTTTTGTTTTGTTTTTTTTCTTCAAGATCTGTTCACATGTACTTAGCAAGAGTGAGTACACAGCGTTAAAAAATGGTACTTAGTGTAGTGAGGAAGGCGAAAAGCAAAGAGAGCATATGAAGGTAATATTGAAGTAGGCGCAGTTTTGAAGTGGTGAAAGGCAAAGGCATGAGTGCAAGCGTAATAAAAGGTAATAGGAGAGATGTCAAGCAGGCAGAGGACTTGGCTGGAGCAGGCGGAGGACTTGGCTGGAGCAGGAAAAGGCAAAAGGGAAACGCGAATGCGCATCCCCACCCCCCAAGCCAGTGCCGTGGCAGCGAGATCGTGGGGGTTCGAACTGGCGGCGCTCTGTACCAGAGTGCTCTGCCACACATCATATGCCAAACGGCCGGCCGAGAGAATGGTTAAAAAAAAGGACATTTATCATTTCTTCTCCAGCCAGCCAGCCAGCCAGCCAGCCAGCCCTTCTCATGGTTTTTCCAAAGTACACAGCACAGCAGATTCTGCAATATTCTTACACACTAATTAAGCATTGGAAACCTACCTACTCCTTTGTTCATTGTAAACAATTGTACTTTCTGTAAAGTGGTTTGAATTAAAGAGAAAAGAAAAGTATGTTTTGTTTTGTTTTTTTTCTTCAAGATCTGTTCACATGTACTTAGCAAGAGTGAGTACACAGCGTTAAAAAATGGTACTTAGTGTAGTGAGGAAGGCGAAAAGCAAAGAGAGCATATGAAGGTAATATTGAAGTAGGCGCAGTTTTGAAGTGGTGAAAGGCAAAGGCATGAGTGCAAGCGTAATAAAAGGTAATAGGAGAGATGTCGAGCAGGCGGAGGACTTGGCTGGAGCAGGCGGAGGACTTGGCTGGAGCAGGAAAAGGCAAAAGGGGAAACGCGAATGCGCATCCCCGACCCCCAAGCTAGGGCCGTGGCAGCGAGATCGTGGGGGTTCGAACTGGCGGCGCTCTGTACCAGAGTGCTCTGCCACACATCATACGCCAAACGGCCGGCCGAGAGAATGGTTAAAAAAAAGGACATTTATCATTTCTTCTCCAGCCAGCCAGCCAGCCAGCCCTTCTCATGGTTTTTCCAAAGTACACAGCACAGCAGATTCTGCAATATTCTTACACACTAATTAAGCATTGGAAACCTACCTACTCCTTTGTTCATTGTAAACAATTGTACTTTCTGTAAAGTGGTTTGAATTAAAGAGAAAAGAAAAGTATGTTTTGTTTTGTTTTTTTTCTTCAAGATCTGTTCACATGTACTTAGCAAGAGTGAGTACACAGCCAGCCAGCCAGCCAGCCAGCCCTTCTCATGGTTTTTACAAAGTACACAACACAGCAGATTCTGCAATATTCTTACACATCAATTACACATGGAAACCTACCTACCTACTTCTGTCTTCATTCTAAACAATTACACTTTCTGGAAAGTGCTTTCAATAAAACACAAAACAAAACCATCTTTTCTTTGCTTTTTTTTATTCAACATCTCTTCACGGTGTAGTGAGGAAGGCCAAAAACAAAGAGAGCCTACCAAGGTAATATTCAAGTAGGCGCACTTTTGAAGTGGTGAAAGGCAAAGGCATGAGTGCAAGCCTAATAAAAGCTAATAGGAGAGATGTAGAGCCGGCAGAGGACTTGGCAAGAGCAGGAAAAAGCAAAAAGGAAAGGCGAGTGCACGTCTCCCCGCCCCCCAAGCCAGGCCGAGAGAAGGCTTGAAAAAAAAGGACATTTATCATTTCTTCTTCAGCCAGCCAGCCCTTCTCATGGTTTTTCCAAAGTACACAGCACAGCAGATTCTGCAATATTCTTACACACTAATTAAGCATTGGAAACCTACCTACTCCTTTGTTCATTGTAAACAATTGTACTTTCTGTAAAGTGGTTTGAATTAAAGAGAAAAGAAAAGTATGTTTTGTTTTGTTTTTTTTCTTCAAGATCTGTTCACATGTACTTAGCAAGAGTGAGTACACAGCGTTAAAAAATGGTACTTAGTGTAGTGAGGAAGGCGAAAAGCAAAGAGAGCATATGAAGGTAATATTGAAGTAGGCGCAGTTTTGAAGTGGTGAAAGGCAAAGGCATGAGTGCAAGCGTAATAAAAGGTAATAGGAGAGATGTCGAGCAGGCAGAGGACTTGGCTGGAGCAGGCGGAGGACTTGGCTGGAGCAGGAAAAGGCAAAAGGCGAAACGCGAATGCGCATCCCCGCCCCCCAAGCCAGGGCCGTGGCAGCGAGATCGTGGGGGTTCGAACTGGCGGCGCTCTGTACCAGAGTGCTCTGCCACACATCATATGCCAAACGGCCGGCCGAGAGAATGGTTAAAAAAAAGGACATTTATCATTTCTTCTCCAGCCAGCCAGCCAGCCAGCCCTTCTCATGGTTTTTCCAAAGTACACAGCACAGCAGATTCTGCAATATTCTTACACACTAATTAAGCATTGGAAACCTACCTACTCCTTTGTTCATTGTAAACAATTGTACTTTCTGTAAAGTGGTTTGAATTAAAGAGAAAAGAAAAGTATGTTTTGTTTTGTTTTTTTTCTTCAAGATCTGTTCACATGTACTTAGCAAGAGTGAGTACACAGCGTTAAAAAATGGTACTTAGTGTAGTGAGGAAGGCGAAAAGCAAAGAGAGCATATGAAGGTAATATTGAAGTAGGCGCAGTTTTGAAGTGGTGAAAGGCAAAGGCATGAGTGCAAGCGTAATAAAAGGTAATAGGAGAGATGTCGAGCAGGCGGAGGACTTGGCTGGAGCAGGCGGAGGACTTGGCTGGAGCAGGAAAAGGCAAAAGGGGAAACGCGAATGCGCATCCCCGACCCCCAATCTAGGGCAGTGGCAGCGAGATCGTGGGGGTTCGAACTGGCGGCGCTCTGTACCAGAGTGCTCTGCCACACATCATACGCCAAACGGCCGGCCGAGAGAATGGTTAAAAAAAAGGACATTTATCATTTCTTCTCCAGCCAGCCAGCCAGCCAGCCCTTCTCATGGTTTTTCCAAAGTACACAGCACAGCAGATTCTGCAATATTCTTACACACTAATTAAGCATTGGAAACCTACCTACTCCTTTGTTCATTGTAAACAATTGTACTTTCTGTAAAGTGGTTTGAATTAAAGAGAAAAGAAAAGTATGTTTTGTTTTGTTTTTTTTCTTCAAGATCTGTTCACATGTACTTAGCAAGAGTGAGTACACAGCCAGCCAGCCAGCCAGCCAGCCCTTCTCATGGTTTTTACAAAGTACACAACACAGCAGATTCTGCAATATTCTTACACATCAATTACACATGGAAACCTACCTACCTACTTCTGTCTTCATTCTAAACAATTACACTTTCTGGAAAGTGCTTTCAATAAAACACAAAACAAAACCATCTTTTCTTTGCTTTTTTTTATTCAACATCTCTTCACGGTGTAGTGAGGAAGGCCAAAAACAAAGAGAGCCTACCAAGGTAATATTCAAGTAGGCGCACTTTTGAAGTGGTGAAAGGCAAAGGCATGAGTGCAAGCCTAATAAAAGCTAATAGGAGAGATGTAGAGCCGGCAGAGGACTTGGCAAGAGCAGGAAAAAGCAAAAAGGAAAGGCGAGTGCACGTCTCCCCGCCCCCCAAGCCAGGCCGAGAGAAGGCTTGAAAAAAAAGGACATTTATCATTTCTTCTTCAGCCAGCCAGCCCTTCTCATGGTTTTTCCAAAGTACACAGCACAGCAGATTCTGCAATATTCTTACACACTAATTAAGCATTGGAAACCTACCTACTCCTTTGTTCATTGTAAACAATTGTACTTTCTGTAAAGTGGTTTGAATTAAAGAGAAAAGAAAAGTATGTTTTGTTTTGTTTTTTTTCTTCAAGATCTGTTCACATGTACTTAGCAAGAGTGAGTACACAGCGTTAAAAAATGGTACTTAGTGTAGTGAGGAAGGCGAAAAGTAAAGAGAGCATATGAAGGTAATATTGAAGTAGGCGCAGTTTTGAAGTGGTGAAAGGCAAAGGCATGAGTGCAAGCGTAATAAAAGGTAATAGGAGAGATGTCGAGCAGGCAGAGGACTTGGCTGGAGCAGGCGGAGGACTTGGCTGGAGCAGGAAAAGGCAAAAGGCGAAACGCGAATGCGCATCCCCGCCCCCCAAGCCAGGGTAGCGAGATCGTGGGGGTTCGAACTGGCGGCGCTCTGTACCAGAGTGCTCTGCCACACATCATACGCCAAACGGCCGGCCGAGAGAATGGTTAAAAAAAAGGACATTTATCATTTCTTCTCCAGCCAGCCAGCCAGCCAGCCAGCCAGCCAGCCCTTCTCATGGTTTTTCCAAAGTACACAGCACAGCAGATTCTGCAATATTCTTACACACTAATTAAGCATTGGAAACCTACCTACTCCTTTGTTCATTGTAAACAATTGTACTTTCTGTAAAGTGGTTTGAATTAAAGAGAAAAGAAAAGTATGTTTTGTTTTGTTTTTTTTCTTCAAGATCTGTTCACATGTACTTAGCAAGAGTGAGTACACAGCGTTAAAAAATGGTACTTAGTGTAGTGAGGAAGGCGAAAAGCAAAGAGAGCATATGAAGGTAATATTGAAGTAGGCGCAGTTTTGAAGTGGTGAAAGGCAAAGGCATGAGTGCAAGCGTAATAAAAGGTAATAGGAGAGATGTCGAGCAGGCAGAGGACTTGGCTGGAGCAGGCGGAGGACTTGGCTGGAGCAGGAAAAGGCAAAAGGGGAAACGCGAATGCGCATACCCATCCCCCAAGCCAGGGCCGTGGCAGCGAGATCGTGGGGGTTCGAACTGGCGGCGCTCTGTACCAGAGTGCTCTGCCACACATCATATGCCAAACGGCCGGCCGAGAGAATGGTTAAAAAAAAGGACATTTATCATTTCTTCTCCAGCCAGCCAGCCAGCCAGCCAGCCAGCCAGCCCTTCTCATGGTTTTTACAAAGTACACAGCACAGCAGATTCTGCAATATTCTTACACACTAATTAAGCATTGGAAACCTACCTACTCCTTTGTTCATTGTAAACAATTGTACTTTCTGTAAAGTGGTTTGAATTAAAGAGAAAAGAAAAGTATGTTTTGTTTTGTTTTTTTTCTTCAAGATCTGTTCACATGTACTTAGCAAGAGTGAGTACACAGCGTTAAAAAATGGTACTTAGTGTAGTGAGGAAGGCGAAAAGCAAAGAGAGCATATGAAGGTAATATTGAAGTAGGCGCAGTTTTGAAGTGGTGAAAGGCAAAGGCATGAGTGCAAGCGTAATAAAAGGTAATAGGAGAGATGTCAAGCAGGCAGAGGACTTGGCTGGAGCAGGCGGAGGACTTGGCTGGAGCAGGAAAAGGCAAAAGGGAAACGCGAATGCGCATCCCCACCCCCCAAGCCAGGGCCGTGGCAGCGAGATCGTGGGGGTTCGAACTGGCGGCGCTCTGTACCAGAGTGCTCTGCCACACATCATATGCCAAACGGCCGGCCGAGAGAATGGTTAAAAAAAAGGACATTTATCATTTCTTCTCCAGCCAGCCAGCCAGCCAGCCAGCCAGCCCTTCTCATGGTTTTTACAAAGTACACAGCACAGCAGATTCTGCAATATTCTTACACACTAATTAAGCATTGGAAACCTACCTACTCCTTTGTTCATTGTAAACAATTGTACTTTCTGTAAAGTGGTTTGAATTAAAGAGAAAAGAAAAGTATGTTTTGTTTTGTTTTTTTTCTTCAAGATCTGTTCACATGTACTTAGCAAGAGTGAGTACACAGCGTTAAAAAATGGTACTTAGTGTAGTGAGGAAGGCGAAAAGCAAAGAGAGCATATGAAGGTAATATTGAAGTAGGCGCAGTTTTGAAGTGGTGAAAGGCAAAGGCATGAGTGCAAGCGTAATAAAAGGTAATAGGAGAGATGTCGAGCAGGCGGAGGACTTGGCTGGAGCAGGCGGAGGACTTGGCTGGAGCAGGAAAAGGCAAAAGGGGAAACGCGAATGCGCATCCCCGACCCCCAAGCTAGGGCCGTGGCAGCGAGATCGTGGGGGTTCGAACTGGCGGCGCTCTGTACCAGAGTGCTCTGCCACACATCATACGCCAAACGGCCGGCCGAGAGAATGGTTAAAAAAAAGGACATTTATCATTTCTTCTCCAGCCAGCCAGCCAGCCAGCCCTTCTCATGGTTTTTCCAAAGTACACAGCACAGCAGATTCTGCAATATTCTTACACACTAATTAAGCATTGGAAACCTACCTACTCCTTTGTTCATTGTAAACAATTGTACTTTCTGTAAAGTGGTTTGAATTAAAGAGAAAAGAAAAGTATGTTTTGTTTTGTTTTTTTTCTTCAAGATCTGTTCACATGTACTTAGCAAGAGTGAGTACACAGCCAGCCAGCCAGCCAGCCAGCCCTTCTCATGGTTTTTACAAAGTACACAACACAGCAGATTCTGCAATATTCTTACACATCAATTACACATGGAAACCTACCTACCTACTTCTGTCTTCATTCTAAACAATTACACTTTCTGGAAAGTGCTTTCAATAAAACACAAAACAAAACCATCTTTTCTTTGCTTTTTTTTATTCAACATCTCTTCACGGTGTAGTGAGGAAGGCCAAAAACAAAGAGAGCCTACCAAGGTAATATTCAAGTAGGCGCACTTTTGAAGTGGTGAAAGGCAAAGGCATGAGTGCAAGCCTAATAAAAGCTAATAGGAGAGATGTAGAGCCGGCAGAGGACTTGGCAAGAGCAGGAAAAAGCAAAAAGGAAAGGCGAGTGCACGTCTCCCCGCCCCCCAAGCCAGGCCGAGAGAAGGCTTGAAAAAAAAGGACATTTATCATTTCTTCTTCAGCCAGCCAGCCCTTCTCATGGTTTTTCCAAAGTACACAGCACAGCAGATTCTGCAATATTCTTACACACTAATTAAGCATTGGAAACCTACCTACTCCTTTGTTCATTGTAAACAATTGTACTTTCTGTAAAGTGGTTTGAATTAAAGAGAAAAGAAAAGTATGTTTTGTTTTGTTTTTTTTCTTCAAGATCTGTTCACATGTACTTAGCAAGAGTGAGTACACAGCGTTAAAAAATGGTACTTAGTGTAGTGAGGAAGGCGAAAAGTAAAGAGAGCATATGAAGGTAATATTGAAGTAGGCGCAGTTTTGAAGTGGTGAAAGGCAAAGGCATGAGTGCAAGCGTAATAAAAGGTAATAGGAGAGATGTCGAGCAGGCAGAGGACTTGGCTGGAGCAGGCGGAGGACTTGGCTGGAGCAGGAAAAGGCAAAAGGCGAAACGCGAATGCGCATCCCCGCCCCCCAAGCCAGGGCCGTGGCAGCGAGATCGTGGGGGTTCGAACTGGCGGCGCTCTGTACCAGAGTGCTCTGCCACACATCATACGCCAAACGGCCGGCCGAGAGAATGGTTAAAAAAAAGGACATTTATCATTTCTTCTCCAGCCAGCCAGCCAGCCAGCCAGCCAGCCCTTCTCATGGTTTTTCCAAAGTACACAGCACAGCAGATTCTGCAATATTCTTACACACTAATTAAGCATTGGAAACCTACCTACTCCTTTGTTCATTGTAAACAATTGTACTTTCTGTAAAGTGGTTTGAATTAAAGAGAAAAGAAAAGTATGTTTTGTTTTGTTTTTTTTCTTCAAGATCTGTTCACATGTACTTAGCAAGAGTGAGTACACAGCCAGCCAGCCAGCCAGCCAGCCCTTCTCATGGTTTTTACAAAGTACACAACACAGCAGATTCTGCAATATTCTTACACATCAATTACACATGGAAACCTACCTACCTACTTCTGTCTTCATTCTAAACAATTACACTTTCTGGAAAGTGCTTTCAATAAAACACAAAACAAAACCATCTTTTCTTTGCTTTTTTTTATTCAACATCTCTTCACGGTGTAGTGAGGAAGGCCAAAAACAAAGAGAGCCTACCAAGGTAATATTCAAGTAGGCGCACTTTTGAAGTGGTGAAAGGCAAAGGCATGAGTGCAAGCCTAATAAAAGCTAATAGGAGAGATGTAGAGCCGGCAGAGGACTTGGCAAGAGCAGGAAAAAGCAAAAAGGAAAGGCGAGTGCACGTCTCCCCGCCCCCCAAGCCAGGCCGAGAGAAGGCTTGAAAAAAAAGGACATTTATCATTTCTTCTTCAGCCAGCCAGCCCTTCTCATGGTTTTTCCAAAGTACACAGCACAGCAGATTCTGCAATATTCTTACACACTAATTAAGCATTGGAAACCTACCTACTCCTTTGTTCATTGTAAACAATTGTACTTTCTGTAAAGTGGTTTGAATTAAAGAGAAAAGAAAAGTATGTTTTGTTTTGTTTTTTTTCTTCAAGATCTGTTCACATGTACTTAGCAAGAGTGAGTACACAGCCAGCCAGCCAGCCAGCCAGCCCTTCTCATGGTTTTTACAAAGTACACAGCACAGCAGATTCTGCAATATTCTTACACATCAATTACACATGGAAACCTACCTACCTACTTCTGTCTTCATTCTAAACAATTACACTTTCTGGAAAGTGCTTTCAATAAAACACAAAACAAAACCATCTTTTCTTTGCTTTTTTTTATTCAACATCTCTTCACGGTGTAGTGAGGAAGGCCAAAAACAAAGAGAGCCTACCAAGGTAATATTCAAGTAGGCGCACTTTTGAAGTGGTGAAAGGCAAAGGCATGAGTGCAAGCCTAATAAAAGCTAATAGGAGAGATGTCGAGCCGGCAGAGGACTTGGCAAGAGCAGGAAAAAGCAAAAAGGAAAGGCGAGTGCACGTCTCCCCGCCCCCCAAGCCAGGCCGAGAGAAGGCTTGAAAAAAAAGGACATTTATCATTTCTTCTTCAGCCAGCCAGCCCTTCTCATGGTTTTTCCAAAGTACACAGCACAGCAGATTCTGCAATATTCTTACACACTAATTAAGCATTGGAAACCTACCTACTCCTTTGTTCATTGTAAACAATTGTACTTTCTGTAAAGTGGTTTGAATTAAAGAGAAAAGAAAAGTATGTTTTGTTTTGTTTTTTTTCTTCAAGATCTGTTCACATGTACTTAGCAAGAGTGAGTACACAGCGTTAAAAAATGGTACTTAGTGTAGTGAGGAAGGCGAAAAGCAAAGAGAGCATATGAAGGTAATATTGAAGTAGGCGCAGTTTTGAAGTGGTGAAAGGCAAAGGCATGAGTGCAAGCGTAATAAAAGGTAATAGGAGAGATGTCGAGCAGGCAGAGGACTTGGCTGGAGCAGGCGGAGGACTTGGCTGGAGCAGGAAAAGGCAAAAGGGGAAACGCCAATGCGCATCCCCGCCCCCCAAGCCAGGGCCGTGGCAGCGAGATCGTGGGGGTTCGAACTGGCGGCGCTCTGTACCAGAGTGCTCTGCCACACATCATACGCCAAACGGCCGGCCGAGAGAATGGTTAAAAAAAAGGACATTTATCATTTCTTCTCCAGCCAGCCAGCCAGCCAGCCAGCCAGCCCTTCTCATGGTTTTTACAAAGTACACAGCACAGCAGATTCTGCAATATTCTTACACATCAATTACACATGGAAACCTACCTACCTACTTCTGTCTTCATTCTAAACAATTACACTTTCTGGAAAGTGGTTTGAATTAAAGAGAAAAGAAAAGTATGTTTTGTTTTTCTTTTTATTAGTAATATGTTAAACTTGTTTAAATATTTGCAACATTATAATTATTTAAAAACTGTGTTTTACCATTTAAATAAAAAAATGTTATTCTCTTATCTTATTCTATTCCATTATTTTTCTTTTTGCTGTTGTTACTTTGCACAGTCCACTTTCTGCTGTGACACAACTAATTTCCGAGATGTGGGACTAATAAAGGTTTATCTTATCTTATCTCTGCTAACATAGCTGTAAACTTTTACAGCTATTACAATGAAAAGAAAAAGAAATAAGGTTTGAGTAAGCATTGAGCCACCAACCAACCTAATAATGAAGTGCCTAAAAATACAATTTAAAATGACTCTTTGCTAGGTATGAAAATGTGCCCGATATCCTCTGAAAAACTTTGAAAGAGCTTCTGAAAGTCTGGACAGCTATTACTCAAAAACACTTAAAGTTTGGCTTCTTTGAAGCAGAGTACAGTACTGTGTAACGCAGACACTAAAGCTGATGCGCCAGAATGTCATACGAACGATTCCTTAAATACATGGGGGAGCAAGCGAGTCAGATACCAAGGGCACAAAGATGAAGCAGGTCTGATCAGCAACAGTTTATTTCCCGAGGCAGTAGAAATAAAACAACCCAAATACTAAGAAAAAAGTATACACCAAAGGCCTATCTCCCCTCACCACACTCCCTGCCGGTAACTGATGCCCTCAGGGGTTGGTGCGTTGGTGGTTCTTGGTGTCCGGGGCTGGGCGCTCAGGTATGTACCAGCTCACTCCCAGTGACTACTTGGCGGGGCCTGGTGCCTGTTGCTCGGTCAGGCCTCTTCCGGAGCAAAGGGGGCCCTCGGGCCTCCGGCCTCTGGGCCTGGGGCTCGGTTCACTCTGGCACAGCTGGCCGCCGGCAGAGCCGGCGGGCACGCCACTGCAGCCCCCTCTGGCTTCTGCTCCGTGGCCACCAAATGGGACAGGCAAAAAAAAAAAAAAAAGAAAAGAAAAAAGTATACAATAAAATGTTCTCCATATGCTAAAATTCCCACGGAGACTAGATAAAACAATTCTAAAACCCATAAAAATACCATTTTCTACTTGCACTAAAATCCACTGGTGTAATTGTCCCACAACCCCAGATGAATGCTCATTATGGGTCCACCAGCAGGCCAGAAATTCCTTCTCCAGAGCGGGCTCCACGCCAGCCTCATCCCAGAATGACGAGGAGGAGCCTCCTGTCCCCCTCTCGTCCCTTCACTGGACCCGTCACATCCCAGCCCACCTCGCATTTTGCACCGGAGTCTGTCCCTATCAGCTAATTGTCCCATGCCCAGCCAATCCACAGTGGATTAAAACAATGTAGAATAAAACGCTAAAAACCATGCAATACGAACATTAGAATAAAATCATGCAATAAAAACTACTCGCAAATAAACGCTAAAATCAAAATAAAACCAATATAAAAGATAAATACAAAGTTCCACTGTGTGACAACTGTACTTGAGTTGTTAACAGCAGATGCGTAACACTAAAAATATATCTATAATACATAATACATAATAACTATATATTATTATGTATTGTGGCATGAATTATATTACTTCATGCCATTTATATATAAAAAAATATAATGCAGGTAAAAATAAGGACCATTTTGAAAACCTCACAGTCAGAAACTGTGAAATCTTTGCTTTAATCGAGAACTCGACACCTCATGTTTCAGGACACTTCTTTGAAGGCGAAGGGCATCTTCATTCGTGCAGTGGTCCCAGACTCTCCAGCTGCCCGGTGTGAGAAGCTGTTACCAGGAGACAGGATCTTGGCTGTTAATGGAATCAGCCTTCTTGGACTGGACTACCAAAAGTAAGAAATCTATCATATCTCATATTTAAAGAATTTGGCACGAGCAACTTTGTTTTCATATCTTTCCCTGTTTCAGCGGGAGGGAGCTGATCCAGTCGTCAGGGGCCAGACTGAGGTTACTCGTGTCCAGATCAGACTGGATGGCTAAGATTATACAGAATGAGTGCTGACGCTACATTTGCTGAGAGACTTGTGACACACCATCAGCACTTAAAGATGATTCTGAGAGCTTTTGGAACTTTCAAGTTAAAGGATATGGACAATTTAAAGAAAATCTTCAATCTTCTATCAGGTTTTAGATGTTTTGCAGCTTTTTAATTTACATCACAGTGGCATCATAGTCCTTTTTTGTGTATGGTCAAGGTTACATTAGCGTTATCATTTCCATTGGTAGAAGACAAGACCTTTTCTCTCCATGCTCTCTCCAACTACAAGACCATCACCACAAGAACAAGAAAGCTGATGCAATAACACACATGGAACATTTTTCACAGTGTTATTTAAGTTCAACTCTCTTGTTTAGTCATTAGACATTTCTGGGTCCAAGTATTTCTTCACTTCAAAAGAAGCAGACGAGCCCTGAGGCACTACTGGGAGTAAAAAGCGTGGCTGTTCTCCGAAGTTTTGCAATATCATTTAACATTCAGACATCCAGAAGTAAGTAAGTTAGCTTGTTGACATGTTGATATACCATACTCTGATTCAAATATATTTTTAAAAACAACAACAAACAAAAAATTAACATGTAGACCACTGCAACAACTGTAAAGGTAAATGAAGACAGAAATCTGTCTTCCAGCAATGTTTGGAGGCTTCTTGACATATGATCATCTGCTACTTATGACAATAAAGCACATATAAGCATATCGACTAAGTGAAGATGTAGGATGTGGATTCAGTTGTTCTTATTGTACATGTCAAAGAGAAGGCTCTGAAAATGGACAAAACTTCAGTCAAGAGAACATCTGAAATAAGACCATCTAAAACAATGTGTTACTGGATGGTCTGGATTTCTTACCATGAACAAGTCCTGAATACTTTGAAAAACAAAGGGTTTTTTCTAATTGTATGTGTCTTGGCCCTTCATTCACATGTCAGTGTTTAGATTTTCAGACGTTTTTTTTTTTTGCATTTATATATGGACAAGAAAAACAAAGATTTTGTCACGCAATGTCAAAGTTGTACACCTTTTTGATGACAAATTGTGTTAATGTTTGTAGGTTTCTTACTGGCTAACGTGTCTATAAACAGTTAGGATTATATCACTGCAGCAAAAGTGGAGAAAAAAAAACAAAAGCAGAAAACCCCTTTTTTAAAAATAAAATATGCAGATTAAAAGCCACTTATGCAGTGCCTTCACTTTTTCAGACTGTATTTTTTATATTGTCTATGGCTGCATATCAATAACTTGTAAAAAGAAAGATCAAACTCAACTTAAGAGAAAGTTGTTTATTTTTCTTCAATCATAATTGGAAATTTCTCCTTCACATGTTTATATATACTTTTTTTAATTTTTAAATGAGAATGGACAGAACCAAGAGACAGGAAAGAGAAAGAAGGAAAGAGAAGCTGGGAAGTGAGTTTACAGAAGGAGAGGGAAAAGAAAAATAGAGAAGAGGGATAGAGAGAGAAAAGACGCTGTAATCATAGCAACAACCAACATATGCATAAGTAACACTAAATAATAAATACTGCATGTTGCCGAGCAGCACACAGTACTAATAATGCACGATATGTTTAGAGGCAGCAGCCAACCCAGACAGTGTGTGTCTGTGAGGAACCATGGGCACAGCTGTGCTTGTGAGCGTGTTTGTATTCAAAAGGTTTCTCCATGTAAGTGTCTAATAGTACATGTGGGGAGCCATAGTCCTGCCCCCCCGGACATGAAGCAGACATGGAGGAGATCCAGGCCATAGCCATCCAGAGGCCCCCCAGAGCACGAGAGCCCAAAGGGGGACCACCACAGGGGCACCTAGAAAAGAGCTGAGGAGAGCCCCAGACAGGAGTCACCCAGCAGCCACAGTGGGCCTTCAGCGATGACCATGCAGGCAGCCGGCCAGCCAGAGCAGACCGAGTCCTGGTCCCAAAGATCCGCGAGCCCTCATTGTAATTAAACATTTTGAGCCATCACCTCAAAGCAAGTCAAAATCAAATTTACAAGATTCCCTCATTTCTGTGTACTCCAACTGTGTAATCCAAAGACATGACATTAGTGTAAGTGGTAACTCCAAATTGGCTAAAGGTACGAATGTCAGTGTGAAGGGTTGTCTCTCTCTTATCCCTTTGGTAATTGGCTACATGGCCACAGTGGGGATATGCTCCAGCCCAACTGATACTCTGAATTGGATAAATTGGTAGAACAGGTCACCTACTAACTGGAAGGTTGGTGGCTTGATCCCAGTCTGGTCCAGTCTGCATGCAAAGTATCCCTAGGCAAGATAGTAAACCCATGTTGCTCTCCGATGCATCCATCGGAGTATGAATGTTAGGTAGGAAGCACTTAGAAACAGTAGAAAAACATGCTTGTGCGAATGGGTGAATGTACAAGTTGTGTAAAATGCTTTGAGTGCTCAGGATACGGTAGAAAAGCGCTATATAAGAACTAGTCCAGTTACATGTTGCTGATTTGCTAGTTATGTTATAGTTGAGAAACGTGTAACATCACACATCATTTAAAGAATTCCACCCACATTTTACCCACACTGGTTTGCCTGTTTTCTGTTAACAAAGTCTGCAGACACAGTCAGTTGCAATCAATACTTTTGTTACCATGCGGATGGGAGAGCAAACAGACAGCCAACACGATGGTTGCATAGTCATGCACCTCTTTTATAGCATCACACAAACATCTCACATAAGCTCTATCGCTATGGTATCATGACGCACTCATAGCACACTATGCTCACAATGCGATGAGCCACTTTTGCATTATCTATGAAACAGTAGGTGGTTGTGTGCCAGGAGCGTGCTCTGTTCATTGCCCCTCACAGTCAGCAGATACATGTTAATCATGTTATGTTATGACGTGTTCTGCATTACATCCTGGTCTCTTTAAGGGCAAAAGTTATAAGGAGGTTATACTGTTGACATGTAGAACACGAGGCAAAGCACGACTTCATAAACAAAGGACTTGAGGTTAATTGACATTCCGAGCTAAAATTTTCCATTACAAGGGATAACCAGTTGACAGGGGATCCCATAGCCACAGCACTCTACACAACCCTGACCCATCTGGAACTGAAGGAGATTTATGCCAGGCTTATTTTCATTGACGTTATGTACTGTAACAGGGCGGCCCTTAGCGGCTTTATCTTCCCAGAGCCAACCACGAAGCCCAAGTACTCCACTTCTCTCTTGGCTATGGAGCACTTCTTGGGATTGATAGTCAGTCCAGCCATTCTAATGGAGTGTAGCACCTTCTGTAGGTGAATGACATGCTCTTCCCAGGACTCGCTGTACACCACCACATCATCCAGATATGCTGCAGAGAATGCTGACACATCTCTCAGTACATGGTCCATTAATCGTTGGAATGTCGCTGGCGCACCTTGAAGCCCAAATGGCATGACTTTAAATTGGTACATACCAAAAGGAGTTTTGAAGGCTGTCAGCTCTCTCGCTTCTGGTGCCAAAGCCACTTGCCAGTATCCTTTACACAGATCGAGTGTTGTAATGTACCTTGCTGATCCAACTCTCTCCAGCAGGTCATCCACCCTGGGCATTGGGTAGGGATCAAACTTGGATACTGCATTCAAATATCTGAAATCAATACAGAATCTCAGGGTGTCATCTTTCTTTGGTACCAAAACAATCGGGCTCACCACTCACTACTTGACACCTCAATGATTCCCAGGTCCAACATCAGTTTTATTTCTTTCTGCAGCACTGGCACCAACCGTTCTGAAATTCTGTAGCTCTTTTGTCGAACGGGTGCATCCTCCTTCACCCGTATCTTGTGCTGAACCAGTGATGTGAAGCCTGGTGTTTCTCGAAAGAGCTGTGGGTCCACGAGTGGTTTTATATCAGCCTGCTCAGTAGGAGACAAATGAGAAAGGTCAACTGAAGCACAAACTTGAATGTTAGTTGGAAAGAACTTCTCAGTCACCTCCTCATCCTTAACTGAACGCACCAGTAACTGATAGACCGGCTCTTGTCGGCTGTGGAATTCCTTCAACAAGTTCATGTGAAATGTCTGATATTTTTTAACTCTTTCTGGCATATTCAGTTCATAAGTGACTTTACTCACTTGTCTGACGATCTCGTATGGTCCATGCCATTTTGTCAGCAGCTTGTTATCGCTGGTGGGAAGCAATAACAGTACTTTCTGACCTGGAAGGAAGACCCTATCCCTGGCCTTCTGATCGTACCATGTCTTTTGATGTTTTTGTGCAGCTTTCATGTTGTCTTGCATCAATGATGCCATTTTCTCCAACCTCTCTCTCATGGTGATGACGTAGGCTGCGATGTTTTCGCCCTCTGCTTTGGATTCCTCCCAGCAGTCCTTAAGCAGATCCAGGGGGCCTCTCACTTGGCGACCATATAAAAGTTCAAAAGGCGAGAAGCCAGTGGAAACCTGCGGGACCTCCCGGTAGGCGAACAGAAGGTATGGCAGCCATTGATCCCAGTCAGCACCTGTGTCAGAGACAAACTTACGCAGCATACTTTTGAGAGTCTGGTTGTATCTCTCCACTAGCCCGTCCGTTTGGGGGTGATACAGGGTGGTCTTAAGTCCCTTTATCCCTAACAACTTATAAACCTGCTGCAACAACTTGGATAGAAAATTCGGTCCACAATCCGTCAGAATTTCTCTTGGTATGCCTACCCTAGAAAAAAGCTGCAGAAGACAATTAGCGACGTGACGGGCTTTAATTGATCTGAGTGGGAAGGCCTCAGGAAACCGTGTCGCATAGTCACATATGACTAATATGTAGCGATGACCTGTGGATCTCCTCTCTAAAGGGCCCACGATATCCATGCCTAGCCTCTCAAACGGTGTTTCAATAATTGGCAGTGGTTGCAACTGGGCTCGTGCTACTCCTTTGCCTGAGGTCAACTGACAATTTTCACAGGAACAGCAAAACTCAGAAACTTGGACATACATCCCTGCCCAAAAAAAACGGCTACTGATCCTATTCAGTGTTTTGTGAAAAGCTATATGACCTGCCCATGGAATTGAATGACCCAAATCCATAACTTTGTTTCTTAACTGTTGTGGGAGTGCTACAGCTTCACACTTCCCCTTTCTCTGGTACAAGATGCCTCCTTTAATCAAGTAAACAGTGTCCGCAAGACAGCTTACCTGACCTTGACTAGCCCCCTCTACCTATGTTACCTTCTCAAACCAGGGTTTTAGAGTAGGGTCGCTTCTTTGGAGTGCACCTAAATCTGAGGGAACATCAAACTCAAGTTGGTTATTTGGCTTAGGGAACAATGCTGTACCCTTTTCCCCTGAGCCTTTGAACTTTTCTCTTCTTTTCTGAGCCCTAGACTTCCTAATCTTCCCTGGCTCTGTTTCGAGAGACTCCTCAAAAAAAGGGTAGCTCTTTCATCATTTCCTTTGCACTTTGTGCCCTTGTGACTACATGACAGGGTTTAAATGGCTCAACTGTCATATCTAGAGGAAGGGAGCTTCCAGATTCATCACCTTAGCCTTGAATGTCTTTCTCAGCACTCACTTGAGGGTCATAATCTGACTGATGTATTAGATCAAAAAGAGTGGGGATGTCATTACCAAGTATCACTGAATATGGCAAACTGGGAACCACAGCTACCACTAACAAGTGGGTTTGACCTCCCACTGTCAGGTAAACCTCAGCAGTGGGGCACCTGTGTTCGTCTCCATGCACACAACTTATTGTAGCCCCAACCCCACTTAGCTTTTCTCCTGAAATTATGCTAGAGTGTACAAGAGTTTGGAAGCACCCAGAGTCAAGCAAAGCTTCCTCTTTACGCCCATTAATTAAAACAGGGACAGTACAAGCTTCCTTTCCTACCGGCTCTGTGGCTGGTCTTGGAACTGCACACAAAAGAGATGGTTTTGACTTAAGGGCAGGGCAAAATTGTTGTGTATGGCCAAAGTTATGACAGTGATAACATTTAATATCCTGAACTGAAGACTTAAAGGATTTCTTCACATTGTGAGGTCTATGAGAAGGGAGCTGCCTAGAACTAGAAAGATTTCTAGCCTGAACTTGACCAGAACCCTGTTCACCCCCAATGGACTTACTTGGTTGGGTGTAGTGGGTCTCCCGGCTGAAGTAGGTGCTCTTGCTTCCTTTTCTGGCTGAAGTGAAAACCTCTGCGAGGCTAGCTGCTTCCTTTGCCGTCTTCGGATCATGCTCACGTATCCAGATCTCCAGCTCTGGGCTAACCATTCTCAAAAACTGCTCCAGAATTATCTGCTCAGATATTTCTTCTACAGTTGATTTTTCAGGTTTAATCCATCTTGAAAACGGGTCTTTCAATCTTACATAAAGTTCACGTGGCGTCTCACCTGGTTCAACTTTCAGAGATCTGAAGCGGCGTCTGTAGGTGTCAGCAGTGATCTCATATTTTACCAGAATTGCCTCTTTCACCTTATCATAATTCTCAGAGTCTGTTAAATCCATAAGAATGTAGGCTGTGCGGGCTTTACCTGCCAACAGGGAACCAGACGAATAGCCCACTCATCTCTGGGCCATCGACACACGTTTGCCATTCTTTCAAACGTAGTCAGAAAATGTTCAATGTCATCTTCTGTAGACAGAGGAAAAAGTTTTGGTTCACTTAAAGACTTGGACCCACTGGCCACTGGAATGTCTT
The DNA here is from genome assembly GCF_041146795.1 of Maylandia zebra. NCBI lineage: Eukaryota > Metazoa > Chordata > Actinopteri > Cichliformes > Cichlidae > Maylandia > Maylandia zebra. The sequence continues at coordinate 5,893,824 of NC_135174.1, read as the reverse complement.
CACCTTTGAATCCAAGTTCTTGTTCTTCAGATGTTGTAGGGGGCGCTGGCGCCTCTGGTGGATCAGGCTTATCAATTACAGCGTTAACTTGTAGCTGGATTTGCTGAAATTGATGCTGCATGCCTTTCCACCTTTGCTCCTGACGTGACAAATCCTTCTCCCACTTTTGGTCTCTGGCTGCTTGAGACCGCATAAGAGATTTCACCAACCCTGTCAACTCCTCCAATTTGTCCTCAGGGCTTGTTGCTGCCATGGCCTCTAGCTCAGATGAAGCTCCAACTCCTTCATCAGGCTGCTCCTCTTGGCCTGGCTTTCTTCCACCTCTTGTCATCATCTTCTCACTGTGCCATGAGTGACACACTTCTGACACCACTTGTAACAGGGCAGCCCTTAGCGGCTGGTAGTGATGGCCCGCTTGAAGCTGACGCTCCGGAGCGTGTGTCGAAAAAAACAACACACTGGTTCAGAAGCACTGTGTCGAGGCTTGCTTCGTTTGGCAAAGGTCACGTGACCAGTGACGTCCGAAGCTTCATTACGCACGTAACTGCTTCGGTACCTGATTCAAACGGATATAAGGAAGTGAATCATCCACGGGATTCGTGGAGTGTGTTGATGGTGACAGATAGCGACGAGGTGATCATTCCACTGACAGATATGGAGCCAGCGAGGAAGAGAGGACGTTATGGCGTGTGGAAATATTTTGAGTTGATTTTGCTCAATTCATTTTATCTGCCGAAGTGAAAAACTTGAAATGTCCAAAATCATGTTTTCATAATGTAAATATCATTACAGCATATGACTTTAGGAACACTTCCATGTGAATTAAAGCTAATGAAGACTACAAAAATGTATTTGACACTATACGTACATTACATTGCTACAGTTTAGAAAATCATTTTGTTTATTGTTTTTAGGTGATAGTCTGCAGGACCCAGGAATACCTGCATATCTACCAGCTTGCAGTGTGGTTCCTGCACTCCACAGCCTCTTCTGTTCCATGCAAGTGGATTTTCTCCAGGGCAGGAGAAACTATTTCTAAGAAAAGAAACAGACTCAGCCAGCGCACAGTAACACTAATCCTCTTTTTAAATGTAAATAACAAAAGGGCTACCTTACATTGATCATGTTTTTACTTTGCAAGTTCTTGATTAGGGATGGGTTTTGATTATCGCTTTTCTGATTACAATCCATGCTAAATTGAATAAAGTGATATTGATTCATTAAAATCCCGTGTCGATTTGTAAATTAACGTTATTATGCCTGAAACGCCAGCATCTCAGGTTAAACCTCACAACATGTCGTCAAACACCATGCAGCTAAAACAGTAACTAGGAGCAGGTTTACGGATTCTGCATACAAACGTAAACACAGAGCGCGGACCCGACGCGTCAGAATCAGATTTTGGTGCGTCGTCGGGTCCGCGCTGTGTTTGCCTCTTTTTTTCCCCGCTGGCTTCTGCAGCTGCAGGTTTCATAACTCTCTGTTTACATCTCTAATTAAGTCTCACATGTATCAGCTTTCTTTTAATAGATACGAAATTATGGATATATACTGTTAAATGATCAGACTTGTAATATTTCTGACTGAGGCAAAACTTTCCAGATTCCAATCAAATTGAATCGGATCCTGTATCGAATCAAAAGGATTCTACAAATCAGTGACGATGCAGCCCTACTCAGCCCCCTAAGCATTTTCCCTTTCCAGTTCACAATCAATCCCACCCCTAGGTCAAAAATATGTATAGGAATTGGCCTAATCTAATATTTTGTATGAACCTGTCCAGCTGTCCAGTGATTAAACGACAAGTAGATGGAGGCAGGACTTCACAGCAGGGGCATACTCCATAATGTGCTGTGCATTATCATATGTATATTATATATATTGCTCACTTATTGTATTTACCAACATCAAGGAGTTATGAGCAAAGAAAGGCCACCATAGTGCATGTTTAAATAGGGAAAGTTTATTGATTAAAATGTATTACGCAGATACGCATTACATTTTTTTCAGCCCCCCAATCGAGAAAACAAAACCAATTACATGTTCAAAGCAACGGAACGGTGGCCCAATATCAGAGAGAACTCCACTCTTGAGTGAGCAGTGATAATTGAGCAGTCCGTTTTATTTTGCAGATTCAAGCTGCTCTTCAAAATTTTCACCACCAGATGTCACCGGAGAGGACTGTGTTGAAAAGCTTCGAGTAATGAACCGTTTTTCAATACAAGCTTCAGTGCTTCGGAAAGCTTCATTTGGCCATCACTAGCGGCTGGAAACACAGTGAGATGGACCAAGGCAAGTGTAGTGGAACAAAAAAGCATTTATTTCCTATACAGCTCCCCTTACAACAATTAATTTGTCAAGCTTCTTCACAGCACAAAAAACCACACTCTAATGACAACTGGCAGCCTTAAATATGTTCAGCTGTCACAGACTAAACCATTATTCCACTCTCAGGTAAATTCTTAAATCCCAACCTTCCACCACAATATCCAATATATCAATAAGAATAAATAAATACATAAATACATTTTCACATTTACATATTAATAAATATTTCACACTTTAATGTTACACCAAACCCAATGTTATAAAAACCCAGAAACCCAAGCACAACAAGATTCACCACACTCTCTTTACCAATGGTCTCTCCCGGAACCTTTAAATGGTGTCTGGACCCCAGGGGAAACCTTTGCCCAAACACCTTGAAGAGGACACAGGCAAGAAAGGTGAGTAATCATTATCTTACAAACACTTATTTGCACCACTTTTATCCCTAGATTTCACACACACTTGCATTAGTTTTCCTTACTGGTAAACCTTAATCAAAATCTCAATCACCATTCTTTTCTCCTGACAGACAACCACCACATTCCTTGAGGAGCAGCTGTGCAGGATCTGAAATAAGGCTACCAACTGATTTTAAAATTCCCAATAAATAGTCAATAAATATTTAAACTTCTTGTGTGCAAATCCATGCTTAAAGTGCAATGCTAAATAAAGTGTTTGATAAGGTGCTTTTAATAAAGTGAAAGGTGTGCTCTAAAGTGCTATACAGATAATATAATATAAATAAATATAGTAAGGGAGTCCTCTTCCTTACATGTACATATATACATATATATATATTTTCTAGTATTTCTGATATTTGGAGAGTTGTGTAATCATTTGTACGCATGCTAAAAATCCACACCACCATAACCAAAAAAAACCCACACTGAACCTTTCAGGCAACATCAGCCTGGTTGCTTAAATGAATCTCTGCGTTCATTGTTGATCCCTTGTGGGCGACACAAAGTCTCACTCTGTACTTCACTTACTTGGAGCTTGTCTTGTTGGAGGAGGGCGATTTTTACCCCTCACTTTTCCTTACAACCTGCATCTTGTTTGCTAGAAGAAAAAAGGTACTCATTTAGAGAACATGTTGACAGTCGCCAAGCAATACTTTTGACCTCACATAGTTTAATAAAAAATGGTTGCAGATTATCAAAAGTCTTATCCAGGAGAATACATTCTGAACACCTGTACGGAGATTGCTAGTCACGCAAAACATAAGAATTACGAAATTAAACGTAAACTTGGAATTCCTTTGTAAACCAGTGTAGCGTTTGTCATTTTGACACACGGTCCACACACTTTGACACACTTTTCTGCTCAGGTATAGCCTTACTGTCGATAGTCTGTGCAGGTGTGAAGGCGTTAGCGCGGTTAGCTCGTTAACGCGTTAGCGCCATGCAGCCCCACACACGGGGCGATCTGTGCTAACTCGCTAACAGAGATATGCCATGTTAATGCAGTTATGCCGTTAACGTCATTTTAACGAGATTAACGCTGACAGCACTTATTATAATATTAAATTTGGGACACATCATCAGTAGTGGACCTTGGATTCATTGGGCGTTTCAGCCATTATCACTAGACACCATCCAGGAAGGCCCTGCCAAGGTTGATCAGGCCCAAGAGTGTGTCACTGGTTTACGTTAGATTGTTATTTCTCTTCTACTTTCTTCTATTTAGTTAACTACAATTTTTTTTCTTCTATCAGTTCGAAATGAAAATTAATACTTACCCTTTAATATAGAGCCGGATGGGGGCGCCTGATCTGGCATCCCCCCACCGGATCGAATCGGGCTGTACGCTCTACTGAAAAGTTTTGTCAGTGCACTGCAAGAGAAATGTGTGGAATGCTGTGGCTACTGTAAAACAAATGCTTCTGTTTAGTTCATCAGCGACATCCCTAACACTGTATATGTATTCATCTGTGCAAAGAGGGAATTAATGGAATTTCAGAGAGCACTTGAAGAGATGGAAACTTAATAAAGAAGGCACAGATGAAGCTGAAAAGAGCAAAGGACAAGGGTCAACAGAGTTGCCAGTAACCCTGAAATGAGGTATATGGGGACAGGGTACTTTGACCGAAAACTAAGGACCTTCTGATGACTACTGAATACCTTTAGTAAATATTTGAATACCCAATAAAGTCAAAGTACCTATCAGTAAAGTAAATAAATAAACAAATAAAATTGCCACAGACTATATCCTGTCTATACTATGCACAGCAACATCAATGTAAATACAGGCACACGTATTAAGACAGGCAAACACACAAACGAAACAGATCTGTTCAGCTCAGTGTTTTCCACCAATAGGAATGCGTGTGTAGTCATCCTTCAGGAATGTTCTTCGAGTGTTAAGCAACAATTTGAAATATTTTTTACTGTGAACAAAAACATTTTATTGAAAATCCTGTAGGATGTATATCACAGCAAAACGTATAATAGACACGCCAAGTCCATCGCATCCACCGTGTCAATTTCACATTTTAACTCTCTGAAACATGAAATGGACATGCATGCAGATGTTGCATTAACGTATGGGAAGATGTGAAGAAGTTAAAATTGGAACAGGCTCATGAAGTTTATAGTGGTTTGTCCGCTTAATCTAAAACTAATTATACTCTCCTGAAAGATGCTATGAGGAGGTGTTTGGATCCTTGTGATAGTGAAGATTGCAACTGTGTGAATTATTCTACATGGAGGAAGTTACATAATGAAACAGTCCAGGAATTTTGCATTGCCTCACATAGGCTGGTATGTAGAGAGTACACTTCTACTGATAATGATACACATATGTGACACAAGACTTGCTGGCAAGGGATCATTTTATTACACATGTGGGATGTAGGATTTTGCATGTTACTCTTAGCAGTTCTAAACCAGCAACATTAGCGGCTGCAATAAATTTGACTGCAGAATTGGAACTTATTAGAGGTTTGCAAAATGGCCACTTGGCTCAGGATAGTAATGTAGTTGTAGAACAAAAGTCAAAGAGGGATGAGCAGCTGGAAGTTTTACTTGGTGTAGTGGAAGGGAGAGCGGTTCAGTGCCTGAAATTGGAGCCCACGCATTTTGCTTCTATTCCCACAGTTGTCTAAGGAGCTTGGAAAGAAAAGCGTCTGGACTTCTTTGAGTTGCTTGAAGACGTTTCACCTCTCATCCGAGAAGCTTCTTCAGTTCTAAGCAGGGGCGGATCTAGAGAAATTTTCTTAGGGTGGCATGAGGGTGGCAAAGAAATCAAATGGGGTGGCAAAATCAAAGCCTTTTTTTTTCTCCAAACACACATGTAGGTGGTTATATATGGTTAAAATGATTCAAATGCAGTAAGTATACACGTTTTTCATATATATATATATATATAGAGTCTATAACTTAATTATTGTCTGTAGCCCACATAATTACACACTTTAGTTACATAAAACATGTGAGTTTTGATGTTATGTACTGTATAGCCTGTATAATAAATAAATATGTAGCCCAATAAGTATAAACTCCAGAAAGCTACACAACATGGGGCGGTTCATTTACAAACACAAGTCTAACTTAAGTTTCACACTGTTTTTTGTTAGAAAACAATCACATTGTTACAGCTTAAATTACACAAAATGTCAGAAATCTGCACTGTCATGAACAAAAATGTAAACCTAATTTTTCATGATTTGTTGGATTAACCCACTGAGGTCTGAAATAAAACCGGCCATTTTTGACTCCTTTTGAGTTGACGTTTGTGTTTCACCCTCAGATTGTTTAATTTTTTTCCCCCCCTTGCCTTGTTTGGTATCATTCTTTTCAGCTCAACTGAATTTAGTTGTTTTTCACTGACATACTGCATTAGTACTACTATTACTATTAATAGTACTATTACTGATCTGAAATCACACAAAGAACTTAAAATCCTAGTAGTATTTTTTTACTGTAAAAACCCCCACAGACATCTTGAGTAAATTTTTATAACTTGAAATGCAAATATAAAATAATTGTACATTTTGTAAACATATACAACTATTTATCTAAAAATGCAGCCAATACACCTGCTGTTTTTTTTTCTACAACCATTTAAAAATATTACTAAAACTAAAATGAGAGAACAATCAGGTGTTGCAATAAGATGCCCCACAAATGATGTGTGCCAGTAAAAAAAAAGTTTGTCCACCAAAAGACAGAGAACAGCACAGGGATAAACCTGCAGGCCTGACAACAGCAGGTGTATCACTCCGCTGGTTTTCTACTTAGTGACAGTGTTTACATTGCAAATGTGCCTTTGTGACATTCATTAGTGCCCTCACTGACACACAAAACAAAACGACTACACAACAGAACAACTACACAAGACAACACAACACTAAGAATCCACTCCACACTAAACGTTTCTTTACTGTTTTCGTGCTTTCCTTAGAAAACGCTTTAAACACACACACACAAAATCGTGATGACAGTATTTAGAAAAAAGCGTGCCTTATATATATTATCACAACTCTAGATTTACTGGCCTGTAATTAAAATTTAAAAACTTTAAAGTCATAACTTTCAATGTGGGCTGAAATAGAGACTCAGGGTGGCTGCAGCTTGTTGCTATGTCAGCTTACATCAGTCATGTGATTTGCAGGTGCAGCGTGGACCACAGAGGGTTAATAACACTCACCTTCCTTCCATTTCCAGAGTGTAACATCCAACCACCTGTGTAAAATCCGAAATTCCCATGGTGTTGTTCAAAATGTGCTCTGGCACAATCAGAAGCATTGCTTGTTACTTTTCTTTCCAAGCTCCTTAGACTACGATGACCTGGATGACTGAGAACCTTCACAGACATATTCCCAGTTATTCCCACTCTTCTCCCTCAGCCTGCTAGTTCCAGTAACAGGAGAAGGGTTTTGGTAGTGTGACTGTAGTCCACACATATGGTGAAATTGCCCTTATTTCCAGGAAAGGAGGCGTGCATAGGGCCCAATACCTGTCCATCCCAACCCTTTTAGTATCTGTCAGAGGCTTGGAAAGTGCTAAAGAAGGTTCTGAATGCATCGATGGTAAATTAGGTGGGTTTGTACTGGTTATTACAGGGAAATCATATTCCATTATACCTAAATCAGTTTGGTTCTGTATTACTAAGGGGGGGGGGGGGGGGGATCTGATTTGCAAGAGTATAGTAATGGGAGTGAAGAGCAGAAAATGGGGGGCTATGCATATTCTTGGGGGTTGTCAGTATGTTAGTTTGACTCTTTAGCCCTAGTTGCTAATTTCTTTTGGTTTTGTTAGGTTTTGTGAGGTTTTGACCTCACAAAACCTAACAAACGCATTTGACAGACATGGTAGTTTTGCATTCATAGATGAGGCGACGAAGATAGATAGAAAGGGGACTGGTGTTCTAGTGTGACGAGGGGAGGCTAGTTCCCTTCCTTACTTAGTATAGGGCTGGGAATAAGATGCCACCTATAAGTCCTTGCGGACTTTAGTTGCCATTGTAGCGCCAAAAAGTCATTGATTGAATTTAAACTGCTATAAATAACTTTTAAGCCTATGTATATGTGAAACGTACATTAAATGTATCCCTCATGAATGATATCAAGTTATCTTGAACCACAAACAACATTCCTGTCACAAGGTAGAAGCCTCAATCAGTTTTTTGACAGAGTGACTTTAATATATCCGTTATTTAACCCATACAACATCTGATTGACATTAAAAATGTATTTTTTAAGACCGATCCGGCCAAAGGATAGCAGAAATATAACAATAGATCTATAAAGATATTTTAAATTTTACACGAATCGTTCAATGATTACTTGGTCATGAATGCTTGAGCTTTGACAAAGAATCGCACACTTGTTGGAAAGTGACGCAAACAGAAGCCAGCGCGAGACCACAGGAGAAGCGGGAGTTGCGCTACAGTCTCGAGCTACAAAAACAGTGATAGTGCGTTAAGTTGAGACAAAGTCCAGCAGTTTTTCAGCTCGAAGCTCTCAGAGCTGTTTTCAGTGAGCTGCTTCTGCTTGTTGAAGCATGACTGAGACAGAGTTATACACGCTGTACAAAGGCGTCTATGTGCCTTCAAGTCTCCATCCGCCCGAGAGCCTCAGGTACTACGAGGAGTTTGCGTTTCGTCCGGATGACATCCTTATTGTAACGTACCCCAAGTCTGGTGAGTGATCGCGGTTCGACTGCAAATGGTTTCTTTTATGCTAAAGAGGGGTTTGTTTCAGTAGGCTGGAAGAGGATTTTTCAACCTGTCGTTTTCTTATTATAAGCAGCAATAACACTATATAATCGTCCTGGCGTTGGTCTAACACATCGTTTAAAACAAGGATTGCTCTTAGTTTCCATTTTATGCGACCACGTTAATGGTATGTATTTAGCATTAAATTTCATTGTGGGGTTTATTTTAAATGTGGGAACCTTGTTGGAAAGCTCTCATCCCCGACTGTCCGTTGAGTCTCCGGCAGAAACAGGTCTGTCAATGCCCGGCGTCTAAATATATATGGAACTCCAAAGTGTTCAAAATTAAATAAATAAATAGGTCAAGATGAAATAAATAACTATGTGAATAAATAAGACACAGATATGTAATGTGAGAATGATATTGTGAAATAATGGAACACATTTTGAAAAAAATGCTCATTATTGTGAAATATATTGCATTCTGCTATATAAATTTACTTATTATTGTGAAATATTATTTCATGGTCATTATTTTTCACAATAACAGAGATTATTCCTGAGGCATTTTATTTATTTCCAGCCGTTTTTAGTCCAAAATGACCTTTTTTCAAAGTCAGTCTTTATTTCAAAATCCCGTTTTTCCCGATGGTCTATTTATTTCATAATGCGACTTTTCAGCAGAATGACTTTGTCTGTCAATCAATGTAAGTGGGCTGGACCTTTGCACCTATTGGCTTATCGTTTACCATCGACTAGTTTTCCTGGATACCGGCTCCGCGGACGGCTACTGCAGCTAGCAACAGCGTGCTAGGTCAAAAGTCACGGAGGATGGCGGACTGGTGTGAACTTCAGCCAGTTCTGCTCATTTAAGCAAATCAGATAGAGAGGGATCATTTACCTGTAGATACTGTTTTGAGTCGTTTAGATGTTTCTGAAATGCTTGGGATGATAATTGCTCTTCAAGATGTTCGCATCGATGACAGCATTGTCAAAGGTTTAAGATCAATTCAGCACCGTGTTCGTTTGGAATACGCCGAGGAAAAACAGTCTTCAAATGTTGGCCGTCCACGTCTAGAAATCCCGGTGCAGCACTCAGGACTTTAGTGCTGTCCGGGATAACCGTCGGGGTAATTGCCGATACATTTTCTGTGTCTCCGAGCACAATTAGGAGGAAAATGACGGAGGATGGTCTAAGGTAAGTTTATGCTGTAATTGAGCACCTGTGTGATTCTGTACACAGCATTGTTTAGGTGTTGACCTTCATTATGACGTTTGACAATGAATTATTATCGCTTACTTTTTTTTGTTACTGTCTAAACTAAGTGGGGCAGCTACGGCTAAAGCTATCGGCGCCATCTCGGCGTTGAGACACGTTTAGCAGTGTTAGCTGTTAGTGTGTTAACTCGGAGATTGGGGTCAGTGGAGCCTGTAGGAACCTTTTACACAGAGAGTAGACCCACCAGCTTTCCACAGTCTACTTACTTATCACATCTTGTTAGACAACAGGGTCATTAGTGCTTTAAATAGTACATAGTTGAATGTTTCATTGCTGTTTGCAGTTGATTGTTCTCTGATAACGCATAACAAGGTTGATGTTAAATAGCGAGTTTATTGAAATGGTTTTGTCTATTTCAGCAGCATTATAGATATACTTTCTCTGGTGTCTTCGGTAAAGCTAAAACAAGAATACATTTACATCCTTGGTTCTTTCAGCATTAATTGGAAAACTTTGAGATTTGCTGTGCGCCTCCCAAGCCATTCTCTTTTATCCCACCTGTCAGGTATAGATGGCAATACTTTAAACAAAGTTAAATTTGTTATACCTGAAGAGAACCAATCCTGACCTAGAATGGGTGAATGAATAATTAGTTGGTAGCCAATGCCTAAGCAACTCACATAGGCCCTGGCAGACTCAATAAGTCCATCTAGGAACAGCTGCAGGAAACACCTCTTCAGTTTAGATTTAAAACATGTGCATGCTCTTTCAGGTTGATGAGGATTATGGTGTGGACTGGACAGGACAACATAATCGCTGCCCATCAAATGAGATCACCATTCCTGAGATTCAGCTCCCAGATGCACTGAATGAACAAGACCCTGCTGTGCTACCAATACTTCAAAATCACTTGTAGAAAGACATTATTACATTTAATCAGTTTCTATGTCAGGAGGATTTTTTTTTTTTTTAAATTTCTACAGCTTTGTAGCTAATACTGACTCAAAACAGCATAACCAATTTCATTTTCAACAAAACAGTGAGTGGCTATAAAACAGGATTTGTTTTATACAGCTGTCACTTTAATGATATTCATTTCTTTGTTGGATATACAGTACATGTCAACTCTGAGCAGATTTAATACAATGAACACAGTAGAGTAGTGTAACATCTTAATTCAAATAATTTTTTCTAGAAATTTTTTTTGTATCAGTAGCGAGTATAAACAAAACATATTGTGTAATTTATAATGTACAGTGAACAACTGATTTTGATATCTGAACTCTTCATCAGTTTATATTAAAAAAGCCATAAATGCACACCTGTAGTGTGTATTTTTCACTGTCAAGTGTATTAAAAAGAACTAGAACTCACTAGATTGTCCGTTTCTTTGAACACCGAGTACAGTAATGTGATGCAAGAAAGAAGAAATGGTCTAATTTTACCATGTGGTTATGGAATCAATCGTAAACCAGACCAAAACCTGAGTCAGTAGAGTTGAGACACACCTGAATGTCCATTAGAAATGACTCATAGGTACAGTAGTGTGCAGGAAGACGTAGTACTTCAAAACCGGTGGAAGACTTTGGAAGATTGCTGTTGACCACTTCCACAGTCATTTCTCGGCAAGACTTCCCATCCTGTCCAAAACTTGATGAGGGCTTTTTGTTGTGCACAAGATGCTGCAACAGAAGATTGTTTTAAACTATAATGACATCCTATATTCATTATTTTGAATCTTTTATGGTCTTTGTGTTTACGTCTTTGTGCAGAATCCGTGTTCCTGCTCTCATTTACTGTTTTAGCTGTTTGGTGGTTCTTGAAATTTTGTGAGGTTTGACCGGAGATTCTGTGGAGAGCTTCATCCTAATGAGGGCTCATGTCCTGAGCAGGGATGCAGAGGAGGAGGAAGGTCCTGGACACATCAGTGGCTTATGTGCGTGGAGAGGAGAACCTGGCCGGCTGGAGGCCCAGAGGAGATAGCCTCATCCTAGAGCACCAGTGGGAGCTGGAGAAGATGGAGCAGCTGCAGGAGGTGGGGCCTTAAAAGATTCATAAAGAAATAAATCTGTTTAATATCATTGAGGGAAAAATGACTTTTCAGCTCAAAGAACAAAGTGCTATTCTAAAAAGTTTTTTCTTAGAGTACAGACGTTACATGACTAACCTCCCCTCTTCTCCCCACCTCACATTCGCCCCCATCTTTCGTCCAGGTGGAAAAGACCCGTCACCTTCTGGGAGAGGCGGCTCCCGTGGGAACAGCTCCCACCACCAAGTCCCTGAGTGAGTCTCTGTCCCCCAGCGTGAGCTCCGGCACTCTGTCCACGTCCACCTCCGTCTCCTCGCACATCTCCAGCACCACCTTTGAAAGCGTGAGAAGGAGCTGGCCACCAAGGTGAGAAAAACGTGGGCTTAGTGGGCGTTCTTGTTGCTGCCTTCTTCCTTCTCTGCTCGGAGCTGATCGGTCTTGTTCCTGTTGTGTTGTAGTGCCTGCGCCTTCTGACACACACCTTCAATACTGAATACAACCAGCTGGTGAACAGCATCAGTGACTGCAAGGTGAGAAATGATACAAAGAAATTAAAAAATAGCCTTTCTGTGTCACATCAGGGAGTTCCTATATTGACGTCTACCTCATCCTGCTGTTGTTTCACTTCAGCTTTCTCTCATCTCACCGATCGGACGTGATCCATCCGTGACGAGCTTCAGCAGTGCCACCCTCACCCCTTCCTCTACCTGCCCCTCTCTCGGACTCCCGCTGTGGCTCCATGGGCCAGAAGTAAACATATTTTTAGGAACATTGACCTCGATCTGCAAACGGTTATTGACAGGTTATCTATTTGATTCTAACTTGGTGTGATTTGTGTTAAAGGACCCCTGAGAACAGCTCACGTGCCTCCAGTCCCTCCTGCTCAGACTGTGAAAACTTCCCGATGGTTCCCACTCTGGAGACCTCCTACCTTGCGCGGGCTGCAAAGAACGAGTTCCTGAACTTGGTGCCTGATATTGAAGAAATGCGACCAGGGTGAGTAATGCCATATTAACCCAAATACTGTCACTATGACATGTGTCTCACAGACCAAATGTAAGTCGACACTCATGTTCTCTAGTTCAAGCAGAAATGATGTGGATCGATTCAAATTCCTGAGCCTGGATGATTTCAGCTGGAAACAAACCAACTCTGCTTCTTCCTCAGATAATTCAGTTCAATTCAATTTTATTTATATAGCGCCAAATCACAACAAAAGTTGCCTCAAGGCGCTTCATAGATACAGAGAAAAACCCAACAATCATATGACCCCCTATGAGCAAGCACTTTGGCGACAGTGGGAATACCAAGGCGTTCCCAGGCCAGCTGAGAGATATAATCTCTCCAGCGTGTCCTGGGTCTGCCCCGGGGCCTCCTCCCGGTGGGACATGCCTGGAACACCTCACCCAGGAGGCGCCCAGAAGGCATCCTTGTCAGATGCCCGAACCACCTCAGCTGGCTCCTTTCGATGTGGAGCAGCAGCGGCTCTACTCTGAGCCCCTCCCGGATGGCTGAACTTCTCACCCTATCTCTAAGGGAGAGGCCAGCCACCCTTCGGAGGAAGCTCATTTCTGCCGCTTGTATCCGCGATCTCGTTCTTTCGGTCACTACCCACAGCTCGTGGCCATAGGTGAGGGTAGGGACGTAGATCGACCGGTAAATTGAGAGCTTCGCTTTTACACTCAGCTCTCTCTTCACCACGACGGACCGGTGCAACGTCCGCATTACTGCAGCTGCAGCCCCAATCTGTCTGTCGATCTCCGGCTCCCTTCTCCCATCACTCGCGAACAAGACCCCGAGATACTTGAACTCCTCCACTTGGGGCAGGAACTCATCCCCGACCCGGAGTGGGCACTCCACCCTTTTCCGGCTGAGAACCATGGCCTCAGATTTGGAGGTGCTCATTCCTGCTGCTTCACACTCGGCTGCGAACCGTTCCAGTGCGTCCATAACCCTCCATATTTATTTAACCTTAAATTTGAGACTTTTTGTCATGTGGATTTATTTTTTCATTTCCAAAAGGGAAGCAGGTCACCACAGAATGTCTGCTCAAACATATTTATATCCAAATAACATGTGTAATGCATGCATGCATGCATTCACATATTCACACACAAACAAACTATGAAAATGTCAACATTGATTCCTCCCTCACAGGTCCTCGGCTTTACTGAGGTTGAAAAACCAAAGCCGGCAGAAGAGAAACCGACACAAACACAGTCAGAAACGTCGTCGTCGTCGCTACAGACGCCAATGCAGACACGGATGCAGACGCAGACGCAGATTCAGCAGCAAACCAGACTGCCGGGCTACCTGCTCAAGGTGGTAACAAAGCGAATAACTGTGATCTGACAGGGAAATTCAAGGTCTTAGCTCCAGAGTATCTCACACCAAACTTCCCACCACATATTAGATTAGATTAGATAGAACTTTATTAATCCCTCGGGTGGGTTCCTCTGGGAAATTCGATTTCCAAAAAAGCACAGCACCGACAGAAGTTACAGAGTTATACACACACACATATATATAAATAAAATATACGAAGGGGATAAATAGAATAAATAGGAATAAAAATAAAAATACAAGTGAATTGCACATTTCAAGTATTGAGTCTATTGCACCGTTGACTATTTACAAAAGTATTGTACAGTGAGGTGAAGAGGCACTACAGCTTAGTTGTTCCCCCCTCCTTTGTCCTCCTGTTTCCCCTCCCTCTCCCCTCCAGAGAGGAGTTAAACAGTCTGATGGCGTGTGGGACAAAGGAGTTTTTAAGTCTGTTAGTTCTTGTCTTTGGGAGAAGCAACCTGTCACTGAACAGACTCTTCTGGTTGTTAATGGCCGTGTGCAGAGGATGCCTGGCATTGTCCATAATGTCCATCAGTTTCTTTAATGTCCTTTTCTCTGCCACTGTCACCAGAGTGTCCAGCTTCATGCCGACCACAGAGCTAGCCCTCCTGATCAGTTTCTCCAGCCTGGATGAGTCCTCCTTTGCTGTGCTGCTCCCCCAGCACACCACAGCATAGAAAAGTACTCCAGCAACCACCGACTGGTAAAACATCCTCAGGAGCTTCCTGCAGATGTTAAAAGACCTCAGCCTCCTGAGGAAGTACAGTCGGCTTTGGGCTTTTTTATACAGGTGCTCTGTGTTATATCCAACACATAGCTAACACCTTAAAACAGAATTAGTAGAAAGCAGATTTATGCAGCAGGTGAAAAGTTCAGTGTCAACAAAAGCATAACATCATACATGTTCTAAATGTTTAACATATTTGAGCGTTTGTTGCGTCTGTTTGTCCTTTTTCTGTATTCTTTCCAAAAGATGCAGGAGGCCTTGTAAATACAGATTACTACTGAGCCCTTCAGTTCCTTAAGACTTTGAATCCAATCATTCAGTGGATGTTAGTTATGAGAAAGCTATTACCAAATGAAAACAAACTAACATTGATACATTCAAAAAGGCCAATGCAGAGTTATGTTAGCCATATTAGCTGTCTTTCATCTGTCTTTGGTTCATCGTGGCTTTATAACACGCAAGTCTTCTCTGGCTGTTCACAGTGTCTGAAACCCCAGACCGACGAGGACGATGTCCACGCCAAGTTTGCCAAACTACTAACTGATCTGAACAAGGCTGATGCTCCATACTCCCTCAGTCTTGCCAACAGACTTTACGGGGATCGGTCCTACACGTTTCTCGAGGTGTGAGAGGAAACCTGTTGTTACTTAGACTTACAATAAATGACTAACCTGTGCAGTGAGCCCTGTTATAAGTCATGAGGCCAAAGCTGTGCACGTTTCTCCCTGCTCCCTGGATTTTTCACTTACACAAAGTTTAGGACAGTAATGCTAATTTAATACCATGAAGTTGGCTACATCTAGTCAGTAGTAGTGGTAGTACACGTTCACTGTATTTACTGGAAACATTTCACAAGAATATGTTCTATGATAAAAAACAGACAAGTCTTCATAAAACACAGCAATAAAATAGAAACATTTGCATTAAAACTAAATAACACAAAAACAGTAAAACTGAAAAAATAGAACTAAACAGATAAAACAAAAATGAAATATAATCATTTTACAGTTTTATTTATTTACAGTTCATAACAAGAGACAAGGCACCATTTCTCTCCTTTGTGTTCCAGTCATCACAGCAGATTAAACTTTTAAAATATTTGCAAATAGTATAAAGAAATATATAAAGAAGTAAAACACTAATTTATTAATACTTAGAAATACTAAAATGTACATTTGTCAGCAAAAACTGCTGCCATCTGAACCGAAACGTTACAAACCAGCTTACCCACAATCTGTGTATTTTTCTATGCTGGCTACTTAAATTGGCATCCAACAAGCTATTTGCTTTAATCTTTTATTAGACAAAGGCTGACTGGTTAGTTCAAGCTTCAACTGCATCCAAAGGACTGAAAATGTTTTAACACAGTGACTGAACTTGATTGAAGTCTCCGTAGTTTGTTGAATCTGTTTCGAGTGACTTATTTTCACAATTCCAGGAATTTTTAAAAGGCACCAAAAAGCATTACAACGCTGAGCTCGAGTCTGTGGACTTCAAAGGAAATGCAGAGGAGGCCAGGGTCCACATCAACAGCTGGGTGGAGAAGCAGACACAAGGTAAGCATAATGTAACTTTAAATGATCTCCACTGTAAATCCTTGGGGATCAGTTGTGTTGTGTTCAGTTGAGACATTATTACCGGATTGTCCACCGTCCACATTATTTTCTGTTTCCAGTTCTTCCAGTCTAATTTCTATTCAGTATTAAGCAGCACTATCTCTGGGTTTTACTGTTTGGTTTCATGCTATTAATAAAACCATCACAGCAGTATGTTGCTGTAAATAGCAGGCCAATTCTTCTATTCTTATTATATTATGTGATGGGTACTTCTACTTTGATCACTTGTGTCTTTAACATATTTTTATTTTTCAGGCCCATTTAGGATTGGCTGCTATTGATTCTATATCTTTATATTATCTTAAGTGCAGCAGGAAATTCATTCATTGTTTTTATAAAAGCGCGATACAAATACAGGCCATTTATAAATCTACCATCTATAATAATAGGATACAAGGACTTTCTATGAGGGTTATAGGACTGTGGTGCCACCTGCTGGAAATGAGACAATCTTAATCCCAGTTGAAAGAAGACATTATTTTTGTAGGAGCCATTTTTGGGTTGATACCTTATGTTGCCGCTAGAGGTAACCTTTTTAAGTTTCTTTTTTTTAAACTTTATTTAACAAACAATGAGTATACAACATACGAACAGATGAAGTATACAAAACAACAGAACATGAACACAAAAAGCCAAGAGTAAAAGAAAAAGGTAACAATTATAAGAATACACGCAAAAATTCACATACATGTATTGTTTTGAGAGCCTTTGTGTATGGAGTGCCAGGACTGCCATAATGCATTAATTAAATACACCATTAAATAATTAATTAAATGTGTCAATAATTAATTAAAATTGGAATTAATTAATTAAATAAATAGTTATGACACATGTAATTAATTAATTATGTATTTCACATTTTAATTAATTATTGACACATTTAATTAATTATTTAATGATATATTTATTTATTTCATTTTGGCAGTCCTGGCGCCTGGCTCTCATCTTGAAATAATTTTATCTGTCAGCCTCACCCATCAAACTCAGGGGGCGGGGTTAACGCTGATCGAGTCAAAACCATTGCTTTGGCCTGGTGGCCATTGTTTCTAGCACACAACAACCGGCATGTGGAAGCTAACAGAACTGAGCTTTGAAAAACCCTGTTTGTGTGTTACCAAATACCGTTTTAATATTTTTTTAGCCGAGAATGTAGTGGTTTAATCTTCATGTGTCTGGTCGGTTTGTCAAGATACAGCCTCTTTGCAAAAGTGTTTCGATGATTTCGGAGATGTCGTCACAGTCTCACGGCAAAGCGTGGGATAGACCCGCTCGCCTCGCAAGCAATCCCACCGACAAAGCGCAGGCCCCGGTACACAGCTGTAGTAACCCCCGCTGACTTCTTTTACTGAGGTTATATTTATCGATGTTTTATTTCCTGATGTTCTTATGTGTCCTACGTGTTTCAGTCGCCAATTCTGAATTATAACTAACATTAAAAACATGTTTAAGGAGGAGAGAGAGCAAATAAATCTGTTTAACATCTGATCTTTGGGTTTTTGTTCAGTAATCAGCGTGACCTGTGTATAAACGCATAAAAGAGATAACGTGGGTGTTTCTGTCATGTAGTAACTGCTGGCTTTAACTGTACAAAGGTTGTTCGACACTATGAAACACATACAGACTTCATGATGTTCGGCTAATATTTTTATTGCGAATATTAATCATGAGGGTAAACGGCCCTGTACACCACGGAGCGAGGTCAGCATATCCACGATATCCTCAGCTCCATGAGTTAACACAGAGTTTCCCAGCTGACTATCTAACTGCCAACTATTCCAGAGACGTGAAAATATACAGCATAAAGAAAAGTGTAAGAGACTCAGCAGCAGATTAGAATAACAGTTATACATTTAATAAATCACCAAATGAATCCAAGAAACGAGCAAACCTGTTCCGACAATTTGAGTTTGTATTCCCTCAGCTGCAGACTCGCTGCTGTTTAAATGTTTGAAAAGGAAGATTAGATATAAACAAACGTCAAACATAGACTCAGTCTGCCTTCACATTTGATATGAGGCCAGCACGTATAGTGGCTGTGTCCTGTTTTAAGATCATACATGTAAAATTGTTGTCTGACCTCCGTCAATCCAGCCGCTCAGTCCGTGGTTACCATGGTTACTGCATAAGCAGCTATAATGTTAACAGCTGGCACTGAGGAAACCTCCCGGCAGCATGGGTGTTTATGTTTTTCATTGCAAAAGAACTGTCTGAATGGTTAACTGAAGTTAACTTGGATAAATTATAGTTAAGGAGTATCACAGATAACGCCTACGTGAGCTGTGCGACTGTTCGCCACTACACTGAAATCAGCAGGCTATTACTGAAATACACGTGCTATATCATAAACTATGATATAAACAGGGAGGTCCTATTAACATGTTTAGTTTTAAAGGACACCTTCCTGCCTTTAGTCTCATTCATGAGCAGTATTCGTTTTCTTCTAACATCCAGAAGTCTGCACCATGTGTTTCATAGTTTGTAACAAGCCTTTGACAGGTAAACATAACATGACCGAAAAAGCAAAAAAAAAAAGAAGAGAGAGAGAGAGAGAGTGTTGACATAAGAAGAGAAAATGCTCTCAATTATGAAGACAGGCAAATGGTTCATTTATGTTTGATGTGTGTTTATTCCTCCCTAAATATCGTCGGTGAAGTTTGCCATGCACGTCAGATTTTCCTGTGCATTTTTATACCTCTGCCAACAGAGAGAGGAAAAAAATCACATTCTAACAGACAGCTGGTGCTTAGAATACAGTTGAATAACTATTAAAAAACAGATGATATAATATTTCTGTCCAGGTTGCAGACTTCATGATGAACATGCTGTTGCAAACTCTGCTTCTCTCGGTGGAAATGCGCCTTCTCTTTCCTCTTTGTATAAAAACACTTTAAAAGTCAGTTTCATCTCAAAATTCACTGTTAAATCCAAAACACACCAGATAAAGAAAAGCGAATAGTTCAGTCTAACACATGTGCCAGTGAACCATTAAACGTCTGTGAAACTATGCAGTTATGAAACATAACTTTAACCTCAGCCAAACCGATTTGCTCAGTTGTAAATAAAACAGCGAAGTAAACGTGACCCGACAGACAGAACCTGAGTGAATGAAGTCCAGCGTTTAACCACTGAGAGCTAAAACTCAGCTGAGGTTTCAAAGCTGTGTGCCGGTGATTGGACATCAGCCGCTGATGAAGCTGGTTTGCCTATAAAGGGCTCTGTAAGGAAACAAGCTCCAGCAGCTCTGCGCTCAGGGAAAACACTATATTTCCTTATCTTGTGCAGAAAAATGCGCTGACATTGCTTTATATCGAGTACCGGCTGCCCAGTTAAACTGTGACTATCACCAGGTAACGTAGGCGTGTTTCTTGAATTAGCAGCAGGTGTTAAACAGCTGACAGATGAGGAGGAGGATGCATGCAGGTAAACTGAGGGTCTGTTGAGCTGATCGCTGGTTTCGTGAGAAAAATGTCAGCTCGTTCTTTATGTTACAGAAGCACAGAGACACAAGACCAGGCGGAAAGAGACGATCGTTCGGTGAAAATGAGAATCTGCGAATGCAACATGTGGAACACGGAGAGTGAAATATGTAAACAAACCGGTTAACGTAACCCCCTGGGTGCACTCTGCATGCTAATTGTTAGCAGAGCTAGTGAAATCTCTGAAAACATCTGAGCACTTTTGCAAACATGTTCTATGTTGACAACCTGACCAGACATACGGCGCGACATTCGCGGCTAAAACACTGTTAAAAGTGTAGCTGGTGACAGAAAAACGGGGTATTTTAAAACTACACCACCACCATTGCTGCCTGTGATTTGATCTGCATTCTGGGATAACTGGCTGCCCCAAGTCTACACAAGCAATCGATTTTCTAGGATCGACCTGTTTTGACTTACTTTGCACGGCAACCAATCAAATGTTAGAGAAGCTGCATGGGCAGCGTTAACCCCGCCCCCTGAGTTTGATGGGTGAGGCTGACAGATAAAATTATTTCAAGATGAGAGCCAGGCGTCAGGACTGCCAAAATGAAATAAATAAATATATCATTAAATAATTAATTAAATGTGTCAATAATTGATTAATTAAATGTGTCAATAATTAATTAAAATGTGAAATACATAATTAATTAATTAAAATGTGAAATACATAAATAATTAATTAAATGTGTCATTAATTAATTAAATGTGTCAATAATTGATTAATTAAATGTGTCAATAATTAATTAAAATGTGAAATACATAAATAATTAAATGTGTCAATAATTAATTAATTTAATGTGTCAATAATTAATTAAAATGGGAAATACATAAAATTAATTATTTATGTATTTCACATTTTAATTAATTATTGACACATTTAATTAATTATTTAATGGTGTATTTAATTCATTATGGCAGTCCTGGCACTCCATAGTGGTTACATATGATTAGAATAATTCAAATGCAGTAAGTATACACGTTTTTCATATAAATATAGTCTAGAACTTAATTATTGTCTGTAGCCCACATAATTACACACTTTAGTTACATAAAACATGTGAGTTTCTGTATAGCCTGTATAATAAATAAATATGTAGCCCAACAAGTATAAAATCCAGAAAGCTACACAACATGGGGCGGTTCATTTACCAACACAAGTCTAACTTATGTTTCACACTGTTAGAAAACAATCACATTGTTACAGCTTAAATGACACAAAATGTCAGAAATCTGCACTGTCATGAACAAAAATTTAAACCTAATTTTTCATGATTTGTTGGATGAACCCACTGAGGTCTGAAATACAATCGGCCATTTTTGACTCCTTTTGAGTTGACGTTTGTATTTCACCCTCAGATTGTTTCATTTTATTTTTTCCCCTTGCCTTGTTTGGTGTCATTCTTTTCAGCTCAACTGAATTTAGTTGTTTTTTTCACTGACATACTGCATTAGTATTACTGATCTGAAATCACACAAAGAACTTAAAATCCTAGTAGTA
This sequence comes from Maylandia zebra, assembly GCF_041146795.1. Classification (NCBI taxonomy): domain Eukaryota; kingdom Metazoa; phylum Chordata; class Actinopteri; order Cichliformes; family Cichlidae; genus Maylandia; species Maylandia zebra. The sequence continues at coordinate 5,872,427 of NC_135174.1, read as the reverse complement.
TTTTTTTACTGTAAAAAAAACACAGTATATTTTTATAACTTGAAATGCAAATATAAATTGTACATTTTGTAAACATAAACAACTATTTATCTAAAAATGCAGCCAATACACCTGCCGTTTTTGTTTTCTTTTTCATTTTGTATAAGAATTTAAAAATATTGCTACAACTAAAATGAGAGAACAATTAGGTGTCGCAATAAGATGCCCCACAAATGATGTGTGCCAGTAAAAAAAAGTTTGTCCACCAAAAGACAGAACAGCACAGGGATAAACCTGCAGGCCTGATAACAGCAGGTGTATCACTCCGCTGGTTTTCTACTTAGTGACAGTGTTTACATTGCAAATGTGCCTTTGTGACATTCATTAGTGCCCTACCTGACACACAAAACAAAACGACTACACAACAGAACAACTACACAACACAACACACTAAGTAAACACTCCACACTAAACGTCACAAATCTCCCACATCTAAAAACTCTCTCGCTCTCTCTCTCTCACTTGCTTGCTCTGTCTCGCTGCCGTTACCGTCACTCCTAAAACTTTTCCCTCTTCCTAAACAATCAAATCCCACGCGTTGACTGTTTTTTTTTAATTGGTCGACATGGTACATTTAGGAAAGTGGTGGCTTTTTTTCTTTCTTTACTGTTTTCGTGCTGTCCTTACAGAATGCTTAAAACACACACAAAAACGTGACGACAGTATTTAGAAAAAAGCGTGGCTTATATATATTATCATAACTCTGGATTTACTGGCCTGTAATTGAAATTTAAAAACTTTGAAGTCCGAATTTTCAATGTGGCTGAAATAGAAACTCAGCATGGCTGCAGCTTGTTGCTGTGTCAGCTTACATCAGTCATGTGATTTGGAGGTGCAGCGTGTCCGTGGACCACAGAGGGTTAATAACACTCACCTTCCTTCCATTTCCAGAGTGTAACATCCACCCACCTGTGTAAAAAGCCAAATTCCCATGGTGTTGTTCAGAATGTGCTCTGGCACAATCATAAGCATCGCTTGCTACTGAAAACAAGAAAAAAGCCGGTCCTGCTATGGGCTGAACCATTTGTTAATGGTGGAGGGGGGTAACACTATGCAATATTTTCAGTTTTAGCATTTATATTCACTGTTGACTGTAACTACACTCAAACTGTTAATGCTATCTTATTTTAATAAACAACACTGTCATATGCAAAACTGGGGTGGCACTTGGGGTGGCAAGGGATCATTTTAGGGTGACACTTGCCACCCCATGCCACCCTTCTAGGTCCGCCCCTGTCACTGTTATAGATGGATGAGTTCATTGACCTACTTGTGAATCTAGAGAAAGTTCCTCTCCTGTTTGTCTCCTGGTTTGCTTCTGCAATCTAAGATAGATATTTATGCACCGTAGCTACAATTCTCTATAAATATACTGTCCGTTCACGGTTGTAGTCCTGCATTCATTATGCGGTTTAAAGTCAGTTGGTTATCCTTACATTTCTTCTACAGTCTCGCACCCCTCAAATTCATAGTTACTTTGGATTATACTGAGCTTTTATATAGTCATCCCCATGTCAGAAAGCTTCCGCTCAAGTCTAATGCTATGAAAGCATACAAACTGTACTTTGTTTTTATTTTGCTGTGTTGCATTATGCATTTTTTAAATCTATATATACACATTGTACTGAAAACATCCTTGGAATCGCACTGGTTGCTTGCAAGTTGCCACAGTTGCTTGTAGTTTGCATGGAAGACTCCAACTTGTCTGTAAATACTTGTAAGCTCATGACAAGTGCTCATGTATGATTTTTAGTGTGAATGTAGTAACTTAACAGTTTTGGTAGTAATACAAACTAATGTATGTTCGTTGTGTGTGTGTGTGTGTGTGTGTGTGTTTGTAAGGAAGCTGCAGTGGCACCTAAAAATACAGCCAAGGCTACGGAGGCTGTTGAACCAATTAAAGGTGCTGCAGTTGACGGTGAGCCAAAAGTCTTGGCTTCCAAAGCAGAAACGGCCTCAACCACGCAGATTTGTATTTAGATCAGCTGGGTAATTTGCATCCTATCTAAACTACCACTATTGAACTTAACTACATTTCCTTTATTCCAAGACTCTGTGACTGCAGAGAAGATCTCAAAGGATCAGCCGGTCGCTGTTACCCACCCAACATTTTGGGAGCGGATACAAGAGCAACTGCGTCCAGAAAGAATCCGTAAGAAATCCCCAAAGATCTGTATGAAAGATTTCTCAATGTGAAGATATTTTCTATTTTATAATTCTTTTTTTGTTTTTCTTTTGCTCTGCACTTCACAGGTTGTCTCAAGACAGTCAAACTTCCCAATTCAAAGGTAACATTAAAAAAACACTGTAAGAAAAACATGCTTTATCAAAGTGGTTAAGTTTTGATCTGAAATAGTTCAATTTGTTTTACAAGTTTGTAGTTGGGTTATATCTCATTGTCAGGTGACGCTCAAGTAGGTGTAAATGTAGAAAAATGTTAAAAAATTCACTAGGGGTGTCACAATACCAGAGATTTTGTAGTCAGTATAGACACCAATAGAATTGCACTATTCTTGGTTACCAATTTAGTATTGTAATAAAACAATTATCTCATGTACTAACACATACTAAAAGTCCTTTATTGAAAAGCTAGTTTAACATGTTCAAATTATATGCTCAGTCATCCAGGACATGGTGGTTTTGAGTGCTTAAAAAGGTTTTTCCTTCCCAAGTTTGACATGTGCAATAGTGCTGTTTACACATTGCCTTTTGTGAATCAGTTATCACTGTTTATGGATCCACCTTAAATGAAAAGTACTTTCATAGCTGACTCTTACTGCCTTTTTTGTCAGTGAGTCAAGGTAGAGCTGCACTACGTGAAAAAAAGAAAGAAAAAAAGAAGTAAAGGAAAATTAGCATCAGAAACATTTTGTAATAGGTACCTGATTGTGTTCATAGTTGTAGACAGTGCTCAAAGTGAGGTTTATAAGTTAATGTTTGCATTTTTCAGATTTCTGTCTGGAATTGTAAACTGATCCTGAAATTCTTTTCGTTTGCACAGCTTGTTTCGCTTGATTACAAGGTGCTGTTAATAAGCAACCTGCCAGAGTATCACGATGGCTGTTATGCAGAGGAGGACATCGCCCGTCTGCTCACTCGACACCGATTTGAGTATTACGACGACACGATCTACGTTATACCACAGGCACGCATGGTAAGCACCAGTTTGCATTGGGCTGGGTTATGACCTTCATTTTAATGGCGCTCTAAATCTCTTTTGTAAGATGACCTAGCTAACATTTAGTTAGTTAATACATATTTTGTGAGTGCCTGTCTTCATGGTTATGCAGTACAAATCAGTGTTTGGTTGTTTGTTTTTCCTTCAGGCTTTTGCCCTCATGCCGACAGCAGTGGCAGCTAAAAACATCGTGCTAGTATCAGAAAATCATGATTTTATTCTCAATGGGTCTAAACTTCGACTGCAGGTTGAGAAGGGCAACATTTTAATGACGCCGGTAAGCACTGTGTGTAGATAATGCAATCTACTGTTGTGACAGATGTTATTAAAATTATTTGAAAATATTTGTTTCTGCTTGTTTATTTAAAGTGTGATTATAAATGTAAAAAAATATTTCTTTTTGTAGAAAAAAAATACCTTTAAGCTGAAATAAATCGAACCGAATCCGAAGTGATGTAATGATTTTGAACTGTTTTTTTCCTTTCAGCTTGAGTTTTATAAGTCTCTGATGAAACGGCTATGCTATGTAAGTAATGCACATATCTCAGAAACAAAGACTGCACTAGAATACCTTTAGATTTATTGGTCAGAGTATAAAGTCATAACTGGAAGCACTCACATCCAAGTCGAAACACCTTGAAAAATGGGGACATACCCGGTTTTCTCGAAGCAGCAAGTGACTGACAATGGAGCACGATTAATCTACATCAGGAACATCTCGCCAGGCGAGTCCCGGGATCTCAGAGAAGCTTTGAAAAAAATGGATTGTGTAAGAAACTACCTGCCTCTTCTCAACAAGGTATAAACACACTCATAAATGCCAACAAGTGCATGTGTTAGAAGTCTGTGAAAGGCTGTATGAGATATGTGCTTGTGTAAGTGTAATCTTAACCATACAGAAAAATTGACAGATTAACCACACCAAACTAAAGGACATGCACCAACCTTCATAAATCCATCCTTACAAAGAGATAATGTGTCTAGATTTGGATGCTACTTATCTTGAGGAAAGCACAACTGCAAAACTATAGCGATAGTAAAGAGAGACTGCCGATAAGCTGCTCGCTGAGCAATTCTTCATATGCTCATGCGCACTAGTATTTATCACATTACAGCATTAGTGCAGGGGTCATGTTGAGCATGGCTCCAGTGCATCATTGAGCCAGGATTTCTGACTTTTGAATCCAGTGAACTCCACAGTAAAGCTGTACTTAGTTCACTCTTTCCACGTGTGCTTAGCACTTATTTTCTAACATTTACAATGTGAAGGTAAAATGTTCAGAATACATTTTCTTTCTTGTGTTTCAGGTGTTTATCGAATTTCAGTCTCTTCGTGATGCTGATCGCCTTGGCGTTTGGTACAGCCTTCTGAAACGGGCCACCGGCCACAAATTGTCAAGGCTGAAAATACCACAGTGTGGATGTACCTCACTGCGTAAGTGTTTTTTAAATGGGATTTTAAACAAAGATGATTTAAATGAATAAAAAAGATGGGTTAAGTTAATGGAAGGTCATCTGGTAAGACCTTTCTTTCGCTTTCTGTTTGTGAAACACTCGTGAATAGATTTTTCAGTTCTCCCCTGGGCTGTGGATAAAGTGCAGACAAAACTGCTGATTTATTGTTGTTCACAATAAATCATTGTGACACATTCCCTCAACTTTTATCCACTAACACTGTGATTCTGGTTCCCACAAATCCTTTGATGCTCATTTGCCTTATTATCTCTCTGACCTCTTTTCTGGCCCCTCCAGAAATCTTTGCTCCATCAGTGGTCAATTTCCTTCTGCTTGTCTCTGCCCCAGACACATGAACCAGAGCCATTACTTAAACTGCACTTTTTCAGTCTGGCATTTGATCTAACCCACTAATCATTGTTTTTCTGATGTCTATGATACCTTGGGTATCTGTAAAGGTGCTTAAAGTTCAAATAAAAGTCAAAACATTGATATTACTGGATCATTGTAAACATTAAAAATCAGGAATCCTTGAGTAAATACCAAGAGGTGTCCATTTTTCCAAATACTCACCTCAAAAACCACATTTCTTTTTTTCTGCTAAACTTGGTTTCATTTTGTCTTCTCTATGTGGTCAGTAATAATAATAATATATATTTTTTAAAAAGTACCGCAAAGTTTCTCTTCAAATAAACTTTGGTTCTTGAACCTTGTGTCTTGCAGAAAGCCCAATCTCAAGGTTCTACGTTCTCCACGATCATGTTGACCGGTTTGCCAGAAGGAAACTACAGACAGGAGGATGTCACCAAGCTGGTGTGGCGTTACGTCCCTGATCAGACTGTTCAGACTCTGTACTACAAAATAATCGTTTTATCACTGCAGAGGAGGGTGAGGAGTAGACCCAGCAGGCTGATACAGAGAAATTTGCATTTGCAAATTGAATTCAATTTAATGATTAATATTGAATGTTTCCTCTGCATCATTTTTCCCCTCCAGGCCTTTGTGTTTTTTAACAGCTGGGATGCGTGCTGCGATTTCGCCAGGGATTACCTTAAAAATCCAGTTACTGTTGGAGAGTGGACGCTCAGAATCCACATTGTTTTACAAGACATGCTTCCTGGTACAAGTGAGGTATGAAAATGGAGCAATCGGGGGCTGTTAAATCAGGGGCATGCTCCTGTTTCACTCAAACTATTCAGATCCCAATCAAAACAGATTTCTCCTCTAAGGAGTGAGCACAGCATCATCCTTCTCTGGGCTAATATTAATAGAATGAGAATACTTTATTGATCCCTAGGGGAAATATATTGGTTACAGTACAAACAGTAACAAAGACAGATACAAGAAGTAAGGAATAGCACAATATATACAATATATACATACATATAAGTCACTTATTGATAAATATCTGAATAAGAAATGGAAAAGCTAAAAATATGCATGAATTTCAAATCAACTATTTATTGTTACTTTGTCTGTATTTGTTCCTTTTTGCAACAGCAGCACAAAAGCTGCATGAACTTTATCCACTTTTCTGTTCATAGGCGACAACCCACGTCATTCCGCCACCACTTTAAATTTCCACAGAGCTCCTTGTGAAGTCAGCCGCGTGTAAACTTTAAAGACCCAGACATAGGTTATAGAGTGTTTTACTGACTATTAAGTAATGCCCTTACTTATTTTGAAACTTCAGTCGCTGCTAACCTTCAAGCTTCAGCGTTTCCCATCTCAAGTTTCCTTGTGGGCTAGCTATTCAGGAGCTTTCTGAGAACTCTCTCCACAGCTACATGTTAAGAGGAATTGAGGTCTGACAACTGTTGCGGAAAGTCACTGAGTGTTAAGGATGGTGAGTTAGTGAACCCAGACGCGGACCTCTCGTTAAAGTTGAACAGTGTCTTTATTTACAGTGAAGCCAATCCACAGTTATCCATAGTGCAAGTCCCTTCAGTGCTCCTCTCCCCGTCTCTCCTCGTGTGTCCACACAACTCCCGTGAATCAGTGACGTCTCTCCTTCCGTCTCGTTCGCTTCCTGGGAAAAGGCAAAACAGCCACGATTAGCCTCCCTCCGCTATCAAACACTTGCTTTACCCTTGCTGAGCTCGAGTCACTACCAGGCTTGGTGCAATACTCCAGCGCTGTCTGTCACTCAGCCACACCATTAAATAGCTCTGCCAACGACGGTGGATGATTGGCAGCAGCTGGCGAGGAATCAGTCGCAGGTGGGACAGCAGGTCAGAGCGGCAGCACTTCCGGCTCGGAGATCTCCCATTGCTACGCGACCGCGTAACAATCGCAGCGGAGCAGGAGAGGAAAAAACAGAGCGAGAGAGAGGAGAACAAACACACACATACACACAGGTCGCCGGTCGGGGCACCGTCAGACCTGACACTGAGACTCAAATAGCATCAAATAGTTCCTGCAAAACCTTGGTTATATGTTGTGTCGTTACTGTCCTGAAGTATGAATCCTTTGCCACAAAGATGCAAACCAGGATCGAGTCACTTCTCACTTACAGTGGAGTCCAATATTTATCTTATTAAATGTGGTCACTAGAACATTAAAAACACTCTAAGCAGGAGGAGAGTTATTCAGTATTTATTGTACAAACAGAGGATCAGTGATTGATGTAATCCCCTTTCATCTTCTACTCTTTTCACAGGAGAGCATGTATAGAAGCATGATGAAATGGAGCACCACTGTAAGTCAGCAGTCACATAAATCTGTCTTGTAAAAGCAGCAGGCTCGGGTCTCCCTGATCTTAACGCTGGTTGTTTTTCAGCATGTTCTGGAGTCGGAGTCTCTGGAGGACCGGCTGCTGAGTGTGGAGGTCTCCGAGGTGAATGTGGACCTTGTCATGATGATCATGGAAGTGGTGGCGTCCATTGCTGCTTTTGTCAGATTCTTGCCGCTTGCCAACAGGGTACGATTTCATAAACACGTGCAACTTTTTTATGTTTTACAGAAGGCTGCAAGGCTTGTCATGGTGTCTGCTGTTCTTTTCATATTGAGAAACATTTTAAATGAGTCTGAAGGAGACTTTGTGTTTTTTTAACACGAGTTGAGCAAGTTTAAATATTCCATGTACAGACAGTCCCTGCGGCAGGCAATCTGAATTTGACATGCCTTTGCAAACACTGGTGAAGAAGGACTGCCTGAAATGCAGCAAGTTCTCAACCAAGTAGTAATCTTATGACCTGTTCAGCCTTTTGTCCTGGCCCATCGAGCAGGGGAGATCCCTGCAGTTTGAGGCAGCGCTAAGTTATTCTTTTAGTGTTTCTTGCTCAGTGGTTTTATTGTTCAATCAAAAACTTTGCAAAAGTATAGAAATATGTTTGCACTTATTTCCCATTTGCAAGTTTAAAACCCCAAGATTTTTTTTTCTTTGCCTTGTACTATCGTACAGGGCAGTAGAGAAACTCGCCAGGACAAATTCTTTATCGCCCTGTACAATACAAATCGTGCCTGTAGCACACCCATTGAGTACCACTGTGTTGCTCAAATATCCTTTCTGTTTTCTCAGATATGCATTGAGATGGCCGAACCTGGTGGATTAACACAGGTGATGGAGAGCAAAGTCACCAAGGACTATTTATCTGCTTGGTAAGTGTGTCCCACAATCAGAAGTGAGAAAAAGAGGAAATTTATTTTACACTGTGTTTGTTCATTTTCTTTAAAGTGTCTTCATGTCTGTCTGACCTTGTGCTTTTTTCTCTCCTCTTCATAGGAGTAAAGCTGGACGTATTGAGTCGTGAGTATCTTTCTTTTTCAGGTTTAGTGGCAGAGTCAAATATACCATACACTCCTCAAGGTCGTCTATAGTAAACAGTTCCCAAAGATGCAAAAAGAGAAGAATGTGATTTAGATATAAGCAACTCTAGATTAGGAATTTGAAATGGAATTTCTTATTTCACATGAACATTTTGTGACAACAAACCTCTTTTCGTGGTAACCTACTGGCATCTTTGCTTTTAAATTCCGTTTGAAGAGCCTGAAACAGCGTCTGCAAGACTCTGGTGACAACAAAGTTAACCTCAAAATGAAAACCAAGAAGACCGCAGAATCGACTGATGCAGTGACCAAAGGTGACTGCCAGGCGGAGAGCTAGAGGACCGAGGAGGAGGCAGTGACCCAGCCCGATGCTGCAGCCGCCCCTGCTGGACAGCAGCCAGAGCCCAAGTGTCCTGATGACGAGACACAGGAGGGAGAGGAGAATGATGGATGGAGCATGGCCGACATTAAAGGTACAAAGAGCTGCTTTAAATCAGCAAAATACACCGCTCTGACAGCCAAAACACAGTAAAGTGAATATAAAAAGAAAAGTTGTGATATTTTATGGCTCTGATCTCATATTTGTGCTCCTCACTGTGCTACAGACATTCAGCCTGGTGGTAGTAATATATTTTACATATGTGGTGGTTAAAAAAAGCTCCGTTGGTGCGATGACTATATCCCACACCATCACCAGCCTGAGATTTTGATACAAGGCAGGATGGATCCAAGATTTCTGACCCTACCATCCTAATGTCACAGCAGAAACTGAGATTCAACAGACCAGGCAGCGTTTTTATTTTACAGCGTTGCTGAGCCTGTGTGAATTGTACCCTCAGTTTTGCGTTCTTAGCTTAGAGAAGTCGAACCCAGTGTGGTCTTCTGCTGCTGTAGCTCATCTGCTTCAGTGTTGGATGTGCTGTGCGTTCAGAGATACTCTTGTGCATTGTAATAAGTGGTTGTTTGGCTTGCTCTGGCCTTCCGGTCAGCGTGAAGCAGTTATTTCATTCTCCTCTAAACTCAAAAATGCATTTCCTCCAGGGAACTGCCACTCCCTGGATATTTTCTGTTTCAGACGATTTTATGTAAACCCTAGAGATGCTTCTGTGGGAAAATCCCAGCAGATCAGCAGTTTTTGAAATGCTAAGATCAGCAAACATGCCACGTTTAAGTGACTTAAATTATTTTTCTTCTTCATTCTGATGCTCAGTTTGAATTTCAGCAGGTCATCTGACCATGTCTACATACCTAAATCACTAAGTTGCTGCCATGTGATTGGCTGATTAGAGAGTCACATTAATGAGCAGTCAAACAGGTGTACCTAATAAAGTGGCCGATGAAGGTTTCAGCTTTTCAAGTAAATCGAAATCATTTGTTCAATTATTATTGAGTTATAATTGAATGTTTAAATATTTTATAAACCCAGTGGCTCCTGTAGCAGATTTGTTGATGATTAACGTGTCGCTCTTTTCATTTTCAGTTGTGGGTAAACGCAGGAGGGAGCTTGTCGGACCTGAGGCAAAGCCATCTCGCTCTCAGTCTCCGTGTGTTGTAGCAGATTTCAGACTGCCTCAGTTCAACCCTAACAGCCCCATCGGTCAGACACACACACTCTAAATTCAAATGTGTTGTTAATACTTGTCTAATCTTCCTGTTTCTGCTTCTCTGCAGGTCAGGAGTTTGTGGTCCCTAAATCAGGATTTTTCTGTAACATCTGCTCTGTTTTCTGCCTGAATGAGAAGACCGCCAAGGAACTCCACTGCTGCAGCCAGAAACACTACGACAACCTGCAGGTACGCACGCACATACATATACACGATTCAGCACACAAAATCACACTGTTGGCCTAACGATGTTTGTTTTCTCGCTTTTCTGTTTTTTTAGAAATATTATGAGGAACGTCGACAAAGAGCTACAAAAACTTTGTCTCAGACGTCTCCAGGCTCCGGTTCTGACTGATGGACCTGATCTACTGTATTTTTAACACATAACTGTGCAGAGTGTATATATATATGTATATGTGTGTGTATGTGTGTCCTGGATGACTGTGTACATGTTTGGGGTTTTGTGATTTGTTTCTTCCAAACGGCCGGCAGACAGAACGTTTAAAAAAAAGGACATTTATCATTTCTTCTCCAGCCAGCCCTTCTCATGGTTTTTACAAAGTACACAGCACAGCAGATTCTGCAATATTCTTACACATCAATTACACATGGAAACCTACCTACCTACTTCTGTCTTCATTCTAAACAATTACACTTTCTGGAAAGTGCTTTCAATAAAACACAAAACAAAACCATCTTTTCTTTGCTTTTTTTTATTCAACATCTCTTCACGGTGTAGTGAGGAAGGCCAAAAACAAAGAGAGCCTACCAAGGTAATATTCAAGTAGGCGCACTTTTGAAGTGGTGAAAGGCAAAGGCATGAGTGCAAGCCTAATAAAAGCTAATAGGAGAGATGTAGAGCCGGCAGAGGACTTGGCAAGAGCAGGAAAAAGCAAAAAGGAAAGGCGAGTGCACGTCTCCCCGCCCCCCAAGCCAGGCCGAGAGAAGGCTTGAAAAAAAAGGACATTTATCATTTCTTCTTCAGCCAGCCAGCCCTTCTCATGGTTTTTCCAAAGTACACAGCACAGCAGATTCTGCAATATTCTTACACACTAATTAAGCATTGGAAACCTACCTACTCCTTTGTTCATTGTAAACAATTGTACTTTCTGTAAAGTGGTTTGAATTAAAGAGAAAAGAAAAGTATGTTTTGTTTTGTTTTTTTTCTTCAAGATCTGTTCACATGTACTTAGCAAGAGTGAGTACACAGCGTTAAAAAATGGTACTTAGTGTAGTGAGGAAGGCGAAAAGCAAAGAGAGCATATGAAGGTAATATTGAAGTAGGCGCAGTTTTGAAGTGGTGAAAGGCAAAGGCATGAGTGCAAGCGTAATAAAAGGTAATAGGAGAGATGTCGAGCAGGCGGAGGACTTGGCTGGAGCAGGCGGAGGACTTGGCTGGAGCAGGAAAAGGCAAAAGGGGAAACGCGAATGCGCATCCCCGCCCCCCAAGCTAGGGCCGTGGCAGCGAGATCGTGGGGGTTCGAACTGGCGGCGCTCTGTACCAGAGTGCTCTGCCACACATCATACGCCAAACGGCCGGCCGAGAGAATGGTTAAAAAAAAGGACATTTATCATTTCTTCTCCAGCCAGCCAGCCAGCCAGCCAGCCAGCCAGCCCTTCTCATGGTTTTTACAAAGTACACAGCACAGCAGATTCTGCAATATTCTTACACACTAATTAAGCATTGGAAACCTACCTACTCCTTTGTTCATTGTAAACAATTGTACTTTCTGTAAAGTGGTTTGAATTAAAGAGAAAAGAAAAGTATGTTTTGTTTTGTTTTTTTTCTTCAAGATCTGTTCACATGTACTTAGCAAGAGTGAGTACACAGCGTTAAAAAATGGTACTTAGTGTAGTGAGGAAGGCGAAAAGCAAAGAGAGCATATGAAGGTAATATTGAAGTAGGCGCAGTTTTGAAGTGGTGAAAGGCAAAGGCATGAGTGCAAGCGTAATAAAAGGTAATAGGAGAGATGTCGAGCAGGCGGAGGACTTGGCTGGAGCAGGCGGAGGACTTGGCTGGAGCAGGAAAAGGCAAAAGGGGAAACGCGAATGCGCATCCCCGCCCCCCAAGCTAGGGCCGTGGCAGCGAGATCGTGGGGGTTCGAACTGGCGGCGCTCTGTACCAGAGTGCTCTGCCACACATCATACGCCAAACGGCCGGCCGAGAGAATGGTTAAAAAAAAGGACATTTATCATTTCTTCTCCAGCCAGCCAGCCAGCCAGCCAGCCAGCCAGCCCTTCTCATGGTTTTTCCAAAGTACACAGCACAGCAGATTCTGCAATATTCTTACACACTAATTAAGCATTGGAAACCTACCTACTCCTTTGTTCATTGTAAACAATTGTACTTTCTGTAAAGTGGTTTGAATTAAAGAGAAAAGAAAAGTATGTTTTGTTTTGTTTTTTTTCTTCAAGATCTGTTCACATGTACTTAGCAAGAGTGAGTACACAGCGTTAAAAAATGGTACTTAGTGTAGTGAGGAAGGCGAAAAGCAAAGAGAGCATATGAAGGTAATATTGAAGTAGGCGCAGTTTTGAAGTGGTGAAAGGCAAAGGCATGAGTGCAAGCGTAATAAAAGGTAATAGGAGAGATGTCGAGCAGGCGGAGGACTTGGCTGGAGCAGGCGGAGGACTTGGCTGGAGCAGGAAAAGGCAAAAGGGGAAACGCGAATGCGCATCCCCGCCCCCCAAGCTAGGGCCGTGGCAGCGAGATCGTGGGGGTTCGAACTGGCGGCGCTCTGTACCAGAGTGCTCTGCCACACATCATACGCCAAACGGCCGGCCGAGAGAATGGTTAAAAAAAAGGACATTTATCATTTCTTCTCCAGCCAGCCAGCCAGCCAGCCAGCCAGCCCTTCTCATGGTTTTTACAAAGTACACAGCACAGCAGATTCTGCAATATTCTTACACATCAATTACACATGGAAACCTACCTACCTACTTCTGTCTTCATTCTAAACAATTACACTTTCTGGAAAGTGCTTTCAATAAAACACAAAACAAAACCATCTTTTCTTTGCTTTTTTTTATTCAACATCTCTTCACGGTGTAGTGAGGAAGGCCAAAAACAAAGAGAGCCTACCAAGGTAATATTCAAGTAGGCGCACTTTTGAAGTGGTGAAAGGCAAAGGCATGAGTGCAAGCCTAATAAAAGCTAATAGGAGAGATGTAGAGCCGGCAGAGGACTTGGCAAGAGCAGGAAAAAGCAAAAAGGAAAGGCGAGTGCACGTCTCCCCGCCCCCCAAGCCAGGCCGAGAGAAGGCTTGAAAAAAAAGGACATTTATCATTTCTTCTTCAGCCAGCCAGCCCTTCTCATGGTTTTTCCAAAGTACACAGCACAGCAGATTCTGCAATATTCTTACACACTAATTAAGCATTGGAAACCTACCTACTCCTTTGTTCATTGTAAACAATTGTACTTTCTGTAAAGTGGTTTGAATTAAAGAGAAAAGAAAAGTATGTTTTGTTTTGTTTTTTTTCTTCAAGATCTGTTCACATGTACTTAGCAAGAGTGAGTACACAGCGTTAAAAAATGGTACTTAGTGTAGTGAGGAAGGCGAAAAGCAAAGAGAGCATATGAAGGTAATATTGAAGTAGGCGCAGTTTTGAAGTGGTGAAAGGCAAAGGCATGAGTGCAAGCGTAATAAAAGGTAATAGGAGAGATGTCGAGCAGGCGGAGGACTTGGCTGGAGCAGGCGGAGGACTTGGCTGGAGCAGGAAAAGGCAAAAGGGGAAACGCGAATGCGCATCCCCGCCCCCCAAGCTAGGGCCGTGGCAGCGAGATCGTGGGGGTTCGAACTGGCGGCGCTCTGTACCAGAGTGCTCTGCCACACATCATACGCCAAACGGCCGGCCGAGAGAATGGTTAAAAAAAAGGACATTTATCATTTCTTCTCCAGCCAGCCAGCCAGCCAGCCAGCCAGCCAGCCCTTCTCATGGTTTTTCCAAAGTACACAGCACAGCAGATTCTGCAATATTCTTACACACTAATTAAGCATTGGAAACCTACCTACTCCTTTGTTCATTGTAAACAATTGTACTTTCTGTAAAGTGGTTTGAATTAAAGAGAAAAGAAAAGTATGTTTTGTTTTGTTTTTTTTCTTCAAGATCTGTTCACATGTACTTAGCAAGAGTGAGTACACAGCGTTAAAAAATGGTACTTAGTGTAGTGAGGAAGGCGAAAAGCAAAGAGAGCATATGAAGGTAATATTGAAGTAGGCGCAGTTTTGAAGTGGTGAAAGGCAAAGGCATGAGTGCAAGCGTAATAAAAGGTAATAGGAGAGATGTCGAGCAGGCGGAGGACTTGGCTGGAGCAGGCGGAGGACTTGGCTGGAGCAGGAAAAGGCAAAAGGGGAAACGCGAATGCGCATCCCCGCCCCCCAAGCTAGGGCCGTGGCAGCGAGATCGTGGGGGTTCGAACTGGCGGCGCTCTGTACCAGAGTGCTCTGCCACACATCATACGCCAAACGGCCGGCCGAGAGAATGGTTAAAAAAAAGGACATTTATCATTTCTTCTCCAGCCAGCCAGCCAGCCAGCCAGCCAGCCCTTCTCATGGTTTTTACAAAGTACACAGCACAGCAGATTCTGCAATATTCTTACACATCAATTACACATGGAAACCTACCTACCTACTTCTGTCTTCATTCTAAACAATTACACTTTCTGGAAAGTGCTTTCAATAAAACACAAAACAAAACCATCTTTTCTTTGCTTTTTTTTATTCAACATCTCTTCACGGTGTAGTGAGGAAGGCCAAAAACAAAGAGAGCCTACCAAGGTAATATTCAAGTAGGCGCACTTTTGAAGTGGTGAAAGGCAAAGGCATGAGTGCAAGCCTAATAAAAGCTAATAGGAGAGATGTAGAGCCGGCAGAGGACTTGGCAAGAGCAGGAAAAAGCAAAAAGGAAAGGCGAGTGCACGTCTCCCCGCCCCCCAAGCCAGGCCGAGAGAAGGCTTGAAAAAAAAGGACATTTATCATTTCTTCTTCAGCCAGCCAGCCCTTCTCATGGTTTTTCCAAAGTACACAGCACAGCAGATTCTGCAATATTCTTACACACTAATTAAGCATTGGAAACCTACCTACTCCTTTGTTCATTGTAAACAATTGTACTTTCTGTAAAGTGGTTTGAATTAAAGAGAAAAGAAAAGTATGTTTTGTTTTGTTTTTTTTCTTCAAGATCTGTTCACATGTACTTAGCAAGAGTGAGTACACAGCGTTAAAAAATGGTACTTAGTGTAGTGAGGAAGGCGAAAAGCAAAGAGAGCATATGAAGGTAATATTGAAGTAGGCGCAGTTTTGAAGTGGTGAAAGGCAAAGGCATGAGTGCAAGCGTAATAAAAGGTAATAGGAGAGATGTCGAGCAGGCGGAGGACTTGGCTGGAGCAGGCGGAGGACTTGGCTGGAGCAGGAAAAGGCAAAAGGGGAAACGCGAATGCGCATCCCCGCCCCCCAAGCTAGGGCCGTGGCAGCGAGATCGTGGGGGTTCGAACTGGCGGCGCTCTGTACCAGAGTGCTCTGCCACACATCATACGCCAAACGGCCGGCCGAGAGAATGGTTAAAAAAAAGGACATTTATCATTTCTTCTCCAGCCAGCCAGCCAGCCAGCCAGCCCTTCTCATGGTTTTTACAAAGTACACAGCACAGCAGATTCTGCAATATTCTTACACACTAATTAAGCATTGGAAACCTACCTACTCCTTTGTTCATTGTAAACAATTGTACTTTCTGTAAAGTGGTTTGAATTAAAGAGAAAAGAAAAGTATGTTTTGTTTTGTTTTTTTTCTTCAAGATCTGTTCACATGTACTTAGCAAGAGTGAGTACACAGCGTTAAAAAATGGTACTTAGTGTAGTGAGGAAGGCGAAAAGCAAAGAGAGCATATGAAGGTAATATTGAAGTAGGCGCAGTTTTGAAGTGGTGAAAGGCAAAGGCATGAGTGCAAGCGTAATAAAAGGTAATAGGAGAGATGTCGAGCAGGCGGAGGACTTGGCTGGAGCAGGAAAAGGCAAAAGGGGAAACGCGAATGCGCATCCCCGCCCCCCAAGCTAGGGCCGTGGCAGCGAGATCGTGGGGGTTCGAACTGGCGGCGCTCTGTACCAGAGTGCTCTGCCACACATCATACGCCAAACGGCCGGCCGAGAGAATGGTTAAAAAAAAGGACATTTATCATTTCTTCTCCAGCCAGCCAGCCAGCCAGCCAGCCAGCCAGCCCTTCTCATGGTTTTTCCAAAGTACACAGCACAGCAGATTCTGCAATATTCTTACACACTAATTAAGCATTGGAAACCTACCTACTCCTTTGTTCATTGTAAACAATTGTACTTTCTGTAAAGTGGTTTGAATTAAAGAGAAAAGAAAAGTATGTTTTGTTTTGTTTTTTTTCTTCAAGATCTGTTCACATGTACTTAGCAAGAGTGAGTACACAGCGTTAAAAAATGGTACTTAGTGTAGTGAGGAAGGCGAAAAGCAAAGAGAGCATATGAAGGTAATATTGAAGTAGGCGCAGTTTTGAAGTGGTGAAAGGCAAAGGCATGAGTGCAAGCGTAATAAAAGGTAATAGGAGAGATGTCGAGCAGGCGGAGGACTTGGCTGGAGCAGGCGGAGGACTTGGCTGGAGCAGGAAAAGGCAAAAGGGGAAACGCGAATGCGCATCCCCGCCCCCCAAGCTAGGGCCGTGGCAGCGAGATCGTGGGGGTTCGAACTGGCGGCGCTCTGTACCAGAGTGCTCTGCCACACATCATACGCCAAACGGCCGGCCGAGAGAATGGTTAAAAAAAAGGACATTTATCATTTCTTCTCCAGCCAGCCAGCCAGCCAGCCAGCCAGCCCTTCTCATGGTTTTTACAAAGTACACAGCACAGCAGATTCTGCAATATTCTTACACATCAATTACACATGGAAACCTACCTACCTACTTCTGTCTTCATTCTAAACAATTACACTTTCTGGAAAGTGCTTTCAATAAAACACAAAACAAAACCATCTTTTCTTTGCTTTTTTTTATTCAACATCTCTTCACGGTGTAGTGAGGAAGGCCAAAAACAAAGAGAGCCTACCAAGGTAATATTCAAGTAGGCGCACTTTTGAAGTGGTGAAAGGCAAAGGCATGAGTGCAAGCCTAATAAAAGCTAATAGGAGAGATGTAGAGCCGGCAGAGGACTTGGCAAGAGCAGGAAAAAGCAAAAAGGAAAGGCGAGTGCACGTCTCCCCGCCCCCCAAGCCAGGCCGAGAGAAGGCTTGAAAAAAAAGGACATTTATCATTTCTTCTTCAGCCAGCCAGCCCTTCTCATGGTTTTTCCAAAGTACACAGCACAGCAGATTCTGCAATATTCTTACACACTAATTAAGCATTGGAAACCTACCTACTCCTTTGTTCATTGTAAACAATTGTACTTTCTGTAAAGTGGTTTGAATTAAAGAGAAAAGAAAAGTATGTTTTGTTTTGTTTTTTTTCTTCAAGATCTGTTCACATGTACTTAGCAAGAGTGAGTACACAGCGTTAAAAAATGGTACTTAGTGTAGTGAGGAAGGCGAAAAGCAAAGAGAGCATATGAAGGTAATATTGAAGTAGGCGCAGTTTTGAAGTGGTGAAAGGCAAAGGCATGAGTGCAAGCGTAATAAAAGGTAATAGGAGAGATGTCGAGCAGGCGGAGGACTTGGCTGGAGCAGGAAAAGGCAAAAGGGGAAACGCGAATGCGCATCCCCGCCCCCCAAGCTAGGGCCGTGGCAGCGAGATCGTGGGGGTTCGAACTGGCGGCGCTCTGTACCAGAGTGCTCTGCCACACATCATACGCCAAACGGCCGGCCGAGAGAATGGTTAAAAAAAAGGACATTTATCATTTCTTCTCCAGCCAGCCAGCCAGCCAGCCAGCCAGCCAGCCCTTCTCATGGTTTTTCCAAAGTACACAGCACAGCAGATTCTGCAATATTCTTACACACTAATTAAGCATTGGAAACCTACCTACTCCTTTGTTCATTGTAAACAATTGTACTTTCTGTAAAGTGGTTTGAATTAAAGAGAAAAGAAAAGTATGTTTTGTTTTGTTTTTTTTCTTCAAGATCTGTTCACATGTACTTAGCAAGAGTGAGTACACAGCGTTAAAAAATGGTACTTAGTGTAGTGAGGAAGGCGAAAAGCAAAGAGAGCATATGAAGGTAATATTGAAGTAGGCGCAGTTTTGAAGTGGTGAAAGGCAAAGGCATGAGTGCAAGCGTAATAAAAGGTAATAGGAGAGATGTCGAGCAGGCGGAGGACTTGGCTGGAGCAGGCGGAGGACTTGGCTGGAGCAGGAAAAGGCAAAAGGGGAAACGCGAATGCGCATCCCCGCCCCCCAAGCTAGGGCCGTGGCAGCGAGATCGTGGGGGTTCGAACTGGCGGCGCTCTGTACCAGAGTGCTCTGCCACACATCATACGCCAAACGGCCGGCCGAGAGAATGGTTAAAAAAAAGGACATTTATCATTTCTTCTCCAGCCAGCCAGCCAGCCAGCCAGCCAGCCCTTCTCATGGTTTTTACAAAGTACACAGCACAGCAGATTCTGCAATATTCTTACACATCAATTACACATGGAAACCTACCTACCTACTTCTGTCTTCATTCTAAACAATTACACTTTCTGGAAAGTGCTTTCAATAAAACACAAAACAAAACCATCTTTTCTTTGCTTTTTTTTATTCAACATCTCTTCACGGTGTAGTGAGGAAGGCCAAAAACAAAGAGAGCCTACCAAGGTAATATTCAAGTAGGCGCACTTTTGAAGTGGTGAAAGGCAAAGGCATGAGTGCAAGCCTAATAAAAGCTAATAGGAGAGATGTAGAGCCGGCAGAGGACTTGGCAAGAGCAGGAAAAAGCAAAAAGGAAAGGCGAGTGCACGTCTCCCCGCCCCCCAAGCCAGGCCGAGAGAAGGCTTGAAAAAAAAGGACATTTATCATTTCTTCTTCAGCCAGCCAGCCCTTCTCATGGTTTTTCCAAAGTACACAGCACAGCAGATTCTGCAATATTCTTACACACTAATTAAGCATTGGAAACCTACCTACTCCTTTGTTCATTGTAAACAATTGTACTTTCTGTAAAGTGGTTTGAATTAAAGAGAAAAGAAAAGTATGTTTTGTTTTGTTTTTTTTCTTCAAGATCTGTTCACATGTACTTAGCAAGAGTGAGTACACAGCGTTAAAAAATGGTACTTAGTGTAGTGAGGAAGGCGAAAAGCAAAGAGAGCATATGAAGGTAATATTGAAGTAGGCGCAGTTTTGAAGTGGTGAAAGGCAAAGGCATGAGTGCAAGCGTAATAAAAGGTAATAGGAGAGATGTCGAGCAGGCGGAGGACTTGGCTGGAGCAGGCGGAGGACTTGGCTGGAGCAGGAAAAGGCAAAAGGGGAAACGCGAATGCGCATCCCCGCCCCCCAAGCTAGGGCCGTGGCAGCGAGATCGTGGGGGTTCGAACTGGCGGCGCTCTGTACCAGAGTGCTCTGCCACACATCATACGCCAAACGGCCGGCCGAGAGAATGGTTAAAAAAAAGGACATTTATCATTTCTTCTCCAGCCAGCCAGCCAGCCAGCCAGCCAGCCAGCCAGCCCTTCTCATGGTTTTTACAAAGTACACAGCACAGCAGATTCTGCAATATTCTTACACACTAATTAAGCATTGGAAACCTACCTACTCCTTTGTTCATTGTAAACAATTGTACTTTCTGTAAAGTGGTTTGAATTAAAGAGAAAAGAAAAGTATGTTTTGTTTTGTTTTTTTTCTTCAAGATCTGTTCACATGTACTTAGCAAGAGTGAGTACACAGCGTTAAAAAATGGTACTTAGTGTAGTGAGGAAGGCGAAAAGCAAAGAGAGCATATGAAGGTAATATTGAAGTAGGCGCAGTTTTGAAGTGGTGAAAGGCAAAGGCATGAGTGCAAGCGTAATAAAAGGTAATAGGAGAGATGTCGAGCAGGCGGAGGACTTGGCTGGAGCAGGAAAAGGCAAAAGGGGAAACGCGAATGCGCATCCCCGCCCCCCAAGCTAGGGCCGTGGCAGCGAGATCGTGGGGGTTCGAACTGGCGGCGCTCTGTACCAGAGTGCTCTGCCACACATCATACGCCAAACGGCCGGCCGAGAGAATGGTTAAAAAAAAGGACATTTATCATTTCTTCTCCAGCCAGCCAGCCAGCCAGCCAGCCAGCCCTTCTCATGGTTTTTACAAAGTACACAGCACAGCAGATTCTGCAATATTCTTACACATCAATTACACATGGAAACCTACCTACCTACTTCTGTCTTCATTCTAAACAATTACACTTTCTGGAAAGTGCTTTCAATAAAACACAAAACAAAACCATCTTTTCTTTGCTTTTTTTTATTCAACATCTCTTCACGGTGTAGTGAGGAAGGCCAAAAACAAAGAGAGCCTACCAAGGTAATATTCAAGTAGGCGCACTTTTGAAGTGGTGAAAGGCAAAGGCATGAGTGCAAGCCTAATAAAAGCTAATAGGAGAGATGTAGAGCCGGCAGAGGACTTGGCAAGAGCAGGAAAAAGCAAAAAGGAAAGGCGAGTGCACGTCTCCCCGCCCCCCAAGCCAGGCCGAGAGAAGGCTTGAAAAAAAAGGACATTTATCATTTCTTCTTCAGCCAGCCAGCCCTTCTCATGGTTTTTCCAAAGTACACAGCACAGCAGATTCTGCAATATTCTTACACACTAATTAAGCATTGGAAACCTACCTACTCCTTTGTTCATTGTAAACAATTGTACTTTCTGTAAAGTGGTTTGAATTAAAGAGAAAAGAAAAGTATGTTTTGTTTTGTTTTTTTTCTTCAAGATCTGTTCACATGTACTTAGCAAGAGTGAGTACACAGCGTTAAAAAATGGTACTTAGTGTAGTGAGGAAGGCGAAAAGCAAAGAGAGCATATGAAGGTAATATTGAAGTAGGCGCAGTTTTGAAGTGGTGAAAGGCAAAGGCATGAGTGCAAGCGTAATAAAAGGTAATAGGAGAGATGTCGAGCAGGCGGAGGACTTGGCTGGAGCAGGCGGAGGACTTGGCTGGAGCAGGAAAAGGCAAAAGGGGAAACGCGAATGCGCATCCCCGCCCCCCAAGCTAGGGCCGTGGCAGCGAGATCGTGGGGGTTCGAACTGGCGGCGCTCTGTACCAGAGTGCTCTGCCACACATCATACGCCAAACGGCCGGCCGAGAGAATGGTTAAAAAAAAGGACATTTATCATTTCTTCTCCAGCCAGCCAGCCAGCCAGCCAGCCTTTCTCATGGTTTTTACAAAGTACACAGCACAGCAGATTCTGCAATATTCTTACACACTAATTAAGCATTGGAAACCTACCTACTCCTTTGTTCATTGTAAACAATTGTACTTTCTGTAAAGTGGTTTGAATTAAAGAGAAAAGAAAAGTATGTTTTGTTTTGTTTTTTTTCTTCAAGATCTGTTCACATGTACTTAGCAAGAGTGAGTACACAGCGTTAAAAAATGGTACTTAGTGTAGTGAGGAAGGCGAAAAGCAAAGAGAGCATATGAAGGTAATATTGAAGTAGGCGCAGTTTTGAAGTGGTGAAAGGCAAAGGCATGAGTGCAAGCGTAATAAAAGGTAATAGGAGAGATGTCGAGCAGGCGGAGGACTTGGCTGGAGCAGGAAAAGGCAAAAGGGGAAACGCGAATGCGCATCCCCGCCCCCCAAGCTAGGGCCGTGGCAGCGAGATCGTGGGGGTTCGAACTGGCGGCGCTCTGTACCAGAGTGCTCTGCCACACATCATACGCCAAACGGCCGGCCGAGAGAATGGTTAAAAAAAAGGACATTTATCATTTCTTCTCCAGCCAGCCAGCCAGCCAGCCAGCCAGCCCTTCTCATGGTTTTTACAAAGTACACAGCACAGCAGATTCTGCAATATTCTTACACATCAATTACACATGGAAACCTACCTACCTACTTCTGTCTTCATTCTAAACAATTACACTTTCTGGAAAGTGCTTTCAATAAAACACAAAACAAAACCATCTTTTCTTTGCTTTTTTTTATTCAACATCTCTTCACGGTGTAGTGAGGAAGGCCAAAAACAAAGAGAGCCTACCAAGGTAATATTCAAGTAGGCGCACTTTTGAAGTGGTGAAAGGCAAAGGCATGAGTGCAAGCCTAATAAAAGCTAATAGGAGAGATGTAGAGCCGGCAGAGGACTTGGCAAGAGCAGGAAAAAGCAAAAAGGAAAGGCGAGTGCACGTCTCCCCGCCCCCCAAGCCAGGCCGAGAGAAGGCTTGAAAAAAAAGGACATTTATCATTTCTTCTTCAGCCAGCCAGCCCTTCTCATGGTTTTTCCAAAGTACACAGCACAGCAGATTCTGCAATATTCTTACACACTAATTAAGCATTGGAAACCTACCTACTCCTTTGTTCATTGTAAACAATTGTACTTTCTGTAAAGTGGTTTGAATTAAAGAGAAAAGAAAAGTATGTTTTGTTTTGTTTTTTTTCTTCAAGATCTGTTCACATGTACTTAGCAAGAGTGAGTACACAGCGTTAAAAAATGGTACTTAGTGTAGTGAGGAAGGCGAAAAGCAAAGAGAGCATATGAAGGTAATATTGAAGTAGGCGCAGTTTTGAAGTGGTGAAAGGCAAAGGCATGAGTGCAAGCGTAATAAAAGGTAATAGGAGAGATGTCGAGCAGGCGGAGGACTTGGCTGGAGCAGGCGGAGGACTTGGCTGGAGCAGGAAAAGGCAAAAGGGGAAACGCGAATGCGCATCCCCGCCCCCCAAGCTAGGGCCGTGGCAGCGAGATCGTGGGGGTTCGAACTGGCGGCGCTCTGTACCAGAGTGCTCTGCCACACATCATACGCCAAACGGCCGGCCGAGAGAATGGTTAAAAAAAAGGACATTTATCATTTCTTCTCCAGCCAGCCAGCCAGCCAGCCAGCCTTTCTCATGGTTTTTACAAAGTACACAGCACAGCAGATTCTGCAATATTCTTACACACTAATTAAGCATTGGAAACCTACCTACTCCTTTGTTCATTGTAAACAATTGTACTTTCTGTAAAGTGGTTTGAATTAAAGAGAAAAGAAAAGTATGTTTTGTTTTGTTTTTTTTCTTCAAGATCTGTTCACATGTACTTAGCAAGAGTGAGTACACAGCGTTAAAAAATGGTACTTAGTGTAGTGAGGAAGGCGAAAAGCAAAGAGAGCATATGAAGGTAATATTGAAGTAGGCGCAGTTTTGAAGTGGTGAAAGGCAAAGGCATGAGTGCAAGCGTAATAAAAGGTAATAGGAGAGATGTCGAGCAGGCGGAGGACTTGGCTGGAGCAGGAAAAGGCAAAAGGGGAAACGCGAATGCGCATCCCCGCCCCCCAAGCTAGGGCCGTGGCAGCGAGATCGTGGGGGTTCGAACTGGCGGCGCTCTGTACCAGAGTGCTCTGCCACACATCATACGCCAAACGGCCGGCCGAGAGAATGGTTAAAAAAAAGGACATTTATCATTTCTTCTCCAGCCAGCCAGCCAGCCAGCCAGCCAGCCCTTCTCATGGTTTTTACAAAGTACACAGCACAGCAGATTCTGCAATATTCTTACACATCAATTACACATGGAAACCTACCTACCTACTTCTGTCTTCATTCTAAACAATTACACTTTCTGGAAAGTGCTTTCAATAAAACACAAAACAAAACCATCTTTTCTTTGCTTTTTTTTATTCAACATCTCTTCACGGTGTAGTGAGGAAGGCCAAAAACAAAGAGAGCCTACCAAGGTAATATTCAAGTAGGCGCACTTTTGAAGTGGTGAAAGGCAAAGGCATGAGTGCAAGCCTAATAAAAGCTAATAGGAGAGATGTAGAGCCGGCAGAGGACTTGGCAAGAGCAGGAAAAAGCAAAAAGGAAAGGCGAGTGCACGTCTCCCCGCCCCCCAAGCCAGGCCGAGAGAAGGCTTGAAAAAAAAGGACATTTATCATTTCTTCTTCAGCCAGCCAGCCCTTCTCATGGTTTTTCCAAAGTACACAGCACAGCAGATTCTGCAATATTCTTACACACTAATTAAGCATTGGAAACCTACCTACTCCTTTGTTCATTGTAAACAATTGTACTTTCTGTAAAGTGGTTTGAATTAAAGAGAAAAGAAAAGTATGTTTTGTTTTGTTTTTTTTCTTCAAGATCTGTTCACATGTACTTAGCAAGAGTGAGTACACAGCGTTAAAAAATGGTACTTAGTGTAGTGAGGAAGGCGAAAAGCAAAGAGAGCATATGAAGGTAATATTGAAGTAGGCGCAGTTTTGAAGTGGTGAAAGGCAAAGGCATGAGTGCAAGCGTAATAAAAGGTAATAGGAGAGATGTCGAGCAGGCGGAGGACTTGGCTGGAGCAGGCGGAGGACTTGGCTGGAGCAGGAAAAGGCAAAAGGGGAAACGCGAATGCGCATCCCCGCCCCCCAAGCTAGGGCCGTGGCAGCGAGATCGTGGGGGTTCGAACTGGCGGCGCTCTGTACCAGAGTGCTCTGCCACACATCATACGCCAAACGGCCGGCCGAGAGAATGGTTAAAAAAAAGGACATTTATCATTTCTTCTCCAGCCAGCCAGCCAGCCAGCCAGCCCTTCTCATGGTTTTTACAAAGTACACAGCACAGCAGATTCTGCAATATTCTTACACACTAATTAAGCATTGGAAACCTACCTACTCCTTTGTTCATTGTAAACAATTGTACTTTCTGTAAAGTGGTTTGAATTAAAGAGAAAAGAAAAGTATGTTTTGTTTTGTTTTTTTTCTTCAAGATCTGTTCACATGTACTTAGCAAGAGTGAGTACACAGCGTTAAAAAATGGTACTTAGTGTAGTGAGGAAGGCGAAAAGCAAAGAGAGCATATGAAGGTAATATTGAAGTAGGCGCAGTTTTGAAGTGGTGAAAGGCAAAGGCATGAGTGCAAGCGTAATAAAAGGTAATAGGAGAGATGTCGAGCAGGCGGAGGACTTGGCTGGAGCAGGAAAAGGCAAAAGGGGAAACGCGAATGCGCATCCCCGCCCCCCAAGCTAGGGCCGTGGCAGCGAGATCGTGGGGGTTCGAACTGGCGGCGCTCTGTACCAGAGTGCTCTGCCACACATCATACGCCAAACGGCCGGCCGAGAGAATGGTTAAAAAAAAGGACATTTATCATTTCTTCTCCAGCCAGCCAGCCAGCCAGCCAGCCAGCCCTTCTCATGGTTTTTACAAAGTACACAGCACAGCAGATTCTGCAATATTCTTACACATCAATTACACATGGAAACCTACCTACCTACTTCTGTCTTCATTCTAAACAATTACACTTTCTGGAAAGTGCTTTCAATAAAACACAAAACAAAACCATCTTTTCTTTGCTTTTTTTTATTCAACATCTCTTCACGGTGTAGTGAGGAAGGCCAAAAACAAAGAGAGCCTACCAAGGTAATATTCAAGTAGGCGCACTTTTGAAGTGGTGAAAGGCAAAGGCATGAGTGCAAGCCTAATAAAAGCTAATAGGAGAGATGTAGAGCCGGCAGAGGACTTGGCAAGAGCAGGAAAAAGCAAAAAGGAAAGGCGAGTGCACGTCTCCCCGCCCCCCAAGCCAGGCCGAGAGAAGGCTTGAAAAAAAAGGACATTTATCATTTCTTCTTCAGCCAGCCAGCCCTTCTCATGGTTTTTCCAAAGTACACAGCACAGCAGATTCTGCAATATTCTTACACACTAATTAAGCATTGGAAACCTACCTACTCCTTTGTTCATTGTAAACAATTGTACTTTCTGTAAAGTGGTTTGAATTAAAGAGAAAAGAAAAGTATGTTTTGTTTTGTTTTTTTTCTTCAAGATCTGTTCACATGTACTTAGCAAGAGTGAGTACACAGCGTTAAAAAATGGTACTTAGTGTAGTGAGGAAGGCGAAAAGCAAAGAGAGCATATGAAGGTAATATTGAAGTAGGCGCAGTTTTGAAGTGGTGAAAGGCAAAGGCATGAGTGCAAGCGTAATAAAAGGTAATAGGAGAGATGTCGAGCAGGCGGAGGACTTGGCTGGAGCAGGAAAAGGCAAAAGGGGAAACGCGAATGCGCATCCCCGCCCCCCAAGCTAGGGCCGTGGCAGCAAGATCGTGGGGGTTCGAACTGGCGGCGCTCTGTACCAGAGTGCTCTGCCACACATCATACGCCAAACGGCCGGCCGAGAGAATGGTTAAAAAAAAGGACATTTATCATTTCTTCTCCAGCCAGCCAGCCAGCCAGCCAGCCAGCCCTTCTCATGGTTTTTACAAAGTACACAGCACAGCAGATTCTGCAATATTCTTACACATCAATTACACATGGAAACCTACCTACCTACTTCTGTCTTCATTCTAAACAATTACACTTTCTGGAAAGTGCTTTCAATAAAACACAAAACAAAACCATCTTTTCTTTGCTTTTTTTTATTCAACATCTCTTCACGGTGTAGTGAGGAAGGCCAAAAACAAAGAGAGCCTACCAAGGTAATATTCAAGTAGGCGCACTTTTGAAGTGGTGAAAGGCAAAGGCATGAGTGCAAGCCTAATAAAAGCTAATAGGAGAGATGTAGAGCCGGCAGAGGACTTGGCAAGAGCAGGAAAAAGCAAAAAGGAAAGGCGAGTGCACGTCTCCCCGCCCCCCAAGCCAGGCCGAGAGAAGGCTTGAAAAAAAAGGACATTTATCATTTCTTCTTCAGCCAGCCAGCCCTTCTCATGGTTTTTCCAAAGTACACAGCACAGCAGATTCTGCAATATTCTTACACACTAATTAAGCATTGGAAACCTACCTACTCCTTTGTTCATTGTAAACAATTGTACTTTCTGTAAAGTGGTTTGAATTAAAGAGAAAAGAAAAGTATGTTTTGTTTTGTTTTTTTTCTTCAAGATCTGTTCACATGTACTTAGCAAGAGTGAGTACACAGCGTTAAAAAATGGTACTTAGTGTAGTGAGGAAGGCGAAAAGCAAAGAGAGCATATGAAGGTAATATTGAAGTAGGCGCAGTTTTGAAGTGGTGAAAGGCAAAGGCATGAGTGCAAGCGTAATAAAAGGTAATAGGAGAGATGTCGAGCAGGCGGAGGACTTGGCTGGAGCAGGAAAAGGCAAAAGGGGAAACGCGAATGCGCATCCCCGCCCCCCAAGCTAGGGCTGTGGCAGCGAGATCGTGGGGGTTCGAACTGGCGGCGCTCTGTACCAGAGTGCTCTGCCACACATCATACGCCAAACGGCCGGCCGAGAGAATGGTTAAAAAAAAGGACATTTATCATTTCTTCTCCAGCCAGCCAGCCAGCCAGCCAGCCCTTCTCATGGTTTTTACAAAGTACACAGCACAGCAGATTCTGCAATATTCTTACACATCAATTACACATGGAAACCTACCTACCTACTTCTGTCTTCATTCTAAACAATTACACTTTCTGGAAAGTGCTTTCAATAAAACACAAAACAAAACCATCTTTTCTTTGCTTTTTTTTATTCAACATCTCTTCACGGTGTAGTGAGGAAGGCCAAAAACAAAGAGAGCCTACCAAGGTAATATTCAAGTAGGCGCACTTTTGAAGTGGTGAAAGGCAAAGGCATGAGTGCAAGCCTAATAAAAGCTAATAGGAGAGATGTAGAGCCGGCAGAGGACTTGGCAAGAGCAGGAAAAAGCAAAAAGGAAAGGCGAGTGCACGTCTCCCCGCCCCCCAAGCCAGGCCGAGAGAAGGCTTGAAAAAAAAGGACATTTATCATTTCTTCTTCAGCCAGCCAGCCCTTCTCATGGTTTTTCCAAAGTACACAGCACAGCAGATTCTGCAATATTCTTACACACTAATTAAGCATTGGAAACCTACCTACTCCTTTGTTCATTGTAAACAATTGTACTTTCTGTAAAGTGGTTTGAATTAAAGAGAAAAGAAAAGTATGTTTTGTTTTGTTTTTTTTCTTCAAGATCTGTTCACATGTACTTAGCAAGAGTGAGTACACAGCGTTAAAAAATGGTACTTAGTGTAGTGAGGAAGGCGAAAAGCAAAGAGAGCATATGAAGGTAATATTGAAGTAGGCGCAGTTTTGAAGTGGTGAAAGGCAAAGGCATGAGTGCAAGCGTAATAAAAGGTAATAGGAGAGATGTCGAGCAGGCGGAGGACTTGGCTGGAGCAGGCGGAGGACTTGGCTGGAGCAGGAAAAGGCAAAAGGGGAAACGCGAATGCGCATCCCCGCCCCCCAAGCTAGGGCCGTGGCAGCGAGATCGTGGGGGTTCGAACTGGCGGCGCTCTGTACCAGAGTGCTCTGCCACACATCATACGCCAAACGGCCGGCCGAGAGAATGGTTAAAAAAAAGGACATTTATCATTTCTTCTCCAGCCAGCCAGCCAGCCAGCCAGCCAGCCAGCCCTTCTCATGGTTTTTCCAAAGTACACAGCACAGCAGATTCTGCAATATTCTTACACACTAATTAAGCATTGGAAACCTACCTACTCCTTTGTTCATTGTAAACAATTGTACTTTCTGTAAAGTGGTTTGAATTAAAGAGAAAAGAAAAGTATGTTTTGTTTTGTTTTTTTTCTTCAAGATCTGTTCACATGTACTTAGCAAGAGTGAGTACACAGCGTTAAAAAATGGTACTTAGTGTAGTGAGGAAGGCGAAAAGCAAAGAGAGCATATGAAGGTAATATTGAAGTAGGCGCAGTTTTGAAGTGGTGAAAGGCAAAGGCATGAGTGCAAGCGTAATAAAAGGTAATAGGAGAGATGTCGAGCAGGCGGAGGACTTGGCTGGAGCAGGAAAAGGCAAAAGGGGAAACGCGAATGCGCATCCCCGCCCCCCAAGCTAGGGCCGTGGCAGCGAGATCGTGGGGGTTTGAACTGGCAGCGCTCTGTACCAGAGTGCTCTGCCACACATCATACGCCAAACGGCCGGCCGAGAGAATGGTTAAAAAAAAGGACATTTATCATTTCTTCTCCAGCCAGCCAGCCAGCCAGCCAGCCAGCCAGCCCTTCTCATGGTTTTTACAAAGTACACAGCACAGCAGATTCTGCAATATTCTTACACATCAATTACACATGGAAACCTACCTACCTACTTCTGTCTTCATTCTAAACAATTACACTTTCTGGAAAGTGCTTTCAATAAAACACAAAACAAAACCATCTTTTCTTTGCTTTTTTTTATTCAACATCTCTTCACGGTGTAGTGAGGAAGGCCAAAAACAAAGAGAGCCTACCAAGGTAATATTCAAGTAGGCGCACTTTTGAAGTGGTGAAAGGCAAAGGCATGAGTGCAAGCCTAATAAAAGCTAATAGGAGAGATGTAGAGCCGGCAGAGGACTTGGCAAGAGCAGGAAAAAGCAAAAAGGAAAGGCGAGTGCACGTCTCCCCGCCCCCCAAGCCAGGCCGAGAGAAGGCTTGAAAAAAAAGGACATTTATCATTTCTTCTTCAGCCAGCCAGCCCTTCTCATGGTTTTTCCAAAGTACACAGCACAGCAGATTCTGCAATATTCTTACACACTAATTAAGCATTGGAAACCTACCTACTCCTTTGTTCATTGTAAACAATTGTACTTTCTGTAAAGTGGTTTGAATTAAAGAGAAAAGAAAAGTATGTTTTGTTTTGTTTTTTTTCTTCAAGATCTGTTCACATGTACTTAGCAAGAGTGAGTACACAGCGTTAAAAAATGGTACTTAGTGTAGTGAGGAAGGCGAAAAGCAAAGAGAGCATATGAAGGTAATATTGAAGTAGGCGCAGTTTTGAAGTGGTGAAAGGCAAAGGCATGAGTGCAAGCGTAATAAAAGGTAATAGGAGAGATGTCGAGCAGGCGGAGGACTTGGCTGGAGCAGGCGGAGGACTTGGCTGGAGCAGGAAAAGGCAAAAGGGGAAACGCGAATGCGCATCCCCGCCCCCCTAGCTAGGGCCGTGGCAGCGAGATCGTGGGGGTTCGAACTGGCGGCGCTCTGTACCAGAGTGCTCTGCCACACATCATACGCCAAACGGCCGGCTGAGAGAATGGTTAAAAAAAAGGACATTTATCATTTCTTCTCCAGCCAGCCAGCCAGCCAGCCAGCCAGCCAGCCCTTCTCATGGTTTTTACAAAGTACACAGCACAGCAGATTCTGCAATATTCTTACACACTAATTAAGCATTGGAAACCTACCTACTCCTTTGTTCATTGTAAACAATTGTACTTTCTGTAAAGTGGTTTGAATTAAAGAGAAAAGAAAAGTATGTTTTGTTTTGTTTTTTTTCTTCAAGATCTGTTCACATGTACTTAGCAAGAGTGAGTACACAGCGTTAAAAAATGGTACTTAGTGTAGTGAGGAAGGCGAAAAGCAAAGAGAGCATATGAAGGTAATATTGAAGTAGGCGCAGTTTTGAAGTGGTGAAAGGCAAAGGCATGAGTGCAAGCGTAATAAAAGGTAATAGGAGAGATGTCGAGCAGGCGGAGGACTTGGCTGGAGCAGGCGGAGGACTTGGCTGGAGCAGGAAAAGGCAAAAGGGGAAACGCGAATGCGCATCCCCGCCCCCCAAGCTAGGGCCGTGGCAGCGAGATCGTGGGGGTTCGAACTGGCGGCGCTCTGTACCAGAGTGCTCTGCCACACATCATACGCCAAACGGCCGGCCGAGAGAATGGTTAAAAAAAAGGACATTTATCATTTCTTCTCCAGCCAGCCAGCCAGCCAGCCAGCCAGCCCGCCCGCCCTTCTCATGGTTTTTACAAAGTACACAGCACAGCAGATTCTGCAATATTCTTACACACTAATTAAGCATTGGAAACCTACCTACTCCTTTGTTCATTGTAAACAATTGTACTTTCTGTAAAGTGGTTTGAATTAAAGAGAAAAGAAAAGTATGTTTTGTTTTGTTTTTTTTCTTCAAGATCTGTTCACATGTACTTAGCAAGAGTGAGTACACAGCGTTAAAAAATGGTACTTAGTGTAGTGAGGAAGGCGAAAAGCAAAGAGAGCATATGAAGGTAATATTGAAGTAGGCGCAGTTTTGAAGTGGTGAAAGGCAAAGGCATGAGTGCAAGCGTAATAAAAGGTAATAGGAGAGATGTCGAGCAGGCAGAGGACTTGGCTGGAGCAGGAAAAGGCAAAAGGGGAAACGCGAATGCGCATCCCCGCCCCCCAAGCTAGGGCCGTGGCAGCGAGATCGTGGGGGTTCGAACTGGCGGCGCTCTGTACCAGAGTGCTCTGCCACACATCATACGCCAAACGGCCGGCCGAGAGAATGGTTAAAAAAAAGGACATTTATCATTTCTTCTCCAGCCAGCCAGCCAGCCAGCCAGCCAGCCAGCCCTTCTCATGGTTTTTACAAAGTACACAGCACAGCAGATTCTGCAATATTCTTACACATCAATTACACATGGAAACCTACCTACCTACTTCTGTCTTCATTCTAAACAATTACACTTTCTGGAAAGTGCTTTCAATAAAACACAAAACAAAACCATCTTTTCTTTGCTTTTTTTTATTCAACATCTCTTCACGGTGTAGTGAGGAAGGCCAAAAACAAAGAGAGCCTACCAAGGTAATATTCAAGTAGGCGCACTTTTGAAGTGGTGAAAGGCAAAGGCATGAGTGCAAGCCTAATAAAAGCTAATAGGAGAGATGTAGAGCCGGCAGAGGACTTGGCAAGAGCAGGAAAAAGCAAAAAGGAAAGGCGAGTGCACGTCTCCCCGCCCCCCAAGCCAGGCCGAGAGAAGGCTTGAAAAAAAAGGACATTTATCATTTCTTCTTCAGCCAGCCAGCCCTTCTCATGGTTTTTCCAAAGTACACAGCACAGCAGATTCTGCAATATTCTTACACACTAATTAAGCATTGGAAACCTACCTACTCCTTTGTTCATTGTAAACAATTGTACTTTCTGTAAAGTGGTTTGAATTAAAGAGAAAAGAAAAGTATGTTTTGTTTTGTTTTTTTTCTTCAAGATCTGTTCACATGTACTTAGCAAGAGTGAGTACACAGCGTTAAAAAATGGTACTTAGTGTAGTGAGGAAGGCGAAAAGCAAAGAGAGCATATGAAGGTAATATTGAAGTAGGCGCAGTTTTGAAGTGGTGAAAGGCAAAGGCATGAGTGCAAGCGTAATAAAAGGTAATAGGAGAGATGTCGAGCAGGCGGAGGACTTGGCTGGAGCAGGCGGAGGACTTGGCTGGAGCAGGAAAAGGCAAAAGGGGAAACGCGAATGCGCATCCCCGCCCCCCAAGCTAGGGCCGTGGCAGCGAGATCGTGGGGGTTCGAACTGGCGGCGCTCTGTACCAGAGTGCTCTGCCACACATCATACGCCAAACGGCCGGCTGAGAGAATGGTTAAAAAAAAGGACATTTATCATTTCTTCTCCAGCCAGCCAGCCAGCCAGCCAGCCAGCCCTTCTCATGGTTTTTCCAAAGTACACAGCACAGCAGATTCTGCAATATTCTTACACACTAATTAAGCATTGGAAACCTACCTACTCCTTTGTTCATTGTAAACAATTGTACTTTCTGTAAAGTGGTTTGAATTAAAGAGAAAAGAAAAGTATGTTTTGTTTTGTTTTTTTTCTTCAAGATCTGTTCACATGTACTTAGCAAGAGTGAGTACACAGCGTTAAAAAATGGTACTTAGTGTAGTGAGGAAGGCGAAAAGCAAAGAGAGCATATGAAGGTAATATTGAAGTAGGCGCAGTTTTGAAGTGGTGAAAGGCAAAGGCATGAGTGCAAGCGTAATAAAAGGTAATAGGAGAGATGTCGAGCAGGCGGAGGACTTGGCTGGAGCAGGCGGAGGACTTGGCTGGAGCAGGAAAAGGCAAAAGGGGAAACGCGAATGCGCATCCCCGCCCCCCAAGCTAGGGCCGTGGCAGCGAGATCGTGGGGGTTCGAACTGGCAGCGCTCTGTACCAGAGTGCTCTGCCACACATCATACGCCAAACGGCCGGCCGAGAGAATGGTTAAAAAAAAGGACATTTATCATTTCTTCTCCAGCCAGCCAGCCAGCCAGCCAGCCAGCCAGCCCTTCTCATGGTTTTTACAAAGTACACAGCACAGCAGATTCTGCAATATTCTTACACATCAATTACACATGGAAACCTACCTACCTACTTCTGTCTTCATTCTAAACAATTACACTTTCTGGAAAGTGCTTTCAATAAAACACAAAACAAAACCATCTTTTCTTTGCTTTTTTTTATTCAACATCTCTTCACGGTGTAGTGAGGAAGGCCAAAAACAAAGAGAGCCTACCAAGGTAATATTCAAGTAGGCGCACTTTTGAAGTGGTGAAAGGCAAAGGCATGAGTGCAAGCCTAATAAAAGCTAATAGGAGAGATGTAGAGCCGGCAGAGGACTTGGCAAGAGCAGGAAAAAGCAAAAAGGAAAGGCGAGTGCACGTCTCCCCGCCCCCCAAGCCAGGCCGAGAGAAGGCTTGAAAAAAAAGGACATTTATCATTTCTTCTTCAGCCAGCCAGCCCTTCTCATGGTTTTTCCAAAGTACACAGCACAGCAGATTCTGCAATATTCTTACACACTAATTAAGCATTGGAAACCTACCTACTCCTTTGTTCATTGTAAACAATTGTACTTTCTGTAAAGTGGTTTGAATTAAAGAGAAAAGAAAAGTATGTTTTGTTTTGTTTTTTTTCTTCAAGATCTGTTCACATGTACTTAGCAAGAGTGAGTACACAGCGTTAAAAAATGGTACTTAGTGTAGTGAGGAAGGCGAAAAGCAAAGAGAGCATATGAAGGTAATATTGAAGTAGGCGCAGTTTTGAAGTGGTGAAAGGCAAAGGCATGAGTGCAAGCGTAATAAAAGGTAATAGGAGAGATGTCGAGCAGGCGGAGGACTTGGCTGGAGCAGGCGGAGGACTTGGCTGGAGCAGGAAAAGGCAAAAGGGGAAACGCGAATGCGCATCCCCGCCCCCCAAGCTAGGGCCGTGGCAGCGAGATCGTGGGGGTTCGAACTGGCGGCGCTCTGTACCAGAGTGCTCTGCCACACATCATACGCCAAACGGCCGGCCGAGAGAATGGTTAAAAAAAAGGACATTTATCATTTCTTCTCCAGCCAGCCAGCCAGCCAGCCAGCCCGCCCGCCCTTCTCATGGTTTTTACAAAGTACACAGCACAGCAGATTCTGCAATATTCTTACACACTAATTAAGCATTGGAAACCTACCTACTCCTTTGTTCATTGTAAACAATTGTACTTTCTGTAAAGTGGTTTGAATTAAAGAGAAAAGAAAAGTATGTTTTGTTTTGTTTTTTTTCTTCAAGATCTGTTCACATGTACTTAGCAAGAGTGAGTACACAGCGTTAAAAAATGGTACTTAGTGTAGTGAGGAAGGCGAAAAGCAAAGAGAGCATATGAAGGTAATATTGAAGTAGGCGCAGTTTTGAAGTGGTGAAAGGCAAAGGCATGAGTGCAAGCGTAATAAAAGGTAATAGGAGAGATGTCGAGCAGGCGGAGGACTTGGCTGGAGCAGGAAAAGGCAAAAGGGGAAACGCGAATGCGCATCCCCGCCCCCCAAGATAGGGCCGTGGCAGCGAGATCGTGGGGGTTCGAACTGGCGGCGCTCTGTACCAGAGTGCTCTGCCACACATCATACGCCAAACGGCCGGCCGAGAGAATGGTTAAAAAAAAGGACATTTATCATTTCTTCTCCAGCCAGCCAGCCAGCCAGCCAGCCAGCCAGCCCTTCTCATGGTTTTTACAAAGTACACAGCACAGCAGATTCTGCAATATTCTTACACATCAATTACACATGGAAACCTACCTACCTACTTCTGTCTTCATTCTAAACAATTACACTTTCTGGAAAGTGCTTTCAATAAAACACAAAACAAAACCATCTTTTCTTTGCTTTTTTTTATTCAACATCTCTTCACGGTGTAGTGAGGAAGGCCAAAAACAAAGAGAGCCTACCAAGGTAATATTCAAGTAGGCGCACTTTTGAAGTGGTGAAAGGCAAAGGCATGAGTGCAAGCCTAATAAAAGCTAATAGGAGAGATGTAGAGCCGGCAGAGGACTTGGCAAGAGCAGGAAAAAGCAAAAAGGAAAGGCGAGTGCACGTCTCCCCGCCCCCCAAGCCAGGCCGAGAGAAGGCTTGAAAAAAAAGGACATTTA
Source organism: Maylandia zebra (assembly GCF_041146795.1). Taxonomy (NCBI): domain Eukaryota; kingdom Metazoa; phylum Chordata; class Actinopteri; order Cichliformes; family Cichlidae; genus Maylandia; species Maylandia zebra. Next base: position 5,837,362 of record NC_135174.1, on the reverse strand, counting down.
TCATTTCTTCTTCAGCCAGCCAGCCCTTCTCATGGTTTTTCCAAAGTACACAGCACAGCAGATTCTGCAATATTCTTACACACTAATTAAGCATTGGAAACCTACCTACTCCTTTGTTCATTGTAAACAATTGTACTTTCTGTAAAGTGGTTTGAATTAAAGAGAAAAGAAAAGTATGTTTTGTTTTGTTTTTTTTCTTCAAGATCTGTTCACATGTACTTAGCAAGAGTGAGTACACAGCGTTAAAAAATGGTACTTAGTGTAGTGAGGAAGGCGAAAAGCAAAGAGAGCATATGAAGGTAATATTGAAGTAGGCGCAGTTTTGAAGTGGTGAAAGGCAAAGGCATGAGTGCAAGCGTAATAAAAGGTAATAGGAGAGATGTCGAGCAGGCGGAGGACTTGGCTGGAGCAGGCGGAGGACTTGGCTGGAGCAGGAAAAGGCAAAAGGGGAAACGCGAATGCGCATCCCCGCCCCCCAAGCTAGGGCCGTGGCAGCGAGATCGTGGGGGTTCGAACTGGCGGCGCTCTGTACCAGAGTGCTCTGCCACACATCATACGCCAAACGGCCGGCTGAGAGAATGGTTAAAAAAAAGGACATTTATCATTTCTTCTCCAGCCAGCCAGCCAGCCAGCCAGCCAGCCCTTCTCATGGTTTTTCCAAAGTACACAGCACAGCAGATTCTGCAATATTCTTACACACTAATTAAGCATTGGAAACCTACCTACTCCTTTGTTCATTGTAAACAATTGTACTTTCTGTAAAGTGGTTTGAATTAAAGAGAAAAGAAAAGTATGTTTTGTTTTGTTTTTTTTCTTCAAGATCTGTTCACATGTACTTAGCAAGAGTGAGTACACAGCGTTAAAAAATGGTACTTAGTGTAGTGAGGAAGGCGAAAAGCAAAGAGAGCATATGAAGGTAATATTGAAGTAGGCGCAGTTTTGAAGTGGTGAAAGGCAAAGGCATGAGTGCAAGCGTAATAAAAGGTAATAGGAGAGATGTCGAGCAGGCGGAGGACTTGGCTGGAGCAGGCGGAGGACTTGGCTGGAGCAGGAAAAGGCAAAAGGGGAAACGCGAATGCGCATCCCCGCCCCCCAAGCTAGGGCCGTGGCAGCGAGATCGTGGGGGTTCGAACTGGCGGCGCTCTGTACCAGAGTGCTCTGCCACACATCATACGCCAAACGGCCGGCCGAGAGAATGGTTAAAAAAAAGGACATTTATCATTTCTTCTCCAGCCAGCCAGCCAGCCAGCCAGCCAGCCCTTCTCATGGTTTTTACAAAGTACACAGCACAGCAGATTCTGCAATATTCTTACACATCAATTACACATGGAAACCTACCTACCTACTTCTGTCTTCATTCTAAACAATTACACTTTCTGGAAAGTGCTTTCAATAAAACACAAAACAAAACCATCTTTTCTTTGCTTTTTTTTATTCAACATCTCTTCACGGTGTAGTGAGGAAGGCCAAAAACAAAGAGAGCCTACCAAGGTAATATTCAAGTAGGCGCACTTTTGAAGTGGTGAAAGGCAAAGGCATGAGTGCAAGCCTAATAAAAGCTAATAGGAGAGATGTAGAGCCGGCAGAGGACTTGGCAAGAGCAGGAAAAAGCAAAAAGGAAAGGCGAGTGCACGTCTCCCCGCCCCCCAAGCCAGGCCGAGAGAAGGCTTGAAAAAAAAGGACATTTATCATTTCTTCTTCAGCCAGCCAGCCCTTCTCATGGTTTTTCCAAAGTACACAGCACAGCAGATTCTGCAATATTCTTACACACTAATTAAGCATTGGAAACCTACCTACTCCTTTGTTCATTGTAAACAATTGTACTTTCTGTAAAGTGGTTTGAATTAAAGAGAAAAGAAAAGTATGTTTTGTTTTGTTTTTTTTCTTCAAGATCTGTTCACATGTACTTAGCAAGAGTGAGTACACAGCGTTAAAAAATGGTACTTAGTGTAGTGAGGAAGGCGAAAAGCAAAGAGAGCATATGAAGGTAATATTGAAGTAGGCGCAGTTTTGAAGTGGTGAAAGGCAAAGGCATGAGTGCAAGCGTAATAAAAGGTAATAGGAGAGATGTCGAGCAGGCGGAGGACTTGGCTGGAGCAGGCGGAGGACTTGGCTGGAGCAGGAAAAGGCAAAAGGGGAAACGCGAATGCGCATCCCCGCCCCCCAAGCTAGGGCCGTGGCAGCGAGATCGTGGGGGTTCGAACTGGCGGCGCTCTGTACCAGAGTGCTCTGCCACACATCATACGCCAAACGGCCGGCCGAGAGAATGGTTAAAAAAAAGGACATTTATCATTTCTTCTCCAGCCAGCCAGCCAGCCAGCCAGCCCGCCCGCCCTTCTCATGGTTTTTCCAAAGTACACAGCACAGCAGATTCTGCAATATTCTTACACACTAATTAAGCATTGGAAACCTACCTACTCCTTTGTTCATTGTAAACAATTGTACTTTCTGTAAAGTGGTTTGAATTAAAGAGAAAAGAAAAGTATGTTTTGTTTTGTTTTTTTTCTTCAAGATCTGTTCACATGTACTTAGCAAGAGTGAGTACACAGCGTTAAAAAATGGTACTTAGTGTAGTGAGGAAGGCGAAAAGCAAAGAGAGCATATGAAGGTAATATTGAAGTAGGCGCAGTTTTGAAGTGGTGAAAGGCAAAGGCATGAGTGCAAGCGTAATAAAAGGTAATAGGAGAGATGTCGAGCAGGCGGAGGACTTGGCTGGAGCAGGAAAAGGCAAAAGGGGAATGCGCATCCCCGCCCCCCAAGCTAGGGCCGTGGCAGCGAGATCGTGGGGGTTCGAACTGGCGGCGCTCTGTACCAGAGTGCTCTGCCACACATCATACGCCAAACGGCCGGCCGAGAGAATGGTTAAAAAAAAGGACATTTATCATTTCTTCTCCAGCCAGCCAGCCAGCCAGCCAGCCAGCCAGCCCTTCTCATGGTTTTTACAAAGTACACAGCACAGCAGATTCTGCAATATTCTTACACATCAATTACACATGGAAACCTACCTACCTACTTCTGTCTTCATTCTAAACAATTACACTTTCTGGAAAGTGCTTTCAATAAAACACAAAACAAAACCATCTTTTCTTTGCTTTTTTTTATTCAACATCTCTTCACGGTGTAGTGAGGAAGGCCAAAAACAAAGAGAGCCTACCAAGGTAATATTCAAGTAGGCGCACTTTTGAAGTGGTGAAAGGCAAAGGCATGAGTGCAAGCCTAATAAAAGCTAATAGGAGAGATGTAGAGCCGGCAGAGGACTTGGCAAGAGCAGGAAAAAGCAAAAAGGAAAGGCGAGTGCACGTCTCCCCGCCCCCCAAGCCAGGCCGAGAGAAGGCTTGAAAAAAAAGGACATTTATCATTTCTTCTTCAGCCAGCCAGCCCTTCTCATGGTTTTTCCAAAGTACACAGCACAGCAGATTCTGCAATATTCTTACACACTAATTAAGCATTGGAAACCTACCTACTCCTTTGTTCATTGTAAACAATTGTACTTTCTGTAAAGTGGTTTGAATTAAAGAGAAAAGAAAAGTATGTTTTGTTTTGTTTTTTTTCTTCAAGATCTGTTCACATGTACTTAGCAAGAGTGAGTACACAGCGTTAAAAAATGGTGCTTAGTGTAGTGAGGAAGGCGAAAAGCAAAGAGAGCATATGAAGGTAATATTGAAGTAGGCGCAGTTTTGAAGTGGTGAAAGGCAAAGGCATGAGTGCAAGCGTAATAAAAGGTAATAGGAGAGATGTCGAGCAGGCGGAGGACTTGGCTGGAGCAGGCGGAGGACTTGGCTGGAGCAGGAAAAGGCAAAAGGGGAAACGCGAATGCGCATCCCCGCCCCCCAAGCTAGGGCCGTGGCAGCGAGATCGTGGGGGTTCGAACTGGCGGCGCTCTGTACCAGAGTGCTCTGCCACACATCATACGCCAAACGGCCGGCTGAGAGAATGGTTAAAAAAAAGGACATTTATCATTTCTTCTCCAGCCAGCCAGCCAGCCAGCCAGCCAGCCCTTCTCATGGTTTTTCCAAAGTACACAGCACAGCAGATTCTGCAATATTCTTACACACTAATTAAGCATTGGAAACCTACCTACTCCTTTGTTCATTGTAAACAATTGTACTTTCTGTAAAGTGGTTTGAATTAAAGAGAAAAGAAAAGTATGTTTTGTTTTGTTTTTTTTCTTCAAGATCTGTTCACATGTACTTAGCAAGAGTGAGTACACAGCCAGCCAGCCAGCCCTTCTCATGGTTTTTCCAAAGTACACAGCACAGCAGATTCTGCAATATTCTTACACACTAATTAAGCATTGGAAACCTACCTACTCCTTTGTTCATTGTAAACAATTGTACTTTCTGTAAAGTGGTTTGAATTAAAGAGAAAAGAAAAGTATGTTTTGTTTTGTTTTTTTTCTTCAAGATCTGTTCACATGTACTTAGCAAGAGTGAGTACACAGCGTTAAAAAATGGTACTTAGTGTAGTGAGGAAGGCGAAAAGCAAAGAGAGCATATGAAGGTAATATTGAAGTAGGCGCAGTTTTGAAGTGGTGAAAGGCAAAGGCATGAGTGCAAGCGTAATAAAAGGTAATAGGAGAGATGTCGAGCAGGCGGAGGACTTGGCTGGAGCAGGCGGAGGACTTGGCTGGAGCAGGAAAAGGCAAAAGGGGAAACGCGAATGCGCATCCCCGCCCCCCAAGCTAGGGCCGTGGCAGCGAGATCGTGGGGGTTCGAACTGGCGGCGCTCTGTACCAGAGTGCTCTGCCACACATCATACGCCAAACGGCCGGCCGAGAGAATGGTTAAAAAAAAGGACATTTATCATTTCTTCTCCAGCCAGCCAGCCAGCCAGCCAGCCAGCCCTTCTCATGGTTTTTACAAAGTACACAGCACAGCAGATTCTGCAATATTCTTACACATCAATTACACATGGAAACCTACCTACCTACTTCTGTCTTCATTCTAAACAATTACACTTTCTGGAAAGTGCTTTCAATAAAACACAAAACAAAACCATCTTTTCTTTGCTTTTTTTTATTCAACATCTCTTCACGGTGTAGTGAGGAAGGCCAAAAACAAAGAGAGCCTACCAAGGTAATATTCAAGTAGGCGCACTTTTGAAGTGGTGAAAGGCAAAGGCATGAGTGCAAGCCTAATAAAAGCTAATAGGAGAGATGTAGAGCCGGCAGAGGACTTGGCAAGAGCAGGAAAAAGCAAAAAGGAAAGGCGAGTGCACGTCTCCCCGCCCCCCAAGCCAGGCCGAGAGAAGGCTTGAAAAAAAAGGACATTTATCATTTCTTCTTCAGCCAGCCAGCCCTTCTCATGGTTTTTCCAAAGTACACAGCACAGCAGATTCTGCAATATTCTTACACACTAATTAAGCATTGGAAACCTACCTACTCCTTTGTTCATTGTAAACAATTGTACTTTCTGTAAAGTGGTTTGAATTAAAGAGAAAAGAAAAGTATGTTTTGTTTTGTTTTTTTTCTTCAAGATCTGTTCACATGTACTTAGCAAGAGTGAGTACACAGCGTTAAAAAATGGTACTTAGTGTAGTGAGGAAGGCGAAAAGCAAAGAGAGCATATGAAGGTAATATTGAAGTAGGCGCAGTTTTGAAGTGGTGAAAGGCAAAGGCATGAGTGCAAGCGTAATAAAAGGTAATAGGAGAGATGTCGAGCAGGCGGAGGACTTGGCTGGAGCAGGCGGAGGACTTGGCTGGAGCAGGAAAAGGCAAAAGGGGAAACGCGAATGCGCATCCCCGCCCCCCAAGCTAGGGCCGTGGCAGCGAGAGCGTGGGGGTTCGAACTGGCGGCGCTCTGTACCAGAGTGCTCTGCCACACATCATACGCCAAACGGCCGGCCGAGAGAATGGTTAAAAAAAAGGACATTTATCATTTCTTCTCCAGCCAGCCAGCCAGCCAGCCAGCCCGCCCGCCCTTCTCATGGTTTTTACAAAGTACACAGCACAGCAGATTCTGCAATATTCTTACACACTAATTAAGCATTGGAAACCTACCTACTCCTTTGTTCATTGTAAACAATTGTACTTTCTGTAAAGTGGTTTGAATTAAAGAGAAAAGAAAAGTATGTTTTGTTTTGTTTTTTTTCTTCAAGATCTGTTCACATGTACTTAGCAAGAGTGAGTACACAGCGTTAAAAAATGGTACTTAGTGTAGTGAGGAAGGCGAAAAGCAAAGAGAGCATATGAAGGTAATATTGAAGTAGGCGCAGTTTTGAAGTGGTGAAAGGCAAAGGCATGAGTGCAAGCGTAATAAAAGGTAATAGGAGAGATGTCGAGCAGGCGGAGGACTTGGCTGGAGCAGGAAAAGGCAAAAGGGGAAACGCGAATGCGCATCCCCGCCCCCCAAGCTAGGGCCGTGGCAGCGAGATCGTGGGGGTTCGAACTGGCGGCGCTCTGTACCAGAGTGCTCTGCCACACATCATACGCCAAACGGCCGGCCGAGAGAATGGTTAAAAAAAAGGACATTTATCATTTCTTCTCCAGCCAGCCAGCCAGCCAGCCAGCCAGCCAGCCAGCCCTTCTCATGGTTTTTACAAAGTACACAGCACAGCAGATTCTGCAATATTCTTACACATCAATTACACATGGAAACCTACCTACCTACTTCTGTCTTCATTCTAAACAATTACACTTTCTGGAAAGTGCTTTCAATAAAACACAAAACAAAACCATCTTTTCTTTGCTTTTTTTTATTCAACATCTCTTCACGGTGTAGTGAGGAAGGCCAAAAACAAAGAGAGCCTACCAAGGTAATATTCAAGTAGGCGCACTTTTGAAGTGGTGAAAGGCAAAGGCATGAGTGCAAGCCTAATAAAAGCTAATAGGAGAGATGTAGAGCCGGCAGAGGACTTGGCAAGAGCAGGAAAAAGCAAAAAGGAAAGGCGAGTGCACGTCTCCCCGCCCCCCAAGCCAGGCCGAGAGAAGGCTTGAAAAAAAAGGACATTTATCATTTCTTCTTCAGCCAGCCAGCCCTTCTCATGGTTTTTCCAAAGTACACAGCACAGCAGATTCTGCAATATTCTTACACACTAATTAAGCATTGGAAACCTACCTACTCCTTTGTTCATTGTAAACAATTGTACTTTCTGTAAAGTGGTTTGAATTAAAGAGAAAAGAAAAGTATGTTTTGTTTTGTTTTTTTTCTTCAAGATCTGTTCACATGTACTTAGCAAGAGTGAGTACACAGCGTTAAAAAATGGTACTTAGTGTAGTGAGGAAGGCGAAAAGCAAAGAGAGCATATGAAGGTAATATTGAAGTAGGCGCAGTTTTGAAGTGGTGAAAGGCAAAGGCATGAGTGCAAGCGTAATAAAAGGTAATAGGAGAGATGTCGAGCAGGCGGAGGACTTGGCTGGAGCAGGCGGAGGACTTGGCTGGAGCAGGAAAAGGCAAAAGGGGAAACGCGAATGCGCATCCCCGCCCCCCAAGCTAGGGCCGTGGCAGCGAGATCGTGGGGGTTCGAACTGGCGGCGCTCTGTACCAGAGTGCTCTGCCACACATCATACGCCAAACGGCCGGCCGAGAGAATGGTTAAAAAAAAGGACATTTATCATTTCTTCTCCAGCCAGCCAGCCAGCCAGCCAGCCAGCCAGCCCTTCTCATGGTTTTTACAAAGTACACAGCACAGCAGATTCTGCAATATTCTTACACATCAATTACACATGGAAACCTACCTACCTACTTCTGTCTTCATTCTAAACAATTACACTTTCTGGAAAGTGCTTTCAATAAAACACAAAACAAAACCATCTTTTCTTTGCTTTTTTTTATTCAACATCTCTTCACGGTGTAGTGAGGAAGGCCAAAAACAAAGAGAGCCTACCAAGGTAATATTCAAGTAGGCGCACTTTTGAAGTGGTGAAAGGCAAAGGCATGAGTGCAAGCCTAATAAAAGCTAATAGGAGAGATGTAGAGCCGGCAGAGGACTTGGCAAGAGCAGGAAAAAGCAAAAAGGAAAGGCGAGTGCACGTCTCCCCGCCCCCCAAGCCAGGCCGAGAGAAGGCTTGAAAAAAAAGGACATTTATCATTTCTTCTTCAGCCAGCCAGCCCTTCTCATGGTTTTTCCAAAGTACACAGCACAGCAGATTCTGCAATATTCTTACACACTAATTAAGCATTGGAAACCTACCTACTCCTTTGTTCATTGTAAACAATTGTACTTTCTGTAAAGTGGTTTGAATTAAAGAGAAAAGAAAAGTATGTTTTGTTTTGTTTTTTTTCTTCAAGATCTGTTCACATGTACTTAGCAAGAGTGAGTACACAGCGTTAAAAAATGGTACTTAGTGTAGTGAGGAAGGCGAAAAGCAAAGAGAGCATATGAAGGTAATATTGAAGTAGGCGCAGTTTTGAAGTGGTGAAAGGCAAAGGCATGAGTGCAAGCGTAATAAAAGGTAATAGGAGAGATGTCGAGCAGGCGGAGGACTTGGCTGGAGCAGGCGGAGGACTTGGCTGGAGCAGGAAAAGGCAAAAGGGGAAACGCGAATGCGCATCCCCGCCCCCCAAGCTAGGGCCGTGGCAGCGAGATCGTGGGGGTTCGAACTGGCGGCGCTCTGTACCAGAGTGCTCTGCCACACATCATACGCCAAACGGCCGGCTGAGAGAATGGTTAAAAAAAAGGACATTTATCATTTCTTCTCCAGCCAGCCAGCCAGCCAGCCAGCCAGCCCTTCTCATGGTTTTTACAAAGTACACAGCACAGCAGATTCTGCAATATTCTTACACACTAATTAAGCATTGGAAACCTACCTACTCCTTTGTTCATTGTAAACAATTGTACTTTCTGTAAAGTGGTTTGAATTAAAGAGAAAAGAAAAGTATGTTTTGTTTTGTTTTTTTTCTTCAAGATCTGTTCACATGTACTTAGCAAGAGTGAGTACACAGCGTTAAAAAATGGTACTTAGTGTAGTGAGGAAGGCGAAAAGCAAAGAGAGCATATGAAGGTAATATTGAAGTAGGCGCAGTTTTGAAGTGGTGAAAGGCAAAGGCATGAGTGCAAGCGTAATAAAAGGTAATAGGAGAGATGTCGAGCAGGCGGAGGACTTGGCTGGAGCAGGCGGAGGACTTGGCTGGAGCAGGAAAAGGCAAAAGGGGAAACGCGAATGCGCATCCCCGCCCCCCAAGCTAGGGCCGTGGCAGCGAGATCGTGGGGGTTCGAACTGGCGGCGCTCTGTACCAGAGTGCTCTGCCACACATCATACGCCAAACGGCCGGCCGAGAGAATGGTTAAAAAAAAGGACATTTATCATTTCTTCTCCAGCCAGCCAGCCAGCCAGCCAGCCAGCCAGCCAGCCCTTCTCATGGTTTTTACAAAGTACACAGCACAGCAGATTCTGCAATATTCTTACACATCAATTACACATGGAAACCTACCTACCTACTTCTGTCTTCATTCTAAACAATTACACTTTCTGGAAAGTGCTTTCAATAAAACACAAAACAAAACCATCTTTTCTTTGCTTTTTTTTATTCAACATCTCTTCACGGTGTAGTGAGGAAGGCCAAAAACAAAGAGAGCCTACCAAGGTAATATTCAAGTAGGCGCACTTTTGAAGTGGTGAAAGGCAAAGGCATGAGTGCAAGCCTAATAAAAGCTAATAGGAGAGATGTAGAGCCGGCAGAGGACTTGGCAAGAGCAGGAAAAAGCAAAAAGGAAAGGCGAGTGCACGTCTCCCCGCCCCCCAAGCCAGGCCGAGAGAAGGCTTGAAAAAAAAGGACATTTATCATTTCTTCTTCAGCCAGCCAGCCCTTCTCATGGTTTTTCCAAAGTACACAGCACAGCAGATTCTGCAATATTCTTACACACTAATTAAGCATTGGAAACCTACCTACTCCTTTGTTCATTGTAAACAATTGTACTTTCTGTAAAGTGGTTTGAATTAAAGAGAAAAGAAAAGTATGTTTTGTTTTGTTTTTTTTCTTCAAGATCTGTTCACATGTACTTAGCAAGAGTGAGTACACAGCGTTAAAAAATGGTACTTAGTGTAGTGAGGAAGGCGAAAAGCAAAGAGAGCATATGAAGGTAATATTGAAGTAGGCGCAGTTTTGAAGTGGTGAAAGGCAAAGGCATGAGTGCAAGCGTAATAAAAGGTAATAGGAGAGATGTCGAGCAGGCGGAGGACTTGGCTGGAGCAGGCGGAGGACTTGGCTGGAGCAGGAAAAGGCAAAAGGGGAAACGCGAATGCGCATCCCCGCCCCCCAAGCTAGGGCCGTGGCAGCGAGATCGTGGGGGTTCGAACTGGCGGCGCTCTGTACCAGAGTGCTCTGCCACACATCATACGCCAAACGGCCGGCCGAGAGAATGGTTAAAAAAAAGGACATTTATCATTTCTTCTCCAGCCAGCCAGCCAGCCAGCCAGCCCGCCCGCCCTTCTCATGGTTTTTACAAAGTACACAGCACAGCAGATTCTGCAATATTCTTACACACTAATTAAGCATTGGAAACCTACCTACTCCTTTGTTCATTGTAAACAATTGTACTTTCTGTAAAGTGGTTTGAATTAAAGAGAAAAGAAAAGTATGTTTTGTTTTGTTTTTTTTCTTCAAGATCTGTTCACATGTACTTAGCAAGAGTGAGTACACAGCGTTAAAAAATGGTACTTAGTGTAGTGAGGAAGGCGAAAAGCAAAGAGAGCATATGAAGGTAATATTGAAGTAGGCGCAGTTTTGAAGTGGTGAAAGGCAAAGGCATGAGTGCAAGCGTAATAAAAGGTAATAGGAGAGATGTCGAGCAGGCGGAGGACTTGGCTGGAGCAGGAAAAGGCAAAAGGGGAAACGCGAATGCGCATCCCCGCCCCCCAAGCTAGGGCCGTGGCAGCGAGATCGTGGGGGTTCGAACTGGCGGCGCTCTGTACCAGAGTGCTCTGCCACACATCATACGCCAAACGGCCGGCCGAGAGAATGGTTAAAAAAAAGGACATTTATCATTTCTTCTCCAGCCAGCCAGCCAGCCAGCCAGCCAGCCCTTCTCATGGTTTTTACAAAGTACACAGCACAGCAGATTCTGCAATATTCTTACACATCAATTACACATGGAAACCTACCTACCTACTTCTGTCTTCATTCTAAACAATTACACTTTCTGGAAAGTGCTTTCAATAAAACACAAAACAAAACCATCTTTTCTTTGCTTTTTTTTATTCAACATCTCTTCACGGTGTAGTGAGGAAGGCCAAAAACAAAGAGAGCCTACCAAGGTAATATTCAAGTAGGCGCACTTTTGAAGTGGTGAAAGGCAAAGGCATGAGTGCAAGCCTAATAAAAGCTAATAGGAGAGATGTAGAGCCGGCAGAGGACTTGGCAAGAGCAGGAAAAAGCAAAAAGGAAAGGCGAGTGCACGTCTCCCCGCCCCCCAAGCCAGGCCGAGAGAAGGCTTGAAAAAAAAGGACATTTATCATTTCTTCTTCAGCCAGCCAGCCCTTCTCATGGTTTTTCCAAAGTACACAGCACAGCAGATTCTGCAATATTCTTACACACTAATTAAGCATTGGAAACCTACCTACTCCTTTGTTCATTGTAAACAATTGTACTTTCTGTAAAGTGGTTTGAATTAAAGAGAAAAGAAAAGTATGTTTTGTTTTGTTTTTTTTCTTCAAGATCTGTTCACATGTACTTAGCAAGAGTGAGTACACAGCGTTAAAAAATGGTACTTAGTGTAGTGAGGAAGGCGAAAAGCAAAGAGAGCATATGAAGGTAATATTGAAGTAGGCGCAGTTTTGAAGTGGTGAAGGGCAAAGGCATGAGTGCAAGCGTAATAAAAGGTAATAGGAGAGATGTCGAGCAGGCGGAGGACTTGGCTGGAGCAGGCGGAGGACTTGGCTGGAGCAGGAAAAGGCAAAAGGGGAAACGCGAATGCGCATCCCCGCCCCCCAAGCTAGGGCCGTGGCAGCGAGATCGTGGGGGTTCGAACTGGCGGCGCTCTGTACCAGAGTGCTCTGCCACACATCATACGCCAAACGGCCGGCCGAGAGAATGGTTAAAAAAAAGGACATTTATCATTTCTTCTCCAGCCAGCCAGCCAGCCAGCCAGCCCTTCTCATGGTTTTTCCAAAGTACACAGCACAGCAGATTCTGCAATATTCTTACACACTAATTAAGCATTGGAAACCTACCTACTCCTTTGTTCATTGTAAACAATTGTACTTTCTGTAAAGTGGTTTGAATTAAAGAGAAAAGAAAAGTATGTTTTGTTTTGTTTTTTTTCTTCAAGATCTGTTCACATGTACTTAGCAAGAGTGAGTACACAGCGTTAAAAAATGGTACTTAGTGTAGTGAGGAAGGCGAAAAGCAAAGAGAGCATATGAAGGTAATATTGAAGTAGGCGCAGTTTTGAAGTGGTGAAAGGCAAAGGCATGAGTGCAAGCGTAATAAAAGGTAATAGGAGAGATGTCGAGCAGGCGGAGGACTTGGCTGGAGCAGGCGGAGGACTTGGCTGGAGCAGGAAAAGGCAAAAGGGGAAACGCGAATGCGCATCCCCGCCCCCCAAGCTAGGGCCGTGGCAGCGAGATCGTGGGGGTTCGAACTGGCGGCGCTCTGTACCAGAGTGCTCTGCCACACATCATACGCCAAACGGCCGGCCGAGAGAATGGTTAAAAAAAAGGACATTTATCATTTCTTCTCCAGCCAGCCAGCCAGCCAGCCAGCCAGCCCTTCTCATGGTTTTTACAAAGTACACAGCACAGCAGATTCTGCAATATTCTTACACATCAATTACACATGGAAACCTACCTACCTACTTCTGTCTTCATTCTAAACAATTACACTTTCTGGAAAGTGCTTTCAATAAAACACAAAACAAAACCATCTTTTCTTTGCTTTTTTTTATTCAACATCTCTTCACGGTGTAGTGAGGAAGGCCAAAAACAAAGAGAGCCTACCAAGGTAATATTCAAGTAGGCGCACTTTTGAAGTGGTGAAAGGCAAAGGCATGAGTGCAAGCCTAATAAAAGCTAATAGGAGAGATGTAGAGCCGGCAGAGGACTTGGCAAGAGCAGGAAAAAGCAAAAAGGAAAGGCGAGTGCACGTCTCCCCGCCCCCCAAGCCAGGCCGAGAGAAGGCTTGAAAAAAAAGGACATTTATCATTTCTTCTTCAGCCAGCCAGCCCTTCTCATGGTTTTTCCAAAGTACACAGCACAGCAGATTCTGCAATATTCTTACACACTAATTAAGCATTGGAAACCTACCTACTCCTTTGTTCATTGTAAACAATTGTACTTTCTGTAAAGTGGTTTGAATTAAAGAGAAAAGAAAAGTATGTTTTGTTTTGTTTTTTTTCTTCAAGATCTGTTCACATGTACTTAGCAAGAGTGAGTACACAGCGTTAAAAAATGGTACTTAGTGTAGTGAGGAAGGCGAAAAGCAAAGAGAGCATATGAAGGTAATATTGAAGTAGGCGCAGTTTTGAAGTGGTGAAAGGCAAAGGCATGAGTGCAAGCGTAATAAAAGGTAATAGGAGAGATGTCGAGCAGGCGGAGGACTTGGCTGGAGCAGGCGGAGGACTTGGCTGGAGCAGGAAAAGGCAAAAGGGGAAACGCGAATGCGCATCCCCGCCCCCCAAGCTAGGGCCGTGGCAGCGAGATCGTGGGGGTTCGAACTGGCGGCGCTCTGTACCAGAGTGCTCTGCCACACATCATACGCCAAACGGCCGGCCGAGAGAATGGTTAAAAAAAAGGACATTTATCATTTCTTCTCCAGCCAGCCAGCCAGCCAGCCAGCCAGCCAGCCCTTCTCATGGTTTTTACAAAGTACACAGCACAGCAGATTCTGCAATATTCTTACACACTAATTAAGCATTGGAAACCTACCTACTCCTTTGTTCATTGTAAACAATTGTACTTTCTGTAAAGTGGTTTGAATTAAAGAGAAAAGAAAAGTATGTTTTGTTTTGTTTTTTTTCTTCAAGATCTGTTCACATGTACTTAGCAAGAGTGAGTACACAGCGTTAAAAAATGGTACTTAGTGTAGTGAGGAAGGCGAAAAGCAAAGAGAGCATATGAAGGTAATATTGAAGTAGGCACAGTTTTGAAGTGGTGAAAGGCAAAGGCATGAGTGCAAGCGTAATAAAAGGTAATAGGAGAGATGTCGAGCAGGCGGAGGACTTGGCTGGAGCAGGCGGAGGACTTGGCTGGAGCAGGAAAAGGCAAAAGGGGAAACGCGAATGCGCATCCCCGCCCCCCAAGCTAGGGCCGTGGCAGCGAGATCGTGGGGGTTCGAACTGGCGGCGCTCTGTACCAGAGTGCTCTGCCACACATCATACGCCAAACGGCCGGCCGAGAGAATGGTTAAAAAAAAGGACATTTATCATTTCTTCTCCAGCCAGCCAGCCAGCCAGCCAGCCAGCCCTTCTCATGGTTTTTACAAAGTACACAGCACAGCAGATTCTGCAATATTCTTACACATCAATTACACATGGAAACCTACCTACCTACTTCTGTCTTCATTCTAAACAATTACACTTTCTGGAAAGTGCTTTCAATAAAACACAAAACAAAACCATCTTTTCTTTGCTTTTTTTTATTCAACATCTCTTCACGGTGTAGTGAGGAAGGCCAAAAACAAAGAGAGCCTACCAAGGTAATATTCAAGTAGGCGCACTTTTGAAGTGGTGAAAGGCAAAGGCATGAGTGCAAGCCTAATAAAAGCTAATAGGAGAGATGTAGAGCCGGCAGAGGACTTGGCAAGAGCAGGAAAAAGCAAAAAGGAAAGGCGAGTGCACGTCTCCCCGCCCCCCAAGCCAGGCCGAGAGAAGGCTTGAAAAAAAAGGACATTTATCATTTCTTCTTCAGCCAGCCAGCCCTTCTCATGGTTTTTCCAAAGTACACAGCACAGCAGATTCTGCAATATTCTTACACACTAATTAAGCATTGGAAACCTACCTACTCCTTTGTTCATTGTAAACAATTGTACTTTCTGTAAAGTGGTTTGAATTAAAGAGAAAAGAAAAGTATGTTTTGTTTTGTTTTTTTTCTTCAAGATCTGTTCACATGTACTTAGCAAGAGTGAGTACACAGCGTTAAAAAATGGTACTTAGTGTAGTGAGGAAGGCGAAAAGCAAAGAGAGCATATGAAGGTAATATTGAAGTAGGCGCAGTTTTGAAGTGGTGAAAGGCAAAGGCATGAGTGCAAGCGTAATAAAAGGTAATAGGAGAGATGTCGAGCAGGCGGAGGACTTGGCTGGAGCAGGCGGAGGACTTGGCTGGAGCAGGAAAAGGCAAAAGGGGAAACGCGAATGCGCATCCCCGCCCCCCAAGCTAGGGCCGTGGCAGCGAGATCGTGGGGGTTCGAACTGGCGGCGCTCTGTACCAGAGTGCTCTGCCACACATCATACGCCAAACGGCCGGCCGAGAGAATGGTTAAAAAAAAGGACATTTATCATTTCTTCTCCAGCCAGCCAGCCAGCCAGCCAGCCAGCCCTTCTCATGGTTTTTACAAAGTACACAGCACAGCAGATTCTGCAATATTCTTACACACTAATTAAGCATTGGAAACCTACCTACTCCTTTGTTCATTGTAAACAATTGTACTTTCTGTAAAGTGGTTTGAATTAAAGAGAAAAGAAAAGTATGTTTTGTTTTGTTTTTTTTCTTCAAGATCTGTTCACATGTACTTAGCAAGAGTGAGTACACAGCGTTAAAAAATGGTACTTAGTGTAGTGAGGAAGGCGAAAAGCAAAGAGAGCATATGAAGGTAATATTGAAGTAGGCGCAGTTTTGAAGTGGTGAAAGGCAAAGGCATGAGTGCAAGCGTAATAAAAGGTAATAGGAGAGATGTCGAGCAGGCGGAGGACTTGGCTGGAGCAGGCGGAGGACTTGGCTGGAGCAGGAAAAGGCAAAAGGGGAAACGCGAATGCGCATCCCCGCCCCCCAAGCTAGGGCCGTGGCAGCGAGATCGTGGGGGTTCGAACTGGCGGCGCTCTGTACCAGAGTGCTCTGCCACACATCATACGCCAAACGGCCGGCCGAGAGAATGGTTAAAAAAAAGGACATTTATCATTTCTTCTCCAGCCAGCCAGCCAGCCAGCCAGCCTTTCTCATGGTTTTTCCAAAGTACACAGCACAGCAGATTCTGCAATATTCTTACACACTAATTAAGCATTGGAAACCTACCTACTCCTTTGTTCATTGTAAACAATTGTACTTTCTGTAAAGTGGTTTGAATTAAAGAGAAAAGAAAAGTATGTTTTGTTTTGTTTTTTTTCTTCAAGATCTGTTCACATGTACTTAGCAAGAGTGAGTACACAGCGTTAAAAAATGGTACTTAGTGTAGTGAGGAAGGCGAAAAGCAAAGAGAGCATATGAAGGTAATATTGAAGTAGGCGCAGTTTTGAAGTGGTGAAAGGCAAAGGCATGAGTGCAAGCGTAATAAAAGGTAATAGGAGAGATGTCGAGCAGGCGGAGGACTTGGCTGGAGCAGGCGGAGGACTTGGCTGGAGCAGGAAAAGGCAAAAGGGGAAACGCGAATGCGCATCCCCGCCCCCCAAGCTAGGGCCGTGGCAGCGAGATCGTGGGGGTTCGAACTGGCGGCGCTCTGTACCAGAGTGCTCTGCCACACATCATACGCCAAACGGCCGGCCGAGAGAATGGTTAAAAAAAAGGACATTTATCATTTCTTCTCCAGCCAGCCAGCCAGCCAGCCAGCCAGCCAGCCCTTCTCATGGTTTTTACAAAGTACACAGCACAGCAGATTCTGCAATATTCTTACACACTAATTAAGCATTGGAAACCTACCTACTCCTTTGTTCATTGTAAACAATTGTACTTTCTGTAAAGTGGTTTGAATTAAAGAGAAAAGAAAAGTATGTTTTGTTTTGTTTTTTTTCTTCAAGATCTGTTCACATGTACTTAGCAAGAGTGAGTACACAGCGTTAAAAAATGGTACTTAGTGTAGTGAGGAAGGCGAAAAGCAAAGAGAGCATATGAAGGTAATATTGAAGTAGGCGCAGTTTTGAAGTGGTGAAAGGCAAAGGCATGAGTGCAAGCGTAATAAAAGGTAATAGGAGAGATGTCGAGCAGGCGGAGGACTTGGCTGGAGCAGGCGGAGGACTTGGCTGGAGCAGGAAAAGGCAAAAGGGGAAACGCGAATGCGCATCCCCGCCCCCCAAGCTAGGGCCGTGGCAGCGAGATCGTGGGGGTTCGAACTGGCGGCGCTCTGTACCAGAGTGCTCTGCCACACATCATACGCCAAACGGCCGGCCGAGAGAATGGTTAAAAAAAAGGACATTTATCATTTCTTCTCCAGCCAGCCAGCCAGCCAGCCAGCCAGCCAGCCCTTCTCATGGTTTTTACAAAGTACACAGCACAGCAGATTCTGCAATATTCTTACACATCAATTACACATGGAAACCTACCTACCTACTTCTGTCTTCATTCTAAACAATTACACTTTCTGGAAAGTGCTTTCAATAAAACACAAAACAAAACCATCTTTTCTTTGCTTTTTTTTATTCAACATCTCTTCACGGTGTAGTGAGGAAGGCCAAAAACAAAGAGAGCCTACCAAGGTAATATTCAAGTAGGCGCACTTTTGAAGTGGTGAAAGGCAAAGGCATGAGTGCAAGCCTAATAAAAGCTAATAGGAGAGATGTAGAGCCGGCAGAGGACTTGGCAAGAGCAGGAAAAAGCAAAAAGGAAAGGCGAGTGCACGTCTCCCCGCCCCCCAAGCCAGGCCGAGAGAAGGCTTGAAAAAAAAGGACATTTATCATTTCTTCTTCAGCCAGCCAGCCCTTCTCATGGTTTTTCCAAAGTACACAGCACAGCAGATTCTGCAATATTCTTACACACTAATTAAGCATTGGAAACCTACCTACTCCTTTGTTCATTGTAAACAATTGTACTTTCTGTAAAGTGGTTTGAATTAAAGAGAAAAGAAAAGTATGTTTTGTTTTGTTTTTTTTCTTCAAGATCTGTTCACATGTACTTAGCAAGAGTGAGTACACAGCGTTAAAAAATGGTACTTAGTGTAGTGAGGAAGGCGAAAAGCAAAGAGAGCATATGAAGGTAATATTGAAGTAGGCGCAGTTTTGAAGTGGTGAAGGGCAAAGGCATGAGTGCAAGCGTAATAAAAGGTAATAGGAGAGATGTCGAGCAGGCGGAGGACTTGGCTGGAGCAGGCGGAGGACTTGGCTGGAGCAGGAAAAGGCAAAAGGGGAAACGCGAATGCGCATCCCCGCCCCCCAAGCTAGGGCCGTGGCAGCGAGATCGTGGGGGTTCGAACTGGCGGCGCTCTGTACCAGAGTGCTCTGCCACACATCATACGCCAAACGGCCGGCCGAGAGAATGGTTAAAAAAAAGGACATTTATCATTTCTTCTCCAGCCAGCCAGCCAGCCAGCCAGCCAGCCAGCCCTTCTCATGGTTTTTACAAAGTACACAGCACAGCAGATTCTGCAATATTCTTACACACTAATTAAGCATTGGAAACCTACCTACTCCTTTGTTCATTGTAAACAATTGTACTTTCTGTAAAGTGGTTTGAATTAAAGAGAAAAGAAAAGTATGTTTTGTTTTGTTTTTTTTCTTCAAGATCTGTTCACATGTACTTAGCAAGAGTGAGTACACAGCGTTAAAAAATGGTACTTAGTGTAGTGAGGAAGGCGAAAAGCAAAGAGAGCATATGAAGGTAATATTGAAGTAGGCGCAGTTTTGAAGTGGTGAAAGGCAAAGGCATGAGTGCAAGCGTAATAAAAGGTAATAGGAGAGATGTCGAGCAGGCGGAGGACTTGGCTGGAGCAGGCGGAGGACTTGGCTGGAGCAGGAAAAGGCAAAAGGGGAAACGCGAATGCGCATCCCCGCCCCCCAAGCTAGGGCCGTGGCAGCGAGATCGTGGGGGTTTGAACTGGCGGCGCTCTGTACCAGAGTGCTCTGCCACACATCATACGCCAAACGGCCGGCCGAGAGAATGGTTAAAAAAAAGGACATTTATCATTTCTTCTCCAGCCAGCCAGCCAGCCAGCCAGCCAGCCCTTCTCATGGTTTTTACAAAGTACACAGCACAGCAGATTCTGCAATATTCTTACACATCAATTACACATGGAAACCTACCTACCTACTTCTGTCTTCATTCTAAACAATTACACTTTCTGGAAAGTGCTTTCAATAAAACACAAAACAAAACCATCTTTTCTTTGCTTTTTTTTATTCAACATCTCTTCACGGTGTAGTGAGGAAGGCCAAAAACAAAGAGAGCCTACCAAGGTAATATTCAAGTAGGCGCACTTTTGAAGTGGTGAAAGGCAAAGGCATGAGTGCAAGCCTAATAAAAGCTAATAGGAGAGATGTAGAGCCGGCAGAGGACTTGGCAAGAGCAGGAAAAAGCAAAAAGGAAAGGCGAGTGCACGTCTCCCCGCCCCCCAAGCCAGGCTGAGAGAAGGCTTGAAAAAAAAGGACATTTATCATTTCTTCTTCAGCCAGCCAGCCCTTCTCATGGTTTTTCCAAAGTACACAGCACAGCAGATTCTGCAATATTCTTACACACTAATTAAGCATTGGAAACCTACCTACTCCTTTGTTCATTGTAAACAATTGTACTTTCTGTAAAGTGGTTTGAATTAAAGAGAAAAGAAAAGTATGTTTTGTTTTGTTTTTTTTCTTCAAGATCTGTTCACATGTACTTAGCAAGAGTGAGTACACAGCGTTAAAAAATGGTACTTAGTGTAGTGAGGAAGGCGAAAAGCAAAGAGAGCATATGAAGGTAATATTGAAGTAGGCGCAGTTTTGAAGTGGTGAAAGGCAAAGGCATGAGTGCAAGCGTAATAAAAGGTAATAGGAGAGATGTCGAGCAGGCAGAGGACTTGGCTGGAGCAGGAAAAGGCAAAAGGGGAAACGCGAATGCGCATCCCCGCCCCCCAAGCTAGGGCCGTGGCAGCGAGATCGTGGGGGTTCGAACTGGCGGCGCTCTGTACCAGAGTGCTCTGCCACACATCATACGCCAAACGGCCGGCCGAGAGAATGGTTAAAAAAAAGGACATTTATCATTTCTTCTCCAGCCAGCCAGCCAGCCAGCCAGCCAGCCAGCCCTTCTCATGGTTTTTACAAAGTACACAGCACAGCAGATTCTGCAATATTCTTACACATCAATTACACATGGAAACCTACCTACCTACTTCTGTCTTCATTCTAAACAATTACACTTTCTGGAAAGTGCTTTCAATAAAACACAAAACAAAACCATCTTTTCTTTGCTTTTTTTTATTCAACATCTCTTCACGGTGTAGTGAGGAAGGCCAAAAACAAAGAGAGCCTACCAAGGTAATATTCAAGTAGGCGCACTTTTGAAGTGGTGAAAGGCAAAGGCATGAGTGCAAGCCTAATAAAAGCTAATAGGAGAGATGTAGAGCCGGCAGAGGACTTGGCAAGAGCAGGAAAAAGCAAAAAGGAAAGGCGAGTGCACGTCTCCCCGCCCCCCAAGCCAGGCCGAGAGAAGGCTTGAAAAAAAAGGACATTTATCATTTCTTCTTCAGCCAGCCAGCCCTTCTCATGGTTTTTCCAAAGTACACAGCACAGCAGATTCTGCAATATTCTTACACACTAATTAAGCATTGGAAACCTACCTACTCCTTTGTTCATTGTAAACAATTGTACTTTCTGTAAAGTGGTTTGAATTAAAGAGAAAAGAAAAGTATGTTTTGTTTTGTTTTTTTTCTTCAAGATCTGTTCACATGTACTTAGCAAGAGTGAGTACACAGCGTTAAAAAATGGTACTTAGTGTAGTGAGGAAGGCGAAAAGCAAAGAGAGCATATGAAGGTAATATTGAAGTAGGCGCAGTTTTGAAGTGGTGAAAGGCAAAGGCATGAGTGCAAGCGTAATAAAAGGTAATAGGAGAGATGTCGAGCAGGCGGAGGACTTGGCTGGAGCAGGCGGAGGACTTGGCTGGAGCAGGAAAAGGCAAAAGGGGAAACGCGAATGCGCATCCCCGCCCCCCAAGCTAGGGCCGTGGCAGCGAGATCGTGGGGGTTCGAACTGGCGGCGCTCTGTACCAGAGTGCTCTGCCACACATCATACGCCAAACGGCCGGCTGAGAGAATGGTTAAAAAAAAGGACATTTATCATTTCTTCTCCAGCCAGCCAGCCAGCCAGCCAGCCAGCCCTTCTCATGGTTTTTCCAAAGTACACAGCACAGCAGATTCTGCAATATTCTTACACACTAATTAAGCATTGGAAACCTACCTACTCCTTTGTTCATTGTAAACAATTGTACTTTCTGTAAAGTGGTTTGAATTAAAGAGAAAAGAAAAGTATGTTTTGTTTTGTTTTTTTTCTTCAAGATCTGTTCACATGTACTTAGCAAGAGTGAGTACACAGCGTTAAAAAATGGTACTTAGTGTAGTGAGGAAGGCGAAAAGCAAAGAGAGCATATGAAGGTAATATTGAAGTAGGCGCAGTTTTGAAGTGGTGAAAGGCAAAGGCATGAGTGCAAGCGTAATAAAAGGTAATAGGAGAGATGTCGAGCAGGCGGAGGACTTGGCTGGAGCAGGCGGAGGACTTGGCTGGAGCAGGAAAAGGCAAAAGGGGAAACGCGAATGCGCATCCCCGCCCCCCAAGCTAGGGCCGTGGCAGCGAGATCGTGGGGGTTCGAACTGGCGGCGCTCTGTACCAGAGTGCTCTGCCACACATCATACGCCAAACGGCCGGCCGAGAGAATGGTTAAAAAAAAGGACATTTATCATTTCTTCTCCAGCCAGCCAGCCAGCCAGCCAGCCCGCCCGCCCTTCTCATGGTTTTTACAAAGTACACAGCACAGCAGATTCTGCAATATTCTTACACACTAATTAAGCATTGGAAACCTACCTACTCCTTTGTTCATTGTAAACAATTGTACTTTCTGTAAAGTGGTTTGAATTAAAGAGAAAAGAAAAGTATGTTTTGTTTTGTTTTTTTTCTTCAAGATCTGTTCACATGTACTTAGCAAGAGTGAGTACACAGCGTTAAAAAATGGTACTTAGTGTAGTGAGGAAGGCGAAAAGCAAAGAGAGCATATGAAGGTAATATTGAAGTAGGCGCAGTTTTGAAGTGGTGAAAGGCAAAGGCATGAGTGCAAGCGTAATAAAAGGTAATAGGAGAGATGTCGAGCAGGCGGAGGACTTGGCTGGAGCAGGAAAAGGCAAAAGGGGAAACGCGAATGCGCATCCCCGCCCCCCAAGATAGGGCCGTGGCAGCGAGATCGTGGGGGTTCGAACTGGCGGCGCTCTGTACCAGAGTGCTCTGCCACACATCATACGCCAAACGGCCGGCCGAGAGAATGGTTAAAAAAAAGGACATTTATCATTTCTTCTCCAGCCAGCCAGCCAGCCAGCCAGCCCTTCTCATGGTTTTTACAAAGTACACAGCACAGCAGATTCTGCAATATTCTTACACATCAATTACACATGGAAACCTACCTACCTACTTCTGTCTTCATTCTAAACAATTACACTTTCTGGAAAGTGCTTTCAATAAAACACAAAACAAAACCATCTTTTCTTTGCTTTTTTTTATTCAACATCTCTTCACGGTGTAGTGAGGAAGGCCAAAAACAAAGAGAGCCTACCAAGGTAATATTCAAGTAGGCGCACTTTTGAAGTGGTGAAAGGCAAAGGCATGAGTGCAAGCCTAATAAAAGCTAATAGGAGAGATGTAGAGCCGGCAGAGGACTTGGCAAGAGCAGGAAAAAGCAAAAAGGAAAGGCGAGTGCACGTCTCCCCGCCCCCCAAGCCAGGCCGAGAGAAGGCTTGAAAAAAAAGGACATTTATCATTTCTTCTTCAGCCAGCCAGCCCTTCTCATGGTTTTTCCAAAGTACACAGCACAGCAGATTCTGCAATATTCTTACACACTAATTAAGCATTGGAAACCTACCTACTCCTTTGTTCATTGTAAACAATTGTACTTTCTGTAAAGTGGTTTGAATTAAAGAGAAAAGAAAAGTATGTTTTGTTTTGTTTTTTTTCTTCAAGATCTGTTCACATGTACTTAGCAAGAGTGAGTACACAGCGTTAAAAAATGGTACTTAGTGTAGTGAGGAAGGCGAAAAGCAAAGAGAGCATATGAAGGTAATATTGAAGTAGGCGCAGTTTTGAAGTGGTGAAAGGCAAAGGCATGAGTGCAAGCGTAATAAAAGGTAATAGGAGAGATGTCGAGCAGGCGGAGGACTTGGCTGGAGCAGGAAAAGGCAAAAGGGGAAACGCGAATGCGCATCCCCGCCCCCCAAGATAGGGCCGTGGCAGCGAGATCGTGGGGGTTCGAACTGGCGGCGCTCTGTACCAGAGTGCTCTGCCACACATCATACGCCAAACGGCCGGCCGAGAGAATGGTTAAAAAAAAGGACATTTATCATTTCTTCTCCAGCCAGCCAGCCAGCCAGCCAGCCCTTCTCATGGTTTTTACAAAGTACACAGCACAGCAGATTCTGCAATATTCTTACACATCAATTACACATGGAAACCTACCTACCTACTTCTGTCTTCATTCTAAACAATTACACTTTCTGGAAAGTGCTTTCAATAAAACACAAAACAAAACCATCTTTTCTTTGCTTTTTTTTATTCAACATCTCTTCACGGTGTAGTGAGGAAGGCCAAAAACAAAGAGAGCCTACCAAGGTAATATTCAAGTAGGCGCACTTTTGAAGTGGTGAAAGGCAAAGGCATGAGTGCAAGCCTAATAAAAGCTAATAGGAGAGATGTAGAGCCGGCAGAGGACTTGGCAAGAGCAGGAAAAAGCAAAAAGGAAAGGCGAGTGCACGTCTCCCCGCCCCCCAAGCCAGGCCGAGAGAAGGCTTGAAAAAAAAGGACATTTATCATTTCTTCTTCAGCCAGCCAGCCCTTCTCATGGTTTTTCCAAAGTACACAGCACAGCAGATTCTGCAATATTCTTACACACTAATTAAGCATTGGAAACCTACCTACTCCTTTGTTCATTGTAAACAATTGTACTTTCTGTAAAGTGGTTTGAATTAAAGAGAAAAGAAAAGTATGTTTTGTTTTGTTTTTTTTCTTCAAGATCTGTTCACATGTACTTAGCAAGAGTGAGTACACAGCGTTAAAAAATGGTACTTAGTGTAGTGAGGAAGGCGAAAAGCAAAGAGAGCATATGAAGGTAATATTGAAGTAGGCGCAGTTTTGAAGTGGTGAAAGGCAAAGGCATGAGTGCAAGCGTAATAAAAGGTAATAGGAGAGATGTCGAGCAGGCGGAGGACTTGGCTGGAGCAGGCGGAGGACTTGGCTGGAGCAGGAAAAGGCAAAAGGGGAAACGCGAATGCGCATCCCCGCCCCCCAAGCTAGGGCCGTGGCAGCGAGATCGTGGGGGTTCGAACTGGCGGCGCTCTGTACCAGAGTGCTCTGCCACACATCATACGCCAAACGGCCGGCTGAGAGAATGGTTAAAAAAAAGGACATTTATCATTTCTTCTCCAGCCAGCCAGCCAGCCAGCCAGCCAGCCCTTCTCATGGTTTTTACAAAGTACACAGCACAGCAGATTCTGCAATATTCTTACACATCAATTACACATGGAAACCTACCTACCTACTTCTGTCTTCATTCTAAACAATTACACTTTCTGGAAAGTGCTTTCAATAAAACACAAAACAAAACCATCTTTTCTTTGCTTTTTTTTATTCAACATCTCTTCACGGTGTAGTGAGGAAGGCCAAAAACAAAGAGAGCCTACCAAGGTAATATTCAAGTAGGCGCACTTTTGAAGTGGTGAAAGGCAAAGGCATGAGTGCAAGCCTAATAAAAGCTAATAGGAGAGATGTAGAGCCGGCAGAGGACTTGGCAAGAGCAGGAAAAAGCAAAAAGGAAAGGCGAGTGCACGTCTCCCCGCCCCCCAAGCCAGGCCGAGAGAAGGCTTGAAAAAAAAGGACATTTATCATTTCTTCTTCAGCCAGCCAGCCCTTCTCATGGTTTTTCCAAAGTACACAGCACAGCAGATTCTGCAATATTCTTACACACTAATTAAGCATTGGAAACCTACCTACTCCTTTGTTCATTGTAAACAATTGTACTTTCTGTAAAGTGGTTTGAATTAAAGAGAAAAGAAAAGTATGTTTTGTTTTGTTTTTTTTCTTCAAGATCTGTTCACATGTACTTAGCAAGAGTGAGTACACAGCGTTAAAAAATGGTACTTAGTGTAGTGAGGAAGGCGAAAAGCAAAGAGAGCATATGAAGGTAATATTGAAGTAGGCGCAGTTTTGAAGTGGTGAAAGGCAAAGGCATGAGTGCAAGCGTAATAAAAGGTAATAGGAGAGATGTCGAGCAGGCGGAGGACTTGGCTGGAGCAGGCGGAGGACTTGGCTGGAGCAGGAAAAGGCAAAAGGGGAAACGCGAATGCGCATCCCCGCCCCCCAAGCTAGGGCCGTGGCAGCGAGATCGTGGGGGTTCGAACTGGCGGCGCTCTGTACCAGAGTGCTCTGCCACACATCATACGCCAAACGGCCGGCCGAGAGAATGGTTAAAAAAAAGGACATTTATCATTTCTTCTCCAGCCAGCCAGCCAGCCAGCCAGCCCGCCCGCCCTTCTCATGGTTTTTACAAAGTACACAGCACAGCAGATTCTGCAATATTCTTACACACTAATTAAGCATTGGAAACCTACCTACTCCTTTGTTCATTGTAAACAATTGTACTTTCTGTAAAGTGGTTTGAATTAAAGAGAAAAGAAAAGTATGTTTTGTTTTGTTTTTTTTCTTCAAGATCTGTTCACATGTACTTAGCAAGAGTGAGTACACAGCGTTAAAAAATGGTACTTAGTGTAGTGAGGAAGGCGAAAAGCAAAGAGAGCATATGAAGGTAATATTGAAGTAGGCGCAGTTTTGAAGTGGTGAAAGGCAAAGGCATGAGTGCAAGCGTAATAAAAGGTAATAGGAGAGATGTCGAGCAGGCGGAGGACTTGGCTGGAGCAGGAAAAGGCAAAAGGGGAATGCGCATCCCCGCCCCCCAAGCTAGGGCCGTGGCAGCGAGATCGTGGGGGTTCGAACTGGCGGCGCTCTGTACCAGAGTGCTCTGCCACACATCATACGCCAAACGGCCGGCCGAGAGAATGGTTAAAAAAAAGGACATTTATCATTTCTTCTCCAGCCAGCCAGCCAGCCAGCCAGCCAGCCAGCCCTTCTCATGGTTTTTACAAAGTACACAGCACAGCAGATTCTGCAATATTCTTACACATCAATTACACATGGAAACCTACCTACCTACTTCTGTCTTCATTCTAAACAATTACACTTTCTGGAAAGTGCTTTCAATAAAACACAAAACAAAACCATCTTTTCTTTGCTTTTTTTTATTCAACATCTCTTCACGGTGTAGTGAGGAAGGCCAAAAACAAAGAGAGCCTACCAAGGTAATATTCAAGTAGGCGCACTTTTGAAGTGGTGAAAGGCAAAGGCATGAGTGCAAGCCTAATAAAAGCTAATAGGAGAGATGTAGAGCCGGCAGAGGACTTGGCAAGAGCAGGAAAAAGCAAAAAGGAAAGGCGAGTGCACGTCTCCCCGCCCCCCAAGCCAGGCCGAGAGAAGGCTTGAAAAAAAAGGACATTTATCATTTCTTCTTCAGCCAGCCAGCCCTTCTCATGGTTTTTCCAAAGTACACAGCACAGCAGATTCTGCAATATTCTTACACACTAATTAAGCATTGGAAACCTACCTACTCCTTTGTTCATTGTAAACAATTGTACTTTCTGTAAAGTGGTTTGAATTAAAGAGAAAAGAAAAGTATGTTTTGTTTTGTTTTTTTTCTTCAAGATCTGTTCACATGTACTTAGCAAGAGTGAGTACACAGCGTTAAAAAATGGTGCTTAGTGTAGTGAGGAAGGCGAAAAGCAAAGAGAGCATATGAAGGTAATATTGAAGTAGGCGCAGTTTTGAAGTGGTGAAAGGCAAAGGCATGAGTGCAAGCGTAATAAAAGGTAATAGGAGAGATGTCGAGCAGGCGGAGGACTTGGCTGGAGCAGGCGGAGGACTTGGCTGGAGCAGGAAAAGGCAAAAGGGGAAACGCGAATGCGCATCCCCGCCCCCCAAGCTAGGGCCGTGGCAGCGAGATCGTGGGGGTTCGAACTGGCGGCGCTCTGTACCAGAGTGCTCTGCCACACATCATACGCCAAACGGCCGGCTGAGAGAATGGTTAAAAAAAAGGACATTTATCATTTCTTCTCCAGCCAGCCAGCCAGCCAGCCAGCCAGCCCTTCTCATGGTTTTTCCAAAGTACACAGCACAGCAGATTCTGCAATATTCTTACACACTAATTAAGCATTGGAAACCTACCTACTCCTTTGTTCATTGTAAACAATTGTACTTTCTGTAAAGTGGTTTGAATTAAAGAGAAAAGAAAAGAATGTTTTGTTTTGTTTTTTTTCTTCAAGATCTGTTCACATGTACTTAGCAAGAGTGAGTACACAGCGTTAAAAAATGGTACTTAGTGTAGTGAGGAAGGCGAAAAGCAAAGAGAGCATATGAAGGTAATATTGAAGTAGGCGCAGTTTTGAAGTGGTGAAAGGCAAAGGCATGAGTGCAAGCGTAATAAAAGGTAATAGGAGAGATGTCGAGCAGGCGGAGGACTTGGCTGGAGCAGGCGGAGGACTTGGCTGGAGCAGGAAAAGGCAAAAGGGGAAACGCGAATGCGCATCCCCGCCCCCCAAGCTAGGGCCGTGGCAGCGAGATCGTGGGGGTTCGAACTGGCGGCGCTCTGTACCAGAGTGCTCTGCCACACATCATACGCCAAACGGCCGGCCGAGAGAATGGTTAAAAAAAAGGACATTTATCATTTCTTCTCCAGCCAGCCAGCCAGCCAGCCAGCCAGCCAGCCAGCCCTTCTCATGGTTTTTACAAAGTACACAGCACAGCAGATTCTGCAATATTCTTACACATCAATTACACATGGAAACCTACCTACCTACTTCTGTCTTCATTCTAAACAATTACACTTTCTGGAAAGTGCTTTCAATAAAACACAAAACAAAACCATCTTTTCTTTGCTTTTTTTTATTCAACATCTCTTCACGGTGTAGTGAGGAAGGCCAAAAACAAAGAGAGCCTACCAAGGTAATATTCAAGTAGGCGCACTTTTGAAGTGGTGAAAGGCAAAGGCATGAGTGCAAGCCTAATAAAAGCTAATAGGAGAGATGTAGAGCCGGCAGAGGACTTGGCAAGAGCAGGAAAAAGCAAAAAGGAAAGGCGAGTGCACGTCTCCCCGCCCCCCAAGCCAGGCCGAGAGAAGGCTTGAAAAAAAAGGACATTTATCATTTCTTCTTCAGCCAGCCAGCCCTTCTCATGGTTTTTCCAAAGTACACAGCACAGCAGATTCTGCAATATTCTTACACACTAATTAAGCATTGGAAACCTACCTACTCCTTTGTTCATTGTAAACAATTGTACTTTCTGTAAAGTGGTTTGAATTAAAGAGAAAAGAAAAGTATGTTTTGTTTTGTTTTTTTTCTTCAAGATCTGTTCACATGTACTTAGCAAGAGTGAGTACACAGCGTTAAAAAATGGTACTTAGTGTAGTGAGGAAGGCGAAAAGCAAAGAGAGCATATGAAGGTAATATTGAAGTAGGCGCAGTTTTGAAGTGGTGAAAGGCAAAGGCATGAGTGCAAGCGTAATAAAAGGTAATAGGAGAGATGTCGAGCAGGCGGAGGACTTGGCTGGAGCAGGCGGAGGACTTGGCTGGAGCAGGAAAAGGCAAAAGGGGAAACGCGAATGCGCATCCCCGCCCCCCAAGCTAGGGCCGTGGCAGCGAGAGCGTGGGGGTTCGAACTGGCGGCGCTCTGTACCAGAGTGCTCTGCCACACATCATACGCCAAACGGCCGGCCGAGAGAATGGTTAAAAAAAAGGACATTTATCATTTCTTCTCCAGCCAGCCAGCCAGCCAGCCAGCCCGCCCGCCCTTCTCATGGTTTTTACAAAGTACACAGCACAGCAGATTCTGCAATATTCTTACACACTAATTAAGCATTGGAAACCTACCTACTCCTTTGTTCATTGTAAACAATTGTACTTTCTGTAAAGTGGTTTGAATTAAAGAGAAAAGAAAAGTATGTTTTGTTTTGTTTTTTTTCTTCAAGATCTGTTCACATGTACTTAGCAAGAGTGAGTACACAGCGTTAAAAAATGGTACTTAGTGTAGTGAGGAAGGCGAAAAGCAAAGAGAGCATATGAAGGTAATATTGAAGTAGGCGCAGTTTTGAAGTGGTGAAAGGCAAAGGCATGAGTGCAAGCGTAATAAAAGGTAATAGGAGAGATGTCGAGCAGGCGGAGGACTTGGCTGGAGCAGGAAAAGGCAAAAGGGGAAACGCGAATGCGCATCCCCGCCCCCCAAGCTAGGGCCGTGGCAGCGAGATCGTGGGGGTTCGAACTGGCGGCGCTCTGTACCAGAGTGCTCTGCCACACATCATACGCCAAACGGCCGGCCGAGAGAATGGTTAAAAAAAAGGACATTTATCATTTCTTCTCCAGCCAGCCAGCCAGCCAGCCAGCCAGCCAGCCCTTCTCATGGTTTTTACAAAGTACACAGCACAGCAGATTCTGCAATATTCTTACACATCAATTACACATGGAAACCTACCTACCTACTTCTGTCTTCATTCTAAACAATTACACTTTCTGGAAAGTGCTTTCAATAAAACACAAAACAAAACCATCTTTTCTTTGCTTTTTTTTATTCAACATCTCTTCACGGTGTAGTGAGGAAGGCCAAAAACAAAGAGAGCCTACCAAGGTAATATTCAAGTAGGCGCACTTTTGAAGTGGTGAAAGGCAAAGGCATGAGTGCAAGCCTAATAAAAGCTAATAGGAGAGATGTAGAGCCGGCAGAGGACTTGGCAAGAGCAGGAAAAAGCAAAAAGGAAAGGCGAGTGCACGTCTCCCCGCCCCCCAAGCCAGGCCGAGAGAAGGCTTGAAAAAAAAGGACATTTATCATTTCTTCTTCAGCCAGCCAGCCCTTCTCATGGTTTTTCCAAAGTACACAGCACAGCAGATTCTGCAATATTCTTACACACTAATTAAGCATTGGAAACCTACCTACTCCTTTGTTCATTGTAAACAATTGTACTTTCTGTAAAGTGGTTTGAATTAAAGAGAAAAGAAAAGTATGTTTTGTTTTGTTTTTTTTCTTCAAGATCTGTTCACATGTACTTAGCAAGAGTGAGTACACAGCGTTAAAAAATGGTACTTAGTGTAGTGAGGAAGGCGAAAAGCAAAGAGAGCATATGAAGGTAATATTGAAGTAGGCGCAGTTTTGAAGTGGTGAAAGGCAAAGGCATGAGTGCAAGCGTAATAAAAGGTAATAGGAGAGATGTCGAGCAGGCGGAGGACTTGGCTGGAGCAGGCGGAGGACTTGGCTGGAGCAGGAAAAGGCAAAAGGGGAAACGCGAATGCGCATCCCCGCCCCCCAAGCTAGGGCCGTGGCAGCGAGATCGTGGGGGTTCGAACTGGCGGCGCTCTGTACCAGAGTGCTCTGCCACACATCATACGCCAAACGGCCGGCCGAGAGAATGGTTAAAAAAAAGGACATTTATCATTTCTTCTCCAGCCAGCCAGCCAGCCAGCCAGCCCGCCCGCCCTTCTCATGGTTTTTACAAAGTACACAGCACAGCAGATTCTGCAATATTCTTACACACTAATTAAGCATTGGAAACCTACCTACTCCTTTGTTCATTGTAAACAATTGTACTTTCTGTAAAGTGGTTTGAATTAAAGAGAAAAGAAAAGTATGTTTTGTTTTGTTTTTTTTCTTCAAGATCTGTTCACATGTACTTAGCAAGAGTGAGTACACAGCGTTAAAAAATGGTACTTAGTGTAGTGAGGAAGGCGAAAAGCAAAGAGAGCATATGAAGGTAATATTGAAGTAGGCGCAGTTTTGAAGTGGTGAAAGGCAAAGGCATGAGTGCAAGCGTAATAAAAGGTAATAGGAGAGATGTCGAGCAGGCGGAGGACTTGGCTGGAGCAGGAAAAGGCAAAAGGGGAAACGCGAATGCGCATCCCCGCCCCCCAAGCTAGGGCCGTGGCAGCGAGATCGTGGGGGTTCGAACTGGCGGCGCTCTGTACCAGAGTGCTCTGCCACACATCATACGCCAAACGGCCGGCCGAGAGAATGGTTAAAAAAGAGGACATTTATCATTTCTTCTCCAGCCAGCCAGCCAGCCAGCCAGCCAGCCAGCCCTTCTCATGGTTTTTACAAAGTACACAGCACAGCAGATTCTGCAATATTCTTACACATCAATTACACATGGAAACCTACCTACCTACTTCTGTCTTCATTCTAAACAATTACACTTTCTGGAAAGTGCTTTCAATAAAACACAAAACAAAACCATCTTTTCTTTGCTTTTTTTTATTCAACATCTCTTCACGGTGTAGTGAGGAAGGCCAAAAACAAAGAGAGCCTACCAAGGTAATATTCAAGTAGGCGCACTTTTGAAGTGGTGAAAGGCAAAGGCATGAGTGCAAGCCTAATAAAAGCTAATAGGAGAGATGTAGAGCCGGCAGAGGACTTGGCAAGAGCAGGAAAAAGCAAAAAGGAAAGGCGAGTGCACGTCTCCCCGCCCCCCAAGCCAGGCCGAGAGAAGGCTTGAAAAAAAAGGACATTTATCATTTCTTCTTCAGCCAGCCAGCCCTTCTCATGGTTTTTACAAAGTACACAGCACAGCAGATTCTGCAATATTCTTACACACTAATTAAGCATTGGAAACCTACCTACTCCTTTGTTCATTGTAAACAATTGTACTTTCTGTAAAGTGGTTTGAATTAAAGAGAAAAGAAAAGTATGTTTTGTTTTGTTTTTTTTCTTCAAGATCTGTTCACATGTACTTAGCAAGAGTGAGTACACAGCGTTAAAAAATGGTGCTTAGTGTAGTGAGGAAGGCGAAAAGCAAAGAGAGCATATGAAGGTAATATTGAAGTAGGCGCAGTTTTGAAGTGGTGAAAGGCAAAGGCATGAGTGCAAGCGTAATAAAAGGTAATAGGAGAGATGTCGAGCAGGCGGAGGACTTGGCTGGAGCAGGCGGAGGACTTGGCTGGAGCAGGAAAAGGCAAAAGGGGAAACGCGAATGCGCATCCCCGCCCCCCAAGCTAGGGCCGTGGCAGCGAGATCGTGGGGGTTCGAACTGGCGGCGCTCTGTACCAGAGTGCTCTGCCACACATCATACGCCAAACGGCCGGCCGAGAGAATGGTTAAAAAAAAGGACATTTATCATTTCTTCTCCAGCCAGCCAGCCAGCCAGCCAGCCAGCCAGCCAGCCCTTCTCATGGTTTTTACAAAGTACACAGCACAGCAGATTCTGCAATATTCTTACACATCAATTACACATGGAAACCTACCTACCTACTTCTGTCTTCATTCTAAACAATTACACTTTCTGGAAAGTGCTTTCAATAAAACACAAAACAAAACCATCTTTTCTTTGCTTTTTTTTATTCAACATCTCTTCACGGTGTAGTGAGGAAGGCCAAAAACAAAGAGAGCCTACCAAGGTAATATTCAAGTAGGCGCACTTTTGAAGTGGTGAAAGGCAAAGGCATGAGTGCAAGCCTAATAAAAGCTAATAGGAGAGATGTAGAGCCGGCAGAGGACTTGGCAAGAGCAGGAAAAAGCAAAAAGGAAAGGCGAGTGCACGTCTCCCCGCCCCCCAAGCCAGGCCGAGAGAAGGCTTGAAAAAAAAGGACATTTATCATTTCTTCTTCAGCCAGCCAGCCCTTCTCATGGTTTTTCCAAAGTACACAGCACAGCAGATTCTGCAATATTCTTACACACTAATTAAGCATTGGAAACCTACCTACTCCTTTGTTCATTGTAAACAATTGTACTTTCTGTAAAGTGGTTTGAATTAAAGAGAAAAGAAAAGTATGTTTTGTTTTGTTTTTTTTCTTCAAGATCTGTTCACATGTACTTAGCAAGAGTGAGTACACAGCGTTAAAAAATGGTACTTAGTGTAGTGAGGAAGGCGAAAAGCAAAGAGAGCATATGAAGGTAATATTGAAGTAGGCGCAGTTTTGAAGTGGTGAAAGGCAAAGGCATGAGTGCAAGCGTAATAAAAGGTAATAGGAGAGATGTCGAGCAGGCGGAGGACTTGGCTGGAGCAGGCGGAGGACTTGGCTGGAGCAGGAAAAGGCAAAAGGGGAAACGCGAATGCGCATCCCCGCCCCCCAAGCTAGGGCCGTGGCAGCGAGATCGTGGGGGTTCGAACTGGCGGCGCTCTGTACCAGAGTGCTCTGCCACACATCATACGCCAAACGGCCGGCCGAGAGAATGGTTAAAAAAAAGGACATTTATCATTTCTTCTCCAGCCAGCCAGCCAGCCAGCCAGCCCGCCCGCCCTTCTCATGGTTTTTACAAAGTACACAGCACAGCAGATTCTGCAATATTCTTACACACTAATTAAGCATTGGAAACCTACCTACTCCTTTGTTCATTGTAAACAATTGTACTTTCTGTAAAGTGGTTTGAATTAAAGAGAAAAGAAAAGTATGTTTTGTTTTGTTTTTTTTCTTCAAGATCTGTTCACATGTACTTAGCAAGAGTGAGTACACAGCGTTAAAAAATGGTACTTAGTGTAGTGAGGAAGGCGAAAAGCAAAGAGAGCATATGAAGGTAATATTGAAGTAGGCGCAGTTTTGAAGTGGTGAAAGGCAAAGGCATGAGTGCAAGCGTAATAAAAGGTAATAGGAGAGATGTCGAGCAGGCGGAGGACTTGGCTGGAGCAGGAAAAGGCAAAAGGGGAAACGCGAATGCGCATCCCCGCCCCCCAAGCTAGGGCCGTGGCAGCGAGATCGTGGGGGTTCGAACTGGCGGCGCTCTGTACCAGAGTGCTCTGCCACACATCATACGCCAAACGGCCGGCCGAGAGAATGGTTAAAAAAAAGGACATTTATCATTTCTTCTCCAGCCAGCCAGCCAGCCAGCCAGCCAGCCCTTCTCATGGTTTTTACAAAGTACACAGCACAGCAGATTCTGCAATATTCTTACACATCAATTACACATGGAAACCTACCTACCTACTTCTGTCTTCATTCTAAACAATTACACTTTCTGGAAAGTGCTTTCAATAAAACACAAAACAAAACCATCTTTTCTTTGCTTTTTTTTATTCAACATCTCTTCACGGTGTAGTGAGGAAGGCCAAAAACAAAGAGAGCCTACCAAGGTAATATTCAAGTAGGCGCACTTTTGAAGTGGTGAAAGGCAAAGGCATGAGTGCAAGCCTAATAAAAGCTAATAGGAGAGATGTAGAGCCGGCAGAGGACTTGGCAAGAGCAGGAAAAAGCAAAAAGGAAAGGCGAGTGCACGTCTCCCCGCCCCCCAAGCCAGGCCGAGAGAAGGCTTGAAAAAAAAGGACATTTATCATTTCTTCTTCAGCCAGCCAGCCCTTCTCATGGTTTTTCCAAAGTACACAGCACAGCAGATTCTGCAATATTCTTACACACTAATTAAGCATTGGAAACCTACCTACTCCTTTGTTCATTGTAAACAATTGTACTTTCTGTAAAGTGGTTTGAATTAAAGAGAAAAGAAAAGTATGTTTTGTTTTGTTTTTTTTCTTCAAGATCTGTTCACATGTACTTAGCAAGAGTGAGTACACAGCGTTAAAAAATGGTACTTAGTGTAGTGAGGAAGGCGAAAAGCAAAGAGAGCATATGAAGGTAATATTGAAGTAGGCGCAGTTTTGAAGTGGTGAAGGGCAAAGGCATGAGTGCAAGCGTAATAAAAGGTAATAGGAGAGATGTCGAGCAGGCGGAGGACTTGGCTGGAGCAGGCGGAGGACTTGGCTGGAGCAGGAAAAGGCAAAAGGGGAAACGCGAATGCGCATCCCCGCCCCCCAAGCTAGGGCCGTGGCAGCGAGATCGTGGGGGTTCGAACTGGCGGCGCTCTGTACCAGAGTGCTCTGCCACACATCATACGCCAAACGGCCGGCCGAGAGAATGGTTAAAAAAAAGGACATTTATCATTTCTTCTCCAGCCAGCCAGCCAGCCAGCCAGCCAGCCAGCCAGCCCTTCTCATGGTTTTTACAAAGTACACAGCACAGCAGATTCTGCAATATTCTTACACACTAATTAAGCATTGGAAACCTACCTACTCCTTTGTTCATTGTAAACAATTGTACTTTCTGTAAAGTGGTTTGAATTAAAGAGAAAAGAAAAGTATGTTTTGTTTTGTTTTTTTTCTTCAAGATCTGTTCACATGTACTTAGCAAGAGTGAGTACACAGCGTTAAAAAATGGTACTTAGTGTAGTGAGGAAGGCGAAAAGCAAAGAGAGCATATGAAGGTAATATTGAAGTAGGCGCAGTTTTGAAGTGGTGAAAGGCAAAGGCATGAGTGCAAGCGTAATAAAAGGTAATAGGAGAGATGTCGAGCAGGCGGAGGACTTGGCTGGAGCAGGCGGAGGACTTGGCTGGAGCAGGAAAAGGCAAAAGGGGAAACGCGAATGCGCATCCCCGCCCCCCAAGCTAGGGCCGTGGCAGCGAGATCGTGGGGGTTCGAACTGGCGGCGCTCTGTACCAGAGTGCTCTGCCACACATCATACGCCAAACGGCCGGCCGAGAGAATGGTTAAAAAAAAGGACATTTATCATTTCTTCTCCAGCCAGCCAGCCAGCCAGCCAGCCAGCCCTTCTCATGGTTTTTACAAAGTACACAGCACAGCAGATTCTGCAATATTCTTACACATCAATTACACATGGAAACCTACCTACCTACTTCTGTCTTCATTCTAAACAATTACACTTTCTGGAAAGTGCTTTCAATAAAACACAAAACAAAACCATCTTTTCTTTGCTTTTTTTTATTCAACATCTCTTCACGGTGTAGTGAGGAAGGCCAAAAACAAAGAGAGCCTACCAAGGTAATATTCAAGTAGGCGCACTTTTGAAGTGGTGAAAGGCAAAGGCATGAGTGCAAGCCTAATAAAAGCTAATAGGAGAGATGTAGAGCCGGCAGAGGACTTGGCAAGAGCAGGAAAAAGCAAAAAGGAAAGGCGAGTGCACGTCTCCCCGCCCCCCAAGCCAGGCCGAGAGAAGGCTTGAAAAAAAAGGACATTTATCATTTCTTCTTCAGCCAGCCAGCCCTTCTCATGGTTTTTCCAAAGTACACAGCACAGCAGATTCTGCAATATTCTTACACACTAATTAAGCATTGGAAACCTACCTACTCCTTTGTTCATTGTAAACAATTGTACTTTCTGTAAAGTGGTTTGAATTAAAGAGAAAAGAAAAGTATGTTTTGTTTTGTTTTTTTTCTTCAAGATCTGTTCACATGTACTTAGCAAGAGTGAGTACACAGCGTTAAAAAATGGTACTTAGTGTAGTGAGGAAGGCGAAAAGCAAAGAGAGCATATGAAGGTAATATTGAAGTAGGCGCAGTTTTGAAGTGGTGAAAGGCAAAGGCATGAGTGCAAGCGTAATAAAAGGTAATAGGAGAGATGTCGAGCAGGCGGAGGACTTGGCTGGAGCAGGCGGAGGACTTGGCTGGAGCAGGAAAAGGCAAAAGGGGAAACGCGAATGCGCATCCCCGCCCCCCAAGCTAGGGCCGTGGCAGCGAGATCGTGGGGGTTCGAACTGGCGGCGCTCTGTACCAGAGTGCTCTGCCACACATCATACGCCAAACGGCCGGCCGAGAGAATGGTTAAAAAAAAGGACATTTATCATTTCTTCTCCAGCCAGCCAGCCAGCCAGCCAGCCAGCCAGCCCTTCTCATGGTTTTTACAAAGTACACAGCACAGCAGATTCTGCAATATTCTTACACACTAATTAAGCATTGGAAACCTACCTACTCCTTTGTTCATTGTAAACAATTGTACTTTCTGTAAAGTGGTTTGAATTAAAGAGAAAAGAAAAGTATGTTTTGTTTTGTTTTTTTTCTTCAAGATCTGTTCACATGTACTTAGCAAGAGTGAGTACACAGCGTTAAAAAATGGTACTTAGTGTAGTGAGGAAGGCGAAAAGCAAAGAGAGCATATGAAGGTAATATTGAAGTAGGCACAGTTTTGAAGTGGTGAAAGGCAAAGGCATGAGTGCAAGCGTAATAAAAGGTAATAGGAGAGATGTCGAGCAGGCGGAGGACTTGGCTGGAGCAGGCGGAGGACTTGGCTGGAGCAGGAAAAGGCAAAAGGGGAAACGCGAATGCGCATCCCCGCCCCCCAAGCTAGGGCCGTGGCAGCGAGATCGTGGGGGTTCGAACTGGCGGCGCTCTGTACCAGAGTGCTCTGCCACACATCATACGCCAAACGGCCGGCCGAGAGAATGGTTAAAAAAAAGGACATTTATCATTTCTTCTCCAGCCAGCCAGCCAGCCAGCCAGCCAGCCCTTCTCATGGTTTTTACAAAGTACACAGCACAGCAGATTCTGCAATATTCTTACACATCAATTACACATGGAAACCTACCTACCTACTTCTGTCTTCATTCTAAACAATTACACTTTCTGGAAAGTGCTTTCAATAAAACACAAAACAAAACCATCTTTTCTTTGCTTTTTTTTATTCAACATCTCTTCACGGTGTAGTGAGGAAGGCCAAAAACAAAGAGAGCCTACCAAGGTAATATTCAAGTAGGCGCACTTTTGAAGTGGTGAAAGGCAAAGGCATGAGTGCAAGCCTAATAAAAGCTAATAGGAGAGATGTAGAGCCGGCAGAGGACTTGGCAAGAGCAGGAAAAAGCAAAAAGGAAAGGCGAGTGCACGTCTCCCCGCCCCCCAAGCCAGGCCGAGAGAAGGCTTGAAAAAAAAGGACATTTA
Source organism: Maylandia zebra (assembly GCF_041146795.1). Taxonomy (NCBI): domain Eukaryota; kingdom Metazoa; phylum Chordata; class Actinopteri; order Cichliformes; family Cichlidae; genus Maylandia; species Maylandia zebra. Next base: position 5,799,677 of record NC_135174.1, on the reverse strand, counting down.
TCATTTCTTCTTCAGCCAGCCAGCCCTTCTCATGGTTTTTCCAAAGTACACAGCACAGCAGATTCTGCAATATTCTTACACACTAATTAAGCATTGGAAACCTACCTACTCCTTTGTTCATTGTAAACAATTGTACTTTCTGTAAAGTGGTTTGAATTAAAGAGAAAAGAAAAGTATGTTTTGTTTTGTTTTTTTTCTTCAAGATCTGTTCACATGTACTTAGCAAGAGTGAGTACACAGCGTTAAAAAATGGTACTTAGTGTAGTGAGGAAGGCGAAAAGCAAAGAGAGCATATGAAGGTAATATTGAAGTAGGCGCAGTTTTGAAGTGGTGAAAGGCAAAGGCATGAGTGCAAGCGTAATAAAAGGTAATAGGAGAGATGTCGAGCAGGCGGAGGACTTGGCTGGAGCAGGCGGAGGACTTGGCTGGAGCAGGAAAAGGCAAAAGGGGAAACGCGAATGCGCATCCCCGCCCCCCAAGCTAGGGCCGTGGCAGCGAGATCGTGGGGGTTCGAACTGGCGGCGCTCTGTACCAGAGTGCTCTGCCACACATCATACGCCAAACGGCCGGCCGAGAGAATGGTTAAAAAAAAGGACATTTATCATTTCTTCTCCAGCCAGCCAGCCAGCCAGCCAGCCAGCCCTTCTCATGGTTTTTACAAAGTACACAGCACAGCAGATTCTGCAATATTCTTACACACTAATTAAGCATTGGAAACCTACCTACTCCTTTGTTCATTGTAAACAATTGTACTTTCTGTAAAGTGGTTTGAATTAAAGAGAAAAGAAAAGTATGTTTTGTTTTGTTTTTTTTCTTCAAGATCTGTTCACATGTACTTAGCAAGAGTGAGTACACAGCGTTAAAAAATGGTACTTAGTGTAGTGAGGAAGGCGAAAAGCAAAGAGAGCATATGAAGGTAATATTGAAGTAGGCGCAGTTTTGAAGTGGTGAAAGGCAAAGGCATGAGTGCAAGCGTAATAAAAGGTAATAGGAGAGATGTCGAGCAGGCGGAGGACTTGGCTGGAGCAGGCGGAGGACTTGGCTGGAGCAGGAAAAGGCAAAAGGGGAAACGCGAATGCGCATCCCCGCCCCCCAAGCTAGGGCCGTGGCAGCGAGATCGTGGGGGTTCGAACTGGCGGCGCTCTGTACCAGAGTGCTCTGCCACACATCATACGCCAAACGGCCGGCCGAGAGAATGGTTAAAAAAAAGGACATTTATCATTTCTTCTCCAGCCAGCCAGCCAGCCAGCCAGCCTTTCTCATGGTTTTTCCAAAGTACACAGCACAGCAGATTCTGCAATATTCTTACACACTAATTAAGCATTGGAAACCTACCTACTCCTTTGTTCATTGTAAACAATTGTACTTTCTGTAAAGTGGTTTGAATTAAAGAGAAAAGAAAAGTATGTTTTGTTTTGTTTTTTTTCTTCAAGATCTGTTCACATGTACTTAGCAAGAGTGAGTACACAGCGTTAAAAAATGGTACTTAGTGTAGTGAGGAAGGCGAAAAGCAAAGAGAGCATATGAAGGTAATATTGAAGTAGGCGCAGTTTTGAAGTGGTGAAAGGCAAAGGCATGAGTGCAAGCGTAATAAAAGGTAATAGGAGAGATGTCGAGCAGGCGGAGGACTTGGCTGGAGCAGGCGGAGGACTTGGCTGGAGCAGGAAAAGGCAAAAGGGGAAACGCGAATGCGCATCCCCGCCCCCCAAGCTAGGGCCGTGGCAGCGAGATCGTGGGGGTTCGAACTGGCGGCGCTCTGTACCAGAGTGCTCTGCCACACATCATACGCCAAACGGCCGGCCGAGAGAATGGTTAAAAAAAAGGACATTTATCATTTCTTCTCCAGCCAGCCAGCCAGCCAGCCAGCCAGCCAGCCAGCCCTTCTCATGGTTTTTACAAAGTACACAGCACAGCAGATTCTGCAATATTCTTACACACTAATTAAGCATTGGAAACCTACCTACTCCTTTGTTCATTGTAAACAATTGTACTTTCTGTAAAGTGGTTTGAATTAAAGAGAAAAGAAAAGTATGTTTTGTTTTGTTTTTTTTCTTCAAGATCTGTTCACATGTACTTAGCAAGAGTGAGTACACAGCGTTAAAAAATGGTACTTAGTGTAGTGAGGAAGGCGAAAAGCAAAGAGAGCATATGAAGGTAATATTGAAGTAGGCGCAGTTTTGAAGTGGTGAAAGGCAAAGGCATGAGTGCAAGCGTAATAAAAGGTAATAGGAGAGATGTCGAGCAGGCGGAGGACTTGGCTGGAGCAGGCGGAGGACTTGGCTGGAGCAGGAAAAGGCAAAAGGGGAAACGCGAATGCGCATCCCCGCCCCCCAAGCTAGGGCCGTGGCAGCGAGATCGTGGGGGTTCGAACTGGCGGCGCTCTGTACCAGAGTGCTCTGCCACACATCATACGCCAAACGGCCGGCCGAGAGAATGGTTAAAAAAAAGGACATTTATCATTTCTTCTCCAGCCAGCCAGCCAGCCAGCCAGCCCTTCTCATGGTTTTTACAAAGTACACAGCACAGCAGATTCTGCAATATTCTTACACATCAATTACACATGGAAACCTACCTACCTACTTCTGTCTTCATTCTAAACAATTACACTTTCTGGAAAGTGCTTTCAATAAAACACAAAACAAAACCATCTTTTCTTTGCTTTTTTTTATTCAACATCTCTTCACGGTGTAGTGAGGAAGGCCAAAAACAAAGAGAGCCTACCAAGGTAATATTCAAGTAGGCGCACTTTTGAAGTGGTGAAAGGCAAAGGCATGAGTGCAAGCCTAATAAAAGCTAATAGGAGAGATGTAGAGCCGGCAGAGGACTTGGCAAGAGCAGGAAAAAGCAAAAAGGAAAGGCGAGTGCACGTCTCCCCGCCCCCCAAGCCAGGCCGAGAGAAGGCTTGAAAAAAAAGGACATTTATCATTTCTTCTTCAGCCAGCCAGCCCTTCTCATGGTTTTTCCAAAGTACACAGCACAGCAGATTCTGCAATATTCTTACACACTAATTAAGCATTGGAAACCTACCTACTCCTTTGTTCATTGTAAACAATTGTACTTTCTGTAAAGTGGTTTGAATTAAAGAGAAAAGAAAAGTATGTTTTGTTTTGTTTTTTTTCTTCAAGATCTGTTCACATGTACTTAGCAAGAGTGAGTACACAGCGTTAAAAAATGGTACTTAGTGTAGTGAGGAAGGCGAAAAGCAAAGAGAGCATATGAAGGTAATATTGAAGTAGGCGCAGTTTTGAAGTGGTGAAGGGCAAAGGCATGAGTGCAAGCGTAATAAAAGGTAATAGGAGAGATGTCGAGCAGGCGGAGGACTTGGCTGGAGCAGGCGGAGGACTTGGCTGGAGCAGGAAAAGGCAAAAGGGGAAACGCGAATGCGCATCCCCGCCCCCCAAGCTAGGGCCGTGGCAGCGAGATCGTGGGGGTTCGAACTGGCGGCGCTCTGTACCAGAGTGCTCTGCCACACATCATACGCCAAACGGCCGGCCGAGAGAATGGTTAAAAAAAAGGACATTTATCATTTCTTCTCCAGCCAGCCAGCCAGCCAGCCAGCCAGCCAGCCAGCCCTTCTCATGGTTTTTACAAAGTACACAGCACAGCAGATTCTGCAATATTCTTACACACTAATTAAGCATTGGAAACCTACCTACTCCTTTGTTCATTGTAAACAATTGTACTTTCTGTAAAGTGGTTTGAATTAAAGAGAAAAGAAAAGTATGTTTTGTTTTGTTTTTTTTCTTCAAGATCTGTTCACATGTACTTAGCAAGAGTGAGTACACAGCGTTAAAAAATGGTACTTAGTGTAGTGAGGAAGGCGAAAAGCAAAGAGAGCATATGAAGGTAATATTGAAGTAGGCGCAGTTTTGAAGTGGTGAAAGGCAAAGGCATGAGTGCAAGCGTAATAAAAGGTAATAGGAGAGATGTCGAGCAGGCGGAGGACTTGGCTGGAGCAGGCGGAGGACTTGGCTGGAGCAGGAAAAGGCAAAAGGGGAAACGCGAATGCGCATCCCCGCCCCCCAAGCTAGGGCCGTGGCAGCGAGATCGTGGGGGTTCGAACTGGCGGCGCTCTGTACCAGAGTGCTCTGCCACACATCATACGCCAAACGGCCGGCCGAGAGAATGGTTAAAAAAAAGGACATTTATCATTTCTTCTCCAGCCAGCCAGCCAGCCAGCCAGCCAGCCCTTCTCATGGTTTTTACAAAGTACACAGCACAGCAGATTCTGCAATATTCTTACACATCAATTACACATGGAAACCTACCTACCTACTTCTGTCTTCATTCTAAACAATTACACTTTCTGGAAAGTGCTTTCAATAAAACACAAAACAAAACCATCTTTTCTTTGCTTTTTTTTATTCAACATCTCTTCACGGTGTAGTGAGGAAGGCCAAAAACAAAGAGAGCCTACCAAGGTAATATTCAAGTAGGCGCACTTTTGAAGTGGTGAAAGGCAAAGGCATGAGTGCAAGCCTAATAAAAGCTAATAGGAGAGATGTAGAGCCGGCAGAGGACTTGGCAAGAGCAGGAAAAAGCAAAAAGGAAAGGCGAGTGCACGTCTCCCCGCCCCCCAAGCCAGGCTGAGAGAAGGCTTGAAAAAAAAGGACATTTATCATTTCTTCTTCAGCCAGCCAGCCCTTCTCATGGTTTTTCCAAAGTACACAGCACAGCAGATTCTGCAATATTCTTACACACTAATTAAGCATTGGAAACCTACCTACTCCTTTGTTCATTGTAAACAATTGTACTTTCTGTAAAGTGGTTTGAATTAAAGAGAAAAGAAAAGTATGTTTTGTTTTGTTTTTTTTCTTCAAGATCTGTTCACATGTACTTAGCAAGAGTGAGTACACAGCGTTAAAAAATGGTACTTAGTGTAGTGAGGAAGGCGAAAAGCAAAGAGAGCATATGAAGGTAATATTGAAGTAGGCGCAGTTTTGAAGTGGTGAAAGGCAAAGGCATGAGTGCAAGCGTAATAAAAGGTAATAGGAGAGATGTCGAGCAGGCGGAGGACTTGGCTGGAGCAGGCGGAGGACTTGGCTGGAGCAGGAAAAGGCAAAAGGGGAAACGCGAATGCGCATCCCCGCCCCCCAAGCTAGGGCCGTGGCAGCGAGATCGTGGGGGTTCGAACTGGCGGCGCTCTGTACCAGAGTGCTCTGCCACACATCATACGCCAAACGGCCGGCCGAGAGAATGGTTAAAAAAAAGGACATTTATCATTTCTTCTCCAGCCAGCCAGCCAGCCAGCCAGCCAGCCAGCCCTTCTCATGGTTTTTACAAAGTACACAGCACAGCAGATTCTGCAATATTCTTACACACTAATTAAGCATTGGAAACCTACCTACTCCTTTGTTCATTGTAAACAATTGTACTTTCTGTAAAGTGGTTTGAATTAAAGAGAAAAGAAAAGTATGTTTTGTTTTGTTTTTTTTCTTCAAGATCTGTTCACATGTACTTAGCAAGAGTGAGTACACAGCGTTAAAAAATGGTACTTAGTGTAGTGAGGAAGGCGAAAAGCAAAGAGAGCATATGAAGGTAATATTGAAGTAGGCACAGTTTTGAAGTGGTGAAAGGCAAAGGCATGAGTGCAAGCGTAATAAAAGGTAATAGGAGAGATGTCGAGCAGGCGGAGGACTTGGCTGGAGCAGGCGGAGGACTTGGCTGGAGCAGGAAAAGGCAAAAGGGGAAACGCGAATGCGCATCCCCGCCCCCCAAGCTAGGGCCGTGGCAGCGAGATCGTGGGGGTTCGAACTGGCGGCGCTCTGTACCAGAGTGCTCTGCCACACATCATACGCCAAACGGCCGGCCGAGAGAATGGTTAAAAAAAAGGACATTTATCATTTCTTCTCCAGCCAGCCAGCCAGCCAGCCAGCCAGCCCTTCTCATGGTTTTTACAAAGTACACAGCACAGCAGATTCTGCAATATTCTTACACATCAATTACACATGGAAACCTACCTACCTACTTCTGTCTTCATTCTAAACAATTACACTTTCTGGAAAGTGCTTTCAATAAAACACAAAACAAAACCATCTTTTCTTTGCTTTTTTTTATTCAACATCTCTTCACGGTGTAGTGAGGAAGGCCAAAAACAAAGAGAGCCTACCAAGGTAATATTCAAGTAGGCGCACTTTTGAAGTGGTGAAAGGCAAAGGCATGAGTGCAAGCCTAATAAAAGCTAATAGGAGAGATGTAGAGCCGGCAGAGGACTTGGCAAGAGCAGGAAAAAGCAAAAAGGAAAGGCGAGTGCACGTCTCCCCGCCCCCCAAGCCAGGCCGAGAGAAGGCTTGAAAAAAAAGGACATTTATCATTTCTTCTTCAGCCAGCCAGCCCTTCTCATGGTTTTTCCAAAGTACACAGCACAGCAGATTCTGCAATATTCTTACACACTAATTAAGCATTGGAAACCTACCTACTCCTTTGTTCATTGTAAACAATTGTACTTTCTGTAAAGTGGTTTGAATTAAAGAGAAAAGAAAAGTATGTTTTGTTTTGTTTTTTTTCTTCAAGATCTGTTCACATGTACTTAGCAAGAGTGAGTACACAGCGTTAAAAAATGGTACTTAGTGTAGTGAGGAAGGCGAAAAGCAAAGAGAGCATATGAAGGTAATATTGAAGTAGGCGCAGTTTTGAAGTGGTGAAAGGCAAAGGCATGAGTGCAAGCGTAATAAAAGGTAATAGGAGAGATGTCGAGCAGGCGGAGGACTTGGCTGGAGCAGGCGGAGGACTTGGCTGGAGCAGGAAAAGGCAAAAGGGGAAACGCGAATGCGCATCCCCGCCCCCCAAGCTAGGGCCGTGGCAGCGAGATCGTGGGGGTTCGAACTGGCGGCGCTCTGTACCAGAGTGCTCTGCCACACATCATACGCCAAACGGCCGGCCGAGAGAATGGTTAAAAAAAAGGACATTTATCATTTCTTCTCCAGCCAGCCAGCCAGCCAGCCAGCCAGCCCTTCTCATGGTTTTTACAAAGTACACAGCACAGCAGATTCTGCAATATTCTTACACACTAATTAAGCATTGGAAACCTACCTACTCCTTTGTTCATTGTAAACAATTGTACTTTCTGTAAAGTGGTTTGAATTAAAGAGAAAAGAAAAGTATGTTTTGTTTTGTTTTTTTTCTTCAAGATCTGTTCACATGTACTTAGCAAGAGTGAGTACACAGCGTTAAAAAATGGTACTTAGTGTAGTGAGGAAGGCGAAAAGCAAAGAGAGCATATGAAGGTAATATTGAAGTAGGCGCAGTTTTGAAGTGGTGAAAGGCAAAGGCATGAGTGCAAGCGTAATAAAAGGTAATAGGAGAGATGTCGAGCAGGCGGAGGACTTGGCTGGAGCAGGCGGAGGACTTGGCTGGAGCAGGAAAAGGCAAAAGGGGAAACGCGAATGCGCATCCCCGCCCCCCAAGCTAGGGCCGTGGCAGCGAGATCGTGGGGGTTCGAACTGGCGGCGCTCTGTACCAGAGTGCTCTGCCACACATCATACGCCAAACGGCCGGCCGAGAGAATGGTTAAAAAAAAGGACATTTATCATTTCTTCTCCAGCCAGCCAGCCAGCCAGCCAGCCTTTCTCATGGTTTTTCCAAAGTACACAGCACAGCAGATTCTGCAATATTCTTACACACTAATTAAGCATTGGAAACCTACCTACTCCTTTGTTCATTGTAAACAATTGTACTTTCTGTAAAGTGGTTTGAATTAAAGAGAAAAGAAAAGTATGTTTTGTTTTGTTTTTTTTCTTCAAGATCTGTTCACATGTACTTAGCAAGAGTGAGTACACAGCGTTAAAAAATGGTACTTAGTGTAGTGAGGAAGGCGAAAAGCAAAGAGAGCATATGAAGGTAATATTGAAGTAGGCGCAGTTTTGAAGTGGTGAAAGGCAAAGGCATGAGTGCAAGCGTAATAAAAGGTAATAGGAGAGATGTCGAGCAGGCGGAGGACTTGGCTGGAGCAGGCGGAGGACTTGGCTGGAGCAGGAAAAGGCAAAAGGGGAAACGCGAATGCGCATCCCCGCCCCCCAAGCTAGGGCCGTGGCAGCGAGATCGTGGGGGTTCGAACTGGCGGCGCTCTGTACCAGAGTGCTCTGCCACACATCATACGCCAAACGGCCGGCCGAGAGAATGGTTAAAAAAAAGGACATTTATCATTTCTTCTCCAGCCAGCCAGCCAGCCAGCCAGCCAGCCAGCCCTTCTCATGGTTTTTCCAAAGTACACAGCACAGCAGATTCTGCAATATTCTTACACACTAATTAAGCATTGGAAACCTACCTACTCCTTTGTTCATTGTAAACAATTGTACTTTCTGTAAAGTGGTTTGAATTAAAGAGAAAAGAAAAGTATGTTTTGTTTTGTTTTTTTTCTTCAAGATCTGTTCACATGTACTTAGCAAGAGTGAGTACACAGCGTTAAAAAATGGTACTTAGTGTAGTGAGGAAGGCGAAAAGCAAAGAGAGCATATGAAGGTAATATTGAAGTAGGCGCAGTTTTGAAGTGGTGAAAGGCAAAGGCATGAGTGCAAGCGTAATAAAAGGTAATAGGAGAGATGTCGAGCAGGCGGAGGACTTGGCTGGAGCAGGCGGAGGACTTGGCTGGAGCAGGAAAAGGCAAAAGGGGAAACGCGAATGCGCATCCCCGCCCCCCAAGCTAGGGCCGTGGCAGCGAGATCGTGGGGGTTCGAACTGGCGGCGCTCTGTACCAGAGTGCTCTGCCACACATCATACGCCAAACGGCCGGCCGAGAGAATGGTTAAAAAAAAGGACATTTATCATTTCTTCTCCAGCCAGCCAGCCAGCCAGCCAGCCAGCCAGCCCTTCTCATGGTTTTTACAAAGTACACAGCACAGCAGATTCTGCAATATTCTTACACATCAATTACACATGGAAACCTACCTACCTACTTCTGTCTTCATTCTAAACAATTACACTTTCTGGAAAGTGCTTTCAATAAAACACAAAACAAAACCATCTTTTCTTTGCTTTTTTTTATTCAACATCTCTTCACGGTGTAGTGAGGAAGGCCAAAAACAAAGAGAGCCTACCAAGGTAATATTCAAGTAGGCGCACTTTTGAAGTGGTGAAAGGCAAAGGCATGAGTGCAAGCCTAATAAAAGCTAATAGGAGAGATGTAGAGCCGGCAGAGGACTTGGCAAGAGCAGGAAAAAGCAAAAAGGAAAGGCGAGTGCACGTCTCCCCGCCCCCCAAGCCAGGCCGAGAGAAGGCTTGAAAAAAAAGGACATTTATCATTTCTTCTTCAGCCAGCCAGCCCTTCTCATGGTTTTTCCAAAGTACACAGCACAGCAGATTCTGCAATATTCTTACACACTAATTAAGCATTGGAAACCTACCTACTCCTTTGTTCATTGTAAACAATTGTACTTTCTGTAAAGTGGTTTGAATTAAAGAGAAAAGAAAAGTATGTTTTGTTTTGTTTTTTTTCTTCAAGATCTGTTCACATGTACTTAGCAAGAGTGAGTACACAGCGTTAAAAAATGGTACTTAGTGTAGTGAGGAAGGCGAAAAGCAAAGAGAGCATATGAAGGTAATATTGAAGTAGGCGCAGTTTTGAAGTGGTGAAGGGCAAAGGCATGAGTGCAAGCGTAATAAAAGGTAATAGGAGAGATGTCGAGCAGGCGGAGGACTTGGCTGGAGCAGGCGGAGGACTTGGCTGGAGCAGGAAAAGGCAAAAGGGGAAACGCGAATGCGCATCCCCACCCCCCAAGCTAGGGCCGTGGCAGCGAGATCGTGGGGGTTCGAACTGGCGGCGCTCTGTACCAGAGTGCTCTGCCACACATCATACGCCAAACGGCCGGCCGAGAGAATGGTTAAAAAAAAGGACATTTATCATTTCTTCTCCAGCCAGCCAGCCAGCCAGCCAGCCAGCCAGCCCTTCTCATGGTTTTTACAAAGTACACAGCACAGCAGATTCTGCAATATTCTTACACACTAATTAAGCATTGGAAACCTACCTACTCCTTTGTTCATTGTAAACAATTGTACTTTCTGTAAAGTGGTTTGAATTAAAGAGAAAAGAAAAGTATGTTTTGTTTTGTTTTTTTTCTTCAAGATCTGTTCACATGTACTTAGCAAGAGTGAGTACACAGCGTTAAAAAATGGTACTTAGTGTAGTGAGGAAGGCGAAAAGCAAAGAGAGCATATGAAGGTAATATTGAAGTAGGCGCAGTTTTGAAGTGGTGAAAGGCAAAGGCATGAGTGCAAGCGTAATAAAAGGTAATAGGAGAGATGTCGAGCAGGCGGAGGACTTGGCTGGAGCAGGCGGAGGACTTGGCTGGAGCAGGAAAAGGCAAAAGGGGAAACGCGAATGCGCATCCCCGCCCCCCAAGCTAGGGCCGCGGCAGCGAGATCGTGGGGGTTCGAACTGGCGGCGCTCTGTACCAGAGTGCTCTGCCACACATCATACGCCAAACGGCCGGCCGAGAGAATGGTTAAAAAAAAGGACATTTATCATTTCTTCTCCAGCCAGCCAGCCAGCCAGCCAGCCAGCCCTTCTCATGGTTTTTACAAAGTACACAGCACAGCAGATTCTGCAATATTCTTACACATCAATTACACATGGAAACCTACCTACCTACTTCTGTCTTCATTCTAAACAATTACACTTTCTGGAAAGTGCTTTCAATAAAACACAAAACAAAACCATCTTTTCTTTGCTTTTTTTTATTCAACATCTCTTCACGGTGTAGTGAGGAAGGCCAAAAACAAAGAGAGCCTACCAAGGTAATATTCAAGTAGGCGCACTTTTGAAGTGGTGAAAGGCAAAGGCATGAGTGCAAGCCTAATAAAAGCTAATAGGAGAGATGTAGAGCCGGCAGAGGACTTGGCAAGAGCAGGAAAAAGCAAAAAGGAAAGGCGAGTGCACGTCTCCCCGCCCCCCAAGCCAGGCCGAGAGAAGGCTTGAAAAAAAAGGACATTTATCATTTCTTCTTCAGCCAGCCAGCCCTTCTCATGGTTTTTCCAAAGTACACAGCACAGCAGATTCTGCAATATTCTTACACACTAATTAAGCATTGGAAACCTACCTACTCCTTTGTTCATTGTAAACAATTGTACTTTCTGTAAAGTGGTTTGAATTAAAGAGAAAAGAAAAGTATGTTTTGTTTTGTTTTTTTTCTTCAAGATCTGTTCACATGTACTTAGCAAGAGTGAGTACACAGCGTTAAAAAATGGTACTTAGTGTAGTGAGGAAGGCGAAAAGCAAAGAGAGCATATGAAGGTAATATTGAAGTAGGCGCAGTTTTGAAGTGGTGAAAGGCAAAGGCATGAGTGCAAGCGTAATAAAAGGTAATAGGAGAGATGTCGAGCAGGCGGAGGACTTGGCTGGAGCAGGCGGAGGACTTGGCTGGAGCAGGAAAAGGCAAAAGGGGAAACGCGAATGCGCATCCCCGCCCCCCAAGCTAGGGCCGTGGCAGCGAGATCGTGGGGGTTCGAACTGGCGGCGCTCTGTACCAGAGTGCTCTGCCACACATCATACGCCAAACGGCCGGCCGAGAGAATGGTTAAAAAAAAGGACATTTATCATTTCTTCTCCAGCCAGCCAGCCAGCCAGCCAGCCAGCCCTTCTCATGGTTTTTACAAAGTACACAGCACAGCAGATTCTGCAATATTCTTACACACTAATTAAGCATTGGAAACCTACCTACTCCTTTGTTCATTGTAAACAATTGTACTTTCTGTAAAGTGGTTTGAATTAAAGAGAAAAGAAAAGTATGTTTTGTTTTGTTTTTTTTCTTCAAGATCTGTTCACATGTACTTAGCAAGAGTGAGTACACAGCGTTAAAAAATGGTACTTAGTGTAGTGAGGAAGGCGAAAAGCAAAGAGAGCATATGAAGGTAATATTGAAGTAGGCGCAGTTTTGAAGTGGTGAAAGGCAAAGGCATGAGTGCAAGCGTAATAAAAGGTAATAGGAGAGATGTCGAGCAGGCGGAGGACTTGGCTGGAGCAGGCGGAGGACTTGGCTGGAGCAGGAAAAGGCAAAAGGGGAAACGCGAATGCGCATCCCCGCCCCCCAAGCTAGGGCCGTGGCAGCGAGATCGTGGGGGTTCGAACTGGCGGCGCTCTGTACCAGAGTGCTCTGCCACACATCATACGCCAAACGGCCGGCCGAGAGAATGGTTAAAAAAAAGGACATTTATCATTTCTTCTCCAGCCAGCCAGCCAGCCAGCCAGCCTTTCTCATGGTTTTTCCAAAGTACACAGCACAGCAGATTCTGCAATATTCTTACACACTAATTAAGCATTGGAAACCTACCTACTCCTTTGTTCATTGTAAACAATTGTACTTTCTGTAAAGTGGTTTGAATTAAAGAGAAAAGAAAAGTATGTTTTGTTTTGTTTTTTTTCTTCAAGATCTGTTCACATGTACTTAGCAAGAGTGAGTACACAGCGTTAAAAAATGGTACTTAGTGTAGTGAGGAAGGCGAAAAGCAAAGAGAGCATATGAAGGTAATATTGAAGTAGGCGCAGTTTTGAAGTGGTGAAAGGCAAAGGCATGAGTGCAAGCGTAATAAAAGGTAATAGGAGAGATGTCGAGCAGGCGGAGGACTTGGCTGGAGCAGGCGGAGGACTTGGCTGGAGCAGGAAAAGGCAAAAGGGGAAACGCGAATGCGCATCCCCGCCCCCCAAGCTAGGGCCGTGGCAGCGAGATCGTGGGGGTTCGAACTGGCGGCGCTCTGTACCAGAGTGCTCTGCCACACATCATACGCCAAACGGCCGGCCGAGAGAATGGTTAAAAAAAAGGACATTTATCATTTCTTCTCCAGCCAGCCAGCCAGCCAGCCAGCCAGCCAGCCCTTCTCATGGTTTTTCCAAAGTACACAGCACAGCAGATTCTGCAATATTCTTACACACTAATTAAGCATTGGAAACCTACCTACTCCTTTGTTCATTGTAAACAATTGTACTTTCTGTAAAGTGGTTTGAATTAAAGAGAAAAGAAAAGTATGTTTTGTTTTGTTTTTTTTCTTCAAGATCTGTTCACATGTACTTAGCAAGAGTGAGTACACAGCGTTAAAAAATGGTACTTAGTGTAGTGAGGAAGGCGAAAAGCAAAGAGAGCATATGAAGGTAATATTGAAGTAGGCGCAGTTTTGAAGTGGTGAAAGGCAAAGGCATGAGTGCAAGCGTAATAAAAGGTAATAGGAGAGATGTCGAGCAGGCGGAGGACTTGGCTGGAGCAGGCGGAGGACTTGGCTGGAGCAGGAAAAGGCAAAAGGGGAAACGCGAATGCGCATCCCCGCCCCCCAAGCTAGGGCCGTGGCAGCGAGATCGTGGGGGTTCGAACTGGCGGCGCTCTGTACCAGAGTGCTCTGCCACACATCATACGCCAAACGGCCGGCCGAGAGAATGGTTAAAAAAAAGGACATTTATCATTTCTTCTCCAGCCAGCCAGCCAGCCAGCCAGCCAGCCAGCCCTTCTCATGGTTTTTACAAAGTACACAGCACAGCAGATTCTGCAATATTCTTACACATCAATTACACATGGAAACCTACCTACCTACTTCTGTCTTCATTCTAAACAATTACACTTTCTGGAAAGTGCTTTCAATAAAACACAAAACAAAACCATCTTTTCTTTGCTTTTTTTTATTCAACATCTCTTCACGGTGTAGTGAGGAAGGCCAAAAACAAAGAGAGCCTACCAAGGTAATATTCAAGTAGGCGCACTTTTGAAGTGGTGAAAGGCAAAGGCATGAGTGCAAGCCTAATAAAAGCTAATAGGAGAGATGTAGAGCCGGCAGAGGACTTGGCAAGAGCAGGAAAAAGCAAAAAGGAAAGGCGAGTGCACGTCTCCCCGCCCCCCAAGCCAGGCCGAGAGAAGGCTTGAAAAAAAAGGACATTTATCATTTCTTCTTCAGCCAGCCAGCCCTTCTCATGGTTTTTCCAAAGTACACAGCACAGCAGATTCTGCAATATTCTTACACACTAATTAAGCATTGGAAACCTACCTACTCCTTTGTTCATTGTAAACAATTGTACTTTCTGTAAAGTGGTTTGAATTAAAGAGAAAAGAAAAGTATGTTTTGTTTTGTTTTTTTTCTTCAAGATCTGTTCACATGTACTTAGCAAGAGTGAGTACACAGCGTTAAAAAATGGTACTTAGTGTAGTGAGGAAGGCGAAAAGCAAAGAGAGCATATGAAGGTAATATTGAAGTAGGCGCAGTTTTGAAGTGGTGAAGGGCAAAGGCATGAGTGCAAGCGTAATAAAAGGTAATAGGAGAGATGTCGAGCAGGCGGAGGACTTGGCTGGAGCAGGCGGAGGACTTGGCTGGAGCAGGAAAAGGCAAAAGGGGAAACGCGAATGCGCATCCCCACCCCCCAAGCTAGGGCCGTGGCAGCGAGATCGTGGGGGTTCGAACTGGCGGCGCTCTGTACCAGAGTGCTCTGCCACACATCATACGCCAAACGGCCGGCCGAGAGAATGGTTAAAAAAAAGGACATTTATCATTTCTTCTCCAGCCAGCCAGCCAGCCAGCCAGCCAGCCAGCCCTTCTCATGGTTTTTACAAAGTACACAGCACAGCAGATTCTGCAATATTCTTACACACTAATTAAGCATTGGAAACCTACCTACTCCTTTGTTCATTGTAAACAATTGTACTTTCTGTAAAGTGGTTTGAATTAAAGAGAAAAGAAAAGTATGTTTTGTTTTGTTTTTTTTCTTCAAGATCTGTTCACATGTACTTAGCAAGAGTGAGTACACAGCGTTAAAAAATGGTACTTAGTGTAGTGAGGAAGGCGAAAAGCAAAGAGAGCATATGAAGGTAATATTGAAGTAGGCGCAGTTTTGAAGTGGTGAAAGGCAAAGGCATGAGTGCAAGCGTAATAAAAGGTAATAGGAGAGATGTCGAGCAGGCGGAGGACTTGGCTGGAGCAGGCGGAGGACTTGGCTGGAGCAGGAAAAGGCAAAAGGGGAAACGCGAATGCGCATCCCCGCCCCCCAAGCTAGGGCCGCGGCAGCGAGATCGTGGGGGTTCGAACTGGCGGCGCTCTGTACCAGAGTGCTCTGCCACACATCATACGCCAAACGGCCGGCCGAGAGAATGGTTAAAAAAAAGGACATTTATCATTTCTTCTCCAGCCAGCCAGCCAGCCAGCCAGCCAGCCCTTCTCATGGTTTTTACAAAGTACACAGCACAGCAGATTCTGCAATATTCTTACACATCAATTACACATGGAAACCTACCTACCTACTTCTGTCTTCATTCTAAACAATTACACTTTCTGGAAAGTGCTTTCAATAAAACACAAAACAAAACCATCTTTTCTTTGCTTTTTTTTATTCAACATCTCTTCACGGTGTAGTGAGGAAGGCCAAAAACAAAGAGAGCCTACCAAGGTAATATTCAAGTAGGCGCACTTTTGAAGTGGTGAAAGGCAAAGGCATGAGTGCAAGCCTAATAAAAGCTAATAGGAGAGATGTAGAGCCGGCAGAGGACTTGGCAAGAGCAGGAAAAAGCA
Source organism: Maylandia zebra (assembly GCF_041146795.1). Lineage (NCBI taxonomy): Eukaryota > Metazoa > Chordata > Actinopteri > Cichliformes > Cichlidae > Maylandia > Maylandia zebra. Next base: position 5,784,206 of record NC_135174.1, on the reverse strand, counting down.
AAAAGGAAAGGCGAGTGCACGTCTCCCCGCCCCCCAAGCCAGGCCGAGAGAAGGCTTGAAAAAAAAGGACATTTATCATTTCTTCTTCAGCCAGCCAGCCCTTCTCATGGTTTTTCCAAAGTACACAGCACAGCAGATTCTGCAATATTCTTACACACTAATTAAGCATTGGAAACCTACCTACTCCTTTGTTCATTGTAAACAATTGTACTTTCTGTAAAGTGGTTTGAATTAAAGAGAAAAGAAAAGTATGTTTTGTTTTGTTTTTTTTCTTCAAGATCTGTTCACATGTACTTAGCAAGAGTGAGTACACAGCGTTAAAAAATGGTACTTAGTGTAGTGAGGAAGGCGAAAAGCAAAGAGAGCATATGAAGGTAATATTGAAGTAGGCGCAGTTTTGAAGTGGTGAAAGGCAAAGGCATGAGTGCAAGCGTAATAAAAGGTAATAGGAGAGATGTCGAGCAGGCGGAGGACTTGGCTGGAGCAGGCGGAGGACTTGGCTGGAGCAGGAAAAGGCAAAAGGGGAAACGCGAATGCGCATCCCCGCCCCCCAAGCTAGGGCCGTGGCAGAGTGCTCTGCCACACATCATACGCCAAACGGCCGGCCGAGAGAATGGTTAAAAAAAAGGACATTTATCATTTCTTCTCCAGCCAGCCAGCCAGCCAGCCAGCCAGCCCTTCTCATGGTTTTTCCAAAGTACACAGCACAGCAGATTCTGCAATATTCTTACACACTAATTAAGCATTGGAAACCTACCTACTCCTTTGTTCATTGTAAACAATTGTACTTTCTGTAAAGTGGTTTGAATTAAAGAGAAAAGAAAAGTATGTTTTGTTTTGTTTTTTTTCTTCAAGATCTGTTCACATGTACTTAGCAAGAGTGAGTACACAGCGTTAAAAAATGGTACTTAGTGTAGTGAGGAAGGCGAAAAGCAAAGAGAGCATATGAAGGTAATATTGAAGTAGGCGCAGTTTTGAAGTGGTGAAAGGCAAAGGCATGAGTGCAAGCGTAATAAAAGGTAATAGGAGAGATGTCGAGCAGGCGGAGGACTTGGCTGGAGCAGGCGGAGGACTTGGCTGGAGCAGGAAAAGGCAAAAGGGGAAACGCGAATGCGCATCCCCGCCCCCCAAGCTAGGGCCGTGGCAGCGAGATCGTGGGGGTTCGAACTGGCGGCGCTCTGTACCAGAGTGCTCTGCCACACATCATACGCCAAACGGCCGGCTGAGAGAATGGTTAAAAAAAAGGACATTTATCATTTCTTCTCCAGCCAGCCAGCCAGCCAGCCAGCCCTTCTCATGGTTTTTCCAAAGTACACAGCACAGCAGATTCTGCAATATTCTTACACACTAATTAAGCATTGGAAACCTACCTACTCCTTTGTTCATTGTAAACAATTGTACTTTCTGTAAAGTGGTTTGAATTAAAGAGAAAAGAAAAGTATGTTTTGTTTTGTTTTTTTTCTTCAAGATCTGTTCACATGTACTTAGCAAGAGTGAGTACACAGCGTTAAAAAATGGTACTTAGTGTAGTGAGGAAGGCGAAAAGCAAAGAGAGCATATGAAGGTAATATTGAAGTAGGCGCAGTTTTGAAGTGGTGAAAGGCAAAGGCATGAGTGCAAGCGTAATAAAAGGTAATAGGAGAGATGTCGAGCAGGCGGAGGACTTGGCTGGAGCAGGCGGAGGACTTGGCTGGAGCAGGAAAAGGCAAAAGGGGAAACGCGAATGCGCATCCCCGCCCCCCAAGCTAGGGCCGTGGCAGCGAGATCGTGGGGGTTCGAACTGGCGGCGCTCTGTACCAGAGTGCTCTGCCACACATCATACGCCAAACGGCCGGCCGAGAGAATGGTTAAAAAAAAGGACATTTATCATTTCTTCTCCAGCCAGCCAGCCAGCCAGCCAGCCAGCCCTTCTCATGGTTTTTACAAAGTACACAGCACAGCAGATTCTGCAATATTCTTACACATCAATTACACATGGAAACCTACCTACCTACTTCTGTCTTCATTCTAAACAATTACACTTTCTGGAAAGTGCTTTCAATAAAACACAAAACAAAACCATCTTTTCTTTGCTTTTTTTTATTCAACATCTCTTCACGGTGTAGTGAGGAAGGCCAAAAACAAAGAGAGCCTACCAAGGTAATATTCAAGTAGGTGCACTTTTGAAGTGGTGAAAGGCAAAGGCATGAGTGCAAGCCTAATAAAAGCTAATAGGAGAGATGTAGAGCCGGCAGAGGACTTGGCAAGAGCAGGAAAAAGCAAAAAGGAAAGGCGAGTGCACGTCTCCCCGCCCCCCAAGCCAGGCCGAGAGAAGGCTTGAAAAAAAAGGACATTTATCATTTCTTCTTCAGCCAGCCAGCCCTTCTCATGGTTTTTCCAAAGTACACAGCACAGCAGATTCTGCAATATTCTTACACACTAATTAAGCGAGATCGTGGGGGTTCGAACTGGCGGCGCTCTGTACCAGAGTGCTCTGCCACACATCATACGCCAAACGGCCGGCCGAGAGAATGGTTAAAAAAAAGGACATTTATCATTTCTTCTCCAGCCAGCCAGCCAGCCAGCCAGCCAGCCAGCCAGCCCTTCTCATGGTTTTTACAAAGTACACAGCACAGCAGATTCTGCAATATTCTTACACACTAATTAAGCATTGGAAACCTACCTACTCCTTTGTTCATTGTAAACAATTGTACTTTCTGTAAAGTGGTTTGAATTAAAGAGAAAAGAAAAGTATGTTTTGTTTTGTTTTTTTTCTTCAAGATCTGTTCACATGTACTTAGCAAGAGTGAGTACACAGCCAGCCAGCCAGCCAGCCAGCCCTTCTCATGGTTTTTACAAAGTACACAGCACAGCAGATTCTGCAATATTCTTACACATCAATTACACATGGAAACCTACCTACCTACTTCTGTCTTCATTCTAAACAATTACACTTTCTGGAAAGTGCTTTCAATAAAACACAAAACAAAACCATCTTTTCTTTGCTTTTTTTTATTCAACATCTCTTCACGGTATAGTGAGGAAGGCCAAAAACAAAGAGAGCCTACCAAGGTAATATTCAAGTAGGCGCACTTTTGAAGTGGTGAAAGGCAAAGGCATGAGTGCAAGCCTAATAAAAGCTAATAGGAGAGATGTAGAGCCGGCAGAGGACTTGGCAAGAGCAGGAAAAAGCAAAAAGGAAAGGCGAGTGCACGTCTCCCCGCCCCCCAAGCCAGGCCGAGAGAAGGCTTGAAAAAAAAGGACATTTATCATTTCTTCTTCAGCCAGCCAGCCCTTCTCATGGTTTTTCCAAAGTACACAGCACAGCAGATTCTGCAATATTCTTACACACTAATTAAGCATTGGAAACCTACCTACTCCTTTGTTCATTGTAAACAATTGTACTTTCTGTAAAGTGGTTTGAATTAAAGAGAAAAGAAAAGTATGTTTTGTTTTGTTTTTTTTCTTCAAGATCTGTTCACATGTACTTAGCAAGAGTGAGTACACAGCGTTAAAAAATGGTACTTAGTGTAGTGAGGAAGGCGAAAAGCAAAGAGAGCATATGAAGGTAATATTGAAGTAGGCGCAGTTTTGAAGTGGTGAAAGGCAAAGGCATGAGTGCAAGCGTAATAAAAGGTAATAGGAGAGATGTCGAGCAGGCGGAGGACTTGGCTGGAGCAGGCGGAGGACTTGGCTGGAGCAGGAAAAGGCAAAAGGGGAAACGCGAATGCGCATCCCCGCCCCCCAAGCTAGGGCCGTGGCAGCGAGATCGTGGGGGTTCGAACTGGCGGCGCTCTGTACCAGAGTGCTCTGCCACACATCATACGCCAAACGGCCGGCCGAGAGAATGGTTAAAAAAAAGGACATTTATCATTTCTTCTCCAGCCAGCCAGCCAGCCAGCCAGCCAGCCAGCCAGCCCTTCTCATGGTTTTTACAAAGTACACAGCACAGCAGATTCTGCAATATTCTTACACACTAATTAAGCATTGGAAACCTACCTACTCCTTTGTTCATTGTAAACAATTGTACTTTCTGTAAAGTGGTTTGAATTAAAGAGAAAAGAAAAGTATGTTTTGTTTTGTTTTTTTTCTTCAAGATCTGTTCACATGTACTTAGCAAGAGTGAGTACACAGCCAGCCAGCCAGCCAGCCAGCCCTTCTCATGGTTTTTCCAAAGTACACAGCACAGCAGATTCTGCAATATTCTTACACATCAATTACACATGGAAACCTACCTACCTACTTCTGTCTTCATTCTAAACAATTACACTTTCTGGAAAGTGCTTTCAATAAAACACAAAACAAAACCATCTTTTCTTTGCTTTTTTTTATTCAACATCTCTTCACGGTGTAGTGAGGAAGGCCAAAAACAAAGAGAGCCTACCAAGGTAATATTCAAGTAGGCGCACTTTTGAAGTGGTGAAAGGCAAAGGCATGAGTGCAAGCCTAATAAAAGCTAATAGGAGAGATGTAGAGCCGGCAGAGGACTTGGCAAGAGCAGGAAAAAGCAAAAAGGAAAGGCGAGTGCACGTCTCCCCGCCCCCCAAGCCAGGCCGAGAGAAGGCTTGAAAAAAAAAGGACATTTATCATTTCTTCTTCAGCCAGCCAGCCCTTCTCATGGTTTTTCCAAAGTACACAGCACAGCAGATTCTGCAATATTCTTACACACTAATTAAGCATTGGAAACCTACCTACTCCTTTGTTCATTGTAAACAATTGTACTTTCTGTAAAGTGGTTTGAATTAAAGAGAAAAGAAAAGTATGTTTTGTTTTGTTTTTTTTCTTCAAGATCTGTTCACATGTACTTAGCAAGAGTGAGTACACAGCGTTAAAAAATGGTACTTAGTGTAGTGAGGAAGGCGAAAAGCAAAGAGAGCATATGAAGGTAATATTGAAGTAGGCGCAGTTTTGAAGTGGTGAAAGGCAAAGGCATGAGTGCAAGCGTAATAAAAGGTAATAGGAGAGATGTCGAGCAGGCGGAGGACTTGGCTGGAGCAGGCGGAGGACTTGGCTGGAGCAGGAAAAGGCAAAAGGGGAAACGCGAATGCGCATCCCCGCCCCCCAAGCTAGGGCCGTGGCAGCGAGATCGTGGGGGTTCGAACTGGCGGCGCTCTGTACCAGAGTGCTCTGCCACACATCATACGCCAAACGGCCGGCCGAGAGAATGGTTAAAAAAAAGGACATTTATCATTTCTTCTCCAGCCAGCCAGCCAGCCAGCCAGCCCTTCTCATGGTTTTTACAAAGTACACAGCACAGCAGATTCTGCAATATTCTTACACATCAATTACACATGGAAACCTACCTACCTACTTCTGTCTTCATTCTAAACAATTACACTTTCTGGAAAGTGCTTTCAATAAAACACAAAACAAAACCATCTTTTCTTTGCTTTTTTTTATTCAACATCTCTTCACGGTGTAGTGAGGAAGGCCAAAAACAAAGAGAGCCTACCAAGGTAATATTCAAGTAGGCGCACTTTTGAAGTGGTGAAAGGCAAAGGCATGAGTGCAAGCCTAATAAAAGCTAATAGGAGAGATGTAGAGCCGGCAGAGGACTTGGCAAGAGCAGGAAAAAGCAAAAAGGAAAGGCGAGTGCACGTCTCCCCGCCCCCCAAGCCAGGCCGAGAGAAGGCTTGAAAAAAAAAGGACATTTATCATTTCTTCTTCAGCCAGCCAGCCCTTCTCATGGTTTTTCCAAAGTACACAGCACAGCAGATTCTGCAATATTCTTACACACTAATTAAGCATTGGAAACCTACCTACTCCTTTGTTCATTGTAAACAATTGTACTTTCTGTAAAGTGGTTTGAATTAAAGAGAAAAGAAAAGTATGTTTTGTTTTGTTTTTTTTCTTCAAGATCTGTTCACATGTACTTAGCAAGAGTGAGTACACAGCGTTAAAAAATGGTACTTAGTGTAGTGAGGAAGGCGAAAAGCAAAGAGAGCATATGAAGGTAATATTGAAGTAGGCGCAGTTTTGAAGTGGTGAAAGGCAAAGGCATGAGTGCAAGCGTAATAAAAGGTAATAGGAGAGATGTCGAGCAGGCGGAGGACTTGGCTGGAGCAGGCGGAGGACTTGGCTGGAGCAGGAAAAGGCAAAAGGGGAAACGCGAATGCGCATCCCCGCCCCCCAAGCTAGGGACGTGGCAGCGAGATCGTAGGGGTTCGAACTGGCGGCGCTCTGTACCAGAGTGCTCTGCCACACATCATACGCCAAACGGCCGGCCGAGAGAATGGTTAAAAAAAAGGACATTTATCATTTCTTCTCCAGCCAGCCAGCCAGCCAGCCAGCCCTTCTCATGGTTTTTACAAAGTACACAGCACAGCAGATTCTGCAATATTCTTACACACTAATTAAGCATTGGAAACCTACCTACTCCTTTGTTCATTGTAAACAATTGTACTTTCTGTAAAGTGGTTTGAATTAAAGAGAAAAGAAAAGTATGTTTTGTTTTGTTTTTTTTCTTCAAGATCTGTTCACATGTACTTAGCAAGAGTGAGTACACAGCCAGCCAGCCAGCCCTTCTCATGGTTTTTACAAAGTACACAGCACAGCAGATTCTGCAATATTCTTACACATCAATTACACATGGAAACCTACCTACCTACTTCTGTCTTCATTCTAAACAATTACACTTTCTGGAAAGTGCTTTCAATAAAACACAAAACAAAACCATCTTTTCTTTGCTTTTTTTTATTCAACATCTCTTCACGGTATAGTGAGGAAGGCCAAAAACAAAGAGAGCCTACCAAGGTAATATTCAAGTAGGCGCACTTTTGAAGTGGTGAAAGGCAAAGGCATGAGTGCAAGCCTAATAAAAGCTAATAGGAGAGATGTAGAGCCGGCAGAGGACTTGGCAAGAGCAGGAAAAAGCAAAAAGGAAAGGCGAGTGCACGTCTCCCCGCCCCCCAAGCCAGGCCGAGAGAAGGCTTGAAAAAAAAGGACATTTATCATTTCTTCTTCAGCCAGCCAGCCCTTCTCATGGTTTTTCCAAAGTACACAGCACAGCAGATTCTGCAATATTCTTACACACTAATTAAGCATTGGAAACCTACCTACTCCTTTGTTCATTGTAAACAATTGTACTTTCTGTAAAGTGGTTTGAATTAAAGAGAAAAGAAAAGTATGTTTTGTTTTGTTTTTTTTCTTCAAGATCTGTTCACATGTACTTAGCAAGAGTGAGTACACAGCGTTAGAAAATGGTACTTAGTGTAGTGAGGAAGGCGAAAAGCAAAGAGAGCATATGAAGGTAATATTGAAGTAGGCGCAGTTTTGAAGTGGTGAAAGGCAAAGGCATGAGTGCAAGCGTAATAAAAGGTAATAGGAGAGATGTCGAGCAGGCGGAGGACTTGGCTGGAGCAGGAAAAGGCAAAAGGGGAAACGCGAATGCGCATCCCCGCCCCCCAAGCTAGGGCCGTGGCAGCGAGATCGTGGGGGTTCGAACTGGCGGCGCTCTGTACCAGAGTGCTCTGCCACACATCATACGCCAAACGGCCGGCCGAGAGAATGGTTAAAAAAAAGGACATTTATCATTTCTTCTCCAGCCAGCCAGCCAGCCAGCCAGCCAGCCCTTCTCATGGTTTTTACAAAGTACACAGCACAGCAGATTCTGCAATATTCTTACACATCAATTACACATGGAAACCTACCTACCTACTTCTGTCTTCATTCTAAACAATTACACTTTCTGGAAAGTGCTTTCAATAAAACACAAAACAAAACCATCTTTTCTTTGCTTTTTTTTATTCAACATCTCTTCACGGTGTAGTGAGGAAGGCCAAAAACAAAGAGAGCCTACCAAGGTAATATTCAAGTAGGCGCACTTTTGAAGTGGTGAAAGGCAAAGGCATGAGTGCAAGCCTAATAAAAGCTAATAGGAGAGATGTAGAGCCGGCAGAGGACTTGGCAAGAGCAGGAAAAAGCAAAAAGGAAAGGCGAGTGCACGTCTCCCCGCCCCCCAAGCCAGGCCGAGAGAAGGCTTGAAAAAAAAGGACATTTATCATTTCTTCTTCAGCCAGCCAGCCCTTCTCATGGTTTTTCCAAAGTACACAGCACAGCAGATTCTGCAATATTCTTACACACTAATTAAGCATTGGAAACCTACCTACTCCTTTGTTCATTGTAAACAATTGTACTTTCTGTAAAGTGGTTTGAATTAAAGAGAAAAGAAAAGTATGTTTTGTTTTGTTTTTTTTCTTCAAGATCTGTTCACATGTACTTAGCAAGAGTGAGTACACAGCCAGCCAGCCAGCCAGCCAGCCCTTCTCATGGTTTTTACAAAGTACACAACACAGCAGATTCTGCAATATTCTTACACATCAATTACACATGGAAACCTACCTACCTACTTCTGTCTTCATTCTAAACAATTACACTTTCTGGAAAGTGCTTTCAATAAAACACAAAACAAAACCATCTTTTCTTTGCTTTTTTTTATTCAACATCTCTTCACGGTATAGTGAGGAAGGCCAAAAACAAAGAGAGCCTACCAAGGTAATATTCAAGTAGGCGCACTTTTGAAGTGGTGAAAGGCAAAGGCATGAGTGCAAGCCTAATAAAAGCTAATAGGAGAGATGTAGAGCCGGCAGAGGACTTGGCAAGAGCAGGAAAAAGCAAAAAGGAAAGGCGAGTGCACGTCTCCCCGCCCCCCAAGCCAGGCCGAGAGAAGGCTTGAAAAAAAAGGACATTTATCATTTCTTCTTCAGCCAGCCAGCCCTTCTCATGGTTTTTCCAAAGTACACAGCACAGCAGATTCTGCAATATTCTTACACACTAATTAAGCATTGGAAACCTACCTACTCCTTTGTTCATTGTAAACAATTGTACTTTCTGTAAAGTGGTTTGAATTAAAGAGAAAAGAAAAGAATGTTTTGTTTTGTTTTTTTTCTTCAAGATCTGTTCACATGTACTTAGCAAGAGTGAGTACACAGCGTTAAAAAATGGTACTTAGTGTAGTGAGGAAGGCGAAAAGCAAAGAGAGCATATGAAGGTAATATTGAAGTAGGCGCAGTTTTGAAGTGGTGAAAGGCAAAGGCATGAGTGCAAGCGTAATAAAAGGTAATAGGAGAGATGTCGAGCAGGCGGAGGACTTGGCTGGAGCAGGAAAAGGCAAAGGGGGAAACGCGAATGCGTATCCCCGCCCCCCAAGCTAGGGCCGTGGCAGCGAGATCGTGGGGCTTCGAACTGGCGGCGCTCTGTACCAGAGTGCTCTGCCACACATCATACGCCAAACGGCCGGCCGAGAGAATGGTTAAAAAAAAGGACATTTATCATTTCTTCTCCAGCCAGCCAGCCAGCCAGCCAGCCAGCCCTTCTCATGGTTTTTACAAAGTACACAGCACAGCAGATTCTGCAATATTCTTACACATCAATTACACATGGAAACCTACCTACCTACTTCTGTCTTCATTCTAAACAATTACACTTTCTGGAAAGTGCTTTCAATAAAACACAAAACAAAACCATCTTTTCTTTGCTTTTTTTTATTCAACATCTCTTCACGGTGTAGTGAGGAAGGCCAAAAACAAAGAGAGCCTATCAAGGTAATATTCAAGTAGGCGCACTTTTGAAGTGGTGAAAGGCAAAGGCATGAGTGCAAGCCTAATAAAAGCTAATAGGAGAGATGTAGAGCCGGCAGAGGACTTGGCAAGAGCAGGAAAAAGCAAAAAGGAAAGGCGAGTGCACGTCTCCCCGCCCCCCAAGCCAGGCCGAGAGAAGGCTTGAAAAAAAAGGACATTTATCATTTCTTCTTCAGCCAGCCAGCCCTTCTCATGGTTTTTCCAAAGTACACAGCACAGCAGATTCTGCAATATTCTTACACACTAATTAAGCATTGGAAACCTACCTACTCCTTTGTTCATTGTAAACAATTGTACTTTCTGTAAAGTGGTTTGAATTAAAGAGAAAAGAAAAGAATGTTTTGTTTTGTTTTTTTTCTTCAAGATCTGTTCACATGTACTTAGCAAGAGTGAGTACACAGCGTTAAAAAATGGTACTTAGTGTAGTGAGGAAGGCGAAAAGCAAAGAGAGCATATGAAGGTAATATTGAAGTAGGCGCAGTTTTGAAGTGGTGAAAGGCAAAGGCATGAGTGCAAGCGTAATAAAAGGTAATAGGAGAGATGTCGAGCAGGCGGAGGACTTGGCTGGAGCAGGCGGAGGACTTGGCTGGAGCAGGAAAAGGCAAAAGGGGAAACGCGAATGCGCATCCCCGCCCCCCAAGCTAGGGCCGTGGCAGCGAGATCGTGGGGGTTCGAACTGGCGGCGCTCTGTACCAGAGTGCTCTGCCACACATCATACGCCAAACGGCCGGCCGAGAGAATGGTTAAAAAAAAGGACATTTATCATTTCTTCTCCAGCCAGCCAGCCAGCCAGCCAGCCAGCCCTTCTCATGGTTTTTACAAAGTACACAGCACAGCAGATTCTGCAATATTCTTACACATCAATTACACATGGAAACCTACCTACCTACTTCTGTCTTCATTCTAAACAATTACACTTTCTGGAAAGTGCTTTCAATAAAACACAAAACAAAACCATCTTTTCTTTGCTTTTTTTTATTCAACATCTCTTCACGGTGTAGTGAGGAAGGCCAAAAACAAAGAGAGCCTACCAAGGTAATATTCAAGTAGGCGCACTTTTGAAGTGGTGAAAGGCAAAGGCATGAGTGCAAGCCTAATAAAAGCTAATAGGAGAGATGTAGAGCCGGCAGAGGACTTGGCAAGAGCAGGAAAAAGCAAAAAGGAAAGGCGAGTGCACGTCTCCCCGCCCCCCAAGCCAGGCCGAGAGAAGGCTTGAAAAAAAAGGACATTTATCATTTCTTCTTCAGCCAGCCAGCCCTTCTCATGGTTTTTCCAAAGTACACAGCACAGCAGATTCTGCAATATTCTTACACACTAATTAAGCATTGGAAACCTACCTACTCCTTTGTTCATTGTAAACAATTGTACTTTCTGTAAAGTGGTTTGAATTAAAGAGAAAAGAAAAGAATGTTTTGTTTTGTTTTTTTTCTTCAAGATCTGTTCACATGTACTTAGCAAGAGTGAGTACACAGCGTTAAAAAATGGTACTTAGTGTAGTGAGGAAGGCGAAAAGCAAAGAGAGCATATGAAGGTAATATTGAAGTAGGCGCAGTTTTGAAGTGGTGAAAGGCAAAGGCATGAGTGCAAGCGTAATAAAAGGTAATAGGAGAGATGTCGAGCAGGCGGAGGACTTGGCTGGAGCAGGAAAAGGCAAAGGGGGAAACGCGAATGCGTATCCCCGCCCCCCAAGCTAGGGCCGTGGCAGCGAGATCGTGGGGCTTCGAACTGGCGGCGCTCTGTACCAGAGTGCTCTGCCACACATCATACGCCAAACGGCCGGCCGAGAGAATGGTTAAAAAAAAGGACATTTATCATTTCTTCTCCAGCCAGCCAGCCAGCCAGCCAGCCAGCCCTTCTCATGGTTTTTACAAAGTACACAGCACAGCAGATTCTGCAATATTCTTACACATCAATTACACATGGAAACCTACCTACCTACTTCTGTCTTCATTCTAAACAATTACACTTTCTGGAAAGTGCTTTCAATAAAACACAAAACAAAACCATCTTTTCTTTGCTTTTTTTTATTCAACATCTCTTCACGGTGTAGTGAGGAAGGCCAAAAACAAAGAGAGCCTATCAAGGTAATATTCAAGTAGGCGCACTTTTGAAGTGGTGAAAGGCAAAGGCATGAGTGCAAGCCTAATAAAAGCTAATAGGAGAGATGTAGAGCCGGCAGAGGACTTGGCAAGAGCAGGAAAAAGCAAAAAGGAAAGGCGAGTGCACGTCTCCCCGCCCCCCAAGCCAGGCCGAGAGAAGGCTTGAAAAAAAAGGACATTTATCATTTCTTCTTCAGCCAGCCAGCCCTTCTCATGGTTTTTCCAAAGTACACAGCACAGCAGATTCTGCAATATTCTTACACACTAATTAAGCATTGGAAACCTACCTACTCCTTTGTTCATTGTAAACAATTGTACTTTCTGTAAAGTGGTTTGAATTAAAGAGAAAAGAAAAGAATGTTTTGTTTTGTTTTTTTTCTTCAAGATCTGTTCACATGTACTTAGCAAGAGTGAGTACACAGCCAGCCAGCCAGCCCTTCTCATGGTTTTTACAAAGTACACAACACAGCAGATTCTGCAATATTCTTACACATCAATTACACATGGAAACCTACCTACCTACTTCTGTCTTCATTCTAAACAATTACACTTTCTGGAAAGTGCTTTCAATAAAACACAAAACAAAACCATCTTTTCTTTGCTTTTTTTTATTCAACATCTCTTCACGGTGTAGTGAGGAAGGCCAAAAACAAAGAGAGCCTACCAAGGTAATATTCAAGTAGGCGCACTTTTGAAGTGGTGAAAGGCAAAGGCATGAGTGCAAGCCTAATAAAAGCTAATAGGAGAGATGTAGAGCCGGCAGAGGACTTGGCAAGAGCAGGAAAAAGCAAAAAGGAAAGGCGAGTGCACGTCTCCCCGCCCCCCAAGCCAGGCCGAGAGAAGGCTTGAAAAAAAAGGACATTTATCATTTCTTCTTCAGCCAGCCAGCCCTTCTCATGGTTTTTCCAAAGTACACAGCACAGCAGATTCTGCAATATTCTTACACACTAATTAAGCATTGGAAACCTACCTACTCCTTTGTTCATTGTAAACAATTGTACTTTCTGTAAAGTGGTTTGAATTAAAGAGAAAAGAAAAGTATGTTTTGTTTTGTTTTTTTTCTTCAAGATCTGTTCACATGTACTTAGCAAGAGTGAGTACACAGCGTTAAAAAATGGTACTTAGTGTAGTGAGGAAGGCGAAAAGCAAAGAGAGCATATGAAGGTAATATTGAAGTAGGCGCAGTTTTGAAGTGGTGAAAGGCAAAGGCATGAGTGCAAGCGTAATAAAAGGTAATAGGAGAGATGTCGAGCAGGCGGAGGACTTGGCTGGAGCAGGAAAAGGCAAAAGGGGAAACGCGAATGCGCATCCCCGACCCCCAAGCTAGGGCCGTGGCAGCGAGATCGTGGGGGTTCGAACTGGCGTCGCTCTGTACCAGAGTGCTCTGCCACACATCATACGCCAAACGGCCGGCCGAGAGAATGGTTAAAAAAAAGGACATTTATCATTTCTTCTCCAGCCAGCCAGCCAGCCAGCCAGCCAGCCCTTCTCATGGTTTTTACAAAGTACACAGCACAGCAGATTCTGCAATATTCTTACACATCAATTACACATGGAAACCTACCTACCTACTTCTGTCTTCATTCTAAACAATTACACTTTCTGGAAAGTGCTTTCAATAAAACACAAAACAAAACCATCTTTTCTTTGCTTTTTTTTATTCAACATCTCTTCACGGTGTAGTGAGGAAGGCCAAAAACAAAGAGAGCCTACCAAGGTAATATTCAAGTAGGCGCACTTTTGAAGTGGTGAAAGGCAAAGGCATGAGTGCAAGCCTAATAAAAGCTAATAGGAGAGATGTAGAGCCGGCAGAGGACTTGGCAAGAGCAGGAAAAAGCAAAAAGGAAAGGCGAGTGCACGTCTCCCCGCCCCCCAAGCCAGGCCGAGAGAAGGCTTGAAAAAAAAGGACATTTATCATTTCTTCTTCAGCCAGCCAGCCCTTCTCATGGTTTTTCCAAAGTACACAGCACAGCAGATTCTGCAATATTCTTACACACTAATTAAGCATTGGAAACCTACCTACTCCTTTGTTCATTGTAAACAATTGTACTTTCTGTAAAGTGGTTTGAATTAAAGAGAAAAGAAAAGAATGTTTTGTTTTGTTTTTTTTCTTCAAGATCTGTTCACATGTACTTAGCAAGAGTGAGTACACAGCGTTAAAAAATGGTACTTAGTGTAGTGAGGAAGGCGAAAAGCAAAGAGAGCATATGAAGGTAATATTGAAGTAGGCGCAGTTTTGAAGTGGTGAAAGGCAAAGGCATGAGTGCAAGCGTAATAAAAGGTAATAGGAGAGATGTCGAGCAGGCGGAGGACTTGGCTGGAGCAGGAAAAGGCAAAGGGGGAAACGCGAATGCGTATCCCCGCCCCCCAAGCTAGGGCCGTGGCAGCGAGATCGTGGGGCTTCGAACTGGCGGCGCTCTGTACCAGAGTGCTCTGCCACACATCATACGCCAAACGGCCGGCCGAGAGAATGGTTAAAAAAAAGGACATTTATCATTTCTTCTCCAGCCAGCCAGCCAGCCAGCCAGCCAGCCCTTCTCATGGTTTTTACAAAGTACACAGCACAGCAGATTCTGCAATATTCTTACACATCAATTACACATGGAAACCTACCTACCTACTTCTGTCTTCATTCTAAACAATTACACTTTCTGGAAAGTGCTTTCAATAAAACACAAAACAAAACCATCTTTTCTTTGCTTTTTTTTATTCAACATCTCTTCACGGTGTAGTGAGGAAGGCCAAAAACAAAGAGAGCCTATCAAGGTAATATTCAAGTAGGCGCACTTTTGAAGTGGTGAAAGGCAAAGGCATGAGTGCAAGCCTAATAAAAGCTAATAGGAGAGATGTAGAGCCGGCAGAGGACTTGGCAAGAGCAGGAAAAAGCAAAAAGGAAAGGCGAGTGCACGTCTCCCCGCCCCCCAAGCCAGGCCGAGAGAAGGCTTGAAAAAAAAGGACATTTATCATTTCTTCTTCAGCCAGCCAGCCCTTCTCATGGTTTTTCCAAAGTACACAGCACAGCAGATTCTGCAATATTCTTACACACTAATTAAGCATTGGAAACCTACCTACTCCTTTGTTCATTGTAAACAATTGTACTTTCTGTAAAGTGGTTTGAATTAAAGAGAAAAGAAAAGAATGTTTTGTTTTGTTTTTTTTCTTCAAGATCTGTTCACATGTACTTAGCAAGAGTGAGTACACAGCGTTAAAAAATGGTACTTAGTGTAGTGAGGAAGGCGAAAAGCAAAGAGAGCATATGAAGGTAATATTGAAGTAGGCGCAGTTTTGAAGTGGTGAAAGGCAAAGGCATGAGTGCAAGCGTAATAAAAGGTAATAGGAGAGATGTCGAGCAGGCGGAGGACTTGGCTGGAGCAGGCGGAGGACTTGGCTGGAGCAGGAAAAGGCAAAAGGGGAAACGCGAATGCGCATCCCCGCCCCCCAAGCTAGGGCCGTGGCAGCGAGATCGTGGGGGTTCGAACTGGCGGCGCTCTGTACCAGAGTGCTCTGCCACACATCATACGCCAAACGGCCGGCCGAGAGAATGGTTAAAAAAAAGGACATTTATCATTTCTTCTCCAGCCAGCCAGCCAGCCAGCCAGCCAGCCCTTCTCATGGTTTTTACAAAGTACACAGCACAGCAGATTCTGCAATATTCTTACACATCAATTACACATGGAAACCTACCTACCTACTTCTGTCTTCATTCTAAACAATTACACTTTCTGGAAAGTGCTTTCAATAAAACACAAAACAAAACCATCTTTTCTTTGCTTTTTTTTATTCAACATCTCTTCACGGTGTAGTGAGGAAGGCCAAAAACAAAGAGAGCCTACCAAGGTAATATTCAAGTAGGCGCACTTTTGAAGTGGTGAAAGGCAAAGGCATGAGTGCAAGCCTAATAAAAGCTAATAGGAGAGATGTAGAGCCGGCAGAGGACTTGGCAAGAGCAGGAAAAAGCAAAAAGGAAAGGCGAGTGCACGTCTCCCCGCCCCCCAAGCCAGGCCGAGAGAAGGCTTGAAAAAAAAAGGACATTTATCATTTCTTCTTCAGCCAGCCAGCCCTTCTCATGGTTTTTCCAAAGTACACAGCACAGCAGATTCTGCAATATTCTTACACACTAATTAAGCATTGGAAACCTACCTACTCCTTTGTTCATTGTAAACAATTGTACTTTCTGTAAAGTGGTTTGAATTAAAGAGAAAAGAAAAGTATGTTTTGTTTTGTTTTTTTTCTTCAAGATCTGTTCACATGTACTTAGCAAGAGTGAGTACACAGCGTTAAAAAATGGTACTTAGTGTAGTGAGGAAGGCGAAAAGCAAAGAGAGCATATGAAGGTAATATTGAAGTAGGCGCAGTTTTGAAGTGGTGAAAGGCAAAGGCATGAGTGCAAGCGTAATAAAAGGTAATAGGAGAGATGTCGAGCAGGCGGAGGACTTGGCTGGAGCAGGCGGAGGACTTGGCTGGAGCAGGAAAAGGCAAAAGGGGAAACGCGAATGCGCATCCCCGCCCCCCAAGCTAGGGCCGTGGCAGCGAGATCGTAGGGGTTCGAACTGGCGGCGCTCTGTACCAGAGTGCTCTGCCACACATCATACGCCAAACGGCCGGCCGAGAGAATGGTTAAAAAAAAGGACATTTATCATTTCTTCTCCAGCCAGCCAGCCAGCCAGCCAGCCAGCCCTTCTCATGGTTTTTACAAAGTACACAGCACAGCAGATTCTGCAATATTCTTACACACTAATTAAGCATTGGAAACCTACCTACTCCTTTGTTCATTGTAAACAATTGTACTTTCTGTAAAGTGGTTTGAATTAAAGAGAAAAGAAAAGTATGTTTTGTTTTGTTTTTTTTCTTCAAGATCTGTTCACATGTACTTAGCAAGAGTGAGTACACAGCCAGCCAGCCAGCCAGCCAGCCCTTCTCATGGTTTTTACAAAGTACACAGCACAGCAGATTCTGCAATATTCTTACACATCAATTACACATGGAAACCTACCTACCTACTTCTGTCTTCATTCTAAACAATTACACTTTCTGGAAAGTGCTTTCAATAAAACACAAAACAAAACCATCTTTTCTTTGCTTTTTTTTATTCAACATCTCTTCACGGTATAGTGAGGAAGGCCAAAAACAAAGAGAGCCTACCAAGGTAATATTCAAGTAGGCGCACTTTTGAAGTGGTGAAAGGCAAAGGCATGAGTGCAAGCCTAATAAAAGCTAATAGGAGAGATGTAGAGCCGGCAGAGGACTTGGCAAGAGCAGGAAAAAGCAAAAAGGAAAGGCGAGTGCACGTCTCCCCGCCCCCCAAGCCAGGCCGAGAGAAGGCTTGAAAAAAAAGGACATTTATCATTTCTTCTTCAGCCAGCCAGCCCTTCTCATGGTTTTTCCAAAGTACACAGCACAGCAGATTCTGCAATATTCTTACACACTAATTAAGCATTGGAAACCTACCTACTCCTTTGTTCATTGTAAACAATTGTACTTTCTGTAAAGTGGTTTGAATTAAAGAGAAAAGAAAAGTATGTTTTGTTTTGTTTTTTTTCTTCAAGATCTGTTCACATGTACTTAGCAAGAGTGAGTACACAGCGTTAAAAAATGGTACTTAGTGTAGTGAGGAAGGCGAAAAGCAAAGAGAGCATATGAAGGTAATATTGAAGTAGGCGCAGTTTTGAAGTGGTGAAAGGCAAAGGCATGAGTGCAAGCGTAATAAAAGGTAATAGGAGAGATGTCGAGCAGGCGGAGGACTTGGCTGGAGCAGGAAAAGGCAAAAGGGGAAACGCGAATGCGCATCCCCGCCCCCCAAGCTAGGGCCGTGGCAGCGAGATCGTGGGGGTTCGAACTGGCGGCGCTCTGTACCAGAGTGCTCTGCCACACATCATACGCCAAACGGCCGGCCGAGAGAATGGTTAAAAAAAAGGACATTTATCATTTCTTCTCCAGCCAGCCAGCCAGCCAGCCAGCCAGCCCTTCTCATGGTTTTTACAAAGTACACAGCACAGCAGATTCTGCAATATTCTTACACATCAATTACACATGGAAACCTACCTACCTACTTCTGTCTTCATTCTAAACAATTACACTTTCTGGAAAGTGCTTTCAATAAAACACAAAACAAAACCATCTTTTCTTTGCTTTTTTTTATTCAACATCTCTTCACGGTGTAGTGAGGAAGGCCAAAAACAAAGAGAGCCTACCAAGGTAATATTCAAGTAGGCGCACTTTTGAAGTGGTGAAAGGCAAAGGCATGAGTGCAAGCCTAATAAAAGCTAATAGGAGAGATGTAGAGCCGGCAGAGGACTTGGCAAGAGCAGGAAAAAGCAAAAAGGAAAGGCGAGTGCACGTCTCCCCGCCCCCCAAGCCAGGCCGAGAGAAGGCTTGAAAAAAAAGGACATTTATCATTTCTTCTTCAGCCAGCCAGCCCTTCTCATGGTTTTTCCAAAGTACACAGCACAGCAGATTCTGCAATATTCTTACACACTAATTAAGCATTGGAAACCTACCTACTCCTTTGTTCATTGTAAACAATTGTACTTTCTGTAAAGTGGTTTGAATTAAAGAGAAAAGAAAAGTATGTTTTGTTTTGTTTTTTTTCTTCAAGATCTGTTCACATGTACTTAGCAAGAGTGAGTACACAGCGTTAAAAAATGGTACTTAGTGTAGTGAGGAAGGCGAAAAGCAAAGAGAGCATATGAAGGTAATATTGAAGTAGGCGCAGTTTTGAAGTGGTGAAAGGCAAAGGCATGAGTGCAAGCGTAATAAAAGGTAATAGGAGAGATGTCGAGCAGGCGGAGGACTTGGCTGGAGCAGGCGGAGGACTTGGCTGGAGCAGGAAAAGGCAAAAGGGGAAACGCGAATGCGCATCCCCGCCCCCCAAGCTAGGGCCGTGGCAGCGAGATCGTGGGGGTTCGAACTGGCGGCGCTCTGTACCAGAGTGCTCTGCCACACATCATACGCCAAACGGCCGGCCGAGAGAATGGTTAAAAAAAAGGACATTTATCATTTCTTCTCCAGCCAGCCAGCCAGCCAGCCAGCCCTTCTCATGGTTTTTACAAAGTACACAGCACAGCAGATTCTGCAATATTCTTACACACTAATTAAGCATTGGAAACCTACCTACTCCTTTGTTCATTGTAAACAATTGTACTTTCTGTAAAGTGGTTTGAATTAAAGAGAAAAGAAAAGTATGTTTTGTTTTGTTTTTTTTCTTCAAGATCTGTTCACATGTACTTAGCAAGAGTGAGTACACAGCCAGCCAGCCAGCCAGCCAGCCCTTCTCATGGTTTTTACAAAGTACACAACACAGCAGATTCTGCAATATTCTTACACATCAATTACACATGGAAACCTACCTACCTACTTCTGTCTTCATTCTAAACAATTACACTTTCTGGAAAGTGCTTTCAATAAAACACAAAACAAAACCATCTTTTCTTTGCTTTTTTTTATTCAACATCTCTTCACGGTATAGTGAGGAAGGCCAAAAACAAAGAGAGCCTACCAAGGTAATATTCAAGTAGGCGCACTTTTGAAGTGGTGAAAGGCAAAGGCATGAGTGCAAGCCTAATAAAAGCTAATAGGAGAGATGTAGAGCCGGCAGAGGACTTGGCAAGAGCAGGAAAAAGCAAAAAGGAAAGGCGAGTGCACGTCTCCCCGCCCCCCAAGCCAGGCCGAGAGAAGGCTTGAAAAAAAAGGACATTTATCATTTCTTCTTCAGCCAGCCAGCCCTTCTCATGGTTTTTCCAAAGTACACAGCACAGCAGATTCTGCAATATTCTTACACACTAATTAAGCATTGGAAACCTACCTACTCCTTTGTTCATTGTAAACAATTGTACTTTCTGTAAAGTGGTTTGAATTAAAGAGAAAAGAAAAGAATGTTTTGTTTTGTTTTTTTTCTTCAAGATCTGTTCACATGTACTTAGCAAGAGTGAGTACACAGCGTTAAAAAATGGTACTTAGTGTAGTGAGGAAGGCGAAAAGCAAAGAGAGCATATGAAGGTAATATTGAAGTAGGCGCAGTTTTGAAGTGGTGAAAGGCAAAGGCATGAGTGCAAGCGTAATAAAAGGTAATAGGAGAGATGTCGAGCAGGCGGAGGACTTGGCTGGAGCAGGAAAAGGCAAAGGGGGAAACGCGAATGCGTATCCCCGCCCCCCAAGCTAGGGCCGTGGCAGCGAGATCGTGGGGCTTCGAACTGGCGGCGCTCTGTACCAGAGTGCTCTGCCACACATCATACGCCAAACGGCCGGCCGAGAGAATGGTTAAAAAAAAGGACATTTATCATTTCTTCTCCAGCCAGCCAGCCAGCCAGCCAGCCAGCCCTTCTCATGGTTTTTACAAAGTACACAGCACAGCAGATTCTGCAATATTCTTACACATCAATTACACATGGAAACCTACCTACCTACTTCTGTCTTCATTCTAAACAATTACACTTTCTGGAAAGTGCTTTCAATAAAACACAAAACAAAACCATCTTTTCTTTGCTTTTTTTTATTCAACATCTCTTCACGGTGTAGTGAGGAAGGCCAAAAACAAAGAGAGCCTATCAAGGTAATATTCAAGTAGGCGCACTTTTGAAGTGGTGAAAGGCAAAGGCATGAGTGCAAGCCTAATAAAA
This sequence comes from Maylandia zebra, assembly GCF_041146795.1. Taxonomy (NCBI): domain Eukaryota; kingdom Metazoa; phylum Chordata; class Actinopteri; order Cichliformes; family Cichlidae; genus Maylandia; species Maylandia zebra. Next base: position 5,763,935 of record NC_135174.1, on the reverse strand, counting down.
GCTAATAGGAGAGATGTAGAGCCGGCAGAGGACTTGGCAAGAGCAGGAAAAAGCAAAAAGGAAAGGCGAGTGCACGTCTCCCCGCCCCCCAAGCCAGGCCGAGAGAAGGCTTGAAAAAAAAGGACATTTATCATTTCTTCTTCAGCCAGCCAGCCCTTCTCATGGTTTTTCCAAAGTACACAGCACAGCAGATTCTGCAATATTCTTACACACTAATTAAGCATTGGAAACCTACCTACTCCTTTGTTCATTGTAAACAATTGTACTTTCTGTAAAGTGGTTTGAATTAAAGAGAAAAGAAAAGAATGTTTTGTTTTGTTTTTTTTCTTCAAGATCTGTTCACATGTACTTAGCAAGAGTGAGTACACAGCGTTAAAAAATGGTACTTAGTGTAGTGAGGAAGGCGAAAAGCAAAGAGAGCATATGAAGGTAATATTGAAGTAGGCGCAGTTTTGAAGTGGTGAAAGGCAAAGGCATGAGTGCAAGCGTAATAAAAGGTAATAGGAGAGATGTCGAGCAGGCGGAGGACTTGGCTGGAGCAGGAAAAGGCAAAAGGGGAAACGCGAATGCGCATCCCCGCCCCCCAAGCTAGGGCCGTGGCAGCGAGATCGTGGGGGTTCGAACTGGCGGCGCTCTGTACCAGAGTGCTCTGCCACACATCATACGCCAAACGGCCGGCCAAGAGAATGGTTAAAAAAAAGGACATTTATCATTTCTTCTCCAGCCAGCCAGCCAGCCAGCCAGCCAGCCAGCCCTTCTCATGGTTTTTACAAAGTACACAGCACAGCAGATTCTGCAATATTCTTACACATCAATTACACATGGAAACCTACCTACTCCTTTGTTCATTGTAAACAATTGTACTTTCTGTAAAGTGGTTTGAATTAAAGAGAAAAGAAAAGTATGTTTTGTTTTGTTTTTTTTCTTCAAGATCTGTTCACATGTACTTAGCAAGAGTGAGTACACAGCCAGCCAGCCAGCCCTTCTCATGGTTTTTACAAAGTACACAACACAGCAGATTCTGCAATATTCTTACACATCAATTACACATGGAAACCTACCTACCTACTTCTGTCTTCATTCTAAACAATTACACTTTCTGGAAAGTGCTTTCAATAAAACACAAAACAAAACCATCTTTTCTTTGCTTTTTTTTATTCAACATCTCTTCACGGTGTAGTGAGGAAGGCCAAAAACAAAGAGAGCCTACCAAGGTAATATTCAAGTAGGCGCACTTTTGAAGTGGTGAAAGGCAAAGGCATGAGTGCAAGCCTAATAAAAGCTAATAGGAGAGATGTAGAGCCGGCAGAGGACTTGGCAAGAGCAGGAAAAAGCAAAAAGGAAAGGCGAGTGCACGTCTCCCCGCCCCCCAAGCCAGGCCGAGAGAAGGCTTGAAAAAAAAGGACATTTATCATTTCTTCTTCAGCCAGCCAGCCCTTCTCATGGTTTTTCCAAAGTACACAGCACAGCAGATTCTGCAATATTCTTACACACTAATTAAGCATTGGAAACCTACCTACTCCTTTGTTCATTGTAAACAATTGTACTTTCTGTAAAGTGGTTTGAATTAAAGAGAAAAGAAAAGTATGTTTTGTTTTTCTTTTTATTAGTAATATGTTAAACTTGTTTAAATATTTGCAACATTATAATTATTTAAAAACTGTGTTTTACCATTTAAATAAAAAAATGTTATTCTCTTATCTTATTCTATTCCATTATTTTTCTTTTTGCTGTTGTTACTTTGCACAGTCCACTTTCTGCTGTGACACAACTAATTTCCGAGATGTGGGAATAAAGGTTTATCTTATCTTATCTCTGCTAACATAGCTGTAAACTTTTACAGCTATTACAATGAAAAGAAAAAGAAATAAGGTTTGAGTAAGCATTGAGCCACCAACCAACCTAATAATGAAGTGCCTAAAAATACAATTTAAAATGACTCTTTGCTAGGTATGAAAATGTGCCCGATATCCTCTGAAAAACTTTGAAAGAGCTTCTGAAAGTCTGGACAGCTATTACTCAAAAACACTTAAAGTTTGGCTTCTTTGAAGCAGAGTACAGTACTGTGTAACGCAGACACTAAAGCTGATGCGCCAGAATGTCATACGAACGATTCCTTAAATACATGGGGGAGCAAGCGAGTCAGATACCAAGGGCACAAAGATGAAGCAGGTCTGATCAGCAACAGTTTATTTCCCGAGGCAGTAGAAATAAAACAACCCAAATACTAAGAAAAAAGTATACACCAAAGGCCTATCTCCCCTCACCACACTCCCTGCCGGTAACTGATGCCCTCAGGGGTTGGTGCGTTGGTGGTTCTTGGTGTCCGGGGCTGGGCGCTCAGGTATGTACCAGCTCACTCCCAGTGACTACTTGGCGGGGCCTGGTGCCTGTTGCTCGGTCAGGCCTCTTCCGGAGCAAAGGGGGCCCTCGGGCCTCCGGCCTCTGGGCCTGGGGCTCGGTTCACTCTGGCACAGCTGGCCGCCGGCAGAGCCGGCGGGCACGCCACTGCAGCCCCCTCTGGCTTCTGCTCCGTGGCCACCAAATGGGACAGGCAAAAAAAAAAAAAAAAAGAAAAGAAAAAAGTATACAATAAAATGTTCTCCATATGCTAAAATTCCCACGGAGACTAGATAAAACAATTCTAAAACCCATAAAAATACCATTTTCTACTTGCACTAAAATCCACTGGTGTAATTGTCCCACAACCCCAGATGAATGCTCATTATGGGTCCACCAGCAGGCCAGAAATTCCTTCTCCAGAGCGGGCTCCACGCCAGCCTCATCCCAGAATGACGAGGAGGAGCCTCCTGTCCCCCTCTCGTCCCTTCACTGGACCCGTCACATCCCAGCCCACCTCGCATTTTGCACCGGAGTCTGTCCCTATCAGCTAATTGTCCCATGCCCAGCCAATCCACAGTGGATTAAAACAATGTAGAATAAAACGCTAAAAACCATGCAATACGAACATTAGAATAAAATCATGCAATAAAAACTACACTCGCAAATAAACGCTAAAATCAAAATAAAACCAATATAAAAGATAAATACAAAGTTCCACTGTGTGACAACTGTACTTGAGTTGTTAACAGCAGATGCGTAACACTAAAAATATATCTATAATACATAATACATAATAACTATATATTATTATGTATTGTGGCATGAATTATATTACTTCATGCCATTTATATATAAAAAAATATAATGCAGGTAAAAATAAGGACCATTTTGAAAACCTCACAGTCAGAAACTGTGAAATCTTTGCTTTAATCGAGAACTCGACACCTCATGTTTCAGGACACTTCTTTGAAGGCGAAGGGCATCTTCATTCGTGCAGTGGTCCCAGACTCTCCAGCTGCCCGGTGTGAGAAGCTGTTACCAGGAGACAGGATCTTGGCTGTTAATGGAATCAGCCTTCTTGGACTGGACTACCAAAAGTAAGAAATCTATCATATCTCATATTTAAAGAATTTGGCACGAGCAACTTTGTTTTCATATCTTTCCCTGTTTCAGCGGGAGGGAGCTGATCCAGTCGTCAGGGGCCAGACTGAGGTTACTCGTGTCCAGATCAGACTGGATGGCTAAGATTATACAGAATGAGTGCTGACGCTACATTTGCTGAGAGACTTGTGACACACCATCAGCACTTAAAGATGATTCTGAGAGCTTTTGGAACTTTCAAGTTAAAGGATATGGACAATTTAAAGAAAATCTTCAATCTTCTATCAGGTTTTAGATGTTTTGCAGCTTTTTAATTTACATCACAGTGGCATCATAGTCCTTTTTTGTGTATGGTCAAGGTTACATTAGCGTTATCATTTCCATTGGTAGAAGACAAGACCTTTTCTCTCCATGCTCTCTCCAACTACAAGACCATCACCACAAGAACAAGAAAGCTGATGCAATAACACACATGGAACATTTTTCACAGTGTTATTTAAGTTCAACTCTCTTGTTTAGTCATTAGACATTTCTGGGTCCAAGTATTTCTTCACTTCAAAAGAAGCAGACGAGCCCTGAGGCACTACTGGGAGTAAAAAGCGTGGCTGTTCTCCGAAGTTTTGCAATATCATTTAACATTCAGACATCCAGAAGTAAGTAAGTTAGCTTGTTGACATGTTGATATACCATACTCTGATTCAAATATATTTTTAAAAACAACAACAAACAAAAAATTAACATGTAGACCACTGCAACAACTGTAAAGGTAAATGAAGACAGAAATCTGTCTTCCAGCAATGTTTGGAGGCTTCTTGACATATGATCATCTGCTACTTATGACAATAAAGCACATATAAGCATATCGACTAAGTGAAGATGTAGGATGTGGATTCAGTTGTTCTTATTGTACATGTCAAAGAGAAGGCTCTGAAAATGGACAAAACTTCAGTCAAGAGAACATCTGAAATAAGACCATCTAAAACAATGTGTTACTGGATGGTCTGGATTTCTTACCATGAACAAGTCCTGAATACTTTGAAAAACAAAGGGTTTTTTCTAATTGTATGTGTCTTGGCCCTTCATTCACATGTCAGTGTTTAGATTTTCAGACGTTTTTTTTTTTTTGCATTTATATATGGACAAGAAAAACAAAGATTTTGTCACGCAATGTCAAAGTTGTACACCTTTTTGATGACAAATTGTGTTAATGTTTGTAGGTTTCTTACTGGCTAACGTGTCTATAAACAGTTAGGATTATATCACTGCAGCAAAAGTGGAGAAAAAAAAAACAAAAGCAGAAAACCCCTTTTTTAAAAATAAAATATGCAGATTAAAAGCCACTTATGCAGTGCCTTCACTTTTTCAGACTGTATTTTTTAATATTGTCTATGGCTGCATATCAATAACTTGTAAAAAGAAAGATCAAACTCAACTTAAGAGAAAGTTGTTTATTTTTCTTCAATCATAATTGGAAATTTCTCCTTCACATGTTTATATATACTTTTTTTAATTTTTAAATGAGAATGGACAGAACCAAGAGACAGGAAAGAGAAAGAAGGAAAGAGAAGCTGGGAAGTGAGTTTACAGAAGGAGAGGGAAAAGAAAAATAGAGAAGAGGGATAGAGAGAGAAAAGACGCTGTAATCATAGCAACAACCAACATATGCATAAGTAACACTAAATAATAAATACTGCATGTTGCCGAGCAGCACACAGTACTAATAATGCACGATATGTTTAGAGGCAGCAGCCAACCCAGACAGTGTGTGTCTGTGAGGAACCATGGGCACAGCTGTGCTTGTGAGCGTGTTTGTATTCAAAAGGTTTCTCCATGTAAGTGTCTAATAGTACATGTGGGGAGCCATAGTCCTGCCCCCCCGGACATGAAGCAGACATGGAGGAGATCCAGGCCATAGCCATCCAGAGGCCCCCCAGAGCACGAGAGCCCAAAGGGGGACCACCACAGGGGCACCTAGAAAAGAGCTGAGGAGAGCCCCAGACAGGAGTCACCCAGCAGCCACAGTGGGCCTTCAGCGATGACCATGCAGGCAGCCGGCCAGCCAGAGCAGACCGAGTCCTGGTCCCAAAGATCCGCGAGCCCTCATTGTAATTAAACATTTTGAGCCATCACCTCAAAGCAAGTCAAAATCAAATTTACAAGATTCCCTCATTTCTGTGTACTCCAACTGTGTAATCCAAAGACATGACATTAGTGTAAGTGGTAACTCCAAATTGGCTAAAGGTACAAATGTCAGTGTGAAGGGTTGTCTCTCTCTTATCCCTTTGGTAATTGGCTACATGGCCACAGTGGGGATATGCTCCAGCCCAACTGATACTCTGAATTGGATAAATTGGTAGAACAGGTCACCTACTAACTGGAAGGTTGGTGGCTTGATCCCAGTCTGGTCCAGTCTGCATGCAAAGTATCCCTAGGCAAGATAGTAAACCCATGTTGCTCTCCGATGCATCCATCGGAGTATGAATGTTAGGTAGGAAGCACTTAGAAACAGTAGAAAAACATGCTTGTGCGAATGGGTGAATGTACAAGTTGTGTAAAATGCTTTGAGTGCTCAGGATACGGTAGAAAAGCGCTATATAAGAACTAGTCCAGTTACATGTTGCTGATTTGCTAGTTATGTTATAGTTGAGAAACTTGTAACATCACACATCATTTAAAGAATTCCACCCACATTTTACCCACACTGGTTTGCCTGTTTTCTGTTAACAAAGTCTGCAGACACAGTCAGTTGCAATCAATACTTTTGTTACCATGCGGATGGGAAAGCAAACAGACAGCCAACACGATGGTTGCATAGTCATGCACCTCTTTTATAGCATCACACAAACATCTCACATAAGCTCTATCGCTATGGTATCATGACGCACTCATAGCACACTATGCTCACAATGAGATGAGCCACTTTTGCATTATCTATGAAACAGTAGGTGGTTGTGTGCCAGGAGCGTGCTCTGTTCATTGCCCCTCACAGTCAGCAGATACATGTTAATCATGTTATGTTATGACGTGTTCTGCATTACATCCTGGTCTCTTTAAGGGCAAAAGTTATAAGGAGGTTATACTGTTGACATGTAGAACACGAGGCAAAGCACGACTTCATAAACAAAGGACTTGAGGTTAATTGACATTCCGAGCTAAAATTTTCCATTACAAGGGATAACCAGTTGACAGGGGATCCCATAGCCACAGCACTCTACACAACCCTGACCCATCTGGAACTGAAGGAGATTTATGCCAGGCTTATTTTCATTGACGTTATGTACTGTAACAGGGCGGCCCTTAGCGGCTTTATCTTCCCAGAGCCAACCACGAAGCCCAAGTACTCCACTTCTCTCTTGGCTATGGAGCACTTCTTGGGATTGATAGTCAGTCCAGCCATTCTAATGGAGTGTAGGACCTTCTGTAGGTGAATGACATGCTCTTCCCAGGACTCGCTGTACACCACCACATCATCCAGATATGCTGCAGAGAATGCTGACACATCTCTCAGTACATGGTCCATTAATCGTTGGAATGTCGCTGGCGCACCTTGAAGCCCAAATGGCATGACTTTAAATTGGTACATACCAAAAGGAGTTTTGAAGGCTGTCAGCTCTCTCGCTTCTGGTGCCAAAGCCACTTGCCAGTATCCTTTACACAGATCGAGTGTTGTAATGTACCTTGCTGATCCAACTCTCTCCAGCAGGTCATCCACCCTGGGCATTGGGTAGGGATCAAACTTGGATACTGCATTCAAATATCTGAAATCAATACAGAATCTCAGGGTGTCATCTTTCTTTGGTACCAAAACAATCGGGCTCACCACTCACTACTTGACACCTCAATGATTCCCAGGTCCAACATCAGTTTTATTTCTTTCTGCAGCACTGGCACCAACCGTTCTGAAATTCTGTAGCTCTTTTGTCGAACGGGTGCATCCTCCTTCACCCGTATCTTGTGCTGAACCAGTGATGTGAAGCCTGGTGTTTCTCGAAAGAGCTGTGGGTCCACGAGTGGTTTTATATCAGCCTGCTCAGTAGGAGACAAATGAGAAAGGTCAACTGAAGCACAAACTTGAATGTTAGTTGGAAAGAACTTCTCAGTCACCTCCTCATCCTTAACTGAACGCACCAGTAACTGATAGACCGGCTCTTGTCGGCTGTGGAATTCCTTCAACAAGTTCATGTGAAATGTCTGATATTTTTTAACTCTTTCTGGCATATTCAGTTCATAAGTGACTTTACTCACTTGTCTGACGATCTCGTATGGTCCATGCCATTTTGTCAGCAGCTTGTTATCGCTGGTGGGAAGCAATAACAGTACTTTCTGACCTGGAAGGAAGACCCTATCCCTGGCCTTCTGATCGTACCATGTCTTTTGATGTTTTTGTGCAGCTTTCATGTTGTCTTGCATCAATGATGCCATTTTCTCCAACCTCTCTCTCATGGTGATGACGTAGGCTGCGATGTGTTCGCCCTCTGCTTTGGATTCCTCCCAGCAGTCCTTAAGCAGATCCAGGGGGCCTCTCACTTGGCGACCATATAAAAGTTCAAAAGGCGAGAAGCCAGTGGAAACCTGCGGGACCTCCCGGTAGGCGAACAGAAGGTATGGCAGCCATTGATCCCAGTCAGCACCTGTGTCAGAGACAAACTTACGCAGCATACTTTTGAGAGTCTGGTTGTATCTCTCCACTAGCCCGTCCGTTTGGGGGTGATACAGGGTGGTCTTAAGTCCCTTTATCCCTAACAACTTATAAACCTGCTGCAACAACTTGGATAGAAAATTCGGTCCACAATCCGTCAGAATTTCTCTTGGTATGCCTACCCTAGAAAAAAGCTGCAGAAGACAATTAGCGACGTGACGGGCTTTAATTGATCTGAGTGGGAAGGCCTCAGGAAACCGTGTCGCATAGTCACATATGACTAATATGTAGCGATGACCTGTGGATCTCCTCTCTAAAGGGCCCACGATATCCATGCCTAGCCTCTCAAACGGTGTTTCAATAATTGGCAGTGGTTGCAACTGGGCTCGTGCTACTCCTTTGCCTGAGGTCAACTGACAATTTTCACAGGAACAGCAAAACTCAGAAACTTGGACATACATCCCTGCCCAAAAAAAACGGCTACTGATCCTATTCAGTGTTTTGTGAAAAGCTATATGACCTGCCCATGGAATTGAATGACCCAAATCCATAACTTTGTTTCTTAACTGTTGTGGGAGTGCTACAGCTTCACACTTCCCCTTTCTCTGGTACAAGATGCCTCCTTTAATCAAGTAAACAGTGTCCGCAAGACAGCTTACCTGACCTTGACTAGCCCCCTCTACCTATGTTACCTTCTCAAACCAGGGTTTTAGAGTAGGGTCGCTTCTTTGGAGTGCACCTAAATCTGAGGGAACATCAAACTCAAGTTGGTTATTTGGCTTAGGGAACAATGCTGTACCCTTTTCCCCTGAGCCTTTGAACTTTTCTCTTCTTTTCTGAGCCCTAGACTTCCTAATCTTCCCTGGCTCTGTTTCGAGAGACTCCTCAAAAAAAGGGTAGCTCTTTCATCATTTCCTTTGCACTTTGTGCCCTTGTGACTACATGACAGGGTTTAAATGGCTCAACTGTCATATCTAGAGGAAGGGAGCTTCCAGATTCATCACCTTAGCCTTGAATGTCTTTCTCAGCACTCACTTGAGGGTCATAATCTGACTGATGTATTAGATCAAAAAGAGTGGGGATGTCATTACCAAGTATCACTGAATATGGCAAACTGGGAACCACAGCTACCACTAACAAGTGGGTTTGACCTCCCACTGTCAGGTAAACCTCAGCAGTGGGGCACCTGTGTTCGTCTCCATGCACACAACTTATTGTAGCCCCAACCCCACTTAGCTTTTCTCCTGAAATTATGCTAGAATGTACAAGAGTTTGGAAGCACCCAGAGTCAAGCAAAGCTTCCTCTTTACGCCCATTAATTAAAACAGGGACAGTACAAGCTTCCTTTCCTACCGGCTCTGTGGCTGGTCTTGGAACTGCACACAAAAGAGATGGTTTTGACTTAAGGGCAGGGCAAAATTGTTGTGTATGGCCAAAGTTATGACAGTGATACATTTAATATCCTGAACTGAAGACTTAAAGGATTTCTTCACATTGTGAGGTCTATGAGAAGGGAGCTGCCTAGAACTAGAAAGATTTCTAGCCTGAACTTGACCAGAACCCTGTTCACCCCCAATGGACTTACTTGGTTGGGTGTAGTGGGTCTCCCGGCTGAAGTAGGTGCTCTTGCTTCCTTTTCTGGCTGAAGTGAAAACCTCTGCGAGGCTAGCTGCTTCCTTTGCTGTCTTCGGATCATGCTCGCGTATCCAGATCTCCAGCTCTGGGCTAACCATTCTCAAAAACTGCTCCAGAATTATCTGCTCAGATATTTTTTCTACAGTTGATTTTTCAGGTTTAATCCATCTTGAAAACGGGTCTTTCAATCTTACATAAAGTTCACGTGGCGTCTCACCTGGTTCAACTTTCAGAGATCTGAAGCGGCATCTGTAGGTGTCAGCAGTGATCTCATATTTTACCAGAATTGCCTCTTTCACCTTATCATAATTCTCAGAGTCTGTTAAATCCATAAGAATGTAGGCTGTGCGGGCTTTACCTGCCAACAGGGAACCAGACGAATAGCCCACTCATCTCTGGGCCATCGACACACGTTTGCCATTCTTTCAAACGTAGTCAGAAAATGTTCAATGTCATCTTCTGTAGACAGAGGAAATAGTTTTGGTTCACTTAAAGACTTGGACCCACTGGCCACTGGAATGTCTTCACCTTTGAATCCAAGTTCTTGTTCTTCAGATGTTGTAGGGGGTGCTGGCGCCTCTGGTGGATCAGGCTTATCAATTACAGCGTTAACTTGTAGCTGGATTTGCTGAAATTGATGCTGCATGCCTTTCCACCTTTGCTCCTGACGTGACAAATCCTTCTCCCACTTTTGGTCTCTGGCTGCTTGAGACCGCATAAGAGATTTCACCAACCCTGTCAACTCCTCCAATTTGTCCTCAGGGCTTGTTGCTGCCATGGCCTCTAGCTCAGATGAAGCTCCAACTCCTTCATCAGGCTGCTCCTCTTGGCCTGGCTTTCTTCCACCTCTTGTCATCATCTTCTCACTGTGCCATGAGTGACACACTTCTGACACCACTTGTAACAGGGCAGCCCTTAGCAGCTGGAAACACAGTGAGATGGACCAAGGCAAGTGTAGTGGAACAAAAAAGCATTTATTTCCTATACAGCTCCCCTTACAACAATTAATTTGTCAAGCTTCTTCACAGCACAAAAAACCACACTCTAATGACAACTGGCAGCCTTAAATATGTTCAGCTGTCACAGACTAAACCATTATTCCACTCTCAGGTAAATTCTTAAATCCCAACCTTCCACCACAATATCCAATATATCAATAAGAATAAATAAATACATAAATACATTTTCACATTTACATATTAATAAATATTTCACACTTTAATGTTACACCAAACCCAATGTTATAAAAACCCAGAAACCCAAGCACAACAAGATTCACCACACTCTCTTTACCAATGGTCTCTCCCGGAACCTTTAAATGGTGTCTGGACCCCAGGGGAAACATTTGCCCAAACACCTTGAAGAGGACACAGGCAAGAAAGGTGAGTAATCATTATCTTACAAACACTTATTTGCACCACTTTTATCCCTAGATTTCACACACACACTTGCATTAGTTTTCCTTACTGGTAAACCTTAATCAAAATCTCAATCACCATTCTTTTCTCCTGACAGACAACCACCACATTCCTTGATGAGGAGCAGCTGTGCAGGATCTGAAATAAGGCTACCAACTGATTTTAAAATTCCCAATAAATAGTGTAGAATAAGGAGGGGATGTTTTTCTCATTATCATTTAATATTTTAATATGCCATTATTAGTTCATTAGAAGTATATAACCAGCTTTGCATTAAGCATAAATTGAAGTTTTTGATCTTACATTATTCTTTGCATTACAGTGATGGTGATAACTTTAGTTTGATCTTTTTTACAGGTACCAGAATAATAACATGATTTTCCATTGCAGATGTAACCATGATCATTCCACACACATTGCAGTTTGTTGCTCATTCTAGAGTTGTGCTCAAGGTAATTAAAGGTTAAAAGCTACAGCCAGTGCGAGTCTGGCTGATCTATGGAGGGCAAAGGCTTTGAGCTTGGAAGGCCGCACGCGCTTACACAGCACTTATAAGATGTCATTCTTGGTGATTTTGTGCTTAGTCATGTTTTAATATGTTTTAAGTAGAAGTAGCTGATCCAGCAATATTCATTTAATATTATATACTTGATTTAGAGCAATACACACTGATGGTCTTAATAAATGAAAGAGTCCTTGTAGTTGCCATGTTGTGTCTCAGCAGGGTACAGATGGTTCCAGGAGGCGGGGGGCAGTTAGCGTCTGCCCTCGGGAAGGAGACAATGTTATTCTTTGTGTTAAATAAAATTGTCAACATTGATTGTATTACACCTGTCACTACGCATGAGGGGGCGTTCTAATACCCTGATTTCATAAAACTATGGAGATGTGTTTTTTGAGATGAGATGAGATCTGAGACTGTCTGCATACAGTGTCCATCTCCCACGTGTGTGATCATTAAATCATCGTTTGACTCAACCCGACCGGACCAGTGTTGTTATTGTGGGTTTTTCCTCTGGTGTCCATCCCCAATATTTTTGAACCATAACAATAGTCAATAAATATTTAAACTTCTTGTGTGCAAATCCATGCTTAAAGTGCAATGCTAAATAAAGTGTTTGATAAGGTGCTTTTAATAAAGTGAAAGGTGTGCTCTAAAGTGCTATACAGATAATATAATATAAATAAATATAGTAAGGGAGTCCTCTTCCTTACATGTACATATATACATATATATATATTTTCTAGTATTTCTGATATTTGGAGAGTTGTGTAATCATTTGTACACATGCTAAAAATCCACATAAGTACACCACCATAACCAAAAAAACCCCACACTGAACCTTTCAGGCAACATCAGCCTGGTTGCTTAAATGAATCTCTGCGTTCATTGTTGATCCCTTGTGGGCGACACAAAGTCTCACTCTGTACTTCACTTACTTGGAGCTTGTCTTGTTGGAGGAGGGCGATTTTTACCCCTCACTTTTCCTTACAACCTGCATCTTGTTTGCTAGAAGAAAAAAGGTACTCATTTAGAGAACATGTTGACAGTCGCCAAGCAATACTTTTGACCTCACATAGTTTAATAAAAAATGGTTGCAGATTATCAAAAGTCTTATCCAGGAGAATACATTCTGAACACCTGTACGGAGATTGCTAGTCACGCAAAACATAAGAATTACGAAATTAAACGTAAACTTGGAATTCCTTTGTAAACCAGTGTAGCATTTGTCATTTTGACACACGGTCCACACACTTTGACACACTTTTCTGCTCAGGTATAGCCTTACTGTCGATAGTCTGTGCAGGTGTGAAGGCGTTAGCGCGGTTAGCTCGTTAACGCGTTAGCGCCATGCAGCCCCACACACGGGGCGATCTGTGCTAACTCGCTAACAGAGATATGCCATGTTAATGCAGTTATGCCGTTAACGTCATTTTAACGAGATTAACGCTGACAGCACTTATTATAATATTAAATTTGGGACACATCATCAGTAGTGGACCTTGGATTCATTGGGCGTTTCAGCCATTATCACTAGACACCATCCAGGAAGGCCCTGCCAAGGTTGATCAGGCCCAAGAGTGTGTCACTGGTTTACGTTAGATTGTTATTTCTCTTCTACTTTCTTCTATTTAGTTAACTACAATTTTTTTTCTTCTATCAGTTCGAAATGAAAATTAATACTTACCCTTTAATATTTAAGGAGCCTCACTTCTTCAAAGGGATAGAAAAGGTAATAGAGAGAAGTAAGACAACTGACAAGACAGGAGAGAGGAGAGCCGGATGGGGGCGCCTGATCTGGCATCCCCCCACCGGATCGAATCGGGCTGTACGCTCTACTGAAAAGTTTTGTCAGTGCACTGCAAGAGAAATGTGTGGAATGCTGTGGCTACTGTAAAACAAATGCTTCTGTTTAGTTCATCAGCGACATCCCTAACACTGTATATGTATTCATCTGTGCAAAGAGGGAATTAATGGAATTTCAGAGAGCACTTGAAGAGATGGAAACTTAATAAAGAAGGCACAGATGAAGCTGAAAAGAGCAAAGGACAAGGGTCAACAGAGTTGCCAGTAACCCTGAAATGAGGTATATGGGGACAGGGTACTTTGACCGAAAACTAAGGACCTTCTGATGACTACTGAATACCTTTAGTAAATATTTGAATACCCAATAAAGTCAAAGTACCTATCAGTAAAGTAAATAAATAAACAAATAAAATTGCCACAGACTATATCCTGTCTATACTATGCACAGCAACATCAATGTAAATACAGGCACACGTATTAAGACAGGCAAACACACAAACGAAACAGATCTGTTCAGCTCAGTGTTTTCCACCAATAGGAATGCGTGTGTAGTCATCCTTCAGGAATGTTCTTCGAGTGTTAAGCAACAATTTGAAATATTTTTTACTGTGAACAAAAACATTTTATTGAAAATCCTGTAGGATGTATATCACAGCAAAACGTATAATAGACACGCCAAGTCCATCGCATCCACCGTGTCAATTTCACATTTTAACTCTCTGAAACATGAAATGGACATGCATGCAGATGTTGCATTAACGTATGGGAAGATGTGAAGAAGTTAAAATTGGAACAGGCTCATGAAGTTTATAGTGGTTTGTCCGCTTAATCTAAAACTAATTATACTCTCCTGAAAGATGCTATGAGGAGGTGTTTGGATCCTTGTGATAGTGAAGATTGCAACTGTGTGAATTATTCTACATGGAGGAAGTTACATAATGAAACAGTCCAGGAATTTTGCATTGCCTCACATAGGCTGGTATGTAGAGAGTACACTTCTACTGATAATGATACACATACAGTGGGGCAAAAAAGTATTTAGTCAGCCACCGATTGTGCAAGTTCCCCACTTAAAATGATGACAGAGGTCAGTAATTTGCACCAGAGGTACACTTCAACTGTGAGAGACAGAATGTGAAAAAAAAATCCATGAATTCACATGGTAGGATTTGTAAAGAATTTATTCGTAAATTAGGGTGGAAAATAAGTATTTGGTCACCTCAAACAAGGAAAATCTCTGGCTCTCACAGACCTGTAACGTCTTCTGTAAGAAGCTTTTCTGTCCCCCACTCGTTACCTGTATGAATGGCACCTGTTTGAACTCATCATCTGTATAAAAGACACCTGTCCACAGCCTCAAACAGTCAGACTCCAAACGCCGCCATGGCCAAGACCAAAGAGCTTTCGAAGGACACCAGGAAAAGTATTGTAGACCTGCACCAGACTGGGAAGAGTGAATCTACAATAGGCAAGCAGCTCGGTGTGAAAAAATCAACTGTGGGAGCAATCATCAGAAAATGGAAGACATACAAGACCACTGATAATCTCCCTCGATCTGGGGCTCCACGCAAGATCTCATCCCGTGGGGTCAAAATGATCATGAGAACGGTGAGCAAAGATCCCAGAACCACACGGGGGGACCTGGTGAATGACCTGCAGAGAGCTGGGACCAAAGTAACAAAGGTCACCATCAGTAACACACTACAACGGCAGGGAATCAAATCCCGCAGTGCCAGACGTGTTCCGCTGCTGAAGCCAGTGCATGTCCAGGCCCGTCTGAAGTTTGCCAGAGAGCACATGGATGATACAGCAGAGGATTGGGAGAATGTCATGTGGTCAGATGGAACCAAAGTAGAACTTTTTGGTATAAACTCAACTCGTCGTGTTTGGAGGAAGAAGAATACTGAGTTGCATCCCAAGAACACCATACCTACTGTGAAGCATGGGGGTGGAAACATCATGCTATGGGGCTGTTTTTCTGCCAAGGGGACAGGACGACTGATCCGTGTTAAGGACAGAATGAATGGGGCCATGTATCATGAGATTTTGAGCCAAAACCTCCTTCCATCAGTGAGAACTCTGAAGATGAAACGAGGCTGGGTCTTCCAACATGACAATGATCCAAAACACACCGCCCGGGCAACAAAGGAGTGGCTCCGTAAGAAGCATTTGAAAGTCCTGGAGTGGCCTAGCCAGTCTCCAGACCTCAACCCCATAGAAAATCTGTGGCGGGAGTTGAAAGTCCGTGTTGCTCGGCGACAGCCCCAAAACATCACTGCTCTCGAGAAGATCTGCATGGAGGAATGGGCCAAAATACCAGCTACTGTGTGTGCAAACCTGGTAAAGACCTATAGTAAACGTTTGACCTCTGTTATTGCCAACAAAGGTTATGTTACAAAGTATTGAGTTGTATTTTTGTTATTGACCAAATACTTATTTTCCACCCTAATTTACGAATAAATTCTTTACAAATCCTACCATGTGGATTCATGGATTTTTTTTTTCACATTCTGTCTCTCACAGTTGAAGTGTACCTCTGGTGCAAATTACTGACCTCTGTCATCATTTTAAGTGGGGGAACTTGCACAATCGGTGGCTGACTAAATACTTTTTTGCCCCACTGTATGTGACACAAGACTTGCTGGCAAGGGATCATTTTATTACACATGTGGGATGTAGGATTTTGCATGTTACTCTTAGCAGTTCTAAACCAGCAACATTAGCGGCTGCAATAAATTTGACTGCAGAATTGGAACTTATTAGAGGTTTGCAAAATGGCCACTTGGCTCAGGATAGTAATGTAGTTGTAGAACAAAAGTCAAAGAGGGATGAGCAGCTGGAAGTTTTACTTGGTGTAGTGGAAGGGAGAGCGGTTCAGTGCCTGAAATTGGAGCCCACGCATTTTGCTTCTATTCCCACAGTTGTCTAAGGAGCTTGGAAAGAAAAGCGTCTGGACTTCTTTGAGTTGCTTGAAGACGTTTCACCTGTCATCCGAGAAGCTTCTTCAGTTCTAAGCAGGGGCGGATCTAGAGAAATTTTCTTAGGGTGGCATGAGGGTGGCAAAGAAATCAAATGGGGTGGCAAAATCAAAGCCTTTTTTTTTCTCCAAACACACATGTAGGTGGTTATATATGGTTAAAATGATTCAAATGCAGTAAGTATACACGTTTTTCATATATATATATATATATATATATAGTCTATAACTTAATTATTGTCTGTAGCCCACATAATTACACACTTTAGTTACATAAAACATGTGAGTTTTGATGTTATGTACTGTATAGCCTGTATAATAAATAAATATGTAGCCCAATAAGTATAAACTCCAGAAAGCTACACAACATGGGGCGGTTCATTTACAAACACAAGTCTAACTTAAGTTTCACACTGTTTTTTGTTAGAAAACAATCACATTGTTACAGCTTAAATTACACAAAATGTCAGAAATCTGCACTGTCATGAACAAAAATGTAAACCTAATTTTTCATGATTTGTTGGATTAACCCACTGAGGTCTGAAATAAAACCGGCCATTTTTGACTCCTTTTGAGTTTACGTTTGTGTTTCACCCTCAGATTGTTTAATTTTTCCCCCCCTTGCCTTGTTTGGTATCATTCTTTTCAGCTCAACTGAATTTAGTTGTTTTTCACTGACATACTGCATTAGTACTACTATTACTATTAATAGTACTATTACTGATCTGAAATCACACAAAGAACTTAAAATCCTAGTAGTATTTTTTTACTGTAAAAACCCCCACAGACATCTTGAGTAAATTTTTATAACTTGAAATGCAAATATAAAATAATTGTACATTTTGTAAACATATACAACTATTTATCTAAAAATGCAGCCAATACACCTGCTGTTTTTTTTTCTACAACCATTTAAAAATATTACTAAAACTAAAATGAGAGAACAATCAGGTGTTGCAATAAGATGCCCCACAAATGATGTGTGCCAGTAAAAAAAAAGTTTGTCCACCAAAAGACAGAGAACAGCACAGGGATGAACCTGCAGGCCTGACAACAGGAGGTGTATCACTCCGCTGGTTTTCTACTTAGTGACAGTGTTTACATTGCAAATGTGCCTTTGTGACATTCATTAGTGCCCTCACTGACACACAAAACAAAACGACTACACAACAGAACAACTACACAAGACAACACAACACTAAGAATCCACTCCACACTAAACGTTTCTTTACTGTTTTCATGCTTTCCTTAGAAAACGCTTTAAACACACACACACAAAAACGTGATGACAGTATTTAGAAAAAAGCGTGCCTTATATATATTATCACAACTCTAGATTTACTGGCCTGTAATTAAAATTTAAAAACTTTAAAGTCATAACTTTCAATGTGGGCTGAAATAGAGACTCAGGGTGGCTGCAGCTTGTTGCTATGTCAGCTTACATCAGTCATGTGATTTGCAGGTGCAGCGTGGACCACAGAGGGTTAATAACACTCACCTTCCTTCCATTTCCAGAGTGTAACATCCAACCACCTGTGTAAAATCTGAAATTCCCATGGTGTTGTTCAAAATGTGCTCTGGCACAATCAGAAGCATTGCTTGTTACTTTTCTTTCCAAGCTCCTTAGACTACGATGACCTGGATGACTGAGAACCTTCACAGACATATTCCCAGTTATTCCCACTCTTCTCCCTCAGCCTGCTAGTTCCAGTAACAGGAGAAGGGTTTTGGTAGTGTGACTGTAGTCCACACATATGGTGAAATTGCCCTTATTTCCAGGAAAGGAGGCGTGCATAGGGCCCAATACCTGTCCATCCCAACCCTTTTAGTATCTGTCAGAGGCTTGGAAAGTGCTAAAGAAGGTTCTGAATGCATCGATGGTAAATTAGGTGGGTTTGTATTGGTTATTACACTGTAAAAAGAATAACCCTATTCAAATTAAAAAAAATGATGTCCAATTGTCACATCCAAAATATTTGGCTTCAGAGAATCCAAATTGAGTCACTTGATTTGACCTGATACTTTTATGTTGATATAAACAATATTACTAGACTTGACTGAAACTTTAAATTTTGCATTGATCCAAATTGATTTTTTTTACATAGAACCATATTTTAATTATTGAACCAAGCTAATATATTGAAATTTAACCAACCTAATGTATTCACATCGAACCAAATTAACATGAACTAATATGTTTGTGTTGAAGCCAGGTAATTGATTTACATATATTCAAACTATATTTTTTACATTTCATTTTATTTCAGTTCAAAAATGCTCTGCATTTCCTATAAAAAACAAGACAGTTGGCCAACCAATTATTTCAAAATTATTTATTGTTCCAAACCATTTTAACTATAATCAATAGAGAGGATTAGTAATATACAGATTTAGTGCTACGGCAGAAATGATTAGAGAAATGTTTGTTTTATAAAACCTGCAACCTTTTGAAAACCACTATAAAACCTGCAACCTTTTGAAAACCAGTATAAAACCTGCAACCTGTCTAAAACTGGCATAAAACCATTATAAAAACTCTTTTTAAACCAATTTGCAAGTACTCAAAAATGTTTATATGTGCACTGTGCCTGTACAATGTAAAAAAAAATCTACACATGTATCAATGAAATCAACTTAAATCTCCCTTTCAAATGGGTGTTCTTATAATTTTTGAATGTAGAATACCACTGCAGGCCAACCAAGAAAATAACCAAGCACACATGCACATGCATGTGCACATACACATCCACACATGCATGCAAACACACTACTGTGCAGTGTTAAGTTCACAATTAAGTTTGCGAATCTTAGAGGTCATCTTGTTAAAGTCAAGCTCCATCATAATCTTTTGAAGAGCCTCAAAGGTGAACCTGAATCCTCGTGGATATTCCATTTTAAGAGCATAACAGAGTCCAAAGACCATTGCCACTCCAGCTGCCACAGAAGGCAACTCATTCAGGACTTCCACACCATCAATGATTATCCCGATGTCTCGACGCTGATGTAGGAGGCTTGAGTTGTCCCTGAAGATGAAGAGTGCCATGGTGGTTACTCTGCAGCTCTTCCTCAGCTTCATCTTTCTGGGATATCTTGAGGTAAAATATGGAACAAAATGTACAAGTGAAGAACTGAAGTCTGGCACACCTGATAAATCTTTGACCATAATAAACTACTATTTTGATAGTTGTTTGGTCACAGACTATTAGAACAATTATTTGACTAATCAGATTGTGAATTGCATAATCATTAAATTAAATCAATGGTGGAAAATTTTCATAAATGTTCCACAAAGCCCAAGAAAAAAAAGAAAACAATACAGAACCCTAAGATATTAACTTGATGAGTTGATTAATCGTTGCTGTCCTACATTAATCATTGCATTTAATAGCAGAGTTGTCAAATTTACATCAAGAGACTGCATCTCATGTAGAGACAGAACAGATATGGACATACCATGTATTCTTTTATCAAGTCCTCAACACATCAGCAAGGTGAATGAGAGGATAATGATGGAGGGTCTAGATTATTATGAAATGTTTAAAAAGGATGTGCAGTGTAAATGCAAAATGATACCTGTTCAGATTAAATGAAAATGTATGCTTCAGCCATGGAATGGATGGAGCGATCTGTGGTTCTGAAAGCATACAGAAAAAAAAGAATAATGTTACTTCTCTATAAAACACATAACATAGAAAAACCAAGAAATACGTAACATGACATACACATCCTTATAAAAAGCTAGTACTATAATTTGATTTAGGTTTACCAAACAGTCTACAGACCAGCCATTAGCGACTAAGTTTGGCATAGGGTCAATTTAATGCTGTTAAAATTAAAATTTCTTCAGAAAATGCACATTTTTCCGAGCCGCGCCTGAAAGTCAATTGAAGGAATTAGTCTTATGTCATTGATCTTATATGCTGGCGTGTTATTTCTGTCTCTAAATCATGCACATTAATAATTATCTTTTGCGCTCGGTGTACACACACATAACACACAGATATTTATATGAAGAGAGACAAACGTGCGCGCACAAACACAAGCTTGTGTCTAGAAACCGCGCGCTCACCAGAAAAATTCAAACGAAGCGGAGCACGGAGTTATACTATGAATGTTATGAACTATGAACTTATGCTAGCTAGCTGTATCCACCACCGATGCATCGTGGTAACGCTAGCTAGTTAGTATACTGGTAAAAAACGGCTTTTTGCCTAACTTGCATTCCTGACTGTGATGGTCGGTTTCTGGTAACCAGTTCTAACGTCGCGCCGGATAGCTAGCTAGCTTGTAGCTAGCAGCTACAATCATGCAAAAATTAGGGGTGGCTGTCGACCCAGCTTAAATGGGGTTATTTTCTGCAATTTTGGCAATACAAATTATAAAAGCTTTTGTAACACACTTGGCTTTACTTACGTTTATTTTCAGATGAAATTAATCAAAGATGTGACACGATGTTTCCAGCAGCCATGCAGAATAAAAATGGGTCCCGGTCTATTTCTGGTGGGCGTGTTCAAGTGCAAATCACTTTGACTCAAATTAAAGATATTATCTGTTCAACATGAAAAGAAATATATGTTTTGAGAGAAATCAAAAACTTTGCGTTGTGTCCTTTGTACAGATATTTAGTTTCATCCAAATCAAAAGTGGTATTTTAAAATGCAAAAAGAAAGGGTTTCACAATCAAATCAATGATTTTATTCTGTTTTGAATGGCACTTATTAGATTGAATGAATGACTGCATGTTAGACTTTTCCCTGTATACAGGGAAATCATATTCCATTATACCTAAATCAGTTTGGTTCTGTATTACTAAGGGGGGGGATCTGATTTGCAAGAGTATAGTAATGGGAGTGAAGAGCAGAAAATGGGGGGCTATGCATATTCTTGGGGGTTGTCAGTATGTTAGTTTGACTCTTTAGCCCTAGTTGCTAATTTCTTTTGGTTTTGTAGGTTTTGTGAGGTTTTGACCTCACAAAACCTAACAAACGCATTTGACAGACATGGTAGTTTTGCATTCATAGATGAGGCGACGAAGATAGATAGAAAGGGGACTGGTGTTCTAGTGTGACGAGGGGAGGCTAGTTCCCTTCCTTACTTAGTATAGGGCTGGGAATAAGATGCCACCTATAAGTCCTTGCGGACTTTAGTTGCCATTGTAGCGCCAAAAAGTCATTGATTGAATTTAAACTGCTATAAATAACTTTTAAGCCTATGTATATGTGAAACGTACATTAAATGTATCCCTCATGAATGATATCAAGTTATCTTGAACCACAAACAACATTCCTGTCACAAGGTAGAAGCCTCAATCAGTTTTTTGACAGAGTGACTTTAATATATCCGTTATTTAACCCATACAACATCTGATTGACATTAAAAATGTATTTTTTAAGACCGATCCGGCCAAAGGATAGCAGAAATATAACAATAGATCTATAAAGATATTTTAAATTTTACACGAATCGTTCAATGATTACTTGGTCATGAATGCTTGAGCTTTGACAAAGAATCGCACACTTGTTGGAAAGTGACGCAAACAGAAGCCAGCGCGAGACCACAGGAGAAGCGGGAGTTGCGCTACAGTCTCGAGCTACAAAAACAGTGATTGTGCGTTAAGTTGAGACAAAGTCCAGCAGTTTTTCAGCTCGAAGCTCTCAGAGCTGTTTTCAGTGAGCTGCTTCTGCTTGTTGAAGCATGACTGAGACAGAGTTATACACGCTGTACAAAGGCGTCTATGTGCCTTCAAGTCTCCATCCGCCCGAGAGCCTCAGGTACTACGAGGAGTTTGCGTTTCGTCCGGATGACATCCTTATTGTAACGTACCCCAAGTCTGGTGAGTGATCGCGGTTCGACTGCAAATGGTTTCTTTTATGCTAAAGAGGGGTTTGTTTCAGTAGGCTGGAAGAGGATTTTTCAACCTGTCGTTTTCTTATTATAAGCAGCAATAACACTATATAATCGTCCTGGCGTTGGTCTAACACGTCGTTTAAAACAAGGATTGCTCTTAGTTTCCATTTTATGCGACCACGTTAATGGTATGTATTTAGCATTAAATTTCATTGTGGGGTTTATTTTAAATGTGGGAACCTTGTTGGAAAGCTCTCATCCCCGACTGTCCGTTGAGTCTCCGGCAGAAACAGGTCTGTCAATGCCCGGCGTCTAAATGCAATTCACTCCAAACCTGAGAACCTCATTTCTCTGGATCACAGTGACCGTCTGCCACAAAGTTATTGACGATGCTTCCATGTATATTTATGCCTAATGTCTTTGAGTTGACTACAGTCTATAGAAGCAATGTATGAGGGTTATAAAATACATAAATTACCTGTTTTATACACTGTTAGAAAAAGCATCTTGAAAAAATGGTAATATTCCGGCAGCTGGGGCGCCAAAATACGACCGTATAATTACAGAAAACAACTCCCGCATAAAAATACGGTTATTTCCAGTAATGAAAATACAATTAGTTGCGCTAATTTGACATGGGATTCTGCCTTTTCCAAGTGCTTTTAGACATTAAATTAGGAACATTTTTACGTGATCAAACAATGAAATTACCTATAAACAAGGTCACTGAATGTGGAAATATGAATCATAATACGTAAATGTACAGAAATATACAGTTAACAGTTGGTTTAAATAATAATTGATTGCATGCCCTGGGACAGACTGACAGAGGCGAGGCTGCCATCACTAGTAGGCGGTAGGTGAAGAGTCTTGACCACGGACACAACGACGGAGAGTGTCCGAGCCGGGGCGCGAACCGGCAATCTTCTGATCACAAGGCGAACTGCCAACTCTTGAGCCCCGAACGCCCTAACTAGTAATGATAATAATACTTATGTGATGAAACACAAGCTTATAGGGATCGTGTTATATACTTTTCCATAGCATTACATTTGAATTCAACAGTTCAATCTTTCAAATAACGGACAGATATTTGTGAGATCATGATACATTTGTGAATGTATTTTAACAATCTAAATATGCATATGCACAGACAGATACATTTAATAATCATGACAATTATGTTGTATTACATTACAGTGATTTAACGTTAATTTACATTCAAAATGTGAAGTCAAAGTCTATTTACATAACTTTAATGATGTTCTAGAAGAACAGAACATTACTGTAAAATGCAGTAAAATACCTTCATATTAGGGTTTTTTCCTACGGTCGCAGCCATACCCGCGACCTTGTTGTTAGTTCACATTCATTGGCCGATGCTTAGCGTCATGTTATTTATATTAATTGCAATTCCTACCTCTACATTTCTTTTTCAAAATATATAATTAGCACAGCGCGTCCGTGCAATGTTTTACATTGTGGCATGCAGAGAAATCTTAACCCCAAGCTGGTAGGGGAGCTCTTTATTAAAACACTTGTGGTGCAATGTGCCTCAAGGTTCAACAACAGCACAACAGAAGTCACTCATGGTACAGCACTCTCTCTACAAAACAACTGTCAGTGACGCTGCACCACGGCGTAAACACAACATTCAAGATAACAGTTTAAAGTAACGTAACCATAAACAATGAAACAAGAACATCTAAACAGCAGCACATGTCCCAAAGCATGATGGGAGACACTTCTGGATGTATTTTTACGATCTAAATATGCATATGTACAAAAAACTTTATTTAACAAACAAGTAAATTGTGTTTTATTACATTTACAGTGATGTTATGTTATTTTACATTTGACATGTCAGATCACAGTCTACTTATGTAAATGTAATGATGTTCTAGAAAAACAGTACACAACTGTAAACTACACAGTAAAATAATTTGACATTACTATTTTTTGGAACAGTGTAATACAGTTACCGTGGCACAGAGCAGCTGTACCTGTATTAGTGCATTATACCTGCATCCTTTCTTCATGTTATGTACAAACCCCTCGTAAAAATAATTTCAGTACATTCTATTTATCAAGATGAGCAATAACATAAAAAAAAATCACAGAACCACTTTTTGGCTGGTATTTCTGAAGAGACGGACCCTATATACCCTATGAATGTGCTGTGTGGTACTAAGGCTCAAAAATGTCTTCTGGCACTTTTCTTTATGTTTTTGTTAAAGGTGCTGTGACAATAGATATGACTTTACATGCTACTTGCCCTTTTAACACAATGAATCACGTCCGGTTGATTTTTAGTCATAAAGCCACAGACAGCAGAGCTTTTCTACCAGCAGCTGGGGGTGGCTGTAGCTCAGCTAGTAGAGCAGGTCACCTAATGATCAGAAGGTTGGTGGTTTGATCCCCGGCTCCTCCAGTCTGCATATCAAGTATCCATAGGCAAGATGTTAACTCCTGCTAACTAACCAGTTGCTCTCTGATGCGTCCATCAGTGTGAATGTAGTTAGAGTGCTTGTGAGAATAGGTGAATGTAGTATGTTGTATAGAGTGCTTTGAGCACTCTTGGGGAGTACGATATAAGAATCAGTGTATTTACAACTTAAAATGTGATGTTCAGTACCAGAATGGTGTTTTTTACTTGCAAAAACAGAGGAATACAAGTGAAGTTTTATTAGAGTTTGGACATATTTTCTACAAAGTATTTGTGAACACCAAAAACAATCAGCAGGCGATGGATGGATTTAAAAGGACAGACAGGAAGTGGACTAGATCAGCTCTGTCTTAGACAGGGACTTTAGCTTGGATAAAATTAAAAAAGTTAAATAAATACAGTGCTAACTGAAGAAAATGGATGGCTTATTGTAGTTTTAGTTTAAGCTTTCTCATTATTACAAGAGAAGAATGCATATTTAGGGAACTGTGTACAACTGGTTCATTGTCAAGCCAGCATTCAGTTTTGCTAGAATGGCAGGACAGATCTGAGCAGCACAAACGAAACTTTTTGCAGCACAAACCAGCACAAATGTTTGACATCAACTTTTTTAAATTTGACACTCAAGTTTGCCAGTGTCATGAAATGAGGTGAGCGAGTTTCTGCTGACTACTGTGGGCCTATAGTAAATATTTGAATACTGCATTAAGCTCGCTTTGTACAGAAAGATCTTTTAGTAACAGACTCGTGAGTAGAACATAAAATGCCCACAGACTGTCCGGACCATACTATGCACAATCACAAGGTAAGGCAAACAAGTGAAACATATATCTGGTCTACTACATTAAGGTGAAAGATTCTGGAACTCGCTCATTTCTAAACCCTGGTTATTGTCACGGTTCTGGGTCTGGGGACGCAGGGTTTATGTTTTCTGGTTTTTGAATATTCTTTGATTTAGTGTTATTCATGTAATAGTCTTTGTATTTCTTGTTTCTTAGTTATTTTCTGTAGTTTCTATGATTTAGGTTGTGTTTATGCCTTTGCTGTATTCCACATTTCATATCTAGTCACCCTTTTCTCTATGTTCATGCAGCTCCTCTGTCCAGACTATGTTCCCTCCTTCTCCCTAGTCAGTCATATCTCCTGGTCTCAGTGTCAAATCCACGTCATACGTTCACACCGATCATGCTATGACAGTGTGAACGGCACAAATCCGATATTTTCAAATCCGATCTGGGTCACTTATGTGGTACTGAATCCGATACATATCCGATGTTTCAGAAAGCGACTGCTGTTTGAACGGTCAAGTCGCATTAAATCCGTCTTTTACGTCACTGACACAAGACAGACGCCAATTATCAGCGCCGGAGAAGCGCCCGATAAGACATCGCGAATGCTTCCTGGCCATCCGGTGAAACTGCTGGGAAGACAACGTTGGAGAAACGTGAACATTTTATTTGTACTGTATAATCTGCAGATTCTGACAGAAATCTGCAACTATCCTTTGAAGCAACGCTCCTCTAAAACAGCAATAAGGATAATTATTAGGTTATTTACATTATTATGGAAATAACAAAATTGGGAAACGTGAAGTCCGAAGTATTTATATTAAGGGCCATCAGTCAAACAATAGTTTGCTCTGGGTCTAAACAGAGCGCGTTGTGTGTGACGTCTTCTTTTGCGCATGCGGGCCGCTTTGAGCGTTCACACTAGAGCGCGTTTGCTGTCGCATTTTATTTGTAGTGTCAACAAGCAGACAAAAAAATCGGATTTGATCAAAAAATCGGAATTGAGCATTAAGACCTGCAGTGTGAACGTAGCCTTAGTCTGTGTCTCATGTTTCCTGGATTATTTTGATAGGTCCTTGTGTAGTGCTTGCTTAGTGTGTTTAGGTTTGCTTCCTCCCTGTCTCGTTATGTTTGAGTACTCCCAGCTGTGCTGTCCTCCCGTGTCTCATTCCCTCATTATCCCTTTGTGTATTTAAGCCATTTGTCTTCCTCTGTTTGCTGCCGGATTATCTGCGTATCTCCCCTTGTGTGTCTATGTCTCGCGTTTCCCATTCTCCAGGTTTCCATGTCTCAGGTGCTCAGGTCTTTAGTTTCTTTGTACTTGTTTTTAAGGTTTCTCCCAGTTTAGGTTTCGCTAATTTAGTCATTGTCACATTTGGCTTTGTTTGACTTCTGCTCCGCCATAACAAAGGCTCACTTTCAGTTCAAGTTCTGTTCCATCTCCAATGCTTGCGTTTGGGTCCTCTCACTCATAAGGAATACCGTCGTGGTCATAAAGATTGTAGCTAGCCGGCTACAAAGCCTGGTTTCCGGCTTCCTCTTTGTAGTGGACTTTCTCCGACCTTTGATTACGTTTCTCCTGAGCCTGGAAATTTAAAGTCTGTGTTTTCAGAAACAGAATCATCTGCTCTAAGGACTTAAAGAACTGTGTTACTCCCACTCCTCCCTGTGCTCACTCCTCCCTGGTCTGGAATAATAATTCCAAAGATTGTTTATTCTGAGACTGCGTGACTGTGAAACTGGGCTCCTCAGAAACTGAAACTCCCCTCAGAGGCTGAGCCTGTGACCTCAGCTGGCTCTGCACTCCTGGAGGCAGTGCAGCCTTCTTCTCCTCCTCCGTCAGCTGGGAGCTAGGCGAGTTCATCCAGCCAGCCATCCCGATCAGATTGCATGGGCTGCGCAGCCCCAGCTGCTGCATCCTGAGCCAGCTGTGTGCCCTGCACAGCTCCAGATAGCTCTGCTTCAGCCAGAGGTTTCTGCACCTGCTGGCCCTGTTTCGCCTCAGCCGAGCCCCTGCAGCCTCCTGTTTCAGCTGGAGGCTCACATGAGCCCGCTCAGCCATTGCCTGCCTCAAGTCGCACCATACAGTTTATACCACAA
Organism: Maylandia zebra; assembly: GCF_041146795.1. Classification (NCBI taxonomy): domain Eukaryota; kingdom Metazoa; phylum Chordata; class Actinopteri; order Cichliformes; family Cichlidae; genus Maylandia; species Maylandia zebra. Next base: position 5,736,333 of record NC_135174.1, on the reverse strand, counting down.
CAATAAAATGTATTATTATGACTATCTTCTTCAGTCCTGCTGTCTCCCTGCCGGATCTTCTCCTCTTTCCGTCCTCGTCTGACCTCACCTCGTATCTGCTCCTCTTCCTGCAATAACAGAAGACGCCTCCCTGACTAGCCTTGATTATTAATATTATGCTACTGATTCTATTTATTATTTAAGTTTGGGAAATTCTGTTCGGACACCCTCAGCCCAGTATGATGTGTAAGCGTGTTGCAAAAACCCTCTGCACTCTACATGTTAATCAAGATAATTCAATTCAGTCGAACCGCTGAGCTCTAATATTGGGAGGCCCAAATAAAAGCTAAATCAAAACATGAGATTGTTTCTTTTTTGTAGGTACGACATGGATGCAGGAGATGCTCCCTCTCATCATCAGCGGAGGGGATCCGGCCTCCGTTGAGACTCTCCACAACTGGGACCGTGTTCCATGGCTGGAGGAGAATCGAGCCCTTACCCTCAACCTTGAAAAGAGGCCGTCTCCACGCATGTTTACAACTCACTTCCACTACAGCATGATGCCGCCATCCTTCTTTGAAGTTAAACCAAAGGTAGGTCTGCCACATAGTTTGGTTTGTGGGTCATTAAAGCTGTTAATTCAAATGTGAAATGGGATGTTTTATGGGTCTCTTTAATTCCTGCTATAGAGTAGCAGCTTCTCCTCCTTAATAATAAATAATTGGCATAGATATGCTGGGATTCATCCAGGCATAATCTAAATTGAGTGGTTTAAAACATGAATGTAGCACAGGCAGCCAACATAAGAATACTTGTAAAAGACATGCAATGGCGTGTCCAGCGGGGTGGCCTGGGGGGGCACAGGCCACCCCCCAAACCAGACTGGCCACCCCAGGTGCCACCCCAAAGGCAAAACAATAAAATTCAATCAAATATCAAATGTCCGATTATGTTTTCACGGTGACGCTCAGATATCCGAGTGTAAGTGAATGCAGCATCGCTTCTGCGCTATGCGCATCACGTTAGCAAAGGTAGGAGAGCCAAGCGCGAAAGACGGCACTGCAGGAAACAATTTTTCGGTGAAAGAAAATGAGGACAGAATAAATGTCCCGGTAAGTAATATCAAGTTTGTTGAGTTTAGTAAACTTCGGTGAAATTAGAATGCCAAGGAAAAAATAACACTTAAAGAATTATTGCAGCCGTCGAATATTTCAGACAGTATGCTACTGAGGGCAGCTAACATAAGAGTTATGAGTTATAAAATATAATCTAAGTCGTAACATTGCTGTATGGAGCTGCAGATTTGGTTGCAGGTTAACATAGCTGGACTGGCCATCGGGCATACCGGGCATATCCCCAGTGACTTATTTTTTATTTTTTTTGTAATGGCATGAACAATGAGAGGTGGTGGATTGGCCAGATGCAGGTCGATGTGTAGAAATAATCCGTTGTTTGGTGGTGGCTATGACGGGGCTTCCGCAGAGGCAACAGGTGGATGAGGGAAGGGGAGGCAGGAGAAGAGACCCGAAGCAGCCGCCAGTCCGAGTGTCAGGTGTACTGAACTTCAGGTAAGAAGTTATGACCTGCAGTCTCTCTGGGTCAGATATAAACCAAGTTTAGGTGGAGTTTATTTTCATGTTGCTGACTTTTTACTGTCAGTTGCAATAACTCATACTGCGTTCTAGCCAGTTTGACGGAGTTTTTATACAGCTGGGTGGGTGCTATGATGTTACTGATAGTGAACTTTATTTTATTCATAAGGTTAGTTAGTAGAGTTGCCAACGGCTCCTTAAAAAATGGAATGGTCCCTCAATCAGAGAAAATATTACGCGTTTCGTATTGAGCTGAGAAGAGACGCAGTTTGTCCCGGACTTTAGCTAGAATGGAAAAAAGACACAAAGCTGGATTTATTCTGTCCTTACGCTGCACAGCTGCCTCTTCTCCTCTCATTCTCTGCCCCTCCCTCTCCTGTTTCTACTTCAATCATGAAACTGATCAATGATCAGCTGATCGGCTTTTCTCTCTTGTTTGTTTATCGCCCACTTTGCGCCAGAAAGAGGAAACCAGCGGATATTGCGCTAAACAACAGCAGCACGTTTAAGCTTGATCAGCTGTTGTTAGAATGTATTTAATATTAATTTCTAGTATCAGCTGATGTTTGCTGGAGCCACAGCTGTAAAGCTGCTGGTCATGATGTCTGTTTGTGGTGAGAGGGAAACATGAAGATGAAACCAGGAGATGTCCTTACTGAATCATCAGAGCTGAACAGGTGATGGAGAAACAGGTTTACCTTTTAGGTGACATGAATGAGTTGAAGTTATGAACTGTTTCTGAGAGATAAATAACACCAGGATCCTTTTTTATGTAGCTGACAGCTGGTAACTGTGCAGGGGCGGGTCTAGCAAAGTTTTGCCAGGGGGCCAGGTAGGGCATTAACAGGGAAAGGTGGGCACAAAGAAATACTTTTCTTTCTTATTCTCATTTAAAATACCTAGCTTTTATTAAATAATTATCTAAATCTTACAACCAAAGTTTTTATCTGACGTAAAATGTATAGAAATCATACATATACCAACAAGACTGTACATCACTGTCACAACAGCATTTGTTTTCATTCAAAGGCTTTATGGCTTTAATACCTGGTGGGTCAGTCTGTAGTAAAAATGCCCAATTTTTTTGTCCCAGTCCAGCCCTGCAGGTTAATACTGGCAGTGTCACCATGCCAGCTGACTGTATTTTATCATCAGCCAGTGTTGTTCTTTATCAATATTACCAAAGTTTACCATAAGGCAGCATAGAAAGTATTTACTTGCTTTCAGGTTTTATTCAAATGTTAGTCTTTTCATTTGTTTCCCCACTTTTTTCCTGTTTCAAAATCAAACACCAGTTTGTGAGAAGATTATCTTCTTTTTTTAACAGGCAGATAAAGTTTTGCATTGGCATTGGCTAATTTGTCAATTGTTTGTTACAAATGTTCGTATTTTAATTTTCAAAAATGTTTTTGCCCAAAACATATGTGCACTATATGTAAAAATACTATGCAAATATTGCTGTCCTTGAATGCTGAGTAAGCACTGACAAAGCACTGATTGTATCTCTTGTACTTTATCAACGCAGTATCTAAAAACTTTGCACCGTAGTGGTTAAAATCTCATTCTAATAAGAGTTAAAAGTGCATTTGGTTATTAGGTTTATAGGATTATTGAATTATGGTTAAGGGTTGGTAGAATTTTTTTTTTTAAACATTATCTGCCAATTAAATCTGCCACCCTTCTCCAAATCTGTGCCCCTACCTGGCCCCCCCAACAAAAATTTTCTAGACACGCCACTGAAGACATGTAGCCAACAGCCCCTAATATTAGCCTGATAAAACACTGAGTATACAACTTGTCAGAGAAAAATGTGAAAGTCTTTGTCAGGTTTCCTCCGCACAGAAAACTGATGTGGAAAGAAAATGAAGTAACTGAAAGAACATTACAACACAATTTAAAAGACACAACAACAAGAACAGAGGATTTGTCATTACTCACCACTGACAGCTTCTTATGAGACCTCAGGCTATTACTTAGTAGTTCCTATAAGAAATACAGGGTTTGTATTCTGCTGTGCCTGTGTCCAAGTGTCTGGCATGGCAAAGTAAGCAACCATACAAAAAAAATCACCAGTGAGAAGGTCTGTGATTGCATGTGAAGGACAGGTTATGAACTCAAAGTGCTTTGTCTGTGTAATACATACATTGTAGTTTTATTTGGTCATAGAGCTACAAACTTAAATGTTGAATGTTTAAAGTGAAGTAATGATTTGTCATTACTCCAGGTCATCTATGTCATGAGGAACCCCAAAGATGTGTTTACGTCTGCTTTTCACTATTTCGGGTCAACTTCGTTCCTGGTGAAACCAGGCCCACAGAGCGAGTTCCTCCAGAAGTTCCTAGATGGAGAAGGTTGTTCTTTTTTTTTACTCTGTATTAGAACAGCAGGTGACATTTAGCCTTTTATTCAGTTGTATTTTACAACTGGTAACAAGAGGAATAAGGATTGATGAAGTTGAACCATTAATGCAGAGACGTTTGCTATTGTATTCATAATAACTCAAAGGGAATCTTTTCTTTTTCTTTCAGTTATATTTGGTTCCTGGTTTGACCATGTGAAGGGTTGGCTCAATGCTAAAGATAAGGAGTCCATCATGTACATCTCCTATGAAGAACTTTTAAAGGTGAGAACAACTGCAAATGCTTTCCAAATAATTTAAACACGAAAAAAAGAGTCAAACACTGAGATTCGTGGTAAGAACATGAGCTGAACGGTGTTTGTCTGCACGGTGCAGGACCTGAAGGACTCTGTGGCCAGAATCGCTCAGTTCATGGAGAAATCTCTGGATACTGGAGTAATAGAGAAGATAGCAGACCGATGCTTGTTCAAGAACATGAAGAAAAACAGCATGTCGAACTACTCGGCTGTTCCTAAAGAAATCATGGACCAGAGCAAGTCTGAATTCCTCAGGAAAGGTGTGTTTTTGTAATACTACTGAGAATGGTTACTGCACCCAACCCCTCTCCCCCCGTCAAACCCCCCCGAAGTATGTTGGTTTTGAAGCTGTACTGTATGGTGAAATAGCATGAGTTATATCTCTTATCCACCCCCCTATAACTTCGACTGGCATGTCTAAACAGGACTCTGGGAGGAGGTGAATGTGGATGTAGGTTTTAAAATGAAAGTATGCAGGCAGGAAAATGTTGGAGTACCTTGGATTATTGGTAATTTTTTTTGTCCTTGTGTTCCTCCTTTGCATCACCGACCCAGCGCTCTTTTATCAGACTTTTAAAGGTTCTAATTGGTGCAGAAAAAGTTTTGACTCTGTGTTTGCACCTGGACGTGATACCTAGGTTTTAGAAATGAACCAAGAACTTTCTAAATGATCACCTGAGATAGGGTTTGGATTTTTAGCTTATAAGCCTGGTAATAGTACGTAAGGAACTGAGAAAAACTGTAACAGAATTTTACATTTACAACCTAAAATAATAGACACAACAGTTCCTTCAATTTAGGTTTAATTCTTCTCTGTGTGTTGTGTTTCAGGAATTGCTGGAGACTGGAAGAATCAGCTAACAGAGGCAGAAGCAGAATGCTTTGATGCTGTTTACAAAGACAAAATGAAAGATGTCAAATATAAATTTGTTTGGGATTAAAAGACTAAATGAAAGTCATTTCATCATAGAATTAGAGAAACAAAGTAGAGCATTAAATGGTTTGTTGATATGTATTCATGACGTAATTTCGTAGTTATCAACATAAAACTGGTAACAGCATTCTGATTGGTGCAAAACCAAAATCAGCTCTGTTTAAGTGAAACCCTGGTGGAGTGAGGGAGTTGTCAGGGTCGATGTCAGTGATGATGTTGAAAGAGTCCGCGAAATAATTTTCCACTAGGCTAGAGAACTGTGAAACTTAAAATATCCAATGTCACTGAATGAGAGTGGCAATAGGACCAGTAAAATGTAACATGTATTTGTTTGTTCTATGCCATTTTGTTTTCTGCTTCCAAACTTTCAAATGATGTACTTTTAACTCAATACCATTTATATTAACTCTTAAGTTGCTTATTCTACAGATTTTAAAGCATAAAATGTGATAAAAAGCTATATTGTTACAGATAAAGCTACCCCCTGATGCACAAGTAATTAAAAGCATGTGATATAAACATTCAAAAATTATGATCTAGTAATATAGTGCATATATTCTGCATAATTAAAGTATATTCTAATGCTCAAACATTTGTTCCATTACTTAAGTAGATTTATGCCTTTATTCAATATGAAACAGTTTTTACATTTGGGTGCAATGCCACTTTACATATAATACTTTTGCATACGCACACAGGTCTGCACAAGTATGCAAGTTTTCCTGTGCTGTGTGTTTTTCTGGTCAAATGCTCTGAAGTGTCACAAGGAGTTATGCTACCCTCTGTAGCTCAGATCGTACATCTTGTCTGTTAAAGTGGTCACTATGCCAGATTAAAGCCCTAAAATCTTGCCTAAGTCATGTTTGTTAAATGTTACTACATGTACAATATTGTTAGAAAGAATGTACAAGCTAGCAGTGTATGGGACATCAATGATAACGTGGTGTAAATCATAATTGAGTTCAATGCAATGTTACATCACCAGTCATCTGAAGGCTGTTACGTCCCCTGGCTAGTCTAGGGGGTTGAAGGGACGAACATAAAGGTGGATAGAGAAGGAGGAGCCAAGATGGTAATTTTAGAAGGTTTATTTAATACTGGTGATGGGATTTGGGGTCAGACTGAGGTATAACGTCAGGGAGAGCCAAGGCCAACATAACAAACAAAACATCCCTGATGTAGAAATAAAAGAAACTTACCTAACTCCAAAGAAACAACATATACAACCTATAACCATAACCTACCTAACAACACATAAACAGGAGAAAACAGGTTGTCAAAACAAAAGGCAGCTCTCCCCTACAAGCCGTCTGAACATGAAAACAACAATGCTCATACAAGATCCAAAGGCATGCAAGCCTGCACAGGTATGGCAACCAAAATAGCCAGAAGGCACAGAAGCACAGCTCCACAGACCTTAAATAGTGCTCTGCTGATTACCAATTAGCCGGACTCTGCGCAGCATCCAATCGGGACAGAGGAGGTGGAGCCTGGACAAAACAAAGGGTTAGTAGGGAGAAGAGACATCCTCCTGGGGGATGTAACAAGGCACTTTAGATTATAAGGTAAAGATCATTCAGTATAAGACAGAAAACAGCAACAATCAGACTATCCCTTATGAAAAAGCCCTTGGAGAGAGTGGGAAGGAAGAACTATTTAAGCATGAAAATACATCTTGCAGAACCGGACTCAGTCTTCTGCCATGACGGGCTGTGAAGTGACCATAAAGACACAGAGTAAAACAAAATGTATGAGAAGATAAAACCAGTGACGGTTAATGGTGTCATACTGATTATCATGTTTGCTTTCACAGCAGTGGGATTGCTGAGCCTCACAGAAAAGAAGGTACTGTCAAGAAAGAATTAGCAGACCCAAAATGATCTGCTTCTTTAGCTTGCTATTTAACCTTCAGTAGCAAGCTGCAAACCTTAACTAAGCAATCATTATGAAGTCATTTGGGCTCATAAACCAATAAACCAGGGTTTTTTTGTGTGTGGTTCTGAACAGACAGCCTTTGAAAGGTCATGCTGTAAAAGCTGGCTGTAACTGAACGCAAGATTGTTCCATAATTGTTTGTAGTTGTCTGAATCACTACTGCAAATCCTTTTTCTAATAACTAAGTGCAGGGTGGAGTTTAGAAAGAAATCTATATCTGTAAAATTCTTTCTTTGTCAAAACGTGAACTCTTTGCTCTTTCACGTGGGTGCGTAGGGAAAGAATTTACTTAAACTAATCATAAGTAACGATTATGGAATGCCTCTTTCCCCCCCATAGTTTCCACCGCTTTTCTTTTCTTGTTTCAAATGTAACAGATTGCAATCTTTGTAAATATGTAACTATTTAATGACTTAATTTTTTGTATTTCCGTTTACTCACACTTGCAAAATCTTTCCTCTGCTCCACTTAAAGTCAGAGGAAAACTACTGTGCTTTGTCCTGCAGTACACAGTCCTTTTGCTATTTTGCAAAGAACAGTTGTCCAATTAGCGCCTCATTCTATGTCACACCAGTTTTTACAGTGTAATGTCCCTGATGACACATTCTGCTTGCGTTTCAGGGTGACACTGATGTGGTTTCCATTTCCCAAACATGCAGTGAGTGTTGTCAGAAGTGTAAAAGGCTTAAAGTGTTTGATTTGTTTCAATTTAACATTTTAAAACATTAGCGATTTCTTGGTGCCGCATTGTAAAAGAAGTTTTCCACTGTTAAGACTTTGTATTAGCCAACACAAACTTAGTTAAAGTTAGAGCAGCTTTTCTTTTAATTTATTGTATAATAATACAATTATAAGCAATTCATATATTTTTCATTTGTTTTTTCCCCCCCAAAAAAATTGGCATTCGGTTGTGGAAATACTTCAGCATTCTTGAGTTGCGTAAAATTGAGCCAGAGATCATTGTAGGACTGAGCAGAAGATCAGCTGTGCCATCCCTTTATGATTTCAGTATTTTACTGAATAATTGTCCAAACAACGAAAGGGTCACAAATTAGGGCACAAACAGATTTTATTTAATTAAAAAATGAGGGAAGTCAGATCCCTCTTCCGTGGAACCAGGTCCCACTTTTGGTTCAGGAGACAGGCACCCTCTCATCTTCAAAAAAAGGCTTAAAACTTTCCTTTTTGCTAAAGCATATATTTAGGGCTGGATCTGGTGACACTGAAGCTCCCCCTGCTGGGGACATCAAGAAGCACTGTGTGTTTATAGAGCAGTCTGTGTTTAATCATTAGTTATTATTCATCTCTGGCTCTCTTCCACTCTGTCTTTTATCCTATTTTTTATCCTAATTATATTATGGCTGGCCCTCCCTGAGTGTCCCAGAGGCTTTTTTCTGTTAAAGGGGAGTTTTTCCTACCCACCACTGCCAAGGCTCATGAGGTGCTGTTTGATTGTTGGAGTCTGTTATTGTCTATTATTGAACAGTGTTAAACTTGCAGTAAAAGTTGCCTTGAGGGAACTATTGTTGCTGTTTGCTGCTATATAAATTGAACTGAAACTGAATTTGTCCAGAGTCTGTTGCTATCTGGGCAACTAATCTCACAACTGTCTGCGTCTGATCTGTTTCTCCAGATGTTTATCTTCAGTTGTTGTGACCTACACTTGGCCCTGTCAGGGGCACAGCTCAATAATTAGATTTAAAAACTAAATGCAAAATTAGTGCATCTAATGGAAATTCACATTACAAAACATTTTATATTTTATGCCACACTTGTATTTTGCCTGTAACAAAATAACAAGCCGATTAAAACGACTCTCCTATTTTTTCTCTCCTGTTTTGTGAGTTAAATATCATGGTCAGCACGGACACAAACATACAATTCCTCCATCCACTGGAAACGGGGTCTCAGAGTTGCTGATCTCAGAGTTAATCAACTCAAGAGTTTACTTTCAAACTCAAAATTTCTTGTACATGCTTCCAGGAATAGAGGACTCAAGTGCACAAGAGTGAAAGTTTAACACGTTTATTGAAGTCACAGAGTCAGACGTGGTTGAACTGGTTGAGGCACCAAACGACATTCCTACAGTAAGTGCAATGATCTTTTGACTACCAAGAGGCTTGAGTATCAGGTGACACACCTGCATGCCAAGCTGAGACATGTTAAGCCTTTAAGAAAGTTTGTTTGACGTCTATTGGGGTGTTGTCATCGGCATTTTTAAATATTCAACCAAAGAAATGGTAAAACCTAAGTTCAACTTTACACTTTTTTTGTTTGTTGTTGTTGTTTGTATGTGTTTCTGAACTCATAAACAACTGTTTTTGTTTTGTTTTTTATGACATACTTGTTCTTCACAGACACCCACTACAAATAGATGATTTATAGAATAGGATACTGGGGATTACACAAAATATAAAGCGTGTATTCATCAATCTCACACTGAAAAGGGAGTGTTAAAGGGGGAAAGGGGGAGGAAACGGGATCTTAAACAACTTGTTTCAGACACTAGATCAGCAGTTGCTGATAATGTCACTGTCTAACACAAAAGCTGCCCTAAGGCTACCTCACTACCTCAGAATATACATTCACACGTCTCTGAAAACTGTTTATATGTCTGTTTGGTTTTATATGTCAAACTTAGAAACAAAATAGTGACAAATTTGATTGTGAGTGATATACTATTTGTGAGTAGCTTTCGCACATGAACGCCTCTAAAGCAGAGAACGGTTTTTTACCACCTTTATCGAGCAACGTGAATGCAGCTTAGCAGTAGCTAGCTAGTCGGCCAAGATGTTAGCATGCACAATGAGTTTCGATTTAAGATTTTCTACTAAATTGGACTTTTTTAACAGTGTTAAGATTCCCTAATACAAGTGCCGCCCCGATTAATCGCTGTAACTCTTTATATTGACCGACTAATGTCATTATTATTACTTCATAATATTTCTGCTGTTAGTTTCGAATGCTAGCCAGCATAGCGCCGTTGCTAGCCATCATAAGTATCTGTCATGCTTATATCCTGCCGGACAGAGATGTTGAATGCAGGCTAAGACACACGCCCCACAACTGTAACTAAAGGGTTGTTATCGTAATAACAGGTAGATGGACAGCATTTTCACTTAGTTATTTCGTTCTAGGTTGTTGCTTCTTTTTCCACAGTATTTCGTAACAAAATAATTATTTTGAATATATGAATATAAAAGTTGCAATGCAATGACGAGGTACATTAGTGTAAAGTAGTCGTTTCTTAGTGGATGTTTTGTTCTTGTTCTCCGAAGGCTCAAAAGCACTTTCGCTGTACTAAATGACACACTGTAAACCCTGTAGTTTTACATTTGATTAGATAATGTTATAAACATGTCATTTCTGCTCTTATTAAAGAGAGCTCTGAGGACATACAGATATACTGTCTGCTTGACACTACTTGTCTAACTGCACGGGCGGTTGGAGACCTCTGTTTCAGGTAGCTGGGTAATTATCATATATCACAAGACTGGGACAAAAGTCACATGGACTCTCATAACTATTTTACTTCTGCTGAGGTAAACTAGTTAAGACTTGTTACTCTTCGTGGTTTATTGTGATGCACTGAGAAGATCGAAGCACACTGATCACTGTAAGGTATGTTCTCACTGACAGACTATACATATATATACTATTCTGTGTCAGTAAAATAGCCCCGCATTTTTGCCTATATTAAAAGCTATCCAGCCTCTAATTTCCAATATATTTCATGTTAAATTGGAGCTGTTTTAATTGTCCTTAGTTTGATATTTCATGTTAAACATATCAAGAGTTTCAGATAATGAGGTCAGTGTATGTACGAGTAATCCCTGTGTGTTTCAGACTGCTCTGTTTCACCTTTTATTGCTCTTTGCTCAGCATGATGTCATTAAGGTAATATCGCCCGTATATATTCAGTGACACACCTGCTGTTTGTGTTGTTGGTTTGTGAGGGATCTCAAGTGAGGAAAAGAGAGCTAAAAGAACTTGTTTCAGACACTGGATGAAAACGGTGTGGCTGAGATAACTGATTACTTTTTTGGACTGTGAGCTACCCTTCTATAGTTCAAGAGGGTTTTGAACGTCACAGGAGTTGAGCAACCAAACGTGACTGGCAGGAACATCTTAGGCCTCTGAAGTTTCTTGTGTGTGTTTCTGTTTCCCCACGCCTTATTATATCACCACAGGTTGACAGGAAGTAATGTAACAGACAGAGTTTAGTAAGATCAAAACTTACTGTGCTGTAAGTTTTTCAGTGCGAGCCAAATATTCTGGTTAGTTATGATGTAATTATTACATGCACAGCACAAGTATGTACATTTGTATCCAGAACTACACAGAGCTGTGATTACTTTCTGTTTCCTTTCCTTGTGTAATGGATTGTTTTGAGCCTAATCATGTCACATGGCTTATTACCCAACAGCTGATGCAAATCAGCTGAAGCAAAAGCCAGGAATGTGAAACCTAAGGCCTCATGCCTTCTTTGTTTTCTCCCCAATTTCCAGTGTCCAATCAGAGAAGAGTTTTGCTTACTTTACACTGTGTTGTCTTATAAATTCTCAGTCTTCATTAATGCTTTGACCATTTCTGGAAATGTGAGTGTGGGTACATCGCAATTAAGGACAGAGACATGACATACATGCATACATGAGCATGGCTGTTGGTTTCAGTTTCATTTCTCTTCATGCTTGAAACGAAACACAGCAGGGTGGAAGGGAAGGGAGGAGGAGGAGAGTATTTAAGCTTGAACAGGATGTTTCAGGTTCATGTCTTTGTTCAGGGAGAGATGAGTGCAGATCTTATCATTTGAAGGAACAGGTAAGATTGCTCTGATTCCAGCACTTTTGTACTATTGGCTGTATTTTATGCACACATATAACTATTATATAGTCTATATGTTTGTAGAGCCTTTTGGTTTTCATAGATGATAACAGTGTAAACTCACAAAGGGTAGTCATCAGCAAACACATTGTGGTTCTTTTGGATAAAACATAATCTGCTTCTGTGGTTAACATGTTCTCACTTATTGCTATTTTGATATAACTAGTGCCATTTTATTCACAGTGCTGCACATTTAGTGTTTGCCACCAGTGATAAAACATTGACTAGTGCACAGGATTAGTAGCCACAACAGTTTGATTTAGTGTTAATTTAATCTTGGACATTTGAGCATTAAAACCTGCACATTTCGCTAGTTTAATTTAAGTAAAACACATTGACACAAAGTCCTTGAAGAAGAAAAGCCAGTAGCTCAAAAGTAACTGGACAAACAACCGTCTTAACTTTAAATATAAAGGAGTGTTTTTAATACTGGTGTGAGAGTCATTAGCGATCAGCCTCTTGGAAATGGGAGAGTATGTATAAAAATGGCTGTAATTCCTTAACAGTTAATTTAACTTTTGTTAAATCATTTGAATTAAATTGAAAGTCTGCACTGCATTCACACCATGGTGCTTGATTAAAATCAAATCTACCGTGGTTGTGTTCAGAGGCAAAATTATAAACAGTCTTATTGTCCAACGACTTGTGGAACTGTATATGTGCTGTTAATTGGAAGCATCTATCTATATTTACAGAGATGGGAGTGATAGATTTCATTTCAGATCATGCGTGATCATAAATAATAAAGACCTTTAGACACCAGACATGTAAAATTTGTGTGAATATTTGGTCTATTAAAAATGTTTTTTCGGAATCACTTCTTCTTAATGCAGCCGTTCACACCAGCAGCGTAATTTCACAGGAGGAATTTATGGCATTTCTTTTTCCAAACTAAGCTAAATTTTTGCTAAATTTGGGCTGTAGCTTAAATCACACACTATTGAATATTTATTGTTGTATTTAACGGTTAAGTTCAGACATGCGATACATGCAATGAAATGCTCAAAGCAACAAAACAGTAGCTCACAGTGTTGAGTAAATACACTACGCATCTTAGAAAGTAAAGCAAACCTAAGGTGGAGGAGGAATGTTTCAAAGCAGACCTGGTGAAGATGATGTTCACCGAGGACTGAGGAATACTGCGCTGCTTTCATCACTCAACAAAAGTTCAACATTTCAGCACTCCCCCCCCCCCCCTAAATATAATTTAAAACGTGAAATATCTCCCACTTTGATTCTGATAGAAATCAGAATTTGTTTAAGTTTGCCTCTAAAACAATACTGACTTGTTTAGGTATTTAATTAAATGCTGTAATGCCTATGAGATGCATGCTTTACTTGCTACCATCTTGGTACTCGGATTCTGTGATGAACTGGTGGACACTAGTTTGTGGTGAATCTGTCTTAATATTTTTATTTTATTATTATTGTGACTATTGATTTCTTTAACTTTGTTGTTGCTGTGGCTTTAAATGGAGTGACACTTATAGGAGTAATTCTTTGGGTTCCTCTTTTGATCTGTCACATATGTCTGACCATGTTTTTGTTGTGCTGTTGTGGGTGATGGATATACATGGTAAAGTTCACATACACGATGTGTTTCAGTTGTTCTTCATCTTCTATGCAACTTCGAAATAGCTGAAGCTGTGCCAGAACTTTTCATGAGTCATTCTATGGAAAATTAGTGAGTGTCACACCCTCAGAATCAGTAAATTTTTGTCATACAATAACTTTTGCATGTCTAATCAAGATACTGAATGTTCATATGTCATACTCCAAAAAATAGTCTGAGATAGAAAAAAAGAAAAAAAAAAGAAAGAAAGTAAAGCAAACCCTTCTTAGTAAAAAGACACCTCACCTATGAATTACCTTCTCACCTTCCTCATGCATGCATCAGCTGGCAGCCACCAGCTTCAACAGCAACAGGCAATCTGCAGCAACTGTTAGTTTTGGCTGTCTGTCTTGTTATGCCAGGCAGGTATTTGGCAATGGCTTTGTAACCTTATGATAAAACAGCTGACTGCTGGGAATGTGAACATGTAAAGTTGAGTCATTCTCTGGGTTAACAAATACCTGCCTTTATTTACATATTCATTTATCATACAATCTAAAACATGGTATTGGAGAACATAAGAAGCCATTGAACTATACATCAAAATAATATAATAATTAATTATATAATTATATTTGACTATAGCCACATTTACACTGGAGCTTTCAGGGCATATGTGTTAGAGACAGATTCTAACCTTGATGTGTAAGTAATTTTAAACACCGTATAAACACACAACATGAAGAACATGCTCTCAGTGAGTTGGACATTTTTACAATTGGCTGTAAAAATAAATTTATTAGCGATTACTTAGAGCAGTGGCGTCACCATTTCGAAACTGGTTAATAGCTGGTTAACACATTAAGTACACTGCCAAACACAGTATACACAGTAACACTAACTTCGGTCCTGCTTTTCTCACTTAAGAAACATTTCTAAACTAAGCCCCATTGTATCTCGTACTGAACTGGAGATTGTCATTGGTGCTTTCATTTCATCAAGACTGGACTACCGTAATTCACTGTTTACATGTTTAAACAAAAACTCCTTGGAGCGTCTACAGATGGTTCAAAACGCTGCAGCAAGACTTCTGACCAAAACATCTAAGTATTCACATGTGACACTGTTGCTAATACAGCTGCACTGGCTCCCCATTGAATTTAGTCCATTTCAAGATTCTGGTTCTGACTTATAGAGCTCTTCATCGACATGCTCCTGCCTACATCATTGAACTTCTACAGCCCCATGTCCCTAGCAGGTCTCTTAGGTCATGTAATCAGGGCCTACTTGTCATTCATCATACAAGGCTGAGAACTAAGGGAGACAGAGCTTTAGCCACGGTGGCTTCCAGACTGTGGAACTCTCTCCCACTGAGCTTAAGATCTCGGGACTCAGTAGCTTCCTTTAAAAAACAACTAAAAGCACATTTTTTTAGAATTGCATTTTGTTAAGTGGTGTCTGTTTTATTTTATACTTTGTTATCCTTGCGTGAAGCACTTTGTGGTCTTTTATCTAGAAAGGTGCTATATAAATAAAGTTTTACTTATTTACTTACTATACAGCAAGCTATATTTCTAGCAGATAATCATATTGTCCATTAATGCTGGTCTCTTTTCTCCCTGATAGTGTCACTCAAGATGGAAAAAGTTCGGACGGAGCTAGTGTCCATTGTCAGGGAGCACCCTGATGGGATCCCGCTTAAAAAGCTGGCTATCGTCTATAGCCAGACATATCACAAGAACTTGACCTTATCCAAACTGGGCTTTGACTCCATGACCAGCCTGGTATCCTCGATGGAGAGGGATCTGGTTCTAGAAGAAGAACTGGTGTTTCACAGGGACCATCGTGGGGGAAACCAGGCGACAGCTGGGGCCAAATGTGGAGCTGCAGCTCAAAGTAAGGAATCAGCAACAGCTCCCGAAGTGAAAAAAAGATGTAAGACTTTGAAGAGAATTGTGAAAATGATGAAAGGACATCCGGATGGGATCCCTCTGAAGTTGTTGACTGCAGCCTATCAACAGAAATACAGCCATGACGTCTCCTTAGTCTCTATGGACTTCAAAACAGTTTCCAGCCTGGTAGACTCTTTGAATGAAGATCTGGTTGTGGTGGAGGATGTGGTGTACCATAAGAGTCACCGGCCTCACAATCAGCCTCAGGCTGGGATGTTCACGAAGACTAAAGAGAACAGCAGACCTACAACACCACGTACGCCTGACTCGCTTATCAGGAGCAGTAGCCCTGCCCTTCGTACTCTACCACAGCGCGATGCCAGTCCTCAGATTGTTCCTCCCACTCAGGCAAGAATGAACCTTCTTGGATCTCCTTTGATTTCCACTGCTTCCATATCTTCCTCCCATTATGTTCCTGTTATTCCCCTTCTTACTGTACCCCAGCCAGCTGAGGAATTGTCCCAAGAGCAGCTCTACCAGAGGATCTTAGAGGTTAGCTGTGCACTCTGATACTATATATATATAGATATATATATATATAGGCATCTTTTATCTTTACAGTTTGATGCTGACTATCTTGACATCTTAAAAATCTGCAATACTTTTGAGGCTAATAGTTGCCTCTTAAGTTAAAAGGTACAGACATTAAAGGAATCATAATTTATTATTATTAATAATAATAATAATAAACTACATTTTATATATAAAGCACCTTTCAAGACCCACAAGGACACTGTATAATAGGATAAAACACATAATAGAACAATGACACAATGAAGAACAATAAAACAAAAGCACAAGATAAAAAACTGAATTTTTTTAATGTAAAGATAGTAAAGAATGCTTTTTTTCAAATGTGTTTACTGGTTAGCCTAAACAGTAAACTAGAATGCAGTCAGCAGCTGAGCATCTACCATCTCTTATAGATAGTTCTCAGTCCTGTGTCTGTTAGCTCGCGAAGATGAAAATATAAAAAGAGGCCTAAATTGTTCCCTGACATGCTTAGGTTGGGGGGTAATATTCCTGGTGGGGTTATTTTAATTTACAGAGTAATGAGTTTTCATTGCAGGAGGATAAATGAATTAAAAAGTCCACTTAGCGTAAACATGTCTCACACTACCTGTGTATACGGTACATTTTTTTTAGTACATAAATTTTGACAAGGTTGTCCCAGATTGACCATGCAGAGTTTTGCATTTGTATTTGCAGCATTCGATTTCATTTGGATTTTGACAACATTTTCCATTCCTCATACCTCTGACTACACGTAATATTACTCAGTATTACTTATATAGTGAAGAAAACAGTCGACAGAAAACAGACATAGAGGAGTTCAGCAATCAGCATTTTTACTGCTTTAAGTACATTATCCAGTTCCATAAACCCATTAATGTAGTTATATTTGATAGTGGGAACACACCCATGCTTGTAAACTAAATAGAAGGATGCAGTTAGAGACAGCTCGTTTTCCCTCTCACTACTTAATTTGGTTGAAGCCATCTGTAAGTAGTTTTCTCACCTAAGAATGTGAAAACTTAAAGCGTGCTTTGCTCACTTCAATGTATTGTGAGATTGTCTTACATTAAAACAGTTGAAATATGCAAAAAACTGCCAGACACAGAGAGCTTTGTGGAAGTTCTTAATAGAGTTCTTCATTTATGCATTACAAGCTTGTATCTTAATGAACTCATCTTCTACCAATGTACTCTTAAAACTGAACTTTGGCTTCTGCAGTACACTGTGTTATAGCAGGTATTTGCCTATGGAAACCAGTTGGTGTGTAAAAGTTTATTGATGTGTTTCAGGTGATGGGGACGTACCAGCTAACTGCTCCATCAATGGAACAGCTTCAAACCTGCTATTCTCAGAAGTTTGGTGAAAAGTTTCCTCTTGCCCAGTACATGTCACTGTACGACAACTGGGAAGCCAAGAAGCTCCCCACTCAGTCTCAGCCAACAACTCATCCCAAGACTGGGGTGTGGCAGACCGCTGCAGGTAGCCAAACATCAAAACATTCCATTTCAAGCATAAAAGGCAAAGATTCTCAATAGTCCATATTAATTAAATAGTTTGTATTATCCTCCCACAGCAACACAGAGTCCTAAACCTGAAAAAGAACAGGAACAGGCCAGTGGGCTTAGCTTCCTGTCTGCCTCTGATTTTCCAGTGCTGGGGGCAGATCGGAGTTTGGCCAAAGAGCAGAAGACCAAAGTGAGGGATGCCAGCCCGAGAGAAGGCAGCGGTCCTGTCTTTAATAAAGGTTATCATGCACAGCTCAGGGAGCTCCTTGGAGAAAATATGCGAGCTGTGGAGGCCATGGAAGCAGACCAGGAGGACTTCAATGGGAGGTGGAGAAACAGGGACATGGATCAGGATACGATCAACACTCTGATGGAGAGTGTCATACGAGAAATCGCTGGGGATGGAGAGCTGGTCACCACAAAGAAGGTGAGGACGAACTATACTTATTTTTTCTACTGTGTAGCTGTGCATAATATGCTATTTGATCATTTTCCTAATCATTTAGTCTGTTATGCAACATTAAATTATTCTCACAGACTACACTGCTTGCCTCACTGTTTCTAACCCAGGTTACCATCAATATATTTGGGCTTCTACACACATATTTATTTACGCCAGTTTTCTCGCTTGCAGTTTTCTTCCGTCTTGTTTTTCCTTTAGTTTATCACCAGTTGTTTTTCAGCTGCATCTTTGTTTCTCATCTGCTGTCAAGTTTCCAAGAGGATATTTGATTTGGCCCTTCCCATTTATCTGGGCTTGGCACCATCACTACGGGTGTGCTAGGCTTGTGCTTCCCACAATGAGTCATGTTTCACTCTGTTACATTTGGACTAACTCGCTGCGTTTGATTTTGTTGTTGTCCTCTCACTGCCTTTCATTCCTGCTTCCAGGTGATATCCCGGGTATGCAGGCTGGTGCCTTCTTTGGACCCAAGAGGGGTAGAGCACTTGCCTCTTAAAGCTCTAAAAGATCTTCAGTACCTCATTAGAGAGATCAACATGTTCATAGAGGTTGGCACGCATTAGTTTTCACCTGTTTTCTCACTGTCAGGTTGCCAAACTGAATTTTATTTTGTCCTCTTTCTCCCAGACCACCTCAGCAGTGACATCCATCTGTACCCTGTATGAGCTGGGCCAGTCATTAGCTGGCCTCAAGGACAAGAAGCGCTACGAAGAGCTAAACCTCGGCCCCCTTTGCAAGCTCCCCTTCATTCACCGCATATTCAAGATTGACAGCAACACGAAAGATGACGATATCCACCAGATCGAGACTGTAGACATCTTAAAGGTGCATTCACAGGGCTTCAGTTTTGTTTTGCACTTGAGCTTTAATGTTTATAAGAGCTTATTTTGTTGTTGTTGTTGTTAAATTATGTTTTACAGTTACAGTATATGTCATAAATATATGTCGTTTCCATTCTTTTGTTTAGCAACTTCGTGTTTTTAGGAGGAAGCAGACGAAGGTAAAAGTGGACCTGGCTGAGTTTATGAAGCATCTGGCTGACCACTATAACTGTGACTCTCCATACGAGCTGGGCATCAGGATAACTGGTCTTGGCCTGCCCATATCGGTAAAAAGCACAATGTTCTGCTACATTCCAGGACGGTTTACTGATGAGTTATGATCAGCAGAGGTTTGGGACATATTTGCTGGGATATATTATGGTTACACAAGCTGCATGTGCATCCACAGCCACACCCCGCACAGCCTGGGTATCCTCCCAGATGAACCTTCTTGGCAAACATACAGGGAGGCTTGGGATCGAGTTAAAGTGCCAGCATGAATTATTGTTTTATTCTGCTTCCGGCTGTGGTCTCAGCTAGAGCCTATGTCCGCTTGGGACCACACTGATTATTTCTTTTGCTGAAGGTAGTTTCAAGTAACTGATAAATTTAATGAATAATGCTGTGATTTCTTCTCTGTGAACCCCACTGTCCATGCGTTGTTAAGTATTAACTATGACAAACAGTGAGATGTGTGGAAATCTCATTCGTGAACTTATAACAAAAAAAACGACTTCACTTTTATTTTGGGTAAAGATTAACCTGCTATACTTTGCCATTGTTCTCATATTAAACACAAACACATTTGTCTACTCTAGACAATCTCGAAGGTAGGCCGTAACGAGCACACCATCTTGGAGTGTGCCAGGGAGGTGATTCAGAAAGAGCTGGAGGAGGAGATATACGAACGGCTGAGGAAACTCAAAAAGAGCATCTTGGAGCCGCTGAAAGGAGCAGCTTCCTTCTCCTCTGCGGGCAGCTCGGATCTCTCGAAGAAGTATGCCTCAATGACAGCGGCCGAGGTCGTGCTGGCGGTCTTTACAAATGCAGGGGAGGTGTTCAGCCCCAGGATGGCCAAGGTGGGTGTCACACACTGACAGATGTCTTGTGTTACTGAATCTGGACTGGGTCATTCGCCAGTAAGAGGGTCACAGAATGACGCTAAAGCATCCATCAAAGTTTGAGTGAGAGCGTGTGTTAGTTGGTTACAACTTTAATAGCTAGACTAAAGCATTTAGGTGTGAATGAGTTATAGCAGGGCTGTAACTTGAGTTATGTGACTGACGGCACATAACTAGTAAGATGTGGTTTATATGTTTATTTTTATATGTTACCTGTGAATCCAACTGGCTGAGGTGAATGCTCACTTTGTTTTCTTCATATAGTCAGGATAATATTATGTGATGACAAAAACTCCTGTTCAACAAGCTCAAACATGAAGAAAAGTAAGCGGCCAACACTGTTTTGTATTAAGAACAAATAGAAATGAAAGCTGTCTCTAGTATGTCTATACGATACATCCCAGCTCGGTCCATACATACAAGAGACTGGAAGATAAAACTAAAAGCAAGGCACAGGGAGCAAATATCTATCAAAATCAAACAGGAAGTGAGCAGTGATAACTGAACAGGGAAACACAGATGCACAAATGAACAATACAGGGGAAGTGACACACGAGGAAGAAAAAACAATCACTAAGAGTAGAACTAAACCCAAGTACAACCAGGAACTAGAAACTAAATACATGAAGAAGACCTGCAGCAGGCTGGTGACCTGTCCGGGATGTGCCCTGCTTCTGACCCGGGGCCCTTTGCTGTGTGTCTTTTCCCCATTTCTCTGTCTTTCTTAACTGCTCTACCGTTGAATAAATGCCCAAAAAAAGTTACACCAACAAAACAAAAGTCCATAAACTCAAAAACATAACATGACATATGAAGGTGCACTTTGCTGCCTGCTGAGAGCACCTATTCCCCTCTCTTTCTATTAGTGATCTATTATTTTGTTATTTTAAGAATGTAGTTTCTATATAATTTACAGATTTGGATTATTCATATAAGATAGAAGTATAGTAATTAGTAATGCTGTTTGATTATAAATTAAGATGCCATCTAAAGTACTTAAAATACTAGTAGATGTTTTGTTTTTTCTGCAGACCAGTAAGATAATACATGAGGCCTGTAAAAGACTGGCCTACTGGCCTGCAGTGCTGTCTATATATAGTAATTATGCGCTGTTTTACAAATGTAAAACAGCTTTTGCCGGTTTTCATCAGAGAAACCAACCTACTGTGGATCATTTTACAGGAATTATCAGTGACACATACTCCATGGAAAAGGTGGTTTTCACCTCTTGTATATGAAAAAACGAATGGAAAAAACACAGAGTTGTGGGATTGTTACTCAAAGTAAACACACACCAATTCTTACATTGAGCATCAGTGCCCAAACTATGCCTGTGTTTCTATTATATTTGCTGTAAACCAAGCGAGACCTCACATTCTGCCCCAGAACAGACAAGTGAAAAACAAAAACAAAGACAAGACTGTGCTGGAAATGTGTTAGTCCAAATTGGCAGGTAATAGCAAAGCAGGTTTCAGATTTCACACCGTACACATTTATCAGAAAAACTAGACTTTTGGAAAAGATTTTCTAGTTTGTTTGTTTTTTTCAGAGTCAGTTCTTAGATATAATAAACAGCATCCACACACAGTAATGGCACACACGAGATTGAAGTCTGTGTTTGCTCTGAGCAGAGAGAGAAGCAACAGAGAAGCTAGGTGTGCCTGTTTTATTTCTGCGCTCCTGTGACACAAAGCTCTATTTGTTTTCTGATCCAGCACGTCCAGAACTTCCTGCTGCAGGTGTCAGGTAATCGGCTGGAAACAGCTCTGTTTCAGCTGGCCATCTGTGGGGGATCCCTGGCTGTTCCACACGACCTAGTGCCCAAAGACAAGACCTCCAAACCCACGGAAAAAACTAAACCAGAGGACAAATCCACCAAATCTCTCCCAAGCGAAGGTTTCTAACGCAAGATGTTACACATATATTAGCTTATCCTATCCTAAACATGAATCTGTTATATTTTTAAATGGCAAATGCACATTTCTACTCTCTATTTCTCAGCTAAAGTGAAGCAGTATCTAAGGGACAAACTGGCTGCTCAGAACTCAGCTATCACTTTGGCACACATTGCTTCCTTGGAGAAAAAACTGTCTGAACACTTCCACGTGAAAGACTTCCTGTCTTTAGAGAAAGGCAGCTTCCTGGAGTTTTTGGTGAACAACATTCAGGTAGTTCTCTCATTTTTGATTTACTTTAACTCTGCAAATCACAGGTATGGGACCAAATTAACAAAGCAAAAGAATTTGCGGTCATAATAAGGAGATAACAAGTTGCACCAAATCATCCAAATTCAGTGTCTCTCATCTGGTTGTGTGCAGCTGCTGCAGGACACAGTGGGGTCCACCTTGATTCTGGGCAGCAGCATGGAGCGAGCCGGCAGTGGCTTCAGACCCTCCAAACAAGATGTTTTTGAGTTCATCAAACAGTGCGGCGACGTAGCCTCCACTGATCCAGATGAAGTGAGTCATAAAAACAGACACAGATACAGCAACCTTTTTTCACAGTAGATGTTCTAAAACTACACTGCAACTGTGTTTCCTCAGCTCTCCTACATTGAGTCAGCACTGAGGTCTCACTATGGGGTCCGGGACAGTCGTGACTTGGGGCATGGTCCTCTGCACAGACTGGCTGACCTGGTCCAACGCCAAAAAGCACTGGGTGGAGGAGGACTGAGCCCAGTCTGCTATGAATCAGCCCTGTTTGCTAAACAAGGCAAATCAAGGTTAGAAGCCTATCACCAGACAGACAGAAATGCACCTCAGTATATGGGAAGGATTTGTAATGTTATGCTTTTCCTTATGTTTATTGTATATCTGTAAGAGTGGTGGAGGCAAAAACTCAGGCTTTGTTTGTTTTTTTACTTCTGGCACGGTGTGTCAGTGAGAGGCTCCACCCACCTGCTGTTCAAACCTTCTGTTTGTGAGGAGAAGCTAATTAGAAGAGGTTAGCTAAAAGGGACAGCAGCCTTAAATGGAGACATGGTGAAATGGCTTGATTCAGACACACTGTACCAAGGCTTAGTATTAAGATAAATAAGGATTGCTATGAACTCTGAATCAAACAAAGCCGCTCTGCCTGGACATGTAGAGTCCAACAATAAATATGTAGAGCTGGAAGTGAGCATGCTAGGTCCCCTTTAAAATGAGAAAACCTTATGGGAGGATGAATAACTTAAAGATAAACTCCCCATCATTTGACAGGTCCAGTTTTCATGTCAGTTGCCTTTATTCTTCTGTCTTTCACATCCATGAACAGTGCTGAAGGTGGATTTGAGTCAGTGGGTCGGCTTGGTGAAATGTCCAAGGATCAGGCCCTGGCCAGCTTGCTCTCCTGCCCTCTGCTGGAGGATTTAAGTGAGTGGAGCCAGTGGGAGCTGATCTTTAAACCCCTTCACGGCTCCCTCAAGGAATTCATTGAAAAAAATGCAGGTAGGCACGAGGCATATTGCTTTGAACATGACCATTTTTAGACTTTTTAAACTCAACTAAATGTGATGTATGGGGTGGCTGTAGCTCAGGAGATATAGCAGGTCATACTTGCTGAGCTACAGCATACCGTATTCCTGAGTCAGCTAACTCAGGCATGTTGTAGAAAGCACTTTGAGTGCTTAAATGTAACTTAACCATATACAAGGTGTCCCATTTCCCATAAACCAGTGATCGGCGTAAAATGAGTTGATAAAACGGTACGTCGTTCAGTGATACGGTATATGTGTAGACTGAATCCAGAATGAATCCTTGGTAATATAGAGTGCATTATTTTTACCTTCTGCCATTCAGTTCAGCTAATTATGCACAAACAAAGCCTTGTTTCGATTTAAAGATATAAATAAAAAATGTTTGTTTCTGCTGTCAAAAAGTGCCAAACGTGTGTAGAAATCATGTTTGATTATCACATTAAGTCCACAAGAGGGCAGTCGATACAAGGTGAGACGTAACTAACCGTACCAGTGCACTCATTTCAACATAAACATGACTACACACTGTAAAATAAAAGATGATTAGATTAAGTTACATACTTTAAAATAAATGTGGAAGACACAGAGTGAGCACTGCTGTGACTGCAACAACAAGTGTAGCTGAAAACTGCAGCAGTGCCACACACAGCTGCTCCCACTTTTACGGCTGTGCTGCAGTTGGGTCCTGCACTTTGAGCTCCTGCAAGCTCTTACTAAGATAAATATAACCTTATTTGTTGAAGGCCTTAGTTTGCATATTCTAAGTTTTAACATTAAAGGACAGGATGACCACCACTGTGTCTCACATTGCACAGAGAAACATTTATCCTTTCACCTTTTGGTTTGGTTTTTCCACTTTAGCTTTTGAAGATGTTTAATTGTAGTTTAGTCAGTTGTTAATTTTTATTAGACATTTGTAGTGTTATTATATGGAGAATAAATGCCAGAGATCAGTATGGATATTAGAATAAAAAAAAGAGAACATTATGAAAGCAATTGACTCACATTCATTCAGACATCCAAAGTCTCAATAAGCACGTCCGTTACAGCCTCATCAGAAGAGCTGTGATAAAGTATTTACCAAATTAACAAGGACTTTGCAAAACCATTACTGTTAGTTACTTTGCTACTTTGTTTTATTTTAGTTAATAAAAATGCTTTTCTAGTTTTGGTTCGCAGTTATTTTTAGTTAACTAAATCACATTTCTTAAGACATATAGAATCTAGTGTCTCTTTTATTGTTTAGTGTTGGAACAGTTAAAAAAGCCAGCAACCTCGAAAGCAAATTTTAGATAACTGAGTACTAATTTGATTACATCATCTTTTCATGATGTTTTCATTTCAGAATTTGAATGAAAATGGGATGAGTTGAATTTAAAAAAAACAGAAGCTGAATAAAAACAACAGAAGTTGAAAAACACAGAAGAGAAATATTTCAGAATTCCGAATTCTGAGAAAAAAATAATTCAGAATTTGAATTAAAAACAACAGAAGTTGATTGCGGAAAAGAAAAAGAAGACGTGCCCATTTGTATTTTTCCTAGTTGCCGTAATCCTCTTCCATACCGAGACACATAAGCTGTCTGCATCATTTGGGTATTCAGGCTTTGATAATTAAATTTGATGTGTCCTCTTGAGCAATTAGCAGTAATACAAAGGCATCAACAACTAATGGGTGATTTCATGTTTTACTTACTGCACAGGTAATACAGGCCTAGCAGCATTAGAGGTCACCCCCGGTGTGCTGTTTAGGGTCACCACAGACACAGGAGACAAGCACTTCTCTAGTGCCACTACGGCCCTCGATCCTGTGGGAACAGCTGGCCACCTTGTGTCCATGGTGGTAGCTGACGGAATAGTTAATGCTCCCATAGCCCTCCTGAGCAACCACATGCAAAGCTCTCTGGCAGCAGCTGTGGCTAAAGAAGGTAGGTATTTAACAGGATAGATGATGGAAAATCATTTTGCTCCATAGAAAAGAGTAAAGCACAACTGGACTAACAGAATTTGTGTCGTTTAGATTTGTCCATGGCTGAGGAGGATGTGTCATGTTACGACAAAGTTGCCAAGTTCCTCCTGGAGTGTTTCACACGAATCCCCACCAGAACCTGTCAGGCTCTTCTGCTGCAGGTCAGGAGTGGATGCTGAAAAATGCATCTCATGTCTTCTGCAGAAGGCTAGAAATTCAACATCTGATATGTTATATATTTATATCCAACTGAAATCTAGTTGATGTTTTGATTAGTTTGTGCTCTTTGGCACAACATAAACCCTTGATCATATTTAGTGTTATTGGACATCGATGCTGGCACTATGTGTTGATGATTCCAGTAAACAGCTTTCAACCAACAAAAAGGGAACATGTGACAACATTTCAGTGTGTCCTGGAACACATGAGTGGGCAGCTTTAGCCTCTGAATTTAGTTTGTTCAGCTAAATCGCTGAAGAGGAGGCTGTTATTCAGTTGTCATGCCAACCACAGACTTAGATGGCTTGTTGGACATCTCAGAGCTAAAGCTCTCTCAAGTTGTCTGCAACATCTTGTCTCTTTTTGCTTTGCAACAATTTGTACAATACAATGTACATAACAAATATGTGTAATCAAACATGTCATGTGCATTTAAAATTCTGGCATTTATGTTCTTCCAGGTGTTTTTGGAGCCCTTCTCCCGTGTCCTGGGCCAGGCCAAATCTAAACGGGTCCTGATGACCGTGGCTCAGTCGGAGCCGAGGTACATGAACTGTCTGCATCGTTTGGGCATCCTTCTAGGCATCCCAGACTGGATCAAAGACTACGAGAAAAAGCTGAACCCACCTCAAAGCCAGAGCTGTAACACATACTCAGCACCTGTGGACCAAGCCAAGGTCAGAACACAAGCGAGGGAATCTATAAATGTAGCTTATACATTGCACTGGAATTGAAGAGTCCTTTTTGTCAGTGACATATATCAGCACAACATCAATCCACAAAGTTATGGACTATGTATTTAGAGTATACTGGAATCTCACTGCTGCTCAAATAACATAAAAAATGGCATGCGGTATATGATAGCTGAGTTGTAAAGTAAGCAGTAATAGTAAGAGAAAAACACAAAAAAGGGGAAAAAAGCAACATATAAGAACTGGTTCTAGTGGAAAGTCTGCTTTTTTTAAGGGTATAATGCCAAAGACCTGCTGCCACGACAAAGCAGCAATGTTTAAACATTTTTATTGTGCAAAAGGAACTCTTGAGGTTCAGAATTGAGACTTATTATCACTAGATATAGGAGATATCTATATTTTCTTCTGCATCAGAGACTTCTTAAAGGGCAGATGTAAACTGCTGGATAGCTAACGTTTGAATAGAATGTATATAAAATAGGTCCCGTGAGCCAAAAACCTGGATTTCTAGACATTTTTTCTCCACTCTTGACTCTTGTATGATTTCTAGGACAGAGTCACGTCAAGAAAAAAAAATTAGTTAATCATTTTCAAAATGAATTTGAAATTCCAGATTAAACACTAAAATGTATTTAGAGAAAAAGGTTGAAATGTGGAGATTACTGCATCTACATATAACCCTCTACAAAATGCACTGTTAAACAAACTGATCAGCCAACTTGTACATACATCGTCTTGGTTGCACATCCATAACTATCATAACTGCATCTGTCCATTACCAGGCTGTTCATTTTGTACAAATCCACTCTCCCACATTCGTGTGTTTTTCTGTTTTTCTGCATCCTTATTCTCATCACACAATATGTTTACGTTCTGAAGAGAAATCATTTCCTTCCTTGTTACTGAAAACGATTCTGAAGTTTGATTTTACTCCCAGGGCAGCTGTGGCAGTTTGTATTGAGACAACAACTGTAATCTCCACATTTCTACTTTTTTTTTTTTTTCGAAATACAATTTCGACCTTATTCTCAAAAAGGTCGATAATAATTTTTTTTCTTAACACGGCCCAAATACTTGTTCGTAGATTTCAGTGATATTCCTGATGCAAGTCATTTTAGGCACGCAACTCTGGCTGTTTGCACGTGAGCAGCCTCCTGGTGGTTTTATTAAAATTCTGCAGAGGGTAATTAGAAAATGTACAATTAAAGGGAAATCAGCTTGTTTCAGACAGTGGATTAACTGGACGGCTACACAAAGGCCCACTATTAAATTACTAAGGTTTATTTTGAACTTTGAATCATGCAGTATACAAATGTGGAGCTCCTCACAGATCCATTTTGCTGTGAGGAAACAGCGCTAACCAATGAGGTGCCATTAAGTCACATTGATCAGATTGATTGGTCAGTGACAGCACAGTAAATTTATTAATTAATTATTTGAATTGTGTGGAAAGTACAAAGCAGTAAAAATACAGAAATGTGAAGAAATGCTCAACAATGTTGTCTACTAGTTGTAATGTTGCACACTGTTGCTCAGCAGCATATTTCTGTTATTAACTTATTCTTCTTACCTTTCTTATGTCTTCAGTCTAATTTGACAGATTCTGAGTGCAGCAGTCTGTCAGCTCTCAACATGAGTGAAGATGACTTTCTTGAGGATAACATCATGGACAACAGCTTTGAATCCTCCCAGCTGTACCACAGCCCACACCAAGGTGATTGAAAGTGGCTCTCCACTGCAGGATTTTGAACTTTATTACTGTTTTCATACTGTGACAAATTATAATCTGCTTCCATTTTTGACATCTTTTACCAAATGTGTTCTTTAAGTCAACGATGAGCAAGACATAGAGGCTGAGGAGGAGGAAGAGGATGAAGAGCAGCTGTATGAGTTGGCCTCGGTGCCTAACGGAGAGATATCAGACGTCAGCAGCGACGCTGAAGGAGGCCAGGGCGAGGAACAGCTCAAAATGTCTGACGGAGATGAAAAGGAGGGTGACAGCTGTGAGTCCGAGGACACAATCCAGAGAGCCGTCATTGAAGACATCAGGTTTGTCACCTTTATCCATAACTGCTCTGTCCGTTTAAGTGTCATGATTTGGTTGTGGCTGCTCTGTCACTCTTTTTTGGTCTCCTCTTTCTCTCTGACAGGAAAAGTGAGTTTGGCATCGGAGTGAAACTGACAGCTGAAGGCCAGAAACTGATGCAGGTCCACCAGGAGCGACTGGGCCGCAGCTTAGACCGCCTCTCCACTGAACTCTACAGCAAGGACACACACTTTGTCCTGGAGCTCATTCAGGTAGAAATCTGAACGTGTTTATCAGAAGCTTCCAGGAGTTTCTCCATCCTGATTTCTTAGATTTTTTATATTTGTCACACTCTCAGGTTTCATATCATCAAACGTATTTTAAGATTATACGAAGATAACCCGAGTTAATACAATATGCAGTTTTTAAATCAAGATTATAGATCATAAAAACCCAGAACAACTTCTAAAGAAGTGCAGGCCTCACTTGTCTTGTCGCACTTGGGTAATACAGTATGGAAATCATCTGAAACACACCTGCAAGTCCACCTCTGATTGGCTAAAAAAGGCCAAAATGAAGGTTTTAGCGTTGCCTAGTTAAAGTCCTGAGTTAAATCCGATTGAGATGCTTTGACATGAGCTTAATGTTTGGAAATTAAAGCAATACTGTTAAGAGTGGGTAAATTTGGTGGATCTTAAAAATTGTCTGATGAACCGAAACGTGGCCGGTGTGACAAATAAGGAAAAATAAGAAATCAGGAAGGATAAAAATAGTTTTCAAAGATCTGTAAAACAAAAAACAGCAGTTTGATTGTGGGTCTAAAATTCTATGAAAGGAAACTTCTTTGCTTTAGTATTTTGATTTGAATTTTGTCCAATATCCTCCGAACTCTTTGTATTCCTTTCTTTCAGAATGCCGACGACAACAGTTACCCGGCAGAGCCTGGTGTTGTTCCAGCGCTGGCTTTTATGGTGGAGCGAGACTGTATCACTGTCCTCAACAATGAAACCGGCTTCCAGGAGAAGAACATTCGGGCTATTTGTGATGTAGGCCGCAGCACTAAGGGAAAACACAAATATGGATACATTGGTAACTCTTTCGTTCTTCCACCGTTACAACTGTGTAAAGGAATTTAAATTTTTTGTGTGTAGTGTTGGAGAACTTAAAACCACATAGACAAATGACGTTCTCCTGTTTTACTTCGTACAGGACAGAAGGGCATTGGCTTCAAGTCAGTGTTTAAGGTCACAGACTGTCCTGAGATTCATTCCAATGGCTTCCACTTGCACTTTGACAAGAACTGTGGCCCCATGGGATACATCCTCCCCCACTGGACTGAAGATACGAGGCCTCTGGATCCACAGCTGAGGGACATAAATCAGCACAGGTCAGATGACTTATTGATCCCAGTACCCTGAGAGTCGATCAGCTAAATTGAATTGATCTGTTACCAGTTTCAGTATTTACACCAGTGCTTTTCTTGGAGCTGTTTCTAAAAACAAACCTCTTATTTTAACTTTGGAGTTCAATATTACACAGTTGTGATAAACTACACTACAGAGTGCAGCTAAAACCCATCTTTACCGTCATCTCCCTACATACTTCATGTTTGTGAGATCCAAAGTAACAAACGGCATCTGCATTGTCAGCTTCTTGCTCAGGTCTGCTCATTTGTTGCCCTGTAATCTGTGGGGCTCTCAGTGGATCGCTGAAACGCTGACTGTGTCTGTGTGCATAAATTGGCACATTGTTTGTAGGTCAGCTGCTAAACGTTCCTCTGCTTTTTGCAAGCGTGGTCTCACGATAATTTGCCCTGCGTCAGAGTCTGACCCTCTTTGTTTATGTCCCCACTCTAGTATAAATAGTTGTATTCCTTGTTTATTGTTATAATATGGGTAATTTAGTTTGGTTATGGGGAAGCCAAAACATCTGTTTAACTTTATTAGCAGTCTGCTGCTCACATTAGACCCATGGTCTAATTTTTTGTCTTCTTCTCTTTTCAGCTGGACCACTAAGATCAGCCTTCCTCTCCGGACTGAGAGCCATCAGACCAGGAACCTGTTTCATGACGTGCACCCTTCGCTGCTGCTCTTCCTGCATCGACTACGCTCCATCACCATCTACAATCAGGTAAGTCAACAGCAAGCGCTTGCACATGTGTGTTTTTGCACATAAACCCACCTAAATGGATTAGGAATAAAAGACCTTGTTGCTACTGTATTTATTGTGTCTATGTGCAGAGTGAGAAGCGTTTCATGACGATGACTCGTAAAGATCTCAATCACAATGTGCTCGAGGTGGAACACTCGGAGGGTACCGAGCGCTGGCTAGTGGTCAAAACCACACTGAAGCCCAAGAAGGTGATGCACACAAGCTAACTCCCACAACTTTTCAGGCGCACATATCATATTTGGATTTCAGAACATTCCATCCCTCCTGGGGCATAAATAAAATCTGCTGTGGATTTGCATTTCTCTGATGTACTCCTGTAAATATGAGTGTTGATCGTTCTGCTCCTCAAATGTCTTTTCTCGGGTTTCCATCAGACTTTATGAAAACTTATTCACTGGATAGTATTTTCAAACACCACCGAGCTGATTTTAATGATCTGTCTGGCTGAAAGGGTTCAGTAATACCTGCTCTTACTCCTTCAGCTGTTTTCCTTCTTTTATTTCCCAGAGGCAGCGTCCTGTTACCTGCAGTTAGGTTATGTAAGAGAATGAGCAAAGCTGAGTGACAGAGGCTATTTGAGACACGCTGTGCTCTTGATTTTCTTCTCTTTTTTTCCAGTGGCCTCACTTTTTGCAAACCCATTTGTGCAAGAAGTCAGCCTGTTAGCAAGTTGTTGGCTCTGTTGTGACATTGATTTGTGCCTCCTTTAGATCAAAGAGGATGTAGAGTCGACCGAGCTCGCTCTGGCTTTCCAGCTTGGCAGCGACTCCACAGGAAGTAACATTGTGTGCCAGCCTCAGAAGCAGCCCGTGTTTGCTTACCTGCCCCTTCGCAGTTTTGGCTTCCGTTTTATCATCCAAGGTGAGAGTGGAGATGAGAGCAGTTTATTCACGGGCGCCGTTGGGTGAAGAACAAGTGCAGTCAATAACTGATGTCCGTTTCTTGTTTAGGTGATTTTGACATCCCTTCTTCTCGTGAAGATGTTGACAGAGACAGCTCCTGGAACCAGTGGCTCCGGTCTGAAATAGCACAGCTCTTCCTCCAGGCCATGGATGTCTTCACTGTAAGACATAGCTGCAGAAATAGAGAACAATAACCAAGAAAGTGCAATATTATATGATACATGGAATGTGTATGCACATTATGTTGCAGTATGAAATCATTAGAAACTAATATGCAAGTTGATTTAGAAAATATGATTTAAGGATCGTTTACTGTGACGTATCTGGGCAGGAGGATAAAATTTGAAAATTTGCTCAGTCATACTAACCAGAAATTATTAGCAGATACATTAAATCATTCTATTAGAAGAGAGCGTTAAAACTGCATATTTGATACATTACTGTGTAAAATAAATTCTGAGCACTGAAGTTTATGAAATCTGATAATATGCAGATTTGGTATGTAGCAGGAAATTACAGGTCTGTCTATTTCCAATAAAGGCTTGGTTCTTTTTGTAGCTGAGGTAACTAAAGAAAAAGTCTAGAACATAAAGTATTATTAGGCTAATATTAGATCTTGGTTGTGTCTCCGTCTGAAGAGAGCTTTTTCTTTTATGTCATATTCCATCTTCTCGTTGTTCCAGAATCACCCAGAGTTCAAGGGACTGAAGGGCCTGTGCCAGTTCCTTCAGTTTATCCCCCTGTCTGATGAGGTTTTGGACTTCTTCAAGCCTGTTGCCGGGCAGATCATTCAGCTGCTCAAGGGCAAATCCTTCCTGCCTACTCTCAGTTCAGGTATTATAAAACTAAACTAAAAACTAAAACTAGATGTGAAAAATGAAAGCAAGACCAACAATTTCTAATGCAGAGTGTGATACAGATTAACTCAATTTGGGAATATTTCTTGAATGAAAAAAGCTCAAATGAACCAAAGATTTCACTTCATTTAAAGTTAAAGCTGAGTCAAAAGGAACAAGAAATAACCTCAGAGTGTCCTAAAGAGGGAGCAGATCTAACATAAACAATAAGGTCCCCAAAATGGAACCCTGCGGCACACTGTAGGCAAGAGAAGTGGAACAGGACACAGAAAAGGATCATTCAGGCAGATATGAGGAGAATCAATCAACCAAAGCGGAGCCCGATACCAGCCCGAACCCAGTCTCTCAGGCTATCGACAAAACCTGGTGGTCAGAATTTAGTTTTTTACGAGTTTAGGTCAAAGTGTCACTTTAAAGAGGAGCTGTTTTAGTAAGATGAGCAATGCAAAAGCCAGACTGGATCACCCCAATACTGCATTTATCCAGAACATCTGTCAGCTCGTGAGCTACAAGCTTTTATAAAATGTTTGCAAGAGATAATAAACTGGAGATTAATGTGTAAGTGCTAAGAAGAAAAGATTCAAGGTTGGCTTTTTTTAAAAGTGGAAGATGACAGCATTCTTAGAATAAGCAAGGACTTGACTAGAGACCAGTGAAGCACTGATTACAGTTCGCATACAGACACAGACACGGGTAAACCTGTTTTAAACAAAGATGCAAGTAAAATGTTGAGTGAGCCAGAGGATATTTCCATTGAGTCAACACAAGTTTAACCAGCTCAGGTAAAGGTAAAAACGAAAAACCAAACAGGTTGAGCTGGGGTTAGACCAGAGCACAAACAGGAGCATGTCAAAGAAATATGAAAGATTATTTCTTCCCTGTAACACTGTAAACATTCCTCTGCTTTCTCTCTCAGATGGTAAGATTGTGTACAAGCTGCCCTCCCAGGTGGCCGTCTGTCAGGACCCTGTGATACGGGAAGTGATTGGTGGAGGTGAGCTGGAAAAGCATCTGTCTCTGTCCTATCTGCATCCGGATCTAAGCCCAGCACCGCCCACCTCCCTGCTCACTCACCTGGGAGTCCGATACCTGCGGGGAACGGATGTTACCATAGTAACCACAGCCATGGTCAAGGAGCTGATGACAGTGGGAGGTATCCATTCAGGTGTGTGCAGAGCAACACTGGCATCTCACAGTGAGGGCAATATGATGCTGCATAGTTATATTGTCATTATAATAAATGGCTAAACTTTAAATATTCCATTTTATTTCTTTTTCATTCAGTAGAAACAAACTGATGTTTTCTCTGCCTATGTAATGGCAAATCTGAACACCAGACTGTGTCATATGATTGTTGGGTTTTTCTCTGTATCTATGAAGCGCCTTGAGGCGACTTTTGTTGTGATTTGGCGCTATATGAATAAAATTGAATTGAATTGTGTTACTTTCAGATGCAGGTCTACATCAGCTGGCCAGGCTGCTGGTTTGTAACTTCCGAGCTCTGGAGCATGGATACGGAGAGGCAGATTCCATCCTGCAGACGCTCAGAGAGCTACCCATAATCCCTCTAGCTGACGGACGTGCGGTGGCACTAAGTGTGGAAGGAGTGTTCTTTCCAATGGAAGAGAGCAAGACCAAGAAAAAGAAAGCTCAAGCACAGACAGGTAATACTCTGACTTCATAACTCTATTAGTGGCAGTATGTAGTGGCTAAGAGGCTTGATCTGTGAAATGTGATCGGTGATTAAATTGCAAACTGATATCTTGATTATGTGTGTCCTTCTGAAATAACTTTGCCTTGCTTTAAGTCAAAGAATAGAATAGGAAAAGCCTAAAGTTTGGGGCTGAAAAGCGAAGCTTGCAGAAGTCCAAACAGCTTCACTTCCTCCAATGGCCACTAGAGGCTGCTCCAAAAGCAAGGCATTCCATTTTCTACTTTTGGCATAAAAACAGGCAGGCATTTTTACAGGCAGTTAAAAATAGCACTTGCTTTCTTAAAAGTTAATTTCAGCCCCTCTAACAACTGTGTGGGGGTTATTATTTTTTAATATAGAAAAGGTTAAACGATTCTTACACGATGTGCTTGAACATCATACACTACTAGAGGCAATAAATGAGGAAATGTGAGTTCTGCAGTGTGTGGAGCTGTTTATTTCATGTACTGTTACTTTGCTATAATTTGCAAATATGTGTCTCTGTGCACTTGTTAAATTAGCCTGTTAGCTGATAGCTTATCACTCCAAGCGCTGTTCTAAATACGATATCTTTGACTATACAAAAAAAAAAACTACATTGCACTGACCAAATACTAACAGCTTCAGCTTGAAATATGGAGTGAGTAAAAAAGTGGATGCTATTATGGTACTGACACAAGGACAAGCGCCTTTAGTTCCTAGCTGTATACCTAGCTTGTTTTCTTCTTTCAATGGTTGCTAAACAAATTTGCTAACATTAGCTGAGAACTTAGCCTTGCACACTCATATCCAAATATGGCAACTTCTGGCTCCTAAAACCAATGTGAAGAGTAAAAGGCTTTAAAAGTATAATCCACAAAGAAATAGGCAACCTCACAATGGCCACATCAGCTTGTGTTTTACATACATAAGTAAAACTAAAACTACTGCATATTTTAATACTGTTTCTTAACAGATGAATAGCTGCAGTATTGTGATAAAAAGACAGGCCCAGCATACAGTGTACAGCTGCATGTAGAATTAAAGAAGAATTGTGAAAGAGTCAGCAGCAATGTCTCTGTGTTTTTGCTGCTTTGGTGCAGATAATTGCTCTGCACCTGCAGAGAATTTATAGATACGCATGTGATGATTGCACTTTGCTAAAACAAGCGTGAAAAAAACAAAACAAAAAACAGTGAACCAGCAGTAGAGATGGAGAAAGGAAAGCAGTGAGAATATAGAACAGTACGCTTTCACAGGTTTTCAGTTTCTAAAAATGTAACAAACTGATGTAGGAGAAACAAAAACGGATAAATAAGTATCACCTTGTTGACGGTGAGAAGTGCACATGTAACACTCTCCATCTGTGCTCACAAACCTCAGCCAGGAAATCCTTGCAAAGCTGGAAATTGTTGTGGAGCTTCATAAACTGAGTAAAAAATAGCACAGTGCATTACCTGGTACATTTGAATCAAGGCACTTAAGTAAACAGACACGGTAACAGACTACAGAACACATTCAAACTTTCTTTTTTAATGTCTGAGTAGATATAGAAATGGCATAGGGGGAAAGACTCTGAGCTCTCGATCTGCGTCAGTAGCTTTGTCTTCTGTTTTCAAAGTCAGCAGACTCAGACATGCAGGTTAGCCAAGTAGGTGTATGACAAACTTGTACAGTCTGCAGATGAAGTTGACCTCTTTCCAAGAATAAGCAGGCATGTAGCCACTCAGGTCGGAGCACGCTCGCACAAGCATTGAGGAACGGCACCGGTGTTGTGTTGTGCGTCATCGTATTTGAAAATGGTACCCAAAGCAGACGTTTAGAATGGCGAGCATGAATAATGGATTTTCACACTTTGATGTAAGCATCCTGCCGCTGCAGCTTGCTGGCTTTAATAGATGTGCAGTCTAAGTGGTTTAGTGTTTCTTTAAGGAGCCAAAGTGCTCGTGTTCCCCTCTCCCTCTGCTGCCTTTGTCTTTCTCTGGAATCTGTGGCTCACATAAGCATCACCAATGTCTGTCTTTCAAAATTGCTTAGATTAGACAAATATCTTACTTTCCTTAGAAAGGGGGAGGGGAGCATTTAAAAGAATGACATCTGGCTTGCTAAGGATCAATTTATCAAGTTTATAGAAAATTCCACCATTGTTTTAAGACCAAAAAATATTACAAAATAGCTTTTTTGCACCAGATGTTTATTTGGGAGGCAGATCCATCATATTTATCTAGAACACAGCTGGTTGTGAGTCATTAAAAAATGAATGCAACAAAAAAACATATAAAGAGTAGATAGTACACTGGATCTGATAATCAATCGTGTTCCTTCCTATAGGTCAGCTGTTAGACACAGATTTCAGGTCAATACAGGGAAGTCGTTTCTAATAAAGCAGTTCTTCTCTGGATAAATCTTCCATTGTACCTGGGCTCCCATATTTCATCCAAACATAAACCTTTCCTGCCTTAAAGACCTCATGCTGCCCCTCTCACTTTTTGAAGGAAGATTTCCCTCGTGCTACTCGTGTCAGAACGTTTATTTTTCCACTCCTGCTCCTTGGTACGAATTGCCGTGTCGTTTCCAGAGAGAAACAGTTGCATCACATTAGAAGTCGCACAGCTGAACCTGTGCTGTTGGTAGATTTACCTCATCTGACCTGCTAATTTGTGCCGCTCTTGATGCATTGCATTGGTTGTTATTGAAATGAACTGGCTGCTTCTGTGTTGGTTAATTAGCATATAGGAACACTGTGGACAGTAATTCGCCTTGTGTAGTAAGTCTGACAGGAAGTGTGTGACCAGTGAGGTTTCAGATTTTAGGATTTGCTGCCAGAAGCATGGTCTTGCACGAGGACTAACAGTAAGGCTGGCTTTGATTTTGGGCATTGATCTGCCTCCTGTGGGTCGACTGCTTCATGTAAGAGCACTAAATCACCAGTGCACACCACCGGTGTTTGAGAACAATAAAGTTTGACAAATTCTTGGCTAGTGAAAAACATGATTTTGAGTGCAAGGCTCCTATTCATAATTGTGAAAAGCTTTTGTCACTGGAAACAGACTCAATAAAGAATGTTTGGAAAGTTGATGGGGAAATAATAAAAGTCAGAGTGAAATCTTTACTCTAGCTGGTTTTTCGGGTCAGTGATTGTAGATTAAATCAGCCTCGGTGCAGCATAAACCTCAGGCTCTGCTCAAAGGCGAGGTGAACAGAGATGAGTGTGATGGGTTTAGAGAGACAGCGAAGTTAAACACAGTGTTCTTCTGAAATATTGAGCAGCGCAGAGATCAGTGGGAAAGCGTTCCTTCAGATGCAAGCCTTAAAAGGAAGAAAAGTAGGTCACTGGAGGTCTTTACTTAAAGGTAGTTGCTGTGTTTTATTGTAGTATTGTGTTAAAAATTAAGACAGTGTATGAGTAATTCAACATTTACCAAGAATTGTGTATTTCCCAAATCCAGGACAAAATGAGACTAGATGCCTGTTCAGAAAAAACGTCTTCCACATTTAGCACTTTGCCACAACAGCAGTCTTCTGCCTCTCTTCACATCTGTTACAGGCGAGTCTCTGAAGGGCGAGTCTGTGAAATGAAATGAAATGAACTGGAGTGACACTTTCTAGAGTCTGATGAAAAGGTTCACTCAAAAGAACTCAACTTTAAACAGGGTGGTTATTATATAACATATAACCCTACAGTAAATGAGGAGCATGCAGTAGGTTTTGTTTTTGTGACCAGTTTGGTGATATAACCTGTACTTTTCTTCTCACAGGACCACTGGCTGCATTGTACAAGGATGTCAGTGTGGTTCACCCGTCCCTGCTGAGCTGTTTGGAGCCTTTGGAAAGTCAGCAGGTTCATGAGCTGCTCAGAAGACTTGGGGTTCACGAGCTAGAGCCTCAAGAGCTGCTGGAGCAGCACATCTACCCTACAATAAGGAACAACAAATGGAAGGTAACAAACACTGTAAATGAATATGAGAAAAAAAAAAAAGATCAGTGATCTTTTTTAAAAAAAAATTGGATGAATTTTCTTTCTTCTTTCTCTTATTTCTGTTTACCCTTTTCATTGAAGTCAAAGCCTACACCTGTGGTTGTGAGTTACTTGGTTTTCATCAAGCAGCACTCGTCCTCTAGCCAGGAGTACTCAGACACCGCAGTACCCGTCCTCACCTCCAGGGGTCTGCTGTGCCCATCCAATGAAAGGGTGCATTTCTCTGAAGAGTACGGAAACGTCAACTTACCATCGAAGCTGCCTGGTAAGGAGAATCCCACAGCTTTTATTAAAAGAAAGAATAACAGCTTGTGTTGGTGTAAGGCGCACTGCAAGCCACTTTGCAACCCAACTTCACATCAAATCATCCTTTTCATGATGTTTCCCACATAATCAATTAACACTGATTAAGTCTGCTGTCAATAATACCTGCTCTCTTCTCTGCTCGGGTCTTGCTGCTGCTCCCCTTGCCTGTGTGAAAGGGACAGCAACAGCCTTGCCACCAAATCTAAATATCAGTGTTCCTGTGACTATTCTTATAATATTCTAGTAACAAAGGCCCATGCATCACAGGTACCTTGTTTGTATGACTGAACAACTCATTTTAATCAGTTACATTTTCAGTTACCAGGTTCAGCATTTCTTTGTTGATATTCCTTCTGTAAACCTTTGTGTTGCTGACTGTTGTGTTTCCCTTTCACCAGGCTATGATTGGATCTTGCTGAGTCCCTGCTATGTGCAGACAGACGGTGATGTGGCAGGATGGAGAGAGCTGTTCAGTAAACTGGGAATCAAAGATGGTCTCATCATCTGCAAACAAAGACAAACACTCACTGCTACAGAACTGGTGAGGACGATATTCCTGAACTGTTACCTCAGCTAGAAAAGAATGACACACAGCTCACGCTGCACTGATCCAGTCAGATAGGCAGAAAAAGATCAGACAAAGGTCACGATGGCTCTGCATGTAAGCACAGGTGATAAAAGGCTATGGATGTGTTTTGTAAGGGCAAAATATTTAGTGGTTCCATGGACACCAGAGGAAGACCAGATTATATGTCTGCATCTGTGAGTCATCGTGATGAGTAAGGTAGTGATTAAAGGACGAAAAGACTAACAATTATGAGTCGCACCAGAACTAGGAAGATCAATGGCTGCTTTGAGGATAAGAAGAAAAACAGGTGGCTGCTGAGAAATGTCACTCAGGCATAGTCGGAGGTGTGCAGCTCACACATTCCTGACGCCTGTTTTAGACTGAGCCACAGCTACAGTGGAAAGTATGAGGATTTGTGATGATACTATCAGTCATGGTGTGACTGATACTACCTACATACAATGCTGGAAAATTGCGATAACATCATTCCTGTTTAAAAACACTGTATGCATCAGATGCTATTAACAAGTCATTACATTAAGGATTTTTTATGCTATTGTTAATGATGTTAAAGCAAAAGTAGGCTTTGCTCATTCTGTGGTTAGGGCCATGATAAGAAATCCTTCCAGAAGATCCATTTAGTAACTGTTCTAGAGCTGTTGGTTGTGTTATGCCGCCTATTAGCAGTAGAGTTTGCCCACTTGTTGTAGGATTGTGAATGTATAAATTATCTGACTCAAACGGCTAATTCAATTAAGTTCAATTCAGTTTTATTTGTACAGCGCCAAATCACACCAACAGTCACCTCAAGGCGCTTTATATTGTAAGGTAGTTGTAAGGTAGATGTATTATTGTAGACCCTACATTATAGGGCCTACAATAATTCATACAGAGAAAAAACAAACGATCATTTGATCCCCTATGAGCAAGCACTTTGGCAAAAGTGGGAAGGAAAAACTCCCTTTTAACAGGAAGAAACCTCTGGCAGAACCAGAACTGGACCTTGTGTTTTTTTGTCAGTTGAACAGTCAGAATCAAAAGTGATTCACAGTAGTTTTAAAACTGATTTATCTCATTAAGCCATTTATCAAGCAAGATAGCAGAAAAAAACTGTCTATGATTACTTTACTTGCAACTATAGGCAACCTGAAACACATAAATCTATCAGTCTTAACAACTGTTTGTTGGTGTCCTATACTGTAACTGTACAAAAAAAACTGGTTTTGGCTTTGTATGTGCCGCCAGCGATCAGTGTTCCTTGGACATGATCAGATTTCCTTCTTCTTCTTCTGGCTTTAGTAGATAACAACCTAAGAGAAGACACATTCAGTTTGCTACTGTACTCTTTATGGGCTATAAAGAAGCAAGCAATGCTTGCAGGACACCTCAGTTGATTTAACTTCAGATGGATTTGAACATTTAAAAGAGATGTCGATATCAGTGGTAAAGCTTACTTTTTTGCCATACTCCTCCACCAGGCCTCCAGCCCCTGGTCAGACGAAAGTGCAACGTGGCGCCAAGTCCCAGGGGAGGGCTATGTACTCGACGACTACCCGTGTGAGGAATTTCACGCTCTGGCCACAGCAGAACTGCCTGGCTCCCTCTTGTTGCAGCAGAGAATGGCTTTGCTAGAGCTGCTGGAGGCCAACTGGGAAACTGGGTAACAATCACACCATGAAACACACCATGTTCCCCCTCCTGTGTAATGTTTTTCCAGTGGATTTTGCCCAATTTCAGGAAACAAATGGTCAGACTAATGGGTTTGGGATTAGTCAGCATCAGGTGGCAATTCCTATTGTTTCTACTGTGGCCATTAAGTGATTACTGTGTTAGAGTGCAGACATTGTTGGGCATCCATCCGTCCATTTTCTTCCGCTTATTGAGTTCAGTGTTGTGGGGAGAATGGAGCTTATCTAGGGCGAGAGAAAGTACACTGTGGACAGGTCACCAGTCTGTCGCAGGGCTAAAGCATAGAGACAGACAACATTTATCCTTAGAATTACCCGTTAACCTAACCCCATGCATGTCTTTGGACTGTGGGAGGAAACCGAAATTCAGTGTAGTTTCATTTTATTTATAAAGCTCTAAATCACATCAACATTTGCCTAGATTTGCTTTGTACTGTGAAGTAAAGAGCCTACAATAATGCAAAGGAAAGCCTAACAATTAGATGACCCCCTATGAGCAAGCACTTGGTGAGAGTGGGGAGGAAAAACTCCCTTTAACAAGAAGAAACCTCCAAGAGAACCAGACTCAGGAAGGGGGGTGAGGGGAGGGAGACAGGACAAAAGACACACTATGGAAGAGAGCCGGAGATCAATACTAACTAATGATTAAATGCAGCGTGTCATATAAACATATAATGGAAAAAGTCGGGCCTCCTGGGAAGCCCCCAGCAGCTTAGGCCTATTACAGCATAACTAAGGGAGGATTCAGGGTCACCTGATCAGCCTTAAAGATAAACTTTTAAAAATGAAAGTTTTACACCTAATCTCAAAAGTAGAGAGTGGGTCTGTCTCCTGAATCCAAACTGCGAGCTGGCATTCTAGCATCCACAAGTAAACCTGCAGTCTCAGAGTCAAGTGCACCATTGGGTTTATATGGTGTTATGAAGTCTTTAATATAAAGTGGATTAAATAGCCTCTGTGTGTAAAAGGCCCCAGAATACATTGGAGCCCTGGACCTGTTGCTGTGAGGTGACAGGGCTGACCTCCCCAGCACCAGCAGTTCAAAATCATTTCTTCCTGAGGGAAAAAAGCAGTGACACACCGAGCTTTTGTTTGGGCTTGAGCTCACACAGGCATAACATTCGTAATCTGGATTTAGGTGCTTTTAGTGCGGTCCCATCTCATGAGTTCCTGTTATATTTGTGTGGGAACAGACAAGAGCAGTTTAGGTAAGGAGGT
This sequence comes from Maylandia zebra, assembly GCF_041146795.1. NCBI lineage: Eukaryota > Metazoa > Chordata > Actinopteri > Cichliformes > Cichlidae > Maylandia > Maylandia zebra. The sequence goes on along the minus strand of NC_135174.1, from coordinate 5,694,700 downwards.
CACCCAAACTCATGCCAGTGAGCAGCACACAGCTGAATTATTTCTCGTGTAGATTTTCGTACCAGCTGTTGCTATACATCACATTTCAATGAATAATTAAAGGATCCCAAAATTGTTTTTGCGTGTTAAAACTCATTTATCATTTAGACTTTGGCTGACTGCCAAGCACTACCCTATAGGTTTTAAATTACAGCTATTCGTTGTGCCTGTCTGTGTGTCTACTTTTGCTTTTTCTCCTTCGTTTGAATTATCAGCAGCTTCGTTTATGCTTGTAGTCCTTATCAACTGCACTGTTTTTAGATGGTGTGGCTCCCGAACAGTTCTCAAATGCATCACAGCAGTGTCATTTTCAGTTTCAAAACAGTGACCTTTGAAAAAAGGGACTAAAGCACATGAAATTGAAGGAATGAATAGTTAACAATTAATCTTTAAATCAAATTTCAAATACAGAATGAGTAAAAATAAATAAATAAATACTTAGTACTAATGTACTACATGTCCCTTATATATACCATACCATTCACTAGCTCTAGAAACTGGTGTAATTCTTTTCTTTTTCCTCCTATTTTAATCTGCTTTTTCTACTCTTTGCCCTGTATGATGTCAGTGAGTGGATAACCCTAATATGGTGATATCATTTCTGATCATGAAAGGGCAGCCAACCAGATGAAAGCTGGCTTAAATGCCGGGGAAGGGAGCAAAAACAGTTTATTTTAGAAAGTAGGTGAACAGAGGGGCTTCACCAAGGCCCAATGTAAGAAAAATCTGGATTTTTTGAATGATGAATTATCCAAAGTCAGTCTAGTAAAGTCCAAATGACTGGAAATTCGCATAGTAGGTCCACTTTAATAAAGAAAGTCAAATAGACTGGCATTTATAAATCACTTTTCTAGCCATGTTTACCTACTTATGCACTCATTCATGCAGTGCTTTATTCTATTCATTTTATGCTATACACACAATCTCACACACCTATGAATGTATCAGTTTAACATCACTTTAAGACAAGAAGCTCAGTTCACCTCAAACCATTAAAACAGTAAATAGACGGGTTCTTATATAGAGCTTTTCTACTCTATCTGAGCATTAAAAGCGCTTTACACAACTTGCCTCATTCACCCATATCTAACATTCACACATTCCAGTGGATTTTTCGGAGAGCAACTTGGGGTTAGTATCTTGCCCAAGGATATTTAGCACCCATAGGTGGGAGAATTCCCATAAAGGCATGTGGAAAATGCTTAAGCAACAATATCTACCTTCTACAGGGTAACAGGATGGGGAAAGTGTTCCACAGCATATATGAGATTGACTCAGAGAATACTATTTTTTAACTGGTATCTATTGCACTGATCAGGTTGGTGAAAATTTATCTGTATATTTATCTCACAATGCTGCTGAGAATGTAGTTCACACACTTCTGTCACTTTTCTGAGTCATTAAATCAGGACAGCTGGAGAATTGTCAGCCATGCACTGTAATGACCCCACATTAATGGTGTCGCGTGTCGTCTGTAACGTGTGGTGTTTTCAATCCACTGTAGAAGTGGGTTGAAAACATCTCAAACAGTCTCTTTCTCTGTCTCTTTCTTTCAGACATTGCTACTCTCAGTACCTCACAGCCCAGGTGATCGACAGTGATGGGCAACCAATCAAAAGCACCAAGTCTTCCTTCTACCATTCCTTGTGTCGTCTTGAATGGGTGCCAGCCTATCGCCCAAAACAAGGAGGCCAGCTGGACAGAAAGTACCTCTGTCCGAACTCTGTCTACCTGTCATCACCTGAAGTCACCAACTTGCTGGGGACCCATGTCGACTATGTGGACATTAGCTCCAGCGACTTCAGCAGAGCTCTTGGTAAAAATGTGTCTTTTACAGTGGCGATTACTTTTGTCCATTGCTATTCTTGTTGGTTGTCCTGTAAAGGAGTCTGTAACTGTGTTCCTGCTCTTGTAGGGATGAGAGAAACAATCTCAGTGGATGTTCTGATTAACTATCTGAAAACGTGGTCCATCAAACCAGAGGAAGATGTTCAGGAGCAAAGGCTCCCTGAGGATGAGGCAAAAAGGGGAACTTTCACTTCCACAATTCAGCACATCCACAACGTCTACACCTACCTGCAACAAAACTGTTCTCAGGGCAGCCTGAAGGAGCTCTTCCAGCATACACCTGCTGTGTTTATAGAGAACGAAAGGTACATTATCATCATTTTCAGCATACCTTTTCAGATTATTCTCAAAGTACCTGAAAACCACAAGCAGTACTTTGTTTCCTCAGGCGCAGTGATGACTGGTGCACTGGACGGTTCTACCACCTGAAAGAGGTGTGCTGGGGCGACCCAACAAACATGTTCCAGCGCTACAAAGAGCTCACACGTAAACCAGACAGCCCTGTCCGGGAGCCCAAAGTCCTGTTTCCTTTCTATCACCGTCTGGAAGACATGAAAGACTTCTTCGTCAGGGTAAGCTGCCCTACTAAAGAAGAAAAGAAACATAAGGTTTCTTTTTGTTTTCTTTTTTTTCCCTTTGATGTCACTGTCAGCTTTACTGTCAATCAGTAAAAGCACTGAATCAATACATGAGAATAATGCAGATTTGCTTCTGTTAAGCTAACAAGGAAGCAGGTTTTATTCAGCACAGTGAGATCAGTGTGAAGACAGATTGTGTAGCCATGCTCTGAGTTAGTTCTGAGGATACTGAATGGTATTTTGGTATGGATTCAATGCTTTAGTCATTTTTCAAAAAACAAAGCTCACATGATTTTTCTTTCTCGAAGTGTAAAATATGACCTACTGATTATCTGCAGAGAGGTTGTTTACTTCCCATCAGTCTGGGTGTCCATTGGTGTACTTAGCATTTGGGGTCAACCAGGTTTCCTGGTATAACTAAGATATCATTGTATACAAACTCAGATTAATTTTAAAAAGCCATTTAAAAGTCTTAAACTTTCTGTTACTGTTCTTGTGCTAGAATTGGCTGTAGGTCACCTAGAGGGTAGTTGTTGAAAAGGATTGTATGGTTGTATTGTGTTTGGGCTAGAAAGCCATTGGATTTTTATTTTTGAGTACTGCCTATAAAATTTCAGTGGGAATTTTCATCACAATTGTCTGCTTTATTGTAGATTTGTCTTCAGATTTCCTTAATAACTAAAGTAAAGCAGCTCCATTATTCCTACATAGCAAATACTGATTGTGCTAAGTAAAACTTTATTGGCTAGCTAGTTAGCCATTTAAACAATGGCTTGCTCTGAGCGATGGCTTGCTCTGACTATCGTCAGAGCGCTTGCTCATACAGCAGGGGTGCCTAGTGGTGCCATATGGGGCAACTAAAAACACTGGGGTGGCACACCAACAGAATCTCCAGATTTATTATGCTGTTGTCAAATTTAGGTTACTAGAAAAAATATGACAAAAAAGAGAGAAAGAAAATAATTATATGCCTAGTTAATTTCTTGCTATTAAAGATGATATCACTGAAAATAGGCAGTCAATGTCTCAAATCATTGTAGGGTGTCTTCCTTTCTCTTTTGCTCATGTGTATTAGAATTATTACCAACAGAGGACCATCTTGCCAAAGGGGGGAAGCAAATTTTAGGTGGCAGCCAGTGCTTGCCTTAGCCTCCCCTTGGTGACACCCCTGTCAGAGAGGATCATATGACTTTCGGGGTTTTCTCTGTTAGGGTCTTTACCTTACAATTAGAGCAGGGCGATATGGCCAAAAATATTTATCACGATATATATTTGAAAATTTGTGATAACGATATAACCGACGATATAATTGATGTGAGACAAAATACAACTCCACAACATTACTAGCGCAAAAAGACAACCTTCCATTTATTTTCACTTAAACAAGAAGCTGGTTTTTATGTACATTAAAGCTTCATAAAAATGTAACAGTGCAAATGCAAATTCCTTGCTGAAAGTTTAACCAAAAGGCATTTCCAGTAGAAATGGGCTGACATATCCTGAGCATAACCATGTATAATATCCACTGAAGTTAAAACGAGGTGCTTTGCAACATTAAACTGCAGTGTGCAGTATGTATTTTTCGGACCATAAGGTGCACGGGATTATAAGGCACATTAAAGGAAACAAAGCAGTCAGATAAATCAAACTTTATTAAACTCATTCTTCTTGCTTCCTCCACTTCTGTACCATTGATTCATTAATGTTGAATTCTCTGGCAGCTGCTCTATTCCCATGTTGTTGCAGTATATTAATGACTAACCTCGTATTGTGGATGGATTATCTCAGTTGTTCTCCTGACTGAAGTTTGGTCCGTTTACAGCATCCTGCCATGCGATTGCATTTGTCTCTAACCATGAAGAACCTTCACGTTAACTTTTATAAGTGGAAAAGTGTTAGCGTTCGTCCTCCAGCTTCACTGTTTATGTTATGCTAACATAGCTGTGTCGCTAGCGATCACGTAGCACATCATTATATACCAGCTAGCCCAACTTCAGTAACCCTACAAACGTCACTGCTGTTTAGTTTCCTGTCTTCATTTATGTTGGAAGTGATAGCAGAGCTGTACGTTTGATTTTTTTCAGAAATCTCTCCGTCAGAACATGCTATATCATGCTTAGGTAACTAGCGAAACTAGCGAGCTAACTTCCACTAGCTTCCTGCTAACTTCTAACTCTGTTAAATGTAATAACTTTTGTTTTCATGGATGCCTGGAAGTTAAACTTTATAGTTACACCTGGTAAAGCAGCAATGCTGATCGTTTTATTAAAGATGAAAGAATTTAGACAGTTTTTAACGCTCAGTGATGCTGCAGTGTTCGTTTGAACTGAAGTCAACGGAGTTTAGGACCCAGATTACTCCCAGATTTAAGAGCATCTTAGTCCGACAAATACGACAATAACAACGGCCGCTTGCATGTTCTGCAAAAAAATGTGCTTTGTTGTGTATCTGACGGACAAACACCAAACCAGTTCCACATCACTGAAGTTGCACCATTTTTACAAACCAATTCTGGTTCATCTGTTTCACTCAACAATCGGCCATGTGCGTATGAAAACAAAGGCACTGCGCATGCGCGTTTTACTCCCATTCTATCGCGATATTTCATTTTCCTATCGTTGCCTAACATTATACCGGTATTACCGTGAACGGTATAATATGGCCCAGCCCTACTTACAATTTAAAGCACCTTGAATGAATTGTGATTTGGCAATTTGATATAAATCAAATTGAGTTAAAAAAAAATAAAGGAGGACCGACTGTTAACAAAAATGCAGTACTATATACTAATAATAATACTAATACTAATTCAACTCTTTGTGTCTGCATTTCTTTCTCTCATGCATAGCTGCTGAATGTGGAAAACGACCCCAACATGAACCAGTATGTTGGCTTGTTGGAACTGATCTGTTCCTCCTTTCCCATACCAACTGCTGAAGTGCTACAGGATGTCTCGATACTCTATGCCAGACTTGGTAAGAACATTTAGATTGCCTTTCTTTCATTGACTCATACATTTGTTTACTGTTGATGTCCCATCTGCCAGGAGCTCATTATTTCCTGCTCAATATTCTCTCCATTGACTAGCTTGATTTGATACTTGATCCTTCTTCTGTTTTTCTTTACATAAAATATTTTAATGCAATGTCGTATTTGTTTTAACAGCTAAAAACTGTAAATCCAAAATGTCCGGAGACCAGGAAAGAATTCCTCAGTCCAAACTTAATCACAGTTACTGCTCCACTTTGAAAGGTGAGTCATGTATCTATTCCAAAAACAACGCACCTTTCTTTACTGGTTCACGCAGAATTTCTGTTGGAAATCCAGCATTATCTGCCATTTGTCAGTGTGCCGCATGCTTTAAATGCAGCTGGGATGAATTTGTTGCTGCAGCATTAAAGCATTTTGAACTTGGGACTGAAGACAGTCAGACTGCACTGTCTGGAGTGGGAATGTTTATATTTTTTACATTTAGCAATACTCTTGTAGTACCTGCGGAAAAATATTTATTCAGACTTAAAACAATATAAATACTCAGCAGATCCTTTGTGCAGAAAGCTGAATGTAAGCATCAGGTGAAAGATGTGACGCAAAGATATTGTGTGAGGTAAAAGACATGGGTGCATGTTAGTGTTCTTAAAATGATGGAAAGTTGTTATGGCAGTTTGGATCACCAGTATGGTCAGCAGTTACAACAGCATGTGTCAAAGTTAATAAAGCAGTCAATTAAAGTAAACCTTGGTGCAGATTGCTGCAACTTGCATCATAAATCATTAAAATATGAGCACACAGAGAACCAACTTAACAGTCAACATCGGGCAATTCTTTCTACTTTTGTATCTATATGATGCTGACCGCAGATATGTTTTATATGGTCAGCACAGAAGTCCCGCCCACCTGCCGGGCAACCAAAAGATGGTTGGCTTCAAATAAGTGGAAGGGAGATGAAATGCTAAATCGAAATCTGCATTTAGTGTGAACCTCTTACAACCAACCTGCAGTTTTTGTAGTACAATGAGAAAAAAAGTCATGCTAAATGTCTACAGCTTATTCTGTGTGTACCTTTGCTGTTTATGTGTTACGTGTCTGATTTATATGGTTGTGTGCATGTCTGATAGGGATGGTGTCTGATAAGAAGGTCTTCCCTACTAAGAATAACAACTGGGTGAGTCTGGCACATAAGCCTATGATCAGTGACAGCAAAGAGCTGGAGAAGATCTTCAAACCTCATAAGCAGGTGCGTCTGCTCAACCTGCCCCCACCAGAGAAGAAGACGGCGCTCAAGAACAAGACAGGAAACTCTGGTATAGTGCTTTTACATTTTTATTGTTTGTGTTAGAATAGACTGTGATTGATACTTTCATGATTTTTTTTCTCTTAATAGACGCGGCAGATCGAACTGCATTCAATGAGGAAGACAGACAACTGTTTCTGGACATCTGTGGTATTCGTCAGCTCTCCGAATGTGTCAAGAGTGAGCCTCTGACTGAGAACCTGAGGCCCTGTCCGTACATGCAGAGCCTGGTGCGCTGGATTGTTCCCTACGTTCAGAGGTTTCTCTATCACCATGACGAACTGAATGAAGTCTATTCAGAGCTGACTGAACAAAACATAGCAGGAAAAATCAAGCACCTCTCCTTTGCACAGGTAAGAGGATAAATCTGAAGGAACCCTAATTTGTCTTATTTTTTCCTCTTAAGAGTCTTCTTGTAGGTGCATCCACAACACCTAAAGCTCTGCAAGGAAGAAAGCATGAAAACAAAGACAACAAATATGCACTCCTTTGTTTCTGTCTGATTATTCACAGGTGGGCAAGCTATACATTCGCCACCAGCTGGATGTAGCTGACGATGAGGACCCTGTGATTGAGATCGTGGATGTCATCTGTCTGCTGAAGGATAAAAAAGAGCTTTACATCCAGAAAGATAATCTCTCAGCTGAGCTGGACATCTGCAGGTTTGTGTGTGATGGATGGTCTCAGAAATTAGTTTCTCCATCTAAATGATTCTTAAATGTCTTAATCATGTCTTAATCAGTGATGTTTTTCAACCTTCACTAAGTCAGGAAAAGTCTTGTAGAACAGTTCAGTGTTAAATGTTGGTGTCCAACTATTTTTCTATGAACTCCACAGAACTCTATTTTATTTTCCTTCGTTTTGCAGTTTTATGTGTAGTCATTAGAAAAATATTGAATTGAATTTGGAGGGAAACACAGAGTAGAACCTCATCATTATATGCATTACTATAGCATATTTACACGTTCTGTTCTAATTCAATTCAATTGAGTTCAGTTGTATTTATATAGCGCCAAATCACAACAACAGTCGCCTCAAGGCGCTTTAAGGTAAACCGTACAATAATTCATACAGGGAAAACTCCAACAATCATATGACCCCCTATGAGCAAGCACTTTGGCGACAGTGGGAAGGAAAAACTCCCTTTTAACAGGAAGAAACCTCCAGCAGTACCAGGCTCAGGGAGGGGCGGGGCCATCTGCTGGGGTGAGAGAAGGAAGACAGAATAAAAACATGCTGTGGAAGAGAGCGAGAGATAAATAAGTATGATTCAGTACAGAGAGGCCTATTAAGGAACTTTTACTAGGGACTAGTAAAAGCGCTATACAAATACAGGCCATTAACACATAGTGAGTGAGAAAGGTGACCGAAGAAGAAATATGCAATTCTGGATTTTGGATTTTTACTAAGTGATCAACAGTTTGTGGTGCAATTTGGACCAACCTGATGTAATTTAACAAAGCATCATTCACGTAATGTGTGTTCAGAACATGTGAACAGCTATTAAAGAAATACTAATATCAACAGAAACTATTAAGTTCTGCAAGCTCTGGCACTGAAGTTCTAGCCATTTTCCCCAGAGTGTTTCTCAGTGAGATATAAGTGAATTAATAAACCCTTTTATTATCAGATTATTTCTACAATTAATTTTTAATATGGCATCGAGTCTTAGCTGTCAGTTGAGATCCATGCATCCACATGATTTTATTAATATGATGAAGACTCATATTGATCTTTGCTGAATTTCAGAAGTCCTTCCCTCACATGCATTTAAGTCTCATAAAGAGAACATATCCTGAGTAAGCTGTTCATAGACTTACCCTGTACATGCTTTGGCATTTGTCTTACAGTAGCTTGCAATGCTGTGTGTGTTTCAGGGAGGTGGTGAAATTGTTTTGCACAGAGAGCAGCCACCAAAAGGAGCTGACACCTTTCCTTTTTGGCCTGATAACCTCGCGCAGTGTAAGTGATATATAATTCCTTCCAGCATCGATCACTAATCCACAACCAGTGAAAAGAGTCTTTAGTCATTTGCACTTTTTCATCCTGCCACTTGCACAAACTCACCACATAGCTGACCGTAGCGCCGGGTAACGGCCGTTTCCCTGGAGAGCAGTTGCATTTGCATTATTTGCCGACTCACAGAGCAGTGCAGCAGCAAAAGATGCTCAGATCTGGCCTCAGCTTTGATCCTGCTCCACTGATCATTCTCTTCTGGTTTTCCAGTAGAACAGAGCTGCATTATATAATCAGTTTTGACATCTGGATCAAATGTTTGATTTAGGTTCCATTTTGGGATTTTCCAAAGTCAATAAAATGAAATTCTTCAGTGTCTGATTAAAGGCTTTAATGATATGATCCTGTAGCGTAACATCCCTTTACACTGCAGTCAGACAGATATGAGAGGCTTAGGGGAAATCTGGCTCCTAACTTATTATATTCACTTATTACTTAGAGTATCCCAGGAAGTTGATGACTAGAAGTTCGTGTTAATTAGGACTTCGGAGTTTTACTGAGAATGTCTGTCGTTGCCACTGTTGGCAAGAGAATCTGAAAAGAGAGACCTCAGATCTAGTCAGCACTGGTCTTATTATGTAGTGATTTTATAAGGAGGAACAGGGAGAATCAGACAGATGATGAATGGATCAGACCTCTGTGTTCCTCCTAAATAACTCAAATGCAAGTCCCACAGGTCTTCCAGTGTGAATAAAATTATGAAATGCAGTTAGTTTTGTTCTTTGATACAAAACAAATGCTATATGCTGTCCAGGCAACAATAAACATGAAGCATGCGGACGTGCCAAAACTGCAGTACCTTCCATTTGAGGCAGGCTCCTAAGGCTTTGTCTGTACATTGCACCTGGTACAGTTTACGGATGCAGCTTGTTAGCTATGTTAGTTAGCTGTAGCAGTTACCTTAGCACTCCTGTGTCTCATCTGATTATGGTCATTTCTGGATGTAAAAAAAAGAACATGGCAACAGGCAAAATGTAAATGTTTTAGTTTTAAAATACAAAGTCCACAAACCACTGGTGATATCATGTTGCTACGTCCATCTTTTTTATACAGTCTGTCAACCTTGCCTAATATTATGTGTATGCCGTGTATACTATAATAACTACAATAACTATAATAAATACATATGCAGGACCCAAGAGCCCTGAAGAGATTACTTGCCAAAGAGGAAATCAGAGAGCTGCCCAGTGAGGAGGAACTGTGGGAGGTCCCAGAGCCTCACAAACCAGACATTCCCCCTGAAAGAGGTACAGAAGACACATGGTGGAAAAAACACACACACAGCCATCCTGTCTCACATGAAATGTTGGATTTACATAAATATCAGAACATATCTGTCAGTCAGGACAACAGTGACCCCCTAGGCCACAGAGGTAGTAACCTTTTGGAAAAACAGCGTAACCGATAGGTTATCGTTATGTTGATGGAATTTGATCGAACAGAATACTAAAGGTGAAAGTTGAAAAGTCAAAGCTTCCACTTGTTTCCATTAATTTATTCACCATAACAGACACATTAACTCTCAAAGCGAAATAGGTTTGATTAAAATAACAGTTTAATTGAACGTAGCATTGCTTGATGTCATTGCGATGGCTCTGTTTACACTCTTCTACACCTCTAATTGGCTATTTTCACACACACCATGCGATTTAAGCTGCTGTAACCTGGCCACACCTGTTGCACATCTGCAAGCTGCTTTGCAACCCAGCCAACTCCTATGTTTTTCTTTCATTTTGGCTTGTCTGCATGGGTCGGACTTGTCATTAACACCTGCTCTCCTACAACAGAGCCATAGTGCCAAAAATATATATCGGTAAATAAGGTTCTTTGTTACTCTATAGTGCTCCTCACTGATTTACTTACCTTTGTGAAATTGCAGAATGTTTGAAAAACAGCCTGAAAAATCCATGTGTTCAGCCCAGTGTTGTTGTGCATGAGAATCACAGTTTGATGCAGAATATCAGCTCAGTGCTACAACTGCAACACGAGCTGAATCCTAAAACTCACTGCTGCTTCCTCTCACGCTTCCATCTGCAGTTCCTCCAATTCTCTCTGTGACACTTGCCCCCATTTCCATTATCATTTCATAATATTCAAAGTGGTTTTCTTCGCAGTCTCAGCCTCACACAAACACTCTCCTTCGGCACACACACACACACAGTGCACATAACTGGTGTGTTTCTCGCATATGCTAATTCGAGTTTGTTCACTCTTGTGTGTGGTGACATAAAAGAGCAGCTGTTGCCAGGGCTCAAAGAGCAAGAGGAGCAGATCCCATACTGCAGCAGAGAGCACACACATACACACACATTTTACAAGGATTAATATGATCAAAGACTTTTTCATTACACATTTTGCTTTCATGGCACAACAGCTCTGAGACAGGCTCACACTGTGTATGATTGGTGTTTTATTTAAGGTTTCATTTCAATGTTTCCTTTATATTCTTTGGATTTAACTGAAACTATTATCCTCCAGTGCTGTCAAGGAGTTTCTCCTCCACCAGCTCCACAGTCGAGCCATCTCACCCTGGACAAGAGGACGGGGAACAGACGCTTGTCTGCTGGCCTCCTCGAGCACCAATACACAGCACAGGAGGCAGTCGAGCTGGTACTTAATGCAGATGCTCAGAGTAAAGAAAATTTTGTTTATATTAGCAGTATAAAAAGTGCATGTTTCATTTGTCACATTTGTCAGGAGGTCAGGAAGATAGCAAAGTGGTGGAGGCCGTCATGAAGATGTGGCCTCCTCCAGCTGGACCGAAAGAACAAGGCCTGGAGATGGAAGTCGCACCCAGAGGAAGCAGCCACGAAGGAAACCATCCACCCAGAAGCAGCAGCAGCACCAACAGACCTGCAGACCAACCCAGCCTTCAGAGGCTTCCCAGTCATCCAGAGCAAGCTAACACAACTGCTGCTGCTGCAAACACCAACACACCACCACCACCAGGTTTCACATTCAAGATCCTTAAAAACACAGATATTCGGTTCAGTTTTATTTATATAGCACCAAATCACAACAAATCACATCAAGGTGCTTTGTATTGTAAGGTAAAGATCGTACGATAATACAAAGAAAACCCCAGCAATCAAACAACCCCCTGTGAGCAAGCACATGGCGAAAAACTCCCCTTTAACAGGAAGAAACCTCCACTTGAATAATTAGATTCCTGCACCAGTTAACATTCTGATATCAGAGGTGACACTTCTCCATATTTATGCTGCAGCAGAATAAAAAGAGTTATTAACCTGCCTAATCTAGTAAACTTTCAGGTGGTTTAGTGATTTTGCCGCTGCAGGCGGATTTGTGGGTTTCCAGTATAGCGAGGGCCTCTGGATGAGAGATAACAGCTTAGGACTTTTTCGTTTTTCAGTCAATAGCAACAAATGCAACTAAATTTTATAGAACAAAACTGAAGCCAAAAATAAACACACTTCTGTTTACTAGAATCTGACACACAAGTGAGTCAGATTTTCACAAAAAACAAACAAAAAACATCACAGTTTTAAGATGGATTTGACTATTAGCAATTTATATTCAATTCAATTCAGTTTTATTTATACAGCACCAAATCACAACAACAGTCGTCTCAAGGTGCTTTATATTGTAAGGTAGACCCTACAATAATACATACAGAGAAAAACCCAACAATCATATGACCCCCTATGAGCAAGCACTGTGGCGAGAGTGGGAAGGAAAAACTCCCTTTTAACAGGAAGAAACCTCCATCTGCCGCGACTGGTTTGGCTGAGAGAAGGAAGACAGGAGATATATATGAAAATGATTTTCTTCTTCCTCTGCTCAGGCTGTTTGTGTTAGAAATGGACAAAGAATAAATGTGTGCAGCTTTAAGTGTTTTACCTTTGCAAAATTATATTTTCACCACAGGGCAGAATGGTAACACAGAACCGTCTTTCTCAGTTTGTGATAATCACAAGAAACTGAAAATACTTACAGAGAGGGAGAGACAGGTAGATTAAAAGATCGTCCACAATAAGTTAGTTTTATTGTCTTAACCAGCTGCATCTTGCATTATCAGTTAAGATGTTGATTTTAGCTTGTTAGTGAGCAAAGACACAACACTACAAACAGAAAGTTCTTGTGTAATTCTGCGTTGTGTCATTATTCCCAAACTGTTACAGCACATCCTGTAAAAACTAACGTTTTCCATTTGGTGTTGTCTGTCACCAACAGAGCGCCGTCAGCAGAGTGAGACCACTCGGTCTGACACAGCTGAAGGTGGAGAGAAAAGCCTTGCAGCTCCCAGACCTCCACCGAGTCCTCCATCTGAACCACCTGCTGAGACAGCCAGCAGCCAGCCCGTTCCAAACAGCCTGTAGGCTTCTTCTCCTCTTCCCAAATATGTAAAATATTCAGAAAATGTTGATTTTCACTCTTACTGAGTATGTATTTCTAATCTCTCTCCTTTGTCTCTCTCTGTCAGTGCTGTACCTGAGGCTGTGGTGCTTTCTAGTACTTTCCAGGGGACTGCAGCAGCTGCTGCAGAGATCCGTCCTCCTCTGAACCTGGACTTTCCTCACTGGAACAAAACCAAGGCCACACTTGAAGACATGGAGCTCACCTGCCAGAGACCCACCACCGTCAGTATACCGACTGCAAGCTTTGGTTTCCTAGTCGCTGGTTATCAAGTCTTTCCTAATAGCTCCTCTGTTTTGTAGGTGGTCTTATCAGAAGACGAGATAGATGTGGCAGCGATCGGCGAATGGGGGGAGCAGCTGGTCAACTCCTTCCTGTGCCACTGGAGAGATAGCAGCGACCCTGGACGACCCACGCACGTCATGTGGTGCAATCAGAGCGGGGAGACCGGTCAGCCATACGACTTTAAGCTCACCTTCGGATCCACAGGAGAGCCTGAGGTGGTGTATGTGGAGGTGAAGTCGACTATAAAGAAAGAGAAGTCATTTATCCACATGTCTGCCAACGAGCTGGACTTTGCACTGAAGGAGAAGGAACGATACCACATATACAGAGTGTACAGCACTGGAGATGCTCAGAACGTACGCCTTTGTCGGATTCAGAACCTAGCGCAGCATCTCCACACCAAAGACTTAGCTCTTTATCTGTTTGTGTAGTTCCTTTTAAAATCTGTGGAGATATTTGCACAAGTTGCCTAAAATAATTTTGTGTAATTTTTAATGTTTGTAGTAAATGCACTGATTTGAGTCCTTTTAGCTGTATATTGTGCCGTTTATGTTTAATGTATTGTATTTGCTTTTGAGCAAAAGATACATTTTGCTCCTTTTAATGTCAACTGTTTTCCATATTCAGTGAAGTTAAGCAATCTGCTAACCTTTTTTACTTTCTGTACCATTCCTTTATTCCTTTGAAATAATAAAAGTGTGTCTATTGAAGAGTTTCTTTTATTGAATTTCAAGGTACTTTATATGTTTACATGACGAGAAACCCATCATCCAATGTTCCCCTATAAGCAAACACTTGGTGACCATGGGGAGGAAGAACTCCCTTTTATCAAGTGACCTCAAGTGGAAGGTGAAGGACAAGAAAGGAGGATGCAAAGAGGAGCATAGTGAGGCTATGAACACCAAAGAGGATTAAACAGAAACTACAGGAGAGAGAAGACAAACCTTAATGACTCACAGTAGTATATTATATGTTTGAGGAGGGAAAAGAGGCGAGTGAAGGGTAAGTGCATCAGAATAAAACATTAATTTGTACAGCACTTTGCAAAACAGTTACAACGTGCTTAAAATAGTTCAGCCAAAAGAAAGTGCTCATTGTGTCAAAATAAAGCTCAAAGATCACAACCAGACTAGGGGCATAATACTTAATGTTGGACGACAGATTTCCATGTTTTTCCAAGCCACTGGCCACCTTTGGGTCAGACAAATAACTGGAGACTTGATATTTGGAATCACTGAGCTAAAAGATCTTTTGTGACACCCATCACGTAACATCAGGCAAAGTCCCCCAGCAGTCTGACCCTGTGCTAAGGGATGGTTCATGGTCACCTGATCCAGCCCAAACTCTGAGCTTTATCAAAAAGGAAAGTTTGAAGTGTAATCTTGGAAGAAAAGAGGACATCTCTGTTTCCCAAATCCAAACCGGAAGCTGGTTAGAAACTCGGAACCACAAGTAAGCCAACAGTGTGAACTTAACAGGGCGGCAACAAAGAAGCACTAATATGAGGAAAATACAACCTCTCGTTATTTGTTTCTGGTACATGTTAGTAACTGTGATTCGGCATTTTTGGCCAACTGAAGACTTTTCAAGGAACTTTTAGAACAGCCTGAATTACAGTTGGAATTACAGTAGTCCAGCCTTAAAGTAATATGGCTGCCTCTACCTAAGCCAGTTCTGGTTTTGAGCTCACCTCTCAAATTCATTCTGATATAGTTAGAAGTCTGACTAAGCCCTGATATTCTGTCTAGTTCAACCATTACTGCAAAGGGAAGCTAATGAAATCCCCGCCTGCTACGGTGGTCTTTGGACCCCCTCTTTGACAGCCACACCCTGTGTAGCTTCTGTAGGACAGTAATATCTCCAAAGCAGGACACTTATTAGGCATGTGAGGAGTGCTAGTGGAGAGATCAGAAACAGCCTGGGGAAACGGCACCTCCCTATTTTCATCTCATGATGCAACCTTATGGTAACCAGAGGGCTGTTTCCTGCAAAGAATCAGTCACGGGGAGCACTGAGGCACAAAATGTACAAAATAAATCAATAGTAGAGGGTTATTCCTGTAAAGGAGCAAAGGGGTCCTGAAATGATTTGTCTACAATCCTTTGCAGCATTTTACATTCTGTTGGAGGGCCAATAAAGTATTTTGAGTGTTGTCATTATATCGTGCAGCACAGAGCTGAATATTGTGCTGATGTTTTGTGATATGAGGCCACAGGCATGAGTCAAAAAGGAGATGACTAGCAGGTGATGTTTGTTTTCGTAAACAACACATTGATATTAGAAGTGGGACTCTTCTTGCACTGCATAGCTGCCCCCCTCTGTACTGGACTCATGCTGCATTCATGTGTAGCTTGTAAACTCAACATTCAGTTGTTTTTGTGGTTGCTGTTCAGAATCAGAATCAGAATCAGAATGGGTTTATTGCCAGATGTTGAGGTTTACAACATTAGGAAATTGCTGCGGTGCTTCAGTGCAGACAATAAGAATTAAAGTGCTATGTAGAAAGAAAGATATGTGCATGAGATATACATGAGATATATACATGAGAATAAGAATTATGAGTGCTACATAGAAAGATATATACATGAGTGCAGGTGGTGATCAGTGCCAAACATGGAATGATGCAGTGAACACAGCGTAGGGTCATGTGTTAGTGGCGGGGACAATCATGTGGTTATTGTTCATGTGTCCAACAGCAGAGGGGAAGAAACTGTTCTTGTGGCGAGAGGTTCTGGTGCGAATGGACCGGAGCCTCCTGCCTGAGGGGAGCAGGTCAAACAGACTGTGTCCAGGGTGAGAAGGGTCAGCTGAGATCCGGGCTGCACGCCGCAGTGTCCTGGAGGTGTACAGGTCCTGCAGAGATGGGAGTCTGCAGCCAATCACCTTCTCAGCAGAGCGCACAACACGCTGCAGTCTCTGTTTGTCCCTGATAGTGGCTCCAGCGTACCACACGGTGATGGAGGAGGTGAGGATGGACTCGATTGCAGTGTAGAACTGCATCATCGTCCGTGTTGGCAGGTTGAATTTCTTCAGCTGCCTCAGGAAGTACATCCTCTGCTGGGCTTTCTTGATGACGGAGGTGATGGTGGGCTCCCACTTCAGGTCCTGGGTGATGGTGGTACCCAGGAAGCGGAATCAGTCCACAGAGGTGATGGGGGTGTCAGTCAGGATGATGGGGGGGAGTGGGGCTGTGTGCTTCCTGAAGTCCACAATAATCTCCACTGTCTTCTGGGCATTCAGCACCAGGTTGTTGTAAGCTAAAGCATGGGGCATACTGCCACTTGGATCTCAGCAAAATACCATTTAGATCTGTATCAGACTCCAGACTTGTTTTTAAAGATAGAATCCATAAGACAAATAATACTGTCACGGTTTAAGTTATATTCTTTGATTTATTGTTTTTCATGGGTTTGGTTTTCTTTATTGTTTTCTGCTTGTGTTACTTTTATAGTTTCTAGTTCACTGTATCTTCCCTCTGTTCCACGTTTACTTACTCTCGTCTCCGTGTTTCATGTTCCCTTTGTTCCCCTTATCAGTCACGTCTCCACTTCACAGTGTCTAGTCTGCGTCTTTGTGAAGGTTTCATGTTTCCTGTTTTATTTTGATAGTTCCTTGTCCTGTGTTCAGTGCATTCAGGTTTGTTTCCTCCCTGTCTTGTTATGTCAGATTAGACCTAGCTGTGTTTCCCTCCTGTTTCCCATTCCCTCGTTACTCCCTTGTGTGTTTAAGCCCTGTGTTGTCCTCTGTCCGTTGTTGCATTGTACCATCCCATGTGCTGTAAGTTTCGCTGTGCTTCTGGTTTCTATCATTCTTAGTTCTGTGCGCCTTATTTTCTAGTGATTCTAGTTTCCATGTTCAGGGTTTTGGTTTGTTTTTTGTAAAGTTACTTTATGGAGGATTTTTCTCAGCGAGTAAAGCTGCTGCTTTAAGTTTACGTTCCGTGTACGAGTCCTGCATTTGGGTCCATCCTGCCTGCCACACATGACAAATACTAAGCGGAGTTTTCTTTTATAATTTGCTGTCCACATGATGAAATTAGTCTTGGAATGAAATGCTACACATGGATAGCCACCACCATAGTAATAGCAACATATGGACCTTGGAAATTGATCACTCGAGAACAAAACAAGTATTTGCAGAATCACTAATATGTGTACAAACAAAGCTGAAGCTGCAATGGCCAGAACTAGATAGCATTATGAATTTGGTAATAAGACTGGCAAACTACAGCAGATATTTAGAAAACCCAAAAGATATAAATCTGGAATTTAAAAACTAATATCAAGCCTTATATGAGACCGACTATGATAGTGACAGTACTGAAATAAAACAATTTCTAAGTGAATTACCTCTGCCAAAGATTAGCACAACAGATAAACACATATTGGAGAAAGAAACATCAGAGGATGAGTTTCTTCTCGCTGTTAAATTGTTACAAAACAAAAAAGCCCCAGGCCCTGATAGATTTCCGACTGAATACTTCAAGACTTAACAAAAATCTACTAACCCCTCTCACAAACACGATCAAGAATACTTTTCAAAAGGCGGCACTCCCTCGGTCTTTAGTGCCTGCAACAATAATATGACTTCCCAAACCTGGGAAGGATTAACAGAGGTAATTTTAGGCCCCTCAACCTCCTCGAGTCAGACTATAAGGTATTGCCTAATTTTTATAGCATTTCAAATAGAAAAAGTTATTTCTAAAATTATTCAAGCAGACCAAACAGATTTTGTTAAAAACAGGCAAGCAGCTGATAATGTTCGGAGGCTGTTTCATATAATTGAAACTTCTAAAATGAGAGCTTCCCTTGGTGATATTATCCATGGATGCTGAGCAGGCGTTCGACAGAACTGAACCTAGCTCTCTTTTTGAGACTAAGGGTCATGAATTTTGGGGACTCCTTTATTAGATCTGTTAAAAAGCTTTTCAATGGTCCCAGATCCTGGATTTTGACTAATGGAGTTCTGTCGGACGCCTTCACATTGTCCCGTGGTTGTAGGCACGGATGTCCAAGCTCGCCTGCCTTGTTTTACATAGTTACAGAGCCATTAAAGGTGGGATTTATTTTCATCTTTAAGGCTAATATCTTATAATTAGCATCACATAACTGTGTTTTATACTTTATTGCACACAGTTAAACATTGTAGAGTAGTATTAGAAGTAGGTGGCTATACTATAGTTTAGTATAGTAGTACAGTAGAGGAGCCCCCTTCTCTAAGGAATTTGAGGAGTGAAGGCACCAGAAGGTAAACATAGTCGTAACTGTCTGCCTTTCTCTTTATGCAGGTCTGACAGGAGGGTAAGAGGTGGTTGCCATGGTGATGGTTAAAGAGGCATCTCCAAATAAGGAGATGCCAAGAAAGTTGCGGAAGAAGAAACGTGAGCCAACATCAGACCTAAGCCCACCCTAAACTGTTTTGACCAATCACCTTAGTATCCTGTTTATCACACAAAATGAAAAGTGTTTACTTCCTAGGCGTGGCAGCCTTTGTCTCTGAGCCAGAGAGAGGAGGTCCATGGTGCCATGTAAAACTAGTTTGAAATTCTAACCGTTTTGTTTATAAATTGGGAAAACTTATAATAGGAGCATATTTGTCTTCTCTCTCATAAAAAACCCTACATTAGTCATTGCTATTTGTTCAAAATTCTCCATTACAGGCTTAAAAATAGGCACGAGGAGCATAAACTGGACTTTATGCAGATGATCTATTAGTATTTATAGCTCAACTGAACAATTCCTTTCCATTTTTTTCTTGCACGCCTCAAATCATACAGTGCAGTTTCAGGCTCTAAAATTAATTACACTAAGAGTGAAGCATTTCCAATTAACATGACAGAACAGATCAGATACTGCCTGGGTAGTTTCAAATACCTCGGTATAACTGCTTGTTCCTCACTTGACAGAATCTACCAAGAGAATTATATGTCATTAATTCATAAATCTAAAGCAGAGCTGCAGAGGTGGCTGGATTTTCTTCTCTCCTTAATTGGTAGAGTTAACACAATTAAAATGAGTCTTTTACCTAAATGCATCCACATGTACTTTCACTGTATTCCCTTAAAGGTACCAGCCTAATTTTTTAAAGAATTAAAAAAGGCAATATTTTTATTCTTATGGCGAAAAAGGTATGTGACCAGACTTCCCCTGTGGTGTGATTATTTACATCTTTGTTTTAGACTGAAAATAATTCCACGGGGAAGCTTTCAGTTAGAAAAATGTAATAAGAAAGCAATGCTTTAAGTCCCTACAAATATTGATCAGAACAGCTCACAACCCGGGGCCCTGATCTAAGAACTGGGTTAAGGGTTTCACTAGTCAGCTGCTAAGTTCCATCCATTTTCTTCCGCTTATGTGGGGCCGGGTCGCGGGGGCAGCAGCCCAAGCAGAGAAGCCCAGACCTCCCTCTCCCCAGCCATCTCCTCCAGCTTGTCCGGGGGAATACCAAAGCGTTCCCAGGATATAATCTCTCCAGCGTTTCCTGGGTCTGTCCCGGGGCCTCCTCCCCGTGGGGCATGCCCGGAAATGTCACCCAGGAGGCGCCCAGGGGGCATCCTTGTCAGGTGCCTGAACCACCTCAGCTGGCTCCTTTCGATGTGGAGGACCAGCTGCTCTACTCTGAGCCCCTCCCGAATGGCTGAACTTCTCACCCTATCTCTAAGAGAGAGGCCAGCCACACTTTTCTGAAGCCCATTTCCGCTGCTTGTATCAGCGATCTCGTTCTTTCGGTCACTACCCACAGCTCGTGGCCATAGTTGAGAACAGGGAGGTAGATCGACCAGTAAACTGAGAGCTTCGCTTTTACACTCAGCTCTCTCTTCACCACAACACTCGCTCCCTTCTCCCGTCACTCGTGAACAAGACCCAGAGATACTTAAACTCCTCCACTCGGGGCAGGAACTCGTCCCCAACCCAGAGTGGGCACTCCACCCTTTTCCAACTGAGGACCATGCCCTCAGATTTGGAGGTGCTAATTCTCATTCCCACCGCTTCACACTAGGCTGCGAAACGTTCCAAGGCGAGCTGGAGGCCATCACCCGAAGAAGCCAACAGAACCACATCATCTGCAAAAAGCAGAGATGAAATCCTGAGACCACCGCTCACCACTAGGTTCGACTAACGGACGAACACTCCTCTCCAGCACCCTGGCATAGACTTTCCTAGGGAGGCTGAGGAGTGTGATTCCCCTGTAGTTGGAAAACACCCTTTCTTAAAGATGGGGAACACCACCCCGGCCTGCCAGTCCAGGGTTACTGCCCCTGATCTCCACGCAACATTGTAGAGACGTGTCAACCAAGACGGCCCTACAACATCCAGAGCCTTCAGGAACTCGGGGTGGACCTCGTCCTCCCCAGGGGCTCTGCCACCAAGGGGTTGTTTAACTGCCTTGGTGACCTCGCCCCCAGAGATTGGTGGGTCATCCCCTTCGTCCCCAGACTCTGCTTCCACCACGGAAGACGTGCCAGTAGCTGCTAAGTTAAATGATAAAAAGTTGTTAACACTTTACTTTTGGACACACAGAAGTCGCCTTTTAAGTCTCACAATGGAAACAAGCCTTTCTGTTTTTCTATCTGGGCAGTATCCTTTGAAGGCATTTCATACATTTTCACTGCTATGCAGATGATGCCCAGCTATATCCATGAAGCCAGATGACACAATTAATTAAACTGCAGGAATGAGACACTAAAGACCTGGATGACCTATAATTTCCTGGATCTACACTACCAGTCAAAAGTTGCACACACCTTCTCATTTAAGTTTTTCTTTATTTTCATGACTATTTACATTGTATATTTTCACTAAAGGCATCAAAACCACGAACGAACACATATGGAATAATGCAGAATTTTATATTTTAGACTCTTGAAAATAGCTGCTCTTTGCTTTGATTACTGCTTTGCACACCTTTGACATTCTCTCAATGAGCTTCATGAGGTCGTCACCTAAAATGGTTTTCCATTAGTCCTGAAGGAGTTCCCAGAGATGCTGAGGACTTGTTGGCCCTTTTGCCTTCTCTCTTCACCCCAAACCATCTCGACTGGGTTTAGGTCAGGTGATTCTGGAGGCCAGGCCATCTTGCACACCACAGTTGTGAATAAATCCCCAACAGCATCACCACCAAAGCACCCCCACACCATCACACCTCCTCCTCCATGCTTCACAGTGGGAACCATGGATGTAGAGACCACCCGGTCACCTTTTCTGTGTCGCACAAAGACACGGCGAGTGGAACCGATGATCTCAAATTTGGATTCATCAGACCAAAGCACAGATTTCCACTGGTCTAATCTCCATTCCTTATGTTTCTTGGCCCAAACAAATCTGTTCGCTTGTTGCTTTTCCTTAGCAACAAGCAGTAGTGGTTTCTTAGCAGCTATATGACCATAAAGATCTGATTCATGCAGTCTCCTCTGAACAGTTGATGTAAAGATGTGTCTGCTACTGGAACTCTGTGTGGCATTTATCTGGTCGCTGACTTGCAATTTCTGAGGTTGGTGACTCGGATGAGTCGGATCAACAGCAGAGGTGACTCGTGGTCTTCCTTTCCTGGGGATGTCTTTATGTGAGCCAGTTTTTTGTGCACTAAAATCCCCCACAGTCCCGCGATGCATTGTCCTACAAAGCCAAGGCGAATGTTCCTCGTGTTTGAAAACAGCTGAGCAATTTCACTTCAGAGCAGGGACCACGGCAACCTGGTCCCAGGAGGACAAGAAGAAGCCTCCCATCTCCGTCTCGTCCCTCCACCAGGCTCGTCCATTCACAGCTCAGCTTGTGCTCCACCCTCGAGCTGTGCACCTCTGCCCTGCTGTCGATCACATGCGTTATTTCCCACTGTCGCCATTTCTGCTGTCAGGACTGGGTCGGCATCCTCACACGAGCCGTCTCACCTGACAATCGGGCGACAGGTCCTTCCTTCACACGCTTGGCTTCCACGCAGTCCTTCCTTTTCATATCTGGGCCTACCCTCTTCTTTATCATCAGGAAAGCTAAGGCTGCCTATAGGAGGAGGATTGAAGATCACTTTGCTGACAACGACCCCAAAAAAATGTGGCAGGGGATCAATCACATTACCAACTACAGAAGCAATAACCAGGCAACATCTGATGCCTCACTGGCTGAGGATCTAAACCGTTTCTTCGCCCGCTTTGAGACGACCAAGCCCTCAGCTGCCACACCACTTCCACCCGCCCCCAGCACTGGCACACTAACACTTAGGGAGCACCAAGTGAGGTGTGTTCTAAGGTCAGTGAATCCCAGGAAGGCGGCAGGTCCTGATGGAATACATGGAAAGGTTCTCAGAGCATGTGCTGACGAACTGACCGGAGTCTTCACTAAAATCTTCAACCTTTCCTTGTCATCAAACACCGTCCCGCCCTGCCTCAAAACCTCCACCATCATCCCCATCGCCAAGAAGACAGCTGTGGCCAGCCCAAATGACTACAGGCCTGTTGCAGTTACGCCTGTAGTGATGAAGTGCTTTGAGAGACTGGTCTGTCAGCACATCAGGGCCGGTCTGCCTCCCACTCTGGACCCCCACCAATTTGCCTACAGGACAAATCGTTCCACCGAGGACGCTATCACCATAGCGCTCCACACTGCGCTGAGTCACCTGGAGCACCGAGGAAGCTATGTGAGAATGCTCTTTCTGGACTTCAGCTCAGCATTCAATCATATCATCCCGGAGATCCTGGTCCAGAAACTGTCTCACCTGGGACTCTCCACCCCCATCTGCCTCTGGATCAAGGACTTCCTGACAAATAGACCACAGTCTGTCAGACTCGGCCCCCACCGGTCCAGCACCATCACACTCAGCACCGGGTCTCCACAAGGATGTGTTTTGAGTCCCCTCCTGTTTACGCTCTACACATCCGACTGCTCCCCTACCCATCTCTCAAACACCATCATAAAGTTCGCGGATGACACCACAGTGGTTGGACTCATCTCAAGGGGGGATGAGTCGGACTACAGAGATGAGGTCAACAGACTGACTGAGTGGTGTTCAGTTAACAACCTCCAACTGAACACCACGAAAACTAAAGAACTTATCTTGGACTTCAGGAAGGGCAGAGCAGACCCGGCCCCACTTTACATTCACGGGAGCTGTGTGGAGAGGGTACACTCCATGAGGTTTCTGGGCGTGCAGATATCTGATGACCTCTCCTGGACTGCAAATACTACGGCGGTGGTTAAAAAGGCCCAGCAGCGTCTCCACTTTCTGAGAGTGCTCAGGAGGAACAACCTGGAGGAGAGGCTGCTGGTGACATTTTACAGAGCCACCATAGAGAGCATCCTAACGTACGGCATAACAACATGGTATGCAGGGTGCTCAGCTGCGGACAGGAAAGTACTGCAGAGGGTCATCAACACAGCCCAGAAGATCACTGGCTGCTCTCTGCCCAGCCTGGAGGTCACTGCAAACTCTCGGTACCTCAGCAGAGCTGGCAATATCATCAAGGACCACTCTCACCCCAGCAACCAACTGTTTGAACTATTACCGTCAGGCCGACGGTACAGGTCACATAAAACCAGGACAAACAGATTCAGGGATAGCTTCTTTCCCAGAGCTATCACCGTAGTAAATAAGCACAAAAACAATTGAACCTATTCCATACCGTCACTGTCATTATATTATGCTGCTATTCATACTGTCATCATATTAATGCTGCTATCCTGTATATATTGTACATACTATTGTTTGAGTACTTACGATTGTTGTTGTTTTTTTGTACTTTTTATATTTTACATTTATATTTATTATTGAAACTTGCACCAAGGGAGTGGCACTCCAATTTCGTTGTACTCTGTACAATGACAATAAAGGCTATTCTATTCTATTCTATTCTATTCTATTCTATTCTATTCTATCAAGTCCATTTGACAGCTAGTAGGCCGCAGTGGATTAAAAAAAATATCATACAAAACACTAAAAATGTCCAATATAATCCAAAAAAGATCTACGCTCACAAATAATACCAGTTATAAAAGACAAATACAAATTTCCATTGTGTGATACACACTATCTCTAAAATTAGAAACATTCTGTCTCCAAGTGATTTAAATGTAACAATTTTACAATCTTTCTCCTCACATACAAAGTCTTGAATAACCAGGCCCATCTTTACCTCACAGTAACATATCACCCCAGAAGAGCAATTCACTCTCAGACTGCTCCCTTACCTTTGGTTCCTAGGGTATTTAAAAGTAGAATGGGAGGCAGAGCCTTCTGCTCTCAGGCCCCACTTCTGTGAAACCAGCTCCCAGTTTGGATTCAGGAGACAGGAACCCTCTCACCCTCGCCCTACTTTTAAGATTAGGCTTAAATTTTCCATTTTGATAAAGCTTACAGTTATGGATGGATCAGGTGACCTTGAATCCTCCCTTAGTTACACATCAATAGCTCTATGCTGCTGGAGGTTTCTCATGACACACTGAATGTTTCTTTTTCACCCTTTCTACACTCGCTATGTGTTTACAGTTTTTTCTGAATGCTTAAACCCTAACTGTGATTCCTGTAGCACAATCTCTAAAACTATTCAGACTTATAGCAAAACCACTCACTGAGTTTGCAAAACTAAAAGCACAAAAACTGCTTTGCACTCAGTTTGCAATTTTGTAACACACACTTTGCAAAACTGTAGGCACAATTCACTGCACAACACTCAATTACCAAATTTCCAACACACTCCTAGCAAAAGTATACACATGTATGGCTATCATTAACACTAATTTGCCAACTGTCTGGCACACTTTCACATGTGAAAACTTTTTTAGATAATTCGTTCACTTTGCAATCTGCCTAAGCACTATAATGCAGGTAAGCTGTGTGTGCGGAGTACAATGGAGGGAGCAGAAAGAGTGAGAAGAAGAGGAGGCCGAGGAAGAGGACGTGGAGGTGAAGAAGTAGGATGAAGAGGACGACAAGGACAAGGAGGAGCAAGAGGAAGATGAGGAGGGGGGAGAGGAAAATGAGGAGGGGGGAGAGGAAAATGAGGAGGGGGGAGAGGAAGATGAGGAGGGGGGAGAGGAAGGGTAGGAAGAGTAAGAAATAGAATTGCTGATGACATCAGAGCTACAATAGTGGACCATGTAATCAACCGTGGAATGACCCTGAGGGTAGCTGGCCAACGGGTTCAGCCTAACTCGAGCCGCTACACTGTAGCAAGCACCATAGGGACATCTTGAAATGAGAATCGGTTAGTACAGTCACTTCGCACAAAGATTTGTAGCACTGCCATATGCCAATGAGAAACACACCAATACCATTGATGTAAAAATACGGAAATTGTTACTTTACAGAATTGCTAGATGACCAGATGCTGGGGGCAGAGGAAGCATGTTCACTGCAGACCAAGTAACCCATATAGTCATTATGGCGATTGCAAATAATCCTATACTTGGAAATAAACACTTGTGTTTGTTTTGATGTGTGTGAATAAACACCAGTACTTGAAGTTTGGATTCCTCTATGCTTATGGATCTATGACAGAAGTATGAGCTCAAACTGACATAGCCTACCTTGTGCACAGAGAAAGCAAAAGCCAGATGTGTTTTGTATTCATACCATCAGTGTGCAGTTGGCGCATTGTGTGCTTAGTAGATGATGGCTTGTGTGTACTGTTTGATACGGAAACACCATTTTTATGAAGGTGTGAAGAGTTAGTCTAGCTGTGTTTGCTTTTGCAAGAGAACTACAATGTTTTGATTATTGGGTGACAGGTTTTCTTATTTGTGTGAAGAGTTTTGCAAAATTAGCCAATAGTTACAAAAAATGTGCTTAAGCAATCAGAAAAAACTGTAAGAAATAGAATTGCTGATGACATCAGAGCTACAATAGTGGACAATGTAATCAACCGTGGAATGACCCTGAGGGTAGCTGGCCAACGGGTCCAGCCTAACTCGAGCCGCTACACTGTAGCAAGTACCATAAGGACATCTTGAAATGAGAATCGGTTAGTACAGTCACTTCGCACAAAGATTTGTAGCACTGCCATATGCCAATGAGAAACACACCAATACCATTGATGTAAAAATACTGAAATTGTTACTTTACAGAATTGCTAGATGACCAGATGCTGGGGCAGAGGAAGCATGTTCACTGCAGACCAAGTAACCCATATAGTCATTATGGCGATTGCAAATAATCCTATACTTGGAAATAAACACTTGTGTTTGTTTTGACGTGTTTGAATAAACACCAGTACTTGAAGTTTGGATCCCTCTATGCTTATGGATCTATGACAGAAGTATGAGCTCAAACTGACATAGCCTACCTTGTGCACAGAGAAAGCAAAAGCCAGATGTGTTTTGTATTCATACCATCAGTGTGCAGTTGGCGCATTGTGTGCTTAGTAGATGATGGCTTGTGTGTACTGTTTGATACGGAAACACCATTTTTACGAAGGTGTGAAGAGTTAATCTAGCTGTGTTTGCTTTTGCAAGAGAACTACAATGTTTTGATTATTGGGTGACAGGTTTTCTTATTTGTGTGAAGAGTTTTGCAAAATTAGCCAATAGTTACAAAAAATGTGCTTAAGCATACAGAAAAAACTGTATACATCACGCTATATTTAATTGTTAGTTTTTATTAATCTCTAGCTCTCTTGTGTCTTTTGTCCTTTCTTCTTCCTTCCACCAGAACCAGGCCGTCCCGCCCTGAGCCTGGTTCTGGTGGAGGTTGCTTCCTGTTAAAAGTGAGTTTTTCCTTCCCATTGTCACCAAGTGCTTATTCATAGGGGGTTGTGTGGGGCCACTCTCGGTACACCAGCTTCCGCTCACAGTCCAAAGACACATATGGGTTTGGGATAAAGTGTGAATTGTTGTCTGTCTTTATTTGTGGGTGCACCCTGCCTCTCGGCCGTGATAGCTGGGACAGACCACTCCATTGATTTATGTGTTTATTCTTGGCACAAAAGCCTTAATATATCTTTGTACTAACCAACACTGCCTCAAATGACATTGCCTAAAGACATTTTATAAAAACATACACAGCAAAGTCTGTTTACATAAACGTTTACGAGTCAGAATCAGAATGCTTTATTAATCCCAGAGAAAATTATGTAAAAGCAAATATAATAATAATATAACAATAATGTTTTTTTTTAGCTATTATTAAAAATAGCCAATATCCAGTTCAAGCTATCTGTTGGTAACATATTTATTTATTTGACTGTATTTGGAAGAAGTTGGATTTCCCATCATCCCTGAATGTACCATAGTCTGTATGGAGACAGCGAGCAGCGGCGGCTCCCAGCGGAGCAGCGCTGCGATTGGCCGGGCCAGCGAGGAGGGGGAGGGCTTTGTCTCTCCTCCCCTGCCTCTGCTCTCCTCCCATCCTAGAGGACAGAGCGATGCGGAGACAATAGGACGCAGAGCCGGAGGAGGCTGCAGGATGCTCGACACCACATCCACCGACGCTGCTCGGAGGCTTCTCGCTGGACACCGATATCAGACGTTTCTCTGGGCTCACCTGGTCTTAGTATGTGCTCTCATCTCCCTGTGTGTTTACCAGTAGCAGCCTGGGCCGACAGGGCGGACTTCACAGTCTCCATATGGGTATCAACTGAAAGGTGAGTAGCGAATTAAACCCGGGCTGACCGTTTATCCTCACCTGCACCCTGACCGACCAGGCTCCGTTACTGTGTGTGCCGCTATGATGTGTGCATGCAGTGCATCATTAGGCCAATGCCATACAGCAGCGTTCACACTGAAAACAAAACTGTGATTTCTTCTCTATGTTGTATGTACATTTTCTAATGTCATTGATCTCTAGCAAGCAACAATATCATTGATTGTAAGCATTTTAGGTTGTTTACAGTATCGGATTGTGTAGTGGAATTTGTATTATTGATCACAACACAACATCTAAAAGCCCTCTCTCACCCCCACTATGCATCCCGTGTTTTTGCAGGAGGAGGAAGGGGTGGAGGAGGGGGGTTGGCAGTCAGGTATCTGCAGGAGCTAATGCATGTCTGTTCCTTTCCGCTATCTAAGCTCTGTTACACTAAAGTGACAGTGGTTGTCCCTTCAGTGAGTGCTGTCTGAGCACACACACTGCAGGTGACGATGCAGACCTGCTGAAAGCTGAAGCCTTTAGTGATTGGAGGATGATACAAGACCAGAATGTTTACATTCTGACTGGTCTACCTGCTGTCTATGTTTGCTGGATTATACTGGGCAATTTTGGGGACTTGCTTAGAAAAATGAAGGGTTACGCCCTATAGCCAATCTATACAAGCCGATCTAAGCCATTATTTTGGATAAATCATGTAATCAATGCCTCAATGCTAATCCACAGTGCCTATATATTGTGTTGATGAGATGCCAGCTGAACTTGAACTAGGGGCCGGGTGGAGAGCTGAGTGAGCACATACCTTTAAGTAGACCGAATAACCCAGATGAGGAGGTGATGGGAAGGAGTTTAAATAATGATTCTAAAGAACAGGGACTGGGTTGACTGGCTTGAAGATGCGGGTAGGACGACTGATGGATAAGACTGGTGAATTTGAATTAGTTGAAGATGGAAAATAACCAGTATTACCATAAGGATTTTGAGAGGATAGATCTTCCTTATTCAATTTTGATTAAAAAATCCAATTACCAAGTTAAATTTTGTTTGCTAAATATGAAGATGAAGCCCTGAATATAGCCTAGTTAGCATAAATACTAATTAAGCTAGTTGTTGCTGCCGTCTGTTTTACGCACCAATGATATTGGTGAGGTTTTTCAGTCAAATTCATCGCATCTGCTCTGTTAAGAGTTTTCAGTGATCTCCTGTTTATTGTTGATGCTAGTTAATGCTGTACGTATATTACTGGATCTTACCACTGTGTTTGATACAGTGGACTACAACATCTTGAACACTCATTGTGTTGTTATTTGTGGGATGGCTTTGAACTGTTTTAAGTCTTATTTGAGTTGTAGGTGGTTTTCCATTAGCATTGGCAGTTATTCTTCTAAAACTACCCCCTTAACCAGTGGTGTACCTCAAGGTTCCATTCTTGGTCCACTTCAGTTGTACACACACCTTTTGGGTTTATTTTTTTTTTAAAAACCCATCATGTTCCTTACTACTTTTTTGCAGATGAAACCCAGATTTACCTCCCTCTTAAACCCGTCTCTCAACCCTGTGATGGTAAAACTGAAATTTTAGTGATTCCTGTGGCGAATAAGCAGCCAGTTACATTTTTCACTATCCCTTTAGATCTTGAGACTCATTTCTTAAACCTCAGGTTTAAAGTCTGAGTGTTATCTTTGATTCATCTCCTTAATTAGACAGATCACAGCAGTTGTTATAGCCAGCTTTCTCAAATTAAGATATTAAATATAGTTAAAAACTTCTTTCTTTTCATGATCTAGATTGGATTACTACAAGTTATTATATGTTGGGTTGAGCAAAACACTTAAAACATGTCTGCAGCTGGTTCAGACTGCAGCTGCTAGACTCCTGAAAGATACACGGAAGCTTCACCCATTCTTAAACTATTACACTGGTTTCCTGGGAAGTACAGGATTCATTTTAAAATATTGTTGCTTGCGTGTAAGTGTTTACACGGGCTCGCCTACGTTAACTATCAAATCCTTTAGTTGTCCTATGCCTCTCACTTAGGTCTGTCGATCAGCACCTTCTAGTAATTCAGAATTCCCAACTGGCTCGTACAGGCGACAGAGCTTTCTTGTCCCCCAAACTCCAAAAATAACCAGCAACATATATTTTTTTAAATTTCTCCAAGTGCATCTCTTTTACTTTTAGTATTTCAATTTGTATTATTTACTGTTCTTTTTGATCCCTTTTAAAAATATTATTATTATTTATTTATTTTATTAGTAAAATTTGCTTGATTTTGATTTCAGGCCTTTAAAACGTTCTAAATAAAATCTGTAAAATCAAACTAAGGTGTAAATATCTACTGCTGAGGAGCTGTAATATAAGTAGGTACTAGAGATTTTGGCAACCACATTCTGTTTTTGTTCACTTTCCACACACACACACACACACACACACACACACACACACACACACACACACACACACACACACACACACACACACACACACACTGACTGGTGTTTTGCTGCTGGCCTCCCTCTGCTCCCTGCCAGTGCACATTTACACACAGTCACTTTGATTATGTGCGTGTGCAGCAGTCAGCAGCTTTTTTTCAATAAATAGAAGACAAATCAAACGTGTCCAGAACATTTAAAGGCTAAATATTTTTGTTGCTGCAGTTTCTCACGTGGAAGGCAGGAATGTGTTTCTTTGCAGCACATCTATCAGGAGAATAGAAACAGTCACTGAAATGCAAAAAAATTAAGCTGTTATTGTTGGAGGGCAGCGCGGCTGCATCAGTGGGGGTGGACGTGGCTGTGATCGTTGCCTTGGCTCGTCGAATGTGCTCCGGCTCGGCCCGCTGGTTGCATAAGCAGTCTGGGATTTAGTCAGCTGCGGCCCCTGGTCGCTGCTCTGTTTCCACAGAGTGTTAAACCTGGTGGCACAGAGGGTCAGTGTTGAGCGAGTGGGGAGGGCTGGGGGGATGTGGTCAGCTGAAAGGAACATGCTGTATTTTGTGTCTGTTCCCAGAACGTTGAATTTTGCAGGCTGTCGGAGAGAACAGTCTGCAGGAAAGGAGGACTAACACAAGCATCAATCTGTCAACTGACTTTTTAGGTTTAGCATAAAACTGTCCCAAACTAGAGACCAGACAATCTGAATTTACCATGACTCAGGTTAGCATCTTCACATTGTATAAAAAGAACCAGAAATATTCCTTTCACAATAATACACTGGACTCAGCGTGTGGTTCTTATTTGTGCTTGTCGAATAATTTATTAAATATTAAACAATTATAGCAATTGTTGACGATTAATTCGCTTTGAGATGAATAGATCAATGATATGCTTTGGGGAAAATGAACAATGTGTATAATAATGTGTAGTGGAGCGAATGTTGAAGATGATTACAACAAATAATTAATATGTGAAAGGCTTATTTCAACCTTAGATAACTTTGTATAAACTTACAGTATGTGGTATGCAGTTGCCCCTAACTTAATACATCTGTTTATGTATTTATACTCCTAAACACCAAAAAGTACAACAACAGTGGTGTGAGACAGAGGCTGCCATTCTCCTTCACCTCATCCTGAAAAGTTTCCCAGCATTATTTGAACGTGAGCTGCAGGGAAAATACCAAATTTGAACCCTTTTGATCATCTCATTTTACCCATCCAGCTGCTCTGCAGTTGTTCCTACCAGCGATGCAAAGCACTTGCGACACGCAGCTGCTTTTGCATCGAGTTGTTTCTATTGTTAAAGGTGAGCCTATGTGATGCACTCACGCAGTGGGACTGCAGACTTCCCCTCCACACGGAGAGCCGACATTTATCCTGGCCTGATGACTCACTGAGCTACACGAGTCTTACTGCTTCTATACAAATACAGATGCAGTTTTAGCTGTGGTAAACGAAAGCACACGCATACAGCAGCAGGCCAAAAAACACACAGGTCTATAGAAGCTGGAAAAGGAAAAAAAGACCTGAAAACAGAGTGTGTTAGATAAAGGCAGAGTGTGATGAATGCTGGGATTGTCTGGTCTACACACACACGCACACACCATCTTGATGTGAATATTAAATATATAAAGATGCAGAATCTTCTGAACTTTGAGACTGTAGCTTGACCTACATCACAGACTTTTTTTTGCACGTACTAGCTGGAAAAACTTAAGCTCTAGATCTGCTAATAAGAGCTGTGGGAACAGTTTGAAGATCACTGCTGCAACTAACCACACAAGCTGCTGTACCTTGTCAAAATTTTCCTTTTACTTTGATTTTATGAAACCAGTTTATTCTCAAAGCTGAAATTCGCTCCGTGCTCTCTCCTGGTTGTGTACACCTAATGAAATCGGGCTGGAAGTTTGGCTCCATTAAACGAATTGGTCGAGCACAGTGGAAGTGCGTTAATCCGGTTATGCTTAAAATGATTAGGGACTCAATCTAGTCAAGATCATCAGACCTAAGGCAGAAATCAATTCAGTATTAATATTGCTTTCCAGGGCGTCCTGAGTAAAGAGGTACGAAATAAGTTAAATCACATTAGCCAGTCGTTAAAGGTCTGCAGACTGTGCTGGACAACTGAACCAGTACAATGGCATTAATAGATACGGGTTCAGGAGATGATTACTGGGCCTTTTTGTCAGCCTGGGTCATATGTGCTATCTTCACAGCCACTGTAATTCCCATTTTTCTGAAGATACACTTGGTGCCAAATAGTGTGCATGTTTCCTCCTTTTTTGCAACATGTTTATTGCGTCCACAACTTTAGTTTTTTATCCATTTAGATAAAAATTTGATTCACCCATTAACTCACCATGCATGTCTGTGGGGGGAAACCAAAAAGCTCCAGAAAAGTCCAAGCTGCCCCGTGGAGTTGAACCCAGAAACGTCTTGCTGTGACGCGATGGTACAAACCACCACAGCACGTCTTTTTGCATGTTTAAATCTAGTTTGGTTTTATTCAAACAGTGGCACTTTATATTATAAAGGATAGAACTACAACAATGTGAGAAATACAATCCCTTTCCATCTTTGTGGTAGCTGTTAGCATCTTTAGGACTCATTAGCGCTTGCTAACTGGTGCTAATTAGCTCTAAGCATTGCAGAGTGTCAATATCTGTGGCTTATCTGGGTTCCTCATCTACAGAGAGATAACACTGTTAGCAACACTTAAATCACTATATCACTATTTACTCATAACTGTAATTCTTGTTGTAAAATAATTAATTAGTTATTGGAAAATCAGTTTAAACTGTTTATTCAGTTATTTAGCACTTTTTGATGGAGCTAAATGGAAAAAAAATGGAAAAGTTCAAATTTACTGCCCCAGTTTTCACTCAAAACAGCTAGCTTGGTTGGATTTGCAGCTTTAAGTAGTTATTATTGACTGAATATACATTGTACGTTTATGAATGTTATCGTGATAACATACCAGAGCCAAACGCACACTCAGAAAAAGAACGAGGCACAATCCTGCAGTGCTACAGTAAGCACTTCTGATCCCCGGCAGAAACAAACGGTCTCTTCTGTTTACAACTCCCTCCTGTGCATGTGTGTTTTTATCACATGCACCCAAGAGCTTTTATTTAGAGGAGAGAGAGAGATACAGTACATCCTCTCTGCACTGCCATTTATCACCCAAACTGACTCATCTCTCCTCACCTGCTGCCGTCAGCCTCTCTTCCTGTCCGCTTCACACGCAAAAAAAGATTACACTCCCACAGAGAACGCAGAGGTCTGTGGAGGGGCGACGGGGTACTTAAAGTAGCACATTGCTGCGTGTGTGTGTGTTTGATCACATAGTTGGCAACTTAACGTTGTGATGCATACAACTGAATGTTACTTTCTGCATCTAAAACCAGACTGTGCAATGAAATGTTATCCATCTGTGGATGTGTGCGGAGAATATGAGATATGTGAAGTACATGGAATGGCAGGCGAGTGTGTTGATGATGAGGAGGCTGCTGTAGATATAAAGCCAATCCAAGTGTCTGCTCATATAGAGTGGCTGCTTTCCAGCACCTCGGGTTGTGTAACGAGTGTGTGTGTGTGTGTGTGTGTGTGTGTGTGTGTGTGTGTGTGTGTGTGTGTGTGTGTGTGTGTGCGCGCTCCTATAGTTCCTCCACATTCGCCTGGATCAGTGAGGGTCAGTGCTTGGCAGGTCCAGCCGCTCAGGAAGAGAAAAAAGGGAAGCAATCACTAAGAATAATCACACTGCAGCAGGAATTGGATTTGCTAGAAAGGACTGTTATTGGCTGCCTGTGTGTGTGTGTGTGTGTGTGTGTGTGTGTGTGTGTGTGTGTGTGTGTGACTCAGCTCACAGCTCAGCTCTGGTATCCCCCTTGGCGAGTAGCATTTAGAATTACTTAAGCCTTCACTGCAGATAATTAGCATTTTCAGCGGCTATCACACTGCAGATCAGAGCAGCACGCTGTGAGCTCCGGTGTCGACAGCGTGCTGTGCATTGCCGACCTTGGAATGCAACACAAACATCACATATCACATGCTCCTGTTTTGGTCCCACAAGAGGACGAGAGCCTGTTTTTCTCTTCGTGTGCCCGTCCTATCACAGCCAACTTGTTGTACTTGAAATGAGGAAGAGTAGAAGGATGAAGCAGTTTTCAAAATGTTTCTCCTCTCTTCTTTCTGTACAGTGACACCAGCTGTTAGCTGCTATTGCTGCTCCTGTCCTACCCGAGTCAGTTTTTTTTGCACCCTGAAGCAGTCCGCACCATGACCTCCTCTCCGCTGGTTTCTCGAGCCAACATGGACATCCTGGATGAGCTGCAGCTGATTGCTGCCCAAAATTTGGAGAGACTAGAGGTCAACAAGTACTACGAGGTGATCAGAGAGCTGGGCAAGGGAACCTATGGCAAGGTGGATCTGGTCATTCACAAGATCAGAGGTAAGGGACCACCACAGAGTACATGACGTCTTAAGTGATTGCGCTGTCACCTTTTTGTTTTGGTCTCTGCACCTTAAGTGTAATTTTGCTTTTGGCTCCTAATGAGATGTCCCTTTGTTTAGACAGAAGTGTTAATAGTTAGATTAGTGGATGGAATGCTAAATTGCAAGCTTGGTTAAATAACTGCATTCATAAATGTACAGACAGAAACCTCCTTAGTGAAAAGTTACAGACTAATAATTAAAATAGCAGAAATCTCAAGCACGGTCTTCTTGGATAGACGACAACACCCCCAACTGGTCATGGCAGATGGCTGCGCCTCCCTGAGCCTAATTCTGCTGGAGGTTTCTTCCTGTTAAAAGGGAGTTTTTCCTTTCCACTGTCACCAATTGCTTGCTTGAAGGGGGTCATCTGATTTCGGGGGTTTTCTCTGTCTTTACCTAACAATATAAAGCGTCTTAAGGCCCCTGTTGCTGTGATTTAGTGACATAAATAACGCTGAATTGAATTCAAAGAGTTTCAGTTCACTCCAATCAGCACAGGGGTTTAACTTTAAGCCTCAACAAAATCTAAATAAGTGAGTAATTTAAAATAATACCTCAGTAAAGTCGTGATACAAAAACTGGTTTTTTTGTGCATCTGTAAAAAAAAATCTGTATTTTTCCCAAAAGGTACAAAAATGGCACTGAAGTTCCTGAAGAAGAAGACAACCAAGCTGAAGTCTTTTCTACGGGAGTACAGCATCTCCCTGTACCTGTCTCCGTGCCCCTTCATCATCAACATGTTTGGCATCGCCTTCGAGACCGACGAGTACTACGTGTTTGCACAGGAGTACGCCGTGGCGGGAGACCTCTTCGATATAATTCCTCCACAGGTGCTGATTCGCAGATAACGATAGTAATACAGATGATTACTGATCCACAGTCAGAAGAAAGTTGGCTTAAAACTGTAAAATCCCCTGAATAAAATAGTGCTTTTCCTTTCTTTGGCCCTCAAGGTCGGTCTTCCTGAAACAGTAGCAAAGCGCTGTGTACACCAGGTAGCCATCGCTCTGGACTACCTGCACTGTAAGAAGCTGGTCCATCGGGACATTAAGCCTGAAAACATCCTCATCTTTGACCGAGAGTGCCGCAAGGTCAAGCTCTCTGACTTCGGAATGACTCGCCGGGCTGGCTCACCAGTGAAAAGAGTGAGTAGTGTTTGAGTTTTGTACGCTTTTATATTCGCACGTTTCCTCCAGTGACTGTAACCTGTTGGTTTTTCCCTCCAGGTGAGCGGCACCATCCCCTACACAGCTCCGGAGCTCTGCGATGTGTCCCGCCACGAGGGCTTCTGCGTGGACTACAGCACTGACGTCTGGGCCTTCGGTGTGCTGCTGTTCTGCATGCTGACTGGTAACTTCCCTTGGGAGAAGGCTCTGCCCTCTGACTCTTTCTACCAGGAGTTCATCCGTTGGCAGAGGAGGAGGACGAACACGGTGCCGTCGCAGTGGAGGCGCTTCACCGAGCAGGCCCTTCGCATGTTCCGCCGCCTGCTATCGGTGGAGCAGGACCGCCGCTGCTCCGTCAAAGAAGTGTTCGGGTACTTCAGCCACTCCTGGATGTTAGACGCGGAGAACGATAACAACAACGGCAACATGGTTGCTGGAGGTGGCGGCGAAAGAGTTAGTGGCGGAGGCGGCGGCGGCGGAGGAGGTGGAGGAGGAGTCCGTGGGGAGGTGGACGGCACAATCTCGTCATCATCGTCCGGGGAAGAAGACGAGGAGCATCTCGTGGAGAGGATGAAGCAGCAGACTCTGTCACCTCGCTCCCCAGTGTCGCCCCTCTCTCCCATGTTGCCAGTGGCGGTGAAGAGGGGGAGCGGAGGCAGCGGGGCCAAAGGAGGGATGATGGAACCCGGCGGGGGCCACCATTTCGTGTCCGTCTCCACCAACAGCTCCGTGTCATCCACCAACAGCTACGATCGAATGCCCCGAGAAAACGGCTCACCTGGCGGCCGCATGCTAGTGCCGACACCCATAGAAATCTGCGTCTGAGCATGTCAGGGCTCACCGGCACACACTTTTATACCTCTCATCCAACCACGTAGATGTTCATGCATGGGAAAAGAAACAAAGCGATAACAAAGCACTAACACGTCTCCTGTTTTAAACATTGTGGGAAAGGAAGAGCGCAGACACACACGCGCCGGAGGACTTCCGAGGACGTCTTTGTAGAACGCACACATTCCTCATGATTGGTCGAATGTCCTGTTTTAACACTTGGAATTCAAGGACACGTTCAAAATGCAAGTGTAGAAAAATGAAGAAAAAAACGCTACATTAGAGATTTCACCACTAAATCGATCTGACAAGAAGACCAAAATATATTCCTTAAAGCAATACTTGCAGCAAAAAAAATGAATTAAAATAACATAAAAAGATAAAAAAGTCAGCAGGAGTTGGGCAGAACTCCTCGTGATCTCTTCAACACTGATAAGAAGTTTTTTTTAAGAAGCCAAGGGACAAAAGATTCGTGTTTTTGACCGAAACAGAGCTCAAGCTAACACCTTACAAGATAAAAAGACTGACTGAGCCGTGGTTTCAGTGTTTTACTTGTAACAAGAATATGAAAGTGTGAATGTGTCCGTGTGCGTCGCCGTGCGTTTGAATCTAAAACAAGTAGTTTAATATTTCTTTGAGAATTTTATTATTTATTTGAATCTTTAAAAAAAGAAGAAAAAAAAAAGACTACACAATCTATTTTTTCTATTTTTTTGTAAGGTAGCTCTCTTTGTTTCCCATTCGACTCAGCATTGTGATATGGTGTTGAGGTATAGCTGTGTAACAGGTGTGGTATGCTGCTGTACATACTGAATACTTGCGCATTATGTGAGATGATCTACAGCTTTCCTTCATCTCAGACTAGATGGAGCGAATGCGTGCGATGTCTCTGCTCTTCACCATGAACATATCTACTTCACAGTTGGAAGACTTTTTTCTACTCACTCCTGAAATTCCGTTTGTATGATGTTCCTTTGAAGCGTTTTTTCCAAAAGAGAACAAGAAAAAGATCTGTCTGCTTTGCTCACGTTTTCATCCAGACCTTCACTTAAAAATGTGTTTTCTTTTAAACTTTGTCTGAAAAAGAAAAATGATCTGTTCCAATTAAGTGCAGGGGGAAAAAAGCAAACACTCAAGAGTCACTTTTTATAAACTGCATGACGAGTAATTCAAACTTCGAATCTGAACTGGCTTTAGGAGGAAAAAAAAGGTAAAATGTTGTGATGTGATTTTTTTTTTTGCAGTAGCACAATTTCTTGCATCATGTCCCAGAGTGAATATTGCTGTTATGACCTCTTGAGACATCCTAGGGCTAAAAGAAAAAAAATCTGAATATACTTACTTAGTTTCTATCCAGTGTGATGTATTTGTAATGCTATTAATGTTGTGTGCTCATCTCACCACCTTCAGGAACTAAAAAAAAGCTAAGCATGAAGACAGAGCGAGAGATTTGAATTTGAATCAAATGTAGGGACTTAAATGTTTTGCTTTTGGATTTAAAAAACAACAACAAAACTAATCCATTCCTTTTTGACTTCATGAATATCAATTGAATTATTTTTCTTTGGGGGGGTGGATCATGCGTAGTGTGTGAATGGATGTTCTCTGTGTTGCTTTTCAGACATAAACTGCATGAAACTGTATGTGCTAAAGCCCTCTTGTGAAAAACTGCTCAGTGTTTATCCCGTCACAGGCTGTAGCACTCTATAGTTGTAGTTAGTGTACCGGTGACAAACAACACGTCAGTAGCCTCAGCTCGGATCTGACAGAGGACCAGCTCAGCCCCTCCGCATGATGCGTTGGATCAGCGAGAGAGTAAATAACTGCATCTTGTGACAATCTCTGACCTCATCGGCAGCCTCCTGATTCAGAACAAAGGACGGTCCTGATGCGGACACTGCTCCCCATCTGTCAACTTCAAGCAGCGCTGTGCTGTGCGGAGTAAACCGTGCGAGCCCAAGCACATCCCACACTGGCATGACCGTATGAAGCCACATTACCTCATCGCGTCATTGTTCCTTTGCAGCGTTCACTCCGAAACCATCTTTCAACATTCGCGCTCTTCCCAAATAAACGTGACGTGCTTGAAGCACCCATGGCAACGTGCAACGATAAGCAACGTGAGGATTCTTGTAAATAGAGACACGTGGGAGGTTTTATTGACAATTCTTGTTACGTAAAAAAGAGCCGACACCAAACCAGTCTCCCAGTAGTGTAGACATTATTATTGATTGGTTTGTGAATTTGTGTTTTCAGCGTCACCACTTTGCTCTTGCTTGGAAAGCAGATGTGTCAAGCCAGAGGTGGATCTGACTATGAAGCCATGTTATGCGTTTTGTCAGTCACAAGTCACTGGCCAATGAGCATGGCCTCCATAATTCGCTTTTCTGACAAAAATTTGCAAAGTGAAACGAATGATGTTTTTTTCCATTTACCACACATGGCTGGAATTCCTATTTTAGCCACAGGGATCATCGCCTGGTGGTCAGTATAAACAGTTTGGGTTTAAAGCACCTCTTTAATGGTTTCACTTTTCAGACATGGACACCATGGCCACCTTTAATACTATTTCTGTAAAAGGGCCAGTACGTAGGGCTCGGTGATATTAAATGATAAGACTGCAGATTGCCAGCAGCTCAATACAACTTCTGGTGGCTTTCACCTCATTTCAAACACAAAAAATGGCCCTAATAGAGCCTTTGTTTCTTTGGCACATTCTGGGCTACACAGGCTCTCATGCTGCTCTACAATATTTCATTTTCCTTTAAGCTAAGTTTAGATTTGCTATAACTAAAGGGGACCTATTCTGCTCCTTTCAAAGTAATTGTTATTTATTTTAAACTGAAACGAGCAACTTTAGCTCCTCCCCTCTAAGACAACTTTCTTCTGATTGGCTGCCGATTGTAAACAGAAGGTTTGAATAGCAGACAGGTGGGATGACAGTGTCTGCAGCTAAAGCTATGTTCCTGGGATGACTGTATTGAGTATATCACCTCCCTCTCGTGACATCATATTGATCCAAGGGTAGCTATCAGAACCTGAGTGTTTAAAACAAGTTTTAAGGTAGTTTTCAGCTCACAGGCATTATACATCCAAAGACCTCACTATCTAAGCATCATTAATATGAGTATCTAACACTGTAACAGTATGTTTATGACAAAGACATGAAAATGAATAAAAGGTTCCCTTTACTTTTATGCTATGTAGGCAGTTGAGTTTTGAAAATTGTGTTTAGCAAACAGGATCCGGGATTTTTTTCATCTGTGTCAAACAACCCCTGAATTCAGTGTTTTTAAGCTGTCTTAGTTTGGTGTCATTCAGCTTGATTTTTCTGAATTATTCTCTTGCATTAGTAAAGAGATCAACATTAGCTTATCATACCCCTAATGTAAGAATAGCCTGATGTTGCTTTTTACACAAGTAAAATTTTAATTATGTCGCGTATTTTGAAATTGAAATATTCAATTTTCTTCTTTAGCCTTGCTTCTTTTTTCCAAGCATGGAACCATCCGTAGCTAAATTAGCTAGCTAACATTTTGATAGTGGAGACAGAGCTATTGGTAAAGTCAGATGTTTTAGCATCGTCTTGCCAACATTCTTTAAAACAGAAAATTTGACTTTTTATCACGTTGTCTTATAAAACATTATACCCAAACCTCCAGTCTAACCTAACAATCCAAAGTAACTGCTGTTGTTAGTTATAGACAATTAGCCAACAGGATGTTATTTCTAATGAATGAATGATGATCAGTTGCAGTCCCTGTTTTATGAGTTAGCAAG
The DNA here is from genome assembly GCF_041146795.1 of Maylandia zebra. NCBI lineage: Eukaryota > Metazoa > Chordata > Actinopteri > Cichliformes > Cichlidae > Maylandia > Maylandia zebra. The sequence goes on along the minus strand of NC_135174.1, from coordinate 5,653,987 downwards.
CAAAACACAGAATATCAAAATACCAAAAAGTAAATCTTTATTTTGAAAGACACGCCCCGTACTGCTGTAGTTTCCTATCAGAATAATTTTAAGATAGTAAATGATTCACTAGAACTTGTGGTACAAGCACTGTGCTCAGATGAAATACCAGTGCAGTATACAGTACGCTGCAGACGAGGACACATCCGTTCACAAGCTGGGAGAGAAGATGAGTGACACAAAACTAGAAAGTGAGATGTCCATTTGTCATACGCCACCTTCCCCTTGATCCCTCCCAGCGTCTGAGTCAGCCACCGCTGCCTCCTCATCCTATTCATATTGTGACGTGCTGTAATGGCGTTCCAGTGTCTTTCTGTCCGGTGACATAGCTGTATTTCAAAGCATCATGGTTTTTGTGGAGTTTTAGTGAGTAGATGACCACAGCACTAGAACTTGTACCCGGTTCTGTCTTTGCAATACAACTGTCTTCCTGTAAGCTGAGATTTAGTCAATAAAATAAGAATTCTTGTTCGAGTGATATTTGCATTTTTCTTGTTTTTCCCCTCCCAGGAGTTCTTTGTTATGCAATTGAATTTCATACAGGTGAAATTATGTAATCGCATTCACACAAGGGAATCTTTAGGGGCACCTAATACCGTAAAGAATGTGGACAAATTTTATAACCAAGAAGAAATAAGTAACTTCAACACTCCATGGTAACCTGTGAATAGGCACTTGGTGATGGTGGGGGAAAAGAACTTCCTTTTAGCAGGAAGAGACCTCTGGCAGGAAAGGTTTAATTTTAAATTTTAATATGGGGGCTCAGGTTAATGATGTTCATATAGTGCACTGAAATTTATAAATGAATAAAACAAGAATAGTAGATAAATTACTTCTAGTATTGTATGAGTTGAAACCACAAAATATTTTGAATAAAGGTATATGCTGCTAGTAAAGTATTTTGGATATATGTTACAATGTTTCCATAGAAACGTAAATGCTGGGTGGCTGAGTACAGTGTCCAAGTATAATTCAGAAGAATAATTTCAGATTTTAGTTAATGCACCAGTTTTAAGGCGAACCCTTTAATTATCAACCGCGAGGCAAAGGTTCAATCATGTTTACCAGGATTTTTCAAAGTAAGTTAAAAAAAAATTATTTGCACCAAAGCAGATAAGAGGAGAATCATGCACAGAATTGTTTCTGCCATTTAATATGACGATCGTTAAGACATGATGGTGAATTATGCCTCTGTATATCAGGAGGAGGACTTTAAATTCAATTCTGGATTCAGGGAGCTGACACAGTAACTAACTTCTAATATTTAAGCCTAACGAGGCCATAGACGCCTGATAGCATGCAGCTAATGATGAATTAGCTTGTGACCTTCAATTTTTTACTAAAAATCACAGTAAAGAGCGTTTGTTTTATAGTTTAGCAAAAAGTTGCTTTAACCTGTCGTACCCCAGTGCAGTCGAAGAACACTTGTTGTATATAAATGACTTTTTTGCATTTTTCCTGTACATACAGCAAACATTTAAACTGATACAACATAAAGAAAATTAGCAGGCCCTTTACTTCTTATTCACTAAGTGGAAATGAACATAATGACGTTGGAAAAGAACAGCTGTGTAACCACAGTGGGTGACGGCTGAATTTAGTTGCCTCAGTTTCACAGTTGTGCATGCTGGGGCACTGCCGTGGGTTACTCAGACACTAACCATGTACTTTATTTTCATTTTTGATAATTGTTGTTCTTTTCCCGCCCCTCTAGGACATTGTAACTAATCAATTTTCTTGAAAATATCAAACCACTCTGATCCCAGCAAATACTTGGAATCAGACTGATACTGATACACCATTCTTTATTCAGTTATTAGTTGTTATTAATATCTGGCTCTCTTCCACAGCGTGCTTTTGCCCTGTCTTCCTTTCTCCCCCCAGCCGGTCAACCGCAGATGGCCGCCCCTCTCTGAGCCTGGTGCTGCCGGAGGTTTCTTCCTGTTAAAAAGGAGTTTTTCCTTCTCACTGGTGCCAAAGTTCTTGCTCATAGAGGGTCATATGATTGTTGGGGTTTTCTCTGTTTTCTTTGTATTACTGAAGCCTTAAAATATAAAGCACCTTGAGGCGACTGTTGTTGTGATTTGGCACTGTATAAATAAAATTGAATTGAAACTGAATAGAATGGACTTCAAAGGAAAAATGAAATAAAAAGTCAAAAGGCAGTCAAACAAGAAAACAGAGTTAAGAGAATGGCAAACTGCATTGTAGCCCTTCTTTTACACTTTGTTTTATAATAATAATGGATTGCATTTATATAGCGCTTTTCGGGACCCTCAAAGCGCTTTTACAATTCCACTATTCATTCACTCTCACATCCACACACTGGTGGAGGCTACAGTTGTAGTCACAGGGGCAGACTGACAGAAGCGAGGCTGCCATATCGCACCGTCGGCCCCTCTGGCCATCACCAGTAGGTGAAGTGTCTCGCCCAAAGACACAACAACGAGACTGTCCAAGCCGGGGCTCGAACCGGCAACCTTCCGATTACAAGACGAACTGCCAACTCTTGAGCCACGATCGCGCTTTTAAATAGTAGATTTACTCATGCATGAGTTCCACCTGTCTTTGTGTTTTTGCTAAGTGTTTGTGAGCTGTTACATTCTCATAAAGACAAAGCAGGTGAAATATGGTTATGAATTAAACAGCAAATGCATTGCTAACTAGATATTTCACATAACAGCTGTTAATGTCAAACTTAATATCATGAATTAATAAGGGAGCTTTTCTGTTGCATGAACTTTGGCGCCCTCTGCATCCCAGTAAAATTACTGGTTATTACCAGTAAGGCTTTCAGTAGTTTTGGATCAGTGTGATTTTATAAAATGTCCTTTTGAACAACCAAGACAAAGTGGATTAAGTAAGGGCCCTGTCAAAGCTGGATAATTGTTATTCAGATTACATCTTTTAAACGACTGCGCCCAGAGCAGCATCTACGGTTTTATCCAGTTACTGGAGGTGTCCCAGGTTTAAATGCTTTCATCCCTTCCTTCTCTTTTAGGGGTGTGTGGTTGTTTTATGTATTTCATTCAACAAAAATCTGTAGATGGCTGCAGGTTTATGCTGCTGTCCCTTGTCTGCTTTCTTCCCAACCATATAAATAAAAAGACAAAAATGTCTCAACTTTGGAAAAACTGAGCCAAACTGTGGACATCACCTCAGTATGCAGGATGAAGGGATAAATGCTATAACTATATATCAATTTCACATTTATTTTTATCATAATATATAATTTCATATTAGTCATTCTGATGCTTTGCAGTATTCTAATATGTCTATATTATGAGATAAAAACTTTACTCAAGATAAAGATAAAAAATTCTTTCAGAAAAACAGTGAACAAAATATTTATTCTTAAACAATTACATGACCTCTGGTGCTCCAACAAATGGACAAGACAATACAAAAAAAGTTACCATAAAAATAAGACGATGACAAAAGTGTGACAGTGAAGCAGTCCATGTCCTAAAACAAAACACCGCATCACTGACGGACACATGGAGGCGGCGTTGGAATGTGACGAGTAGTGTGTAACCAGGACAGAAAAAAGGCGTTACATCTGAGGAGATGAGCACTTCCTGCTACATGTGTCATTGCTCCAGTCAATGTGGGGTTGACACAACAGAAGAAAACAAACATAAAAACCCATTCGAATATCTGAGATTCAGCCCTGAGATTAACACACATACAACATAGTTTTAAAAAATCCAAGCATTTTGCAAGACTGTAATAATAAAACATTCTCCAAAATCTCTATTTGGTACAAGTGCTTGAAACTGGAAAACGAAAAACAAAGACCTACAGGCTCAGTGACACACCTGCTTACTTAAAAATGGTTGATTAAAACATTTATTATTTCACTGCAACAAAATATAAAAACGGCAAAACAGAAAGATGGCACAAATGGAACAGACATGGTGTTTTCAGGGTAGGGAGATGTGTGTGTTTGTATCCTGCTGCTGCTGGTGAGACACTAAGCAGACGAAGCCTTCAGCTGCCTCTGTGTGGATGTCTGTTGACATCGAGTAATGGCTTAATGGGCCTCACACAGCACAGCGCTGCTCCTAATGGCGCTAAGGAGAAGTACACAGACTTTAACACCAAAACTGATCACAAAGACTTTTTCTTCTAAAACAAAAAACAGAGTCTGACGTCCTCAACAGGTACGCTGGGTTTGAGCCAGTCCCACAGAGTAGGTGAGCACCTGTGCAGTCAGAGGGTTTTACTAGGAGGCGGCCCAGCACGTATCTGGTATTACTAACAACAGAGTCTGCTGCATAAAAGTGCATGCAAGCTGCCCTCAGGAACACCGTGTGCAGTACATCCACGGATTTGTTGTTGGACCACAAGCTAGTGAAGGAACACTGAGTCCATGTAGCGCTGGTAAGTCAGATAAGGCTTCTTCAAAAGCAGCATGTAGGCCCAAGTAAAGACATCAGGAACCTTAATACTAGCGCGGCCATTCCTATTCAATTTAAGACTGATGGAACACCAGAGTAACTGTTGCCCCTCCTTGTTGGGTCTGAAGTCAAGTGAGCAGCTGAGTGGTCCTGTAGTCTAAGGGGGCTGGTTTGTTGAGATGATGAAAGGGAAATCTAACACAGGATTCCCTTTCCTTAAGGAGTGGAAGAAAATTAATTGTTTAATAATTTATAAACCCCTAACACAGCTCCTAACAATTCAGACTGAAGTTTGTAAAGATCCAAACTGATTTAAAGATCGTACAGGCAGAAATTCTCTCAGGCCGAGGTGGGAGGCAGGCAGTTGGATCTGACTATTTTAAGTTGACAAGGTGACCAATGAGCCTCAAAAGCCAGATATAAGAGCCTGAAGCCAACAACGTTTGGAGGCAGTGGTCAGCTGAAGACAGTAATACTGCAGCTGGAGCAGAGGGCCAAAGTGCTTCCTGTGAAAATACATTCAAATACATGCACGCTTTGCGGCTCGCTCAGTAACACCTGCTGGGTGAATCTGCACGGGAAACAGAAAGCATAATGATCCAACAAGGTGTTGCATTAAATCTGGAACCCTGTTGTGTTGACGATAATCAGGTACCTTTACTCTGGGAGGGTACTACCTTGAACCACCAGCCCCTTCTTTCTGTCTCCATGACTGGCTGTTTAATTCAACATCAAAACTGCTTTAGCAATAACTTAAAAAAAACAAAACATAACACTCAATCCAACCTCTTTGACAATTGCTAAAGAAACCAATACAAGAATAAATAACCCAAATATAATCAAATACTTAGAAAATCTTTAAAAAAAATTAAATATCTTTGATTGTTATTCATATTTAATTCAGAAGAAGAAGAAAAAAGAAACCAAAACATCCCATATAAATAACTACACAAATAACAAATTCAGCATGTTACTTCAAGAACGGTTCTCGTCAGTCCGCGGGTGGTGTTGGCTGATAAGTACTGTCAGACTGGACTGAGGGAGGTGACCGGGGTCCTCCAGTCCCAGTGCCTGGTGGGGGTTAACAGTGCAGTTGAAGGACAGAGGGTGAAGTTAAGGTTTGCGGGTGCTAGCTGTCAGTCAGAACAACCCTGGTCCAGTGTCGCCATGGTTACCAGCGAGGTGGTGGGAAGGCCTGCGAAAATGCTGCAGGTGAATCTTCTAACAGGAGAAAAACAAAAACAAAAAACCCCTCTCAATGCATTTCATAGAGAGCAAAAAAAGTAGCAGCAGCTGCCACTACATGAGTCATCACACCAGGGTTCGGGATCCTAACCACCAGTAGCTCGAGTGATAAGAGCAGGTCGATTTGTCTCAATGTTTCTCATTTGTTTCCCATTTCCCTTAGTAAAAACTTAACCATGCTTTGTTAAAGTAAACCCTCCGATCTAATAAAACTAGCTTATATGTTTTTAACAAATACACTATATTGCCTAAAGTAATCACTCATCTGCCTTCACATGCATATAAACTTGAGCGAACACTATTCTTAATCCATAGTGACTAATATGATGCAGGCCCACCCTTTGTAGCTGTAATAGCTTCTGTTCTTCTGGGAAGGCTTTCCACAAGTTTTAGGAGTGTTTATGGGAATTTTTGACCAGTCTTCCAGAAACACATTTGTGAGGTCAGACACTGATGTTGGATGAGAAGGCCTAGCTAGCTCAGTCTCTGCTCCAATTTATCTCAAAGGTGCTCTGTCGGGCTGAGGCAGGATTCTGTGCAAGCCAGTCAAGTTATCCACACCAAACTCTCTCGTCCATGTCGTTATGGGCTTTTCTTTATGTACTGGTGCACAGTCATGTTAAAATTGGAGCGGGTCATCTCCAAACTGTTGGGACCATGAAAGTGGCCAAAATGTTCCTTTTACTGGAACTAAGGGGCCGAGTCCAACTCATACCTCACACCATAATGCCCCCTCTACCAGACTTTACACTTAGCACAGTGTAGTCACACAAGTACCATTCTCCTGGCAACCACCAAACCCAGACTCGTCCATCGAATTGCTCAACGGAGAAGTGTGATTCGCTGCTCCAGAGAACATGTCTCCACTGCTCTGGAGTCCAGTGTCAACATGCTTTACACCCATGCATCCAACACTTTGCATTGTGGTTGATGATGTAGCTGCTCAGCCATGGAAACCCTTTCCATTAAGTTCTGTACACACTGTTCTTGAGCTAACCTGAGTTGCTGTCTTTCCCATTCACTTCCAGATTGTTATAATATCATGAACAGTTAATGGAAACAGTTAAATGAAATCACTCATTTCTGGCTGCATTTCGATGTTCTAGAGGTAACAGCACGTCTACATATGATTTGATTGTGGCTGAGGTTAAACTAAAACCATGCTCAATACTGTTTTTCAGGAAGTTGATGCCTCGTGCAAATCGGTACTGTGGGTTTAGAAAACGAGCTAAATTAAAATTAGCTTGTGTACTTTTGCCGCTCAGCAGATACTCCAAACCAAGATAACCACTATACTGGCTCACAGCTTTAAAAATACAAAAAACGCTCTCTTGTTGCCCGATATATTTCAACTGTCAGTGGTTTGATCAGCAGAAAGCAGAAAAAGTATTTACTGACCTCACGAGGTTTCTGTCCCCTTTCGTCCCATCTGCTCCCTGGAGGGGCCTTTGAATGTCTTGTTCTAAGAAGACATCACAAATCCAGAGGTTACGTTTTTAAATGATCACAAGCCAAATCTTCAATAAGAGCAAACATACATTTTAAAAGCGCACACAAATACAGTTTTAAAGAGCACTGCTGCTCACCTTGTGCTTCTTACACTTCATGGAGAAGTTTTCTTCAATGAGTACACAGTCTGCAGAACAAGAACAGAACAGGAGTTGGCAACGATGCACTGATTCATCTGCAAGGCTCAAACGCCCCCACGTGCAAGTTCAGCCTGAGCGGAAGTGATAAGAGCCAACAGCCCTTCACAAAGGAGCTATTTTCAGAACAGTGCACATGCGTGCACGCACACACTGAGCACAAAGCAACAGTCGTGGGTGTATGTGTTCAACTTTAACTTTGTACCTGTTAAAGTTTAATTTGAGACTTCAGATGTGGAGCAAAAAAAGTAAATAAGAAAGAGTAAAAACAGTAGTCAGAGGGGCAGATGGCATACATAAATCTAAAGTTACTCCATCAAAGTGTGGGTGGTGGCAAAAATTCCAATCACCAGAGGAAAACCTGCAGGGCTGCGTGCTACTGTAAGTAAATTCAACACTCAAGATAAGCCTGAAAAAATAGACTGTATATAAAAGATGAACCTGGCCACCAAGCCCTAAAACATACTTCGCTTTTTTGACTATTAGAGAAAAAAATGCTGTATTTAAGAAAACTTGGAACTACCAGTTAAGACTATAAAACACTCCGTAAAAGGTTTACGGATGTCACCTAGAGCCAGGGCCGTTTTCCCGCGGACTTCTACACAACTGAAAGCATTTTTCCCCAAACACAGGCGCCAGCAGAAAGAATCCAAGTTTGAGGCACTTCTGCATTGGCCAGAGTCAAATATGCACAAGGAGATTACTTCAGATTGTATCACTTCCCCTGCATTATCTCATTTTTATTTTGTGACAAAAGTCAAAGGAGCCTGGCTGATTGGGACCCACACCCATTTTCACACCTTGGCTCAGGTGATTAGAGGATCATCAGGGGGTCCTTTTGTCCCTCTGTGGGGGGGGGGATACTCCCACTGGGTTTAAATCTGGGACTCTCCGCCATTTGACCTTAGAACTGAAGAAGCTTCTCGGATGAGAGGTGAAACGTCTTCAAGCAACTTAAAGGAGTCCAGACGCTTTTCTTTGCAAGCTCCTTTGACTACGATGACCTGGATGACTGAGAACCTTCACAGACATTTCGTGACAAAAGTTTCAAACTATGACGAAAATTATTGGTCAATGAAATTAATTCGGGTCCATCTTTTACATGCAGTCTACAACTTAAGCATGCATGCAAATTTTAAAATTGCACAAGACTGGCATGATAAGAGTTTTTGCTCTGCTGCGTACCTGACTCCAGAGCACACCTGTAGTGGTACTTGTTGGGGCAGCCTTTGAAGAAACAGCCCAGCGTAGCACCTGGGTCATTGCACGCTGAACACGTCTGAAAAAACAGCAGATGAGGTTAAGAGAAGACATCGTGCACACTTCTGCAAGCTGTGATTTCCATTTTTACTACATGGGACAGGATATATAGCACTAAGGTAATTACTATATAGTTTTAATTAAAACACTGCCTTCAGCAGCAGTCGTCATAATGTACAATGGCTGATGTAAACAGTGAGGCTCTTTAACAGTCTTTCAAAATAAAGCGAAACCGAAAGGCTGCATTTACCACCAATCTGACATCGGTCTGACTCATGATGGTTTAAGATGGTTAACACCTTATCACCTTGGGAGAAATTGAAAGAACGCTGCCTTGGTGTACCCTTCATACAGGAGACACTTTGACTTTAAGATGCCAATGTTGATCTTCAGTCGTATCAGGCATCAAACTAAAAGTCCCCGAGGCATGCTCAAGCTAAAATATACTATCACCTCTATTAATTTCTATGCATAACTCCTACTCCGGTGGCTGCAGGGACATGCTGGCACTAGCTGCTCCTCCAGCTGCAGTGTCTCAAGTGTATGTGTAGAACAATGGATGAACACAAGCTAGCTCAGGTTATCTTGAGCTGTATGACCTCAACCAACAGTCAAAAGTTTGCCGTGACACATTTTGCAGGGACTGTTTTATGAAACACACATTTGATATCATCATATAAATATCGAAGGCCTTAAGTTATGCAAGATTTCTACTAATGACTTAAAAAGAGATCAATGTTTAATTTAATGATCTTATCTTAAAAAGAGGCAAATGAAACATTGGGGGAATTCTGGACTAGGTCATCTGAACTACATGCTGAATAAGGATAGTTTCAGAAACTAGAACCTTTAAATCAACTTTCGGTCATTTTCGCCTTTTCTCACAAGGTTTCTAACTGGTTATATCAAGTAGGTTATAAAGAACTAAATTAGAACCTAACTCTGACTGCACAGTGCTTGTAATTATATGGTTGTAAAGCCACTGGCACCATTTTTCTCCTTAAGAATAACGGCCTTGGAGGACCCATGTTGGAACCGGGAGTGGCGTCACTCTCGAGGTTACCAAGTCTTGGTAGCAAAGTTGGAAAATCCGGATTTCATTTGCTCCTCAGCAAGGGGGAGCGTATATATTTATTACTAATACATCACTAACAACACTCCCTATGCTTGGATTTCAGTACTTAAAAACACTGCTGCAGCACGTTCACAGACAGAACCGGGTCAGTGCATATGACTATTTTAGCCAGTAGAAAATATACAACAGTAGCTACACAGACTACAGTTAGTGAGACTGCTCCAGGTTTCCGAGTTGGAAGCCTGAGTTCAGGGAGGTGTTCCAGGTGAGAAATCCTGACTGGCTATTTGCAAATTTTGACTTTTGGCCTCAAAAGAGAATGCACTGTACCCATCTTACTGTGTAGATGGTTAAAACTTTGCCAAAAAGTAAAGAGATCTCCCCAAAAATAGTGTCTCACTGTCGTTTTCCCTGCACCAATAATTTCCAGTGTTTTTCTAACTGAGCTAATAAGCTAATTATTCACATTTCCTCTTGCAGTGATTTGAAAGCATTTAAAATATATAACTCTCTTACAGGCACAGAAAACAAGCCACCTGCAGTACATTAACATCACAATGCTGCTTTCATTTCCAGCTTCATTATATCAGCTATGAGTCCATGTGCTATTGTGCAACACTCCAAATTTAAAGTGCAGATTTACCGTCTCCTGGCCTACTTTGACAGCCTCCTCCAGGCCGTACACTTTGCCCTTCACAAGGAACACGCCTGCAGACCAGATGCCGCAGTCTTCATGAAGCCAGTATTCACAAGGTTGGAGAAGCAACATAGGGGGGCTATACCAGTCCTCCACATTCGCAGAGCTAGCATCTGACCGCACTCGTTTAGCTGCAGGGCTGCCTGTGCCGATGGTGCTGATGTTCCATCGGTGGTTCTCTATTAGGCCCCTCTTCTTCAGCTGAGCTCCAGGCCTCAGGGCCCGCACAGCGGGCACAGCGGCACACTTCCTCCCCCTTCCTCTCATGCTGCAAGATGAAGAGTCCGAATCACTGTAGTCATCCTCTTTGAGGCCTAAAGTGCTGGCTGGTTTTTTGGTGCTCGGCTGGTAACCTTCAGGGAAGTAAGGGCCGTGAAGGTCCCCCAAGTCCATGGCGTTGGCTGACTGCCCACACAGGCAGCAGATAAGAGGGCGCTGATCCTGACCGTGAGTGGACACCCGGCCCAGCTGCAGACAGGAAGTGCTGGGTACGACTGCAGAAATGAAGCCGCTGGTATTAGCCTGCTGCTGCGAGCCCTTCTTGTGCTGCGCCCTTACCTCCTCTGGGTAATTGACGACAGTACACAGCGACGGAGAGGACTGCTGACGCTCCACGTGGATAAACGGAGAGAAACTGTCTGGCCTCATATCCCTTTTATCCTCCTTGTAGTTGACATACTTGAGCTTGATCTCAGGCTCTTTTGGGGAAAACATGGACGAAGACTGACCCGCTTTATGTTTCTTTCGCCTTCTTTTGGGAGTGCGAGCAGCCTTCGTCTTGGCAGTGGGCGACGCTTTGCTAGCAGGAGATCTGCTGTTGGCTTTGCCTTGGTTTTTCTTTGGAGATTTTGATGGTGGTGAAAATCTTGCCACCTGGATTTCCACTGAGGGGTCTGGCTGAGGAAGCAGTTCAGGCTCCTCCTTTGAGTTATTATGTAGAGCAAACTGAGGACTTGACTGTGGGGAGGTTTTCCTCTTTGACTTCACAGGGCTAGTTTCGGGTGGGTGCACAGGTTGGGAAACATTCACCGGTTCAGTCTTTGAACTCTCTCTCCGCGCAGCAGACCGGGGGCTTTTTGGAGGTGCGCTGCGCCGCGACTTTTTAGAATTACCGATCATTTCTGAATCAGAGGTAGAGTCTTTGCAGCTGTCAGTATTCAGGTTATTTGATTTGCCTCTTTTCAGAGGAGTTACTGCTTTCTGTTTCACTGGTTTCGCTGAGGCAGACACTTTTACTCGGCTTCTCCTTTTACCTGCTAACACAGAGTCTTTCTTCTTAGAAATAGATATAGTGGAATCGCTAGATGTTGACTGGGAAGCATTAACTTTGTTACTAGTGCGTATGCATCCTGATACTTTATACCTGCTTGAATTTATATTCATAACTATGGCCTCTAGCCGTGTCCCTCTGCTGGAACGTATTGGCAGCTTCTTTTCTTTCAAACTTCTCTCTAGTGCCTTTGCATTCCCGTTCATGTGAGGAATAACAGTCTTGTGATTGTTTTCAGGAACTTCCGCTGCACAAACATCATCTGTCAAGTCGATCAAAGGCTCCAGCGCAGCCTTTCGTCTACTGCCCGGCTGTTTATTTTCATCACTTGAATCCAACCTTGTGGTGCCATCGCTGATGCCAGAGCTTGGCTGAATGGCCCCTTCTGTATTCAAGCTATCACACGAGACCCCCTCAGTTGTCTCAAGATAAGAGTTGTCGCCGCTGGGTGAGCTCGAGGCCTGAGGCAGCACAAATACATCTTCCACATCGTCCAGTGAGGTAGCAGAGGGGGAAACAGGGTCCTCCAGAGGACTTATATACTCCCTGCTCAGTGAACAAAGGTCTCTGGCACCCGCACTGTCTGAGGCAACCACCTGCTCTGGTGTCTTAGACATGAGAAAGAGCACCTCAGCGCCTGCTTTCTCCGCGTCCTTCTCTGTGACAGGGGTGACAGTCTCTGGAGAGGATTCGGCACATGCTCCTGAACAGTTATCCAGATGTGGGCTGTCATCACCAGCAAGGCTGTGATTCTCACCGAAAGTGACTCCACTGTTACACTCATGAGAGTCCTGTGTTCTGTCCACATTGTTCTCCAGTCCCCCTTGAGCCTGAGACAATGACTGAAAAAGTTCCGTCTGTGTGGCGAGGTCCTCGGGCCCCTCAACCTGCGCCAAGTAATGCTGGTTCACTGCATAGCCGGTCTCCCCGAGCCCTTTATCTGTGTCACAAGGAGGGTGGAGGGAGAACTTGCTGATAGGCGACACACTGTACAGAGGCGAGTGTTGAGATAGGGTGTCTTGAAAAGACAAGACGTGAGACCGGCTCACGTATGAAAGGGTGACTGTAGTGCGCGAGAAGGCATTGTCTGGCTGAATTTGATCCCCTGATTGGTGTGCGATGTCTGAGGAGCTGGTCTCTGAGAATCCCTGTAATCCAGGGTTGCTGTTCCCAGAGTTTGGGAACCAGCCGGGGCTCTTGACCATCGACAAGCCATCAAAAGCCGTCGTGGAGTTGAGGACACATTCTTCCCCTTTCCTGGCCAGGTCGATCACAGTGGGGATGCAGGAAGTAGAGAGCTCTTGAGGCTGTAGATCATCTATGCTCCCTGGTGGCTGCTCCATAACAACTGCAGTAGAAAAATGAAGAAGATATTCATGTTAGCTTATAAATGGTGGCATACAGAGATCAGTTTCTGGGTTTATTTCACCACTACACAGGATAACCAGAGTGGCTTTCCTAAGACCAAATACTCTTTCCCCCCAAAAGCTCCAAATCACAGTTTTACTTTTTACCATTACATTGAGTTGACACTTTGTTACACTGTTATTCAACACACTCAAAAGTAAGCTTATTTCATTTGAAGCAAAGAACTGAACCACAACCCCGTACAAATGAAGTCATGCTATTAAAATTAGCTTGGAAACTGACGTGTGCTTGATTTTCATTAACGCTGGAGAATATGGCAAGGGTTAACTGACAATTTACGCTTTGGCTTATTTCCAAATTGTCTTAATAGTATTAAATGTTCTGAATAAAAAGTTGTTACGTTTACCCAATAATCTCTGTCCGAACGCTGGACTGACTTTTTAACTACTAGAACTAACAGGTCGAGCTTGCTAACCACACTTAGCTTAGCCACAGCTAACGCTAGCTAGGCCCGGCTCCGGTAACATTCTCTAACTGCATTAAAGATTTGAGAACTTTAAGGGATTTTTAGTTCAAGACTGGAAACCGTATCATACAAAACGTGATTTATCAACTTCTACTTATCGACAACAGCCACTGTTCATTTCGGCGAGGTCCACTGCCCGCAAAGTGTGATTATTCCGATAAATTGACAACTTTTATAGCTCAGTGACAGACACCGTGGGTTACATCCTACTGCGGCTCTTACTAACTTTAGTGCGAAAACAGCAGCCAATGAGATTTAAAGATGTTTTATTTTGTTTAAAATTGTGGCCTTTGCTTTATTAAATGAGTTCCGAATTGAAGAGTAGATCTTAAAGATTTAGAGAAAGACATCCTGTTCGCTAGTAGAGGTCCAAACAACACGTAAACCAAGGTATTATCAAATTACGGGTTACTTTTCATGGAGTTTGGCGAGACGTTCTCTCAATTAAAGAGAACAGCAAGCATCGGGGCAAGGCCCGGCTGGATGAAACAAAGACAGAGCGGAGGTAATGCGCTGTGCTGTTCTGCTGCTGATCAAAACTTACCCGGACGGGAGAAATCGCAGCTTTTTTAAACGTCCAGTTAAGAATCCCTCCCGCCCCACATCTCCTTCAGCAACACATCTATTCTAATGAACCCCAGTAAAAATTACAAAGTGAGAAAGCCCTAAATTAAATAAAGATCCACACACTTTCCAGGAACACACTACTCTGATAGCAGCACTGTCAAGTTGTACATAATCTAAGGCTTCCGGGCACTCCTTTCACAATAAAGTAATTACCAGTAGGTTTAGTGCTATAAAATTTTAACATGTCAATAAAAAGCAAAGTCCAAATACAAAAAAGGTTTCGTGAAATGAAACTCAGTATCTATTCCAGATAAATTAATTTGCCAGTTATCCAGCGGTTGCGTGCAAGCTGTCAAAGCTTCAGAACTTGACCTTGAAGTAGGCTAGCCTACTTCAAGGTCAAGTTCTGCTGCTAGTCACTGATGATGAAAAGTTTTTTGTGTTTTCTTTTTATTCAGCATTGCCGTCATCTGATATCGGGTGCCCTGACAAGTCAAACCGAGCAATGAAACAGTTGTCACTTGGCTAAGGAACAGAAAGGCATTATGGGAGACGAGTGGTGTGATCTAATAGAAAGTACTAATCAGTGCCTTACTTTTGAGTGTTTTATGATCTTTCGTTGCTACTGATAGCAGTATTAAAGAAAGGCCAACAACAACAACTACTACTAATAATAATAGTTCAGTTTCATTATATTAGCATCAAGTCACTACACTTGAGGTGCTTCATATTGTGAGGTACTACTAATAATAACAATAACACAGAGAAAATCCCAACAATCACACGACCCCATATGAGCAAGCACTTGGCGAAGGTGGGAAGGAAAAACTCCCGTTTAACAGGAAGTAACCTCTGACAGAAGAGGCTCAGGGAGGGGACCCATGCCACACCGTGAGCCATTGGAAGTGAGGTGAGGGAGACAGGACAAAACACAAGTTGTGGAAGAGAGCCAGAGATGAATAATAAATAATGATGAAATCCAAAGTGGTAACACACTTTAGGTTCAATAGCACAGTGGTAAGACTGAGATAAGGAAGTATTCCATCAATTAGTATACCACTAACATACACATAATGCATACTGTACAACAAAAGTTACATTAAAATCACTTGGTGATGTGAATAACAGTTGTTACAATGTAATGTGTGACCGTCCAGCAAGACGGTCATGGGAGTCTGTGTGGAGTTTGCATGTTCTCTCTGGGTTCCTCCTACAGTTCAAAGACATGCATGAGGTTAGGTTACTTGGTGATCCTAAGTGGCAGTAGGTATGACTGGTTGTTGCCTTCACAAAGTATGTACTGTACTATGCAGTATGCAAAACATATGCAGTATGGCATGTACTATTTCATCATAACATCACACTTTAAACTTTGAACCTGTTTCTGTACAGGTTTTCTATAGTTGAAAATAGCTTAGCGTGCCTTAGATCTGAGTTATTTTTAATGGCCTCAAAGCAACCTGTTAATGCAGCAGAGAAATGAAAACCACAGGACTGTTCATAGGCAAGTAACAAAATTAGTTCATATACTACTGTCTAATGAATTGTTTTGCTAAAGCACAATAAACAGCTGATGACCATTATGAAGAAGGTCGTAAACAATGGCAAGAAAATAGTTTTTCAGAAATTTAAAACAGGCCTTTGTAAACATGTTCCCGGGTTTATTCAATTCCATTTTAATTATATAAGGCCAGATCACAACAGTCACCTCAACACATCTAATTATAAGTCTCATTTTGGGTTATACTAAATAAATTACTACGTCCATTTGTTAAACCATGGTCAGTAATAGAATATGCTCATTGTCACCAAAACCTTTTCACTCCAGCCTCAAAGGAATGTCACAGCAATTACTGCGTATGACTATAGCCAGACCCTTTGACACCAAGGGACAACCTTTGGAGCTGAGAAATGAAGCCAGTGTGGAAGTACAAAAAAATAGTTCTTCTACTGTAATTTTTTTGCACTTCCACTCGTTCACATAGGGTCATGTTCAATTTGGTCAACTTTGCAGAATGAAATATGTTTAGAGTTTGGTACAAAAAAAGGGGGTTTTGGTTTCTGTGAATAGTTTTTAAGATGAATAATGATACTGAAAATGTTAGCAGACACTTTTATTCCAAAAAATAGATTCCCTAATATTTGTTATGTGTGGAGTTGTTTATTTTCTCATTTACATTCTGCTCAAATCAACTGGTTGTTGTGTTTGTTTCATTCAAAACATGTTACAGGGGACGTTGCAGCATGCCTTCTCATGGAAAAACTATGCGTCATTAGCACTAATTAAATGGTTGTAGTGTTTCTCACGTTTTTCATGTGTCTGGAGTCATACATACAAATCAGCAAATAGCTAATATTAGGAGAGAAATCCGTATCCAAATCTGGGATGTGGTGTCTTGCTGAAAGGTGAACTTCAGTCCTTCGTCGTGACTCATTTTTGCTGTAGAGAAGCGACTTCTTACCATGATCCTACCACCACTGCGATTGTAGTAGTCAGAAGATATGTACAGCTTTGTATTTACCAGATATTCTTAATGGGGGTGGGTGTCAGTTTTAAAGTTTTATTTGATTGTGCTTTGCCCGACCCTCTTTGACTTTAAGCGTTACAATAAAATAAGTTGTGTTCAGTGTTTGTTGAGAATATTTATCCCCATAAAAAAAAAAAAAAAAAAACACACCCCGAGTTCAAATGTGGTTCAAAACTTCAAAACACACAGAAAAGGGTGCAAAAATATTTATTGCTAATAAACCTGTAGTCAGTTGGTGTATATTTGCTTTATATTTACAATAATAGAGTACAGAGGAATGGGAATGTGAAAGAAAAATCCCAACCACTTAAATAAATACAAAGGGACTGCCACTGAACAAGACTACAAACATAAACCAACTCCAGCAACTCCTATACAGTTGGACCAATGATTGCAGTGAGAGAAAAAAAAAATCTATATAAACTTTCATATATATTTAAATTATAGTCAGTGAATCTTGTCCTGATGCATTCAGCTGTCGCGCACTGATTTTATCTGATTTTTTTCCCCAAGACTGCAGAAACATCTTTGATGTTAATTTCAAAGTAACACAAAGCAGCAACATGGGTGAGCACTTTTTTCTAATGCAGACAAGCACTTTTGTTCTATAGCTTGTTTACTGAGCAACACTTCCATCTGTGCTGGAATGATAACGGAGAGGAGGAGCGTTAACGTGCAGACTGAACGCCAGACTCATTCCTACGGTTTTGTTATGCAAGTATTACTCGTCATTATGTAGTTGTAGTTTAGCCATTTAACATCACATTTATGCTTTTGGCTAGCAACAGTCTAGAGAGTTAAAACAGTAGCTTACACAGTCATAGTTCTAGTGTATGCATGAAAAATGCTCATTTAAAAACAGTATTTACAGTAAGGAAAAAAAATACAAAAAAGTCACAGTTAACTGAAGTGCATGGAATGCAAACTAAACATGAAATTCAAACTTCATAGCATGTTTTTAATAATAAATGATCTGTGTTTGGTGACCAGTGTGTAGTTGTTACTAAATAAGTCATTACAGAGCTAAAATATAGTGGGCTTCTAAACATGCAGCAAGGTAGGGGGACGTGACGTGTCACTGTCAGAACTCCTTAGTGTCTTTATTTTCAAACAGGTGGAGTCTCTGCTCCGCTGTCAGCCCTTCCTTCAGACTCTGGTGGGATGAAGAGAGAAAAAGCAGATGCTAAATAAGTTTATGATGAACCCAACTCTGGACACGTGTGCTGTTTCTGAGCAAGCAGTGTTTCTCCCAGTGTAAACCTGATGTCACCCAGTGAGTTATCCCTCTCAAATAGAGTGTTAACACACCACACTACAACTGATAGCAAACCCTTCTTTAGCATGTGTGCTATGGAGTCCCAAAACTGATAAAAGGTTGCATAAAATGGGTTTAACTCAACTGTTTTACGTCAACACTTTTCCTTCACCTCGAAGTTTCTCCATTATAACTTATACATATATAAGTTCTTTTAATGTTCAGCTAATTGCACATATTCAAAAGCAGACTCCAAACCTCTTTGTTCTCACTGTTAACTTGCATTTTATTTTGCTCTTTTCACTGTAAATCATATGTTGCTTTTTAAGCTTTTACTTTGTGCACATTGAATTAAAAGTATAACAAAATGTGCAATAAATAAAATGACCATTGTGATTGAAGTTCATATCTTGGCCAACATTTTATATTTGATTTTACATTTACCTTTGTCATGAAGTCACTCAAACTGAAAAAGCATTTTCCAAGCTAGGCAGCTTCACATCAAAGCACTGTGGCAGTTAGCAAGGCTGTGACCTCTTTACTTCCTCCCTTATTCATTCACAACTTCCCTTCATAGAGATCGTGCTGGTTAGTCGCCAACCGCATCTTTGAACTGGGAACTGATGCATTGGTGCATTAATAAAATGTGTTTAACCAACAAGAACAACAAAATATTGAGTCGACTAGATGCAGACACTTCTAGTATTATTTTACTGTGAACATTAAACTATTACTAAGACAAAAACTCTCATGTTAACAAGTCTATTTAAAGATATTCAAGCTAAATTACTTTTTGATTTTATTGAGAAAGTGAAGATGAAGGAAAAGTTTTTCCACGTTGTTCTTGTCATTTTAATCATTCACCTGCCTAACAGTGCTGATTAATTAAGAGTTCAGGTGCATCTTGACTTGTCTGACAAACAGCTTTTTATTAGGTTTGGGACTTCATTGTTTAGCACTGTGTAAGTAACCCCCTCATACAATACAGTTCATGGCTGATAAAGTGAAAGGACCCACATATTAGTAATCAAGCCCAGTGATAAGTCACATACACAGTCACTCTACCAAACCTGACATTCATTCTTCACCACCATGCAAGTGTGGAGTATTTGTGCATACTAATGTGCAGAATCTGATCTTTTGAGTGGCTTGAGAGGTGGAGGACAGGAGGGTGTGCTTATCCACCCATGGGTGCGTCTGGTTTGGTTTACCTAAAGGAGAAGGGGGAGGAAGCTTACACGTCGTCAGCAGCCCTAACTGTCCCAGGGCATGTCTCGACTCACAGACTGAAGACAGAAGGGGGAAAACACACAGGCAAGTGTGTGTAAGACTACTGCGGTGTTTCATTTGCAATACAATGCCTACAATGCAGTTCTGATGGGAGTCACGACATGGATCAGGAAATTGCAGCCGGTTTGCATGCAATGCTGCATGCAACTTAGCAGGTGACCTGTAGGTGGCAGCAAGTCACTGGAAACAACTTCTCAGGCTTTTGAAGGCTGGAGTTAACCACTTTCAATATCTGCTGTTGCTTGAGCAATGATACAATGGGTGATAGAGTTCAATGAGAAAACCTGAATTAACACATCTGATAAAACTCTTTGCATGCCCCTTCACAGGACACTCACCTTTGACCTCATGGTGCGCTCTGAGCGTTTCGCTGCAGCAGCTGCCATCTTGAGGATGTCAGGGTTGCTTTTGGACTTCATGATATCTGGAGGAAAAAATGTGTCGGTCACAATAAGATAAGAGTCTGGGTGCGAGTCGATTCCAACATGAGGTGTGTTTTGCGGCGCGTTTTCGTACCATAGCCCCCTCGTTCCACCTCCTCCAGCGCCGGCTCCCCGAGCGCCTCATGAGCCAGCTGCAGCTGGTCTCTGAGCCGGCCCAGATCCCGCTCTGCTTTGGCCTTGACAATGCTCAGCTCTGTGTAAATGTCCTTGTACTTATCTGTTGCATATTTCTTATCCTGAAAGCACATTGTTTGGCAGTTCAGAGAAAGGATTTATCTTTAGATCTGTGATGAATTTATGAGGGGGAAAGAAAAAAACTGAAATGTACTCTTTGGGCTGCTTGCAGTTCATCTTTGAGGGAGTTGATTTCCTGCTTCAGGTACTGGACTTCAGACTCCTTCACTCGCAGCATAACCTGGAAAACAAGACGAGGAAAAAATTATGCTAAAAATATGAGCCAAGTCACCTTGAGGGTGGAAACATTTCCTGAGGAGAGGCTATTAAAACCTTACTAGCAGAGACTCGTTTTCATACGTTTCACATCCAGGAACTTATGCGACTTGAACCTTACTTCTAACTCGTAGAGCTCCTTCCCCTGTATTGTGGTATTTGTGTCTCCCACTCCATCCTCAGAGGTCATGGAGCGCATCTTAGTGATTTCTGCTGCCAGTCGGTTGTTCAGCTCCTGAAAACATCCCACAGAAGCAAATCAGAAGACTCAGAATGACAGTGCACTTTCATGCCCACTGGGGCAGTTATAACACAGTTATTTGTGCGCTCAGGTGAGCAGTGTGCGTTTCTGTCGGCACCTGGTTGTGCGCGTTGAGCTCCTGGTTCTCTCTCTGACACTGCCTGAGGGCCTGTCGCTCTGCCTCCAGTGCCTGGGCCAGGTGAGCGTTTTCCAGGCACTTCTGGGAATACTGTTCCGACAACACCTCAATCTCCCGCTGGAAGGAACACAACTCCTCCCTGAAATACAATTCAACACCGTGCTGAGAGGAAAAAAATACTTCAGGAGTGAAAAAAACCTGAAGGTCAGGCAGTTCTTTAGCATCTGTTAGTTTGGGGTTAATGCTGAGTACTTTTATTTCAGAGCAAATAAACAGCAGCAAATTGTTCCCTGCAATAAAAAAAAAAAAAAGAGCTTCTCCTTTTATCCGGCATCAGAGTGAAAATAGAGAATGTAAAAAAATCTAAGCCAGTTTAAATGCAGTGTGATTTATAGTCAACACCTGCACTTCCACACATGTTCCTGTGTGAAGCATCACAGGGTGTCAAGCTGCTGAACACAGTGCATGCATGCATGTCCCAACAAGTCAGCAGTGACACCTGCACAGTCAGCAGAAACCTATTAGTACAATTATCTTACACTCAGAGTCGAGCTACACGAACCATTACTTTTTTCAGTCAACTCTTAAATACATGTGGAACATTTGTACAGACAATTTTAACCTTGGGCTCAATTCCAACAGTTTTCTCCTTTTTAAGTCATCTTGCGGATTAATCTGAATTTTTCCTCCTGTCCAGTGGACTACTTAGTCAACAGGAATATTCTTTTATGTATCCATGACGAGCATGATTGTTGGGATTTTCTCTACATTAATGAATTATTAAGGTCTGTGCCTAACAATATAAAATGAACTGAATTTTATTTCTTCTACAAAAAAGCAGTCTAATGCTTTGATAGCTAGCAATAGGTGTTCAGCTCAGCTGAGATTTGAGTTGAGGACAGCTGTGGCCAGAACATAACTCACATAATATTCATCCTATAACCATTTGCATGGAAGGCTGCTTTCCTTCAATGTCAGGGACATAGACTCAAACCGTGCCAGCCAAAATCCACCACTGCATAACAGACTTCCACACCGTACGGAGTAATGGTTCAGTTTTTACCTAAAATTGTCTTTATAAGATATTTTAAGTATACAGCGGTCCCTCGTTTATCGCGGGAGTTAAGTTCTAAAAATAACCCGCGATAAGTGAAATCTGCGAAGTAGCCTACTTTATTTTTTACAGTTATTACAGATGTTTTAAGGCTGTAAAACCCCTCATTACACACTTTGTTCAGACAGGAATGAACATTTTTACACTTTTCTCTCTTGTTTAAACTCTCAAAGTTCAAACCTGCTAGAAAAATAAGACCAGTATTATAGAATGAAACCAAAGGCACCTGCAGGTGACGACGTTTCATCGACATTGTTGTGTTTGTTGGGGAGAAAACTTACAAACACGGCGCGGCACTTCAGAGTCACGCTGGTAGTGATCAAAGATTTATGTAAATTTGACAAGCTGAACGCGTTCTGTACTGTACAGGAGACACGGCACGAGATTGATTGACAGTGGTCTACAGCCAATCAGGACACAGAATACAATGCACTGTATCTTGTCAAACAACTACTTCACAGCATTTTTGACATGTCCCACCAGGCATGATCACTGGTTCAGCCAGCCTGATAGTTTGTCAGCCCTCATCAGCTGAGATGAGAGAGGGGTTACAAACACTTTGGTGCTTATGGGTATGAGAAGAACTCACTCATGCTGTCTGCGGATCTCCTCGATGTCTGCATTCTCCGTATTGCTGTTGGTTTTGCGAGCCTTTTCCAGCTCCTTCTCCAGCTCTGTACGGTGGGCGTTTTTCATTGCTTCAATAGCTGAGATAACAAACAAAAAGTTTCTTTTTAATCAAAACTTACTGTAACGCATTGTAAGCAAGTTATGATGAGCTAAAGATATAGTAGGAAAAAGATACAGTTGGTACGACTTTTTCTATTTACCTGCGATGGTGGCTGCCGTCTCCTCGGCCAGCAGCCTCTCCTTCTCCTCCTTCAGGTTCTCCAGCTCTCTCTGGTGTTTCTTCTGCAGCTCGTCGATCACTTTCTGGTGAGACTCCTCCATTGCAGCGAAACCTCTCTCACAGGTGGCCTGTGGCAAAAAGCGAGCACACTGCAGCTGTGAGTTTACAGGTCACCTGAACGTGGGACCAAAAGGTTCTCCTGATCAGGAGCTGAGCAGGAGGAAAAACCTCCTGGACCTTTATATATAATTATATGTCAGCAAAGATCATCAATTTAGTTATAGCAATTCACTTGCAAGCTTGAGCTTGTCAGCCATGAGCAAGTTGAGCCTGTGTGAGTACAAAAAGGATTAAAAGGAATGACAGGATACACAACGCACGTAAGAAAAGGGCAAAGACAATGAGAGAGATGTAAGAGAAAAAAAAGCTGCCATCTCCTGTCCACAGCACAATATCCGAGCTTCTGGAAATCCGGACTCCAAACAGCACTTGTATCCTACAGCTAACACACAAATCCTAATCTGCCTGGAGGCCAAATCTTTGGTGGAATGTGTGGTTAAGCTGACAATTATATAACTGGGTGTCTCAAACATTACATGTGTTATAGGACATCCCAATCAGCTTGCAAAACTGCCACTTCTGGATGGTGAGAATAAAGTGAGGGAGAATAATAATCCTCAATAAGAAGAGATTTCAATAGTCTTTGCACTTGCCCAACCTAAAACCTTGCCCTACTTCCGTCCTGCATTCGCTGCCACTAATCTGGGTGTTTGGTTGGTGGCTGTGCCCCGATCCAGGTCCTTCGGTTTGCCTGAAGTCAAAGAGACTATATGAGGAGCCAACACAAGTAAAACTCACTGGTGTGCTACAAAGCTGTGTGAATGATGAATTAAAATGTCATCTTCATAATGCAATCTTGCTACTATACTAGTCTGTATTGCTCTATCCAAACATACCTATTGTCATTGGGGCCGAGCAGCTCAGTTTTACTCTTGTCTGACCATATACAATGTTCTCCAGAGGCCATTTGGCTTCCAAATTTATAGCTGCAAATTTGAGTGGCGGTTGAAGGCTTTGATTTTTGAACAGGGGCTTCTTTCTTTGTTAACTCCCTCCTAGTCCGTGGCCACATAAAGCTGGCTTCACTCTGGACAGTGACAGTTAGCGGTTTCCAGCTCATGGCAGACTTGAGCCTTGCTGGTTCCTGGGCTGGTCCTCAACTTTCTGGCCAATTTCGTATCACGTGATGGTGATTCTAGGTGTTACTGGTCAATCCAAAAAATACTGGCAAAGAGAAATTACCAGCTGCAGTCAATCATGATCGCTAATAAATAACTAACAGTAATAAGCCTTGGTGTTGTCAAGTTAAAAGATATATTAGAACCTTTGTGACCACTTCTTAAAGGTTTTAATGAATATATGTTTATATTTGAGCCTTTCAGAGAAAATCCAAAATGAATTTGAAATTGTTCACCCAATTCTTGTTTATAAAGTGAATAAAGATGTATGCTATACAATCATTCCAAAAGAATTCATTATTAATAACAACACTCATATCCACGATGAGTGTAAATAAACTTTTGACCAAAGCCGTATGTCCATTCCCTCTTTTAGACATACAAAATTATAACTAGGTCCCGTTTGCCCTGTTAAAGTTGAATTGTGTTTTTCTGCAACATCTACTGAATTCATGGTGTCACAGATTTCATTATCACAGAACGTACTGTAGCTGTGATCGACAATTACTACCTCAAAACTGAAACTTAGCAGACACAACCCCAAACACTCATTCATGTAAGCATATCAAATTAAACATCCCTGCATTAAGTGCTCAGAAACTGTGTTTAATAAACAGGTATGGCTGATTGTGTTAATGTATTTGTTTGTGCCTCTGATAGCAGGATGATTTATGGGGGATGGTTTTATTTACTTTTAGCTCTGGTAGTTTATAAATGGCAATGTGAGGCCTAACATAGGAACAAATAACCATTGGAAGCCTATCCTATCTGGATTCAGGAGTTTTTGGAAGCATACCTTTGCAAATTAGGGTATAATAATGGAATTTGTATTAAACCTTCTCCAATACAAATCCTACTGAAAAACTAGGAGCTGTTGTCCTTTATGTTCAAGAAAATATCAAATAATTTCAGATCAAGATATTTATTCAGTGACGTCTTGTCACTGAGGGCATTTTCCCCATTGCAGAGGTGTGCAGTTTTGGGCAGCTCTTGGAGCCGAATGGGAAACCCGCCCCCAACCCTGTATATGAGGACAAGCCTTTATTATCTTAGGAATGGCATTTAATTTTTCTGCTTGAGAAAATATTGGGTTTCATCACAAGTGCTGCCAATTAGCTGCTGACAAGTTCAAGAAAAAAAAGCTAGTACTCAGTCACAGTATGGAATAAACAGTAGAAACGGCAAAAGGAAAAGAATTAAAGTTAATATTAATCTGAAAACAGAAATGGTCTTTTTAAAATTCTTAACTCTAAAAGACTTCAAGGTGCTGCAAAGGATCAGTTATTTGCTTTGTAACTAAAACTGCCGAGATTAGATCAGTAAGCACACTCAACTACCAATAGAGGAACTCATTTCACAGAACAGTCGGGCACTGACAGATTTCTGAAGCCCAAATTCGAGAGAAGCCATCAGCTTCAAACTCCAAGTCAGAGTTTGAGGCTTCAGTCTTGTATTCATTAAGGTAACTTTGACGAAACATCAACAAAATGGGTTCCTCAATAAACAACTAAAGCAGCATCAGTGATAACATAAACCTGCAGCAGGTTAGTTTTCATGCAACACAAAAGAAAATTGGTTTACGGAACAAAGAGCGAGAGAAGGGAGTAGATGTTGGGGAAGGGAGGGGGATCTGGGAATGCCACAAAGGAAAACAAGGCATCACAGATGGAGGATGGCAAGGACAAGGAGCACTTCCACCTTCAGGTTTTCCAGGTCTTTCTCGTATTTCAGCCGCAGAATGGTTACGTCGCCCTGCTCTTCGCGCCGTCTCATCTCTTCGGTCATGACTGAGACTTGGGTCACCAGCTCTTGGATGCGCTCTTTCAGGGTCAAGGCGTGATCCAAAGGTACGTTGTCATCTGCTTCATTCCTGCCTGCAGTTGCTAGATTCATCATGCTTCGCAGCTCTTCCATTTCCCGGTCAAACCTCTCCAGGAGACGACTCATCTCCCTCTCGTGCTGCTCCTTCAAGTTCTCCATACAGTTCGTCAGCGAGTCAATCTCTTTTACATTCTCTTCTGAACGGAGACGAAGTGTCTCGTTGGCTTTTGCTATTTCCTGCCTCAACTTATCAACTTCCTGCTCGTAGCCATCTTTGACTTCTAGTAGCTCTTTCCTGTGCTTGGCTATCATATCATGAAGCTCAATGGTTTTATCGACTGAATCAATGGATTCTCCTTCAATCTGAATCAGAGTTTGAGACCCTGGGGCAGCTTTCAAATACGCCTCAGATAGTTGACTTTGAAGATCTGCCAATTTGGACTGAAGCCCACTGGCAACTTCTCTTAATTTTGGACAATTTGGACAATTTACGCCAGGCATCTTTACTTCTTCCTCTTTTTTCTTTAGCCCTTTCTCATACTGGACATTGAGCCTAATAATCAAGTAAGATATGTATGCTTCTTTGAGAGATTCACGCAGATGTTCGGAAGATTGTGTTTGTTGGCCAAAGCTTGCTAATGCCAAAGAATGGAGTTTGTCATCTTTATCAAGCTTCAAACTGGAGGCAATCTGCTTAAATCTCTGCGACTTTTCCTCCAGAATTTCTTTTAACTGTTTAAGAATCAGAGCATTTGTTTCATTATCAAGCCAGCTATACATCGATCCCAAATCTGTCACTCTGTCACTTCCAACGTCTGCCTGCGAACAAATCCTCCTAATCAAGAGCATTAAGCTCTTCTCTGCCATCATCTGTTCTTCTACCCCTCTGTCACGGCTCTGTCCGTCTTCCTTTGATTTTGCTACAGTGGTGCCCAACAGTTGGCTCCAGAACTCTCCCTTTAACACGAATGACGCATCTTTTCCACTCGGGTAAAATGTCTCTTCCTCTGAAGAGGAAAATAAAGTGCTTTTTAATTCACCAAGCATACTCTCAACATCAACATCTACCTGTTCTAACATTTCCACAACCTGATTCATCGATGCAGACCTCATCTCAAACTCTTGTACTACTTTCATTAAAAGTCCTTTATCATCCACATGCTTCTCTTCTGCCTCAACAGATTCAGCATCCTTTTCATCTGTACTCATGCTCATTACCAACTTCTCTCTTAGCACCCTTATTTCATTTTCTGCTTCTTCTAGCTTCTCTCTGCTGACCTTCTCAATTTTCTGATTTAGTTCAACTAGTTGACTGTTCCTAGTTTCTAGTTCCATACAGCGCTGCTCTGTAGTCTGAAGGCTTGACTTGGTCTCAAATAACTTTGCTTCTGAGGCTTCAAGCAGCTCTTGGAGTTGCTCTTTCTCTGGGTTTAATTCGTCATCTTCATAATCTCCCTGGAAGCCCAGACCTTTCAGTGTGGCCTCTCTTAACTGTAGCTTCTTTTCAGTGTCTTTAAGGATGCTGCCAAGCTCCTCCAATGTAACGAGCGCTTCATGGAGCCTCAAGGACTTCTCATTCAACTCCCTCTCGTAATACTCCCTGTCTATGGCATTGGCTTGGTTTTCAGCCAGTTCAGCTTTTAGTCTTTTCAGCTCCTCCAAGACAAGGTGATGCTGTTTGCCACCTTGCTGGCTGATGAGTTCAGCTTTCAGTCTGTCTATCTCTCTGTCAGCCTCAGTCAGTTGATTTATTATCTCCTGACATCGCTGTTTCAATGCTCCATTTTCACTAGTTAAAAGTTCAATCCTCTGAGACAGCATCCCAATAGTTTCATCACTCGACTCTGAGTAGTTCTCAGTTTTGGACAGAAGACTGTAGGAGCCCTTTGGGCTTTCAAAACTTTGCTTGTGAACTTTCCCCACCATGTCCTCCATGGTTAGAAGACGAGCTTCATATTTGCGGATGCTCTCTCCAGCTCTAGCTAAACTCTTTTTTATGGTTTCATTTTCTAACTCCTGCTGGTGCTTCCAGGTCTCCAGCAGCTTCTGAAGTTGATGCTTCTCTGCTGTGTCTTGATTACAGCTATGTAATTTCAACACTTTCGCCAGCTCCTTTAGAGTCAGAGGATTGTCATGCGTTAAGTCCTCTAGTTCTTGAATAGCCTCTGTGGTGTCCTGGATTAAAAAGCTAACTGGTTTTTGGACAAGTTCAGGGGGAGGGCCTTCCAGGATGGATGTTTTGTGGGATTCAGAAAAGTAAGGGTCCTTGATGGGAAGGTGAGAAAGCGAGAGGCCAAGCTGTGCCTGCATATTGCGCTTTTTCAGCTCTTGCAGCTTCAGGAGCTCTTTGGTCTCCTGGTACTTCTTTGTTAAACTCTGCGCTTGAGAACTAACCAGTTCGGGCCTCTTCATCTGGGGCGTCACATCAGCCTCCAGACCCAAAGGTTGCTCCAGCTTGGAAAAGGGGACCAGACAGTTGGTTAACACACAGCAGGGGAGACACAAAGCTTGCTTATAATTTCCAGCGCTAACTACTAATTATTTCTCTTTAAATTATTATTATTAAATTAAAAAGTGACATTACATTAAGCATTCCCACATAACAATACCAAATTATGCAAATGAACAGATTCAAAACAAATCCAAAAATTTCTTTTGGTTTAAAGGTGTAAATTAAAAGCAACTGAAAGATTTAAATAGCTGGGGTTAGTTAATACCAATAGCATGCACATTTAATGGTTAAAGGTTACTTTAAGTGGTAAGTAATGCAATATTAGTTTCAGCTGAGTGGTTTATTCAAGGATAGAAAGGCATACCAGGTCCTACAAACACACATTTCACAGGTTTCACGTCCAAGTCTGAGAGGAGATAATGAAATGCATTATGCAGCTCAAATCTAATGCTTCAAACACCCTCCCAACTTTCTCAAAATAATTCACTGTCTAGAGTAAGAGCACTATACTTGAAATCTGCCAAAAACAAAATTATATATAATTTACATATATATGTATTTAAAACATCATTCAGCCTCACTCTGTAAGAACCCATCCATACATCAAAACACAGGCAAAGAAATCGACATCATACATTTATGTCAGTACACTTCTACATATAAAATTTGTTAAAAGAATAACAAATGGATGTCTTTATAGCAGTTAATAGAAGAATCTGATGTCCATGCAAATGAGTAGAATACAGGCCAAGAGGTTATTATTCCATGTCAAGACAAACATTTCAACAAGTGAAGCAATCGTGCCAGAGACTATGCAGGAAAATGTCACTCTAAACTCAAAGACAAAATTCTCTTCATGAATTCGGCAACAAACAACTGAAAAATGAATCAAAAAGAAAACAAGTTCTACTCAAGTTTTGCTTTTTCCATTTTCTATTGCTATAAATTGAATGATGAAGTCGAAATGCAAAAGAGAAAATTACAAGGAGAAAAAAAAAATGCCATCATTTCACTTCCGCTTTTCTAATTTTGATTTCATGTTCATCTTTTTGTATTGATTCTATGAGAAAAAACTCAAATACGGTAAATGTTTAAACACACTTCAACATTATTCTTATATTTGTGTCTGTTTATCACTTTTCACATGTAATTAACACTTACAGTGAAATAACACCTCTCCAGAAACTGCAAAACTACAGTCCTTTGGTCCAAAATCAAGAAAATTACTCAAATAACTCCTTGCATGAGTCCTGATAAAGTAAAAACCTACAACACAAAGCGAGCAGATTAACTAGTATAAGCCAATTTAGTAATGAAATCTTATCGTTTTCCACATGCAATGAAGTCATGCAAAGGCGTTTATCTGTAGCCACGTTGTAGCTTCGTCAGTTTGGTTGCGATTTTCTCTCGATAAAATACAACATGCAGAAAATGTTACGAAATGAAGTAGAAACCACTGCTCAGTTAAGAATGTACTGATCGAGTTTACAACAGGACTTCCCATAAGAGCAGAATAAAGGGACAACTCACCGGAGAGATGTAACCAGATCGGTCATCCTGCTCTCTCTCCAGAGCCATTCTCAGCTGGATCTCCAGCTCCTGTTTGTGCTTATTTGAGTCCAGGAGCTGCTTGTGACAGCTCTTCAACTGTGCCTTCAGGTCCTCAATCTGTAAAAACGGCAGGAAGAATATTAGAATATAAAATATATAATGTAGTGTGTGTGTGTGTGTATATATATATATATATATATATATATATATATATATATATATATATATATATATATATATATATATATATATATATATATATATATATATATATATCCATCCATCCTCTTCTGCTTATCCAATTCAGGGTCACAGGGGGGCTGGAGCCAATCCCAGCTGCCATAGAGTGAGAGGCAATTTTGAATCACCAATTATCATAACCTCACTAACTGCAGCAAACGCCCAGTTATTGGTGCTGTGGGAGAAGGCAGAGTACCCAGAGAGGAGGGAGGAGACCATGCCACCCCCCACAGAAAGGCCCTGACCATATGGTTATTTGAATAGGAGACTTAAAGACAACCTGAATAAATGCAAACACGCATTTTTACAATGATGACTTCATTTATTAAAGAAAAAGCTACGCAAATTTACTTGGCCCTATGTAGGAAAAGTGAATTCCCCCTAAACCTAATAACTGGTTGTGCTACCTGGGGCACCAAAAACTGCAACCAAGCATTTGCAAAAACTGCAATCAGTCTTTCACATCACTGGGGAAGAAATTTTGCCCACTCTCCTTCTTGTTTGAGGTCTTGCAAAAGCATCTCAATAGGATTTCAGTCTTTTTTGTTTTTGTTTTTAGAGCCCCACACCATCACACTACCACCACCGTGTTTGACTGTTGGTAAGATGCTGGCTTCATTGGATTCATCTTTCACTTGTTAAGCAAATACCTAAACTGTTACACTACAGAGTTATTATTCATGACTATGTTATACTGTATGCAGCAATCAATTCAATGGCAAGTTTAAATTTACTGAAGCTCTTAAACCGATTAAAACTAACCAAATAAAATCTAAAATGCATTTTCCCCCTGAAGCTTAAATACAGGCTTAGCTCTGTACTTGCTGACTGGATTCTTCACTTTGTATATTTGAATTTCACTCAAAACAACAGCAACAATCTAAATCAAACAAGGAAACATACCCCTTGCTTATAACTCTCCAGTAGCTGCTCCAGCTCTACAGTCTCTCTAGGTTGCACTGCGGTGGGCAGCGGCACCCTCCTTTCCTCCCGCATGGGCGTCTTCTCTACCTGTCGCCAGTGTTCTTCGATCACCTCCTCCACCATCTGCTGCCTCTCCAGAGATACGGGACCTAGCGAACCCGGAGGTTCGTCTCCCCTCTCATCGTCGGTCCTCCCTCCTTCTTTAACCGATGCAGGGTCTGAGCTTGTCACGTTCTCGTACCTCTTCCGTCTCTCCTCTCTTCTCCGACTGCGCTCGAGCTCCCCCATGTCTGCCTGGAGACTCTCGGCTTCCTGCGCCCGCTGTTGAGCCAGAGCCTGGGCTATGGGCCTGAACTCTGCCCAGTCAAATGTCTTAGAGCGGCCTTCTCGCCTGCGCTCGCGAGCTCGGCTCTTAATGACTCCAGAAGTGGCTTCTTTGTCTACAGATGAGGCCTCAGAAGAAGGAGAGTCCTGAGTGACATCTGGTCTGACGAGACCCTCTAAAGGAGAGAATGAGCCATGATCCTCGGTCGAGCTAAACGGCGAAAGAAAGCAAAGTAAGTTTCTGCTTTCCTGTTCTTTTTTCATCTCTAAACTTTGAAATCTATCTTTTAATGTATTAATATACATGAATATTACACGAAAGCATTGAGTTTCTTGATAACTGAGAAGCATGTTATAACTGTGACTTGTACCCACCTTGCCACATCAGGGGCAGTGGAGGGTCTGACATTCTTCATGACTGCCTGGATCCAGTTCCTACGTATGCCTGCTGTCATGGCAGACAGAGTGTGCACTCCTTCCTGCGTCTAAACATCAAAAAGCACAGTGAAGAACACACAGAGTGATGAGAAAGAGCGATATAGAGAAGAGATGTAGCAGCCAAAAAAATCCTGAATAGAAATCTCTCTTTATCGTAGCAGATTCATTAGCGCTTCTCTAGTAGCAAACCTGGAAAAGTAAGAAAACCCAAATAATCCCGCATCACTACAAATACAGTGATTTCTGTTTTTGTGCCTACAAACACAGCTGCAGCACGTTCATAGATGTCCAATGAACAACAGCAGTTCAGACTAAGTTATACACTTTCATTGTTTCGTTTTTACGTGCGCTGCTGCCATCGTTGATTGTTAAGTCAGAGTTGATGGAGCTGCCCCAACTTTCCAAGTTGGAAGCCTGACTTGAGGGGGCGTTCCAGTTAAAAAAAAATTCCAACCAGGAAGTTGGAAATTCTGACTTAAAGTTGAACGCACCACGTGGAGACATCAGCTCATGGAGCTGTGTGGTTGCGTATAAGGAGTACTAGCAAAAGTGCCTGCAGCACTTTCCAAAGCCTTCATTCAGTATTTAGTGGCGACTCAAGGAAAATTAATATAAAACAGAGAGATGTTAGTAATGTGCGTGTGAGACAATATTCAGGGAAAGTTTCTTGCAGATTGGAGGGTACATACACACTCTCTTACATTCTGAGTCACCAAGCAGTTTTTAAATTGGATCGGTGATTTTATGACTGCATTTATAGAATAAAGCAAACAGACAGCCTCACATTACTGTTCACACATAAGGGCTTAAGATGACCACTTGGTGGCCACTTTTTTTCAATGCCTTTGAAATAAAATAAAATGCATGAAATGAAAATGTTCTTCTTGTTTAAACTAAATACTGAGTGACAAAAAACACCCAGATGATGAGACAATATGACATTTTACTGTGGATATCGAGTGGAAAATCTGGCATTTACCCCAGAAGACGAGCAAAATTACATGTTAAGTATTGCTAATGGTTAAGTGCAACAAAATCTAGAATCAAACACACGAACTGTTACAATGTCATCACACTGAAAGATTTTTCCTTGAGCAGAAAGGTTTGAGACAAAACAAGCAAAGCCTCTTACATGAATCTGAAAGCCATAGTTTCGCTGAGCCTGGTATTCAGTTACATTGTAGCAGGTGGACAGGTCAATCTCACCATCCAGGTCAGAGGCCTGAGTTACACAGAAACAAAGATGCATTTTAAAGGTAGAAGGAAATAAAAACACAAGGTGTGAAAGAGAACAAATAAGCCCACCTCCTCTGCAATTGAATCCTTGTAGTATCTCAGGCTGTGATCAGTCAGCACAAACCAGTACTTCTTCCACTTGAGAAAAAAATTTACAGTTTAAAAACAGAGCTGTGTAATACAGCAAGGTAGCATAGCAAGTCACATATCGAGTGTCCACAAAGTCCTATGTGTCAGTGTAGAGTTTGTCTCTTTATATATCTTATAAACAGTATTTTAAAGCTTCCTAGCACCACCCTCGTCTTTCAAGTCCATTGAAGATGGAACATCAAAGTGTGGCCACAGGTGTGTAAAGGCCATCGAACGCTACAGACAGACAGTGACTCAGGTTTTTGAACTCTTGATTTTTTTGAAGACTCCAGCAATCATTTTCATTTAGCTTTCAATGGTTAATACCATTTTCAGTTTCCTCTTTACGTTTCTCCTAATTAGCTAATAAAAATGGTACCTGGCCTTGCTCGTCAAGTTTCACCATCCAGCCTTTCTTGAAGTTCAGCAAGTCCGGCTAAAAAATGCAGAAATAAATCGATAAAGAGAGGATACAGATTCTAAGAAAACGTCACAAAGCAACATGTTTTTCATTCATTGTTCTTTATTAATGTGTTGCAGCAGCAAACTACCACCACCCATCTTCATTTTAAAAGAAAGCATCAATAAGGACTTCAACTTTTCAAAGTTCAATACCTCACTGCTAGCATTCAAAAATCAGCAGCAGCTAAAACACATGCTCACTCAGTCGGCTGCAGGGAGAAGTTGACCCTGCCAGCGGATCAGACAAGGATGAGGATGTAAATGTGGACCGCTGACTGGGGCCAACTTCTGCCACATGTGTTGCAGGGCTGTGCTGCCCACAGAACCCAAGTGCTCAGCCTGACACACACACACAGACACGCACACGTGAACAGTGACCACAGGAAGCAGTAGGAAGTTGTGACGGGCTCATACACACTCAGACATAGTCTCTTTTTTCCATCTTAGATCTAGCAGAATGAATTCACGCAGCATAACAAACTGCACACAGAGAGAGCAGGATGAGAAGAATAACCTGGAGAGCAGGGGGAGAGCAGGGGGCTGCGCCGCGCCCTGCAGCACGGGGGTTACAGCACCCTTGCACCACCACAACAAGGCCAAAGGAACATTAGGAAAGAAATCACACATTGATAAAGTTTGTCAGAGGTCACAGTTGGTTTGTATCAGATATTCCATTTAAAGTCAATCTTATTTCCATCAGACTATGGCTGATGATCAATATAAAGTCAACAGAACTTGTTCCAACCTTATTTTACCAGAAAAAGGCCGATGATAATGGATTTAGCGCTACGTCGTGAGCAGCAGCACATGTGCTAATGTTGGGCCTGCTGTAGTTTTACAAACCAACACATTAGGAGCATGAGTGAAATAAACAACAACATGACAAAACCAAATGCTAACGCTCCCATCAAAGCAGCCCTCGGCTCAAAAGACGACAGTGTTGAAAAAAAGGTAAGTGGAATTCAGTAATGTGGAGAGATTTTACATATTTAAAGTCAGAAGAAGGATCTGAAACAGTGCTGTCCTTGCACAGTTGCCCGTTTACCTGCACAATAAACTGCAAGGACAGTTACTTTCTCCTGTAAAATGCTGCAGAAGGTTTTACAGGAGAAAGGTTGGATCTGAACAGCTGACTGAAGTCAGAGAAAGTTGATTCTGTTCATCTGAACGTACCATTATCTACTGGAGAAACATTTCACCACTCATCCAAGTGACTTCTTCAGTCTTCTGAAGAAACTTTATAGAAATTGTGATTTTAATCATAGACAGAAAGCAAAAAATTATTACATATTATGTTATATATTGATAGAATGAAAAAATATAAATAAAAAATCCGAACTGTGTATTAGACTGAGCCATACAGAAGAGGATTAGAGCCATTGGAAGAGGAGGGGGGGAGACCAAAATACAAATTGAGGACTTCTTTTGGACTTTTTTGAAATCTGACAATAATCTCAGAATTGTGGTTAAAAAAATAATAATAAAAAAATACTGGCCCTAATCCTCTCCCATAGTTCCAAGAGGCAAACTCTAGGGCTGAAAAATAAGTCTGCTTAAAAAATAAAAATAAAACTGCCAGTTCCTTTAAAGGTCACTTAAGATTTGCTCCAAAAACAGGTCAGTCCCCATAGACTCTCATTACATACACCATTTAGTTGGACTTTTGGGGTATTAAAAAAAAAAAAAAGAAGATATTTTTATTTGGTAAGATTTAAAATTAGGGGCAGGGCTAGTTTGACTACTAGTGATGCTAGTACAGCAAGCGGACAGCTATGGGCTAAGCCTCATATGTTGCTTGGTATTAACTAGCTATGTCTATGTGTTGAACATCTGCAGTTTAGCTAAAAAAGACTGCTAGCTGACAACTGAGCGTGTCATGCTCTCATTGAACACTCATCCAAATAGGATACCCAAGATAAGTGTAGCCAAATGCTGACATTTAACCTCCAATGTGGGATCTAGAAACCAGCGGGTATCTTTACGGTGGCTTTGTGCTTCTTTTATTTACAGTGTACTCTAAATGCTCAGTTTCTGACATTTCCCCCCACTTAGATCTAAATGATGCCAAAGAAAGGGAGCATCCTTCATACGGTCACTTCAGGCATACAGTGCTGGTTGTGTGCTCCATCAACCTGTTATTCAAACCTACTGTTTGTGAAGGAATGAGCAGAAAGTTTTAGATAGTGGCTGGAACTGAGGGGCTTCACAAGACCCAGTAATAAAAATCAAAGAACTATTTTGAGCTGTGAGACTACTTGTAGTGCAAAAAGAGTAATATCAAGGTGGAAAAGAACAACAAACCCGTAACGCTCCACTTGCACCATCAGTGTTAATACCCCCACTAAATCTGTCTATAGAATGTTTTCTGTGGCATACTGTTGAGTGATGTCTGCTGAGAGTTTGCTCAATGTTTAATTCTCCTAACTGTGTTACCTAAGCGAATCACGCCTCTTAGGCTCGAACAACAACAAGCCAGCGATCTCTCTCTGCTCGGCTGAAGCCCTGGCACTGCGGCTGACCTCTGATCCTCCGGCTTAACAGAACAAGAGCAGCTTTGTTTACGAGGCCACAGACAGAACGCACTGACCTTTCAGTCCTGGAGCGTTCAGGTCTGAAAATTATTAGGACAAACTTTGAACCTGCTCCTTTATTCATCACCCTATTGAACCATATTCATTACTGGTTCACCGCGGCTTTTAGCAGCAGCATGGCGTGGCTTTAGCAGAGATTACAAAACAGTGAAATAAGACACTTTACTATTTATGGATTAAATATTAATATTAATATTCAACTCCCACTTCAGCCAAACAGTCCTGATAAACTTACTGTTTGCTACCTGCACAAGCGTCAAGCAAGCTTAAAACTACCTTTGCTAAGTTGTTGAAGACAAAACAAGAGTCAAAGTAATAAACTGGATTTAGACGCGATGTGTGGAAATGTGAAACTTCATGCGTACTCTTAGTTACTGTATATGACAGTTTTCATGTTGTTCTCCAGCTTAACTATATTTTAAGTAAATTAAT
Source organism: Maylandia zebra (assembly GCF_041146795.1). Classification (NCBI taxonomy): domain Eukaryota; kingdom Metazoa; phylum Chordata; class Actinopteri; order Cichliformes; family Cichlidae; genus Maylandia; species Maylandia zebra. The sequence continues at coordinate 5,617,746 of NC_135174.1, read as the reverse complement.
AAATATCTTAACATATTTATTAATATCTAATCTTTATTTAGATATTGAATAATATCTTTAATATTAAAGTTGATTCATTTTTAGGCAAAGGTTTTCCCTAAAAATAATTCAAGATTAAAGAGGACTTATTGCTACCATTTCCTGCTCCATATTTTGTATTCATGGATTTGTAGCGTTTTATGATTCACAGTGTAAAACATAGATAAAGATTCATTTAATGAGCCTTGGTTCTTCCCCTCAGTTCACACTGACTGAAACAAGTAGTGCTTTTCCAGCAGTACCTACTCGGCAGGGGGGTTCCAAGCAATCTGAGGTGATCCGAGAATGTGACGTCGTCAGACTGCTGACTGAACGGCTAGTCAGCAGCTTCATTCGATGAGTCATGAGAGCATCCCCTTCACGAAAATCTAAAACTGTCATTTTTGAAACCAGCAACTCGGAAAATGGAAGAAAAACAAACAACAACACGGGTGTCCCCGAGTCTGACAAAAAGCCACAGACCGAGCAACACATATACCATCGCATACAAATGACGTCGTGTGATGTTTGACCGGGTTGCTATAACTACTCCACTTAGTTAAGTGTTACTTGATGTAATGAAAAACAAGCTGTAATGAGTTGTGATGCGTCAGCTTGCGTTAAGCCAATCTGAAAAGGTACTCACAGGGTTTACTTGCGCTGACATGGTTAAGCTGTACATACTCTGATTTTACCATGTTTAACATGAGCATCCACCCACTGTCAAAGTATACGAGGAGGGAAAGTGTTTGTTTTTTTAAAGGAAACCTACCAGAGTCCCTATAAACGGGGCTCTTTTAGCCCAGTGAAACGTCCCTATGAGTGGCTTTAAATGTAAAGCCAACATTGTTCAATGAATATAAACAAATTTTTCAATCATCTTATTTATTCATTAAAAATCACAAACAGTTTTTTAGGTAACTAATGTGTGAGACAAGCGTATAACACAACAAACGAATAATGATGTAACGCGGGATGACGAACTAACAATTCCCATCAACATGCTGAGCAAACAACAGCAGCTGACTTCTTATCATCTCCCCCGTTGCAGTGACTCTTGCCAATTAGTGAGTAAGGCTGGAAAACAAACTGCTCACTTTGAGAGGTCAATTCTCCGACAGGAACACTTGGAGTTTTAGCATGATCGCAGACTTTACAAAAACAAGAGAACACTCACCGTCATGACTGACTCAGTGGTCCTCCGGTCCAACGACTTGGCTCTTCTCAGAGGGGGCAGGGTAGAGGGAAAGTCCAGACCCTGACCCACGTCTTGCCTCTGTTCCTAAACAACACACGCATATAAACACCCTTAAAGAAGCTCTCAGCAACTTCCAAGAAACTACTGTCACTACTGACACCCACAGCCATTTAGTGAACTACAGTCAGCATTCCCATGCTCAACATCAACAATACAAGTGATGAGTAATTTATAACACTTTGCACTGCATCCTTCACATAGAAAACAGTCCATAGTACAGACGAAAAAAGGAAGCATAGATGCATGTTTGAGTTTTCTGTGAGATTTGTGTAAATTGGCTCTACCAGAATGTTTGCATAATAGTGCAAGTAATAAGTAGCGGGCAAATGTTTTTATAGAAAACACACAGAACAGGCAAGAATCACTGACCCATTCTTTTGTAATCAGGTCTGTTTGAGTGGGTATTAATGAGCTGTGGAGAAATCTCATGACAAACACTACTTTGTTGAGCCCATGTGTTTTATGAGGCCGAATTCGGCACTGAATCAAAGAGGCTGAAAACAAAAATACACACTGTTAGCATGAGGCTAAATGCGTCAGCTGGAAATGTGTGCATTGTTTCAACGCAACAATAAGGAGAACAGAGCGTTTGTGTGCAGTAAGAGACACACAAGCAGTCTTGGCTGCTTTATTTGCGTACGTGTACGCAATATTTTTATGGTGAAACAGATCCAGGGCCAAGTGGTGTCCGAGTGGGGACTCTGTGTCGGGTCACTGTCTTGCTAAACTCAGGCCCGAGTTGCTCAAACTTAGCGCAAGGGGCTAGGGTGGGAAAGGAAAATGTAATCACCAGGGGAATCCCACCACAGAGTGGAAACTGGAAATGAATACAGCAACCCCTGCTGACCTCTGACCTACAAGCAAAACAAAGACAGGACAGAGAGAGGGAGAGGACGGAGGGAAGAGGGTGAGGATAAGGGAAAAGAAAGAGGAGGAGCGGTGGGATAGCAGCGGGGCAGAGGGGGAACCAAAACTTGTCCTGGTAGGGCCACTGCTGAGAACACATCTGGCTTTCCATGTGATGTTGTTGAAAATCACTGTTTACACATATTACCATATCTATTGTGAACTGCAGCACAATATTGGCACTGTTGGACTGAACACACCCACACTCACACACGTTACCTCTCTCTGGAAGCGTCTGTGTTCACTTCGGCCTTGCCTAACTCTGCTTCTCCCCGACTCCTCCACCTCCATTTTTTCTGGATTCTCCAACTCCAAGGCCTCCAACTTCTCGATAACACCGGAGCGACTGCAAACAAATGCACACTTTGGTTAAACATGTAAGGCATTCAGTTTCTATAAATCGTCATGAATGGTAATGACACTGAAAGGCTCTCAACTGGCATGTTGACCTAACTTGTACTGTGTTAAAAAAAAACTGTTCAAGACGCTGGAATTGGGAATGAGTTAACTGGAAGAAAATTAGAGATTTTCTTCTACAGCAGCCTGACAAACATTTAGTCACTAATCAGATCAGTTGTCCTAGCTCTGGGATCATCTGCTTGTTTCTGTTCTTACAGTCTTGATGATCACAATGGACTTGTGCTGTTAAGACTGGTTGATTTACAGTACTGACTAACTCATAATAGAGTATAAATCTACAGGTCTGCTTAAAGCAACCTGTAGCATTATAGTACAAATGGATTCCTAATTCAAAAGTGCTGGGCCTCTCTGTGTAGAGACCACATGTTTGCAAAATTACCCCCCAAAAAAGCGTCATTCTCCAAATACTTAAAACCCTGGGAACTTTTTCCCTTTGGCACTGATCATCGGTGCCAGATACTGGAAGCAGAAACTTGCTTATATTTCTGACCCTGCAGTCAAACAGCAGGTAAAGTTGTTGATGCGTTTAGAAAGCTTTTGCTGCTGCAGGATTAAAGTCATTATGGGTTAATCTTCAGGTCTGTGACAGTGTAGCAGCAGGTTTTTAAGTCACGCCTCCTAAGGGGAAATGAAAGCTTGCTCTGCCAGTGCTGTCAAGAAATGTTTCTTTGGGAGAAGGAAAAAAAAATGCAAATACTTCAAATGTAAATGTAAAGAGTTGAGATGTTCCCAGTAAATAGTCATGGGTCTTTGATGTAGTGGACAGGCTGATCATCTGCAACAGATTACGCTAAAGAAACTCATTCACAGAACGATCTCTCAAGGGTAAAATGAGTGCTGGATCACAGATCTGAGAACAGCCTACGCTCGCTCAAGTCCATCTGCAACCTTCCTCAGTCTGTGACACACAACACCGCCTGCTCTGACACATTCCCACACAGGCCTTTTGTTCAATAACAGAAATCTGCATTACAGAGAGGAAGAGGGCAAGAAGCAGTGGGAAATATTATATTACTCTTTTGCTTAAATGCTGCCCTTATTTGGGGACACTTCTGCTACAGTCGCTGCCCTTAAAAGGGAATAAAGCAGAGGGGAGGAGGATGAGGACAGTGTGGAGGCCACCGTTTGCCCCAGTCAGGCTCACATGAAGTTGTCAGAAATACACATCAGATGAGGAACAGACAAGGACCAGGAGTGCACATGCACTTTCTGGCTAAGTGCTGTTGCTTCTGTTACTTCATTTCAGTTAGGAAGAAGAAAAGCACCACTTGGCACGTGCTGTCTTTTTAAAGGGAATTTCCTTGAACTTTAAAATATTATTCAAATTAAAACCAAATGACTGAATGTGAAACGGGGCGAAATGACAAAGGTTCATCTGTTAGGCAGGCAGGCCTGGACCATGTAAGCCCATCATGCAAGGACAAAAGCTCGTGCCTTTTGATAAACCTGCACGAGGTAGCCAGTGTGAATGATGGAGACTCAAAACTAGCAGAAAACTAACACAGTAGTGCCATGCTGCCAACACTGGGCCATGCAGTCAGCTGTAGAAAACCCTTTATGATCCTTCCACAAGTTTACCTTGTTGCGACATCTACTTCTAGATGGATCTTGCTGACCAGAGGCTTTGCTTCGATCATCTCATCCTGAGCTGAACTAACAAACTCAGCAGTGAATAAGTATGAACTTTCAGGAAAGGGATTTCAGTCGTAACGGGATTTAATGACATTTCTCAGTCAGGGACCACATCTTCGAGTTGTTGTGTCTATTTTCCATCCTTGGCCCCACACTGCAATGTCAAAAAATATAAAGCTGGCTGCTGTTGCTATGCAGATGCCTGCTGTGTTAATGTGCCATTTACATAATGGCACATTAACATTGGTAAGTGTTGGAAAGCGGCTCCTAGGCTGCTCCCCTGGTTGCTGTACAGACAGATGTGTGTTCACTTGAACATGAACTGGTTCAGGACACTAATAATGTTCAAGGGCCACTTTCCTCCACCTCCTTTTCCCTTTGGGCCTGGCAGGCATGGAGCTATCTGAATGGCACAGGAAGCTGGCTCCGGGAGGAAAAAGATGACCCCGCTACCCCTGTAACAACCTCACCTACTAGGTTTGTTTGAAGTGTTGCCCTCACTGGTGTCTGTGTGTGCGAGAGAGACCTTTCACAAACATAACCAGTCGTGGAGAGTCAGATTGCTGAACGGAAAGTACAAAACCTGCACTGTGTGCTTTTTTAAAAGGAGGAAAAAGTTGAAAGGCAGGGGTGATTGTTAAGGAACACATTTTCCCATAAAAACACGGGTAAAAAACTGATGCTATCCAATATAACGCAGAGAGCTGAGATTCTAAGAAAGCATTCCACTGACCTGGTTCATCAGGTTTAATCAGATGCTGATTAAACTGCTAGTTCGCAGCAGGATCTTATCACCTTTGCTTATCAACATGCTACCTGCATGCTCACATGTAGTACTTTTTTCAATCAAGTCCATCTGAGCACAAAAAATACAACTAAGACAGAGCTAGAGTTCATAGTTTGTGTATTATATTTAAATGTCTGTGGACAAATGACAACGCTGTGTGACTTAACCTAATCGTGATCAACTCCCAGAGAGCTTTATTGACAGTCAGGGTGGCTATCGACCGTAGCTACAACCTAGAAGAGGTAGTGTAATTTATTTTCTGAGATATTGGGAAGATGAGACAAGATGGATCCAAAAGACGGCACAATAACTGTACAAGGCTGCACAATTCACCATTTCCACTGATCAGTCTGACTGAATTTGTGACAAACTCAGTCAGATTGCATTAACAGCTGTTTGCATACAAAGAGAGACGTCTTGCGAATATCTGTGAAATCAGATTATCATTAATGTAAAATGAAAACAGCTCAGCTTCCAAATGCTTCACTTGTTGCTGTTTTGCTGGATGATTTGTATAACATAAGAGAAAGTTTAGAAGTCAGTGAACACTGACCTCCTCTCGGGGCTGAAGACGGCCTCTCTCTCCTGCCTGTCTGGGCTCCTGAACCGGCTCCTCTTCTCAGCCTTTCTAGCCTCAGCCTCCAACCGCCGAGACCGCGGCGTGTCGTGGTGGCTGTAGGAGTGACCGCTCCTCTGGGTGGCCGGGTGGCTGTCTGTGCTCGTCACCGTGCTGCCGCTGGCATCCGAGTCGAGAGAGCTGACTGAGCCGCTGATGTGAGAGCCGTTGGAGAGCAGGGAGCTGCCGGAGGGGAAGGGGTCGCTGGGAGCTGGTGAGAGGCAGCGCGGAATGCCTCCCAGGCTGGAGCAGGAGCCGGTCGGGGACAGCAGGTCGCTGGGAGGCTGGGGGGTGGAGCCGTGCAACGGCAGGCCGCCCCGGTCCACTTCATCACCGTTCACTGAGCCTGCATCAGAAGCCTGGGCCGCAGATGCAGAGTCCCCTACAGATGAGGAACAGAAGATGCCATGATGCCATATATTTATTTAAAATAAGATTAATTGAATACATTTGACTTAAAAAAACAAAAACCCATTTGATTAGACTCTCTACCTTGGAAACATGTATTTTTATGTCATTTTAAATTGCTTTAATTTCTTCTTCAATAATAAACAACCCATTATCTAGAAAACAACTGGCTGGGTAAAGCCTAATGAAAAACTTAAATGTGGTGTCTTTTTCACTTGGTTACATCCTTTTTGAATATCACCTTTGACCTTATTTATAATGTGTTATTTCTCCTTACCTGTAGGGGGCAGTGGTGATCCTGAAGGTAGCTCAGCAGCAGTCCAGACTGCTGCCCCTTCAGCCTCCCTCTGGTTCAGTTCTTCCTGCCAGATGATGGAGCTTGAATCTGGAACTTTTTCCGCTTCTGGGATACCAGACCCAGTTACTGCTACCTTGGCTGGACCCGGCTCCTGGATGTGAACGCACAATGAAGTCAAAAATGACGGCCTAAAGAAGGTGGCGCATGATCCTGACCTTTGAACGTTTGTGTTGTGAGGAGGATTACCTGGGAGGTGGCAGGCTCAACTTTGCGTTTCTTCTTCTGGTTCTGTTTGTTGGTTCGGGGGTAGACAATCAGCTGTTCACTCCACCTGCAGGTGTGTGCGTGCACAAACACACATGCCCAAAGATTTCTGAATATCAGACATCAGCATCCAACCCTGTGACAACCCATCAGTAATCATATCTGGACAAATTACCCATTGATGATCTCCTTATTCTCTCCTCTGATGTAGTACTCCTGGTCAGGTGTGATGATGCACAGTGAGTTCTTCTGGCCCGTCTTGGGCTCTGCATCAATGACGTCTGTACACAGGTTCATGTTGACTGTGCCCTGAGGGAGCGTGCTTGGCTAGAAAAGACACAATATGAAAAAATGAGCAGAGACGTATCCAAATATTTGGATATTTATACACTGTGTAGGTAATCCAGTTTTCACTTTGGAGATATGGGTAACTGTTTTACTTTTTTTTTTTTTGCATGTGACATGTGAAAGATCTCTACTATCTCCCTCATGGCCAATCATTATGTTTAACATGCATGTATGGTACTCAGCACAGACCTACAAATTAGCCTCCATATTTGCTTGTGCTTGTGCGTCACATAGCTAAGCGGAGGGAAGTGTTAGGTTAGAGACCTAAGACCTGTTCATTTTAAAAACAGAGCGAGAACAAATGTGTGGTGTGCTCGCCCAGCTAAATACTCATATCACGTTCCAAAGGAAAACATGCTTCAGATCTCTCTGTCATACTGTACGAACCCTCGGCTGCTATCGCCACGTCACTATGGTAACGAGTTGAGTCCTCTGTTATAGCACACTGAGTGAAAAGTGAAGGTAACAGCATGCTCAGTGAAGAACAGAGCTGTTTGTAGCATGGAGACTGATAGCTTTCAGCGTCATGGTTGATCCACAAAGCACAAACCACAGTCAAAGCTCTGACTAGGGCCATATACTGTTCACAGTAATACCGGTATAACGTTTGTGTTGTTTGTGTTGTCGGGCAACGATAAGAAAATGAAATATCGCGATAGAATATGGGTAAAACGCGCATGCGCAGTGCCTTTGTTTACATACGCACATGGCGGCGACGCAGAACGAGAAGGGCGAAAGCGGATCGTTGAATGAAACAGATGAATCAGAATTGGTTTGTAAAAATGCTGCAACTTCAGTGGTGTGGAACTGGTTTGGCTTTCGTCCATCAGATACACAACAAAGCACTATTTTTGGTAGAGCATGCTAGCGGGCCGTCGTTATTACCGTGTTGTTTGGAAAATACGGCACACTTAAAATCAATCCTTTGATTTTTCTGAAAGTCGACAGAGCCCCTTATAATCCTGTGTGCCTTATGTATGAATTCTGGTTGTGTTTACCGACCTCGAAACGATTTTATGTACACGGCGCTCGAAACTCTGTCAAATGTTTTTGCTAAGCTACGAACCCGCACCGCTTGATGGATTGTCGGAGCATTATGGCTATCGTAGGCAGGAGCCTGGCCTACGTACTGTGCTTCAACATAATATTACCGTATCGTGTGTGTATAACCTCTTTTTAAGTTTTGTGGATATTATACATGGTTATGCTGAGGATATGTCAGCCAATTTCCACTGGAAATGCCTTTTGGTTAAACTGTCAGCGAGGAATTTGCATTTGTACTGTTAAATTTTTATATAACTTTAGGCAAGGCAAGGCAAGGCAAATTTATTTGTATAGCACAATTCAATGAATTTTGATTTCAATGAAATGAAATTTAAGCTTAAAAGTGTGGATTTGGTGCTTTATTCAAATGCAGCTGAGAATAGAATTAATATAACTTTAATGCACATAAAAAACAGCTGCTTGTTTAAGTGAAAATACATTGATGGGTTTTTGGTTTTTTTGCATTAATAAAGTTGTGGAGTTGTAAAGTATTTTGTCTAGTGTCAATTATATCATCAGTTATATTGTTATTGCAAATTTTCAAATGTATATCGTGATAAATATTTTTGGTCATATCGCCCTGCCCTAGCTCTGACGTCACTTCCCTGTATGTTTTGTGTGGTCCGACTGCCATTTGAACCTGTACAGTCTCGTTAATGTCGAGAAAACCCTCCAAACTTCCTCTCCGACCTTCTCAGAATCCTGCCGCTCTGTTATCAGCCTTTGCTGCACTGTGCCTGCTACAGATGTAAAACAGGTGCTGGGTCTTTTTCCAGCTCCTTTTAAGGCCACTGAACACAGATCCAGCTTTATTAAGATCTATCTGTAAAGCCCTAGGGCCTGCCAAATATGGCAATTACATGGCGTCGTACCTCAGAACTGAGACGCTGTGGAAGAATTTCCTCTAATAGAAAGAAAAATGATCATGTGTGAAAATAAGGACCAAATGGCTGACAACTATGTGTAAGCCCACAGGGTTGCAAGACTAATGCCACATTAATAAATCGAACGATATTTGCTGTGATCAGAGAAGCTGAAGCCCAGCAGCGCTTTAAGAAGTGGAAAACAATTCTGAGTCAGTGTACTCTAGTAATCTCTTCTCAGCATCAGTACTTTCTGACTCAAGTTTTCTACGAAACAAACAACTAAGCTCAGGAAACCTATCCCAGCTGTCTTAGGGCGAGAGGCAGGGTACACCCTGGACAGGCCAGTCTGTCACAGGGCTAACACAGAGAGACAACCATTCACGCCCACATTCGTACCTATGGGCAATTTTGTGTTTCCAATTAACCTATCACCACTAACTGCATGCCTTTGGACTGTGGGAGGAAGCCGAAGTACCCGGGGAACCCACGCAAACACGGGAAGAACATGCAAACTCTGCACAGAAAAACCCAGAAACGCCAGATTCTCAGATTAAAGCTCACAAAACCATTTCAACAACAACCAAACAGCAAATGAGAGCAGGTACACGGTAGGGCTGAACGATATATCGCATTTGCGATAATATCGCGACATGATCAAGTGCAATTTTCTAACCGCAAAGGCTGCGATTATACTCTGGACATGTCCAAATTCATGGGCTGCATCCTCCTGAGGCCGCATTTGTAGACCGATTACGTCACAGCGACGCGCCGAAGGCTGTCCAAATTACTACCATATCCCAGAATTCATAGCGCGGCCCAGCCAAACTCCAGTTTCCAGCAATGGCGGCCGCTACTAAGTTTTAAAATTACTCATACTAATCTTTCTGGGTCACAAAATAAACTTTTAACATATTTTCAGGCGAGAAAGTAGTTGTGTAAACATCAAATATCTGCTCGGTTTATCAAGATATCCCATATTTGCAAAAGTGCTTCGACGTTTTCAGAGGCGTCTGCTACCCACCAGCTCGACAGCTAGCCGGGAGCTCGAGGGTTACTGATGCGGCCGAGAACGGCACAACTCCCGGCACATCATTTTCAGATCACCGCGGAGTTTCGCTGCTCGGGTTAAACGTAATATATAAGTCACTTAGACAACCTAAAAATGTTATTGTTGGGCTTTTTTCAGTGTTTTGTTTGTTCGTGAGTAAATCGGTTTGGCTGAGATTAAAGTTATTAGATTAGATAAAATAAAACTTTATTAATCCCCCGGGTGGGTTCCTCCTTGGTTTTCACACAGCTGACTAAACGTCAAACAGAAAACTTATTAAACAGAAGTATGAGACAGTCGAGAATTTACACCAGTGTCTGGTTATATTTTAGATAGCAAGAAGCAGACGGCCGAGTTTATTAAACTCCACCGAGACAGCGGTGACGCTAATCAGAACTAGCCTTCTGATTAGCTAATCAGAAGGCTAGACCGTCAGAAGGCTAGACCGACAGAAGGCTAGACCGACAGAAGGCTAGACACGCCTTTAAACTTTAAAGGCGTGTTTGTGTGTGTGTTTATACAATTGCTATTATGTTTGCACTTTATGTGTAATGTTACTGACTGCAGAGATCAGTAAGATGTGTGTATTTTTTATTTATTAGTTTTATTTATTTAATATTATTTTTTTAATTGAATGACTGTCTAGTAGTTCACAGATGTCGAAAAACTGAGTGTGGTAAAGCCACTGATTTTTTTTATGTATATTTCTGCAATCTGCACATTGTACTGACTTTCATTTTAATGTTTACACCAGGGTTCCTTGTCAGCACTTTATGCTCAGATGTTTGTAAGATAAAAATAAACTATTGTGTATGTTCAAATATACTGTTGTGATTGAAGAAGTTAAATAAAAATGTCAGTCATCAATTCATGCATCACCTCATGTCATCATAGCAGAGGTCTGTCTTCCAGGAAAGAACAGTTTAAAATTAATGTAATATAGTATTGGCCATACTATATGATGTATTGCTTGTCTTTGTTTAATAATACAGAAGACAAAGACCTTAAAAAATAATCGCATATCGCATCGCAATCGCAATATTGGGGCAAAAAATCGCAATTAGATTATTTTCCATAATCGTTCAGCCCTAGTACACGGATAGTTTTAAGAATGAATGTTTTATCTCTGCTTTAAGGCTGAGGAACAGAAATATTGTCCCTTTAATGGGTGGAGACTTATGGGTCTGCACCAAAAAGAACACGGTCTTTCTGGTGCAGCACAACACACGAAACACATAAATGTAATGTTGCTCAGTTTGAACATTTTTACTCATTCAGCATGCAATTATTGACATTTATGGCCTTTATACTGCCAGGTCACTGAGTTTCATACTCGTCCTATACACCTGTGGCCATTAAAGTGATTCAAACACCTGATTTTAATGATCTGAATGAAGGAATGAAACATAAAAAAAATGCTCCACCCACACACCCAATAGTAACTAGGCCACAACCTAGTAGCTGAGGCCTAGCAGACTCTGATCAGCTCTAGCAGCCTGCATTTCTGCTATATTTTAATGTTATAAAATTTGGGAGTTTAGCATGGAAAACTCCTGGATTTTACCCTCTGTTGGATCCAGCCTCAATCAGCGCTATTTTATGCAATGAAATCATCTCTCTTTGCCCAAACACATCCAAACTGTTTACTACATACGTAAGTGCACCACACCGCAAACATAACTACACTTCTTGCCGAAGCATGACTAGGAATCATCAGCAGCATGTCTGCAGGAAAAAAATGTTTGATGGGTGCGACGGAGTACTTCATATTAGAAGTTAGTGATTTGTTGGTGTGATACGCATGTAGTAACCTGTTATGCAGGAAACTTTGTGTTGTGTTGGGAAAAAAGAAAACATTTTATAAAATAGCGCTGATTGCATCATGCGAAGATCTGCTTTGCTGGCTGATTGCACGACTCGCTACACCCGGCCTGGTGAGGTAAAGCTGGAGTGTGAACTCCAGCTTGTCGGTCTGGTGACTTAAACAGGGTCTCCTCTATACAGATCTCATTCATAAAGTGCTTTACAAACCCGAACATTACAGATAACAGCTGGATTTTCCCGTTTGAGTGCAGCTAGCCAAAATCCGTAGAGCCACTTACGTCTAAAGAGACAGTGAAAGTGGACAGTATATCCTCAGCTTTAACATAAAACTCATTGCTGCAGCCTGGGGCAGCACAAAAGTGATCCATTTAAACTGATTTTTAGTTATAGTCTCCTTATTTTCCTCTGAGTTATCAATTCTTTCACTGGTTAGCTAACATAAGCTAATGTCTATTTGCTGCAACCAACCAAACCACATGACAACATCAGTTCAGTACTGACAGCAGATGGCACTAAACATGCTTTTGAAACTTTAACATTAAGCACTTATTTCTTAAATCCAGCTTCACAGACAGAGTTGATGATGATGTAAATTAGCCTTTGTGTTAGCCCTGCGACAGACTGGCGATCTGTCCAGGGTGTACCCCGCCTCTCGCCCTTTGACAGCTGGGGTAGGCTCCAGCACCCCCTGCGACCATGAAAAGGATAAGCAGAAGCGAATGGATGGATAGATGTTTAGTGCTTCATGTCCTCCTTAAGAGGCTCAAAATTAGACGATGACTCCTGAAGGTTTTCCTGCCTGCTAGAAAATCCCTTGAAAATTCTGAAATACAGTGGCCTTACTGTTTTCCTATGCAAATACTGACTGTAAAATATTGCAGCCTTACTATTTTTAATGTGTTCAGCATGTGGACTTTTAGGAAAAGCAAACTTGTTAAAACTGGATTTCTTGTAATATATTTACTGGTGTTTGATCCAGTAAGTAAGATTGATTTCGCTGTTCACTGTGCCCGAAGGTGGCTTTACTGTATTTTGTTGCTGCTAGGTGGAGCATGAACTACTGCAGTCCAGCTGATGCTGACAGCATAAAGGCAACTTGTTGCTTAGAAACTGCCCTCGGCTACTGGCACCAAAACAAAGGAGATGTATCTGCCAAGGCTACTATTCAAAAACAAATGAATTGTCCTGGGTTTGATTTTTACAAAACCAGGCCAATTCCATATCCTCCAATTGTGTCCGTCTTCCATGTGGTGACTAATTTTAGCTTGGCTATGGGGTATTATTAAAAGAAACGACTTTCTCATACAGTCCTCTCGAGATCTCTGGCTGACACGACACAAGAAACAACAACACAGAGAAAACGGCACTCAAACAATACAACCCACACGAGACTGACAATTAAAATGCTTCATGCTAAGAAAATGGACTTTTAGGTAAAATCTGTATTTAAAAATAAAAACATTTTATGTTACAGCCCCAGCCCAACAGTAAACTTTCCAGAAAACTGTTAAAACGGCATGAAAAAATAAGTGGGCCAGCTGTAGAATTGAGTGGAGTACACCCACTCCATAAATGATAAATCCTCCAGGAGGCTTTTTACAGGCAGAGCCAAAGGCAAATCCGCCACAGCAGGCTCTGGAGAGAGACTGCTGTTTTATGTGCTGCTTGTTCCTCGATACAGTTCCCCATCATCAAAACCTTTAACACAGAGAAGCCTAAATGTTAAAACAACCATGAACTGATTGAGATGTGCTAGAGTGGGTTATTCTAGCAGCACTGGTGACAGAAATCCCAGTTTCCCTTTCTAAAACATGATGTAAAACAGAAGCAGCTCTGGATTAAAGCGGTCACCTCCTGACCTCTTCTTCAGCGTGTTCTCATGGTCATTGACCTTTTAACCTAAAAGCTTTCAGGGTGGTCCCACTCTGTGTTAGATCTTCATGAAAAATGTCTCCCTTTCCATTCATTTACTTGTTTAAGAGTGACGTTCAAGTATGGGAAGCATTATGATGGGCCAGCATCAGCGGAGCAGGGTGCTTACTGTGGCAGGCTGTGTGTGAGGAATGTCTGGGTCTGGGGCATATCTGACGTTTCCTCTGTGGGTTTTTTTCCCTTTTTTTTTTTTTTTTTTTAGGGGCTAGTGCTCCTTTTCTCTTTCTCTGTATGGTCCCGGAGCTGCAAGTACACTGCAGTTCACCAAATAAGGGCATTAAAGGAGGAATGCTGCATTAGACAGAAAAGCATCTTTCCCTCTTTTCATGGAGAAAATAGTTCAGCATTAAGGGTGTACTGCTTCAGATAGACCGCTGCCTAGATGGCGAAAAATATCAGACGACGTCATTGCTCCAAGTTAAACGATCTTGGGATTCAAGGAAACCCATCATTTTCCCTCTTCCTTTATCTTATGTACAGTATATACACTGTTCCAGTGGCAGACGCTCATATTAAACGCAGCCAAAGAGTTAAGTCCAATTAATCCTTTTAATCCCTGAGATTTCAGTGAAAGGGGATACTCTTAGTGGCCGTCTCCAACACGCAGTTCTGGCAGTGAGCACAGAAACCTGCCTGTGTTACCTGTTGTTTGTGTGGAGAAGCCAATCAGAACAAAGCTTGCTTATATGTGGGTGTAAAGCAAGAGGAACTAAACAGTCGAGCAGAGCATGATTTCTGAATATTAAAATAGCCAGAACATTAAAAAAAACTATATATTTTGTTACTAATTCTTGTCTAAAATATTAATTAACATTAGTTATTATTATTCTGCCCTTGAAGGGAAGGAGTGTGTAATCGATTCTGTCTGTTTGCTAGCAGTCTAGTGTCCGCAGTTTTCTAGATATCATTTTCATATTTTGTGTGACGGTAGATACCAATAAGAGCTAGTCCTGATTTTATCAGTGTGAACAGTGGGTCAAGGTCACGCCGAACGTGAAAAATCAGCAGAACCTTAAGAGATAATATACTAGGCCTGGGAGGACATGAATACCTAGGTTGGCTTAGTATTTGACCTTGACCTTCATTGTCAGCGCCCAAAGTTCACCTTGAAAAAATTTCAAGAAACCATATTGAGTAATATATCATACGAAAGGGCACGGAGAGCACACTTTACGCTCTACGACATCATAATGACAGCATAACGACAGCATAACAGGATGTCATCATATTGTACTAAAAACAAAACATGAAAGGTTAGTCTATCCTTTGCCCTTTGGGGCGAGTTTCACTCTGCGTGGTCTTGTTTTTTGTTCTTTTTTTTTAATTTTACCGGCGTGTGGTAGGATTTTAGTCAGGTTTCCAGTCACTCCAAATGTTTACTTGTCCTTCCCAACTAAACAGCTTGTTTCAGACATTGGAGGAACTGTGGCAATTCCAAGGATTTTTTTCTAGTCATACTGCTGAGCTCTACAGTGACGGAGAGAGACAGCGCTGTATTCTATAGTCTTTACGCACATGTTCAGCACTTTGGCTAGTGGCTGCTGTTTGAAGTGCTTTATAAATACATTTGGCTTGGCTTTGCAAGCGTGTGTGTCAAAAATCTGTCTTGTCTGTTTAGCAGAGAAGCAGCAACAAGGAAGAATAAAGAAGAGGAAGGGTTAGCATTCTGCATTCTGCTGCTCAAATGCAACAAGTGGTCTACAGTTTAGAAAGTATTATTTATAGTCGAGAATGCCATATAGTACCCTGTGACTACACAGTGCAAATTATTGGTCAATAGTTTTACAAAATGTAAAACCTTACACAGCATCTCCACCTGACTGAATGAGTGTGAAACATAATTATAATCAAAACTATTGTTTTAGTCTTAGTCAGTAAAAAGAAACAAACACCGAACCCTTCTGAAGCATCTCGATAGCAAAGCTATAAAATAAGGTTCCAAATGTGTCGTTTTCCCTTCATGCGACAATAAAAGTGTAGAGAATGCCATCAAAACAGTTAAAGACAAAGAGCGAGTAGGAGTGGCTCATCTAAATCTCTGATACAACAAGGCCAGAGAAAGTCAGAGAAACAGGAATAAATGTCAACCTCAATCACATCATTTCAACCCTCCATTGGTGGCTTGAGCTACTCTGTAAACAACCATGAGCCTGATGAGTTTGAAAACAGTAACGGTTGTCATAAGCTCCGAGGGCTTGGAGAGTTCCTATCTTCAGGGGTCTAGAGCACAAAGCGGCCACTTCCCTGACCCACTTTTCCTGCCTTGTGGAGCAGATGAAAAGACCAAAAGACAATGAGGCAGACAGTTTTGGAATCCCTGTTACAATGAGAGGAAAACAACTGCACACCAGCCTGGGTGTCGCTGGAAACACATTACACAGTGGAAACGTGCACACGCACGCTCACAAGCACCACATTTCCTCCCATTGTCATCACTGGCAACAGAAAAGAGATTCACCATGTGCTGATGTAAAGTCAGCTCATCTCCCTCCCCCTCACTGTCCTGCTCACTCACAAAAAGAAAGATGAAAGGCAAAGGTAAACACTCGTGTGACCTATGATTTCTACAGGATACATGAGAAAGTCACTCTCTGTGTTTCCGGCAGGCTGGTTGGTAGTGTGCGGCCCCCAGTGTTTACTCACAAGCAGCCTAATCTCCAGCCTGATCGGCTGGTATGGGTTTGGTCACCCGTGTCGCATTCCCCTGGCGCTACACTAGCACAAGGCGCAGGCTCAGAGCGGGCAGGAGACACTTCCCAGCCTTTTACTCTCTATAGCTTGGAAAAAAGCTATAGAGAGTAAATGTTTAACTCAAAGTCTCCACAACATTAAACATGCACCTTTACTTATTTCAATGAAATGATTCAGTTCTATTCGCTCCTCTGTGAACTAGTGAGGAAAGTTTCTAATGCGGTTTGAGATTTTCAGCACTGCTAAGTGTTTTTAATCAACCTTCAGTATCAAGACCACATTCCCAGACAGAACTGAGAACACGCTACAAACAATAAAACACTAAATGTTTCTGCTGCACAGCAGAAGCAAGCGAAGCAAGAAAACTTCCTAGGAGAACGTCTAAAATTGGAAATGTGGGAGTCAGAAATCATTAAGCCACATCACATGATTTTAGTAGCTGCATTACTTTTGACTACGCAGCAACAAACCATATGAAGTGCTTACTAACTGCATGCTTTATCCACAACATGCATCAGAGTCATTATACACACACAAGCAAGCATGGGGTCTAAACTGAGCACAATTTATTGGATGAAGTGAAAAACCATCCATACAAATATTGACTGATTGATTTAAGAATCTTTTAGAGTTTTCCATTGTTCCTGTAAATGATTAGAACTCTTTCTGCTTGCATTTAAATGTTTCACGCTTTAACATTTCTCAACTGCTAACCAATAACAAGTTGCCTTTGCAGCTGTGTTAAAATCAGCTGGTCTGTGGGTAGCTTATGTTTGTTGTATGCACTGCTGTTGCTTTTTGCTTCGTGGTGCAATTATAATATATAATTCCTCCAAGTTTCTAAGTAAAAAACAAAGTTGTTTTTTTTAGCTTGGTGAGGGGAAACAGTTTTAAAAACGTTCCCCTACAGCCACCATCTGTGCTTTTATGCTGCTTCCCCCCCACCTGTTTCCTCATCAACGTGAGCTCCACTCTTACTCTCCATCCTGTTCAAGCCAACTTTTCACCTTACTGTTATCCCGGTCAGGTTGCATACCCCAAAATCTTTTACGCTGTGCAGCCAAATACCCAGGTAAACTGACAAACACAATACCAAATTTGGCTCAAGTGCCTTTATTTTAGCCAGTCTTGTAGCTTAGTAGAGGAGAAGCACAGTTTTTCATTTTCTGTGGCATCAAACACTGTGCACAACATCTGAATAACTGTTATACTGAATCTCGGGTCTGTCTAGACAGTTTATGGTTGATTTCAGTAACATAATCACTGTTGCCAGCCGCAGCTTCCCACACAGTTGCAGCAGAGACAGTGTCATCCACAAATGCCAACAAAGTCATCTTCTAGCTAGCACATCACCTTCACATCTGCACCACTTTCTACATAGCTCACGTCGGTCTTTATAAACTTTTTTATGTCCTGACATATAATCAGGTTAAATGTCACATGTCTCTTAAGTATACTGATATAGGAGGGTTGTTTTTAACCATATTGCAAAGCCTTAATGAGCAGTTTCCAAAACATCTGTATAAACATCACACAAGAGTATAATCAAGTAAGATCAACAGTTATTGTAGGAAATGCTCCTCTAAAGAAAGAGAGTGACAGTGTTAGTGAAAGCCCTGATGGGTCGAGTGAAACTCAGTGAAAACTGATTCAGCAGCAAAGCCTCAGTCACAGCAAGCTGACTTTTTCAGTGTCTTTTGAAGTAGGAATCACACATACCAAGAAATTGCACTACCCCTAAACTGTACAACTACAACACGCAGACATGGACACCTGCTATGCCCTGAACTTTAAGATCTAAAACAATTTTGATTTTCACCTTCACAGCCTGGCTTCCACGCCCATACAGAACGGAATGCAGAAAAAAAACATCCTTTACTCACCGATTCGTCCAGGGCAAAGCGCAGACAGCCATGTTCGTACAGCACAAAAAATCTCCGTTGCCATTTCTGTGAGAAGAAATTAGGTATTAGTGGCTAGCCTCAATTGTATCGACTTAGAGGCATCATACTCAGTACTCCTCTTTCAGGGCATTTTTGGTAACTGGAAGTAGATATGCAAGCATTAATGTCCATACAGTACATTGTACGAACATTTTATAGAGCAACATGCAGGACTACAACAAATGCCCTTACCCGAGATCTCTGCATAGGATTGTCAAAGTCAGTTCCTTCAGGAGCCAAGCACAGCCATCCACCATAAATAGGTTTGGCCTGTAAAAAGAAAGAGGAAGAAAAAAACAAAACAGCAATTAAGGTAATCATTAAAACTGGAAAAGAGTGGGAAATAAAGGCGATGGGAAGGAGAGGGAGAAGGTTTTTTGGGGTTTTTTGGATGTTGCCTCTCTTCATGCATTGCATTTTATACACAAAACCGCTTTGCGTGTCTTTTAATGTAATCAGCTCAATATGATGACATGCTTCAGTGCCTCTTTAAACCCATGTGACCACAGTAGATGAGATTCATATGACAAACTGACTGATGGCGTGTTTGACTGAAAAGTACCTCAATGAAAAAGATGGACAGAACTTCCATATAAACACCAAATGTGATCGCAGTTTTTTGTCTGCTAGTAGCAACAACTAAACTGAGATGAAGCTGGATGTGAAGCCAGCTTTATCACCTGTCGTTTTATGCATTTGAATACTGAAAAAAATTATTTGTGTATCGTGTATGTAAAGCCCAACTAAGGATAAGGGTTGGGAATTCGCATCAGCTACAATCTGATGAAACACCTGGCGACGCATAGCGTTTTTTTTAAAAGCCGAGAAATGCGCCGTATTTGATAGCTTGCTGCGAGACCTCACACTGTGCACATCTACTGCGGGTGTGGTGCCTGTTATCGGACCCGGAGTTTGCAACATCCCCTAAAAACCCGAAGAGGAGAGTCCTGGCCCCTAGCCCTGCCGGTGAAGCAGAAATGATGACGGATGATGATGGCAGCAGCAGCCGTTCTTCTCTGTGTGAGTAGCTTCATGTTGTTCGTGTGTAATTTACGTTGAGTAGGCTAACCACGTTATTACATTAATGCATGTAAGGTGAACTAGCAAACATCATCATAGCTACATGCGGCTGTCTTCTTGTTTGATGGCAGATACTCCCTTCACCCTGGCCAAAAAGGCTAAAATGACCAAAGAAAAAGTGGAAAACAATTAAACATGAGAGGTTTTTGGACAAAGTTTGTGTTTTTTCCAGTGTTTAAGCACTGCTTCCAGCCAAGAATGATACCATATATGCCCCATAGCTGCAGAAAAGGCTAACATTGTTATCTTTTTACCAAAAAACAAAACAAAACAGCTGAACATGAGTTTTTGGCCCAATTTTGTGTTCTCCATTCTTTAAGCACCGGTTTGAGCACCGTTTAAGCACCGGCACCGTTTCAAAAGTACCGGTTTGGCACCGGTATCGGATAAAACCTAAACGATACCCATCCCTACTTGTGTATATTGGGTGCAACCAACAAGTTGTGGAACAACATTAAACTTATTATCAACGACACCACTAGCTGCATTCCTCAGAATTTCATCATCAGAAGAATTTGGTTCATTCTAGTTGGCTCGGAGTCTGCCACTATGATTTCAGTACAAAAAATTTAAATGATTTAATATGCTGCAACTATTAGCTTTCTACGTGTAATACTATTTTCATGTTGACTAAAAAGGCATGGAGCGTGAACTGTAGCAGATTTAGTTCACCCAGAGAAAAGGTGCGGCTCTTACACCCCTCCGTCCTGCAACCAATCGATTGGCTGAAGAGCAGATCAAGACCATCTCTGGTTCGCCACACTCCGGGCCAAAAGTGACATCATAAATGCTGGCTCAAGCGCAGCAATGACAAGCATAAACTCTGTGTCACACGGTCTCTGTGCTTTACACGTTATTCATTAACAAGCGTCTCGCATACAAGCACTCACTCTCCCACCTCCTCAAAAGAACCCAACCTAAAAAGATTTTTCTGGAAAGTAAATGCATCCAACTGCTAGTGTGTTATTCCAATTCTCCTCCATGTCACTGCATGCCTACCATAAATCCATACGTGCCTCGTTCAACTTGCCTTGGCATGCCACTTAGTTGAGTTTTGGTGGGCTGAACCCAGTATAAAGGATATTTAGCATGGGTAGGTGTGATACAGGTCAAATCTGGGGTCAAGAGCTCAGATCTTCATACAGTTAGACACTCCTAATGTGGTTCTATTCATTCACATGACCAGCGTTGATTTGTTTGCACATACAGACATGTACACAAGGAGATCGCAAAATTCTTGTCATGCAACAACACGGATGTGGAAAGTGTAAACATTGCATTTGTAGCAGTGCATTGAGGGTTTAAGGCACAGCTATGGTCACGAAGCATGCCTCCCATGGAGTACTTGTCACTACCCCCTTAGACTGCAGTGGTTGTCCAGATACTACATGAGGATAGGAACTTCAGTTTATCTTTGGACTGGTGACAACACAGGGAATCCAGCTCTCACCTACAGAATAAAACCCACGTGGTAGCCGTCTGCAGCTGTAAATCCAGCTTAACTTAGGCTTTAGTCTCTGTGATCACTTACTTTTAACACACAACAGAGGTGCTGACATCTTTTCCTGCTGTGCAACTATTCATTCTGTTCTCTGCTCAGAACTGCTGTCTAACAGGACCTAAAAGTACTTCCTGGACAAACCTTTAATCATTTCTATAATTGTGCCACCGCTTGGCAGCATAAACATAATTATATCACTGACTGCACAGTGTTGTGTGATGAGTTTCACTGACATGCAAAATGAGCAATCACTGACACAGATGACAGAATGTTGGCTTCACCATCACTGTTGCACAAAGGTACATGGGTTATCGTTAAAAAGCTCTCTAAATGTTTCTTCGAGCACTGCTTCCCCACAGAAGACACCATATATATATATATATATATATATATATATATATATATATATATATATATATATACACACATGTTATATTTTAACAAAGCAAAAAGGCTTCGACTGCATATCACAGTACTGATTTTTTCTGATTAGGGTGTTGAGAAAAATAAATTAAAAAAAACATAAGAGAGATGCATTGGTGGTTGCCAACTAGTTTTAGTTCGTTTATTTTAGTCTAAAGCTAGACAAACAGACTCCAAACTCCACAAAGTCTGACGACAGGGATTAAAAAAAATGGATGAGAGGAAAACATATCATTGCCATTTGAGCGTCCTTTTTAGGTTATTGAGACAGCTAACAGCTAACAGTAGTTTACATTTACTTAAAGCTTGTAACTTTCAGGGCTCAACATATTGCATTGGTCCAATGGCCTGGAGCAAGTTAAATAAAACAAAAAGAAAAAAGTCAATTCACTTTATTTTATTATTATTTTTGCTTCATTCTTAACACAGCAACAGCATAATTTAAAGACGAGGAAAAGTAAAAATTTACAAAGCAGTAACCATTGTTAAAAAATGAAAACTTTTTCCTGGTGCTGATACCGGGCACAGGTCAACTTAAGCCTGGCCTGACAAACAGGTGGAAATCATGGTTTATCCACCAAAAGACCCAGGAACTGTCATTTTACAGTAACTGTTATTCAGGAAGTACCCCACTTTCCCAGTTCGTCGAACAGAATCAAGATTAAGCAAACACACCCTCCACATGCCATCCTTTGCAATACAGGACAATTGGACTTTGTCAGTCATCGCTCAGAAAATCTCGTGGTCTGCTCCGACGTAATTTCGAGAAATGTTTGCAGCGGCTGGTTTTGAGGAATGCCAAGTAACAGAAGCTACCAAAATGCATATCATACTCTAATGATCGGCACATCCTGTTCTCTAAAAGCTGCTGCAGCTTTAGAGAACACTAAGCATCTTGCTGAATTTGAACTGAGGCAGTGTGTCCTCCAACTGAAATGCAGATAGAGGAATCGAGTGGTAGTTCTAACTGATACTCTGAGAAGTACGTTTATTTAGCCGGGGGTGCTGTTTTCACTGTCCCAGCTTGTTGGTGACAAAAACAAACGCAGCTGGGTGCGACACCAGGGGACCCATGTGAAAGCCATCCCACTATCACAGCAGTGATCCTCCACACAAAAGACTGGAACAGAACTGACAGGCACAGAGCCGTGGATATGATCTCTAGCCCGTTGGGTGTGTAGTGCAGCCTGCAGTCAGTAACTGCGTTGGAACATTTGGTACATGTTAAACCTATAGGCTGGCTCATAAGCTCAAATAGTGGGATGTTGAGCAGCTGCCGGTGGGGAGCTCTACTCTATTTCCCAACCCCGCACTTCCTTTCTCTCCCTGTGACTCCTGCTCCCACTCCTCAAGTCCCAACACATCCCAGCTCGTCTTTCTCCGGGTCTCCCACGTGTGTGTAAACCTTCGCCTGACTGCATGCTCCATCACTGTCTTGCCTCCCACCAACTCTCCCTGAAAACACGATCAGTTTTCTCCAATGGGAAGAGACCGCCAGCTCCAGTCTGCGAGCACAAAGTCACAGATTGAATGCTGTGACAAAAGACGGGGACCTTGTCGGGGCACACAAACTCCTTTGGTGCATGCCGACTGTAACAAAAGAATTTGAGGCAAACTCCTCCCCCAACCCACCTTTTATTCCAACAGCGCTGAACCGAGTGATTGTTTATACTGGACACTATCCTTCAGACATTCGGCTCTCATCTCTTTGCATAACTTTTCAATGCGGGCTGCGTGTTTCAAAGCTGAATCTGCAATCTTCAGCTGCTTTTGAGCTCTGAATAACTTTATTTAATTTAGGACTGAAATTCACTTAGCCAAATCAGCTGGTCACGGTGTTTTAACAGCATCACGCAGCTTTAGTGGAGCCTCCTTTTCTCTGGGTTGTTGAGTTCATCCCCTCAGTCTCTGCCTGGATCAGTGTCTCAACACTGGGAACAATTTTATAACTCCTAACCCTCATCTTGGACCTGCTGAACAAGACTCAGAAGTTTAACACTGATTAAATGGTGTTACATAACACAGCTTTAGGCCAGTAATGACCTGGTGTCTGGTGCGGAGGGCTAACTGGTTGTAAGAATGTCCAGAAAGCATCCTCACAAACCTTACTAATGCAACTGAGCTCTCTGTAAACTGTTTGAATAGCTGAGACATTGTCCCAGTCGCTTATGGGCGACTGGGACAACAGAGATGAGCAAAGACTGATTTCTAGAATGCCAGAGAAGTAAGACTCTCTGGTTCCTGTGGGAGAGAGTGCGGGCCAGGTCACAGGGAGATTAAAGGAAGTGATGTAACCATTACTCAAACCATCCAGACTTGGGGGTGTAAGAGTTAACATCCAAAAAACTCTTTTTAAAAAAAAGAAAACAAGTGCATGCCCCCCACACACTCGCACAGAAGATGCTGACGTTGCTGTTACAGCTCTTAAGCCACGTTCACGGGCCCATCTGGGCCTCATCATCTGGGATCAATTACAGTATACAACAGAGACTAAACTGATCTGAGCGCGAGGGACTGAAAAAACTCGCTCATGACATGATCTCAACTGAATGCAGCCTCACTTCACAATCCCATTCAATGATACCCATGTGGGGCTGTGAAGCTGTAATGTTTAAGTATCGTACAAGCAACAAGTGAATATAGGAGTTGTTTTTTGTTGTTGTTGATTTTTTGGCATTTCTGTAGTTTTATTCCACTGTGGTGTGAACTGTATCATTGTTTCCACAGGACGTTAATCTAGGTAGTGGGTTCACCACAGTGGACCCAAAGAGAAGAGAGAGAAAAAAATCAATGTAAAATGCTTCTGTTCACTTCTGTCCACTATGATTCTCTTCTTGTGAAAATTAAGAGCTTGTTTTAACTAAACCTAACAATCAGTCCTCAAACACATCCTGGTCCTGGAACGTGACAAATGCAGAACTTGCACTTCACTAAGGCTGAGCCATCGGTCAAATGCTTGGTTAACCTGAGATTTCGACTTCCAAAGATGATAAATCTGCGTAATCAGGACAGAACTACATTTTTGGGGCTTTTATGATTTTCAAGAGGCATGCAGCCAAGGCTTGGTGAGACTGGCTAAATTGGCAAATACACCAATTATTTTCTTAACTTACTTCCTTTTCATTTGAATTGGGCTGTACTTGAAGTTTAAGGTCATCGCAGTTGAATAAATGCTTTACTAATGTTTACCACAAAGGCGGTAAATGTTAAAAGTACAATCACTGACCAAAATAATTGTGATTATGGTTTTTGAAATAACTGAGCAACACTACTGCTCACAACCACCGTGGAAAAGAGGTGTTAGTCCCAGTGTAGGCACCGATTCTCCAAGTCTCTGGTCAAACACAATTTTTCCAATACACATTCCTTCAAATAGTCTTTTAATAAAGGTCATGGCTGTCTAACACTTTTTTTCCCTAATTTTTTCATTTCAGAGATGTACTCGAGATAGCACAAATGAAGCATTTTCATACTCATACTATTCTTGTAACAGTGACAATAAAAATCTATTCAGTGACTCCTGGCGCCCCTCGGATAGGTGACCGTTAAAAAAAAATCTTTTTTTCCCCTTTAGATTTTCACCTGTCTGTATATTAAGGAAGTAAAGAAATCCTAAGAGTTCTTATGATTCAGCCAAAATAAACCTCCTTGACTTTCTCTACGCAGACACTGCAATGCTGTCTCGCAAGTCTTTCGGAGACTGGTTGCATCACAAGCCAAGAAAACTGTTTCTTTATTGACGTGATCGTTAATCAGCTCGACTCATCAAGAGGGCTGTGCCAACCTTTTGTCGTTTAAATATAACACATAACAGCTTTATAGCAACAAGCCTGTCACCGCCAACCTCAATTCTTCAAAGCTTGATTAGCGACCAGTAAAATCTCTCTTTTAAAAATTTTTTTTTAGTTATTTTAACACTTTGACAGAATAAGCTTTTAAATCATTAAGCCTTCTGATCTTTTTTCTTACCTGGGTCAAATCCTGGTCTGTCAGTAGGTGCAGCTCCCGGGGTTTGAAGCAGTTCTGACATTTACTTTTGTTGAAGAAGTTTGCTTGGAATTTCCTACAGGGATTTTCTTTAGCGGTAGACATTATATTTCACCTCTTAATAATTATAATATTTTAAAAAATGAATAATTTCCGTGGGGAAACGCAGAAGGTGGAATCTCGCTGTTTTCTTGTGCGTCTCTTCTTATCCTAACTTGAAAAAAGCCCCAGCACACCGATGCATTGTCAAGCTAAAAAAAAGAAAGACCAAACCAAGAGTTTAACAGTTCTGGGACGACGTTCAAAGCTTCTTCTATCGCTTTAGCTGTATCCAATTGCTGCCTCCCAATAAATAATTAGCTGCCATCAAGCCAGCCTTCTCATCCTTCAGTGATGAATGCCTTTCAGTCCATGGCCTGCAACCACAAAGCGTAGCGGCAAGAAGGTGGCTAATATCCTGTTAGCTTTCCAATGGGTATCCAGATCAATAACGTGATGGTGTGAGCCGCAAAAGCAACATTTGTACACAGTTATGGCCTTCGAGCTCCGGGAAAACAGTGTCATTTAAGTAACAACGCACTCCCATATGAAAGACTCAATCCAAAAGGCGGCTCACAGTCAGACAGGAGGCTACTATCCCGTTCGCAGCACTCAGTCCATGCGAAGTTCATCCAGTGCTCCTTGCTAAGCTAGCCCAGTTAGCTCGCACACAGATAGGCTAGCTAATGAAATCCTTCCCTTGCTGGCGTATTCAACTTTTTAAAGAAAAAGACTCGATCAAAAAAATCAAAAAGCTTCATGTGCTTTCCTCCCAGGTGGGAACACAGTATGCAGGGCGAGCACCTCTTGGGCAGTCACAGATGCCAAAACGAGTACTTAGGGCTTGGTTCCATAACTAGCCTGGTTAGCAGCACTGGGTTTATTTTCTTCTTTCCCAACGGAGCAAGGGGGGAGAAGACAGAAGAGAGAGCGCAAATACACACAAGCGCCTGGAATTCTACGTGCTCTCGCGATAACTGCTCACTGCCGCCACCCACCGAAAGAAGACAGTAAATGAAACGTTTTAGTTATACTTGGGGGCGCAGGCATAGTCATGCTTATGTTATTGAATGTCAAATGTGATCCTTTATTAAAAATAGAATTAATACCACTATTAATACCACTTTAAAACAAATGAGAAAACCCCGTTTTCTTTTCTTGATTTGTGTAAATTGTGTACAAATTTTGCCAGCTCAACACAACAACAACACACAGTTCAAAATATGTATTGATAGATGTTTTTGTTTTCCCCTATTTGAAAAAATTGACAACAGAATAATATATAATTTGGGAAAATGTGTTTCCTCGAAACAGCAGTACAATGCAAACTCTCTGAAGACCAAGTGCAAGTCACACTCACTTATCGTCCATCCCCTCAGGCTGGCAACAAGGAAACATGCCTTAGATGCTGCGCGCCACATATGTGTGTATTAATGGCTGACTCAAGCAGAGGCTATTATAAGCAGTAGGTTCCAGTGGACAGCAGCAAGTCAGACACACAGAGAACAGAGCTGTGTGAATGGACAAGGGACACTGAGGGAGGAGAAAGGCCTCGGTTACCTAACTAAACCCTGAAAACATCAACGGCCAGTCTTGCTGAAGGATTAGCTCCTGGTCAGCGCTGTAAGTGAACCAATAATAACACAGATTATAGGTTTGTGCATGCCTGTTGTGTGGTTGCTATAGATATGCACTTCACAAGCTGACTTAACCTCCAATTGTGTGTCAGTCCAAACATGGGGCTAAGCTGGGAATTGGATCTCTGGATCATCAGTTTTAATATGGCTTAGGGGTTTCCTTAATGTGTTTTCCTCAAGTAAAGCAGGAAAAGTAAGGTTATTTAATTTATTTATAAATTATATTACATTATAAATGTGAGGCTCCCTGGCTGCCCCCCTTAGGGTATCCTATGACACTATCCTGGAGGTGACATAGTGCAAGAAAATTCTGTGGCGGCATCACGGCCAGAATATATTTAGCTGTTCTCCATAAACTCACTTTACATGGCAAGTGTGTAGCAAGGCCTCCAAATGCAATCTGTTACCCCAGGACAGTTAACACAGTTATAACAGAAGAACACATTCAAAGCAAATGTGCCTACTATATTGGTCTCAAAGTGTCTTTCAATATAGGGAAGGTACAAATGACATTTGTCATTATAGGGTATATACTGATCTGCTTTTCAGCTACAGTTTAGAAGAGACTGCTAACACCACCCTCACATGTGTGCAAAATTATAAGTTGGATCAACAGCTGATTATCTCAGCTTAGTACTAAGACTGGAAGCAGGGTGAAACAGCAAGCTTAGCCCGTCTAAAGGTAGAAATTTAACCTACAAATACGAATGTACAACATTTCTATTTAACATATTAGTTTGTATGTAAAATAACAACAGCAAAATAAATAAATAAAATTAAATAAAATAAAGAGAAAAGAAAATATATGTGGTTTTTCACTTAGTTACTCCAGATATGCTGTTAGGCTTTAACTATTCTTTCAGTGTTTATGGATAATGGTTATCACATTTACGTAACATGTGAAAAATTTCCAGTTGGAGATCAGGAGGGGGTACATACTTCTGGGAAGGTTTCATCAGAAAGAACATCTGGTATATTTTGAAACCATATATTATACGATATTATATTATAGTTTTTATGAGTACTCTCCCCACACTGACCGGTCTTTTTTCTCTGCTACAGAACATGGGCCTCCCCTCGGTGATAGTGCTGCCCCTGCTGATCGTTGTGGCAGCAGGCGTGTACTACATCTACAATGAGATTTTGCACTTCATGTCCAAGTCCTTAGTACGAAACAAAGTGGTGGTGATCACTGATGCTGTGTCTGGGGTGGGGACCGGTAAGGGATCCAACTTGTGTTTTTATTTTTTAATTTTACTTTGATCTGAACTCAACATTTAATGAACATAATCTTCTTTTCCAGAGTGTGCCCGTCTCTTCCACAAGGGTGGGGCCAGACTGATCCTTTGTGGGACTGGCTGGGATAAGCTGGAGTCTCTGTATGACTCTTTGACAACTGATGCTGACCCCAGAGAGGTGAGGAATTTATCAGTTAACTTTTAATATGGCTGTTTCAGTAAAATTAATGTCTGTTATTATGTGCAGGAAGCTTTTGCAATAAGGTGATAACCCTTAGCACACAGCAAAGCCTTCTCCTACTATACCAAAACAAATTACCAAAATAACTGACAGGAATTGACATGTGACACCAACTTGGCTTTTCAAGTTTTACAGTTTTCTTAATTAGCAGAATATCAGGTTTTGTCCTTGTCTTTACCGTAATCCTGCTCACTCACCACCTCACAGGTCACCACTTCCTCTGGAGAACACAATAGCAGGATATCATGTCAGACAGCAAGTAGTGCACCACATGCCTTCTATGTACAAGCCCAAGCACATGGATGTTTATGGGATGAAATCTAGTATATGTATGACACAAAGCTGAAACCTTTCTGCTTAGAGTTATGGTTGCTATCCTTGGAATATCCTTTCTTTTATTAAGGACTGTGTTCTTGATCTTTGAAGACAGAATGGTGACAGAATTACTCAAAAAGCTCAGTTAACCCTCATAACCTCTTTCTAATGCTTTTTAATTTGATATGAAGCCAAGAATAGAATACTAAATTTTGTTAAGTGAAAATGGAGCTAAAAGAAAATCTTAACGCTAATATGAAGCTCGTGATTAGCTTAGCTTAGTAGCCTGTAAACCTCCAAGCAGGAGGAAAACAGCTTCAGTCTATCTAAACATAGCTGTCCATCAGTTACACACGTGTTCAAATTAAACTAACCCTTGTTTATCGACAGACATTTGCCCCAAAGTTGGTAATTCTGGACTTCAGTGATATGGACAGTATGGAGGACGTGATTGCTGAGGTGGTTGAATGTTATGGTTGTGTGGACGTGCTGATCTGCAATAGCAGTATGAAGCTGAAGGCGCCGGTTCAGAGTATCTCCTTGGAACAGGACAGAAATATCATGGATGTTAACTACTTCGGCCCAAGCACTCTAGCCAAAGGTGGGGTTGGCATTCTTAGAAATCCAGTAGCATTTCTTTGAGTTTGTTATTATTAAGATCTTATGAATGATATTTTTAAAAATGCGGCAGGTGTTCTTCCAATGATGATTTCAAGACGATCAGGCCACATTGTGCTGGTCAACAGCATCCAGGGCAGACTGGCTGTTCCATTCAGAAGTTCATGTGAGTTCCCGGCAAAGGTCACTACAACTCTTTAGAAGTACACTTAGCACTGAATAAAAACAAGAGCAGTGAGCAAGATCTTTGCAAGTAATACATTTTTACTTTTTATATGTGATTCCATTTTAAATCATCTTTACCTAATTATTTAAACATATATGGAATTGCTAGTTAATGGTTAGGTATGCCTAGGTACAACCTATGGCGTCAAAGGACAAAACAGGCAACAATTGAACAAAGTATGCTGTATGGTATGTGTGGATTTCTTCCGTGCTTGCCACACTTCTTTTGTGAGTGTATCATTATGCGTGTTTGTGTTCATACCTGTCAGATGCCGCGTCTAAGCATGCGGCGCAGGCCTTCTTTGACTGTCTGCGAGCTGAAGTGGAAGAGTATGGAATAATTGTCAGCACCATCAGTCATACCTTCATCAATGCTTCTGAACCGCCGCCTGTAGAGGAACCTGTTCCCAAACCAAACCCCGTAGCTGAATGTGAGTAAAACAGTAGCAATGAAGCATTAAGGTGACTGAATGGTTCATGGAATGAATGCATGAAATGTTCCTGTTATTGTGGTGCATAGGCAAAACTAAACAAATCTGTCCTCTCGCAGTTATTGCCAGACAGCTCACCCACGGTGTGCGCCCGTCGGTCCTGGCCAATGAAATAATGCAAACCGTGAACAGGAAGAGGAAGGAGGTTCTGCTGGTCCACCCCATCCCCAGGGTGGCTCTCCATCTGCGCTCCCTCTTCCCCCCCTTCCTCTTCGCTGTGCTGGCTGCTGGAGTGAAAGACTCAGTGTTGGCTGAGCAGATGCAGTAGAAGAAAGGCTATTGTGTGCGAGAAAGAGATGAGCAGTAAAGCTCACTTATTTTTTTTGGGGGGGGATATGCCAATTAAGTAAATGTATTAAGGACTATATCCTGAGGATTCCAGATGGGTTTGTAATAATAATGCTGAACAGATTGTTAATAATGACCAGTAAAGCACCTTAAGATGCAACGATAGAGGCCTTAAAGGTGCTTTTTGGAATTACCCTCTGCAGAAATGAATGACTATCACCAGGGGGCAGTGTTTTACCTGTGGCTGTATAGAGATACGTGCTGCTGTTTAACCTTTTAAAGTATGAACCTTGAAACAATTACCAGAAAATTCTCGTTTTTGGGGGGGAAATGGAGTTTTTATTGGAGCTCCTGACATATAAGTTTTAATTTGTATCATATTTGCTACATACAACATTTTTTTGTCATAATTTATTGCTTAAAAACATATTGTGCAATTTATTGTTTAAGTTTTTCAGAGGAGTGGTGTCATCACACTGATGATGAAGAAGTTTAAAAAACTCACAAAACCTCTTGTACTAAATATGATACCTTAGGAGCTAAAGGGTTAACTTGTAATATTTCTTTTTTCTGCCACTTTAATTCTTTGTCCTATAAATAATGGCTACATTAACTTACTGCACCATCTAGTGGTACAACTGATCTTACACAAAAGTACTACAAGCCCCTTCAGTTTCAAATGATAATGCTCAACACAACTCATCAATCCATTTTTGTTTTTAACTTTCTGAAAAATAGGACTTTCTAAATGAATGAATTCATAATAGTTGCTTTTAGACACAGGATGTTTTTGCCCATTTGTGGCAGAGGAAACAAGGTGTGAACCCATTAATCTCATAAAGCTTGAAAGGCTAACATGATAGCATTTAATTAGAAAGCCAACAAGCTGATTTTTGATAAGATATAGTCTCTCTCGCATCTCCACCAGCAAGCATCCAGCTCTTTGTCTTCACTGCTCAACAGCTTGTGATGAAAATGAAATTATATCAAATCAAATCACTGACCTGGGATGACCTCAAATGTTCCTCATTTATTGTAATTATACGGGTTGTGCTTTTTCACCGTATCTTATGTTGCCTGCCTGTTTATTCCTCTTAATTTAGACATTAAATTTCATGTATAGATTAGATTAGAGTGAAACTGTACTGATGCCTGCAGGGAAATGGATCTGATTAAGTGCAAGTCAAGCAGGAAGCGCTTTTGATGATTACAAAACCAAGAGAAAATGGAATAATTGCAATAAATATTAGTCTTAGCTCACCATGTTTCCTGTCTTGTATCTTGCACATTGGCTATCTCATCCTATTAGCAGATAAGCCCTTTTCCAGAAATGAGTCTTCCCATAAGAAAATATAATGCATGATGGTGGTGTTCATGAGCTACACACACAAAATTCATGAAATGATAGAAGAGTAAAGCGATTTTCATCATATAACCTATTTCATTTTATTATTTTTCTTTTTCATGCAGTCATGGTAACAGGTAATTACACTGATCATTAATATATCTTTAGAAAATGCCACCAGACCGTATTCTCATGGAAGGGCTGGTCCTTGGGCCTGACTTTTGTTTCCTTCTTTCAGGTCCTAATTCAGTGCTCCTCCCATTTCCTAAAGGAAATGAGTTCACTTTGTTGGGAGTCTAAATAAACTGTTTTCCTCCCAACATCTCTCTCTCTTTCTCTCTCTTTCTCTCTTTTTTGAGGTGCTATCAGTACAAGTGGACTTAGTTGAATTATTATTTTGTCGATCTCTCTGCTTGTTGTGTTGTGAATGAACTGGGAATAATAAATGGGAGCTGATATACACTTTTTGGTAAAATATTATCATGTTTATAGCTACAAATCAAATCTGGGAGACTCCGCGTTGCTGCAAGAAAGATGTGCATCCAAGAAGAACTGAGCGGGTTATTAATGCATTATATGGGTCTAAGGATGATTGTTGCCAGTTAGCTTTTTGATTCATGATATATAGAAGTGGTCTGGACCCACAAGCCCATAATGCCGATTCTGCTAACTTCAATACACAGACCTGCCAGAACCTAACAGTAAGTAATGTTTTGTGTTCTTCTGCAGACTGTTCAGGTCAGGTTTACATGGAGTAATAGTTTGATGTAAAGTGGCTGTAAATTTAAGAGTAACTTTATATGTTCTTCAGTTCAGTCTGTCATTTGATTACTTTGACACCCCCCTCCAAAAAATCTTTAATTCCTGGACTTTGTTTAAATATTACCTTTAAAATTCTTGTTATTACTGATATTTTGTTCCTAATTATTTGTACCTGCTTGGTATTCTTTCTTATTTGAATTTAATGTGAACTGGTGTTGTGCTGCTGGAATCATAATTTCCCTGAGGGACCCTCCCCAAAGGATTAATAAAGTTCTATTCTATTCTATTCTATTCTATTCTATTCTATTCTATTCTATTCTATTCGTCTTTGAAAATGCACATCTGACACCTGGCCCCTTCAACAATGTCTTTACAACATAACTATAACATTTACTTATGAGTCATGGAAGCATTACGTTATATGAGAAAGATGCGTAAGTGGGCACATGTATGTAAAAGTCAAACTATAAATGAATGTATTTCCCTGTGCATCCTCCAGGTGGCAGCAGCTCATAGTTATTATGAAACCACCACATGACTGGCGATGAGCCTCCTTTCATAGTTCTTATCCAAGGGAAAAATCGCCCCAGCATTTATTCTGATGAAATATTAACTCCCTCTGTTAATTTCTGACTTATGAAATGTATAATGTATAATAAATAGACACAAATTCATAAGCTGTGACCTATTTTTCATCAATTTTGTTTTTTGTCACGTCTCACTATGCCACCTCTCCTCCACTGTTGCAACAACTGTTTTTGCTGTGCAATAGAAAATAAGAAAACCAAAACCAAACAAAAAATCCCACAAAAAACAAGAAACCATATGAATTCCAGTTTGTTAATAACACTGGTTATTCCCTTTAAAAACTGCTGCATGACAAAGACCTTTTTCATGATGTTTACACAGATGTCTTACGCCTAATTACATGCCGCTCTTGGATTTATTGCTCTCATCATTTCAGGGCTGCAGGACACGAGCTGCTAGAATGCTTTGGGATCAATATTCACCCATGTGCTTGGAACATTTGGCACATTATATCAGAGACAACACGTCATACAGGATGTCCAGTTCTTCTTGTTACAACCGTGACGTTAATGAGGAGTAAATCCAGCAGATCTGGTCGAAGCAATGTGTGTGTGGGAGGAAGGGAGAGAATATGTGCACCAAGTCCAGCTGGTATGCGTGAGTCTGTCCTCCAGGTCACTCTCCTCTGGGGAGTTCCACATTTTTTTGTCTCCGGGGCCTCCGGACAGGAATGCCCCTTCAGTGTTCACATGAATAAATGCAGCCCTGACACATTTCCACATGTCACACAGGAAGGATTTCTTTAAGGCACTCAGCTGGAGTCACCAAATTGGCATTTGGATCAGACACATTTACATACGTCACATATGTCATGTATGTTGCATTGAGTGCAAAAGAGGCCAGCTCTTACATATGAATAATTGTTTAACAAGAGTTTCCTGGGAAGACTGCGAGCACGCTGCATTATATCAGCCATAAAATTGTCACATTCATTTCTGCTTAAAGGTTGCTCAAATGGAAAAGCATCAAGGTGCACGGGGCTATCTGTGAATGATCTAAGCCTAATAGTTTCTCTCAATCATCTGTCTGGGCTGGGTGAGCAATATGTTGATAAGACCCAAACAACACGGCGGGGATGATTGACCTGAAGCGATATTCAGAGAGATGCATCCTGTATGCAAGCCATGACTTATATATGAGAATCACCTCACAATGACGTCTGCTGCTCAGAAATGCTCTTTCCATGAGCGGGGTGATCACCCTTATCAATTTTTTAAAGCCCGGGTTATTGACACTGTCCTGACTTATGGAGGTTATGCAGAGGCCATGGTAATGATTCCCTAAGCTTCCACATACAACACCAGAGGGGCTGGCTCTTACTCTAAAATATTGGATGATAGCAGATTTTACTGGGCCATTGAGCATTACTGTAATGTCTTCTTTGTCCATCTGGATATTTATATTCTCCTCTGTGACATGCAAAACAAGACATATTGCAGAAAAAGGGTCAAAAATGACCAGTGAGCGTGCATGCTTTTCAATATCGATTCAGTATTATTATTTACAGGATGCTGAACGGGTTTTCCTCAGCTGAAGTAAAAGCTGCACAAAGAAGACTCAGACACCACAATCAACTAGCTTTTTATTTGGCTTTGCATTTACTTGGATAGTTTTAATCTTTCATTAATGACGAACTTTACAAATAATGGCGTAAGTCCAGCTGTGACAGCCATACATCAATTAGTGTAACATACATCTGCACAAAAAGCTGTTAATGAATTGCTAGTTTGCAGCATCAGTTCTTTGCAAGCACTCATTTCTCCTAAACACCCCTGGAGTTGACCCACCACCAAGAGAAGATATTAGCTCTTAAGGGAATGTGAACAGCCATCAGTCTGAATAGATTATCTATAGGAGGCAGTTAATGTTAATATGGTATAATAGAGTGGCAACACTACTACCACAAATGTGCAGGTGTCATAGGCGTGTATACTGGAAGTAGATTGTCAAAAATCCATCCGCTTATCCTTTTCAGGGTTGCTGGAGCCTATCGCAGCTGTCTTAGAGGCAGGGGTACACCCTGGACAGGTTGCCAGTCTGTCGCAGGGCTAACACATAGACAACCAATTTAGAGTTTCCAATTAACTTATTTTCCCACTAAGTGCATGTCTTTGGGAGGAAGCCAGAGCTCCCGGAGAGAACCCACACAAACTCCACACAGAAAGATCACAGCCTGATGGTGGAATTGAACTCAGGACCTTCTTGCTATGAGGCAACAGTGCTAACCACCGTGTTATCAAAAACAACAAAAAGCAATTATGACAGTCAGCTCACACAGAGGCTATTTTGAGCAGATGTATATAGTGAAGTTTGGCATGTGACATCACGTCCAACAACTTATGTTGTTTAAAGGAAATTATCGCTGCTGTTTCTTTCCTCACAGTGCCTATATTCTGCTGTTGGGTGCAGCAATCACCCCCAACTATTTATCTGATACAGCAGCATCAAATAAATAGTAGGGAGATAAATAGTTGTATTAGCTATAAGTAATTAGAATTTTTAAAGTCACCAGTATCTATTTCAAACATTTGATCATTTTACATTTTTTATATTTATAGTTTTATTTTCACTACTCTCCTCATATCCATCTCATCCTTTTCCTCTTCACCTAAAACCCTCTCTCCTGAAGTTTGGATTTTAACTAATCCTACAGAAAGACGATTATTTATTCTTGATATTCTCACAATTCGTTATTGACAGCAGATAAGAAATATTCTACCCACTGTGGACAGCTGACAAGAGCGGCAAAACAAGATAACATTATAAGCTAACAGAATGCCAGCTAATTTTAGACTGCAGTGTCCTAAAGGGCCAAGGTACTTTCAGGAAATCATATTTATTTATTTGTATATCTACTAATCTAATAATGTAATAAAATAATCCTCATGTAAAAAAAATAAGTAATTCAAATACTGGTTAAGTATTTGAATTGTGAAAATCTATTGTGAAAATCTATTGTAATCAAAAGATAGACTGCTAAGCTAGCGTAGTTAGGCTTTGGGTAGCTAAGAAAGACTAGAACGAAAACTGGGGGGAAAATCTACTCTTTGATTTATTCAATATAATAAACTCCTCTATAAAGATAAAGAGATAAGCATTCAAACAGATGTTTACATTTTGTCAAACAAGAAAAAAAAATAGTAAAATAGCTTTAGCTACACTTTTGAAGTCTCAGCAATAACTAGCTAAGCTAATGTGCAGATGCTACATTTAGGTTTAGAAACAGTAGCTGGTGAAAATCTTTGTAAAATGGATTTTTACAGCCTACTTAAAACATGTTTTAACTAACTGCAAACAACTAATTATGTAATCTGTTTGTTCCAAACATTTTAGATAAAAAATAACAGCTGTATAGCCAGATGATTCAGAATAT
The DNA here is from genome assembly GCF_041146795.1 of Maylandia zebra. Classification (NCBI taxonomy): domain Eukaryota; kingdom Metazoa; phylum Chordata; class Actinopteri; order Cichliformes; family Cichlidae; genus Maylandia; species Maylandia zebra. Next base: position 5,581,292 of record NC_135174.1, on the reverse strand, counting down.
AACATAATGTGTTGATTTATAATTATTAAATTTTTTTTGTCACTTTGTTTTGTTTATACATGCAGTTGCCATTAGGCCTATTATAATTCAGGGGCATTTGCAGGACTTTTTTTTTTTTTTTACATTGGCTGGTACCAAGAGAGAAACATTAACATATTAGGGGCCAACAAGAAATGAGAAATAATTACAGGGTGCAACACATTTTACTGCACAAGAGTTTAAACTTTAATCTGTATTCGTTTCAAGTGTGTTTACAATGCAGGTTTTGGTTTAAGTACTCCATAATGCATCGAAGCAACAAAAACGACTATTTTTTCAAAAGACAGTGAAAAGCAGTAGGACAATTAAAACTACAACGCAGGGTGGCAATTTCAGAATATAAATACACTAAATAGCATCTGCTGAAAAATAAATAAAGCTACACCTATAACCTTCAAAGACTTCAAAGAAAAGATGAATTTACCAACCAACTAACAAACTCTATTTATTGTTTAAACCTGATTGAGCTCTAATAAACATCTGTTTGTGTAATATTTGGTTCCAAATGGAGAATTAAATTCACACAAAGGGGAAGACTTTGGACAGAAGCAACCAGTCATCCTAAGCAAACTACACAGGATTAAACTATTCTTTCAAGGCATTATCACAGCATCACGTCATGTTGATAAGGGATTTCTTTAGTCATAGAAGTCTTCCTAATCCCTCAGTCTTGTTTGGTTTAAAGATTACACATATTTAATCTTAAAGCGAAAGTTTGCCTTAATCTCCCATAAATCCCAGCAAGCGCTACTTCCCACATATCCGTGCACTTCAGAAACAAGTTTCTCACAGACGCAGGGTTTTTTGCAAGAATACGGCCAAGCTGCTAGTTACAGATTAGGGATTTTTAATGTTTAATCCTTCGATTTTCTTGCTTTTGAGACAGAAAAGTATTATAATGTTTCTCATGACCCTCAAATCAAGAGGGAGCGCAGATATAATTATGTTACCAGAGAGATTTGAATCAGCATTACAGCTGGCCAGGCGAAAGCCTTCAGTCCTAATCCAGAGTCTTTGTTCTGAAAATAGATTTGGGTTAATTTGACAAGTGCAGAGTTTATGGTTTCTTTTTAAAGTTTAATTGTGACCATCGGTAACAGTTCTCTTAACGATCCCACTCAAAACTAACTGAAGATGTTAATAAAGTTCGAGTGTCTCTATTGATTGTCTGTCTATTATCAGTCAATGTATTGGGTAGTAACTCAATGTTCAATGTCAGGCGCTGCCACTGCCTTGGCTTTATTGCTGTCCTTGTAAATAATCTACTCTTTTCGATTGCATGGACAAAAAAATGGACTGTGTTTGTAACCTAAGCCCGTTAGTCTTTATCAGTGTGCAGGGCTCATGAAAAAAGTATTTGAAAAGGTGCTACAGGGGTAAGATTAGAGTAGGAATGGCTGTCTCAAGACTGAAGAGTTCATGCAAGACTGTAAATTAAAAGTTTGAGGAATTTGAAATGAAAAATTTCTTACATATAACAAAGAATTCTTTCAGATTCTATTTCTACTTTTGAACAGATTACTGTTCATGGAAATGATGCAGGAATGACGCTCCTAATTCTAGGCAATCAGAATGTAATTTCTGTCATGATGAGAGGGTAGGGACTTTAAATGTAGGGAATTTGGCTGATAAAAGGTGAGAGCTGGTTGATATGATGAGAAGACGCTGAGATTTTTGTTGGAAGTGACCAGTAGGGACAAGTAACAGAGGTAAGACTGAGAGGGTTTGTGTGCAGAGGAGGGATTGTGGATGCAATGGACAAAGGATGTTGAATAGAGAGCTGCCAGACAGGAGGAAAAGAAGAAGACCTCAGGGAGTAATCATGGATGTAGTGAGAGAGGACATGCAGAGGGTTGGTGTGGCAGAAGAGGATGTTAGGGATAGGCTGAGATGGAGACAGATGATCCTCTGTGGCGAACCCTCAAAGGACAAGCCAAAAGAAGCGTTGGCGTCTTAGGCCTGTGAATAGGGTCTGAGGTGATAACTGGTTTCTGCAAAAATATCCCTTGTACGGTGGTTCAATTCAATTTCACATCAACAGTCACATAAAGGTGCGTATATTATAAGGATGAGACAAAAGGCACAGTTTTAGAGATCCAGACATTAATAACAGCGTATGGTTAACTGCAGAGTACAAACACAGTGAAGAATCCTCCAGCAGCCTAGACCTATTGCTCCATAACTAAGGGAGGATTCAGGGTCACCTGATCCAGCCTAATGCTTTATCAAAAATAACAGTTTTAAGCCTAATCTTAAAAAGAGAGAGGGGGTGTCTGTTTTCTACAAGCAAACTGAAAACTGGTTTCACAGAAGAGGGTGTTTTATTATCCTAGGAACCACAAGTAGGCCCACAGAGAGTGAAGTGCTCTTTTAGGGTGATATGGTTATATGAGGTCTTTAAGAACAGATGGCGTCTGATTATTCAAGACCTTATATGAAGGATTTTATATTTGTTTCTGGATTCAATCAAGAGAAGCCAATATGGGAGAAATATGCTGTCTTATTCTAGTATTTTGCAGTATTTTGGACTATATGAAGGAGTTTTTAGGACAGCCTGTTAATGAATTACAATAGTCCAACCTAGAAATAATAAATGCAGGAAATAGTTTGTCAGCATCACTTTGAGATACTGAAGTTTAAAAACAGGGGTGCCTCTAGAAATAAATATAATTTAACGCACTGCACAAGTAAAGATTTCACCAAAGCTGCAGTCTGCAACATGATACCAGCATTTATGCACCTCGGCCAACTTGCTGAGCGGCAGCGTATTGGGTTCTGATGAGCCATCCATCTTTGTGCATATTGTATGAGAGCTATGGGAATCTAAATGCAACAATATTGACACTGTGCAATTAGAGTGGGGTCATTAGGGCTGCTTGCTGTTCACAGGGAGAAAAGCAAGAGCTGCATCACAGGAATCCTGTCAGGATGGGAGATGGAAAACACAAACACACACCAAAAAACTTGGACACACACACACACACACACACACACACACACACACACACACACACACACACACACACACACACAAACAAACAGTCCTAACTCTACCCGCCCCCACCATCACACACACACATGCACCCTCACCCGCTTGTCCGCTCGTCATCTAAATTAGAGTGGGGTGATGATGGGAGGAGGTGGTGGCTAATGAAACAGAAGGGGCATCGGGCAAGCAGGACTTCTAAAGTCTGTCATCTCTGGATGCTTTGACCCCGGCTCAGCGCTTCATCTTTCCAGCCTCACTGGGCCACCAAAATCTGACCCAGCAAGACATGGAGAGAGCCACAAGCTTTTCAAAGGACCTGATTGGAGAGAGCGGGAGAAAAACAAAAGCTTGTGTGCGTGCTGCAGCGTAGCGATCACCATCCAGAGGATTATATCTATGTTCCTCTTGAATCACTTACAATAACCCTACATAAGCTATGTTAGAGGAGAAGACACACTTGTGCACACACATCCTTACTTTAATTTCAACATGTGGTGTTCGGTCTCAAGCTCTACATGCACTTTAATCCCCCTTTAGTCTGTTGTCATGTGTGCTGTTTTCACATGGTAATCATTTACTATGAAAATCACTCCTTTTCATCAAACACTTAGAAGCCTAGCATACAGCTATCAGCTATAGCTTAATATATATATAAAATACATTTATTAAAAAGGGGAAATCCCTTACAGAGACCTAAACATTTGTATAACAGGCTGAAAGTAAAGCTGGCCATTTTAACTTGAGAATTAATAGAGATTCACTCACTTTTGGTGTCGGCCTCAAGGGATCATCCAAGGACTGCAGTTTTTGGGATTTTGCAGTTTCAATTTTTACTATAAAATTAATCCTTCCGCCAGCCTAGTGCAATGCTAGAGCTTAATATTAGCAGTAAAGCAAAATAACATTGTATAACAAGTCGTTACCCCCGTGTTGTTTGAACAGATGAGGACAGGGCTTTATGGCATTGACATATTTGTATTGCCTTTAGCCACATTACATTCCCTCACTGGTCTTTGTTTAAACTTTTCTGGTCTCTTTTTCATTTCCCTTTGCTTTGGTGTTAGCAGAAACTGACAGCCTAAACAGGCCTGAAGGATGGTCAGTCTAGGGGTTGAAAAGAGAGACACTGACAGAAAGAGGGGGACCGGAGTGAAAATAGGGATAATGTGGGAGAAAGAGTGAAGGCATGCATGGATGCAGACAAAAACAGCAGGAAAAATCCTAATTGTCTGTTAAGAAGACTTTTGTTCCGTTATGTGGGGCTGACAGCATTTTCTTTATGTACCCAGTAAAAGGTCCAGTGTGAATGTGTGTGGAGAGAGCGAGAGAGGGTGTGTGTGTGGCTTTTACATGGCTGCTAACAAGTCTCGGATCACTGGTTATGAAAAGAGCTGCTGGTACCCGTTGTGTTTCTGCCGATGGAACTCTACCCCTTGATTGGCTGGCGGGAGCTATGCTGCTGCTGCAGGCAGGAAGGGTTATTTTGAATTAGTGAATGAAGGCCATGCGAGCTGTTGGGTAATCTTTGTGGTGAGCTACTGGGTGCCGGTGGAGCAAAGAACATGACTTTCTTCAGTGTATATGTGTTTCATTACTCTATTATAATTAATATATGTTATCTCAAAATAAATTAATCCAGGTTAAGATGGGGGACAGAGCTTCATTGTAAAATTAGAATACAAACTGCAGTAGATACATTATTGACATTAGGTTCACTAAGTTATATCAGGCATCTTTATGTGCTTCAAGCAAAACTCGTTGACCTGTTGGAGCTAATGTTTGTTGAATAAAGTTACAACAAAGTAAGATGGGTGAACTGACAGATTTGGGATTGGAAGAAAAACAGTGAAAACAAGTAAATGGCAGATGCTACATTAGTGGATTACTGGCTGCTGTGTTAGCATTAGGAGATAGAGTTACAACTTGTTAGAGTACATATTACATTTTCTTTTTAGAGGAAATATCTTTGTGCAAACCATTATGCTGCAATCATATCAGTTTGCATTTTTACTGGTCATGCTGCTGTCAAGCAGAACAATCAGTTGTTTTTCACAGTTAGATTTCTGCTATCAGATCACTATTTGGCTGATCACTGATCAAGACTGGTTAACTGATTTCTGTCTCTGACGTACTGATTCGTTCATCTTTTATAAATGTTACTCAACCAAATACATCAAGTCCTGGAAATTTCTTGGTGATAAGGAATTGCCCCCCACAAAAACAACTAATTGCATCTATGCAAAATTAGCAATGATCTTCAAATCAGTTTGGTGTTTAACGCATAACACAACTCACAGATTTACTTCCCTACAAGTTCCTTCAGTTCCCCAAACTCCCACTGGTGGTCAGACACATTGTACATGAGTCAATGTGCATGGCAGAAGCATGAGCACAGGGGACAGAGAAGGACTTGTACTCAATGAAAATTGAACCAAATTTAAATCTCTCTTGTTTGTTTTTGAAGAGGACATTCCTTTTTGAACTTTTTTATTTGATTACACTTTTGTTATGAAACAGGAGAAATCAGAATTCCATTAGATTTTAAAATTCCATTCAAGTGACATCCCTTTAACACATGGATCAAATTACACTAAGCCAGTTTGAAACCTAAAAAGCCTTTGTGGACATTTGAACATAGCAGTGGAAGATGGAAGTGGAAGAACTCATTTCTTTAAATAAAATATATCCATAATTATGATTACAGTCCATAATTATTTTAATATTGTCACATGTGCCCCTATGTCATTTGGGGGCATTGTGGATCTCAGAGAGGAGCCGGTTGCAGAGAGGCAGCAGCACTGAAGATTTTGTCCCTGAAAGACTGTATTGTGGTGTGAGGGATGAAGAGCTAGCCTTTGTCTGCAAGTCTGGGATGGGGTGTAGGTTTAAGGAGAAGAACAGATAGCAAGCTGAAAGATTTTATAGATGTGGGACTTCATTATGCGTTATTGGAAGCAGAGAAGGTGGGGGTGATGGGTTGCCAGGACTTAGTGCGGCTATGAATTCTGACAGCTGAGTTCTGAACATAGTTCAGCACATCCAAGGCTTTGATACTGAGACCAAATAGGAATGCATTTATAGAGGTCAAGTAGGAGGTGATGAGGGCATGCAGGGTGTCCACTGCAGAGTCTGAGGGCACTGGCTAGAATATGTGATGAGAATGAGAGGATGAACAAGTGTTGCAGATGGGAAATTTTCATGCAAATGATGAAAAGAAGAGGCCCCAGCAGAGATACTTGAGGGACTTCTTGATTGACTAGAGCAGAGGAAGAACACGAGTCTCAGCAGGTGACAGTGTGTCCTGCCACTAAGGCAAGACTAAGACTGAAAGGACGCTACACCAGTGAGACCAACTTAGTTAGATAAACCCTCAAGAATGATGGAATGAGTGACAAAAGCTGCTGAAAGGTACAAGAGAACAAAAATGCTGACGTGGGAAGAGTCCGCAGCAATGAGGAGGTCATTTGTGCTCTTGATAAGAACATTCCAGGTTCTGTGATGTAGTCTGAAACAAGCTCCGAAAAGTTCATGGATAGACATATGGTGCTGGAGTTGGGCAGCGACTGCTCTTTCCTATTTACTGATGAATGAAAGGTTTTGGTTTTTTGTTTTAGATCTGAGGGTACGAGTCTGATTTCTAAGGCTTTGTTGATGATGTCAACTATGATGGTACACTGGTTAGGTAGGCAAGAACTGATGAAGGTTGCCAGCGTGCGATTCAGAGGACAGCTGGAGATCTTAGCTTTCACTGAGCTTTCACAAGGTGTCCAGTGGAGAGGGAATGAAGTGAAAGCATTCTGAGAATGGCAGAGAGTTTAATGCACTGGTGAACCAGGGCACAAGACAAAGGATGAAACCATAGAGTCAAATCATTGAGACAGCACACTACTGTAATACGCCACTTTGCCATCCGCTTTGTGGTTGGGAGTGTCAGAGGTCAAGTAAATCCCAGTGATGCTGGCTAGATCTGATGTATTAACAGACTTGATGTTCCTGTATGTGATGTATACCTGACACTGCCTGGGAAAGGAGGACAGAAGCAGAGAAAAGAATGATGTGGTAATCAGAGACAGCGATTTTAATACACTGTGGGCCAGTGGGGGTTGTACCAGTGGAAAACACTAAGTCTGGTGCATAACCTTTGACATGAGTGGGGTCTTTTACATGCTGTAGCAGTCTAAGAGTGACATAAATTCTGCAGGACAGGGGCTGTTATAAGGATGGACATTGACGTCCCCAAGGAGGTAACGAAGATAAGCAGCTCAGGCAGCCCAAAACTGAAGACAGTGTAAGCTTCTGGCAGGTGCTAAACCAGAATCACCTACACCTGCTTAAAACCAGCCAATGTAAAAAAAAAAAACTCTTTCAAAAGAGGTGACAGAAGGTACAGACAGCTCTTAAACCACAATGTCAGGATGATATGTAACAGCAAGCTCACCACCACACAGCAGTGTCCAAGCCACACTAGTGTAAGTCCTAAAATTTTGCCATATCTAAGTAAAGAACTTAAAATTAATATTCCTGCCAGTGATGATGTCATGTACAAGTAATGCTTTGTTAACGATAGAATGGTAGTGAAACACGTGGAATTAACAATACCACCAACACAGACCAGTCGCCTCAGGATGCCGGGCAACAATGTGGTTTGTTGTGATGACGCCAGTGCCTGTCACAGAGAAGAGCTGGGGTGGGATGCAGTGTAAACAAACCTCCGTTGGGAACCCCAGTGTACATAACAGTGCAGATGTAGAAGTTGGAGTGACACTGAGTTATTCAGGAGTAAGTTGACAGCAAAGACTCAGATGTTCAGATTTTGAATATTTTAATGGTTTTATGTTGGTAAAGCATGAAAACTGGCAGGTAGTGACTTGGACCACCTTAAACATGCTGTTGAAGGTAATGCAGAGTATCCAAAGGTGACCCACAGTCAAACTGTTATCAGAGAGCTGATACACTTTGAAGCAGTAATGCATCACAGTTAGTTCACAAGAGCACGGTATGACATGAGTATGCAGGAGCAAATGAGTAGTGTATCAGCAAAATGAATAATTTTTATAGTCAAATTTGCAGAAAAATATTTTAAGCATAAATCCAAAAATGAGATTTCCTCACTTTAAACTTTAAATGGGTATTTTTTCTGTTTTGCTTTTGCAGGGCAGTATACACAGTTCAACTGCATAAACACATTACCATTTGATGGATTGAGAATTGTTATCAGTTCTGATGGAGGCCCCACTTTAGTCATTACCACAGGGACATTGGTAGAAGCTTTGCTGGACTCATGGGACTCTGAGGATAGATGGATAGACTGGTAGTTGTGATCTCCTCTGCTCAGCTGAAATAGGCAAACAGCTCTGGTCTCTGTGGGAGTATTAGAGTATGTAGATGATAGCAAGGCTGCTTTGGAGAAGCTTAGATGAGCCTTGGCAGAAAAAAACAACAGCACTTAAAAAAATGGCAATACACAAAGCCATTACAGCATAGATATTTCTAAATATACAGTCTATTAAATGAAGCTTTTATGTCTAAGACAATGCTTCCATTAGAATTCAATGATGTTTACTCTTTCACTCAACAGAGAAGAAGACAGATATTGGCAGACTGGGATTTTAGCCCCTAGCAACATTTCTCTGGGGCTTTGCGGGCAGGAATAATATTGGTTGATGTAAATTATAAATCCAGTTTTATTTGTTAGTCCCAAATCACAACAGCACTCGGCGACCGTGGGAAGGAAAAACTCCCTTTTAACAGGACGAAACTTCCAGCAGGCTCCAGGCTCAGGGAGGGGCAGCAACTAACGGCAAATGCTCCGCAAAAGAAAGCAGAAAAAGTCTGTGAACAAAACAAACTTTTTTCTTATGGAGAAACTGGAGTGAAATATTTCTGAATACTTTTTAATGCAATTTCAGATTATCTCATATGTATTTCTGTATTATAATATTTATATTTCAATATTTATATTGAAGTTAAATGATAGTGTTGGCCAAATGGTGCCAAGTGGAAGGATTCATTTGTTTAGCTATGTCTGAGTGTCAAAAGAAGAAGCTGGTAATATTGTGTATATTAATTTATTTTAAAAAATGTTACACTGTTGTTAATTCTGTGGTTACATTTTTAAGGTCAGAATTTGTTTAGTTGTAACTAATAATTACTAAGAAACACTTGCAGTATGGGTCTTTGCTTTAATGTTAGGTCATGATCTGTACAGTGGTAAATTTATACAAAATGCTGATTGTAATAATATAACAAATTTGTTATATGTGATATTTTGTGAGCAGCCTGTTGAGATTTAATACCCAAGGGCTGCTTCATTCAGTGTCCCATACTGTTGCTCTGCTGTGATATTTTCTAGACTTCAGCTTTTTTATTTATTATTGATCAAGTTATCTAAATAAGCCATATTTATCGATAATCAGTAGCTGCTTAGCTGCACTGGGAAGATTAAAAATTTGTGCTGCCTGTTAAATTTCCTTGCTTTTTAAATAGAGCACAAAATCACAACAACAGTTGCCTCAAGGCACTTAGTTTTGTAAGGTAAAGAGCCTACAATAACACAGTAAAACCTCATCAGACGACCAACTTTGAGCAAGCACTTGGGGACAGTGGGAAGGAAAAACTCTCTTTTAACATGAAGAAACCTCTGGCATACCGAGGCTAAGGGAGGGGCAGCATCTGCTGCGACTGCTTGGAGGGGAGGGACCAGTCCACTCACCTAGAAGATGATAGAGAACATACAAACAGACATACACTACGGTTATTATACTATGATTCTATAAACCTTACCCTGACAGCAATAATAAACAATCCCCCTCCCCCCGCCAATCATTTAAATAGTTGGAATTTAAATTCAAATTTAAAAATTTGTAAACAAAGTGTGGTGTGGAGCGAATATTACATTGAGAGCAGCTGTGGTCCATATATATTTACGGTGTGGTGTCCTCAATAACCTTCTGCCACTGTAGATATTCCTTGATAAAGACAATAGTCTTGTCATCCCAAGAGTCATGCTGTGTGTGTTAGTCTGTTTATTGTGTAAACACAATACAAAGTGATTGTGTGGGCCCATTAGGTAAAAGCGACATATGTCAGAGCTCAGTCACATGGGCTTCTTTCTCTGTGGGAATACAGACAATACACAGCTGGCAATCACAGGACACACAATACCACTCAGATATGTGTGGACAGCACGAGGAAAAGATATGTAAAGCTGGCCTACATGCTTAATCTGGTTGCAAGATGTGATTGTTTTCACTGTATAATTAGGAGTAATAGGATGTTGGGTAGAACCGTTTTTTTTTTTAGATACAACAGAAAATAATTTTGTGCTGTTTAGATTCACCATATCCAGCAGAAATACAAATATTCTTAACAACCTCTCTTTATAAAAAATGTGTTTTGATAGAATTTTTTGCATTTGTGTAGAAGATAGATGGAAGCAGCAGAAGATATAAAGACCATAAACCAGCATGTATGTTAAACTTTTCTGGTGAAGATGACTTTTTACCATTTATTTTTAAATGGAGTTTAAAGTTTATAGCTTTTCTCTTTTGCAACTTGCAGCTTTTTCTGAATTCAATCAAACTTTGGGAATGCAGACTCACAAATGGATCTAAAATTGATTGTGTTATTGTTTATGCCTCTATGTACTTTCAATCAACATTTTGGTATTGAAAAATAAATACATTTTGCCATGGTCCTGGGTCAGTGACCCAGTGTTTTGAATTTATTAATAGGCTTTTATTTCATAATTTAGTCTCTAGGTTGTGTTTCTGTGCTCCTCCTATGTTCCATGTTTCCTGTGTGTCCTCAGTCAGTGTCGAGTCTGTGTCCTTGTAGATGTCTTTGGTGTTTTCTTTTTTTACATTGATAGCCTCGTTTTGAGTTTTGCTGTCTGATTAGTCCCAGCTGTGTTTCCACCTGTTCTCCATCCTCTCCTTATCCTGCTTGTGTATTTTAGTCTTCAGTCTTCTCGTTTGTTGTTGTGTCATACTAACACTGCATGTACTGTGTGTTTCCTCTATGCTCTTCGTCACTCTTGCTTCTAGTTTATAGTTTATGGTTTCTCGGTGTCTTAGTTCCTCGTCCTTAGTTTCTAGTTCTCTGGTCTTCGATTTTCGTTTACTGTGTATTTTTTGCTACAGCACAATAAAGTTCAACCTTCTCTTTCCGTAAGTTCTGCTTTTGGGTCCTTCATCCTGCCTGCTATAGCACCAATTCCATGCAATAAATTGTTTGTAGATAATGTCACCTTTATAGAGTATCATGTGTAAAATTATACCCATCAACAAACACATTTTTAACAAGCTTAGAACTTGACAATTACTTGAAAGCTAGCTAACTTTACATTTACTTTACATTGAATGGCATATAAGAAGATTAAATCAACCTTATTGAGCATATGGCTGAGTGCAGGGAGAGCAGGCAGACTAGCACCGAAATGTTCTGGTAAAGTTAGCAGCTAGCAACAGTGTTTTACCAGGTAACCAATGTTTTTAAACTCACCTTTAACACTAGAACCAGTGTCATTTTTATCCCTTGGCATTTTAAAAACCACGTAACTCTGTTTAATTAAATGTAGTGCTGTCAGCATTAATCTCGTTAAAATGACGTTAAAGCCATAACCGCATTAATGCGGCAAATCTCTGTTAGCGAGTTAGCGCGTGTTGCCCCAATGTGTTAGCGCCGTTAGCTCCTTAACGTGTTGGCGCCGTGCAGCCCCATGCATGGGGTGATTCGCGCTAACACGCTAACGGAGATTTGCCACGTTAATGAGGTTATGGCGTTAACATCATTTTAACGAGATTAACGCTGACAGCACTAATTAAAACCCATGATCTCATATTTCATGATGTTTTCTAAAATTAGTTTATTTATCATAGAGTGAATTTTGGGGTGAGTTGGCAAAAAAAAAATTAATTACGACAAATATCTAAAACTGCTGAGGACGTCATTTTTTGTAAAACAACATTTGCCCATGCTTGGTTGCCTAGCAACAGTCATTGTTTATACATATTTAGATATTAAGAATACCGTAACATCAGCCAGATGTGACTGATAGATAAATATATACAGGGCTGTAATTAGATCAAAGATGAGCAATTATTGCAGGGCTGAATGGGTTGCAGATGGGAGCTGGAGCTGGGTCAGAGTGTGTGATTGAACTCATGGAGAACCTGGCTGTGTGGAGCAGTGGGAGAGTTGTAGCTGAACTGAGCAGAGGAAAGAGTTTTAATTTGAGCGGACACTCAGTAAAATCAGAAAACAGAGCAGCCAAATCAGAAAGGTTTTGCAGGCAGCGTGGATGATGTCATAAACGTTTGATTTTCTAACCCTACTTAATTTAGCAAAATGAGATTCTTATTTTGCCAGCTGTGTGGTCAGTTCAGCCTATTTCACAGTTAGCCCTTTGTTTTTAATACCTTCTTTATTTTAGCGTAACTATCTTCTTTCATCCATAATTGGTTCTTTTCTTATATTTATAATGTACGCATAATTTATAAATGCAAATTTAACTTCTCTGACACAGTCTTACTTCTACTAAAGACTAAAGTTACGTTGAAACCAAGCACACCATTGTTTTTCTTGTGACATTACCAATAAGTTTGATGTGTCACATGGCCCTCTTCCTATTGAAAAAACAAAAGTTGTATCCCAGATGGCCGACTTCTAAATGGCCACCGTGGTCACCACCCATCTTGAGGAGTTTGCCCCCTCACATATACTAATGTGCCACAAACAGGACTTTAGTATCACCAACCATTCCCATTTTATTACGGTGTATCCATATAAATGGCCCACCCTGTGTGTATATATGTGTGTGTGTATATATATATATATATATATATATATAAATAATATGGACGGTGCAATTCTATCTATCTATCTATCTATCTATCTATCTATCTATCTATCTATCTATCTATCTATCTATCTATCTATCTATCTATCTATCTATCTATCTATCTATCTATAATATGGACGGTGCAATTCTATCTATCTATCTATCTATCTATCTATCTATCTATCTATCTATCTATCTATCTATCTATCTATCTATCTATCTATCTATCTATCTATCTATCTATCTATCTATCTATCTATCTATCTATAATATGGACGGTGCAATTCTATCTATCTATCTATCTATCTATCTATCTATCTATCTATCTATCTATCTATCTATCTATCTATCTATCTATCTATCTATCTATCTATCATAATATTCTATAATCATTGCATTATTATTTGTGCTAGCTCTTGTGTCGCTTGTTGAATGTGAGATGTATTTCTACTATTAAATCTGTATCAGGTTTCTGGCCAGTTCTGTACAAACATTTTCTTTTTTTTCAGGCTCACATAATTTCACTGCCTGCATTTGCTATCCAAGCTAGATTTTTAGATATTCAGACCCGAATAAACAAACTTGATCAATCAGACCACTGCATTCATGATACAGCTTCAACTCCTTCAGTAAGAATTCGTGAGGATTGAATAAACCCAGGTCATCCATTCTTTCCTTTTCTTTGTTAGAAAGACGAGCTCATCATTGGTTGGTGCTGATTTCGTTTCGCTCACAGTGCATTTTTGAGGACAAATCTTCAGTGAATGAATGTATGTACGTTACACGGCATGTTTGGATCCAGGAAATTCAGTAATGGCCTTTATTCTTAATTAAATACATAGACACATACACACTCACACAAACACACTGGGGCCTTGATCTTATTGGAACTTGCCAATGAGATGGAGGCCCCCAAGGAACCAACTAAATGAACAAGGTAATCAGTCCACGGCTAGTTGCTGCCTTCAGGACCAGACTTGGGGGAAGGAAGCGGGGGAAGGGATGGACAGTATTTGTATGTAAGTACGGAAATGGGGATGACATTGAATGGGTACTATTGAGTATTGAATAATGCCTGAAGCTATAATGACATTTGAAAACCAGAACATTAAACTCAGGAAGCTGACGCTGGTGAAAAGTAACTTAGCTGTCAAACTGCGACAAATCTGAGACAAGCACCTGCTTTGTCCTACAAATTAATCATCTGATATCTGGTCATGATTGCAAAGTTTCTGTGAATCAACACTTAAACTGACGAAAGGCTGGTAACTACACTAAGCATCTAATCCCGATTGAAATCAGAGGTTAAAGGTAGCACTAATCTAGTGGTATGAAATGCAAGAGGGAAAAAGTTAATCCCTTTTTCAGCCGTGCATGATTACTTTTTCCTCAACATACCCTGCTTTGGTGATCCAGCACTTAAATAGGGATATATATATATATATATATATATATATATATATACAGCACCTTCCATTTATTGTATGAGAAAAACACTGTCAGATGGATAGCTAATGGGTCAAATAAACAAATGATAATGAATATGAATAAAAAGCCCTATTGTTTAAATTGGACACAATCCTGAAACGGTGCAAAACTGCAAATCACTTTATAGCCATGAAAATGTTCTTTCTTATTGTAATCAAGCAAAAGCCTGAAGTTGGACAGAATGCATAATTATTCGGGCAAATCCATATGAGCAATGCTTTGGATTCATTTTCTTTCATTGTAAGCCGTGGAATGAAAAAACGAAACAGCTTTCACAACAATGATTCGTCCATTAGTTGCAGAGGCCGTCTCTGAGCCTCAAAATGAGCTTGTAAATCATATAAAAACACACTTGCGGAAACAATTTTGTGAAGAGAAGTCCTTTTGATGACAGCAGGTTTTATAAAAGGTGAAAGAGAAAACTGGATGGGATTACTCTCATATTGCTATGCTTTCTCTCTGTCTTTAATCCCCTTGCAGAGAGTATCCCTGCACAAACCCTGGATAACAGATTTATCTGGGATAACGTCCATGTCGTTACACTGTCTCCCCTCCTCTCAGAGGCAAAGGGGAGCAATAATCCGTCTCTCTTTACAATGGGATGTTAAACAATGCTAGCAGATGTGTCTGAAAGCCTGCGGAAATGAGGACAGGCTTTCCAGGTAGTCTTAATCTCTTTTTTCTCCCCGTATCTGTCTCTCTCTTACGCACTCGTACACTTTATCTCTGCACTCAGCCCCGCTGAGTGCCGGGACATTAACCTGTTGTCTCTAGCGGTTAGAGTCAGGTGGTTTGGCTGAGTGAGGTTGGATCCTGTCAATGTGTGTTATGAGTATTCATCCGTGGCCTATGTAATAATACATTTTAATGGCAGAAAACTGCGAGAAAAATACATCACACCACTGGTTCTCCTTGTAAAAGGCAAATCAATATGGAATGCAAGGTCTTCATGCTTCAGCGCAGACGGGTCAATACTAAAAATGCATCAAGACCCAGAGAGAGGCTCTTTGCAATTACAATTCATTATTATTCCATTAGGATCCATAAAGGAACACTTCTGTCGATACACACAGAGTCTTGCAGCACCTGTGGGCTCATTCCAGCTTCTGAACTAACTCTAAATGTTGTCCGTCCCTCCATGTGGAAAAACCTTCATCCCTTCAGCTGTGCTAATCTTTTAACTTAGGGCTTAAAGGGTGTGGCTCTGCTGATTAGCCTGACTGTGAGGACACGTGGCTATGCTGATAGCCATGTTGGCACCTGAATCAGGGCATTAGGACAGATTAAGGCTGGCCTAGCAAGCCCATTATACCCCCCTCCCCCCCAGAGAAGTTCTTGAGATCTAGAGAAGTCACAACCTAACCCAACTGCTGAACAAGACTTTAGTCAGGTAAGACACTGAAAGCAAAATATATCAGTGTAAATACCCCATTTACATCTAATATGACCCAACAAGTCCTCACTTTTACCTCTTACAACTTTAAACACAAGTTCACGCTCCCAGTTCTGTCCTGTATAAAGGTTAGTAAATGTTGGTAAACTAACACATAGTTCACAAGCACTTTCTAGCACAGCTACTAAAGGGCCAATGAGTTTAAAATGTGAATAAAAGGTAATTGTAATCAGAATCATCAGAATCAGAATACTTTATTGATCCGTAGGGGAAATTATTTTGGTTACAGTGCTCCAGATTACAGTAAGGAAAAAAAAGAATAAGTAAGGAAAGTAAGGAAACAAGGACAAACAAGGTTGTTGTTCTGGGAAAAGGTAGTGTCTGTGTTGTGTCTACGTTATGATCTGTAGATTATTTGGATAATGACTGCAGTAATGCATGAACTAATCTTGTAACCACATATTTTAATCAAGTTAATGCCACAATTTGACTTTTACACATCTACCTCTTCCATAAAGCCTAAAAAGATGAACTGAGATTAATTTAGCTAAAGCTAATGTACTCTTCTTTTCTAAAGTGGTTTCTCCTGTAGTTTAAATGCTTCATTAACATGCAGAGCAGTGTTTATATTTTTTTAAAATCTTATTTTAACCAGGAAGTGAAATGCCTAAGATTAAGACTCTTTTGTGAGAATGAACTTGGCATCAACAGGCAGCAAGGTTTTTCAATGGCAGGAAAAACCAACGCTCCTGGAGAACACGCTCAAACACTGGGAGAACATTCAGTGCAGAAGAGCCCCAGGAAGCTTTGCAACTTTGAAATTTTCAAATTTCAACCACAGATGCTTTTCCTTATGAACTTGATCACCACAATTTATTTAGAAAGATGCACAATACGTCACCACTTAGGTTGTTTAGACTGCTGTAAAGCCTTAGAGCCTCATGTTTGACACCTCTGCTTTCTGCAAACCATGTCGTATAATGATGGTTGTATAATACATAATGCATATAACTGCATAATCGTATAATGACAACTTGAATAAGTATTGACGTGATAAATAATAATACAGCATGACTGTGTCACATATATAAAAGATAAAAACACTTAACCTTGGAGTGTTTTATTATTTAATGCTGAACACGAGAAAAAAGCTCCTAGTTGTCACTCAAAGGTGACCATAAATAACATTCAACCTTAACGGTTAGTAATGTGTAATAATTATTTTTGCTGTAAAATGATGTATTTTACATGGAAGTCTTTGGGACTGACTCATCTTTGGAAGCATTTGAGGAGGTGAATGTCATTATAATTATGGACAACGCTTTACATCATTGTGATCACTTCACAAATCAAACTGCAAACAGCAAGTGTGGCCTTGATGATCTAGTCAGTCCTGTGTTCTACACTTGTTACATGTAACAGTGTGTGTTATCATTTATCCAGACATGTTATTAAGAAACAAATCAGATCTTAATATAATAATAATTCTTTATTTAAAAGGGACAGTGCAGTTTAATATAGTCCAAATATAAAACATGATATTGATGTACTGCACATAGCTATTGCTAATTTAATATTTAAATGTTGGCTAAAACAAGGGCTTTGTCCTGTCCTCGCTTTTCAGTCTTTGTGATCTGCAGCCTCAGGGTTGAGATGCGCCACTGGGACAAAGGGAAGGGTTACAATAGGGAGGGGACTATAAGTGACGAATAAGTGGTTTAGGGTCTCTTCCAACCGCTCCGGATCAACGCGTCCGCTCGCAGGAAAGGCTGGTTTCGGAGATCTGTGAGTAGGCATGGAGAGGGGGGGTGAGAGACAGGGGGACACACATGTTAGACGACCAAGAGGTCAATCTGGACATTTGCTTCTGTTTACATCTCAATTTCTTAAGAGTGTTTTTAAGCAAGAAGAGCAGAGGATGTACACTCAGTTCTCACTTTATTAGGTACACCTAATTTATATCAGTTGTTCCCTCATTTCTGTAAATGAGGTTAAGCTAAAAAAAAGAAAAGCAAATAGGAACACCTTACTGTATAATGCAGTACATGAAAACAGCACCACAAACACTTCCTCTTTTTTACAATGAAGATGAAACTATGAAAAGTTGCCTTTATTGCAGGACTGTTGTTAGTCTGCATTAGTTTGAGCTCCCTAATAAACTGACAACTGAGTGTTTATTGTTATAATTTTCAAATCCAGAAAATCTGGAAACACTTGTGCAGTTAAAACTTTGGGTTAAAGCTGAAATTGTCCATAAGAGCTACAAAATTAGCAAATGTGGCAGGAATGCCACATTCCCATAGCCTTGTATTTCAACTGCTAGAAGTTGTGCTTCAAAACGGAGAAATTCAAGGCTTTGAGACGGTGATTTTGGCAAATCAGTAACACTAAACAATGAGGACGTTACAAAGTAACCACTCTGGTTACGATACAGTGGTCAACAAGCTCTTGAGTTTGCAGATTACCAAACAGGATGGCTGTCACAGAGGAAACAAAAGTGTGGATACAGACTGTGTTCACGTAAGTTTGATTCTGGTTTCTTCTAGAGCCTGTTGACCAAATAGCTGTTGAGCACACCGCAGGTGACATTTAGCACAGACAAACATGGCGGACGCTGCCGACTGGTGAGAGGTAAATAAACAATGGACAACATGCAACACGTAACAGGAAGGGGTGAGGATGCCATGGGTTACCGGTCCGTTGCCATGGTAACCGGTCCGTTGCCATGGGTTACCTGTCCGTTGCCATGCGTTTACATGCGTTGTTATGGGTTAACTGTCCGTTGCCATGCGTTTACATGCGTTGTTATGGGTTAACTGTCCGTTGCCATGCGTTTACATGCGTTGTTATGGGTTACCGGTCCGTTGCCATGGGTTACCGGTCCGTTGCCATGGTAACCGGTCCGTTGCCATGGTAACCGGTCCGTTGCCATGGTTACCTGACCGTTGCCATGGGTTAACTGTCCGTTGCCATGCGTTAACTGTCCGTTGCCATGCGTTTACATGTGTTGTTATGGGTTAATTGTCCGTTGCCATGCGTTTACATGCGTTGTTATGGGTTAACTGTCCGTTGCCATGGGTTATATGACCGTTGCCATGGGTTAACTGTCCGTTGCCATGCGTTAACTGTCCGTTGCCATGCGTTTACATGCGTTGTTATGGGTTAACTGTCCGTTGCCATGGGTTACCGGTCCGTTGCCATGGTAACCGGTCCGTTGCCATGGGTTACCGGTCCGTTGCCATGGTAACCGGTCCGTTGCCATGGGTTACCTGACCGTTGCCATGGGTTAACTGTCCGTTGCCATGCGTTAACTGTCCGTTGCCATGCGTTTACATGTGTTGTTATGGGTTAACTGTCCGTTGCCATGCGTTTACATGCGTTGTTATGGGTTAACTGTCCGTTGCCATGCGTTAACTGTCCGTTGCCATGCGTTTACATGCGTTGTTATGTTTTAACTGTCCGTTGCCATGGGTTACCGGTCCGTTGCCATGGTAACCGGTCCGTTGCCATGGTAACCGGTCCGTTGCCATGGGTTACCTGACCGTTGCCATGGGTTAACTGTCCGTTGCCATGGGTTAACTGTCCGTTGCCATGCGTTTACATGTGTTGTTATGGGTTAACTGTCCGTTGCCATGCGTTTACATGCGTTGTTATGTTTTAACTGTCCGTTGCCATGGGTTACCGGTCCGTTGCCATGGTAACCGGTCCGTTGCCATGGTAACCGGTCCGTTGCCATGGGTTACCTGACCGTTGCCATGGGTTAACTGTCCGTTGCCATGGGTTAACTGTCCGTTGCCATGCGTTTACATGTGTTGTTATGGGTTAACTGTCCGTTGCCATGCGTTTACATGCGTTGTTATGGGTTAACTGTCCGTTGCCATGCGTTTACATGCGTTGTTATGGGTTAACTGTCCGTTGCCATGGGTTAACTGTCCGTTGCCATGCGTTAACTGTCCGTTGCCATGCGTTTACATGTGTTGTTATGGGTTAACTGTCCGTTGCCATGCGTTTACATGCGTTGTTATGGGTTAACTGTCCGCTGCCATGCGTTAACTGTCCGTTGCCATGCGTTTACATGCGTTGTTATGTTTTAACTGTCCGTTGCCATGGGTTACCGGTCCGTTGCCATGGTAACCGGTCCGTTGCCATGGTAACCGGTCCGTTGCTATTTTAACCGGTCCGTTGCCATGGGTTACCTGACCGTTGCCATGGGTTAACTGTCCGTTGCCATGGGTTAACTGTCCGTTGCCATGCGTTTACATGTGTTGTTATGGGTTAACTGTCCGTTGCCATGCGTTAACATGCGTTGTTATGGGTTAACTGTCCGTTGCCATGGGTTAACTGTCCGTTGCCATGCTTTAACTGTCCGTTGCCATGGGTTATCTGTCCGTTGCCATGCGTTTACATGCGTTGTTATGGGTTAACTGTCCGTTGCCATGCGTTTACATGCGTTGTTATGGGTTAACTGTCCGTTGCCATGCGTTTACATGCGTTGTTATGGGTTAACTGTCCGTTGCCATGGGTTATATGACCGTTGCCATGGGTTAACTGTCCGTTGCCATGCGTTAACTGTCCGTTGCCATGCGTTTACATGCGTTGTTATGTTTTAACTGTCCGTTGCCATGGGTTACCGGTCCGTTGCCATGGTAACCGGTCCGTTGCCATGGTAACCGGTCCGTTGCTATGGTAACCGGTCCGTTGCCATGGGTTACCTGACCGTTGCCATGGGTTAACTGTCCGTTGTCATGGGTTAACTGTCCGTTGCCATGCGTTTACATGTGTTGTTATGGGTTAACTGTCCGTTGCCATGCGTTAACATGCGTTGTTATGTTTTAACTGTCCGTTGCCATGGGTTACCGGTCCGTTGCCATGGTAACCGGTCCGTTGCCATGGGTTACCGGTCCGTTGCCATGGTTACCTGACCGTTGCCATGGGTTAACTGTCCGTTGCCATGCGTTAACTGTCCGTTGCCATGCGTTTACATGTGTTGTTATGGGTTAACTGTCCGTTGCCATGCGTTTACATGCGTTGTTATGGGTTAACTGTCCGTTGCCATGCGTTAACTGTCCGTTGCCATGCGTTTACATGCGTTGTTATGTTTTAACTGTCCGTTGCCATGGGTTACCGGTCCGTTGCCATGGTAACCGGTCCGTTGCCATGGTAACCGGTCCGTTGCCATGGGTTACCTGACCGTTGCCATGGGTTAACTGTCCGTTGCCATGGGTTAACTGTCCGTTGCCATGCGTTTACATGTGTTGTTATGGGTTAACTGTCCGTTGCCATGCGTTTACATGCGTTGTTATGGGTTAACTGTCCGTTGCCATGCGTTTACATGCGTTGTTATGGGTTAACTGTCCGTTGCCATGCGTTAACTGTCCGTTGCCATGCGTTTACATGCGTTGTTATGTTTTAACTGTCCGTTGCCATGGGTTACCGGTCCGTTGCCATGGTAACCGGTCCGTTGCCATGGTAACCGGTCCGTTGCCATGGGTTACCTGACCGTTGCCATGGGTTAACTGTCCGTTGCCATGGGTTAACTGTCCGTTGCCATGCGTTTACATGCGTTGTTATGGGTTAACTGTCCGTTGCCATGCGTTAACTGTCCGTTGCCATGCGTTTACATGCGTTGTTATGTTTTAACTGTCCGTTGCCATGGTAACCGGTCCGTTGCCATGGTAACCGGTCCGTTGCCATGGGTTAACTGTCCGTTGCCATGGGTTACCGGTCCGTTGCCATGGTAACCGGTCCGTTGCCATGGGTTACCTGACCGTTGCCATGGGTTAACTGTCCGTTGCCATGGGTTAACTGTCCGTTGCCATGCGTTTACATGTGTTGTTATGGGTTAACTGTCCGTTGCCATGCGTTTACATGTGTTGTTATGGGTTAACTGTCCGTTGCCATGCGTTTACATGCGTTGTTATGGGTTAACTGTCCGTTGCCATGGGTTAACTGTCCGTTGCCATGCGTTAACTGTCCGTTGCCATGCGTTTACATGTGTTGTTATGGGTTAAATGTCCGTTGCCATGCGTTTACATGCGTTGTTATGGGTTAACTGTCCGTTGCCATGGGTTAACTGTCCGTTGCCATGCGTTTACATGCGTTGTTATGTTTTAACTGTCCGTTGCCATGGGTTACCGGTCCGTTGCCATGGTAACCGGTCCATTGCCATGGTAACCGGTCCGTTGCCATGGGTTACCTGACCGTTGCCATGGGTTAACTGTCCGTTGCCATGCGTTTACATGCGTTGTTATGGGTTAACTGTCCGTTGCCATGGGTTAACTGTCCGTTGCCATGCGTTAACTGTCCGTTGCCATGTGTTTACATGTGTTGTTATGGGTTAACTGTCCGTTGCCATGCGTTTACATGCGTTGTTATGGGTTAACTGTCCGTTGCCATGCGTTAACTGTCCGTTGCCATGCGTTTACATGCGTTGTTATGTTTTAACTGTCCGTTGCCATGGGTTACCGGTCCGTTGCCATGGTAACCGGTCCGTTGCCATGGTAACCGGTCCGTTGCCATGGGTTAACTGTCCGTTGCCATGGGTTAACTGTCCGTTGCCATGCGTTTACATGTGTTGTTATGGGTTAACTGTCCGTTGCCATGCGTTTACATGCGTTGTTATGGGTTAACTGTCCGTTGCCATGCGTTAACTGTCCGTTGCCATGCGTTTACATGCGTTGTTATGTTTTAACTGTCCGTTGCCATGGGTTACTGGTCCGTTGCCATGGTAACCGGTCCGTTGCCATGGTAACCGGTCCGTTGCCATGGTAACCGGTCCGTTGCCATGGGTTACCTGACCGTTGCCATGGGTTAACTGTCCGTTGCCATGGGTTAACTGTCCGTTGCCATGCGTTTACATGTGTTGTTATGGGTTAACTGTCCGTTGCCATGCGTTTACATGCGTTGTTATGGGTTAACTGTCCATTGCCATGGGTTAACTGTCCGTTGCCATGCGTTAACTGTCCGTTGCCATGCGTTTACATGCGTTGTTATGGGTTAACTGTCCGTTGCCATGGGTTATCTGTCCGTTGCCATGCGTTTACATGCGTTGTTATGGGTTAACTGTCCGTTGCCATGCGTTTACATGCGTTGTTATGGGTTAACTGTCCGTTGCCATGGGTTATCTGTCCGTTGCCATGCGTTTACATGCGTTGTTATGGGTTAACTGTCCGTTGCCATGCGTTTACATGCGTTGTTATGGGTTAACTGTCCGTTGCCATGGGTTACCGGTCCGTTGCCATGGTAACCGGTCCGTTGCCATGG
Source organism: Maylandia zebra (assembly GCF_041146795.1). Classification (NCBI taxonomy): domain Eukaryota; kingdom Metazoa; phylum Chordata; class Actinopteri; order Cichliformes; family Cichlidae; genus Maylandia; species Maylandia zebra. Next base: position 5,558,279 of record NC_135174.1, on the reverse strand, counting down.
TAACCATGGGACAGTTAACCCATAACAACGCATGTAAACGCATGGCAACGGACAGTTAACCCATAACAACGCATGTAAACGCATGGCAACGGACAGTTAACCCATAACAACGCATGTAAATGCATGGCAACGGACAGATAACCCATGGCAACGGACAGTTAACGCATGGCAACGGACAGTTAACCCATGGCAACGGACAGTTAACCCATAACAACACATGTAAAGGCATGGCAACTGACAGTTAACCCATAGCAACGGTCAGGTAACCCATGGCAACGGACCAGTTACCATGGCAATGGACCGGTTACCATGGCAACGGACCGGTAACCCATGGCAACGGACAGTTAAAACATAACAACGCATGTAAACGCATGGCAACGGACAGTTAACCCATAACAACCCATGTAAACGCATGGCAACGGACAGTTAACCCATGGCAACGGTCATATAACCCATGGCAACGGACAGTTAACCCATAACAACGCATGTAAACGCATGGCAACGGACAGTTAACCCATAACAACGCATGTAAACGCATGGCAACGGACAGATAACCCATGGCAACGGACAGTTAACGCATGGCAACGGACAGTTAACCCATGGCAACGGACAGTTAACCCATAACAACGCATGTAAACGCATGGCAACGGACAGTTAACACATAACAACACATGTAAACGCATGGCAACGCACAGTTAACCCATGGCAACGGTCAGGTAACCCATGGCAACGGACCGGTTACCATGGCAACGGACCGGTAACCCATGGCAACGGACAGTTAAAACATAACAACGCATGTAAACGCATGGCAACGGACACTTAACCCATGGCAACGGACAGTTAACCCATAACAACGCATGTAAACGCATGGCAACGGACAGTTAACGCATGGCAACGGACAGTTAACCCATAACAACGCATGTAAACGCATGGCAACGGACAGTTAACCCATAACAACACATGTAAACGCATGGCAACGGACAGTTAACCCATAACAACACATGTAAACGCATGGCAACGGACAGTTAACCCATGGCAACGGTCAGGTAACCCATGGCAACGGACCGGTTACCATGGCAACGGACCGGTTACCATGGCAACGGACCGGTAACCCATGGCAACGGACAGTTAAAACATAACAACGCATGTAAACGCATGGCAACGGACAGTTAACCCATGGCAACGGACAGTTAACCCATAACAACGCATGTAAACGCATGGCAACGGACAGTTAACGCATGGCAACGGACAGTTAACCCATAACAACGCATGTAAACGCATGGCAACGGACAATTAACCCATAACAACACATGTAAACGCATGGCAACGGACAGTTAACCCATAACAACACATGTAAACGCATGGCAACGGACAGTTAACCCATGGCAACGGTCAGGTAACCCATGGCAACGGACCGGTTACCATGGCAACGGACCGGTTACCATGGCAACGGACCGGTAACCCATGGCAACGGACAGTTAAAACATAACAACGCATGTAAACGCATGGCAACGGACAGTTAACCCATGGCAACGGACAGTTAACCCATAACAACGCATGTAAACGCATGGCAACGGACAGTTAACGCATGGCAACGGACAGTTAACCCATAACAACGCATGTAAACGCATGGCAACGGACAGTTAACGCATGGCAACGGACAGTTAAAACATAACAACGCATGTAAACGCATGGCAACGGACAGTTAACCCATGGCAACGGACAGTTAACCCATAACAACGCATGTAAACGCATGGCAACGGACAGTTAACGCATGGCAACGGACAGTTAACCCATAACAACGCATGTAAACGCATGGCAACGGACAGTTAACCCATAACAACACATGTAAACGCATGGCAACGGACAGTTAACGCATGGCAACGGACAGTTAACCCATGGCAACGGACAGGTAACCCATGGCAACGGACCGGTAACCCATGGCAACGGACCGGTTACCATGGCAACGGACCGGTAACCCATGGCAACGGACCGGTTACCATGGCAACGGACCGGTAACCCATGGCAACGGACAGTTAACCCATAACAACGCATGTAAACGCATGGCAACGGACAGTAAACGCATGGCAACGGACAGTTAACCCATGGCAACGGTCATATAACCCATGGCAACGGACAGTTAACCCATAACAACGCATGTAAACGCATGGCAACGGACAGTTAACCCATAACAACGCATGTAAACGCATGGCAACGGACAGATAACCCATGGCAACGGACAGTTAACGCATGGCAACGGACAGTTAACCCATGGCAACGGTCAGGTAACCCATGGCAACGGACCGGTTACCATGGCAACGGACCGGTTACCATGGCAACGGACCGGTTACCATGGCAACGGACCGGTAACCCATGGCAACGGACAGTTAAAACATAACAACGCATGTAAACGCATGGCAACGGACACTTAACCCATGGCAACGGACAGTTAACCCATAACAACGCATGTAAACGCATGGCAACGGACAGTTAACGCATGGCAACGGACAGTTAACCCATAACAACGCATGTAAACGCATGGCAACGGACAGTTAACCCATAACAACACATGTAAACGCATGGCAACGGACAGTTAACCCATAACAACACATGTAAACGCATGGCAACGGACAGTTAACCCATGGCAACGGTCAGGTAACCCATGGCAACGGACCGGTTACCATGGCAACGGATCGGTAACGCATGGCAACGGACAGTTAAAACATAACAACGCATGTAAACGCATGGCAACGGACAGTTAACCCATAACAACACATGTAAACGCATGGCAACGGACAGTTAACGCATGGCAACGGACAGTTAACCCATGGCAACGGACAGGTAACCCATGGCAACGGACCGGTTACCATGGCAACGGACCGGTTACCATGGCAACGGACCGGTAACCCATGGCAACGGACCGGTTACCATGGCAACGGACCGGTAACCCATGGCAACGGACAGTTAACCCATAACAACGCATGTAAACGCATGGCAACGGACAGTAAACGCATGGCAACGGACAGTTAACCCATGGCAACGGTCAGGTAACCCATAACAACGCATGTAAACGCATGGCAACGGACAGTTAACCCATAACAACGCATGTAAACGCATGGCAACGGACAGTTAACCCATAACAACGCATGTAAACGCATGGCAACGGACAGATAACCCATGGCAACGGACAGTTAACGCATGGCAACGGACAGTTAACCCATGGCAACGGACAGTTAACCCATAACAACGCATGTAAACGCATGGCAACGGACAGTTAACCCATGGCAACGGTCAGGTAACCCATGGCAACGGGCCGGTTACCATGGCAACGGACCGGTTACCATGGCAACGGACCGGTTACCATGGCAACGGACCGGTAACCCATGGCAACGGACAGTTAAAACATAACAACGCATGTAAACGCATGGCAACGGACAGTTAACGCATGGCAACGGACAGTTAACCCATAACAACGCATGTAAACGCATGGCAACGGACAGTTAACCCATAACAACGCATGTAAACGCATGGCAACGGACAGTTAACCCATAACAACGCATGTAAACGCATGGCAACGGACAGATAACCCATGGCAACGGACAGTTAACGCATGGCAACGGACACTTAACCCATGGCAACGGACAGTTAACCCATAACAACGCATGTAAACGCATGGCAACGGACAGTTAACCCATAACAACACATGTAAACGCATGGCAACGGACAGTTAACCCATGGCAACGGTCAGGTAACCCATGGCAACGGACCGGTTACCATGGCAACGGACCGGTTACCATGGCAACGGACCGGTAACCCATGGCAACGGACAGTTAAAACATAACAACGCATGTAAACGCATGGCAACGGACAGTTAACCCATGGCAACGGACAGTTAACCCATAACAACGCATGTAAACGCATGGCAACGGACAGTTAACGCATGGCAACGGACAGTTAACCCATAACAACGCATGTAAACGCATGGCAACGGACAGTTAACCCATAACAACACATGTAAACGCATGGCAACGGACAGTTAACCCATAACAACACATGTAAACGCATGGCAACGGACAGTTAACCCATGGCAACGGACAGTTAACCCATGGTAACGGTCAGGTAACCCATGGCAACGGACCGGTTACCATGGCAACGGACCGGTAACCCATGGCAACGGACAGTTAAAACATAACAACGCATGTAAACGCATAGCAACGGACAGTTAACGCATGGCAACGGACAGTTAACCCATAACAACGCATGTAAACGCATGGCAACGGACAGTTAACCCATAACAACACATGTAAACGCATGGCAACGGACAGTTAACCCATGGCAACGGACAGTTAACCCATGGCAACGGTCAGGTAACCCATGGCAACGGACCGGTTACCATGGCAACGGACCGGTTACCATGGCAACGGACCGGTAACCCATGGCAACGGACCGGTAACCCATGGCAACGGACAGTTAAAACATAACAACGCATGTAAACGCATGGCAACAGACAGTTAACCCATAACAACGCATGTAAACGCATGGCAACGGACAGTTAACCCATAACAACACATGTAAACGCATGGCAACGGACAGTTAACGCATGGCAACGGACAGTTAACCCATGGCAACGGTCATATAACCCATGGCAACGGACAGTTAACCCATAACAACGCATGTAAACGCATGGCAACGGACAGTTAACCCATGGCAACGGACAGTTAACCCATAACAACGCATGTAAACGCATGGCAACGGACAGTTAACCCATGGCAACGGACAGTTAACCCATGGCAACGGTCAGGTAACCCATGGCAACGGACCGGTTACCATGGCAACGGACCGGTTACCATGGCAACGGACCGGTTACCATGGCAACGGACCGGTAACCCATGGCAACGGACAGTTAAAACATAACAACGCATGTAAACGCATGGCAACGGACAGTTAACCCATGGCAACGGACAGTTAACCCATAACAACGCATGTAAACGCATGGCAACGGACAGTTAACGCATGGCAACGGACAGTTAACCCATAACAACGCATGTAAACGCATGGCAACGGACAGTTAACGCATGGCAACGGACAGTTAAAACATAACAACGCATGTAAACGCATGGCAACGGACAGTTAACCCATGGCAACGGACAGTTAACCCATAACAACGCATGTAAACGCATGGCAACGGACAGTTAACCCATAACAACGCATGTAAACGCATGGCAACGGACAGTTAACCCATAACAACGCATGTAAACGCATGGCAACGGACAGTTAACCCATAACAACACATGTAAACGCATGGCAACGGACAGTTAACCCATGGCAACGGTCAGGTAACCCATGGCAACGGACCGGTTACCATGGCAACGGACCGGTTACCATGGCAACGGACCGGTAACCCATGGCAACGGACAGTTAAAACATAACAACGCATGTAAACGCATGGCAACGGACAGTTAACCCATGGCAACGGACAGTTAACCCATAACAACGCATGTAAACGCATGGCAACGGACAGTTAACGCATGGCAACGGACAGTTAACCCATAACAACGCATGTAAACGCATGGCAACGGACAGTTAACCCATAACAACACATGTAAACGCATGGCAACGGACAGTTAACCCATAACAACACATGTAAACGCATGGCAACGGACAGTTAACCCATGGCAACGGACAGTTAACCCACGGTAACGGTCAGGTAACCCATGGCAACGGACCGGTTACCATGGCAACGGACCGGTTACCATGGCAACGGACCGGTAACCCATGGCAACGGACAGTTAAAACATAACAACGCATGTAAACGCATAGCAACGGACAGTTAACGCATGGCAACGGACAGTTAACCCATAACAACGCATGTAAACGCATGGCAACGGACAGTTAACCCATAACAACACATGTAAACGCATGGCAACGGACAGTTAACCCATGGCAACGGACAGTTAACCCATGGCAACGGTCAGGTAACCCATGGCAACGGACCGGTTACCATGGCAACGGACCGGTTACCATGGCAACGGACCGGTAACCCATGGCAACGGACCGGTAACCCATGGCAACGGACAGTTAAAACATAACAACGCATGTAAACGCATGGCAACAGACAGTTAACCCATAACAACGCATGTAAACGCATGGCAACGGACAGTTAACCCATAACAACACATGTAAACGCATGGCAACGGACAGTTAACGCATGGCAACGGACAGTTAACCCATGGCAACGGACAGTTAACCCATAACAACGCATGTAAACGCATGGCAACGGACAGTTAACCCATAACAACACATGTAAACGCATGGCAACGGACAGTTAACGCATGGCAACGGACAGTTAACCCATGGCAACGGTCATATAACCCATGGCAACGGACAGTTAACCCATAACAACGCATGTAAACGCATGGCAACGGACAGTTAACCCATGGCAACGGACAGTTAACCCATAACAACGCATGTAAACGCATGGCAACGGACAGTTAACCCATGGCAACGGACAGTTAACCCATGGCAACGGTCAGGTAACCCATGGCAACGGACCGGTTACCATGGCAACGGACCGGTTACCATGGCAACGGACCGGTTACCATGGCAACGGACCGGTAACCCATGGCAACGGACAGTTAAAACATAACAACGCATGTAAACGCATGGCAACGGACAGTTAACCCATGGCAACGGACAGTTAACCCATAACAACGCATGTAAACGCATGGCAACGGACAGTTAACGCATGGCAACGGACAGTTAACCCATAACAACGCATGTAAACGCATGGCAACGGACAGTTAACGCATGGCAACGGACAGTTAAAACATAACAACGCATGTAAACGCATGGCAACGGACAGTTAACCCATGGCAACGGACAGTTAACCCATAACAACGCATGTAAACGCATGGCAACGGACAGTTAACGCATGGCAACGGACAGTTAACCCATAACAACGCATGTAAACGCATGGCAACGGACAGTTAACCCATAACAACACATGTAAACGCATGGCAACGGACAGTTAACCCATGGCAACGGACAGTTAACCCATGGTAACGGTCAGGTAACCCATGGCAACGGACCGGTTACCATGGCAACGGACCGGTTACCATGGCAACGGACCGGTAACCCATGGCAACGGACAGTTAAAACATAACAACGCATGTAAACGCATGGCAACGGACAGTTAACGCATGGCAACGGACAGTTAACCCATAACAACGCATGTAAACGCATGGCAACGGACAGTTAACCCATAACAACACATGTAAACGCATGGCAACGGACAGTTAACCCATGGCAACGGTCAGGTAACCCATGGCAACGGACCGGTTACCATGGCAACGGACCGGTTACCATGGCAATGGACCGGTAACCCATGGCAACGGACCGGTAACCCATGGCAACGGACAGTTAAAACATAACAACGCATGTAAACGCATGGCAACAGACAGTTAACCCATAACAACGCATGTAAACGCATGGCAACGGACAGTTAACCCATAACAACACATGTAAACGCATGGCAACGGACAGTTAACGCATGGCAACGGACAGTTAACCCATGGCAACGGACAGTTAACCCATAACAACGCATGTAAACGCATGGCAACGGACAGTTAACCCATAACAACACATGTAAACGCATGGCAACGGACAGTTAACGCATGGCAACGGACAGTTAACCCATGGCAACGGTCATATAACCCATGGCAACGGACAGTTAACCCATAACAACGCATGTAAACGCATGGCAACGGACAGTTAACCCATGGCAACGGACAGTTAACCCATAACAACGCATGTAAACGCATGGCAACGGACAGTTAACCCATGGCAACGGACAGTTAACCCATGGCAACGGTCAGGTAACCCATGGCAACGGACCGGTTACCATGGCAACGGACCGGTTACCATGGCAACGGACCGGTTACCATGGCAACGGACAGTTAAAACATAACAACGCATGTAAACGCATGGCAACGGACAGTTAACGCATGGCAACGGACAGTTAACCCATGGCAACGGACAGGTAACCCATGGCAACGGACCGGTTACCATGGCAACGGACCGGTTACCATGGCAACGGACCGGTAACCCATGGCAACGGACCGGTTACCATGGCAACGGACCGGTAACCCATGGCAACGGACAGTTAACCCATAACAACGCATGTAAACGCATGGCAACGGACAGTTAACGCATGGCAACGGACAGTTAACCCATGGCAACGGTCATATAACCCATGGCAACGGACAGTTAACCCATAACAACGCATGTAAACGCATGGCAACGGACAGTTAACCCATAACAACGCATGTAAACGCATGGCAACGGACAGATAACCCATGGCAACGGACAGTTAACCCATAACAACGCATGTAAACGCATGGCAACGGACAGTTAACGCATGGCAACGGACAGTTAACCCATGGCAACGGACAGTTAACCCATAACAACGCATGTAAACGCATGGCAACGGACAGTTAACCCATAACAACACATGTAAACGCATGGCAACGGACAGTTAACCCATGGCAACGGACAGTTAACCCATGGCAACGGTCAGGTAACCCATGGCAACGGACCGGTTACCATGGCAACGGACCGGTTACCATGGCAATGGACCGGTAACCCATGGCAACGGACAGTTAAAACATAACAACGCATGTAAACGCATGGCAACGGACAGTTAACCCATGGCAACGGACAGTTAACCCATGGCAACGGTCAGGTAACCCATGGCAACGGACCGGTTACCATGGCAACGGACCGGTTACCATGGCAACGGACCGGTAACCCATGGCAACGGACAGTTAAAACATAACAACGCATGTAAACGCATGGCAACGGACAGTTAACGCATGGCAACGGACAGTTAACCCATAACAACGCATGTAAACGCATGGCAACGGACAGTTAACCCATAACAACACATGTAAACGCATGGCAACGGACAGTTAACGCATGGCAACGGACAGTTAACCCATGGCAACGGACAGTTAACCCATAACAACGCATGTAAACGCATGGCAACGGACAGTTAACCCATAACAACACATGTAAACGCATGGCAACGGACAGTTAACGCATGGCAACGGACAGTTAACCCATGGCAACGGTCATATAACCCATGGCAACGGACAGTTAACCCATAACAACGCATGTAAACGCATGGCAACGGACAGTTAACCCATGGCAACGGACAGTTAACCCATAACAACGCATGTAAACGCATGGCAACGGACAGTTAACCCATGGCAACGGACAGTTAACCCATGGCAACGGTCAGGTAACCCATGGCAACGGACCGGTTACCATGGCAACGGACCGGTTACCATGGCAACGGACCGGTTACCATGGCAACGGACAGTTAAAACATAACAACGCATGTAAACGCATGGCAACGGACAGTTAACGCATGGCAACGGACAGTTAACCCATGGCAACGGACAGGTAACCCATGGCAACGGACCGGTTACCATGGCAACGGACCGGTTACCATGGCAACGGACCGGTAACCCATGGCAACGGACCGGTTACCATGGCAACGGACCGGTAACCCATGGCAACGGACAGTTAACCCATAACAACGCATGTAAACGCATGGCAACGGACAGTTAACGCATGGCAACGGACAGTTAACCCATGGCAACGGTCATATAACCCATGGCAACGGACAGTTAACCCATAACAACGCATGTAAACGCATGGCAACGGACAGTTAACCCATAACAACGCATGTAAACGCATGGCAACGGACAGATAACCCATGGCAACGGACAGTTAACCCATAACAACGCATGTAAACGCATGGCAACGGACAGTTAACGCATGGCAACGGACAGTTAACCCATGGCAACGGACAGTTAACCCATAACAACGCATGTAAACGCATGGCAACGGACAGTTAACCCATAACAACACATGTAAACGCATGGCAACGGACAGTTAACCCATGGCAACGGACAGTTAACCCATGGCAACGGTCAGGTAACCCATGGCAACGGACCGGTTACCATGGCAACGGACCGGTTACCATGGCAATGGACCGGTAACCCATGGCAACGGACAGTTAAAACATAACAACGCATGTAAACGCATGGCAACGGACAGTTAACCCATGGCAACGGACAGTTAACCCATGGCAACGGTCAGGTAACCCATGGCAACGGACCGGTTACCATGGCAACGGACCGGTTACCATGGCAACGGACCGGTAACCCATGGCAACGGACAGTTAAAACATAACAACGCATGTAAACGCATGGCAACGGACAGTTAACGCATGGCAACGGACAGTTAACCCATAACAACGCATGTAAACGCATGGCAACGGACAGTTAACCCATAACAACACATGTAAACGCATGGCAACGGACAGTTAACGCATGGCAACGGACAGTTAACCCATGGCAACGGACAGTTAACCCATAACAACGCATGTAAACGCATGGCAACGGACAGTTAACCCATAACAACACATGTAAACGCATGGCAACGGACAGTTAACGCATGGCAACGGACAGTTAACCCATGGCAACGGTCATATAACCCATGGCAACGGACAGTTAACCCATAACAACGCATGTAAACGCATGGCAACGGACAGTTAACCCATGGCAACGGACAGTTAACCCATAACAACGCATGTAAACGCATGGCAACGGACAGTTAACCCATGGCAACGGACAGTTAACCCATGGCAACGGTCAGGTAACCCATGGCAACGGACCGGTTACCATGGCAACGGACCGGTTACCATGGCAACGGACCGGTTACCATGGCAACGGACAGTTAAAACATAACAACGCATGTAAACGCATGGCAACGGACAGTTAACGCATGGCAACGGACAGTTAACCCATGGCAACGGACAGGTAACCCATGGCAACGGACCGGTTACCATGGCAACGGACCGGTTACCATGGCAACGGACCGGTAACCCATGGCAACGGACCGGTTACCATGGCAACGGACCGGTAACCCATGGCAACGGACAGTTAACCCATAACAACGCATGTAAACGCATGGCAACGGACAGTTAACGCATGGCAACGGACAGTTAACCCATGGCAACGGTCATATAACCCATGGCAACGGACAGTTAACCCATAACAACGCATGTAAACGCATGGCAACGGACAGTTAACCCATAACAACGCATGTAAACGCATGGCAACGGACAGATAACCCATGGCAACGGACAGTTAACCCATAACAACGCATGTAAACGCATGGCAACGGACAGTTAACGCATGGCAACGGACAGTTAACCCATGGCAACGGACAGTTAACCCATAACAACGCATGTAAACGCATGGCAACGGACAGTTAACCCATAACAACACATGTAAACGCATGGCAACGGACAGTTAACCCATGGCAACGGACAGTTAACCCATGGCAACGGTCAGGTAACCCATGGCAACGGACCGGTTACCATGGCAACGGACCGGTTACCATGGCAATGGACCGGTAACCCATGGCAACGGACAGTTAAAACATAACAACGCATGTAAACGCATGGCAACGGACAGTTAACCCATGGCAACGGACAGTTAACCCATGGCAACGGTCAGGTAACCCATGGCAACGGACCGGTTACCATGGCAACGGACCGGTTACCATGGCAACGGACCGGTAACCCATGGCAACGGACAGTTAAAACATAACAACGCATGTAAACGCATGGCAACGGACAGTTAACGCATGGCAACGGACAGTTAACCCATAACAACGCATGTAAACGCATGGCAACGGACAGTTAACCCATAACAACACATGTAAACGCATGGCAACGGACAGTTAACCCATGGCAACGGACAGTTAACCCATGGCAACGGTCAGGTAACCCATGGCAACGGACCGGTACAGTACATTTCAACATTTTCAGCAATCACTCACAATCCTGGCACAGTGAACACATCGCACAGTGGCATGATTGTTCTTGCATTTGTGTTTGACCTGACACATGGCTCTTTTTCCAGGACTAGGTGTGGAGGGTTGTGTCCGAAGCAACTGTTCTTTTCTTGCCTTCTTCTCAGCTACATGAGAGTGAGCCAACTCTCTTGCAAGCTCCACCACATTTACATATGAATGACTAGGAATGGTTCCATCAGCCTCATTACTACATTTTCAGAAAGTCTCTCCCCAGTGGGACGATTGGGGTCCTTGCCAAGATATGGGAAGACATTGCAAATGTACTTGGATTTTAGGTCGCAAGCCACCCAAAACTTGATCCCAAACTTGTCAGGTTTACTTGCAATATACTGCAGGAAACAGCACCGAGTCTTTGATGGGAAAAGCTGTTCATCAACGGTGATATGTAGACCAGGGTTGTAGCACGTGATGCAGTTGGTGACCAATGATCCCCACACACTGGAAATTGCAGCGAACTTATCAGTCTTTGCTCGATTTGCTCCATTGTGGCATCAATCAGACCACTGGTATAATGTTGAAATGTACTCACTCACTTTTTATTATTATTTGTAAATATGTGTACAAATGGTTGGTTTTTTGTACTGTTTTTATCAATAAATCTCAGCAACAAAGGACCTACACCCATGTGTGTTGATTTCTCCCTAAGACGGCAAACTGAAACACTCCAAGTTGGTGACTTTTGGAGATTTATTTCCCTGGATGATTGAGAATGCATCAAGATGAAACACAAAAGGAAGTTCACAGCTTTTAGCAGCTCCCCCACCCCCTCATCCACACACCCCCACTCCCCTCCCTCCAGAATTCCCAGCTAACAACCTAATATACATATGAATGACTAGCCAATTTAGCTTCCACTTGGCTGAAGCTAAAGCTTAGCTAAAACCCATTTGGCTGCTCTCCGGGTTTTAAAGGTAGAAAAAGCCAAATGGCAGTCCGTGGTGATGTAAGTGTTAAGGCTTCTGCGAGAATGGTGGAACCTGCTTACAGACCTCCAACGCATTGTCCTCGCTTGCCATCTTCTGTTTGGCTTCCATGGGGTTTCCCACCCAACAACACAGGGGGCCTACTCACTCTGGAATAGCTCTGGTGATGCACGAGTAGTTGAACTTTTGACGTCCTCCCATTGTCCTCCATGCCTTTCCCTGTTTACATTTGTAAATATTAGGCTCAGGCAATGTGCTTGCAGAGTAAAATGTATAACTGTGCATCTCTGAAAAATGTTTATATGCTTGCAAACAGCCGAATATTTGCAATCTAATCCAGCATTCTCCGCAATGAACATGCTGCAGTATATTCGATAGGTTTGATCAAATGGCCTTTTGACACAAAAGCTCATTTGAAAACCTTTGATATATGTTGTCTTGTTCTTGTCAATTGTACATAGCCAGTGCTGAGTGAATTTATGATATGGGTTTATGATAAGACACCTTTTAGTCACTCTAGCTTTCTTCTGAGGTTAGCACATCAATTCTTTTAAACAAGGGTCTGAATCTGCTTCTAAGATAATTGTTGATCTGTTTCTCTGCAGTGCCAAGGGCTTCCAGCACCACCGAATGACCAACGGGGCCATGAATGTTGAGATTGGAAACCCTGCCTATAAGATCTATGAAGGAGATCCTGATGATGATGCTGGGGAACTTCTGGACTCCGACTTTGCTTTAGACCCAGACAAGGTAACAAAGCTTAAAAAAGCCGTTTCATTACAAAATATCTGAAAATGCCTGGTAGTGGCTAACCATGCAGATATTTCCACATTTATGAGTCCTTTTGTGAGTTTTTTTTTTTTAATGAATTGGTTTTGGTTGTGGAGTCATTATAGACAGTAAATAGACCCTTCTTTGTGATCTAAAGAACACTGGATGAAAGTAGCTGGGTTTCTCAATATATTCCTGTCCTTTGGACGTCTAGTGAAAAACAGTTTTCTGTCTTGACTGATCTGTAATCACTTTTCTACATTTATATCCAGTTTTTTGCCATCGAGATCACCACAGTCCAAATGCAAAAGCTTTAAAGCAAGACTAACGGTGTGTTCACACCGAACGCGATGGACGCGAATAAAACGCCCCAAACGCCCCTAATTTGACGCGTGTACATTCGCGTCTCAACGCGTGTCCAAGAAAAATCCATCGCGCGTCAAAATATCATATTTTGACGCGCGTGAACCGGAAATGTGGGAGGAATGTGGGAGGGAGTTGTGCCAGACCGGTATCTTTGCAAGATGGCAGCTATCGAGCTAGCGCTTGAAGAGAGAGTCTCCCTTCTCTATGTACTGTGGAGAGCAGAGCAGCAGCGTAAAAGACGTCCTCGCCGTACCTGGGTCCATCAGGTCCTCCAGAGGCATGAGCAGTTTGGTGAGTTTCACCACTTGCTCCAGGAGCTGCGCCTGGATGACGGCCGATTCCAGCGCTATCACCGTCGGCCAGTTTGAGGACCTGCTTTCCCTCGTCGGTCCCAGCATCGCCCGCCTAGACACCAACTACAGACGCTCAATCCCACCTGCAGAGCGCCTGTCCGTCTTCCTGAGGTTAGTAAAACTATTTAATACGGTAGTCCTTTATTGATACCTGTGCTAATATGCTAATCCATCCAGTTATACACTGCTAACATGGATGTGCTATGCTAACAGTGAATGCTGTCGGTGTTTACTGAAAGCAAACTGTGGTACAGAGACGACTCTTTATAATATTTCTAGTGATACTCAGAAGCTCTCATCAAGTCCCGATTTAATTCGATTTATGCTGTTATCAGTGTTTGCATGATAGCATGGCTGTGGTGTCACATCAATGTATGCGCTCGGTGTTTGCTGATATCAAACTGTAGCATTAGGACCACTGAGTTAACCTTTGTAGTGATACTCACTCCTTTTTATTTAAACCTGGTTTAATTCTGGGATAGTTGAATATTTGTATATAATCCCTGCAGCTGTCAGACTCTATAGCAGGGGTCACAGCCTTTATTAAAACAGAGTTAGATAAAACTGTGAACAGTTTGGTTCATCTCTAGTTACATGGTTCTATCTTGATAAGCTGTCTTATCACAGATTAATTTTTCAAAAATATTAATGATTTAAGCAAGGAAAGGGCTACATGTCAACACACAACTCTTTATTTCTATTAATGTCTTACTTCATTCCTACCTGATTGACATGTTTAGGAATTATGAGTGATTGGCTCACTGTAGTTGTGAAAGTTGCTACCAATCAAATTATGATATGTTAAAGTTAAAACAAAACACAACTGTTTTAGATATTATCTAATATACATTTTGTAATTATCCTTATAATTACAAAATGTTTTATGTAAGATTTAAGTTTTGTGATTTATATCTGACATCACAAAAGTATTTTGGAATTTGAATAATGTATTTTGTAACTGCAGTACACATAATACTGATTTTGAACAATTTTGTCCAGGTTCCTTGTCACCGGGGACTCCTTCAGGACCATCGCGTTCAGTTTCAGAGTCGGTGTGTCCACGGTGAGCCAGATCACCCCCCAGGCAGCGACGTCCATCTGGGACTGTCTAGTGGACGACTTCATGGCTGTGCCTTCACCTGGAGACTGGCGGTCCATCACAGAGGGATTCCAGGAGCGCTGGAACTTTCCTCTGTGCTGTGCAGCTCTGGATGGGAAGCACATCCAGACAAAGGCACCCCATATATCATATAGGAGACACACACATTGATATACACTAAATATTCATTTCATTTCTTTTTTGTGGTGCCCAAATTGATGCACCTGCTTGATTTTGTTTAAACAATTATTGCACACTTTCTGTAAATCCAGTAAACTTCTTTTCACTTCTCAAATATCACTGTGTGTGTCTCCTGTATGATATTTAACTGACATTTTTTATTGTAACAACCAACGATTTATACAGGAAAATAATGTCTATTAACAAGGTTGCCCAAACTTCTGCATCCCACTGTATCAGTATATTTTGTCATTAGTATAATATGAAATAAATTCTACATGTGTCAAGTCGTGTGCCAACATTTGCTGTGTAGTAGAACTGAGACATTAGTCATTATAAACATTTATTTGAAATAATATTAGAATTCTCAAACAGAAAAACATTAAACATAAATATATAAAATATAAGTATTTACAGAGAGACAGGAATAAAAAGGACCAGCTGCTCTCCAGAGCGGGAACAAGGGCTGAGGAGGAAATGCTCCATTGGAGACTGGTGTGAACGCTTCAGGGACACCAGGATGGCCAGCTCCACCGCCGATGGACCGTCCTGGGACCCGTCCCTCATCCGCCTCAGAGCTGTCCTCCTCTGTGGGCCTGTAAAACAGCACAAAACACAAAGAAATGAGAAGGCTGCTACTAGATTTTAATTTCAACATTGAAAAAAAAAAACAAAACAATAACAGGATATAATCAGATTGGTTGTAGATATTTAGTAAAGGTGATCACAAGGGAATCCCACCGACTAAAAAGGTATCAGTGCTTGCTGTACATATCTGTGGGTGCAGCAGCAGGAGCTCAGGGACTGGGGATGCTCTGCTGCAGAATCAGTTGGTTCTATCAATACAGTATTAAATGTTAACAGGTTGGATATAATAATCGTAGAGTAGACCGTGGTCCCTCATTTATTGCAGCAGGGGTTCTCAGAATAACTAGCCCCTGGTCACAGTTCTCACAATTGATTCTCAAAGTGCAAACCTTTGTAGATTGCAAAACGTAAAAGTATTATTATGCCGCGGTTTGTCTTCATCTGCCCGCCACTTTCGTGCGCCTTTTTCCCTCACGGTGCAGGTGTCTATTTCCGAATGAGGCTCATAGTTATGGGTGTTTTTGTGCTGTTTTTTCTATTGGACGCGATGGTTATCAAAACCAAACGTGATAAATTTGGCAAGCGCAGGAGATTTGTCAATCAGGCTGCAGAATGCAATGCTGTACTGTGCAATAAAAAATCAGCGAAAAAGCAAAGCAGTGACGGATGAACAGCGGGACCACTGTGTGCTGTTTATTAATAAACAATAAAATATATTCCTAAATGACAACATGCATAAAAGCAGAACGGTATTTGTACGTCAGTGGGAAAATAGCGGTGGCTTGCTAGCTTTTGTGCGGCTTCCCCGGGTCAGTGAAAACTTTCAAAAGAGAAATGAATGAACTTACCAGGTTGCCCGATCTCTTTACATATCTTCCTCCAAGCTCGGTCCTTTTTATTCCTGTCTCGGTACTGAAAGCAGCTGGTGTTGTACAGCTCCGAGTTGTTTGCTACCGCATTGATTAGCCTTCCCCTCCATTGAAGTATGAAAGGCTTTGGCTGGATCTGCCCCTTTGACCTAGGTAACAGCCACGTCACCAGGCTCCTGATTGGTTGTCGCGGCGCGATTTGACGCTGGAGTTCAGATTTTTCCAACTCGAGCGGTAGACGCGAAACGCGCGTATGCACAAAATGCAACACAAAAACTCACGCGCGTGGTTTTATTCGCGAGTCAAACGCGCCAGACGCGCTACACTGACGCGCGTTTCACGCGTTTTGGCGTTTTCGCGACGCAAATCTGCTTCCGAATTTTCGCGGGACCCGCAATCGCGCGTCATCGCGCCTTTCCATTGACTTTACATGTAAACCTGACGCTCTATTCGCGTCCATCGCGTTCGGTGTGAACACACCGTTAGGAAACCAGTGGGTGTCGTTATGGTATTTACTTCTGGCATCTGTAATGAATTTTGGAATGAATATTGTTAGAATTATGTGAATCATATACTTTAGTTCTGATGAGTGGCTCCATAGTCTCATGGTTTACACGTTGTGGCTCGAGTGGTTTGTATACAGATCAATGCTTGGGCAAGATACTGAACCCTGAGTTACCTCTGTGTGTGTGAATGCATTCAGCAGATAAAAGCACAAGGCACTATATAAATACCATTTCTTTTACATTCACCTAAGAAGTGAAAAAATCTCCAGTTTAATCCCAGCTGGAGACAAAAATCCCTTGGGGGTGTCAGGAACGGAAATCCACTGTGAATAAGGAGAGCAGCTGAATAAAGCTTTTATGCTGGAGCCCTCATGGTCACTATATTCAAACACTTTTCACCACAATCATAAAACATCAAATGAGGAATTGTCCATAAAGTCCTGAGTGCTTAACAAGAAGTTGCAAGTTCTTCACTGGAAATACACCTACTGGTTTGTTGGGGGCAGATGATTAGTGCCCAGACTTTCAGAAACAAATAACCAAACACAGAAAACATAACAAACCACAAATGTCTGCCAGGGTTTCAGCACTGAGCTGGGAAACATCTTGTTATTTATGCGAGCTGAGCCTATTTGAATAAGAAAAATACTGCTTCTTTCACAATATACCAAATCTTTTCATTTCTTTTGCCTGAGTCACTGAGAAATTTTCTTCACTCCGCAGCCCACCAACTTCACGAACCCAGTGTATGCCACCCTGTACATGGGTGCCCACAACAGCCGCAATTCTCTGGCGAGCACTGATGAAAAGAAGGAGCTCCTCTCCCAGGTTGACGAGGACATGAGCGACCCCCTGGCATAGACCTCGGCATGGACTGAACTCTGCCAACATTGCCCTGCCTCGCCCAACCTAGAGCCAGCGAGCTCTCTCATTTTATGCCTTTACCAACTGAAAAGAAAAGCAACAAAAAAACATAAAAACGAGAACACTGTATAAAATGTATAAAATGAAGAACTACTTTTTTTAAGTGATTGCAGTATTATATTTTGTTCTTTGACAAAAAGGAAAACAAATCCTCTGGTGACGGAAAAGAAACCATTTTATAGACATTTTATCCAGTTCTTTTTCATTTTGCTCACTTCCTCACAACTTCTCTCTCTCTCTCTCTCTCACACACACACACACACACACACACACACACACACACACACACACACACACACACACACACACACACACACACGACCCTTCTGAAAGCAGCATAAGTAGAGCTTATCCTACTTGGAAAGCCTTGATCTGATCTGATCTGATCTGGCACCTACCTCTGATCTCTGTTCACCCTATGGGTCAATCACACACTCACACACACACTTACTCGCTCTTCACCAGGGCACTGTGTGGTTTCTTGGCCAGCATGTGAATCAAATGACAGGTGGAAAAGGTGCTGGGAGAGCAGGAGGTGCAGCCCTCTGATCAGGGTGTGGCTCTGGCAGGACTCATTGGCCCAGCAGTCCTCTAATTTAGAGACACCAACAGGACACCAAGAGCTTCAAAAGAACTGTAGGTACTATATGTGCAGTGATCATAATACTTATTCATTCTGAACCAAGTAGCATTTTTACACTCACACACATTTACTAGAACAAAAGCAGGTCAGAACTGAATTACTTTGATGCAATAGTATTAGAAACATCTAGAAAAGCTAAACTATTATTTGATTTTACTCAATTCACGTTTCTAGGCAGCAAATAAGAGGTTGGCTAGCTCAGTTTATGGGGGTCTCTGTCAAACAAGTTCTTCACAGGCTCAACCGTACTGTATGCCTAATGTGGACTAATCTCATACAATCTTGTCAGTGCTCTTAATGCTCCTTTAGCATAACGCCTGCTGTTGAGACATCAGAAGTCATAATATACAGTCATCTTCTTTATAGTGAAGTAAAACTGAGTGATAAACAGTCAAAACTCTCCACTGTAGTCACACTATATGTATTTGTGCAACTTTTTTTCATTGCACTTAGTCTGCTAGGCAGCTAGTTTCTGTGTTGGATGGATTCTTATTTATCATAGACTGCATATAAAACATGGTCATACTCGCTACATTTAGAAGCCTGAATTTAGGAATATAACCGCTGCTGTAGTTTTTGGTACTTTTTTGGAGTCAGAAGTTAGCCCTACTGTATTTGGATACAAGGTGCAGAGTGTGCTAATGCTTGCAAGCTTGGTTAGCTTGCAACTGTTAGCAAGGGGGCTTTGCTCATGTGCTTTCATGTCAAAAAGTCATCATAAATAAGTCTCCAATAACACCAGAAAAAGTCGCCAGATTTGTCGCTAGTCGCTTTTTAGAAAAAAAGTTGCTAAGGGGGTCTGAAAACTCGCTAAATATAGCGACAAAGTCTTTAAGTTGGCAACACTGGGTAGCACCCATGTGGTGGAAAGGTCAGGTTCAGTGATTTTAAAGTATGGGGAGTGAGGGCTCCCCCTCCCCCTAAAGTAACCAGTCACACACATCTAAATGTATTTTCTTGTACCTATAAACATGATCATAATGTTTTTCTTGCTATTTTAACACTGGTGTGTATGTGACCGACTTACTTTTGGTGCCAGCCACTAGAGAAACTCCCGTTTTTGGCACTTGTGCTTCATTTTTCAGCCTCCGTAGTTTCTCCATGGATATGTCTCCAAGTCCCTGGTGGCTGGCTGCAGTATAGGTCAAACCCTTGCCCTGCCCCCCAAAATAAAAGTCTGTCTCAAAAAAACCCACATGAAATATGTCTTCAGTTGTACAAAGTACTTTTTTATTTTTACTTCTGAAAATCAGTGTTCCTTTTGTATGTATTGTACTGTATGAAAACCTTCCCCTCACACCCCCCTGTTTGTCTTTGTAATTTATGCTTGTAGTTTCACAGAAAGATTACTACCCTTTGAAAATAGGACGTTTCAAACTGGATTGACACAATAAAAACATACAATGACTCGTGTCACGCACTAATGGCAGATGGGTTTTAAAGAGTATGGTCAACCAAATCCCCCCAAAACACATTTTGTCTCATTCTCGATGCCATTAAGTGAGAAAATATGCTCTTCTCTCTTTTTTGGTAATGTGGGTGCGGCGACCTTGTAAGCACTCCACAAAAACCACTTCAGCACGGCCTGTGGTGCTGAGAGATGTTAATACCAGGTCCTTATGTTTGAAATGGATGGTGAGGTCAGTTTGTTAGTTTGTGACTGTGACTGGCTTGCAGGTATGAGGCTCTCCACTGAGTGAGTTATGGCTGTAATTTAGCCCTGATTACATTTACCATTACTTTACCTCTAATTAGACTGTCAATCAGGGCAGGTGAAGATGAAAGATGCAGTCAGACTGACTGTATAGGAATTATACTAAATTCAGGGTTGGTGACAAATGCATTGATTCAAGACGAGCTCGTGTTGCACAAAACCACCTCTTAACCTTCTGAAATTAATTACACCGTCAAGTCAAAGAAACGTAAAACATCAACAAAAGTACAGAGTGGCTCGCGTTCATATATTTATGTTTTTTAAATAAACACTCCCCATTTTATACATTGGGATACAGAATGTATTAATCACCTTGCTCTGTTCCCATTTCGGATAATGAATCCCTGCCTAGGTTTCAGCCCTGACCTCAGGGTCACACTTTATAGACGACCACTTCATCACAGAACAATCTGCAGGGCGACTGCAGACAAAAGACACACAGCCTCACCTGATGACCTTGCATCTTGATCCATGGAGAAAGGCTGGAGAATAAAATAAACAGGAAATAATAGGATATACAAAGTATAGTTGATCATCTCTATGGAGCCTTAGTGTACGTGTTTTTTATGTGTAGTTAGAAAGAAAGGAACACTTAAGGGTGACTTTGGTATAAGTGTTATTGAGTAATTGGGGCATTTAATGACTCTCTTATTTCAGGGTCAATTGAGCAGTGGATGGAGTTTTTACTGAACTGACACTTAGGGGTTGGGTGGTTTTGGAAATTTATCAGAGTAGGGATATTTTTGATGGTCTCACCAAAAGGTTAAAGTAATTGATATTTTTCAATGTCCTGTTTCTTTTTATACATAAGAAAAGCGCATAAGAGGTGATAAGTAGTATCTCCAAAACCAATGTTGATGCGATTGTATTTGTTGGGCTCATTTGGGGCAGGTCTGGCTTTACTTGTGTCACCCTTGTTTCATTTTTTTTGCCATAGCTGCTGTGGCTGGAGAGGCCCATACAGGAGCCCAAGAATAAAATCAGTGTGAGTAATGTTGTCTGATTGCTGAAAGGGTCAGCCACACTTGATGTTTTCAAAATGAATCTAACATTTGTCCCAGTGATCTTTGGGAACACTCCCAAAAATAAGTGATAATAAGTAACAGTGGCTAGGATGTGCCTAAGGCTTTGACTTTATGTATATCAGGTACTTTCACATTGACAAGTACGAGATATCTGAAAACAACACAATCTAGGGAATGGAAACTACTTCATGTAAGTACTTTGCCCCAATCAAAAGCTGTTCAAACAAGTGATTGCATTCTCACTTGAACAGTTTGCTGCAGATTGCCCATAATTTTTATGGGTAGAGTAAGTCAGAGTAAGCTCTGACTTCTGGCAAAACTGGATCAGATGGAGTAGGGGATGCATGTCCTTGCCTAGACCATTTTGCACCATCCCAAAACAGGTGTGGCGCAAAATACTTGCTATTACTTCTTTTCCCACCAACACAGTGCCAGTTCCTCATCTAGAATCACTTCTATGGATTTACACAAAGACTAATTGGGGTGATCGTGGCGCAAGAGTTGGGAGTTCGCCTTGTAATCGGAAGGTTGCCGGTTTGAGCCCCGGCTCGGACAGTCTCGGTCGTTGTGTCCTTGGGCAAGACACTTCACCTGTTGCCTACTGGTGGTGGTCAGAGGGCCTGGTGGCGCCAGTGTCCGGCAGCCTCGCCTCTGTCAGTGCGCCCCAGGGTGGCTGTGGCTACAATGTAGCTTGCCATCACCAGTGTGTGAATGGGTGGATGACTGGATATGTAAAGCGCTATATAAATACAGGCCATTTACCATTTTGATTTGCATCAGTAGCTCAAGGAAGGGAAATGTAGCAATGATTTGCAGATACAGACCACAGATTTTGTTTTCCATGGTTTTCTTTAAAACAAAATGATTCCAGAGTCAGTCATGTTTGATTCCCAAACTTCCACAGTGGCACCAAATCAGCGTAAAATTCAAATATGTGTCAAATGAAACAAAGACTGTGGCAATGGAGCCTAAAACACCACAGTTAGGAACGCAGACCTTTCTTCTCCAGTTGGACCTGATGGATGCTTATAAGCTCCACAAGATGATACAGGGCATGTTTGCGGAGACTCCATTGGCATCATGGAGTATTTGTAGTATGTTACAGCTGGTGGCTTTCATCATGACCCTGATTCAGGGCTCAAGACGTGGTTAAGCAATAAAGCTGCTCTGTACACCACAAACTGCAGCTATGACCCCTGCCCACCACCTCTCAGAGCTTTCCCAGATTTACCAGGGAACTGACAGGGACAAGAAGAGTCCATATGCCCTTCATGATGAAGAGAGTAAGGTTGGAAGAGTGGGGTAAGAGTGAGCATTTACAGAGCGAGATGTATAGGATGTATAGGATGTATAGGATAGGATACCATTCTCCACAGGTGTATTTAGGGAATAAATAGTGGTTGACAAAAGGAAGGAATGATTTTATTTTTTGGTTTTTGAACATCCACAGGTGCACTGTGTTTCCCACATTTGAACTCTTTTGACTCACTGGGGCATTGATTTAAGCAGTCTGATGGCAACTTGTCAATAAAGTGTTAGTGAGACAGGAAGGAGCAGAACAATAGAGTAGCTAAGAGTAGATTAAATTTTCTCTTTCATCATCACATGAAAAGCACATATAGTAAAGTATATATGCAGATCTATGAAAAAGCATCCCCCCCTTTCTGATTTAATTAAATATCAGACAAAAATTCAGTAAATACAAAATGCAGTTTTTAAATGACGATTAGACTCATTAAACGAAAAAAGCTATCTGGCCCTTTCTAAGTCTTTGGGACTCCAGTGAACCCCAGTAACAGTGATTATCCACACCTTAACAAAATTTGTAACACTAGAAACCTTCCCACAAGTTTATTCAACTCAATTCAATTCAATTCAATTCAATTCAATTTTATGTATACAGCACGAAATCACAACAACAGTCGCCTTTATATTGAAAGGTAGACCCTACAATAATACACACAGAGAAAAACCCAACAATCATATGACTCCCTTTGAGCAAGCACTCTGGCGACAGTAGGAAGGAAAAACTCCCTTTTAACAGGAAGAAACCTCCAGCAGAACCAGGCTCAGGGAGGGGCGGGGCCATCTGCTGTGACCAGTTGGGGTGAGAGAAGGAAGACAGGACAAAAGACAAAAAAAAAGGCATTGATGATCTCAGTGAAATGTGGTGGTGATAGTGTAAAGGTCTGGAGCTGCTTTGCTTCTTCAGATCACTTGTTGGAATTGGTGGAACCATGAATTCTGCTCGCTAACAGAAAATCCAGATGACCTTCGATCCCCCCCCCCCCCCCCCCCCCCCAAAAAAAAAAAAAAAAGACTGGAGTGGTCTAGTCAAAATCCAGACTTAAATCAGATTGAAATACTTTGACTTGACCTTAAACTGGTCATTCGTGCTTTTAAAACCCTCCAGTGTGGGTAAATTAAAACAATTCAACAAAAGCATGGACCAAAGATTCCTCCCCAGTGATGTCAGACACTCACTGCCAGTCACTGCAAATACTTCATTGTTTTTCGTAGCACAGCCAGTTAGGTTGGCATTTACTTTCTCACATAGGGCCAGGTGGGTTTGGACATTTTTTCCCCTAAATAAATGAAATGATCACTTAAAAAAACCCCCAACATTTTATATTTGCTTGGGTTATCTTTGTCTAATATTAAAATTTGTTTTATGATCTGATACATTTAAATGAGGCAAATATGCAAAAACCACAAAAAAATCCTAAAAAATCACGAATGGGGCAATACTTTTTCACGGCACTTCAGCTTTTCACAATACTTTCTTATGAATAAATGTATCACTATAATAAATAGAAGTATGATTATGGCTAAATAACATAAAGTTTATCTTGCTGTAAATAGATGGTGGCTTTTATTAATCTATGCAGGACAATGCAGTGGTTTTATGGCATGGGTCACATCTGCTATGGGATAATGACAGGGGTAAGCCAAATGGAACATGAAGTATGTGCTTATTTGTGTGGGTAAGTGAACGTGTGCGTGTATGTGTGTGTGTGCATGTGTGCACACGCGCTGTGCAAGTGTGGTTGGGAGGGGGAATAATGAGTCTCCTATGAGCTATTACCCCTACCTTAGCTCCGCACTCTGCAATAATAAAAGCCAACATTGCAGAGCTCCCTAACAGGAGACTGCAACTCAACACACTCCTGATGCCAGTGATAAAGCGTTCACTTTTGACATGCAAACCTTTTTCCTGGATCAAAAATAAGTACGCTTTTCGATTCATGTATCAATACCATTTGTCAATAGTTTGGGAGTTTATCATGTAAGGGATCAGAACAGAATCACTGCATCCTACACAGAAAACAAGGTTTCAAGGCATTTCTGAATGATTCACTGTGGGCTAACAGTCTGTCATTTGAGGTCAGTCAGCTAACTATTGGCGGCTGTACTACATCTAAAACTGTCTGACCCTTAAGCCAATTATGCCATAGGTTTTACAGAGCAGAGTTTCAGCTCTAAGTACGATAAATCCAGATCCAAATGACACCAATACTTCTTTGGGGATCCATCAGAAGAGTTTTCCATCTATACAAATATGCAATGGAGAGAGATGATAATGCTTGATGCGCTGATTTGTAGCATAAAGTCCCAGAAATTAATCATTTCTTTTGATAATAATGATTACTGAACATGTGAGGTGATCTTTTTCTTTAATAACTTCTATAAGTCTTCACCAAATAAATAATACTGTAATTAAAAGAGCCCCAAGCCATAACCCCGCAATCAAAGATATCTGAGGGAAAAGAGAGAGAGAGAGAAAACTGTGGACGTGAATCCCCTTAGGATAAGCCGTGGTAGAGAGACGCAGAGTAATCCAGTGAAGTGGGGAGAGAGAGAGAGAGCGAGAGAGAGAGAGACCCGCTGCAGCGAGGCTCTGACATCAGAGCGTTATTAGTTCCCCTAGGTTGCCAGGGTGGGTGAGTAAGTGGGCGCATATCCTGGATGTCACGTAAACACTAGTTCCAGTGATTTACTGAGTTTGAGCGGCTTTATGGTTCGAAGAGTTCTCAATATGCTCCAAACACGCGACGTGAACGAGCAGGAGAGCAGCGGAGCGGACTGACAGAGACTCTCCAAGAGTTCACGGGATGTTCATGGCGTTAGGATGTGAGCTGAACTTGTGGTAGAATGGCCCATTATCACACATGGGCCTGTGAGGAATGGCAACTTTTTACCACCACCACCACTACAACCACCATCATCACCACCACCCTCCGAACACGGACCTGCGGCGGCTTTTCCACCGGCTCACCATCGCGTCCTCGCTGAGCATCCTCTGCTTTTCGTTGGTCTACTTTCTCACTGGATGCTGCGAGTCGGAACTGACAGAAAACTCTGAAATAAAGTCGCCCACGAGCGAATTCCTCGTGTCGGGGTCAGGATGGCCGTACGAGAGAAACGGAACCAGTTTTGCCAAAGAGAGTGTCACCGCAGCTGGAGAAGGCGCATTCGGCAGCGAGCATCCCGAGCTGGAGGCGAACAGCTCCGGGAAAGAGTGGACAGCCACTCGGAGGTTACCCCAGGCGCTGATTATAGGGGTTAAAAAAGGAGGCACCCGAGCACTGCTGGAGTTTCTGCGGCTCCATCCAGACATCCGCGCCCTGGGGTCTGAGCCGCACTTCTTCGACCGGCATTACGCACGGGGATTGGACTGGTACAGGTACGCGCACTTTACGCACAGAATCCAGCTCACCAGAAGTGCTGAAAGTACTTTAGTTTTTGCACGAGTTGCTCTTTGTTTTATTTTTCCTTTACAAAGTTTATCCTAAGAAGATGTGTCTTACAGAAATCTGTATTTTTTAAAAGAGAAAACCAAAATGCTACAGTGCCCTAATAATTCATGTCATTTAAATGACACAAATGATTCCAGTATTAGGTTTCTGTATTACATTCGAGAGCCAATTAGTAACCGCCAGCTTCATCTTGTGTACCCAAACACATCTACTGCTATTCCGAAGAGGTTTAGGTGACAGTCAAAGAGAATTTGCCATCTGGCTATACCAATCTGTGCATGCGTACACGTGTGTACTTGCCATACTTGCTGTGTGCGTGCATACGTGCCTGTTTGTTTGTAGGGCTGCAGAGAAAGAGAGCAGAGGCCTCCCAGACTGACTTCTCACAGAGCAGCAAAGTAATCATCTCTGGAGCCAGAGCCAGATGTTACTGTTGTCATGTGGCTCAGTTCTTGGGCTGTTTCATGACAACTCGGAAACAAACACACACACACACACACACACACACACACACACACACACACACACACACACACACACACACACACACACACACACACACACACACTCTCTCTCTCTCTCTCTCTCTCTCTTCTAGGTCCAATTCAAGTTACTTAGACCTGGTAGAGGGGACTTTGAGGGAAAAAAAGTTCCCAACAGATGCTGGATTACACATTTTTGATTTTCATTCTGCTTTTCGAACTGTGCCTACTGTAAGCCTGTGCACCCACAGACCCGCAAACTGCTCCAAATATGACAGATTAAAACTGTATCCAAATCTGGATACAGTGTTGCATGCTGTTAACCAGCTTACAGTATATTACAGGGGCTCAATAATGGCTCTCATTGGCCTGGATCTGGGAGCCTGTTTGATACGTCAGCAGCAATTTAACCTATGACTCAGAGAGATAAAGTGAGAGAAGTAATATCTGCTTCCTGGGGAGTGTTTTTACATTGATGTGATCACATGCAAAGACAGGAAAACACACCACAGCCACCATCATGTCAAAAACTGTGGGATGTAAACATAATGAGAAAATTCCACAAATCTGGAAGTACTGAGAAAGCCACAGAGGCCTCATCTGTCTGCCTACATGTCTGCTCTGTGTGAGAGTGTGTATGTGTCTGTGTGTGCCACAAGATTATGTGTATGTGACACCAGATTGTCACATCTTACCCTCAGACCAGATGGGCCTCGCTGCATGTTGGGCCACTTGACATCACTGTCAGCTCTGTCAATTGACCTCTGACTCTAGGTCACTTTACGCTGAGAGTTAATGATGTGTTCACACCACTTCATAACAAGCAGTTCACAAAGGACAAAGGACATGGACCCCTTTGTTTGTGGTTATTGAAAAAATTCTTAAATTACTATTGTCTTTATTTGTATTTTCTAATGTTGATTTAAAAAAGACTGCAGTTCAAGAAGTTATACTATATATATATATATATATATATATATATATATATATATTCCTCAGTTGTACCAGCTTTATATATATGTATAATCATGTGAACAAAAGCCTTTCTAGTCAGAGTCTGGGACCTCCTATTAGTCCTATCACTGCAAAGAGGACAGTTTAATCACACTGCTGAGCTATTTCTCACAAAACGAAAGCCAATCTATCATGAAGGTCAAAGCTGAGCTGTAGAGGAAACTTTTCGGCATCATAAGAGAAACACAGCGCTCAAAAACATTACATTTATTTGATATCTGCTGTAACACCGGGCAGCATGGTAGTGTGGAAGTTAGCCCTGTTGCCTCACAGCAAGAAGGTCCTGAGTTTGACTCCACTGTTCTGTGTGGAGTTTGCATGTTCTCTGTGTTTTATGTGTGTTCTCTCCAAGTATTCCAGCTTCCTCCCACGGTACAAAGACATGCAATTAGTCGGGTTAGGTTAACTGGTCATTCTAAATGGCCCATAAGCAAATGGTTGTCTGTCTCAATGTGTTAGCCCTGGCTGGGAGCCTAACACATAGAGTGTACCCTACTTCTTGCCCTATGGTAGCTGGGATAGGCTCCAGCCCCCCACAACCACAAGGATGGATAGATGAATTCTAACAAAGAAGTAAATATTGCCAAAAGCTTTAAAAACTTTATTTTGGGGCAAAGTGACCAAAGTTTTTTTTCAGATTTGACTGGTCTTTCATACATTTTTTTATGTGTCAGTGAAGTTAAAGCTATTATAGACAATGCTCAAAAACAAACTGAGTAAATGGGTGCATAGAAGTATTAAAGATGGCTGCCAAGTTATGAGACTTACTTCTGGAGTGACCACAAATTGCTTGCTTAGCTACTGGTCACGCAATCGTTATTATTATTATGTATTTCTTGACAATTGAAAGTAAAGTTATTCTTGTTTCTGTGCAAGTTTGAAGGAACTTAATACATAAATTACAAAATATCTTTAAAAAGGCATCCTATTTTTTTTTTTAAAACAAAATGTAGTTGATTTCGTTTTGCTTCTCTTCTATAATTTATGTGTGAGATGTAAATGCCAGAACATGACATGCAAAAACTAATTAGCATATTTTTGAGGGGGGTTAGCTTACAAGTAGTCTTATTATTGTTATTTTTTTTCCCGATTAAATACTTGAACCAAAGATGGAGTTTGTACAGGGAGTGCAGAATTATTAGGCAAGTTGTATTTTTGAGGAATAATTTTATTATTGAACAACAACCATGTTCTCAATGAACCCAAAAAACTCATTAATATCAAAGCTGAATGTTTTTGGAAGTAGTTTTTAGTTTGTTTTTAGTTTTAGCTATTTTAGGGGGATATCTGTGTGTGCAGGTGACTATTACTGTGCATAATTATTAGGCAACTTAACAAAAAACAAATATATACCCATTTCAATGATTTATTTTTACCAGTGAAACCAATATAACATCTCCACATTCACAAATATACATTTCTGACATTCAAAAACAAAACAAAAACAAATCAGCGACCAATATAGCCACCTTTCTTTGCAAGGACACTCAAAAGCCTGCCATCCATGGATTCTGTCAGTGTTTTGATCTGTTCACCATCAACATTGCGTGCAGCAGCAACCACAGCCTCCCAGACACTGTTCAGAGAGGTGTACTGTTTTCCCTCCTTGTAAATCTCACATTTGATGATGGACCACAGGTTCTCAATGGGGTTCAGATCAGGTGAACAAGGAGGCCATGTCATTAGTTTTTCTTCTTTTATACCCTTTCTTGCCAGCCACGCTGTGGAGTACTTGGACGCGTGTGATGGAGCATTGTCCTGCATGAAAATCATGTTTTTCTTGAAGGATGCAGTACCACTGCTTGAAGAAGGTGTCTTCCAGAAACTGGCAGTAGGACTGGGAGTTGAGCTTGACTCCATCCTCAACCCGAAAAGGCCCCACAAGCTCATCTTTGATGATACCAGCCCAAACCAGTACTCCACCTCCACCTTGCTGGCGTCTGAGTCGGACTGGAGCTCTCTGCCCTTTACCAATCCAGCCACGGGCCCATCCATCTGGCCCATCAAGACTCACTCTCATTTCATCAGTCCATAAAACCTTAGAAAAACCAGTCTTGAGATATTTCTTGGCCCAGTCTTGACGTTTCAGCTTGTGTGTCTTGTTCAGTGGTGGTCGTCTTTCAGCCTTTCTTACCTTGGCCATGTCTCTGAGTATTGCACACCTTGTGCTTTTGGGCACTCCAGTGATGTTGCAGCTCTGAAATATGGCCAAACTGGTGGCAAGTGGCATCTTGGCAGCTGCACGCTTGACTTTTCTCAGTTCATGGGCAGTTATTTGGCGCCTTGGTTTTTCCACACGCTCCCTGTTGACTATTTTGAATGAAACGCTTGATTGTTCGATGATCACGCTTCAGAAGCTTTGCAATTTTGAGACTGCTGCATCCCTCTGCAAGATATCTCACTATTTTTGACTTTTCTGAGCCCGTCAAGTCCTTCTTTTGACCCATTTTGCCAAAGGAAAGGAAGTTGCCTAATAATTATGCACACCTGATATAGGGTGTTGATGTCATTAGACCACACCCCTTCTCATTACAGAGATGCACATCACCTAATATGCTTAATTGGTAGTAGGCTTTCGAGCCTATACAGCTTGGAGTAAGACAACATGCATGAAGAGGATGATGTGGACAAAATACTCATTTGCCTAATAATTCTGCACTCCCTGTATAATGCAAACATACAAGCTAGCAACATGTATAAACATAAATAGCCTACTCAAAAATGCAGATTTTCAAGACAAAGCTTAGTTGTGATAACATTAAGGCTGGATAATAATTTTACTGTTTACTTTCCCTTTAAAAAAGTCTGGCTAACCTGTAGCTAGACACAGCTCTCTGTGAATGGTATTCATGGCCATTGATCAATGGTCTTTGATCAGTAGTTGTTGATCAATGATCATAGTAAAGATCAAGAAACTGACCTCACAGCCCATTGTTCCCTCAGTTGTACCAGCTTCAGTCATTAAGCAAATATGCTGTTTATAATGTTGGAGAAACCTGCAGTCAGCTGAGACTGAAGAAGTCACCTGGATGATGACAAACATTTCTCCCACTGAAAACGCCATGTGCAGACGAACAGAATCAGCCTTTTGGGAGCTAACCTGTAGGTTTGTCAGGCTGCTCATATTCTGTGCCATGTTCCAAAATATCAATAATTATAGCTTTACAATGTTTTGCAAATGAACTATAGCTTAGAGAATACAAATAAGACTCAGCATCAACTTTTGGAAATAAGACTCATGTTGTAATAAATGAGAATGAGGCATAAGGCAAAAATGCACTTTTTCTAACAGATGGTTAATGGAGGGTCAGCTTCAGTGCTTACTTTGTCAACATGACATTTTTGTGTAGATACTTTTGTTTTGTTTTTTTTTCAGTTTAAATTAAAGAGGATGAGATATAGTGTATCTTCTTTAGAATCACCCCCTCTTCCATTTGGGAGTAAAATAACATTTAGCTTCCCCAGGACTATTGAGATCAGAGTCCTTGACAAAGATCCACTAATGGCGTTGAAGCAGAGATTGGATCTGGAAGAGCGCTGCGATGGGCCCTGAGATGGACTGGAAGTTTCCTCCTTACTGTGCTGCCTGGGATCGATAGCGCTATCTCCTCGCTCTGACCTTGGGTTGACTCCAGCGTTAGAGCAGTTAGCTTTGGTCAGCTCGGCTTCTGTTACAATTAGCAGGAAGCTTTCTCCTACATTGGCATAACCACCCCCCTCCCTCCCTTTCTCGCATAGGCACACAGGGGTCATGTTACTCACAGCTTTTTTCTCTCCAAGCAACTCCGGATGAATCCATTAAAATTGCTCAGCTAGCAATTCACATTCTCCCTCATGATGCTTTCTTATTGAAAGATGGCATGACTGGCGGATGGAGAGCAAAAAAAGGAGGGGGTGAGGGGTAAAGTGGATGAGGAAGAGATAAGGCTTGGGTGAGCTGGAGGTTAAAGGGTGAAGCCAGTGTTACCGCAGCCTCACACATCTCTGCTGACCTTTGCTTCAACCCAAGGGACTGTTATCAGAGCTGGGCTCGTGTGTGTCTGCGTGTTTGTGTGTGTGTGTGTATCTTTGGGTTTGGCTATAGACATTCTGTCCTCCAGACAGCTGAGCTGGTTGTATTTCGTTCCTGAGGTACAGTGAGATTTATCAATATATTATTGATTCTGATTTACTGGCAGTAAAAAATGTGACTCTTTTAATAAAAAGCAGCTTTATGCTTTGTGGTTGGAAGCCCATGGATAGCCATAGATAGTATAGACGATGAATGTAGCTTCCATATTTGTAAAGTAAAGCCAACATATATGCGTGAAAAAACTGCACCTGTGACACTTTTTGATTGCTAAAAAAACTCCAGTTTTGCTGCAACAGTCTGTTGTAAAATGGTCCTTAGATATCTGCTCTGTGAGCTTAGTAAACACATTTCTGAGCATATCCAGTTTCACAACACTACGATGGTGAGAAGCGTGCAGCTCAGGGCTTTACAACAACCAGTGGCAGGTGTCATGGAGGCTACTACCTGTCTAGCTAGCTAGCCTAGTAGCTAGCCAGCTAACTGTATATAAAAGATAGATCATTAGTGTTTTGATTGCAGAAATGGTCGATTTCTGGAGTAAAACTGGCTGTATTTGGCTGAGAAAGTGTTATCTGTTAAGCATTCACAAGCAGTCAGGTGCAGTGCAAATAGACACGAAGGTCAAAGTCAATAATTCAAATTAGCAGAGCTGAGGCAGACAGCTGCAGTTTAAAAGTGTAAAGGAGAGATCACCCAGACTACAGCTATTATAACGTGGAGAGATGTTTAATTATTTATTTATTTATTGGTACCATGGTTGAAAAAAGTTTTTTAATACTGTAAAGTTGGGCATTTTAACATGTGATTTCATGGGAGGGGTTTATCTAACTGCTATCTGAGACAGCCTCATGTGACCACTAGAGGAGCTGCAGATTCTGGCACGTCAGTGTTAGCATCTTTTTTCAGATGTGGAGGCAGCCTCTTTGTTCCGGACACACCAACTTACCTTGGCATAAATCTACAAGTTCCTGAAAATTGATTAAAAAAACACCCAAAAAACTTTTATTAAGTTCTTGGAGCAGTGTGAAATCCTAAAGTTCTGCTTTATTTGTAGTTACTTTAAGTTTAGTCTTCAGCGGTGAATGTTAGATTCTTCCTGAGCCTCACAGATAATTTATTTTTCACTACCTCGACTTGAAATTTATGCTTAGGATCAAATAAGCCAATAACATTTTAAGATATTTAAAGGCATAAATCTTTATGTATTTTTTTGTATTTAAATAAGACCAATTTCACTGAAACCTTTTTAAAACATAAAACTATTTGTTGAAATTTATTCCATAAATAAATAAATAAAAAATAATGTTTTAATGCTCCATTATTTTACTTTCCCCCCCAAATTGGTATTTTTTTTTCACCAGCACTGATATCAGGGGTTTGATTTCATAGTAAGCTGTTAAAACTACACTGACTGAGAGGTTTTCTAATGCTGTGGGAGACCTACTGGGACTTTTAATTGCAATCCAGGATCAGCTGCTCTGATGGCACCGGTGCATTTGCAATTAATCCTGAACTCGTTAAGGGATGCTTTTAAATTCATACCAATACACTGCTGAGTTTTTCTTGCAATGACACAACACATGGTGTTACTTTTGTTTTTTGTGTATGTGTAATAGAAAATAATTATCATGTAAATAACACAAGAACAGTTGCCTAAACATTTGATGTCCAGCAGGAGTTAGAGAGAAACATGAAACCGAAATTTTTAGATGAATCTGATCTGATTTATTGATATTCTTTGGTGATATTCCACACACACACACACACACACACACACACACACACACACACACACACACACACACACACACACACACACACACATTTGTGCGCACATGTGTGTGTATAATTTTGATAAGTTGTTATGAAACAACACACTAAAGTATGAAGTAATTAAAGCTATACTTGATTTTGGTGGCTTTGTGTAACTGGGGTTCAGGTGTGATCTCTCTGTTCCTCGTACTGTACAGGAGGTAATCACCATAAGGCCTAGACGGGTGGGGCGATCTGGCTCTCATTAGGGCACTCCCCCGGGGTTTGGAAAGCAAAGGCTGGGGGTGGTCTGGGGCCCCTCTATGATGGATGTCTCCTGGAAGTGGACAGGGCACATCCACAATAGACCGACCACTTAATGGTCCCCCATACAGAGGAAATGGATGAATGGTCCCTCAAAAACACAGTCATGCATATGTACAAACACAAAAATACACACCCAAATCTCATATTTGACTCATAAGCAGGCAGCCAGGTGTGTATAATGAATTCCGCCAATATGTTGCTGCTCTTTAAATGGCTATTGTTTCCTCCTTGGATCAAACATCAAAGATTAACAGACCACTTTTTCATTCTTTGATCCAGCACACCCTCAAATCCTCAGATTCTTTGCTGCATATTTCCTGCTATACATGATGAAGAATGCAATTGCTTCACATTTATTAACACACACACATCACATGAAACAGTATGCTACTGATGAGCCTCTAGAGGGTCCTGGCTCCTTTAGTCTCCACCTGCTTCTCTTGGTCCCAGCTGAGGCTCAACGCTGCATTACCAGTTGTACTCCATCCCTTTACATTCACACCAGCACCCCCTCACTTCCCACCCCATCATAACATTCACCCCAGGTCATGTCATCCCTACTGTCACTGGCTAAGCACCATTCGCACCCACCTATACGTGGTAACCCCTAAGCCCCTACAGGATCAGCAGCCATTGGCCTTGGCTGGCCTGAAGTAATTCACCAGGGAGGTGTGCAGAAATATTGGAAATCAGGAGACAAAAGAGGGATTCCTCAAAGGAAAAGGGGCTCATTGTAAGGGGCTGGATAATCCACGTGTTCATCTTCCTGGATGTTTGATCTCGCGCTCAGGAGAAAATGAGCAATGAGCGGTAAAAGGATGCAGCTAAAACAGGAGCTTCAAAACTGCTAATTTATTAAGCTTTGTTGGGGGGTGGGGGGCATTTTCTCTGTAACACATGGTGTCTCCAGGCACTTCTATTTGCCTGCCAGTGAACACAAGAGGTTAATACTACTAATGTGGGGACAGACCATAAAAAGATACCACTTTGTGTCACTGTACAAAAGTAATGCCATCATAACATGTTAATGTTGGCATTACTCTGGGAACGTTTGTGATGCAGTATTCCTATTTATTCACCAGTTGGTGACCCTCCGAGGCTGTTTATTTGGTCTACTTTGGGTTTTGGTCACGCACTTTAGTGAAGTTCAGGTTACTTAAGTTATACTTAATTGGGAATAATATTTCTTCACATAATGTTCTTCACGAATAGTCATGCAGAACTACATGTAAAAAGCGGACTTTTTAAAAATACACTTGTAATATTTAATTTAGTTTGTTACTGTTGTTACTGTCTTGGAGGAACTGTGACCACATCATTTCCTTCTGATTACTCATTTATTTTTCATACCAATAACAAGTAAATATAAAACACCACACACTATTTTTTCCTAGCAAAATTACTCTTTTTTGATCCTGCCCCGTCAGCACCACTTCAACCAGTGACATTGTTTCTGATCTGGATGAAATGTTGCATACCTTTATTCTTATACCTCCAAGAGCACAAAGTTCCCTATGCCAAAAGTACGATGAAGCCATATTTAGTTATCAGAAAAAACTAATGGCTATTTTGTCAATCAATTAGTGTGTCTTTGCTAACCTCATAGCAGAAGCATATTTGGAATACATCTTATCTTTTGATGGTGCTCTTAGGAGCAGTAATTAGCTCTTTGTGCTTAGGTAATGGTATGGGGCTCTTGGCTCTCAGGCTATTCACAGACAGATTGCTAATGGAGGTGCGTTTGTATCCACTCCCATCATTCCTTCATCAGTCACCCACCCCTTTCATTTAAAACACTCTAGCAAATGCTCTGGCTCACACACACACACACACACACACACACACACACACACACACACACACACACACACACACACACACACACACACGATCTTTTAAAGGGTCTGGTAAAAATCCACTACACCCACCATTTATGTCTTCAGAGCATTTGTGTGTGTGTGTGTGTGTGTGTGTAGGATGTTTCTTTTTTAAATGTGTCTTTTTCTGTGTGTGTTAGACTGTGAGAAATTGGTCCACAGGGAGACCAGAAGCATGACAGCAAATGCTTGACTAATGAGTGAATAATGAGTGTATGTTTGTGTTTTGCAGAATGTGTGTGCGTGTGTGTGTGTGTGTGTTTATGGGGCCATGTAACAGACTGTACGGCTCCTCCTGTCTAGGGTATTGGAGTTAAAAGGGAAGTCTTCAGGCTAAGTGGTGGTGAGCACTGCCT
This sequence comes from Maylandia zebra, assembly GCF_041146795.1. Classification (NCBI taxonomy): domain Eukaryota; kingdom Metazoa; phylum Chordata; class Actinopteri; order Cichliformes; family Cichlidae; genus Maylandia; species Maylandia zebra. The sequence goes on along the minus strand of NC_135174.1, from coordinate 5,521,732 downwards.
CACACTGATCAGATCAAATGAAATCGCTCTGAGTGTGTTTGTGAAACTCCTAGAAGTAGGGCCGTGTGGTGGGTAGTAGGTGGATGTATTGACAGGTTGCAGGTGCGACTGAAGCCTGACTGAGCTGACAGGTAGAACATCAATTGATCAGCAGTGTTTCTCTTTCTCTTTATCCTCTTTTTGTAAAAAAGTATCTTCTTCTTATTATTAAGGTGTCATTTATGAGAACATTTTTATTGATTCTGTTTTCTGATACAGCCTTTAAATAGGAGTTTGCATCTCACTCACACACACACACACACACACACACACACACACACACACACACACACACACACACACACACACACACACACACACACAGTGGGAACAAAGAACTCCTTTTTAATAGGTACAAACGTCAGAAGCAGAAAATTACGACCAGTTTCCAAAAGTTCTGTGGAGCATTTTAGTTTTTCTGAATACCATCACTAAACAGGTTTATAGTGTTAGTGACATTTATGACATGACATGAATCTGGTGTATGTAGCAAAGCATTTAAAAGCAGCCAGTGATCCTATATGCCTAAATTATATAGCACATAATAGCATTGTGGATATTACAGTTTTTTACAGACGCTAGGACACATTTCTCAATACTTAGGTCACGTTTGCAAAACTCCTCACACAGTGAGCACAACAGAAGTCTATGTGGGCTAAACTGAGGACCAGTTATCATTGTTTTGGCACAAAATGCATTCAATGACTACATCTCTCAAATTTCATGAATTATCTTCTCACTCAGACACAACAACTGCCAAAAATCTTTGTACGTACAGGACATTTTGCATGTGCTTACATACTGTTTTCAAAACTGTTAAACTTATGGCCAAAACAATAACACAATGCAAAACTTAAAAAGACAGCAAAATCCAACAGCAATATTTTATTGAAACATATTTTAAATCTAAAAATGCAGTTTAACCAGCCACAGCTGATTCTCATTGTAGATGAACATCTACACAAGTGTTACTCCTTCAATTTTTCAACTCCTTCAATTCTGGCAGCCAGAAGATTCTTTCCTAGGTGTATTGCCCTAGATGACATGAGATGTGATGTGGATGAGAACCTGTGGCCAAATGGAGAAGACCGAGTAGATTAGCATTACTATTGTATGTGTATCAGTGGATGGTGTGTATACAAATTCTTGTATTTTGGGATTACTTAGTGCAAAAAAATAAAAATACATAAACAAATATTAACGAATTCTGCATGATGTCTGATTCATTCCAGTAACATACATTGAAATTATAAACAGAGATGTGTCCTTGTTTTACACAAGAAAACACTGTGTAATGCTACATGTTGTTAGTGTTTTTTAGGTCATTGTTTTGTGGGTGACAAAGTGTGTTTGTCGGCTGTCAACCTTTGCTAGTGTTCTGGAAGAATGAGTTTATTTGAGACCTGAATGAAGTGTTTTGGTAGTTGTAGTGCATTTTGAATGTGAAATGAACTGCTTTGCCAGGCTGACGGTCAGTTAGGAGGATTGTGTGAAGTGTTTTGCAAAAGTGACCTAAGTATTGTGAAATGTGTCCTAGCGTCTGTAAAAAAACTGTAGTAGCAGTCAAATTATGAACATAATTCTTCATTCTGAATCTCAACTAAAGCTACAAGAAAAGTTTTGTTAAGAGAATACAGAATCCTAATTTAAGGTGATATACAGTAGGATTAGCCATAACAACTTCCCATCTTTATTTATTATTTATTTCTATTTATTTATTATTATTTATCTATTTTTTTTATTATTACTTCTAATAAATCTGTTTCTATTGTTTGCATTTTTATTCTTGGATTCTTCTTGAGTAGCTTTGCATCATCATTTCAAAAATTATCCAAATTTACTGAATACTGGCCCTTTGTGCAGTCTCTTAGTTCATCCCTTATCTGAAACAAGCCTTTTTAGCTTTAAAACAGCTTTTGTCTGATTGGCTGTTCTATTTCTCAAAGGTGCCCAAAATAACTAACTGAATAATTGATAATGGAAATAAAAACACATAAAAAGGTTAAATCATTTTTATCTTTGCCAAATTTGTTGTGATGTTTTTATCATGGAAACTGGCTGTCAGTCATCTTACTGCTAAATGAGACCATTTAAGGTCTACTAATATTCAGTATCATCAAATATAGAGAGGCTGTCTTTACATTTCATGCGAAGATTAAATTATAACAGGACACCTTGTCCATTGGGGTCTTTTTGGAAACAAATGAGGTTTTCCTAAATACGCTGAAACCCTGTGTTTGCCTTAACTACCTATTTAGAATCAGCTCTTTAGCTTACAACGTAACACCAGCTGAAATGCTGATTCAGAGCTGCTTATGATCGTTCCACTGTGGCTGCTTGTGTTTGGTCAGCCAGTCAGGTGTGTGGCAGGTGTGTTAGCAGATGTCCCTGAATCCCCAGACAGTCCTTTGGGGCCTCTGGAGTCTTTTATCTCTAAATGAGTCCCATCTGCTGGGCTTCTGCTGCGGAGGTGGAGGTGAACAGAGTGAGGTGCATTCAAGGAAATCTGTTTTACGTACCTGCCTCTTTGTCTGGTTCACAGAAGAAATCTTGCTCGGACACTCTGATGCGATGTGTGTCAAAATGATTAATAGGGTCATATGAGGGAATGTGTAGAGACCTTTGTGATTACTGTACTGATTTTCAAGAAAATACCTATATGTACCCATATGTGCAGATACATGTTTTCAGGATATAATTTCAAATGCTGAACTAGTCATTTAAAACCTTTATTTTTACTCTTTAAATAGTCACATGTTAGACAAAATCTCACATGGTGGATAATGAAGAAAATGTACTAACATTAAAAACATCGATCCATCATTTTTCCAGTGGAGTAATTCCTCCATATACACGCATTTCATACCAGCCTCAATCTTTTGCAAGGATTTATGTTTCTGACTTGTGTAAATTCATCTGCTTACTTTCATGTGCAGAAGTATAATGCCCAAAGCCCTGGATGGCCAGATTGTTATGGAGAAGACGCCTCGTTACTTTGTTACCGTGGAAACACCAGCGCGAGTCCATGCCATGTCTAAAGATGTGAAGCTGATCGTAGTTGTCCGTGACCCTGTGACCCGAGCCATATCTGACTACACACAGATCATCTCCAAGACCCCAAACATCCCCGCCTTTGAGAGTCTAGCCTTCAAGAACCAAACCACAGGTACAGATACAACTAAATGCGAGGATTTGATTGTACTTCTCATGAAGATGTTTTCATTTTTTTCTATTATGGGTTTTTTTTTTCAGTTTGCCCAGTCAGCTATGCATAGCATCTCTAACTTTATGAGTCAGAGATTAGTTTAATTTCCAGACAGCTCCACTATCTGTAGGCATTTGCAAATGCTGCCACAAGCTGCATTTAATAGTTGTATCAATTAGCATTTATTTACACCTGCCAAAGTGTTTTACATCCAACATTTTGACAATGAGAAGTTTCCTGTTTCCTTACTAGGAGCTTGGGATGCTTGGTGTTTACAAGATATCAGCATTCATCTTGGTTCTAGTGATATAGATGATTGGTGTGGGGTCAAAAAGTGAACACAGTGGGCGAAATCCTCATCATCTGACCATCCTTATCTAGGAGTAAAGATGACATAAATCACATGCATTGCTCTCTCTGCCTCCCGTGCCTTTGTCTCTAGGTCAGATCGACTCTCTGTGGAGCCCGCTGTGGATCGGTCTGTATGCCCAACACATGGAGCGTTGGCTGGCCTGGTTCCCCAGAAATCAGATCCATCTGGTCAGCGGGGAAAGGCTCATCTCAGACCCAGCCGGGGAACTGGGCAAAGTCCAGGACTTTCTGGGCCTCCAGAGGATTGTCACAGACAAGCACTTCTACTTCAACAAAACTAAAGGCTTCCCGTGCCTCAAGAAGCCGGAGGGAAGTAGTAAACCGCACTGCCTGGGCAAGACAAAAGGGAGGACGCACGCCTCCATCAACCCAGAGGCGATTCAGAGACTGAGGGATTTCTACAAGCCTCACAACCAGCGCTTCTATCAGATGGCAGGACAGGATTTTGGATGGCAGTGACCCTTTGACGGGGTGGAATTTGGGGCTTTTTGTTGGCACTGTTTTGAATAGACGCCTGTGTTAACATGCCATCTGATTGAGACAAATGCAGCGACTCAGAGTGCAGAAGAGAGAGCCAGTTATCTGCTTATGACCAGCCAAGCAGCATTGCAGAGACTTTGTTAATAAAAACCCTGTGTCAATCCATTCAACTCTACCAATCAATCACCTTATGTTTGAAAGACAGCCGTGTCTTTTTCTATACGACAGATTGCTCAAAGTGGTTAACATTTATGTGTAAAGGTGGTCATGAGAATGTGGTTGCTGTAAGTTGTGGCTGTATAATTGTAGAACAGTGAAAACACCGTAGCTTTTAGTGTCTCTGCAGTTTAATCCCGGTGCTCAGTAGACTGTACAAGGAACTCAAGATCTGATGCATTTTCACCCTCCTCAATTTCCATAACTTTCTCTTTCGACCTGTTTGTTTTCTAATCTTGCTGGTTAAGAATTTAAGAGCAATCAGTGCCTACATGTTGAGCACCATCCTCCAAGCATTGTTTCTGAAATAAAGTGGGATGAATCTTTCATGCGGCGAGCAGCAGAAGGGTGAGCAAGAGAATCTTTGTATGAGCTCAGATTTGACTGAGTGGTTTTGTATTCTTGAATAATGAATGCGGATAAATGGATGTAGGGGAAGCGGTGTGGATCACTTGCCGCTTGGCACATTTATGTGAAGGATTTAAGTTGGTATCCCGCTGCAAAACCAGCATCCTGTGCTGCACCTTGAACAAGGTAAAGGGAACCACTGGAGGACAACAGAAACAAGACAAGTTAAATGAATGCAGAGGTTCGACCCGCCGATGAGCCATTTCAGTGGACTTTGATGTACGAAGCTTTTCCGCTTCTGCTTACAGGGTTGTCAGTTTTCAGTTTGCATGTATTTGCACTTGTATGAAAGCATAAAAAAGACACCTATTTTTCAGCAAAGATTTCTTTCCCACAGCTCTTCTTGCTCATTGTTTTCTGTTGCTATAAGCTCTTACTGAGCTCGGATGACAAATGATTGAATTTCTATTGAATGGCATTAGTGCAATTGCTTTGCAAATGTAAAGGCTGCAGATTGCCTCGGTGGTAAGATTCAAAAAGTCTGGTGGTATCTGTAATAAAGTGAAACAATACTTTAATGTCTGAACACTCACGAGTGTGGTTACTGAGATGGACTACAAGGGTGACTGAGTTCAATCTTTTGATTAAAAAACATATTTATGTATGCGTGTGTATGGGGGTGCGTTGGCTCACCAATTTCTGCTAATTTCAAAGTTAGGCAACACCGCCATCTTGTGGTGAAAGCAAGGAACTGTGGGGTTGAAGCCCAGCAGAAAATATGATAAAAACAACTTCTTTATTATCACATATGCTCCTTGATTGCCTCAAATTAAATCTTTTCATAAAAACGTATTATTCATATTAACATATTAAGCTTAAAACAATTATCCACAAAAAAGCAACTAATGAACACTGCACAAAAAATGCCACTGTAAATAAGTCATGACATACTCGTAAAAACACAACAATCCATGCTTCAGCGTATACTGCAACCCAGGAGAGTCAAAGATAATTTAAACTCAAGAAGAATAAGCTGTCAAGTCATCTACGTTTACATTTCACTTTAAACTGAACAAATAAATAAGGTACGCAAAGATATACTTTGAAATGCACTTAAATGACAGTAAGTAGCAACAATCCCAGTGTGTCAATACAAGAAAAACACCCCCATCATCAAGTAAATATTAACACAGAGAGCTTCAAAAGACGCGCGGTTCTCTCGCTGATGGGTTTTGGCAGTTTGCACAGACAGATACATGTTTCCTCTAAAGCAGTCACTTTTTCAGAGAAACACCACTGCCCTTATTCATATGTTGTGAGCACAGAGCATGCTGCGTGAGTGGAGGCATGCTACTGGAAGTAAAGGCACTCAGCGTGGCCTGCAGGCATCCTCCACCCCCAGAACCTTCTTGCTATACACCTTAAAATCATCTTTTGTTTCCATGTGTTAGACAGAGCAATGCTGCTACAGTTCCTCGATCGTGGTCGTACTTCTCGGTTCTAAAGACCTAATGCAGTGTGTTTGATGCCACTAAATCCCATTTGGTTTACATGATTGGTTAGGTGTGAGGCAGTGTATCAATATATGGATACTGTCGGTCCAGCAATGTCTATTTACAGCTGAGTGAGTCATGGACACACGCAGCTTTAGCAACTTTGTACACCTTCATCAATAGTTAAACTTTAAAATTCAGCAACCCAAGACTCTTTACGCCTCACTGAACTAATTGGAGATGTTGAAGAAGCGATCAGATCACTGTCCTTTCTATGGAGCTTTTCTCTTGGCTTTTGTTAGGTTCCTCAGCTTCACCTATTCTCATTTATGCTAACGGCCACCATGGGGTGACTCCTACATGGAAAATAAGAACGACTGAAGAGTGGCCTCTGTACAGCCAATAAGAAAAATGTATCCTATTTCTCAGATGATTTACAACTAGAGCAAACATTTCTGTAATGTTGCTAGTTTCAATAGATGATGATATTTATATGCTTTGGTGCACAGCTAACCTTCATCCAGTGTCTTCAGGTTCTCATCAGATCTGAACCATGCTTGTTACGCCCCCTGATGGAGACGGCCGGAACACTTAGGATTTCAAAACATTATGATGGGTATGTCTATCTTTTATGAACGGGGAAGAACCACTGTGGTGGGCTCAGCGACTAGAAGTACTAGACATGGAAGAAGCTACATGTACCATTTGAGCATCGGTGTATGCAGAAGTATCCCAGTTATGTTTTGTATATGTTTTGGTTTCAGAAATCTGGATAAGGCTATAACCCAGTTTTAACGGGACAGCTATGTAGGTTATAGGAGGCTTGATTAGCTTTAAACAGTTGGCCTGAACCAACTGGGTCCCCGTAGAGTCTTTTATATATCATGTTCTGACTTTTATCAGAATCAGGATAAGTTTCCAAATCAAATTTCCATGTACATTTGATGAGTTCTGAGGTAATAAACAATCACTGTAATCACTGAGATCATTGCTGAGGAGACGGCAAACCTTCATTTTGAATTTTACAGTAGTGTAATTAGCTTCAATGGAACATTTACTGTATATTGACAGTATATTTGTTGATATGCTGTGCCACAGCAGATCAGGTTTGACCATCATTTAAATGGTGAAAAGCTTATTTTTCAGATCTTTTTGTTGTTTTGTCACTACACAAATATACAGAATAAGTTCCGAGTAAATACCTTCCCTGCTTTTTGTGAAGGGCTAAATTATTTTCTAACAAAAGATGATATGATGATCTGAAAATGCAAGTTAGTTTTTTTTAATTGACTTTTTATTCAAAGTAAGGTAAATAGTCTTCCTGCTAATAACAATAATTGTTGTAACCTTGCTAATGACGCATGAATATAAAACTAAAACTGGATTTTTTTAAGGATGTGTAAAAAACCCCCAAACCTTTAAATCTTCTGCCTTAAATATGAAGTTATTATGCTGAAAATATGTAATATCCTGCTGTGCTTTTATGGTTTTGGGTTCATGGCTGTCATCACCCGTCAGCAAGTATCTGTTGAACACAGTGAAAAACCTGAAATTAAACATCCTGTTGTAGTTCTCAGGAATGGTGAAGACCAAACAAGAGTTATGTTTATCAGGTGACCAGAAATATGCTTCCAAATTAGTGCTGTGATTTACGATGCTAAATGTTGAACATTTTGGCTAATCACTTAAAATCCCCAGAGGTCTCAATCATGATCTCATTATCCTTAAAGTATTTACATCCTTGTAAGACACTGGACATGACAGTGACAGAATCATGTTTCAAAATGCTACACGCTGCTTGTCTAGCAGTATTCCTCTCCCTGTGGATCTGGCAGGTCATTGAGGTCTAAGAAGATGGAGGTGTTGGACAGCTTGCGTCCATCTGACGACAGGTCGAGCAGTTCCTCGGCAGTGCTCGGCACAGAGCTGATGTACATGTCCCACACCTGCTCCGGAGAGTCCAGCTCCAACAGCTTCTGCTTGATCTTCAGGTTCTTCTCAATGTTCCTGCGCTTGTGCTTGAACTCCAGGATGGTTTTGGTGTAGCGGTTGATGGTGGTGACTGAGGATGCCATGCAGGCCGTGAAGGAGCTCCATGCCAAACTAAGGAAAGAAACGAAAACACCATGAACTCCTTCATTTGCTCCATATTCAACACCCTTTGTTCAGTTTTCTATCCTTTACAGAACCTGAGCTAATCCTTTGATATACTAACATTTAAATCGTGGCCACTCCCAATAAAAATGTCACATTCTTCAACTCTGGCACCTCCACCTCCTTACTTTAACCTCTTAAGCCCCAAGCCTACCTTTTGCCCCCGTATCAGGGGGCGTTGGGGCTTAAGAGGTTAAATACTGATAGCAGACTAGGTATGACAAATGCATCCTCAAGTGAAAGCATTCATAGAAACATGAAAATATGATTTTGAAAACTTTATCTTGATAGAAAGTCTCTTTTATTTAATGATCAAAACACAAAAAGCCTCTTTCCTCCAAAATTCAGACTACTGAAAACAGGTTGTCATATTATTTTGATATCTTGGGAAAACAGTTACTTTGTGACAACATAAAATACTGTCAAGGTAATTTTTTTTGTCACGATCAAGTAATAATAATTATTTGACAAGTAAACAAAGGGGTTGCTTTGATTAGGGATCAGAAGACAAACAATAGCTAAAAAAAATATACATGCCTGTTTAGATAAGTTATCAATTTTACAGCAGCATATTACACGTGTGCACCATTGTTTAAAAATTGCTATTCACACATTTATAGACTAAGACAATCTAAATCTGTTTTAATGACAGCACACTGTGAACTTTTTAGCATAACGAATGGGTTTTCTGGTACAGAGAGGTGAGTCAGTAAGAGAAAACATTGCATATACAACAATGGCTACCTCACAAAAACCATGTTTATAGATACGGACTAAATACAAGGAGGGAAGGGCAATCAGGAACAGGTGACTTTAAAGGTGCAGTATGTACAATCTCACCAGTAGACGGACTGGTGCTTATATCGCACTTTTCTACTTTAAGCGCTTCACACAACTTGCCTCATTCACCCCGTCACACCCCGTCACACGAACACTTTTCTATGTTTTTCCTATGCAGGTGCCTTTTTATCAAACATTCACAGTCTGAATGGATGCATCAGAGAGCAACTTCAGGTTAGCATTTTTAGCGCTGGAACAGACAGGGATCAAACCAACAACCTTCTAATTAGTAGGTGTGCTACGCTACTGCCTTAGCTACAGCCACCCCAATAGATGTCAAAAGACTGCAGACTGCAGTCGACTGAATCTTGTTCATAAATCTCAGCTACACTGGCCACTGTAGGACAAAAAACTCTGTAGGACTGCTGGTCATCTGCAGTAAGTGTAGGGTGTCATTCTACTGTTTAGCTCAGCTGTCTGGCACACTAGCTGGCACAATATTAGCTTAAAACCAGCTGCTGTTGTTAGATTTGTATTGTTGATTGTCATTTATGCTTAGAAATATTTACTTATATATGCTTAGAGTTTTGTAATTAGTTGTAGATTGGTAGAGGTTTTGATCCTTGATAGTCTGCAAACTTTGTGTGTATTAGACAGCACTTTGGGAGCATGAGAGGTCATACCGTGTCTTATTGTTTTATGGTAGGATTAACGTAGCTACGTCTGTTCTAGTCTAGGTGCTCTTTGTTTAGATGAACTGCAGGACTTCCTCACCGTGTTATCTAGGATGAACCATCTAGGGTGAGGGGGAGGCTACCCTCTTCCTGACCAAGAATGTTTGACCCTTTGATCAGCAGTCCACACACACACACACACACACACACACACACACACACACACACACACACACACACACACACACACACACACAGGCAAGGTACTCTTTGTTTGTATGTAGACGTCGTATGTTAATGAACCTATGCATATTCATGTAACCTCAATAAAAGGACAGTGTATGGGAGAACGGACGAGAGCTACTGGGGTCAAGCGAAGGAACGGTGCCTGTCCGGTTCTCTCCCGTGCACGAGTAACATGAAGAACTTTGCCTATTTGTGTCTTGCTTAGCAGTGTAATTATATTGTCTTCAACGTTCCAGCGGATGGGTTCAAGCTACAAACCTAACATTAATTGGTCCTTCGATGCCGGATCCCTGGGATCGCATTCACCGAGGGGGGGGAGGCACGCTGAAAGACTGACGTCAGCCAGGAAGTTCCTGTGGATTCGCTGTCTGTCTTTCTCCTCGATGAATGGCGATCGGCGGGATTCAGGCTGATATTACACGCTAAGCAACGCCAAGTAAGTTTAAAGAGGCCGACTCTATAACCGTGTCGTTGTGCAGTCTCCGCCATTTTGTGAGGCGTTGAGAAGTTCGCTGCTTTGTGGAGCGATAACTGGGTTAGTGTCCCGAAAAAGAAGTTTTGGTTAAATCGCCCAAGGGTCCCAAGCGTCCGGTGAGTGTCCGGTTTTGAAATCGCCCTGGGTGTGTGTCCCGAGCGTCCCTTCATTGGGTTTTGTCGCGCGAGTGGGTGAGCGTCCCACAGCTGGGTCAGGGTCCCGAGCGGTCCGGTGTGAGTCCGGAGTAGGCCTATTTTGTGTTGTTGTCATTGTTGTCGTCGTCGTCGTTTTTGTTGTTGTTGTTGTGTGAGTGTGTGCGGAGCAGAACACGTGGTCTGTGACACCGACTGTTGTTGTTATCATGGGTTTCTAAGCAACCAAGAGTGAGTTGGAGGGAGACAGACGTTTGTGCTGGACTTTGCTCCTGGCAGCTGACACAAAATGTTTATTCTTTAGCTTGCCCTGATCGACAACAGCCTGTGTGCCAGACCATAGACGTAATTGAGGTGGATAGTTGTTAAAAGTAACCTACATTAAACTTGTGGTTGCTTAAATTCAGTACAATGACATGTGAGGAGAAGTGATATAGGTAAATATTTAAACTCATGAAGTGCATAGAGGCACTTGACCTGTGTGAAAGACTGTCGTCTTGTTATGAGCCATTGTTGAGATATAGAGCACATCTGTGAAAACAACTAATATGCTCAACCCTGTATGAAACATCTAAAAGTACATGATGGAGAAGCTGAATTGAATATGAAAGTGTAAGACTTTGCCACTGTGGGCAGAGCATGCAACTACTGTGTGATGTCGCGTTGCAGTTTTGTTTTTGTTTTTTGAGCTGATGAGCAAGCTACACATTATCAGATCAAGAGCTGTCTGAGAACTACTCAAAGAGAGGGAAACAGAGAGTGTGCAGCGTTTCCATGAGCAGTTTTTCTGCACCTTGACTCGTGTGTGTGTGTGTAGCATCAGCATCATGTTTTTGTTTATTTGTTTTGTTGGATTAAAAATAATTAAATAAACTGGTGATCATGCTTATGGATCACCATGGCACATATCTCCAGCCATATGGTTTATTTATGCAGATGAAAAAGTGAGTGTGAATGTGTCTGACATCACAGTGTTTTTGTGCGCTGTGTAAAAGTAATTGCCTTTGATTGTGAGTGAGAGCGGTGATTCTGCAGGTCACCAGCTATTGTAACGAAAAAAAAAAGAGTGAAAAAGAAAAATCATAGGAAAAAGGTTTTGTGTTGATCAGCCAAAAACAACTACAATTTCATTTTCTGCTTTTAAGAAAAGACTGTTCACAAAAACACACACAGAGAGAGATGTGTGTTGATTAAGCAGTGATGATAATAATGAAATGTCTTAGTTTGTCACTTTCAGGTGAAAAGCAGACCTGAATCAATTTTCCACATGCAGCGGTCGGAAGAAAGTTATAGTTTAACATCATTGGAAACATGCAGGCCAAGTTTCTGGCTGACTTATTTACAGTGCCATGTGTTTCTCAACCTCACAAGCGAGCTCACTCCTCCCTGAAGATAAGGAATGCAGCTCCATGATAAAGAGACAGCAGCAAGTCCTGAGCACAAAAAGTCCCAGCAAAGCAGCAGCAATGTGGATAAACAGCAGCAGAAGAAGAAAGCAAACCCATCTTCCTGTCTGATTGGTTGAATTTCACGGAGGGGCGAGCAAGATGGCAGCGTGAAGAGGAGTTTTTGTTTGAGTTCTCAGCACGAGACACTTATTTGACGTCTTTCTGGCCTTCGGGACTTTTTTGGAGATCAGCGCGCTAAACTTGCTGGATCTGAGGCCAGGGTCTGCGGCGGCAGCATGTTGAAATGCTCAAAAAGGACTGAGTGACTCGGGCAAGCCACATGCGGCTAGCGACATGAAAGAAATGGACCCCTCCAACAATGTTTTTTATTATTGTTGCAGTGATTTATGTGATTAGCCGTTTATTTACAAATATTAAACCTATGCAAGTGGTGCATCCATGTTCAGATGAGGCTTTGATGGCCTATAAGTAAAGTTCACTGAACTAAAGAATGTGGTTTGATGATTGTTGACATGCTCTCCAAATAGAAGTTTTTCTTCTTAGCAAGGAAATACAGGTGCAGCAGTAATCTCCTGAGAAATCTTCAGAGGCCCAGTGAGAAGCGTGAACCATTCCAGGCATAGCTGACAGCCAGGCAGTGGTTGAGGTCAAAGGTCAAGCTGGTTGGGGCCCATCATGAAATCAGACCTTGGAGCCACAGCAAGGACCATGAAACTGCCTGCAAAATAGAGGAGAGGATCGTCCACAAGATGGGAGAGAGGCTTCAGGAGGATCAGAGATCATCTTCAGCACAGCAGACATCACACAGAGAGCTGTGCTACTAAGCTTCCAGGAAATCAAGAGGAGACTTCCCACAGCAAGATTTTAAATAAAATGAAAGATTCAATATTGACGCTGAGGAAGACGACTAAGGTGTACGACGTGCTCTGCCTTAAACCTTCAGCAGCGTTGGAACATGAAAACTCGTGGGATGAGGGGAGCGTGCCAAGCTCCATCGACAGCGCAGAAGGAGTTCGAGGATGACATCATGATTCTGTGAAAGCACAGGAACCAGAAGCTATGGTGGTGATGACAGCAGTTTCCTATGAACATCACCTAATGCTGTGCCACTATACTGTGCATACGATGACACTCTGAAGGCTGCTGGGATCATAACAGCAGTAAGATGACGGAACCCAGCACCCTTTCCACAGAGAGCTTTTTCTGCAGAGCGTGGACAATTAAGGAGTCATAAATATCCCCCTCACAAGACGAAGGTCTGAAGTCAGGTGATGGGGGCTGGTAAGAGGCCATAAAACTAGAGTGCTGAGAGGTCTGCAGCTTGGAAATAGCTGAGACCCATGTTGACGAACCACAAAACCAACTAGTATGTTTGAATGTCTATTCTACATACATTTGGACTCTGGTCCTATGGACAGTGATGGAAACAACTGGAAGAGACATTCATGACGCCCTGCAGAGCTTAAACCACTCTGCAGAAAGACATGTGATGTGCACACCCGGAGGAAGCACCACCAAGTTGAGATGTTTTTCAAAATGTTACTTTTTTAGTTTCACTATTAAATTAACAATTTCTTTGGTTGCTCGTAAGATGCAGTTTGCCATGAGATGAGCTCAATGAATGGGGTAACTGCTAATACATTTATTAAACTGTGTACCTTTCAGTAATTTAGGGTGATTTGACATATGCTGAGTATAAAAAGGTTTGCATTGAAACTGTTAGACATGAGGTATTCATACCTGGGAACTTTTCAGGCATAAAGGTCAAAAAGGGGGGAAATGTTAGATTTGTATTGTTGATTGTCATTTATGCTTAGAAATATTTACTTATATATGCTTAGAGTTTTGTAATTAGTTGTAGATTGGTAGAGGTTTTGATCCTTGATAGTCTGCAAACTTTGTGTGTATTAGACAGCACTTTGGGAGCATGAGAGGTCATACCGTGTCTTATTGTTTTATGGTAGGATTAACGTAGCTACGTCTGTTCTAGTCTAGGTGCTCTTTGTTTAGATGAACTGCAGGACTTCCTCACCGTGTTATCTAGGATGAACCATCTAGGGTGAGGGGGAGGCTACCCTCTTCCTGACCAAGAATGTTTGACCCTTTGATCAGCAGTCCACACACACACACACACACACACACACACACACACACACACACACACACACACACACACAGGCAAGGTACTCTTTGTTTGTATGTAGACGTCGTATGTTAATGAACCTATGCATATTCATGTAACCTCAATAAAAGGACAGTGTATGGGAGAACGGACGAGAGCTACTGGGGTCAAGCGAAGGAACGGTGCCTGTCCGGTTCTCTCCCGTGCACGAGTAACATGAAGAACTTTGCCTATTTGTGTCTTGCTTAGCAGTGTAATTATATTGTCTTCAACGTTCCAGCGGATGGGTTCAAGCTACAAACCTAACAGCTGTTTTTGTTCAGCTCATTGTCCAGAGACGGTGAGTAAGTAATTGCGACAATATTGAGACTAAATAAGCATATTTATGAACCTTTTCTTGTGTTAGAGCCCCGACTTCAGTTGAGGAGATGAAGCTTGAGGTAAAGAGGAAGAGGACGAGGTGAAAATGAGGAAGAGACAAAAGCAGAGGAGGAGGACAGAGGCATAATGAGAAGGAAATGATAAGAATATACATGTACTAATGCTAAATAGCTGGAGCTTGAAAGAGCTGTTTGTGATCTTCTAATGAGGCATGCAACGTATATCTCAAGCCATGAACATAAAACACTATTATGCTACTGTGTCTGCTGTATTCAAGACAGCGGTGCAAGATGGTGGCTTCCAAAAACTGGCTCTCTTTTCTTTGTAATTTAGTGATTTGATCCTAAATTTACAAGAATGCATAAATTATGATATTTATGAGTAAAAGATTCTTTTTTTCTATATTAAATAACCACCAGAAATGATGTACTATGCTGATAAAAAACTGTCTATGTGCTTTCATCGTGTTTTTGCAGAATAAAAGTCCAGCCAATGTGAAGGAGGAATTGTCCTCCGGGTGGCGCTGATTCATCACAAAAGCCCTGCAAACCTGTCTGCTTTATTCAGGCATAATTGTTAGTTTAACAAGGAATAAAGATCGAACTGATGAGGTTTAACTAGAGCCAAACCCATTTGTTGTCAGGCTGATGTTACTGGCCAGTATTACCTGTGTGCTGATTTATCAACATTAGTATTTATAGTGATTGATAAATACAAGCTTTCCCACTAGCAACACAGAAAAAGAAAAAGATATTGGCTAATCTGTTGAAATGTTTGCCTTTCAAATCACTGAATACTGATACCAGTACTCAGTGATTTAAAATTCAATATCAGCTGGGCTCCAAGTTTAGCACAAAGCAAACAAAAGTTGAGAAAAGAACTGCAATGCATGGTTAAACTAAGTATTACATATTTCTGCTGTTCTTGTGCAATTTAAATTGATCAAAAATGAAATAACCAATGTATAGAACATTTTACCAAATCATTTCAATGCTTTGGGAGAACAAACAAGTGAGGACTCAAAGGGCCAAGTGGTGAAACAGTGGGATAAGAAAGAAATTACTACAAAGACTGTAATGGGAGGGAGCGGGGTAAGGAGAAATACAGAAAAGTAGGCTGAGAGCAACAGCACAGGAGACACAAAGAGAAAAGACTAAGCTATCTTGTAGAGTGGGCTTTTTCCTTTATCCACTTAACAAGCTCAGTTTTTGGACCTGTGATTGCAGCAGATGAAAAGACTGAAAAGTAGGCTACAACTGAGGTGCTGAAAGGTTCAGTCTGGCCCACAGATGGCTTTGCAAACTGTTAAAATTGCATTGAAGCAAGGCATAATTTGTGGACAATTTATACCAGGAGGCACAGGAACACAAAAAAACGCCCCTGTAAAAGCTCATGTTTGAAGTTTAACAAGCTCACGTATTTGGCAGTGAGCAGAACATAAATGTTCAAATCCTAAATGGGACAGAAAAGGAGTTTCATGCAAAAAACATCTTGCAGTTATGTCCTTACACATGGTGTTGCACATGGCTGCATGACAATGTGTAATTTATAGATGTGCTATCTGTACAAAACTATGATTAGAAGGAATCATTGTTGAGTTACAGTCAGTTCACCGATTTTGCTACAAATAAATTTAAAAAAGACGTCAGAATTTAATGCTCAGAAAAATTCTCCAAACTCGGCTTGGAGTGACTCACAAACCTTGTTGATTTTTAGATTATATGTCCGAACAAAAACTTTGAAAGACTTCCAGAAAGCCTGGAGAATTATTGTTCAAGAGCACTTTAAAAATGACACGAATGTCTGGCTGCTTGGGAGCAAAATAAAAAGAACCAACATCACTCACATGTATGACCAGCTGTAGTCCCACGTCTGAGGTTTCCAGTCCTCTGGGCCCAGACTGACTGTCAGCTGGAAGGCTGTGGTGAACATCATGTGGGCTACCATCCCCAACAGACCTGGACACACACACGTACACAAACACTGATAAATCAATAAGATTTACCCACACTGGCAGCCAAAGAACCTGCTAAGTGTATTTCTTGATAGCCACCACTTGATGGCAGTATTGCACAATGTAACACATGACGACGCATACACGAGCAGCTGTTTGCAACCATATACATGTCAAACACTGCTATTACACAAAGTTTAAACCTCTAAGAACGCAATAAAATAGAGCAGAAGAATTTTCTCTAACTGCCTCTCAGCTATTTAACATATCCTTTGACCAATCCCAGGATATGAAACCACAGAACTAACTAAAATATTATTAAAAATGAGTATTAATGGTCTAATAATTCAATAACACTGTCACATGGACTGATTAGTCATACTCTGTATTTGCTGAATCTGCATGCTTCCTTCACTATTCATTTTACTGCAAGGGGTACTGAGCTACAGTTTAAGCGAGTCACACCGAGTAGTGCTGCTATCTACAGAATGTATTTCTTTTAGGGTTGGCAAATGATCACATACAGAGAGAAATATTACAGGAGCTGAAATTCTAACTATGTGGCCAGACTAGGCACTGATTCTCTGTTTCTTTACTTATTTCACACATTCTTAAAACGAAATAAATACATAAAGAAAAATAGACAAGACTTCACTAACAGCTGAAAAATCAATCAGAAAAGTCCAAGTGGAGCACAAAATAAAACTAAAACTGTGAGAAATAAACAGTGAAATGCAACTTTCAGGTGTACCAACTTTTCTTTGTCTACTGCATTATTATTTTCTCATTTATTCCTTAATAACCAGAAGAAGTAGCAGCGCACCAAGGAACTGGGAACAACACGGAGAACTCTGATAAAAAAGTTTTTAAAAAATATTACATAAGCTGCGGCATTTAAATCACACGCGGTTGTTCAATCTTGGCTAGCCTATGACCCAGCAGGTGCCACTGTTTCTTGTTCTTAGCTGGTACATCGCGTGGTCTTCTGCTGCTGCACCCATCTGCTTCACCTGGTTCATTCAGAGATGCACTTCTGTGTACTGCAGATGTAACCAAGGGAGCTTTGTTGCTTTCTTATCAGCTCAAAGTATTCTGGCATTCTCTTCTGACCTCTGACATCAACAACACATTTTCTCCCAGTTTCTGACAATTCTCTGTACACCCTGGAGGTGATTATGTGGGAAGCACCCAGTAGATCATAAGTTTCTGAAAGGACCAGGTTGTTGCCAGGCAGACCAGCTTGCCTGGCAACAACAACCCTCCCACCGTCAAAGCCACTTAAGTCAACGTTCTTCTCCATTCTGATGCTTGGTTTGAATATCAGCAGGACATCTTCACCATGCCTACTTACCTGAAACCACTGGGTCCCTGTTACAGTGATGGATTAGTATTTTTACCTTAACAAAGTGGCCACTGAGTGCATCTCTTAAGCTCATAAGATTCGCTCTGTCACACCAAACACATCATATCCTCCTTCTCTACATCCATGAATCCCAAACTGTCTGTCTGATGTACTCATTTCTAATCTTGTCCATCATTTCCAATGAAAAATTTAACATCTTCAACTCCGCCACCAGCTCCCACTTTTGTCTTTTTGTTAGTGCCACCATCTCCAACCATATATTATAGCAGACCTAACTAGTATCTAGTAACTTTGCCTTTCACTTTTGCCATCCTTGTGTCTGCACTTTGTCGGTGTTTTAAACCATTCATTGAAGAGAGCTTTTTGTTATGTTAGTGAGTAATTAATGTACTATTTTTCATTAACTATTAGTTAATTATAAACTGGGTGTATTTTACCGTTTTATTTGAAAACATGGCACAGCTACTGCTCCCAAAACAGCCTCTGTGAGCAGCTCCTGCTAAAGTAGGTATATCCAGGCCCACAATTTCCCATGATGACAAGCTGACTCACGAGGTGAAAACAATACCATTCACAGTGCTGCTGCTGCTAATAAATCTTGCAGTAAATTTCAGAATACAGCAGTGTTGGTGGAGTTATTTACTTTTGCACGTAAGCAGGCTTCTGCTTGGGAATAGGATCAACTAATGCAATGAAAGAAATGAAGGCATAAATATGGTAATTACAGCCAATCTCAGCGTGCCACTGTTTGTGAGATGAAGACCACGAGAGTCAAGGGGAAAACAGAGAGACAATTCATTTTTCCCTAAACCCTGTTCCCTTTAAGCTTCTGTTGCTAGGCATGCTCAGCTCAAGGCCAATATGCAATTTACAAGGAAAACAACAAAGGTTTTTAACTAATTGTAATTTTTACACTACATTTGAATCAAACAGTTGAGTTACACCAGCAACACGCTGGTGAAAAACATATTTTGTAGAAACATTCATCCATCCAGTTTTGGCTGCTTATCTGTGGCTGGGTTGTGTTGGCAGCAGTGGAGCAGAGAAACCCAGACCTCAGACCTCAGGTAATGGTAGGAGGGTAGAGCTGAATTTCTCCCAGCACTGCCTTATTCTCACCTGCCTTTAATCCTAACTGCACACCAGTAAACATTCAGAAAAGCATCTAGCACAGATGCAATGCACCCCAATGATATAGATGTGGTGATTTAGCATTCCAATATTCTGATATATCAGGCGATATTTTTTCTTTTAGACACACGACAGGAAAATAGATTTCCCTATAATTTACTGTTAAAAACACCCAACATTCGACCCCTGGTGGATTGGAGTGTTTCTCCTACATCTTTTTTCGAGTTTAAAATTTTCATTTATTGGCCATTATAAATGCTGTCGCTAGCAGATTATCAAAAAAGCTAATATTAGCTTTTAATATCAGCCCTCCTATAATACTGATATTATTAATTTGATAAAATACATCCACAGACAGAACTATATATAGCAACCTATGAAAGGACTCAAAACTGCCTTGTCAAAGTGTCCTCAGGGTCACATTCGTCTCAAAGATACGTGTGAGTCATTGCAATACAATAACACACGCACACACACACACACACACACACACACACACACACACACACACTAGACTAAACAAGGAAAAAAAATATATTAGCAATGCTGTTGCTACTGCTAGCACATGAGCTGTAGTTAGCAAACAAGCGACAGTTAGCTTACTTTGTGAATTGGCTGAAGTTTTTATGTAGCTGTAGCTTTTTTTTCTAGCCAAATGATTTTAAAAACCCAAACAGTAACATTCTGTACTTTTACTTGCGATACTGAGCAAGTAAAAGTAAAACTATGTATCTTGGGCAGCAAGTTAGCTTTCCAACTAGCTTAAGATCCATGTAGAATACATGAAAATACGAAAGGAAAATGATGGATAAGAACATGCACAAGCTTTCCTAACTAACTTAACTTTTTTCAACTTTGTTAAAATTATGAAGTTTTTGAATGTACTACTAATTAGAGATAATAAAGCTTTATACTCAGAGGAACCATTAACTGGATGCAGCAGTGCCTGCCACAAACATACTTTTTTGTTCGTTCTAAACAAATTTACTCTTTAGTTTTTATTTTATTAAAAAACAAACGGTTCATTAATAGCGCAGTACAGTGTTTCACCTTTTATGATGGTAATAATGAAAACTCTAGCCACGAAAGAGTCTTTCTCTATTATACATTTAATATTTATTCATACTGCTTTTTTTTGCTCTGTTCTTTTTAAGCAGCTCTTTATTATCTGGGCATGTTTGCAGGATAAATGCCAAAAATTGAGATTAAAACTAGAAATTAGAAAAAACTAACAGATATAGACAACACCAACAAATGACATGCTTGCTGCCATTTGTACTTCTCCCACATTTGCAGTGTTAAATGTATTAGAATATAAGCTGTTTAGCATCTTGGTACCATTTCCTGTTACATCTACCAGTTCAGCTTCCTGTGTACTTCAGGCATAGTTTATTTACAGTAGTGCAAACATATCTGCAGGATAAAATTGTCTGCTGTGGCAAATGTGAGAAAGAACAACTGTGAAAAATATTCCAATCTGATTTTGTGTAAAAAATGGAAAACAGCAAAGGTGTTAAAATTTCCTATCTTTGTGTAAATCATATTTAATATTTTTTTCTCTTTATGAATGGAAAAGATGGAAACAAAAAGCACACTCTGACTTTCAGCAAGCTGGATAACACTGATGGGAGATTGTACTGAGCTGGAGAAGCTAGAATAAAAGATAGCCCAGACATTACAAGACATCTCCTATTTATTTACACCCTTTTCATTATGTGAAGAAATCTCATGCTCAACAGGTGTGCTTTCATCCTGTAATAGGACAACTATTGTTTGTTGGAGGTTTCAGCAGCCATCAACTGAGTCCAATCCATATATACCAAGAACTGGGTGCAAAACGTAAAGTAGAGATTAGCAGCACCTTCCACTTATCCGGTATACTCTTTGTCCTTTCATATTCTTCCCATCTCTTCCCCTCGTCTGCCTCTTGCTTGGTTTTCTGTGCTTCGCTTCATTTATTATTTTCATCTTTGCACCTGATTTTTTTGTGCTGGATTTTGCCTTGCCCACAAACCAGCACAGGAATAAAAAGCTACGGATTTGTAGCCTACCAATCCGATTACCACATAAGCCCCCCCCCCTCCACAAATCCCTGGGCCGAACATGAGTGCACCAGATTCAGTACCAAACACCTAAATTCTCATCTCATCCCTATCAGAGCTCATGTTTATTCCTAAAGATATGACAGTGCTACATTATCATAATGTTATGCAGATCAGAGGCAGCCGTGCATCAGGATGAGTGGAACAAATCGCAGTCCCGAGTCTCAGCACGTTCTGTCATCTGGAAATTATGGTTGTTCTCCTAACACAAGGTCACTTTTTTCCAAAAGAAGTCAATACATGCCATTGCAAGGTTATTTATTTTTAGTGTCAAAGCACTTAACATATACAAGCAGCCTCAGAGATGTGACGCTTTTGATCCAGTTCAGCCGTACAACATCGAGAAAGCAGTTTAGCCTAATCTGTGCTGCAAAGCTCTCTCACAGTCAACAGGGGGCACCTAGATTTTTTTAATCTGTTTTGTCATTGTGCACAAGCTACAACTGAAGTCTGACACTAAGGATTATTTGTCCTTTATCACGCTGTTTGGAAAATGACTATTCATCCAGTGTACAAAAGGTGGTTGAGCTTTTAATCCTGCGTTTAGAACTGCATGAGAAATCTGTCATACGACAAAGCGGATATGAAAAAAGAAAAAATACATGTGTTTTTTGTGGCTAATACAATACCGGTCACAGGATATGTCAAACTTTACACTTTTCATTTTTCGGCATGTCAGACCTATCAAATTGTAGCTATACATTATGCACAGCAACAACACCAAACTGCAAGTAGGGGCATGTCATTAATCTGCAATGCTCTCATGTGAAAGATTATACACAAACAATATGCTTTACTCAAAGTCACAAACACACGAAGAGCAATGAATTGTTTTTCTCTCTCTTGTGGGGCATTATGCCTCGTCTAATTCCAGTTGGCTGAAGAACAGTCTTTTTCTGAGTATCTGGTCAGAACATCAGAAACAGGATGTCACAGTGTGATTTCATACAAGAACACAGCAGAATTATTTTAGTACAGACCGAAAAACATTTATTGTTGAGAGATATTGTGCAACATATTCCCTCGTATTGGAATATTAGTAAATAATAGAACCACAATACCAAAAAGTTGGAATAGTGTATAAAGTGTAAGTAAGAAAAGAATAAACCCAATTGTTTAAACTGATAAATAATATTAGCTTATTGTAATTTAATGGCAGCAACACGTCTAACAGTGTGGTACAGGGACATGTTTACTACTGTGTAGTACCCCTTTTTTAACACCACTGCCCTAATACTGTCTGATATAGTATTCTACCTAGTCAACAGTGTTGGGTCTTCTTTGTTTTATTTTTCATTTTGCAATGCTTCAAATGTTTATAGGTTGAAGGTCTGAACAACTTCACTCTTCTACTACAAACCAACGCTGTTTTAATATCTGCAGTATGTGGTTCATGAGAAATATGGCTTGCTGAAATGTGCAAGGACTTCACCGAAAAAGTCAGGAGGATGTGTGCAAAAAAAAAAGAAAACACTAATTTCAAATTTCAATTCCTCTGACTACAAGAAGAGAGCATTCACAGGCTTCACAATTACACTGAAGATCATTATTATGAAATTTTCCCACAACTTATAGACACATGTTCTTGAACAGTGGGACTGGGGCAGCATGGTGACATGGTGGTCAGCTTTGCTGCCGCACAGCAAGAAGGTCCTGAGTTTAATTCTACCATCAGGATCAGGACGGGGTCTTCTTTTGTCGAGTTCGCATGTTCTCCCTGTGTTTGTGTGGGTTCTCTCTGCTTCCTCCCACAGTCCAAAGACATGCACTTAGGGGGGTTAGGTTCAATGGAAATTCTAAATTGCCCATAGGAGTGAATGTGAGTGCGAATGATTGTCTGTGCCTATGTGTTAGCGCTGCGACAGACTGGCGACCTGTCCAGGGTGTACCCTGCCTCTTGCCCTAAGACAGCTGGGATAGGCTCCAGCGACCCTGAAAAAGGATAAGCAGAAGCAAATGGATGGATGGTTCTCCTCATCTTTACTTCTGAGAAGCTGCCTTTCTAAGCTGCTCTTTTTATATTAAATTATGTTGGTTAAAACTGGGTTGTTGTCTTTGTTAGCTTCTTTACAATGTAAACAAATAATTTTGTTTCAAGGTGTTTTGTATGTTTTCATAGTGGGTTGTGTCTTTAGTCATAGTGCATGTTTTGCTGCGGTCCAAATACCTCTGAACTTGGCCTTCCAAAAAAGAAAAACAGGATTTGCTAGGTAGATAAGCTAGTTAGAGCCATTCATGTATCAATACAACATAAAACTTTTTTGCTTTTAAAACAGCTGGAGCACATTCATGTATAGAGCCTGGTCAGTGCTCTGCATATGGCTTGTTTAGTCAGTCACACATACACAACATTGGCAGGACAGGTTTTACAGTTTTACTTTTGCTCATGTTCAGTGCTGCCATCTTGGACCGTTACCTCGAGGGTTGGTAGGGCTACTCCAACCTTCCAAGTGGGAAATCCAAGTTGAGGGGGCATTCAAGATTCAAATTGTGACACTAAGAAATTCCAACTTATTAAGGAATGTGGCATTAGTGTATGCCTGTGAGTGTGCACACAACCATTTCCCTGCACCACTGTGGATTTTTCACAGGCATGAAACAGGACGACTCATAATATGTCATACATGAGGCTGACTGGTCAGTCAGGGCTGAGAATCCTGGAACTCGTTTGATTCTGATCTTTGGCTGGTTGATCTGTGCATTTCTACTTACCTACACTATCACAGCAGCTGCACTAGGTGCATCTTCTATGCATATTTTTTTTACTGTGCTAATATAGCTTCTCCTGAGCTTGTAGGCGTCCTGTTTTTCTTCAGCATCTAAGGATAGATTAGTACACTTGTAAGCATACAATATGCAGCCCAGCATACAGGACTGAAAAAACAAGTACTGCTGTGTTACTGTGCTACTAGCCAGCATTCACAGGCTTGTCACTAGGTTACACATACTTGGTGAGCAGATGATTTCTCTAACATAACGATTGCTTTACTCCACTGACACTGAAATATTTGTTCTGTACATATAAAACATCTGCAGTCCTCCAACATAAAATCAAATTGTTACTTCTTGTTATATTTTGGTAGTTTCTTAAATAACTACAGGTTCATTGTGCCTTAAGTAGTCAAGCAACACATCCATGCACACTTTAGTACACTAGGCACACACTAATTTAAGAAATAGAAACAGAAAGTGTGGTTATCTGGCAGATGTTTGTCTCCATGTCAGAGATAAGTAAACTTGTTGCTGCTGCTGTGCCACGTTTCTCTTGCTTTGGAGATCAGTTGCTTTAAGCTGCAGGTATTAAGACAAGGTGCTGGAAGGTGAAAAAAAAAAAAGTTGTTAAAATTGAGAACACGCGTATTACCGGTAAGTGTTGTTAATCTAATCCGCCAGAGCATGTGTTCTTTGAAGTAGAGTTTAATTTTTATGGATATTTTATTTCATATTTATTTGAGATAAAACATTGCAGAGCAAGGTGAATAGGAAAACTTGAACATTTTCAAAGGTGTTTTTGTAGTTTTCAGAGAGGTCTTTTTATGTGCTCTTATCAACTGAAGGCAAGTCTATGTTTTGAACTCCTTTCATCTATATGGTCCAGTGGAAAAAGCCAGAGTTTCAGAGTTTGTCTTGTGTATAGCTTTCTCATTAGAATGAAACTTTGAGGCTCTTTTTGTTTGGGCAGCATGAAAAAGGCAGAAAATAGCTGACAGTTGGCAAGTTAGAGTGTAACACAAATGGAGAATAGAGAGTTTGGAGAAACTTGCTTTTTTGAAAAAGTCAGAAAAGATTCTTTCATATCAAGAAAAATTGTATTAATAAGCTGTATTTAAATGGTGCATAACCGTTTTGTTTTTTTAATAAACTGCAATGTTTAAAAAGATTTTCTAAAAGTAATGCGAAATATAATTAAAGGAATACAAATGCTTTTTTGGTTTTGTTTATGAGAAACATGTCACATTTTTCTCAGATTGTTAAGTATCACCTAAAATAGCTCCAGATTGCTCAGTATTTCCTTCTGTCCCCTCAGGCTCTTTATACACTAACGAGCAGCAGTCTCTGTCACACACAGTACAGTTAGCATGACCACTCTTACTATTGGAACAAATTGGCAGTTCCGCAGGCACCCGCTATTAAAACCACAGTTTTTATTTTTTTTAACACACACTCAGCACAAAAACTGAAGTTTTTACTCACATTGCTCACATTAATTACCCGAATTCAGCTCAACTTAAGTTCATTCCTCACATCAAAGTAAGCCTCTCTTTCTTTTACTTCTCCAATACGTCTGTTTTTCATCATCACCTCACACGCCTCATCATACGTCACATAACTGACAGGTGTAATAAAATTTCAGCTCAGACCTCATTAACATAACATATTCAGCCCATTAAAAAGAGAAACAAACTGTTACAAGGACACTAAACCGTTGATGTTTGAGAGCCGACGAACTGCAACAAAAGCCGTAAAAAAATTCTAAATGATTTTGTGTTTTAGAGAAATAAAAACTACACTCACACTTGAGTACCAGCCTCACAGATTTCACCCCCTCTATTTATGCAAACAGCTCACTTCTTCAGACAGCGAGCCATATATAAATAAAACATGACACATACGGCCTGGGTTGAGAGTTCACTCGCTATCTTACTGAACGTTACAGCTGGCAAAACACTGGGTAAGTGTGTGAAAACACGACTCCTGAGTTTAGTTGCAGGAGAGCATGCTAGGTTCAGCACCTATCAGGTGAAAATGAAAATATCACAAGACCACAACAGGATGACTGAGTGATGGTCAGTAGTTTTTCTGCTGTGATAGACAGACCCTGGAAAAGGTGTCAACCTTCAGCCTGCCCCTGCCAGTAAAATGCACCAGAAATAAATAGAAGATAAAATAAAATCATCCAGCATCGTCTACATCCATTTACTGTAAAGTAATGGCTTTTTAAATGCCAATTACTTGGGCATTTCAACACTGGAGTCTGGGGGACTGACTCACATATGGATCTAGCTTCAGTTGGCCATTAAAGGAACTGCAGATTTTGGCACTTCTGATTAGCTTCATTTGTCAGTCTCAGAGATTCCCATTTGGAAAGGAGATAATAAAGTCTCACGATTCACAGTGATGCACAATCCACAACGACACAAAAGCAAACTGTCAATATGATTAACAAGTGACAAATAAAAAAATCAGGTAAATCTTAGTTATCTTTTCCATCTTATAACATCCTTGCTACAGCGTTTTAAACCTTCACCAGTTTTTTAAACTGACAATAGGTTTGGAGGTGCATTTTCTCACTTGAGTCTATGCCAGGCAAAAGATGGTCACCTGAACTCAAACTTTAAAGGCTTGAGCAGAGTGTTAGTACTGTTGCCATCTTGGTGATTTTAAAATGAGGAGTGATAAAACTGATAACCAGAGGAATATGTAAGGTACTGATCTGAACTGATCAGGAAAAGTCTTACTAAGGTCAAAGGAGCTGAAGGCTGTTTTTCCATAGACTTCCATGTAGCTTGATGCCTTTTTGAACATCCCTCCCTGCTGGCCATTAGAAATAATGCATGTTTAAGACACTTGCATCCATCTTTTATATACAGTTTGTGGTGATTTGAATGTAATGGCAATGTAGGTTTGAAGTAATTGTGATTACAAGCAGGGTGGGGTGGTGCTGATGTCATGACGATAAATATGATGCATTACCCATATCACTTTTATACAAATCTATTTGAATGAGAACTTTCAATTTGCTTTTTACTTCTTTTTTTTGTAAATATTCCAGTTTAAGGAAAAAGTAGGTCATTCCCAGTGTATTCATCTGCAAAAAAAGTCATATAGGATTAAGAAGGCACCTGATACACGATATGAAGTTTTGAGGACACTTAACTAGTAAGACTATAGCTCCGTCATTGCCTCATATGCCAACAGGATCAAAAGAGAACTTGGGTTACTCTGTACTAAAATCAAAGCAACAGTCAGACTAGGGGGAATCCAACTCTAACGTCAAACTAATCAATATGCAGCCTCAGGCTCACCACATATCCATATATGTCTCTTGAATGAATTTCTCTAATCTTCTTGGTCTCTTAAAGTTTTTAAAAACTTTGCCTTCTGATCAGGGGCTTTCCTTCACAGACATAAAGCCGGATTCTTTGAAAAAGACAAATATGACAGAAAATTTGATCCAAGCAGAGACAAAAACCTCATTCTTGCACCAATTTCCAACAAAATACATTTCACTAAAACAGACTATTTGAAGAAAAGCATCAATCAAAGCAATGTCTTGTCTTAGAGTTAGATCAAAGAAGTAAAGTTTCGTTGGGTTTGAGCAAACGTAATATTTCCATTTTTTTGTAATGCTTTCGGACACTGCTCTGTATCCACATTGTTCTTGATAGAGACTCTCCTTGTCGTGACCTTTTACCAAAATGAACAGTTTTTCTTTCCTACAGTAGGAAAGTCAGTATTGGGCATTAAAAGCATTTTAAAACACCTTTTATTCTGGTTTTACTGGTGATTCTATACATGCAGTATTTATGTTCCAGTGACCACTGAAATTACAGTTAATTTAGCTAATTAATTAAATTAGGTTTCAAGATGTCTGCAAAGTTACAAGCTTGATGCAAGCAGAAAATGTTATTGTGGATCTGACCAGCTTATATGTTTAAGTGAGTCATAGTGATGTTAAGTGGCTTAAAAAACAGAAAGTAGACTAGAATGACAATGAGTGAAAAAGCAGCCAATGTCCACAGGAAAACTTTGAAAGACCTTCAGAAAGCCTGGAAAACTATAGCTCAGGATCACTTTAAAAAATTACAAGAATCTAAATCGTTGTCAGTGTGGTTCTGGGAAGGTCAGGAGAGAAGTACAACCATCTATGAAACACAGGGCAGGCTTTGTCATGGTTCTGTGTTGGGGATCTTGATAAAACTGATAAAATTATGAACACAGAAAAGTGCCATCGGAGTTTAATCCACCATGCAAAACGATTTGGAAAGTATCTGATTGGTTTTTTGTCATGCTTTTTTCAGCATGACAATGAAACACAGAACAGAAAAGCACAAAATGAACACTATCAGTCATGG
This sequence comes from Maylandia zebra, assembly GCF_041146795.1. Lineage (NCBI taxonomy): Eukaryota > Metazoa > Chordata > Actinopteri > Cichliformes > Cichlidae > Maylandia > Maylandia zebra. The sequence continues at coordinate 5,493,560 of NC_135174.1, read as the reverse complement.
ATTTGCCTTCCCAGTGCCTGAATCTCAACATTGATATTGAAGCAGTGTGGGATCATTTTGACAGAGAACTGAAAAAGAGGCAACCAGCATCCAAAGAAGTGCTTTGAATGTCCATCAAGGAGCCTGGAAAACTATCCTGAAGTCTACTTCAAGTCTATTTCATTTAGAAGAAAGCTTGAAAAACAGTTCAGACTGTTTATATATTGTTATCATACAGTACACACACACACACACATATATATATATATATATATATATATATATATATATATATATATATACACATCAGGAAGATGGCCCCAAGCGACCACGTGCTCAGTGAATACCTCAGGCAGTAGAAACCCAAGAAAGAGGAAGGCGAGGAACCATCATGGAAGGACAGGCCCCTGCACAGTATGTACCACCGGCAGATAGAGTAAGTGGCTGATATCCAGTACAGATGGACGAAATGGTGGTGGCTAACCAACTGGACATAGTGGTGGTAGACAAACAGAAGAAGACGGCCGTAGTGATCGATGTAGCAGTTCTCAATGACAGCAACATCAGAAAGAAGGAACACAAGAAGCTTGAGAAATACCAAGGGCTCAGAGAAGAGCTCGAGAAAATATGGAGGGTGAAGGTAACAGTGGTCCCAGTGGTAATCGGAGCACCAGGTGCGGTGACTCCCAAGCTAGGCGAGTGGCTCCAGCAGATCCCGGGAACAACATTGGAGATCTCTGTCCAGAAGAGAGCAGTCCTAGGAATAGCTAAGATACTGCGCAGGACCCTCAAGCTCCCAGGCCTCTGGTAGAGGACCCGAGCTTGAAGGATTGACCGCCCACAGGGGCAAGCGGGGGATTTTTCTTTTTTTTTTTTTTACATATATGCTGTAGGACTGCATGTTTCAGTCTCTGCATGTATTTCCCGTTTTCCTCATAATATATCAAGAAATGAGAAGGCTCAAGACTTTTGCACATTACTGCATTTCGGTTTATGAATGGATTAAACAAATCCAACACATCATGCTAATTTATGACGTTATCATGTTTTAGACATATTTCAATAAAGCCAGACTAGCTGTTCTCTGCTGCCTCAGGTCTTTAAATTAAGCAATGCTAAACAATATGTGTCTCTAGCCAGAGATGAGAAGAGTACTGATTCTCTCATGTCACTGACATAACAAAAGCTGGTAAGTGTGTTTCACAAAATGCTAACATATTTTGGGTGAGCCGTGGATCAAGTATAGCATCAGTTTTACTCCAGGCCTACAAGCGTCTTTTCTATAGTCTAACTAGAACTGCCTGTAGTTAAAGAATAGATACAGTACACACATATGTTACAACCTTTAAGCATTAAATAAATTGGTCAAAGTGTGGACCTCGGTTTTACAGGTTGTACGATTCTTCAGCCTGTAGCCTTTTCTGTTTTTTTAAAAACACATTTTCTGAATTTCACCTATCAAAGCAGCAAAAAGCTGTGAGTCACTGTCGTGGAGTCGAGTATCTTTCATTGCTGAATCACTGCCCAGAGTGTGGTGGTCGGGATCATTTTCACAGAGTGGATTAGAGAGAAGGTCATTGTTAATTCCTCCACCGAGAGAGGGAGGCAGACTGCAAACTGGCTGGAAATCTTTTCAGGGCTGAGAGGCTACAACTGGCCTGAATATATGACTGGATAAATGCCAACAAGGAAGCAGAACTAAGGACTCAGTGGTTTTAAAGTTAAACAGAAACGGAATAAAATCAGTATATATCTCAAGCGTTTGCTATAGTTTTCTTACAGTACTTAGCAAAAGTGTATTTAAAGCTTGGATAAACGTTCCTGCAGTAAATGTTAATTTTTATTTTGGGGTCCTCTACAGGGCATGACTTTTCAGTTTTATATTAGCAAAGAATGCGGTGACTTCATGGACAAGGAGCCTAACATCAATGCAATACTGTCACTATTCATTTGGTGCATCGGTATGTTACCAAAATCAGGTGAAGTTACAGGATGCTGTCTTTTTGTGCGTTACATAATGCTGAAAAATACATTCTTGAGTGCACAGGAGCTGCCAATGCCTCAACAGGACCTAATAAAATTTAATAGTAACCTTGCCATTAAGGGAGGTTAAGAAAGTTTCACTTTGGAGTTTCAGATTCTCATGCTATCCAATGTAATCGCGTGCAAAAATAAGGGAAAGGCCCTTGTCCACAAAAAACAAAATGTGGTTCTTGATAGTTTTCCACATTTCAGCACTATAGCAATCCATAAATATTCTGTTTTTGCAAAAACTTGCAAGGTAGGCTAACTTCCTCCTCCTTAAATAAATATAAACTTAATAGTTTAGTGAGTTGTAAAAAGGAGAGCATGGCTTAAACCACGACAAAAACTACAACTGACTGAAAAATGGCTCGAATTCAAATTCATATGCTCTTCTTCATAGTGCAAGTTATCAGCGCATTTGATAACAAACCTGGCTGTCAAGTCTCTTAGCAATAATCAAACCAGAACACCAAAGAGACCACGATCCACCACAATTCACAGGTTTTTGGAAAGTCTGAAGTAGAGAAAAACAGGACAGCCATCAGTTCTAACGCCTCCCATTTGAGCCCCAGCCTACCCAAGCATGCAGTTGCCTCCAGGAACTAATCATGCCCTGTCCTTGTCCCTTACATTGAGTGCATGGCTGACAGCTCCTCCATCATCTCAGATTCTTTCATCATCCCGTGTACAAAGATGACATCACAACCCCTTAATGCAGAGCTAAGTATAAAAAATCTGAATTGTCTGCTTTGGTTTTCATCTAAAGCTCCAGATTTCCTCCAATGTCCTTGATCTGTCTTACTACTTTTTACCTGGAGGGGGGTAAATTCTAAAACACCTCTTTCCCTCCCCTCAGGGCATATTGTTACACTCTTTCGGGAGCTTGTGAACTAGATGGGAAGAACTGCCAATGTATATCCTCATCAATATGCATGGAAGAGATCAGGTGAGAGGTACAACAGTGACTGTCTAAAGTCAATTGTAAAACATGGTAGAGGCTGTGGCTGCATTTCAGCCAGTGTTGCTGGAGAACTGGTCAAAATGACTCAATTAAACATTGAATGAGTTGAATGAATGCAGAAAAGTACTGTAAGACTTTGGCCCATCCTGCAAAAAAATCATCTGGAAAGCACTGGATTAGCAATAGCTTCTTCTTCTTTTTTTTAAGTACGACACATATCTAAAATAGTTGCAATAAAAGCATAACTGGATATGAAAATCAAACAATGGAACACTATCGGTTATGAACTGGAGTAATAGTAATGGAAGCAACATATCAGTTTATATGTGACAAATGGAAGACAAAGACTCCTGGAAGCAGCATCTTTCTGATTTAAATTTCAATACCGTACTTTCTGGACCATAAGCCGCTACTTTTTCCCTAGGTTTTGAGCCATGAGGCTTATACAAAGGTGCGGCTATTCTGTGGATTTTTCTTCCACCACTAGGGGGACTCTAACCAGAATTAGAATAAAAAACAAGATAGATGAAAAATCAATGCAAAGAAGAATACACTACTTTTTCTTTAGCAGATAGAACACGCACAACAAATTACCAACTGGTAATTATTTTCAAATCCTCGCCCCTTCATCATGGAAACCACACGAAGAAGTTCGTATGATGCAAGTTTTAAGTTGAAGGCCATCGATCTTGCTATCCAGGAGGGAAACCGCGCTGCTGCACGCAAGCTTAGCGTCAATGAGTCTATGGTGAGACGTTGGAGGCGGCAGCGGGAAGAGCTCATGCAATGCCAAAAGTCGAGAAAAGCTTTCAGAGGACATAAAAGCAGGTGGCCTGAACTTGAAAATGTCCTGGAGGAATGGGTGAAGACACTGAGAGCAGGTGGCCGAGGTGTATCCACTGTACAGATCCGACTGAAAGCCAAAACAATCGCCCGCGAAATGAATATTAAAGATTTCAAAGGTGGGCCGTCATGGTGTTTCAGATTTATGAAACGTAAAAACCTGTCCGTCAGGGCACGGACCACTCTCTGTCAGCAACTCCCCCCTGACTATCAGGAAAAAGTTGAAAACTTCCACAAATTCGTTGAAAAAAGTCAGGGAGAGGATACAGAGCATGATCTACCCAGAGACGCAGAGCATTCTGAGCTGGAGTCTATATACGTGTTAGGACAAAATATCAGCGGATTTAAAAACCTGTCAGTGTACGCTGTAGTGTAATTGCATATATCACCCAAGGGCAGGCAGTTAGTGTGTGGTTAATTAATCATAAGGTGTGTAATAAACGTAACATGCCTGTTACCCAAAATATCCCTGAATGAATTGTGGACAGAAATACGTCCTTCAGCTAAAAATTCTTTTTCTTGCTTGCTTTAAATTGACTTCAGTAAAAGATTTCTTCAGTTTAATTTAGGCAGGTGGAAAAGATAGAGGCTTTAAAACACTGCAATTGATAGTCAGGGGGGAGCCCTGACTATCAGGAAAAAGTTGAAAACTTCCACAAATTCGTTGAAAAAAAGATACAAGAAAACTCCATCGGACCAGACGACATAATCAATATGGATGAAGTACCTTTAACATTTGATCTGCCTCTGACCAGGACCGTTAACAAGACAGGTGCATCATCCGTGTTGTTGAAAACAACAGGCCATGAGAGGACGCACTTCACCTGCGTTCTGGCATGCACGGCATCCGGACAAAAACTTCAACCAATGGTGATTTTTAAGCGCATAACTATGCCGAAAGAACAACTCCCGAAAGGCATAGTGGTCAAAGTTAACACCAAAGGGTGGATGATAGAAGGTCTAATGAAGGAATGGTTAACGGAGTGCTATGGGAAGCGCCCGGGAGGATTTTTTCACCGGAAAAAAGCACTGCTTGTTTTGGATAGCATGAGGGCCCACATCACAGATTCTGTGAAAGCAGCGATCAAGAAAACAAACTCCATTCCAGCTGTGATTCCTGGAGGTACAACAAAGTTTTTGCAGCCACTTGACATCAGTGTAAATCGGGCATTTAAAGCTGCACTACGGGTTGAGTGGGAGACTTGGATGACAAGCGGTGAAAAGTCATTCACAAAAACTGGCCGCATGCGAAAAGCATCCTTTTCTGATGTCTGTCAGTGGATCCTAACAGCGTGGAGTGCTGTGAAAGAATCCACCATCACCAATGGGTTCCGAAAGGCTGGACTGCTGCGCGAAGAGAGCGGCGCACCTTCAGAGCCAACTTCACCGGAGGATGACAGTGACACGGAGAGCGAGACTGATGGAGACAGATGTGATGAAGCGCTTCTGAGCCTGTTCAACTCCGACACTGAAGAAGACGACTTCATGGGTTTCAGCGAAGATGATTAAAGTGACATGTGGTTTCAAATACAGGAAAAATGGAGGTAAATAAATAGCGGTTATTTTCTCTTGGTTCTGTTACGTTTTAATCAGCAAAGTTGCTGCCGTGTTAAAAGGCATTGTTCGGAAAGAATCTGTTCAGGTACATACTTGTACATTTGCACTACAAGATTGTTCTGTACATGCAGTAAATATCTATTTTTTCATCATAGATATCTGCGGCTTATAGCTGGGTGCGGCTTGTATATCTTTTTTTTTTAAATTTTTTAAAAATAGAGCGGATGCGGCTTATATACAGGTGTGCTCTATTGTCCAGAAAGTACGGTACTTTATTTTACTGACCAACGCTGTCTGAGCAGGTTTTGGTTACAAACACGTAGAAAGCAGAAGAAGATACTCAGTATCTGCTACCCACATATGATTGGCTTTACTGAAAATCCTCCCTTTAACGCAAGAGAACAACAATGAGTTCTAACTTTGGAAGCCAGTTAACCTAGTTTCAAGGTTTTCCAGTTGACTTTTGGGAGGCTATAAGACTCACTAATGGCAGCAACATATAGTTATATATAGTATAGTTAGTAATATGTCCAAATAAAAGCTCTTCTCATCTAAAGTGGAAAAAGATACTGACAACAATCACAGTATCTGTAATCTTTTCATTGGAGAGCACAAAACAAACATGAACAAAAATAGCGCTCATTGAATCACAACTATTTGATTTGATGCTTTTCACTAACTTGATGGCAAAGATGGTAATTATATTAATGCTTCTCACCTGACAGCACAGTGAATATGGCAGCAAAGGCGTTGAGCTTGAGCCCGTCGATGACGTTGCCGATGTGACACACTTCTATGGACATAAGGATGCCTCCGGTGGCCAGCAGGAGAATGTAGAGGCACTCTGCAACTATGCACAGCCACAGCACACCTGTGAAAACAGTTTGTTATAGCAAAGTAATGGCCAAGAGGAAGAAGACAAAAAATCAAGTTGTGTGGATGGTGGTGTTGAAGTGTGACGTCGTGGGGAGAGAGAAGGGAAATTGGGGCGTGAGGGAGAATATGGGTGAGCAAGGGTGAAGGAAGGGAGCAGAGACGTGAAAAGGCAGAGGAAGCGGGGAAGAGTGAGTGGAGAAAGGTGCACCGGCAACCCCATCCCCCGTATCATTAACCTTCACAGTCAGGGAGAGGATACAGAGCATGATCTACCCAGAGACGCAGAGCATTCTGAGCTGGAGTCTATATACGTGTTAGGACAAAATATCAGCGGATTTAAAAACCTGTCAGTGTACGCTGTAGTGTAATTGCATATATCACCCAAGGGCAGGCAGTTAGTGTGTGGTTAATTAATCATAAGGTGTGTAATAAACGTAACATGCCTGTTACCCAAAATATCCCTGAATGAATTGTGGACAGAAATACGTCCTTCAGCTAAAAATTCTTTTTCTTGCTTGCTTTAAATTGACTTCAGTAAAAGATTTCTTCAGTTTAATTTAGGCAGGTGGAAAAGATAGAGGCTTTAAAACACTGCAATTAAGCCCCTTCCATAGAAATGTTTCTTTGTTTTGCTAAATCCTAGTATTTTAATCATGATGCTGGCAAATGGTTTGCAAAGAGATGGATGCTCTAAACCTGTTGTACAGGGACAACGGTACAGGCTTCTGTTTAAAGAGTCTGGCATCCAAGTTATTGTTTCAGTCGCTGAAGATCTCTTTATACGAGGATCTATTTTGTCTTTGCGGCGAGGCTCATATGGAGTTGCCTGGTTACAGATTACTAATTTACTGCCCACATCTTGTTATGCAGCATTTTACATGTCTGCACACAGTTAATTGTTTGCATAGTTAAAGAAAAGAAAGAAGCACATGTGTGTAGGAGGGATTAAAGGATAAACATGGCATTTTTATTGAATTTTCTTCTTTTTGTATAAAACAACTGAATGAAACAAAGTGTTAGCCTGCCATTGTCTGAGGGAGTTAACCTCAGTCTTTCAAAACAGGTGTCAGTTAATTGTTTTTTCTTATTTTAAGACAGCAATATTTTTCTAAAACAGATGTACGCTGTAGTTTTTAGGCACTACAGTTCTTTGTGTTACTGAAATATACTGAAATAAGGCATTTTTGGGGATCTGGTTTTAGTGGAGGAGTGAGCTATAAACTGCGGTGGGTAGTAACTAATTACATTTACTCAGTTAAATTTACTTGAGTACGTTTTTGGGAAAAAAATACTTTTAGGAGTAGTTTTACTACACTGTACTTTTTACTGTTACTTGAGTAACATTGTTATGAAGTATTGCTACTCTTGAGAAAAAAGTCTGGTTACTCAGTGTGAGTAACTTCACTGAATGAATAATAAACGTTTTAACCAAAAATGCACGAGACACAGACACAAATCTACAGTTTATGTCGAAGTGAGACTTCTTATTTGTTGTTTTAATGTTGTTCTATCTGCTGAGTCTGTTGTGCCATTTGGAGAAATAAAGTAACACCATATACTGTCACTGGAAGTATTTTACCTGTAGTATTATACTATTCTAACATATATTTATATCACCTTCTCTAAATATTAGTTCAATAATGAATTAGAAAAGTGTTTCTTCTGCTTAGATTTATTATTTTGTAATCATGTTATGTTCATGTTTTTTTTGCTTTTCAGTCTTTAAAATTTGCACTAAACTTTATATTTTTGTCTGTCTGATTATCTAACTTGCCATCACCAGTGTGTGAATGGGTGGATGACTGGATGTGTAAAGCGTTTTGGGGTCCTTAGAGACTAGTAAAGCGCTATATAAATACAGGCCATTTACCATTTATCTCATTTTTAAAAATTAAATCAGATGTTATGATCAGTTACTCAGTATTCAAATAGCCTTTTTCACTAAATACTCTTTTACTCTTACTTGAGTAATTTCTTGGATGGCTACTTTTTATTTTTAGTAAAACTATGTTGAGGTAGTGCTACTTTTACTTGAGTACAATTTTTTGGCTACTCTACCCACCTCTGTCTATAAATGACACAAAAAGGAAGATTTCTGACAGCAACTACAACTGAGTGAAACCCTCCCAAAAAACCTTGTTGTCAGTTTTTTCTGGAAATAAAGAAGCAGGTTGGGCTCAGTGGAATAATCAGGCTTTGGATTTACATTTTCCCCTCTCTTCCCCGCTGATGGTCTAGAAAATATTCCCATTTTTTTATGATAAAAAAATAATTTTTTTGTTTTGCTAAGTCTGGTACAATACGTATCTTCTCTGTCATGTCGTACTGCCTCCTGACAAAATAAACTGAACTTTTACTATAAAATTCTGACTGAGAAAAAATGAATAAGAAAAACTGAGTATCAAACATAATATACATAATATATTCACTACGTGCTAGCTCTAATTAAAATTTAGGAGTTGAGATTTTGGGAAACATTTTTGACCCTGTGAATGTGACCCACGGGAGGATCTGCTTAATTAATGGCACTGTTGGTGCCAGGAAATATAGCACAGATATTTTTCTCTTCTGCTTGGTTTACTTAAAAATGACATCAGTTATTAGTTTCCTAATGACTTCATGATCTTAATCATGAAGTTTAATGTGCTATATAGGTTTTGTTCATTTTTCTATGTCAGTCTCATTTGGGATCAAAACATTATTATGATTTAGGGTGTGGCTATTTTCTGATTGACAAGTTGCTGTTTCAAGGGGGGTTAGTGTCTGTGGGCTCTCATCCACACTCACCCCTTGTTTTTCATATTGGGTTGGAAAAACAAAAGCAGGAAGTTAACAGAAAGATTATTTTGTGGCTATAGTAGTTCATCAACCAGTGCGTGACATCATGATGACTGTTTCCAACCTCCACCCAAGACCCAGATGTGGCTTAATCCCCATTTTGAAATAGTACGAGAATATGAGATTGACCATCAGAAAAATGCATGTTTAACGCACTTCCCCACTGACTTTGTCAGACCCAGAGACCAAGATCCTCTTTCATTTGTACTCTGTGTGCTAAACACCGAGAATGCAACGAGAGGCAGATTTTAGCACAACAGCAGCGTTCGGGGCACTAATTAACTGGGAGAAAACCACGTGGATCTGATTGATTTACTGTTTTGGTTTCTTATTGCCTAGCAGCAGCACAAGTGATTAGGTCATCCACAACTCCATGGTGTCACCAATAGCTGTTGATTTTTTTTTTCCAATATAGGATAATTATGTGAGAAAAAAATCTGGGGTGGAACCTGACTCACTTTCAAATGACAGGAAGTCAGTGCTGATGAAGAAGAAGATGAAGAAAAAACTTAATACATCACTTGGAGGCCTAAAGACGCTTAAACAAATGTCTAGAAAAAAATATCTGAAAGAGGGTCAGTGGAGAACCAAATGACTTTGGCCAGCATTTCATCACACTGACAAAATTACTGAAACGTCCACTTCAGATTCATCTGCTTATTTAGAGTCACAAGAAAGCAGCCATACAGATGACAGAGATCTTTGGGTTATTTTAAGCCTTGAGATGACAAAACTGATAAAGGCTCTGATTGACTGAGAATTTTGCCATGTCCCTGAAAAAGTCTTTATTTGCAGTAACATTTTATATGTAAAAAAACCCAAAAACAAACAAAAACCAAAAAAACTTACCTCTTTCGTTTGATGGTGCAACATAAAGGAAATTTCTGCAATTCTCACCTGTAAAAGAACGTAAATTAAACATTTATTTCATGTACCAAGCTGATAGCATGTCAGACTTCATATGTTTTTCCTCCATATTCCACAAAGATAAAGTTACGATGTAAAATTTTAAAGAAAAAGTTCCAGTCTGTGATTATGTAGTAACAAGAACACCCAACCCCCCTCACCCCCTCTTAGGGTGTCACAGTCTTCTGCCTGAAATGCAGCGTATAGCTGTGTGCTGGCCAGAAATTCTACTGTCAGTGCAACAAATGCATTTATGGTGGTCTGCACACGGACACGTAGTGCTTCACACTCAGTGATAGAAGAACCACTGAAGCGGGTGAAATATACCTTTAACCTTGCTTTGTTCATGTTTTTGCCCATAAAAACTATTCCAAGAATAATTCAATTAATCAACATTACATATATTTAGTTTGCTCTTTTCAGGCTCCCAGACATGATTATTCCATTGTCTGCTTGTAAATATTACTAAATTGTGATTAATTAGCGTTTTATTCATGTATTTGTGTTTGCAATTTAAATGTCTTTGCGTGTACTGACATTACATCCTGAACCTGAGTTTATATAAATCTGTCTATGAACTTCTCTATCTGATATCCTTTGAACAATGGGCACAAAAACCTGTTAGTTAAATATAATACTCATTGTCAGATTATGACTTCCTGGTGACATTTCCATGTAATTTTCTCAGTAGTTTCCGTGATTAATCCCCAAATCCAGTCCTTGTTGATGTGGAACTGAACGTAAAAGTCAATGCATTAAAACCCGGACTTTTAATTTTATTTCATCGCAGCTGGAGCAGCACGTCTCCCTCCGTGACGCACCTCCTCAGCGCGCACAGCGGTCCCGCCGTCAGTCCGCCGTTACTTCTGTAGAAAACCAAACTTACCGGTCATGTTGATGTTCTGCTCGCAGGAGAACCAAATGCCGGTGTGAAACTTCCTCAACACGTACTTGTCCTCCCCGGTCTCCCAGATGTACTGCACCAGCCGCGTGTCGTTGATGTTGGTGCTGTTGAACCTGATGCAGAAGGACTGCTTGGTGGTGACCGGTCCTGTGCAGAACGGCTTCACCACTTTCCGTGTCCCTTCGCACCAGTAGCTGGTGGTGAGAGCCGACACAGCCAGGAACAAGGCGAGAAAGTTCAAGGTGAGAGCCAGCGATGCTCTCCGCCGCCGGTCTATCCCCATAACGGCAGAGGGAAGAAGTAAAGACGCCTAACTTAATCCCTCGCCCTGCGAGACACCGGATTCTGGTGACTTCTCCTCAAATCCTCATAATCCCGTTATTCCCATTAATATCCTCGGCTAATTATCACGGTACATCTGGCTTCTTCAGCGCGCTCTCGCTTCTGTTCCTCCACAGCGGCGGACTCTCATTTTGTAGGTTTTCTCCCCCCACTTCCATCCTCCACTCCCACACACACCCGGCGCACTCCCCCCTCTAGCTCTCACGCACGAACTCTTCGGCGTCGGAGCTCGGGGCTCATTTGTTCCTTCTTGGTCCCTTTTAAGAATGATCACCACACGCCACAAAATGTCATAAAACCCCCCCCCCCCAGCATTTTTGTTTCTTTAACGGCTACTTTCCCCTCTTGATCATTTCTGATGTTTCCAATGAACAACACAACAGGATCCGACTGTGTACCATGCACTCAGAAAAAATGGATGTCACAGTCATTTAGCCAGTGTTTTTACACTCATTGTCTGATCAGAGGATGCTTTTATGTTATTACTTTATTTCGATAACTCACTTTTGTGTCGGTTTATAGCCCATTTCTCGAAGCGTTGGGGGAGGTGGTATTTGTCAGAGTTTAGAGTGGAAACTATTTGGCTATTATGGATAAAACAGAAGAATAGGAATGGAAACAAAATGGAGCAAAAAACCCCAAACAAAACAGCACAATCGGCCTTGGACAGTAGCGCATACTGCCCCCCAGGCTGACCCTCCCAGTCAATAAATACTTTATTTTCTTTGTTTCACTCAATTCTCCTTTATTTTTGACACGCAGAAAAATACACATCATATATTCAGCTTCTTTAAGTACTTTATGGTTTTATCTTTAAGATGATTCACATTAACCAATGAGAAAAAACTTCCATATATTGGGATCCCTGTATGTGTTTGAAAATTGACCTCTGCTTTTGGCAGAGGTGGGTATTTAAAAAAACTGCTATAAAACCAACTAAATTGTCACATTTGACACTTTTTATGTCATGACAACCACGTATTGACAACATCCATAATATTGAAATGTCACTATAATGTCATTAATGCACATATGATAATATAAAATAAATTTGTAATTAGACTTTTTGTCAGCTTTTTTGCAGGCATAGTCTCATCCATGCACCTCTAGTTAATTTTGAATTGAATGAGTTTACCAAAAGAAGTACAACACAATGACTTGAAGAGACGGATTTGACATGTTATGTTATTGTGAATTTCATGATATTAGTCAAGTAGATATTGATTGGCATCAATACAGAAACTAGAAACATAATATAAACCCCATATGTTACAGCAGAATAGACTGAGAATCATTTTTTTTACTCTTTCTTGTTACTATGTCAGATTTCTATTCTGTTGAGGTATTCTTGGTATAAAGAATTATTTTCTTACCTGTTAACAAATACAAGATACCGAAGTACATAAAAACTTTTTTCCCCCTTGACTCAAGAATGTTTTTTTTTCTGTGAGATTTAAAGCTATCTTTAAAGCAGATATAAAATAAAAGTGATCAGGCAAAGGGCTTGTTGCAGTTCGGAGAGAAAATTATTTTAAAAATGCAAGGAGAATCACCATGTGACCCATAGGGAATACACGAAGGACAGATGGAGGAAAAAGGTTAGCAAAAGAGTGTAAAAGGTTTGGTGATGCAGCAGGAAAGAACACTGGGTAAAAGTGTCTGTTCTGAAATGGCCAGTGAATTCATTCAGAGAAAATGTAAAGATGGCCTGGCAGGAAAAAATAAAATATATCAAAATGTGACAAGAAAACAACAAAATAGAAATGAGCAGCAAATACAGGAAACACGAGCAAATCCTGATGCAGGGACTACAGAGTCAGACTGATAGGGTAGGGACATATGTTGACCCTAAACACAGAGTTTTCAGTGTCACAGTAGTGGCGCTCTGCTAATCTGGCTAGATCACCATGGCAACATTTGGTTTAAAATCGCTACATTTTCTCAGATTCCTTTATCTCTGAGCAATACTAGCTCACATATCCTGTATAAAAACCTATTTAGCCATAAGTTTGCAATGCTAATGAATAAGGAAAATGCTTGAATCGGGATTGATTTGTTGCCAAACCCATTTTATACTAAAAGCATTGCAGGTGAGAATGTAGCTAATAAGACACAGAGTAGAAAATGCATTAGACACAGAATAGTCAACCAATAAAATTCACCTCACTTTTTTGTGATATATAACCTGTGTAAGGTGTAGAAGAGAAGATTGTGATTTACTATTCCTAAATCATCCGATCTCCACACAGCTGACCCCTGACTATTCAGTATTCGCAGATCATTGTCTCTGATTAATTGGAGGAAAGAAAAGAAAAATCAAAATTTTCCATATTCATGGAAAAATCACCTATTCACTGACTTTTTTGTAAAGCATATCTCAAAATTTGCTAATGATGTCATTTTTTTGTGAGTAAATACATTTTTTATGATAACTAATTTTCAAATATTAACATGAATGTAAACACAGCAAAATATCAATAACATGTTTTTTTTTTCTTAAAAACTTCCACTAAACAATGCAGAAATTCCCCAACACAAAGCTGTTTTTGGATGACGGTTTAATGTATATTTGGTATTTGACCAGTTAAAATAGATAGTTATAAGTGTTTTTGGATCGTGTCTCAAGCATTTGTGAATTTCAACTATTTGCACGTGGTTGTGGTCCCTAACCTGGGGGTCGATTGTACAGGAAACAAACAGTAGAGATTCTAGAGTCTTTTGGGGCCCTAGGCACCCGGGCCCCCACAACCAGCATTCATCACCATTTACATTATTCAAGTGTCTCTCCCTCATAGTTAAGACTAGATTAGCAGTATTTGCATTATATTTAATGCTATTTTTTTTCACCAAAGGTCCAAGTGACTTCTTCAGTCTCAGCTGACTGCAGCTTTCCCCAATCTCATAAACAGTACATTTGCATATTGACTGAAACTAGCCCACTGAAGGAACAATGGGCTGGGAGGTCAGCTTCCAGGTCAGCTTCCTGCAGTCAGCCGAAACTTGGATGAGTGACAAAACGTTTCTCCCACTGAAAACGTTACGTCCCGATGAACAGAATCAATTTTTGGAGATTTACTTACCTGGATGACTGAGCATGCAACAAGATATTTTTTTGACTCCCAAAGAGGAAACTCATTCATTTTCAGTAAGTAGCTTGTGTTCTTGTAATTAGGTTTGTTCAACAGAATCAGAATCAAGGAACGATACAAAGATATGCCCCGGATTGTGGATAGAATCCAATAGAATGATGCTCCCGATGGTAACACGCTTTCCAGCCGTGTATTCCAGCCCTAACCCTTACATTAAGCCTAACCCGAACCATAACCTTATCCCTAACCTTAACCACAACCTTAATCATATTAGATAGTGTTTTCCAAAGTGATTCATGATGAGAAAGTAAAATAAATGTACATGTGTAGATTCATTCCAAACAGTTCTCATGTTTCTGAACACGTAACATACAGAGGATTTGTCACATAGCATCGGTATGGTACGTTTTAGGATGAAAATGTGTTGACTCCACTTGCAAAAGGAATGAGTGGAGTCAGGTGAAGAACCCTTAGGGGGTCGGACCTGTCCTACTGTCTCTGCAAACTTATATAGCTAATTATGGTGGGAATAATTAGTATAGTATAGTGTGCTGACTCTTCTCAGAAAAGCAAGAAGACACAGTCATATAAACACAATATTTGCACAGAGATAAGACCCTGCCCCATATATTAAGTGACTTTGGATAGTCTTGGTATTTTCACACCTACCTACAGCAGCCATTTAACCACTCTCATCTTGGTACAGAAGCTGCTCTGCCAGCAGCCGTAAATCACTACAGAGGGTGGTGAAAGCAGCAGAGCACATCACTGGCATGAGGCTTCCTGCCATTCAGGACATTTATCTTCAGCGATGCCTCCGTAAAGCACACAGCATCATCAAGGACCAGAACCACCCAGCACATCAGCTCTTCTCCTTGTTACCATCTGGCAGACATTACAGGAGTCTGTCTGCTCGGACTACAAGACTTAAACACAGTTTCTACCATCAAGCCATGCGACACCTCAACCACAACACTTAAACACACACAGCGCAGCCCTCAGAAGCTGCCCTGCAGCTTCACAAGTACTCTGTACAATCTGCACTGGTCACTCAACTTTATTGATATTTATATATAAAAAAAGTGCAATACTGTAACAACTGCCACAAAACCCCCCCCCAACTTTTGTACTGTTCGATACTGTTGCTCATTCTTTATTTTCTTTATTTAATCACTAGTGTGTACATAGATTTATATATACATATATATATTTAGTCAGTTAACTGGAAATCTCTCTTTTTTTCTTTTACTACATCTTATTAATATTCTGCTCTTTACTATTTTTCTATTTATTTTTTATTATTATTTTTTCTTCTGCTGTACCATTTTGCTGAGTGACTGTCTTCTGCTTGTCAAATACATTTCATTGGGATGTTGACCCTGTGCTAACTTGCATATGACAAATAAAACTGAAAACTGAAACTCATCAACTCGCTGTGTGTCTCTGTCACTGATTGAAAGCTGTCTTGCCCATCCTGACCTGACACAAGCAGAGCAATTCCCCTAGTAGCAATTACATGGAGGTGCTATCTGCCAGTTTGTGGGGTGATAAAAATTTGCTGTCAGCAGTTAGTTTTTTCTTCCTTTCATGGAGGGACCTGCTGTAAAACGTTCAGATGTTATGGCCCCAGAAAAATAAACCACATATTCAAGCAGGAATTTTAAAGATTTTGAAGCTTTCTCCACCGTCTGGGGTTATAGCTTCACATTTTTGTGAAGGGAAAAAAACCCAGGTATATTGAAATAATGAAGTTACAGCTATCGTTCTCACTTTGGGGATGTATGTATACATCCTGTAGGTAATTCTGTGATTCCTTGACTATTTAAAAACTCAGATGAAAGACTCCTACAAACAGCTGGAAACAAAAAACACAACTAGTCCACCACTAGTCCGCTCTTCAGAGGAGAAAGCCAAACACTGAAAGATTTATGTTCTAAACAACACAACACGCAAAACAACACAACACATCTCCTTCTGTAATGCAACAGATTTTAGGAAACAGAAGAAACGGAACACGTTGTAATGAAAAGAGGCTATACCATGTATCTAAAAACATGAATGAACCTGTTTTTTCCCCTTCACAAAAATGTGAAGCTATAACCCCAGACGGTGGAGAAAGCTTCAAAATCTTAATTCCTGCTTGAATATGTGGTTTATTTTTCTGGGGCCATAACATCTGAACGTTTTACAGCAGGTCCCTCCATGAAAGGAAGAAAAAACTAACTGGTGACAGCAAATTTTTATCACCCCGCAAACTGGCAGATAGCACCTCCATGTAATTGCTATTAGGGGAATTGCTCTGCTTGTGTCAGGTCAGGATGGGCAAGACAGCTTTCAATCAGTGACAGAGACACACAGCGAGTTGATGAGAGTGGTTAAATGGCTGCTGTAGGTAGGTGTGAAAATACCAAGACTATCCAAAGTCACTTAATATATGGGGCAGGGTCTTATCTCTGTGCAAATATTATGTTTATATGACTGTGTCTTCTTGCTTTTCTGAGAAGAGTCAGCACACCGGGATGTCCATCTGTAATTTCCTCTGCCTATGTTATAGATACGAAAAGAGTGAGCAAAATAGTTTGTGTGTGTGTGTGTGAGTCTTGGGAGGCTGTCAAAGAACTGCACGTGTTTGTCCTGTGAGATTACACGTCACCATCTTTTCTTACATTCCCTCCCCCATTTTCTGACCTATAACATACACACTAAACTGGTGCAAAACTGCTGTAGCCCCAGAAGAGACACAGTGTAGACCTCCAATACTGTAGTTTCAGGCCCCATTATGATTTTTCTTCCAAAGGTTGACCTAGAATCATCACAATTAATATCAGTAATGTATGCACTCACTCTGCTTTCTGTCACACCCAACATAACCTCAATCTGTGTCTCTGTGTGTGTCCTTTACAAGGGGAATTACTGATAATCAACAGTGGGTTGCAGTGTCTACAGTGCATAGATGTGCCACACCCAGTGTTTAATCCTGTAACCCCAGACCTGTTATCTTGATTCAAGACACTCTGTCACCTTCAGGTTGATGTATACTGCTAACATATGACAAGGAAAGAGGAATCACTCCAGCTGGAATTTCTCACTGAGAGGACATAGACTACTGCTTGACTCGTTTCCTCTCTAGAGCCAGAGAAGAAAAGCTCCAAGGTCGAGCAATGCGGCACATTCTCATCATATGGAGTGACCTTGTTGGGGCCAGATAAAAAATGTCAGGTGTTTCATGATCCCGCAGCGCCATACATTGAATCTGTGATGGCGAGCAGCACAGGCAGAGCGATAAATATTGGAAATGTTTCATCTGCCTTGGTTTACATAGTCACCTTGGGTGAGAAGAAGGGTGAGTGAGGTCAAATTTAGAGAAAGGCAATATATAGTGTATATATATATATATACCGATACACTGAAGAATACCAACGAGGATATTTGGGAGATTTGACGCATGACAGATTTGGTCTGGAAGCAGACTGACACAAGGCCTGTTGGCTTATTAATATTACCGCACACTTACAGTTAATCGATCTAACACCACCAAATTGACTACAGCAGAAATCAGCAAAAGAGTGCGTGCTTCCATGCTTGACAGCCTTTTAAAAATAATGTCAATAAGTAATGATTTTAGCAACTAATTTTTCCTGGTCCAGGGCAGAAAGGGCAAAATCTGGAACATTTTTGTATATAGTTTAACCTTCATTAGATACTTATATTCTGACAAATTCTCAAGATGACTAGAAATCAGACCAAGCAGCAGCTTCACAGGTTAAGAAGTGAAGCCAAAAGAACCTACAGTTCATCAAATGGCCACTTGAGGCTCACTCCAAAACGGAGTCAGTCTCAAAGACAGTGTAAAACTGGTTTAAAAAAAGAAAACCAATGTGGAAGCTCCATTAACCTGGATTCTATCTAAAGGTCACCAGAAGGCAATAGTTGTGTTTGCAAAAAGACTTCTGGTCCTATGAAAGTGCGATGAAATGGTTTGGTGACTTGACCACTCAGGGAGGGGCGGCCTTCTGCTGCGACCAGTTTGGGTGAGGGGAAGAAGACAGGGCAAAAGACATGGTGTGGAAGAAAGCCAGAGAATAATAACAAGTAAGGATTCAATGCAGAGTGATGTATAAACACATAGAGAGTGAAAAAAGGTGAGTGAAGAAAAAACACCCAGTGCATCATGGGAATCCCCCAGCAACCTAGACCTATTGGAGCGTAGCTAAGTGAGGATTCAGGGTCACCTCATCCAGCCTAACTATATGCTTTATCAAGAAGGAACATTTTAAACCTAATCTTAAAGGAGGGAGAGATGTAGTGTGTCTCCCGAATGCAATCTGGGAGCTGGTTCCACAGAAGAGGGGATTGAAAGTTGAAGGCTTTGCCTCCCATTTCACCACAAGCAAACCAGCTGTATGACAGCAAAGTGCTCTATTGGGCTGATACAGTACTATGAGGTCTTCAGGATAAGATGGGACCTGTTCTTTCTAGTCAATGTCAGTATTCTTGCTGCAACATTTTGGACCAACTGAAGGCTTTTCAGGGCATTTTTAGGACATCCTGATGATAATGAATTGCACTAATCCAACCTACAAGTAAGTAATACATTCAATTTTTTGAATGTTTTTCAGTTTCACTCTGAGACATGATGTTTCTAATTTTACAGATATTGCACATGGAAGAACACAGTCCTACATATTTGTTTAATATGTGCATCGAAGGTGATATCCTGAAAAACAACTCCAAGATTCCTCCCAGTCTTGGGGCTTCAAAATGGGACTTCAGAAACCAGTGGACTCTATCATGGTAAATTTGTCTGTTGTCATTCAAACTTTGGAGAGTCCTGAGACAAACATTGTTTTTCAAAGCAAATTTCACTGTTTATGACATACAGTAAATACATTTTTTTATAAAGTAACACATATTTAAATTGTATTAAGATGTGGATCCATAGTGTAGTCATTTACATTTTTCCTTAGGAAGCGAAAGGACAGAGACATAAATGTCCTCGGAGTTGTGATAGGAAGTGCATCCAGTGTAAAACTGCGAAATCAAAGTTGTGATGACCCTTTGTGACAAACAAGCAGTCAGATGTAGAATGTAAATTGTATTAGAATAGAATAAAATAGAATAGAATAGAAGTATCCTTTATTGTCCCTCACTGAGGAAATTCATGCGTTCAAGCAGCAAAGTGACAGCCAGATGCAGATTCACACAAAGTTAGGAATATAAAATAAAAGAACAAGAAATAAGAGATACAGTGACAGGGCAAATTTACAACATAAGGAAAAAAAAGATACTTACAGTAATTTATGGATATTTACAGGGATGGCTGATTGGAGTGACAGGTGAGTGCCATTTTATCTTGTTCAGCTGCACTACAAGACACTAACACACATCTATGCAAGTCTTTTTTTTTAGCTAGGAAAATATTTAATGCTACCATGAATTACTGCTGCACCTTGGCAACCAAGCTAGCTATTTCACTGCCTGTGGAGACCTAGCCACTGCTAGCGAATGCTCTCCATTTCCCCTTGTCCAAATAAGGTCTTAAGAAAATAGTCCATGAGCCAGTGGGTGATGTCATGGTGGCTTCATTCATCTTTTTATATCCGACCTATGGCCCAGGCCCACGTAATTTAAATAAAGTGGACAACTGTTACGCTAAACATAAAAGCCTTTTGAGACTTTCAGGCAATCCTATAATTTTTGAACATCCTGGAACCATTTTCAAATTTATACAAGACTGTTTAAGCGTTAGCATTCTGTATGCACACAGGGTCTTATTGATTGCTGCATGAGGGCTGAGTATACGCGAGGGGTGTGTGCCTGTATGTGCTTTACATGTGTGGCCTCTATTGGTGGTGAGAGAGTAATTATGTAGAGGGATGAATCGGCTGCCAGCATCTGTCACAGTCTGTCTGTTAGTTACAGCTCAGAATCATTCATCACAGACATGAATCAAGAAAGACAGAGAGAGATTGAGAGACTGTGTTGGGGGGGAGTGAGAAGTAGGAAACATGGAAAGGAAGTGACTCACCTGCCTCCATCGTTAAATTCCTCTACTTGCATGGAAGCATATTTCACTGCCTGCGGAGGCCTGTCGGGGTTTTTTAATCAAAAAATCAAATGCAACAGACATCTTTATATTTATGGTGGAAATCTGTTCTGCACATCATCCCCAGCATGCAGATAAACGAGTAAGTGTAAAACCCAATCTACTAAATGAATGTAAAGGTTGTTTTTTTTACGGCCATATAAACTATGCAGCGTTATAGGAGTCTGTTAGCTAATTGATGAACAATGTGTCCGGAAGTCTGCTATACCCTGACTATAAAGCACTAATACTTGCTCTGTTATATTCATTATGTAAATGTATTATTATAGCAATGGTCAGAACTGGCCCCTGCAGGTCTTTAACATTGTAATTTACCATCAATAATAAGTAGCACTTCTCATATAATCAATTCCACTTTTTCTTTATTGCTTTGTATTGCCACTTAATGCACTCTACCCGCAGACTGCATTTCATGAGCCCTATCAAATGTATTTTAGTAATTTTAGATGTTGATTGGTGGAGACAGCCAAAGTACCCATGCCTGGTTGACAGAAGAGTACACAAGGACTCTAAGACCAGGCTGCCAAACTGAGACAACACGGGAGACACAATTGGTACCAGTGGTAATAGGAGTATCAGGAGATTCCAGGCACAACATCAAAGGTCTTTGCCCTGAAGAGTGCATTCCTAGGAACAGCTAAGATGCTGTACAGAAGTCTCACCTCACAGACCTCCAATTCCCAGAGTGTAAGAGTTTTGTTTTCTCTTCTTGTGGGAAAGGCAGGTCTGCATGAGTCTGCTAGACTGTTGCCCTGCCTCTGGTCCCAGATCAGATAAGAGGCAGAAAATGGATGCCTGCATATATTTGTCATTGAGCTAAGTTTCTCTCCACGTTTTGGCTCTGGTAACGGTAACCCCGTCTCTTCCTCACGGCACGCTCATTTAACAAAGGAATTGGATCAGTACTCAGTGTCAGCAGAATTGAAAAAACAAACAACACAACCCCCAAAAACGGACTGATACAAACAATTTTTCAGGAAAACACTGGGCTGTGCACGTGAATGAAGCCACAAAAGTACAGTCCTCCGACTATGAAACTAACTTGTACAATGTTACAGCAAATGGTTAACACAGACCTCCCCATTCAATCAAGAAAATGTGAATGGTGGGGGGATTTATGGCACTACCTGACCATGCAACATTGAGTTCTGACAAAGCATAAATCCTGCTTAACTATGGCTGCATCCTTAACAAATTTCCCACGTGTGGGACTAATAAAGGTTATCTTATCTTATCTTATCTTATCTTATCTTAAACATCTACATTTATACCAGAGCATTTAATAAGAGGAAGCACTGGAGGCTCAGTTCAGAGCTATAAAGCCCCATCCTTATCATTTGCAACTGATTTATTCTTACGCTTACATCATGTGTCCCTTTCTAGGATTATAAGATTTCATAAATGTGGGAACATTTAAACTAAAAAGAGTATATATCCACACCAAACTCCAAGAATTTATTGGTTTACTAATAACAGACACATAATCTATCAGAGCTATTTAAAATTGATCACTTCTTAATCAGATTTATCTCAGAGAGTATTATTTATCAGAGGGTATTCATTTATCTTGAAATGCTATGTGGGATAGAAAGCACAGATAAAAATAAATATATAAATAAAAACTTGGACTGAAAGCAGCAGTCTGTGCCATTTCTGTACTATATTTAGATCAGGTATTGGACAAATGAATCAGTGAGGGAAAATAGTGCAACACACACTGTATTATAGCTCCCCAAAGAGTCAGCACATGAACTGTACATTACTGGGTTCATTAGGTGTAATCTCAAAAAGAGACAAAAATAATAAAAATGCTAGAAAATTGAAACAGTCCCTGTTCCCATAAAACATCGCCTCGTGTATTTTGTTGGTTGTGTACATTTTTACATTGAACATATTTCTCTAAGCTGAGAAAGGTCACCTTGCTGTGTTTACCACTATGGCCTGAATCTTCCATCAACCCGCTGCCCTCATTTGGTTTGTGGACGTACCACACATCCCCACACAGTCCTGTCCCCCTCCTCCATCCAACTCACTGAAGAGGACGTGGTTCAGCACGTTCAGTCCACCTTCATCACCTCATCACCAATCACTCTGGCTGACCACAGCCCTCGTTATCTCATATATTCCATGATTTTTCTTCCCCCTTGCTGCTGATGATGTCTGCTCAGTGTGGCTGATTACGAATGCTTAAAATGACTCGCAGCTCTAATGTCTCTCATTTGGTGCAACGGACAATCATTTTCAAGGTTGAGAAGGTACATTTCCACTAAAGGCTTGTTTGTGGGTGACTTGGGATGTGACAGTGCGTGTATGCCGGAGCGTATGTGTGTCTGCATGTTTGTTCTCCATAAATGTCAACGTGAGTCTGCACGTTGCAACCGGGTCTTTCACTTTGTCATTGCTGAATGTCAGACTTTCACTTCCTAATAAACTAATCCCAGCTGAGGTTGAAACTCATCCTCCTTAAAATGTGATTTACTGACAATAACGTCTAAAGCGCATCACTGAATCGTTACCTCCACAGCTAATGGAGATGCTTGGTTTGTGAGAGTCATTATTCCTTTTGCCTCAGCTTACACTCCTCGACTTCAACACATATCATTAATCAATCCTAAACATGCTGTATTCACTGTTCCTTCAGGCTGTCAGGGGGAGTGGGGAATGAGTGCAGAAATCAGCTCCCATTTGATGGGTTTATTGGCTTTGGAAAACTTATAATGTTCCTTTGAGGCAAACTAACTCTCAGGGGGCACAATTTGTAACTTTGTCCCAGAAAATATGTCTACGATGGCAAGATAATGAGACTAAATCCCCAGAGTGTAATGACTCAAGTATCTTATTTAATTGAAAACAGTACAAAGACAACTTATCAAATGTCAAAACAGAAAACTTTTATTGTCAAATGCTCATTTTGAATGGGGCAAGAAAAGACTGTTTGAGACTTTGAAGTGAATTATCTTGGAAAAAGTAAAAACTATTAAAAGTGAAAACCTCACTGGAAATCATGGATACTGTATCCACACTGAAGGGGCATGCATCCATAACCCAGAATGTGGAAAAACAGTACACTCCATGAGCCCAGAGCTTGGTGGACCACTTTTAGCTACTTCAAATAAAGTAATCGTCTTTAGCATGATTTCATCAGTCTTTCATACTGTTGTGGAGGAACTTTAACTTTCTATGCAATGTTCCTTCAGTTTATTGGGGTTTGTGAGCAGTCATGGACAGCTTTCTGAAGGTGTCACAGCAGCATTTCACTCACATTGAGGTCTGGAATTTTACTGGACCCCTGAAACCTTCAACCCAGTTGAAAATTTGCTGGTGTAGTATTCAAAGGAGCTTGCAAAGAAAAGCATCTGGACTTCTTTAAGTTGCTTGAAGACGTTTCACCTCTCATCCGAGAAGCTTCTTCAGTTCTAAGGTCAAATGGCGGGGAGTCCCAGATTTAAACCCAGTGGGAGTTTCCCCCCAAAGAGGGACAAAAGGACCCCCTGATGATCCTCTAATCACATGAGCCAAGGTGCGAAAAAGGGTGTGGGTCCCAATCAGCCAGGGTTTCGGGTGAGCTCATTGTGAAACCTGGCCCCACCTTATCATGCGATTTCCTGAGGTCAGATGGCCCAGGATGTAAGTGGGTGTTAAGGCGTTTGGGGAGGGAACTCAAAACTGGATTCGCCATTTGACTTTAGAACTGAAGAAGCTTCTCGGATGAGAGGTGAAACGTCTTCAAGCAACTTAAAGAAGTCCAGACGTTTTCTTTGCAAGCTCCTTTCACTACAATGACCTGGATGACTGAGAACCTTCACAGACATACTGGTGTAGTATTATGGTGATCATTGGGATCATTGTTGGATGACCCAGTTTTAGTCAAGCTTTAGTTTTCAGACTAACTCTAGAATATTTTGCACACAGAGGAATTCATGGTTGTAATGACTGCAAAGTGCTTGGGTTCTTTGGCTGCAAAACAAGCCCAAATCATCAGCCCTCTTCCACCATGCTTAACCGTTGGTTGTGCTGATTTGCCAATTGTGGTTTTCACCATACATTATGCATTATGCCTAAAGACCTTTACTTTGGTCTCTTCTGTCCAAAGGACATTGTTCCAGATGTCTTGCAGTTTGTTTAGATGCAACTTTGCAAACATAAATGATGCTTGTTCAGTCTTTTTCTAAGCGTACTGTCATGAACTTGAACTTTTAACATCGTTACAGAGCCCTGTGGAGTCTGAGATGTGGCTCTTTTGTTATTTTGCGAATTCACCCCAGATTCAGATTATTTGGAATTGGCCTTATAACCTTTCGAGGGATGGGCAGCGTTGCTTCTCTAAGACATCCTTGGCATCAATTTTCTGACCTGCAAACTGCAACATTTCTGTTTTCATAGAGGTGGTCACACTTACTCATGATCAGCTAATCAAGTATATGTTAAATTGATTATCAGCACCTTGCTGTTACTTTCCTATGCAAGTAGTAGTGTTTCCTAACTTTGTTTGTCACAAGCCGCTTTGGAACTTTTGTTAATAAAAAACCAACGCCCATCATTTGCCATGTTTTGTATTTCATCTGGAAATGTTATTAGCTACATTTAAAACTTTGGACCACATTTTTATGTCCCAATACACCAAATCTTGGATTTTAATGAGGGCGTACTTTCCTCTCACCTTGACTATATATACACCATCGACTGGCTTCCAGATGACGTCTTTTTCAGGGCAGGTCTTGCTTAATACAGCAAGTCAATGTCAAAACACATTCAATAAATATTAAGACCTCATGATTCATTGTAGACTCACAGTACTAATCTGGCCTCCTTGACCTTTGCACAAACACAAAAAAGGGGGGAAAAATCAGACAAAATAGACCCCAGACTACACTGTAATCCTCTAATTTTCTTTGATAACCAGCCTTCTCAGTTTGCATGCTAACAGAGTGTAGCTGAAAAAAGATGTGATGCAACATGCCAACTTTTTTTTATGGCATTAAAATGGAAATTAGAATTATTTTTTTTTCCTTTATCAAAAGGCAATTTCTCAGTTTCAAAAGATAGTTTGTAATTCAGGTTACCATCATGAATAGGGCACACTGATTGCATTGTTCTTGCACATATTAAATATAATATCTAAAATGTAGAATTATGGCTCCAAATGCTATGGCTGCACAAATCCCTAAGAACACAGTCAGGAGTTACTAAATCTGAGTCAACTGAATTTATTAGGATTTAAAATATACTCTAAGTTATGTGTTAAACTGTTGCACTGAATTCCATCCACTTACACAGGTGCCAGCCGGCTCTGTGGCCTACTTTTCAACAAGCTGATTTTCTGGAGAAAGAATCTCATCCCCTTCCTTTCACTCTTCTCTTGTTTTTTGGAAGGTTAAAGGGAGTCTCAGGTGGTGGGGCACAAGCACCAATTACACAGCAGATAGAAGTGTAACAGGAAAACAAGGATGGTCATAGGACTGAGAGGAGAAATCAAAGGCGGGCTGCTACAGACGAGTAACGCCATAGCCAGAAGGAAAAGATAGGGATTATGCCTCTGAGACCCCAATCTTATCTGTAATATACATCTGCACCACCAAAGAGTGGACATATGACAGGGGAGAATATAAATGTTTTGGCAGGCGGATCTCTTACAAGATCAGAACAGCTGCTTGATTAAAATAACAGTGAAGTTGTTCTGAGTCAAAATGACAGACAGTGTAATAAATGATTGTGTTACAGATAATTAGAGCTCCACAGCTTTAGTTGTTCACTTGGCATGCACAAATTTTTGGCATGACAGCTAATAGCTGATGGATGATGTAAGTAATGAAAGTCAGCAAGAATATTTTTAGTTGAGGCAGTCCGCTCACCCAAATCACCCTAAAAAACCCCACTTCTCTAAAAAACACTAAGAGGGAATCCCTGAAGTCTGAAAACACCAAACTGTCAGCATGGCTCACAGTCTGATAGCCTGTTCCACTTTTAGATCTCATTCCAGATTGGAAAAAACCCCCAGATTCACTAAGCTCTGACACACGAGTGCATCTTTCTATTTATCCACTGTCTTTGTTATAGTTATTAGGTTTGGTTACTTTTGGAGTAATCTGTGTTAGTTTTTCCTGTTTTCTTCTATGGTTTTTATCACCAACCTTTTCCCAGCATGCCTTGTGTTTCCTTGGTCATGTGTGCTACTCATCTCTTTTCTGTTTAGTCATTTCTTATTTTATTTTCTTAGTTAATTTCTGCGTATTTTAATTGATTTTAATTCCAGTCTTGATTTGATTGGTTTGTTGCCATCGCTTGCCCCGCCTGTATCATTAGCGTCGTGGGAAATTTCAAATAAACTGCAACAACTTGCTGAGCGTCTTCTGAAATGGATTTTATTATAAACACTGCAGTGGAGAGAACACTCTGGTCCGACACCATAATGGTCTCTAACGATGTCCACTGCTCGCTCATGTCTTATACACAAACTGATGAAACACAGAGACAAAGAATATTCCACACGAAGGTCTATACCTTCATCCTTGAACCCTCCCACAAAGACAACTACGACTGTTTTTCACTTAGCCGTTTCCTCCCTCCTCCCAGAGACGAGCAGAAGGGCCCCCACTATCTATCTTTTCTAGACTTGCCTGTTTTGTTCAGTGTCTTTTCCCATTTTTGTAAGTAAATGATGTGTAATGAAGTCCCTTTGCTTCTTCCTAACCAGGTGTCAGTGTCCTATCTGATCAGATCTGACTATCACTTTTATAGCTTGAAATTACAAACATCCCCAAAGGTGGATTAGAGTTTATCACTTGTAGCTAATTAATATGTTGATTGCCTACAGCCTTATCTATTTTGTTATTAAAGGGTCATACAGAACAAAACAGTCAAATTGAATTGAGCCTAAATGATAACAACATTGAAAACCACTGTCAAAAGTTGAAATCTAACTTTTTAATATTTTTGGGAAAACATTTTTAAAAGGTTTTATTTGGATTTTGTGTCTTTACTAGACAAAGAGATGACAGGAAGTAAGGGTAGATCTTCAGTCACTGTAGATTCTGATCGTAAATTTGAACAGTTTTTACAGAGGCTATGATACAAAGGTGTTTTTCAAGCTATAGGACCTTATGTAACCACAGCTATCAGGTGGCCTTCACATAGAAGGATTTTCAGGCACTTCTGCATTTGGTTCCAACACGGAAGTTAGATGCATTTTTATACTGTCTAACACTGAGCTGAGTCTCATAAAACCTCTCATATATGGGCCTGTAAAATACCAAATCGCTATTCCATTTAAATGCATTGTTTTTGTCCAGGTTTAATGCTGAGAAAGTTACCTAATCAGCCAATGAAAGCAAAAATAAAAAGTCAAAAAGCAAAAAAAAAAGTCAGCTAATCAGTAAGTGAAAACAAAGCAAAGGCAAATAAGGACAACTTGTGCAAATCTCTGCAACTCCACTGGCGTCCACCGGCCCCACCATGCAGTCCTTTCTGCAAAAGCAATCTTTCTGTGTTGTACTGAGTAATATTTCTGTATTGATTTTAATACAATGGCTGTCTAGATGCATGGTATTTTGTTTACGTGCAGGCTTGCACAAGAATAAAAATTGCATGTATCTCTTGCATTTTGAGTTTTCAGTGTACTAAACATTAGTCCAGAGAATGTTAAATCCCTTGGAAAACAATAAAGCATCTGTAACATGAGATATCTGCTATTTCTGACCAGATCTCATGCATTATATTATATGAAACTTGAGCTACTGAAATCCTGCATGCAGCTCATAATATCACAGCTACTTTAGGCCACTCCTGCTATGTCTGAATGAAGCCTTGAGCATTATTAATGTAAAACTGGCCAATGTCTGACTCACAGAATGCTGACATTTGAATTAACTGATGAAGCCAGCAGGATGCTTTCATTTCTCTGTTTATTATTTATTACATTATTATTATTTATTATAGTACACTTGCAAGTCTTGAAAATGTAGGTGCTTTGAAAAATGCATTTTGTCCATTTACTTGTGAATTTTCAGAGCAAAAACTTCAAAAGATTCAAGATGTTTGAATTTAACAAGCACAAGCATTACTGATTTCAGAGTCAATAAAAATGTCAGCCCTATTGTAACTACTATCACTTGTTATTATTTAAAATGGGTAAACTGACTCTGTAACTCATTACGAGCTGTTTGTGTTGCTATTGTGAGATATTGTACTAGAAGGAATACCAATGTTTTTCTAAGTATTGCATTGTTCCAGATTCTCCTTTATTTGTTCCCCACTGCTGTTGTCCACAAGCTCCATTTAGTCACTATTATGCAGCACATGAGATATTAGCCAATATGGCAACTGCAGAGGGTCAATAAGCTTTTAGGTATGGTTCACTTAGACCCTGGCACCTGCTTCAGATCTATGACCGAGTAACATGGGGACTCCTGTATCAATCTTACTGCCGGGCAGAACACGGCTAATTCAGTTAAACCCTGCCTGCTGCATATCCCCTTTGGGGAGGACGAAGTTGATGAAAATAATGAATGCCTCTGCGCCACTGGAATTGCAAATAGTGGTATTTCTGTTTGAAAGCGGAGCACTTGGTTTCATTGTGTGATTGTTTTGGGTGGAAATTCAACGAGATTCAATCAGCCCCGCAGGACAGTTGGTGTTAATCAACTAATGTGTTACTGAGTGCTTGATAGTGATAATGCAAACAATCAGAGAGAAAAGTAACAGAAAGTAACAGAAAGAAAAGATTGTTTTGAATGCTTCCATGAAGCTTTTGTGTTATTGTCATAGCATGTGTTGTGTACTTCAATCTGCAGCAACTGAAGCATGGAAGCAGCTGTTAGCGACGGCTCGTTCCTGAATGAGCTGAGCTGAAAGCAGGTGAAAGAAGAAGAATACATCTGTCTTTAAAAGTGAATTACATGTATGCCATACATGTTAAAAAATTGTACCTAAATTAGCTAATGGTACGGAGCCCCGCAGGGGACATGGGAGAAAAAAAAATTAAGACGGACTTTTGCGAGATCTCGCAAAACTATCTCGAGATCTCGCAAAACTTTTGCGAGATCTCGCAAAACAAACTCGGGATCTCGCAAAACATTTGTGAGATCTCGCAAAAGTATAATGGCACTTTATATTTAGAACAAAACTGTTGTTGGTGGTGGTGAGTCGGTCCCCCAGTGTTTTGAGTTTTTTCTTAATGTATATAAAGTGATTATGGCTGCACCTGTAATAAAAAGGTTAATATGGTGGCAGTAGCTTTAATAAACATCTTTAATGCAATATCAATGCTGTAGGATATACGTAATATGGCGTTAATGGCTGTGAGGTCATGTGCCATTCTGTACTTTCCTGTCCCATGTTTCTCCACCGGCAAAATTGGTGTATTCCAAAAGGATCAAGCACTCCTACTTTCAGCAATCCCTTCCTCTGCTTACACATTATTGTTTGTTTGATTTCTTCATGGTTATCTCTATTGGTGTTTAGGTTTTGTTGTCAGGGTTTCTAGTTCCTAGGTTTTCCTCCTGTGCCTCCTTTGATTAGTGTCTAAATATCCCTGTCCGTGTGCTCTGTTTCGTGTCCCTGAGTCTGTGCTGGTAAGTTCAGTCTGTGGGTTTCTGGTTTTACTTTGAAGGTCTGTGTCTCTTGTCTCATCTTGCGTATTAGGTTCAGCTGTGTTCTCGCTCCTGTTTCCTCATTTCCCTCTCTGTATATTAGTGTGTCCGTCTGCATTTCTTGGTGTTTCTCTGCGTCTCTCTTTGTAACGTTCTCCGTGTCACCCATGCATGTCACAGCCTTTCTTCCCATGCCTTTTGTTTCCTCATACTTCCAGGTATCCTGGTGTTTAGCATTTTGTTTTTCGGTTCCTGTTTGTATGAGGTTAGTTTTCCCAGTCTAGGTTTTGGTAGCTCCCCGTTCATTATTTCCTCTTTTTGTCACGTTGGTACTACTGAAAACAAAACGCTCACTCGCATCACAGCCTTTGCCTGCATTTTGGGTTCTTCCGTCACAAACACCACACAACTGCCGTAGCAGCCATGACAGTACTCCTGGAGTTATAATAGATTTATTCAAGGTAGGGTAAATGAAACATTTACGTCACACTAGCTTTAAGACCATTTTCATCATGTGTGTGTCTGAGTTATGAGTCAGATGTGGCTCAGTATTTCTGTTCTTCTCCACAAACTTTTAAAGCTGTTCAATGCCATTCAGTTTGCAGACATGGCTGAAAAATATGTGTATCTAACACACAATTTTTTTTTAAAGAATACAGACAGAAGTACTGCAGTTAGCTTTTTCAACAAAATATCAGTAGATATGTGCATGAAAGATGTTTACTGTGGTTCTCAGAAGAAATTCAACAGACTTCTCTCAATTCTGAGAATTTTCAGCTTGTTAAAAACATTCATTTTGAATTTGATGCAAATCAGGTTGATTGGCCACAGCTCAGTAACATAACTGGGTAAGTAAGGAGTATCCCAGAGACGTTGAGGATTTCAGCAGATATGGAGGTCAGCACTTAATGAACAATTTAAGACATTTAAGATAAAGATTTGAGGGGGGGAAAAAGGATTTTAACACCCATGTTAGAAAATTGCAGGGATCAAAATCTAATCCAAAAATCTTCCGACTAATCTGGTGGAGCACTGAGGTGTTCCCAGGTCAGCTGGGTGATGTGATCTCTGTGTCCTGGGTTTGCCCTCGACCCTGTTCCTAGGACAGGAACACCAGGAGGTGTTATCATAATATATAACGATTAGAAAGATCAATCAGAGGTGGGCAGTAATGTGTTAATCTGATTACTTTTATCGAGTAATGAGTAAAGTAAGGGATTACTATTACAAAAAAAGTAGTTAGATTACTGTTACTTTCCCGTAACACTGCGTTATTGCTGTCCATGGCAGCAACAGATGTGTGCAGATCAACAATGGATGATATGGAGCGCGGGAGAGTACGACCATGCAGCATTTAAAGCTGGGAAGTACTTACATTACTTTGAGTTCTGTAAAAAGTGACAAAAACATTAGCGTGGGCCCCACGCAGCATTTTACATGCTGGGATATGCAGAAAATAGATTTAAATGTTAAACACATTTCTTCCAGTCAAAGACAGTTGCATATAATTTTTGCTTGATCCAATGTGCATAAAATTAAAGGATTAAAATTAATAAAACTAATTTTAAATAGAGGCTTTTCATTTGATTCAATTTTATATGATGGATTATGCAGGAAAAAATAGAAAGGTTGAAAGGTCCATTGCTTTATTATGTTTTCAGGTTGTGTATCATGTTTTTTAAAAGTAACTAAGTAATAGAGTAATAAAGTAACTAATTACTCAAGAAAATAAGTAATCAGTAAAGTACCAGGATTACTTTCGTGGAGAAGTAATCAGTAATTAGTAACTAATTACTATTTTCAAGTAACTTGACCAACAGTGATCATCCATGCCATTCTTTCTTCAGTAAAGATGCCGTAATGTGAAAAACTGCAAATACTGACTGTGAATTTTAGAAAAAGAAAAATATTTAAAAATTCAAAAAATATGTTTGCATTTTTAAGACAGACAGATTTAGTCCATGAAGGAAATGTGTAATGGTGTAATGTAAAGGCAATGATGAGACATGATGTCATTGTAAAAGCTGAACATGACAGCACAGCTTTCCGAGGAAGTGTGTGTATTTAATATTGTTGCCATCAAGCATAAATGTGAGCATCTCTCGCTTTAAAGATGCTCACAGATCTTGGAGGTAACCGCATGAAGGTGAATGAATTCTCCAAAATTAAAACCATGTAAGTAAAAGTCTCAGAGAAAGATCAGGGGATAAAAATCAATCGGGACAACGATTCATTGTTTGAGTTTACCATCTCCTTCCCTGGCATATACTGTAAAACCAATAAAACCTTCACTCCCACACAGATTCTACTTCTGTAGCATTCTGTCTTTTTTTTAATTCCCCACAGGATGGAATTGGAGGATTCTCAAGAGTGCTTTCATGTTTTAGACAGACACAAAACTGCCATTGATGCTAAAGCAGCAGGAGGCATGTGGCAGTCAACACGCTGCCTTTCTCCATAGCAGTAAAAACACATTGTCAGCACATTAAATCACAAAGGCCCCTGAAGTACTGTATAAGGAGATCTGCAATTAGGCATAGAGGCTATTGAGGTGATTGTTTCAGTATGTTTACTGCTAATAAAATGGTTGTGCTTGTGTTGTCAGCTGATGCTATATTTTCCTGTGCCACCAAAGAAAGTTAAAACACGATAGATCACTTATTGTACGCACTGTAAATAAAAAAAGTCTTTGAAATATGCTTTAATCTGCATTTATGATGTGTGAAATGGATTAATTGCTGCAACTAGACCTTTTTTCATTTTCTCTCATCTACCGTGGTAAAAACTGAAGGGAATTTTACTTCACAGTCCCTACAGCATTTAAGAATTATGTTGAAAAAAAAAATCATCCAAAAGCATTTCCTTGCAAATCCTGTTAGTCTGGATAATCCACTGATCATTCTGTGAACTGTTTATTTTTTATTGAAAGCATTATATAAAAACCAAATCTTCCCACAGAGGGAGTGAGTAAATATGCTGCCTTGTTGAACTTGTGGGAACGCCATAGACATGTTGTTTAATTTATCTTATAACCTGAAATAACACTGGGGAGATTTATTTAGCTTTCTGCTAAATCACAGATCTGTGTCTTAAGCTCTTGTTTGAGATATGCTTTTAAAGCTGGATTTGGAGAGAATTCCCAAATTACCTTTACTAGGTTTTACAGACTGTTGGTCTTGACCAGGGGTGCCCAATCCCGGTCCTCGAGAGCTACCGTCCTGCAGCTTTTAGATGCATCCTTGTTCCCACACACCCGAATCAAATGAATGGCTTGTTATCAGGCCTTTGCCAAACACGATGGCATGCTGAAGAGGTAATCAAACCATTTGATTCAGCTGTGTTGGGATGCATCTAAAAGCTGCAGGATAGTAGCTCTCGAGGACTGGGATTGGGCAGCCCTGGTCTTGACCATTCCCCAATGCTGTGTGGGCACTGGATTCTGGGTTAAAACTAGCTGGTCATTTATGGCCTTTGAAAGTATATACTATTCTCTCTAAATGTGCTCGAGAAGTGAAATATGAGTCATTGTTTCAGGCTGTTATCAATCTAACTTCAACTGTTTATCGATACATTTTCTGTTTAGATTAGAAGTTTTAAAAAGTGTCTAAATGGTCCACAGCTTCCAGGGCTGAAATCGGGTTATATTTGGCTCACAGGTGTGTAATCAGACCACTGCACAATAACCGCTTCAACTACAGTGATATTTACACGGGTAAGGATAAAAAAACAAACAAACAACACACTCTTGGCTTCAATTACTGCGCTTTCCTCATAAATGTTTATTTGGATGTTTTAGTAATAGAAATAAAACCCTTGTTTTATAAACTCTGATGACAGCATCCACTTTTGTCTGGTGGATTATTTACTACATTAATTTAAAGGAGGCTGAGTAATCCCTTTCACAACCTTAGACATAAAGGAAGTACACTTTTTTAATGGCATAACATTATTTTGGTCAAGACCTTTAACGGGTTCTTTGAAAAATTATTTTAAAAATCGTTTCAGCAGTAAGTGAGTGAGATATCTGTTGCATCTGGAAGCTGTGGAGTAGTCTACTAGGACTGAATGGCATTTTTAGGGGATTTATTTTGTTATTTTCGTTAAAATCTTATCACACGTTGCGACTTTGGGGTGTTGGACACATCTGCTGATGAAAATCTTTGATTCTGGATCACACTATGAAACCTGACTGACAGACTGGAGCTTTATAGACCAAACATCAGATCAGACTCTCAAATACAAACCCACCCAGAACTAATCTGCAGGGTGATTAGGTCAGAAGGCAAGTATGCACAGATGGACATGTCTAATGCGATCAGCAATTAGACATGTCTTCCACCAGGGACTAAAACCCTTTTAAGATTCTTCTGTATTTCTAGGAAATAAAGCCACAGTATAAATGTGTGAAAGACATGGAAGCACTATGAAAAAGGTTGCTGTAGAATGAGGACAGAGGACATAAATGTTGAGGGAAATGTTTGCAGCACTGAATTTTGTTGACTAATCAGGTAAAATATACTTTAAAAATAACTTTTGTTGCTTTTGTCCATTTGGAACTAAATGGTAGATAACCTACAGTATATGTGACAGATGTTACACAATATCCAAAGGAAGACATCAAAGAGAAATATGACAAAATAAGAGGAAAATGTCACAAAACAGAAATTTATTTGCAAGGATAGTGTCCATAAAATGTTACTAAGAATATGATTGGTTTGTGTGGTTCCACACAAGATAATATTCCTGGAAATTTCCCCAAAGGTTCCTGAAATTCGTCCCTAAAGATTTGTCAGTAATTTCACTCCAGTTATAAGGTTCTGGTAAAATAGTTCACAGAATTTAAGATACGGTCATAAAAGGCAGATTAAGTTGCCTTCCATCATTTTAAACCACCAAACAATTTATAAATAAAATTACTTTGATGCAGTAATCCACTGATTTACTGTTACACAAGTTAATAAAACAGAGTGGAATCCATCACTTTGTATCTGTAATTTGCATAGATAGTCTAGGTAACATCAAGATGGGTATTTATTTAGAGCAATAAAGACGTGTTTTCACCCTCTGAGAAGGGTTGGCAACGTGCATGAAGGTATAAGTTCATCCTGTTCTTCGACTGCTTTGACATGATTGCAGCCATTAAACAGATACTTTGTGAAGGTGGGACTGTCTGTCCCCACCTCCAGACTAACGCTCCATAACTCTCCTGTTTGCATGTGTCAGAATGCCTGTTGTCGTCTCTTCCTAATTTTGTCCAGGTTTCTCGACATTGTCCTGCGTGTTCTCAAACAAGGACAGGCAGGAAGTGTGTCTTAGTGTTTGCTCCATTACATCCCTCACAAAGACACGGTGTCTCAACTGGAAATAAACAAAGTGGCTGCAGATGGCTTTTACGTCAGTAATATGCCGGGTTGAAAGTCACCCTGAATTAAAAAGGTGGGTGAGATATTGTGCTGAAGGGATTGAAGTGAGAGGAGAGTCTGATATTGAAAGGCAGGGTGAGAGGAGAGAACGAGGCAGCAATGTGTGTTAACTGCAGCGAAGAGGTCGATTTTCAGGAAAACAGTTGTTGGCATTGTGGATGTCAAAGAGATGGAGACTCAAGGAGACACTTGAGTGATGAAGATGTGGATCTCAAGATCACTGGATAAGACAGATGGGCAAACAGCTACTTATGTGATCTACTTAGTTAAA
This sequence comes from Maylandia zebra, assembly GCF_041146795.1. NCBI lineage: Eukaryota > Metazoa > Chordata > Actinopteri > Cichliformes > Cichlidae > Maylandia > Maylandia zebra. The sequence continues at coordinate 5,457,853 of NC_135174.1, read as the reverse complement.
ACTGTGTCCACAACCGGCCACAACATTAAAACCATCGAAGGTATGGCTGCCATTAATCAATGTTTCAATCTTAAATTTATTCAGTCTGTCTCTTATACTGGTCTACGCACCTAGGGTGATTAAACTCATCCCAGTGGAGCTGGTTCCATCCCAATGGTTGTGAGACACAGAGCTTTCTACTTTTATGTCCAGTTTGGATTTGCGAGGCAGACACAGTCTCTACTTTTAAGATTAGACTTAAAAAGACTTATAAAGCTGATAATTAGGCTTAGATCAGGTGACCTTGAACTCTCCCTTAGTTACCCTGCAATAGGCCTAGACTGCTGGGGTTTCCCATAATGTGTTTCTTCTTTACTTACCTGTTTTCACTGTCTGTGTTTTATACAGTGCATCATTGTTATAAAGGGAGTTTTTCCTTCACACTGTTGCCAAGTTCTTGGTCATAGGGAGCAATCACCGTACAACGTGCTCTGGAGTGACTGTTGTATTGATTTGATGCTATATAAATAACATTTTGTTGAATCGGCAGCACTTTATGATAACGTCACACTATTAAGCATTAATAAGGATTTAGCAAGTGCTCAATTCATCTTACATATATCATTACTCCTCCTTAGTTTGTCATTTATAAATACAGATATGTTTGTTACTGTTACATCATGTACATATAATATATCTGTATTTATAAATGGCATACTAATGCAGGAGACAGGTGACCAGTGGTATTTACAGACTGTAGTTAAAGGAGCATAGAAGCATGAAGTTTGAGGCAGACTGGTGAATTTCAGGTAAGGCTTTACAGAGACTGGGTCAGGGATTCTCCACGGATGCTGTCTGGAGAAGAGAAAAGGTCCCAGTTTGACAAGAGGAATGTTTAAATGTGTTGCAGGGTTTATTCCTTACTTTGACCTTTCTCTCAGGTTGCAGCTGAAGAAGTGCAGACAGGACAGTTCAGGAGAGACGGTGGAGAGTGGGCAGGGAGGTGAGTGCAGGTGAGTATGATTAAATCAGCTTACTGGGAGCAGTGGAAAATGATTGCAGGTAAGTACAGGTTAGCATAGCAGCAGGTAAAACAAAGCACGAGCAGAGTAATAAACCAGGAGAAAGCTAGGATGGTTTGTTAGAACACAGGTAAAGTTTCAAAAATTGGTAATATTTTTCAAAGCCAAATTATCAGGGCAACAACAATCTGGCACGGGGTAGAAACTAAGTTGGTCCTTAAATCTTGAACAGTGATAAATAGATAAATTGCGTGCCGTGGCGCACATGAACAAGTTTGCCTGAATGCGGGACCTGCTCCTCCTCAGGGCACCTGCTCCAAACTCCTCCTGAGAGAGAGCCAAAGCAAGAGGTGGAGAGAGAGCGTGAGCGAGAGAAAGGGAGAGAAACAGCAGAGCCTGCCAGCTGGGTTACTTTGAATTCCGGCATAAACATCTTAACACCCACCATCTGATCAGCAGCCAATCTAGGGTTAGGAGTAGGATTAAGGCTGGAATTTGTAGTAGATACATGCCAAATAGGTAAACTTGTAAATGTTACCTTTCAAATGAAATCTCATATTCATTTGTGGATTACCATTTTTCTTAAATAGTCCAAAAAAACTGGACAAAAACAGGAAAAAAAGTCTAACTAACCCAGACCAAAATCGAACCCTTGTTGGCTCTTCAGGGATTTAAAGACTGTTAAGAAGTTGACCCTGCCCAACACTAACTGTGTGTTTCGGGGGAAAGCAAACTTCTCGGTAGCTTCTAGTTTTTGATGCCGTATGAATGGCTCTTTACATATTCTGAAAGCAAAGAACACCCTTTCTTTACAGTGTCATTCCCACAGTGGCTTTTCCAGGAATTTTCCCTCTCCAGGGTGAAAGATCTGGCCAGGCTTTGTTTTAAGCGCTAATGCCCGCTCCCACACAGCAACAACTATCCAGAAAAGGTTCAGCGAACACAACAAATAGCTCAGGGCATTGATTGTATCTCCAAACTCCCCATCCACATTCAGGAGAGGACCATGCGAATGCAACTCATAGAATGCCTGCTAATGTTGCTGTATGAAGCCTGATGGTGATCAGCTTTTTCATACTGAAATCTCGAGAAAAACCTCAAGAGGATTTACTCAGATGTCAATAAGTGGAGAAGTTGTATGCAGAAATGATTTTCAGGCTCATGTGCACTCCTATGAGTCAGAAGAGCCCCAATATTTTGTATTATTTTGTATTAAACAACTGTTTTGCAGTGTGATGATTATGTTTTTACTCGTTTTACCCAATTTAAAAATCATAATTCTACTTATACAACACTACAAAAGTGTTAGCATTAAATTAGACCCATCACCCATGCAAAAAGCAGGGGGAAACATCTGGCCAGGCTTTGTTTCAAGTGCAAATTATTTTGTCTTATCTCACATGTTTAGTCTGCTCAAACAACAATGGAGGGGGAGTTTGGTGTCACGAATAAGAAGCCAAGGAACAAGAAAGGGTACACTGCATAATCAAGAAATTCGATTTTCTTTCTTCATTGTCTGGTCCCCCTAAACTGGAACATCCTGAAGTGTGCATTAGAGCCCAAACATGCCATTTATAATGATGCGGTTTTGAGACGCAGACAAATGTATCTTGTCTGAAAATACAACAGATGAAGTGTTGCTCTTGTGTATCTACGAAACATGGTTAACTAGATAACACAGAAAGAAATGTTGTTGTGTTCACTTTGAGAATTTAATAATGCTGAGTGAAATGTTTCTCCCAGTGTGATCATCTTACAAAGTCATCTGGTTTGTGAAGATATTTTCGCTGCTAACAAGAATGAAATCGCCTGGGGAGACTCAGCTGATAGCTGGAAAATGATGAAATGTGAAGACTCTTATCTGACCTGAAAAACCCACATCAGTCCATCTTAATTTTCATAGTACACAACAAAGCTGACACTGTGTCCAGCTTTGCCCTGCGTCTCATCTGTCAGACAGGCTGGGAGTTCATATCAGGTTGGAAATCTTCTGGGTTAATGAAGCGCTGCTTCATATCAGGCATGTCGCAGTGCAGAAATGGCCTGAGATCCATCCCTGCAGGACAGGTCTCTGATAAGACTGTTTGAGTGAAAAGAGAAAAACAGATCAAGTTAGAGGGATTAGGCGTTAGTGTGTCAGTCAAGGACGCGCAGCTCTGAATGACAATAGTTACGTAATGAACCGAGGGTCCGTGTCAGATGACACCGTCTGCACAGATGTGGGAAGGGTGCTGGTATCACTGTGGGTAATGACAGAGGTTGGAGCCTCACCTCGCCCTCCACCTCGGACTGCTGACTGCAGGAAAGAGAGAAAGTTGATTTGTGTAAAAGTCCCAGGAGACGTTAAGGTAGCTGAAAGACTTGGTTTTATTATTTTTGACAGACACACACTCATAGAAAACAATTATATGTATCTACAATTATTTACAAATTTTTTTGCAACTACCATGTCCCCAGTCATCTTAGTTAAAGTTCAGTTGCTAATATAAGTTATTAAAAAATGGCCTTTCGTTACTGTTATTGTTGGATAGACTTATTCATAATATTCAACACTATAAGTACTATTTTTTTTCTCTATATGTTTTTCTTTGCAGGGAAATCATGAGTATGTTAAAGCATAACATATCCACCCTGTTGCCATTATTTACAGTATAAACTGTTACTGTTACTACTATTACTGCATGTTACTGTTACTGTTTTCTACAGTAACAGAGTCGACACACAGTAACGGGCTTGTTGGCCAATTATGTGATATGCACATTTTTGTGTGTATTTTTAATTCATTATAAAATATGAGACTTTTTCTTAGAATCGTCTTTCAGCCTCGGTGGCTGGGGATTGAACTGCAGAGGCCTTCACCCTTGACCGCCACCTGGTGCTACTCGCCTCAGTGTCCCCCTGGATAAGCTGGAGGAGGTGGCAGGGGAGAGGGAAGTCTGGGCGTCCTTGTTTAGCCTGCTGCATCAACGATGGTCGAGGATAGTCGGAAAAAAATGGACGGATGGGTAATTTTTCAGGGCATTCATCTAATATACATGATTTCATATTTTGTATAAACCCCAAACATGTTAGACAGCGAGACTACCCATGTAAATGAAGTCTATTAAAAACAGTGCTGAAATGATTATAATGCACAGTCATGATTTGATATTACTCAGGTTTGAAAAATTTGTAATTTATCCCAACACACTCGTTAAATGTCAAAATGTAGATTTGTCCTTGTAAGCCCCTATTGTCACATCCAGTGCAACATGGGGCTTACCTTTGCACGGGGAGTTTATGAAATGTTTAAACATTTGGACTTTGCCAAAGTAATACATTTCACATTTATTTTTTGAGTTACACTGATGCTTCAGTCCCTTGTGCATTCACAGTGAACTCACAGTGACTTTCCACTTTCATTGACAACATACAGATCCACAGACATAACTATGGAACCTCAAGCCATATTTAAAGACACAATAAGTAATTTTTGAGCTTATTTAATAATAATAAAAAAAAACATTGCACTCACATATATGCATTTATTAGTGTATAAGTACATTCTCCATCAAGTTGATGCATTCTCACAGACTTAGAATCAATTAATTAAAAATACACTGGACTGGGTGCCAGATACAGTGGCCAAGACAAACGCAGATTACAAATGCAAATGCAGATTACAGATAAAACTCTCCCAGCTGTGGACACTTGACAACAAGCAGGCCACACCATAACAAAAGCTGGTTATAAGCTAACATTGACAACAGGCCAGCTAATGTTAGAGTTAAGGATCTTAAAGTTACACCTTTCCTCTGATAACAGTTTGATTACAGTCTCAGATAGTTTGAGAGTTTATTCAAGTATCCGAGTTTAGTTTATCTGTTGGGTAACAGCAGCAAAAACAGTTGCACTTACTCACAGAAACATTCAGGATGTCCTCAACAATCACCCCAAGTTTGCTGTCATTAGACACAGGTGAGCTTCACGGACTCATTGACTTGTTCTGGAAGTTTTACATCCTCCTCCAGTTAAACTAGAGGCCAGAATTATTTATCCTACAACGGCCACCGTTGTAGGATTATCTATTTTTCTCAATAAAACAAGGAAAACTCTTTGCTGTAGATCAAGTTTTCACAATGACAATAATAGTAAAACGAAATAAAAAGCAAAATTTCAAAAGCGAATGACATCAAGTTTTTGATGTCATTCACAATTTTTACTCAGTAATAAATAGTTGTACATAAAGGTGCTGTTTTGTAACTGCTTTAGACTACAACATAAATATAGATGAGGTGAAGTTCATTTTCATGCAACAAAAAGAAAAAGGATCAGCCTGATGAATAATGAAAACATTTAGAGAACCCGATGAACAGATTTTTCCATCAGTCTGGTGGGAGTGGCGAGGGCTGGCTGAGATTATCTGGTCTACACAACAGCAAGAAAGCAATCAGGCTCTGCTGACTATGAGGTGAAAGCTCAGTGAGTCGAGAAAGGCGTTTCGATACAGCGAGTGCACTGATCCTTTAGCTGTTTACCTACAGCTTCGTAATAAATTAAACTGGGAATTGACCTTGCCTAAACAGTGTTTGTCCAATCACAGTATAGCAAACATAACTGGGTAAAGTCAGCCTGCCATGCAGTGGATTTGTCAGAGTCTTGAAGCAGCATATATGTGGCTCTAAAATGCTCTTCATTAAGGTTTTGTAAATACATCTTATTGACTAGAGCGTCTATTATTTTTCCACTGTACGGAAGCCTATCAGGATTTATTGTGGCACCAGCAGCTCTCTCCATTCGTCTCTTTGTTGCGTTTGTGGAAGTTTGCACTTCAGCAACCTCAGCCGCACAGTTCAGACTGATGAATGAACCAAAGTTTAACATTTAAGACTATTAGATTTATTTAACAATCTTATTTACCGTATTTATTTATTTGGTGGAGTTAAAGCCTGGCAGCTATTAGCTAGAACTGCCTGCGTCGGGTCACATGTCAGTCAAAACACTCTCTTTCAACTGCAGTGGAAAGCTGGAAGAGTTATAAACACAGATGCACAAACACCCACACATACACATGCACGAGAACACCCCCTAACCTCCCAACCAGTATTCTCCTCAATCATATCTGTCACCACTAAAAAACCTCTGCATTAGCACTCGTATGGGGCTAAAAGAAGTCAAAGAGAGAGCAAAGAAAAATGTGAATTTTTTCTCCAATGTTTTCTCCAGTAAGCTCCCCGACACTAATCTATCACTGAAATGATGAGTAAGACTGACACGGTGGTATGCTCTTTACATCCAACATGTCACTTTTGATCCATCTAGAGTCAAGGTTTTGGTTCACTTAACATCCCACTCTTTTCAACTGAATGTTTTGAAAATGATTTTAACACTAAGTCTGTAATGTCAAAATCTGACTAGAAATATGTCTGAAATATTCTGAAGGTTTGCCTAATTAGCATGTGGCCAACCCCAAAACCCAAGCTGGTTTGCTGGTGACCTGGTTGATGCTATAAAGTTAAGAACTTGGCTTTCTCTCAAATTCATGCAAAGAACTTGGCAGAGACAAATGGCCAGTCAAACTGCTTTTGACGGACACCTGCAACACAGGGCGGGCAGCAGCTCGGCGGTTGCTGTGGAAGGCATAGCCAATCCCATTTTGTTACAGTACAGGCTTGGCAGGCTGAGTTATATTAGTAAGGCTGGCTGCTTCTTCATCCTGCCCCACAGTGAATTCCCCAGCTGACTGAGCTGACTGGGGCTCCTGCTTGATTGCCTGGGACCTTTCAATTTACCACTCTTCACACCTGGTCCCAAGGGTGGAGGTAGCTGGTGGAGGAGGGAGACTACAAGAAACTCATAATGCTTAAATAAAATAGTGTGATGGTGTAGTTAGTTTAACGGTTTTTAACTGAGTTCATTACAGGTCTTAACATATGAGCAAACACACATTACTGGGAGCCTGTAGCTTGTTTCCAAGGCGCTGAGTGAGCCACATTGCTTCGTTTAACACATCGCTCACACACTGCTTCTTTGTAGATAATTGCCCTGTGTGGCATTTAACACCAGAGCACATTACAGCGTACGTCTTTCGACCGTGGTGTGAAGAGGCTGAGATAAAGAGGCGGAAAGATACGGCGGATCACAGTATGATCAGAAAGATGCTCACACTCCCTGAAACTATACAGTGCACTGTACCCCAGGGTTCAGTGCTGTTCTGACCTAGATATGGCGCTTAAGCTCAGGAGCACTGGGGCACTTACTGAAAAGAAGATTCCATGGGCACAATGCCTTAATTAGACATGCGGTTTACTGCGTGATACTGGCAAAATTGATCAGAATAGAGAATGGGCTTCAGGATGGAAAAAAAGAACCAGATGAGTAGGGAAAAGGGATTAATAAAAACTAAGAGGACGGCACAGCTGTCATGGCAAGAAGTATCTCTGCCATATATATTTTACTGTAGTTCAGCTGGTCTAATCAATATGTTTATGTGCTTTGATGCAGGCTTTTTTATTCCCCCCCAATAACACTGGTACTTCATCACTTCACTGTTTCGTGCATTCCCTCATTCATAATGTTTCTTTTGTATATTTCATCAATCAAAAAGCATCAAAACAAGACAAGTGTTCATGTGGGTTAGAAGTAGGTCAAGAGGGTTGCTTCTGCTATCTAGAGCCATTTGTTATTACTTCCTTAGTAATAGCTTCCTATACGCTGTTATCGTGTGAAGACAATCAATTCAATTCAACAGAGAATTATAGAGAATGATAAAGAAAATGGCTTTCATTTTACTGTACACTGTGCACTGTGGGGAGATGGAAGGAAATCAAGCTATCCAGGTGAAGCAGACAGAGCATGGTCATTTCTTTAATATTTAAATATACTTATGTTCTGTTTTTCTGAAAAGCTCGAATTGAATTCTTTGTGGGATCTGAGTGAGTGTTTTCATTTTAAGAAAACAAAACACATTAGATTCAATTTCAGCTTTTTAATAATCACCATTTCTAATCAGCTGTTTCTGGAAGTCTTTGACAGACTTTGATTTGTTTTCAGTTTTCAAAAATAATTTTGCACCTTCACACAGCTTAAGGCTGGAACACATGCAGTACTAGTTTACCTGTTTGTGTGCAGAAATGAATGGAAACATTTAGACCAAGTGTGTTCCAGTCTGGCTTGGTGGGTATGGAATTGTCACAGCGGGGTACCACAGTGTATTAATGGAATGGACACAAATGCAGAACATGGGAGGAGACTGCACTGAGCTTTAAACCAAGGGCGAGCCTTTATCAGGGCTGATAACAAGAATGCAAAAACAAAGCAAAGTGAACATGAGAGAGTAAACTAGAACCTAGGCTGGAAAAAAAGTAACTGTGATAAATGGTCTTTGATCAGTAGTTGTTGTAGTTGTTGATCAACGGTCATGAGAATGTGCATATAAATGATCAAGGAACTGACCTCACAGCCAACTGTTCATTCAGTGGTGCTAGTTTCAGTCATTGTGCAAATGCACTATTTATAAGGTTGGGGACACCTGCAGACTGAAGAAGTCACTTGGATGAGTGACGAAACGCTTCTCCCACTGAAAACACTACGTCCAGATGAACAGAATCAACCTTTTGGGATAATCCTGAACAGGTACGTGCAGGGAACTATGAAGTGAAAACATGAGCATGAACATGACCTGAACAGTATTATGAAAATCCATTAACCTGACGTGACATGGAGGGAAAATGCACAGAAGACTGAAAGAAAACACGATCAGGGGAAGTGGAAACACAAGCTGACACAAATGACAACATGATACCAAAGTGAAAAGTAATACTAAGCACAATGAACATAGAAACAAGACTTTTAAAATAAAACCGGAAACACTGAAAAACGTAGACATGACATCGCAGGCTTGACAACATGAAACACATGACAGACTTAGGCTACGTTCACACTGCAGGCAAAAGCGCATCGAATCCGCATTTTTGGCCCTATGCGACGCACATCCGATCATGGTAGGACAGTTTGGACGGCACAAATCGGATATTTTCAAATCCGACCCGGGTCACCTTTGTATGTGGTACTGAATCCGATACATATCTGATGTTTTAGAAAGCGACTGCTGTTTGAATGGTCATGTCGCATTAAATCCGTCTTTTACGTCACTGACACAAGACAGACGCCAATTATCAGCGCCGGAGAAGACAAATGAGAAAGCATGGCGGCAGAAACTGGAGACGGAGTCAATGGACAGAAACTGAGGTTTTGGACTTGATTAGCATATGGGGAGACAATTCTATTCAAGCTAAACTTGAAGGGTCGTATTGTAACCGGGCTGTGTTCGAGTCTATTGCCAAAGAAATGGTTGAACGAGGGCACAGGCGAACGTGGCTACAGTGTCAGAGGAAAGTGAAGAGCCTCAGAGCCAAGTTTAAAGAAGCTAAAGATATAAACAAACGAAGTGGACATGGTCGATTCACCTGCCCGTTTTATGATGAGCTTGACCGTGTTTTGGGCGACAAACCCAGCTGTCAGCCAGCTGTGACATCTTCTTTTGCGCGTGCGGGCCACTTTGACGGCTGTGAACTGTTCACACTAGAGCGCGTTTACTGTCACATTTTATTTGTAGCGTGAACAACCAGACAAAAAAAAAATCAGATTTGATCAAAAAATCTGAATTGAGCATTAAGACCTGCAGTGTGAACGTAGCCTAAGATGTGGAGTTAACACGGTGGACGGACGAGAAGCACGAACATTGAAGAACATACAGAGAGAAAAAGGAACAGGAAATGAAACATACAGCACAAAGAGAGACTTATAAATTAGAAGTTATAGGAGAAACGAAACTAGAATGAAACTCAACTGAATCCTAACTAATAATACCAACGCATAAAAGCATGACAAGATGACACAAACTTGATAACATAAACCACGCAGACATGAAACATGACAGGTTAGACACACGAACCAACAAAGAAGACTAAACCACTTGGGGTGAAGACACAAAAGGATCTAATAGCAAGGAACTATAACTGAGCAACCTAGGAGCTAACGATGACTAAATGAACCAAAACGTGAACAATGAAAAACTAAATACAATGAAACTCAAAACACCGGGTCACAGGACCCAGGACTGTGACAGGAATAGAACTAGAGACTTGCAAGAGGCCACACCAAAGCGTTCTCAAACTGCAATAATTCCTGAACTTTGCCATTGTGGTTGGTATGATGACAAACCATGGACATGCTATGAAAATGTTTTTTTCACACGACTATATATATATCAATAATTACAAGTTAAGAATTTTAGGTAAGGTTGCAGGGGTAACTTACAAAAATGACCTAAACAAGTTCATCTAACAACAAAACTGTAAGAATGAGATGACTAAGGATCTCTGAGGAGACATCAAGGATATACACCTTTTCCTGTGTGTAAGAATAAGACCTTATATAGTCAGGCTTGTACATAGTCTTATGTACAGAATGAATTATGGGGAGAACAAAGTCATAGGAGATTTCTGGAACAACTTCACCTACTTACTTGCACCTTGAGGCAACTGCTGTTGTGCTTTGGCACCATATAAATAAAACTGAATTAAGCTGAACTGAACTTCCGAGGTGCATGGAGAAGAACAAGGGTCTAAAGAGGTCAAAGCTCCAGCAACACTGGTATTATACAAAGCAACTTTTTTACATGACCTATGGGTTTCTGTCTTTGACTGTCATCAGGGTCATATTTGTTTTAGTTCAAGAACACACAAGAACATGCATTTTGTGGTAATTCTGGAATGTCTACTGCCATTGCTAATCAGTCATATACTGTAGTGTATTGTCGTGCTTCTTTATGTGTGGTGTGCCAAGTCATGAGGTTGTCGCAAGTTAGACCAGTCACTGTGTGAGACTGGTATCATTGTCACATTTTAATTTTCAGAAATTTAAAGAAATTGTGGTTTGTAGTAAAGGTGTGATGAGCGTAGGTTTCTGACAATGTTGTGTCAGTGCAGGGTTTTGACCATAAGTCATAACTGTTATAGATTAGCAACATTTTTGGAGCCTTAACCAAAAGTTTCTACTTTCAAAGCAGTCATTTGATTATGGGTCATGTGTGTTTTTCAAGGTTAAAGATATTTAGGAGTGAAAACTTGGCAGACGTTCAGGGTGCATGTATTGCTCCTCTTGGCAGTGATTCAGAGTAGCTAACTACATTTTGTTTTTCTCCCACACTGTCTCCTACTGTCTCAATGTAGTTCTGATAACTTGAAGTGGCTGGAGAATATTATTTGCCAATCATCTGCATGGCTGATGATGATGTATGGAGAGTCTGATTTGCTTCTAAAAGATCTAAGAAATCTTCTAAGAGAGAACTGTGACAGCAAAATGAGCGGAAAAGTAGTTGCTGGTCGGAACCTTACAAATGGGAGAGACGTCATTATTTATTTGTAAACCAAGTTTTAATCAGGGATTTTAAAAATCACATTAGGTGTAATATAAACAATATTAACTTAAATAAATCCCTTGATTATTGTTTTTAACCCCAACTGGCATCCACTTCGCTCACTTGCCTCAAAACTGACAAATATCAACTTGTGCCCACCTTCTTTGTGTTGTCTGTCACTAACACTGCTGAATTTCAGTTTTCAGTGACATTCCTGTGTTAATAGTCGATGTGTTAATAGACCTCTCTGCACTGAATTATACTTTTTATTAATCTCTGTCTCTCTTCCACTGCATGTCTTTATCCTGTCTTACTTCTCTCACCCCAACCACTCGAGGCAGATGGCCCCGCCCCTCCCTGAGCCTGGTTCTGCCAGCGGTTTCTTCCTGTTAAAAGGGAGTTTTTCCTTCCCACTGTCGCCACAGTGCTTGCTCATAGGGGGTCATATGATTGTTAGGTTTTTCTCTCTTTATATTATTGTAGGGTCTACCATACAATATAAAGTGTCTTGAGGTGACTGACCACTATGGCAGCTACTAGGAGAGTATGGACTTCTGTGTCATGCATGACACATTGAACAGCCAGTTATAAAATACATAACATGCAACTGGTCATAGTGCTTCAAGGAAACTGTGGCTCTTTCTAATTTTTTCCGCTTTGTTTCATCAGTGTGTCAGTATAACAAAACAATCCCCGTATGTTACCTTTACTTCTCCTCCTGTCCGTGTCTTTGTGCTCTGTCCTTCTGGAGGAGGATCAGTGAAAGTGCTGAACAGGTGCGAGCAGGTGTGCTGAAGGGGTTTGATCTCTCCCTCTCTGGCCTCATTCATCTCTCTCTGTCACATCCAGCTGTGGCTCCTTGTCACTACCTCATTGTCATTCTGCAGGGATGGCCGCCCTCCAAACTGATCTGTGGATGAGCCAGACTCTTACACTGATTATACAGATCCTCCAGGAAGATGAACGCACAGCCAGATCCATCTTAGACAGTTTCTTTTTGTTGTAAGTTTAAAAAAAGATGCATAAACACACACTAATTAAATAGCTCCTGTGATGATGAAGCTTTTAATATAGTAATAGTTTTAAAATGTGTAATTTAAAATTTTTATGAAGGCTTGAAATCTTAAAATGCAAGTCATGGTGTAAAAGCCATTCAGGCCATGAAATATGTACGCTGCTTCCTTTTTAAATTTAGCCCGATGATTTAAGGTATCTTTTAGTTTTTCTTTGCGAACACGGAGCTTAGTATAAGCAGACATTTTAATCATCGTTTTGTCTTAGTTGGAATTCATGGACTCTGTGCCCCTTAGCTTTCAACTTCTGAGGGCTGATGGAAAGAAGAGAATAATGTTTGTTTAAGGACACTTTACAAAAAGGATATGCAGCAGAACAGAAAACGTAGTGAGGCTGGCTTTTTAATTCTAACTGTGTTTTTGGTTTTTTAACAATGTTCTTTGGGTCTTAAGAAAATAAAATTTGGGATTTGTAGTTTCAGTTAGTTTTTCTATCTGGGAGTGTTTTCATGGTTAATCTGGTTCTTTCACAAATGCAGGTTTACTCTCCCCAAACATGTTTAGCTGTTAAATGCTCTACTACACTTACCATTACTAGCTACATTGTGCTGGGCAGATATTGTGCATTGGGTTTATCCACCAAAACTTTGAGTATTTAAGAGTATTTATGTTAATATCCTTTGAAGGCTTTCCATCACACGTGTATTAATGCTTAACACATGACAGAACTATTTCAGCAGCTCAGTCATACACACTATAATTAAAGCATGTACATAATTATAAATGTATGCTTGCATTCTGTTGACACAAACACAAATGTACACACATAGTATAAGACAGCAACAGTCCACTCTAGGACAAGATGAATGTAAGGCACCGAAGTGCCCTTCAGATCCTCATATTTCACTGAGCACAGTTCACATGAAAGCTTTCACTAATGCTGCTGGATGTGAAGCACAGCCCCAATCAAGAATATTAAAAACTTGAGAAGGAAATAAGGGATGATGAAATGCATTCATTTTTTTGAAGCTGGTGAATAAAGAGGGCAAAGATAGTCACTTGCAAAAAAGTCCATCTTTAAATCTTTATGCAGTTTAAACTGTGTGAATGTAAATACACATTTTTCTTTCATATTGACTTGCCTTAAACCCATCTGTGTACATGTTCCTATTCATCAGCATGAAATTCTACACATAAACACAAATCTTATTTCAACTCCCATTTTATCAGATGTAGTGTCGATGCTCCCTGCATCATTTACACAGGCTATAAAATCTTGAATTCTTGAAGTTTTCATTTCTGGAATCACAAACAGATGAAAAACTACTCAAGGGAAAAAGAAACTCAGGATCAACCGTGAAGTTCAGATTGTAAAACACTCCCCCCCATAAACAAAACCACATGAGTAGATGTACATATCTTTTAACTGTTCTTGTGTGTCATTGTATAGTAAGATGAAACTAGTCTGACTAGAGTGCAAAGTTGCAGATGTTTCAGTTTCAAAATTGTTCATTTGGGTGGCTGTCGCTCCCCCCAAATATCCTTGGGCAAGATATTAACCCCAAGTTGCTCTCTGATGCATCCATCAGAGTATGAATGAGTGTGAATGGGAGTTAGTAAGCAGTGTTTGTGTGAATGGGTGAATGTGGCATATTGTATAGAGTGCTTTTCTACTCCGTGAGAGTAGAAAAGCACTAAGAATCAGTCCATTCAAAGCCTTCAGGATGCACTCCTTGTGGACAGACAACTGCTGCTTTGCTTCCAAACGTTTCTGAATATTTACTAAGGGGGGACTTGGATACTGTCCATCCATTTGCTTCGGTTTATCCTTTTCAGGGTTGCGGGGGGTGGGGGTCTGGAGCCTATCCCAGCTGTTATAGGGCGAGAGGTGGGGTACACCCCAGACAGGTCGCCAGTCTGTCGCAGGGCTAACACATAGAGACACAGACAACCATTCACACCTATGGGCAATTTAGATAAATCAGTTAACCTACCCCCACTAGCTGCATGTCTTTGGACTGTCGAGTACCTGGGGAGAACCCACGCAAACACGGGGAGAACATGCAATCTCCACACAGAAAGACGGCCTGATGATGGTGTTCTTGAACTGAGGACCATCTTGCTATGCAGCAACAGTGCTAACCACCGTGCCACCGTGCTGCCTGAGCTTAAACCAGACAATTCAATAAAATTTTATTAATACAGCGCCAAATCACAACAACAGTGGCCTCAAGGTGCTTTATGTTGTAAGGTAGACCCTACAATAATACATACAGAGAAAAAACCAACAACCATGTGACCCTCTATGAGCAAGTGCTTTGGTGACAGCGGGAAGGAAAAACTCCCTTTTAACAGGAATGTAAAAATTCATTTAATTAATTTAAATACCTTAAATACAACCAGAGCAACAGGAATAAACTCGATTCTTCCAGAACTTTATGTGTTCTCATAGCAGTTTTCAGTTTTGTTTTGTTTTTTGTAACATTGTATTAATTACAAGAACCCTGATAAAACAACAAAGGAAAAACTGTACACAGGCAGCTGGATAATTATGTGTACACAGATAGAAAGTTATAAAAATATTAAGTAGTTTGGTTAAATTTATTACAGAATAGATTTTGTGTCTTATTTGTGAGTTTGTGAATGGTAAATTGTGCAAATTTATATAGACTGAGAAACCATAACATACATTTTTGTGATGTTGCGTTAAATTGTTAGTACCCACTGTGTTATAATCGTCTTACTATTCCGACTCTTATCCTGTCTGTATTCCCTTTGTCCACCTTATGTGTTTGTGCTCTTGTTTTTCCATGTTCGTTATTTCCTTCCTGAGCCACAAGCTACTTTTGGCTCCTAACGTAGCTCAAGCCAGAGATAATTTCAATAACAAGGTGAGTGCTGGATGTGACTCAAAAGTCAGGTGTAATGTAAACAGTCTTAAATAAATAGTGATATATGTGAAGCACAACTGAAATGTGTGGAGTTTTGTTGTTTTGTTTGACATTTGTACACTGTATGGTTCTTACTACTGTGCCTTTTTACTGATGCCTGACTGGAAAATTAACACAACAAGCCATTTGTCTCAACAAACCAAATCCTATTAAATGTATCTGCATAACAGCAGAACATCAAAGTTTGTGCTGCAGTTGGAAACAAAGTTACTAACAGTGTTTTTAACTTTAGTTTTCTAACTCACCTCAGTGTCCCTGATTTGTACTACTGCAGTAGAAGCAACTACTAGCACCATTAATTATTTAAAGTGACTTCTATGGATTTGTACCAGGTTTGTCAAATTAAAAATGACACCTGTCTACAGGGAAAGTACGGCATTCAGATTGGCCAGTGTACCTTGACTGAATTACATGCTGTCCTTACCTTTTTATTCTTGCCATAAGACAGAACCAGACAGCTGTGTGACGTAATCAGGGAAATGGTGTCGGTGTCCACTCAGCACATTTTCCCCTCGGCAAAACTGAGCTGGGAGATTAACCCTGTATATGTGGTTAGAACCTTGTATTTAATATTAATGAGCCAATGTTCATTTCCCACAAGACATTAAAGATAAGACTTTTACGAGAAGGGGGAAAAGCAGACAGTTCCAGTGAAGACTATTTCTCATGTTATGAATTATTAAGGGCTCATACACTGTGGATTAATTAGGTTGTGAGTACTGGCTAGTTTGCTTTTTAGCGCAGCTCTTTCATTATCCTCAGGGACAGAGGTGGATTAGCGTGAGGCAATTTTTATTTTAGCTCTAATGAATTATGCTTAGCAGTGCAACAAACATCATTAGTTATTGCTGCGCTGATTACATCACTTGGGATAACCTTTTGTATCATTTGTGGGCAAACCTGTAGCAATATTGCATTTTGGTGCTGTATAAAGACACACCGTATATTTTGACAGCGCTCCCGATGCCTGCCAACGCTGCTGTAATAGAAAACCTCTGTTTCATACTCTGTAACTATATCTTCTGTCTGCATAATGGCTTGTGGTGTAACTCTTGTGTCATTATTACAGCAGTTAAATGTAGTGTTATCACAAAGATAAAAAATAAACTGCTACATCCCCCACCTGCTCGCTTCTGTGCTGTTGTGTAACTGAAAGGAAAAGATTAAACCGGTCTGAAAACATTCTCAGGGGAAACACAAAAATCGCCCCCTCAGACCAGAGCAACCAGGTGCTTTTTACTCCTGGGCTTGTGTATAACTCTGCGATTAGCTAAAGGTGAAGCTGAAGGAGGTTAATTTGAGGTTCAGTGGTAATATCTGTTATCAGTAAGAGTCTGGCAAAGCTCCATTCCCCCAGTAACTCCTCAAGTTCAAATCTGCAAATGCAGCTGCCCTGCTACATTTTAATGACCCGCACTTTGGTAGAGAAACATTTATCCTCCTTGGGAAGGAGGACAAATATGCAGCTTTTCTTTGAGGTCAATCAAGATTAGTTTAAAAACTCCCGTGTGCCTCCAGTTTGCTGATGTTTCTATCCAGTGACGTGAGAAATGCTGAAATGTAAAAGTTCCTTTCTCTCATGCTCAAGCAGGCTGAGATCATCAGCACTGCATTATGCTGCAAGGGTGCTGTGAGGGTTGTCAGCAGAACATAAGCACTGTGTTAAACAGGCTGTCAAATTTGACAGGGAGTATTTCTCTTAACGTTTCATTAAATTAATACAGTAGGAGGCATATATTCATACTGTCACATATGAGCTTTCATCTAAACATACCATGTCCACAAACAGTAAAGCAAGAGAAATCTGAGATAATAATAATAATATTTAAAAACCCTATATATTTGCAGGCTACACAACAATTCACAACAAATACACCAACATATTGTCTCAAGGTGCACAAAAGGATGAATGAGCTAACTTTAAACTTGGACTTTTGGAGTTTAGTTTCCATTTACTTTGACATTCTTGAGTAAGATCAAGCTTTAAGGCTAGCTGCACGAGCTCAGAAATGCCTTCTTTTTATTTCCAAGGAGATATGAGGGGGTCGTCTGACTCGCTAAGGTCCATCTGCTCCAGAATCATCAGAGCAGGTGTCAGTCTCCATCAGCTTTGCGCCAGTGGGATCAGTATCCACCTCAGTCATATTCGTTTCCTTTATCACTTCACATGCACAAATTTTAATTCATTTCACTTGGTGCTGTAAAAGTACACCAGTAGACTTCAACTTAGGGGCCACAGTCAGGCTTTTTAAATGTTGGGTGATTATCAGTTTTATAGTTCTAATATTATTAGTTTAAAAGTGTATAGGCTAAAAATGAACACAGTTGTAGCTTCCAAAATAAGTCATTGGATTATTCAAAGGAATAGTTGTAGGAATGGTGACAATATGGTAAATGGACTGTGTGGTGAGGCGTGGTTGGCGGATGCCGCGCGGATGCACCTGCACGGCATCCGCAATCACGCCCGCTCATAATTTCAACCTGTGGTGCCTTATTAACACCACAGTGGTGCCGAAACCCTGGACGCGGGACTGCGGGACTACAACCGAGACAGAGGGAGGAGCTGGCCCAGAGGATGGCCGAGATGGCAGCCACCTAGTGGGAGCAGGCCGCCACCCCCGCCGGTATATCCTGATGGTGGGGAAGCGGTGGAGGAGCCACGTGGGGTACCTCGGCAGCTGGAGATGGTGGACGAGGCGTGTGAGGATCCGTGCCTGCCGGAGGAGGAGGAGGAACAGCCGTGTGGGGAGATGGAGGTCGATCTGGGTCCGAGGTCAGCGCGCAAACTGCTCCGGAACGACAGATGGCGGCCCAGCCGCCCACAGGGGCTCACGACCGTGCCTGCAGGGTCAGAACACCGACTTGCCAGGTGGCCGGCCTCTGGACCAGCATCGCCGCTGCTGGAAGTGTGGCTGACCTCCGGAAGAGGCACGGCCCTGTCGTCGGGTTGAAAGCCGGTTGGGGTGTAGTAGGTTCAGCCGGATGGCTCCCGATGGGGGTGTGTGGTGAGGTGTGGTTAGCGCCCGCCTGTTAAAACATGGGGACTCAGGGGTTGGTGATTGTGTTGTGGTGTGATGTGATGTGCGGCTGGCATCTTTGGAGCTGTAGTCAATGTAAATAAATGGCTCATAATTACAACCTGTTGTCCCGCTGTGCCTTATTCACAACACAACCTGATTCTTATAAAGCGCTTTTCTATTCTCCTGGAGTGCTCAAAGCGCTTAACACAACATGCCACATTCACTCTAATATCCTATGACTAAGGAACCACGGAGACCATGTTTAACTCACAGTTACTTCTTTATTACAGTTTTTGCCCGTTGCTTGAACACATTTGGCAAAACGTCGCTCATTGTGCCAAAACTCTAAACACAAGTAAACACGACACAACACTGGGAAATATACCATACACATCTGTGCCAAAATGAAACTCCACTCCCAAAACCTAAACTCTGCTGTCAAAACCTAACATTCCTCTGTCAAAATGTAACTCTGTTGACAAAATGACACATACTTGCATCATATGCAAACACTTACAGATCAGGGGGAACACACTAGTCTTCTTTACATAAAACACTGCAGTCCTTGATTTCCATTGTGTATTCAGAAGGCACATTTACAGGAGACACATTTCCAAACAACCAAAAACGCAAATAGACCTACTCAATAGTGTACATCGCAGTACCATGAATTCAGATAAAGCAAAAAAAAAAAAAACCACAACACAATAATACTGCAATAGAAAAAACACTATACTGTAAACACAAAAAACCATGACAATTGTGCATAAGTGGGCTCATGGATCCCGCCGTCTGTTGGGGTCTGGCCACAGGACCTCATCAACATCGCAAGCAGTGTCCTCTCCCGCTAGGCACCGGGGAAAATACCCTCTTGCATGTCGAAACCATCCATGGATTGCTGTCACCTGAATGTCGCCGCAGGCCTGTTCCATTGCCTGCAGAAGAGGCATGCGGGCATGTGGTTGGCGGTCATATACACGTCATCTCCAAGCCTAAAAAAATCCTCAATAGGGTTTAAAAATGGTGAGTAAGGGGGCAAGCATACCACTTCAAATTGATTGTGGTTGGAGAACCAGGCCTGGACCAGAGCAGCCCGATGGAAACTGACATTATCCCATATCACCACAAACCTGGGCTGATCTGCTCTGTTCTGTACAACTATATCATGGAGAGCATCTAGAAATGTGAGTATGTGTTGGCTATTGTATGGACCTAGTATTGCATGATGGTGCAGAAGCCCTCGAAGGCATATGGCGGCACATAATGTGATGTTTCCCCCGCGCTGCCCTGGGACGTGCACAATTGCCCTTTGGCCAATTACATTACGACCCCGTCGTCTTGTTTTGCTCAGGTCGAATCCAGCTTCATCAATGAAAATGTATTCATGAGGCTGTGCAGCTCCATCCATGGCCGAGATTCTCTGAAAAAAAGGGGAACATGTCACTGTACTACAGTGCTACACATACAGCACCCTCACCCCATCACACAGGTACCTGTGTAGCTCTCAGAATAGATCCATGTGGTACTGATATGGTACATATTCAGCTGCTACTGGACTTCACCAATACTCTATTGTAAATGTAAGGGACAGTTACACGTACCCGTACATATTCAGCTCGAAGTCCTTTGACCCTGTCACTGTTCCTCTCGAATGGGACTCTGTAGAGCTGCTTCATGGTGATGATGAGTTTACCCAAGATGCGTCTGATGGTGGTGATGCTCACATGGTTTATGTTGCTGAACACTCGCCTGTCTGCAAGTATTTTCCGTCGTAGCTGGTGGAGACGGATGGCATTGTCTGCCCTCACTAGGTCCACAACGGCAAGTTCCTGCTGTTGTGTGAACAGGCGTTGCCGTCCTCCCCCAGAAGGTCTTCGGGTCATTCTGGAGGAATACAACCACATATTGTCATCGGTTTGCTTATTTTTCATACAGTACTTTACTGTATGTACTGTGTCATCCACTGTACAACACTGTACTTCAATATAAGGAATCAGCCACTTTGGCTGCAAAAGGAGCATTAGCACCCCGTACACTTGATATGGTAATGTGATATACTGTAGAACAGTGCTATGAAACCATCTGAGTAGAGAATCAGAATCAGAATCAGAATACTTTATTGATCCCTGGGGGAGAAGAAGGTATGGAGGTGAAGACATACCTGTTTTCTAGTCGGAATGTTCGTATTACAGATGCCACTGTGAAGCGGCTTAGATGTGGGTGGACTCTCTGCCCAGCTTCCCTCATAGTCAGGCCATGGTTGATGACATGGTCCACCAAAGTTGCTCTTATTTCATCAGAAATATGGGTCCGTTCATGGCCTCTTCGGCCTTCTCCTCCTCTTCCTCCTCCTCCTCTACCTCTTCCTCTTCCTCTTGCTCTCCCTCCATCCATGCTTGCAAAGTTCTTGAAATGGCTACGCTGAGGGCTTTTTGTAGTTGGCTAATTGGTGTTCGGTTTTGCAAGTAAGTGCCTTCAGGTTTGTATTTGAGTGGTTGCAATTATCCGATGTGTTTTGTATTTTGGATACATGTGTTTTCCAAATGGCACCCTGAGATTTCATTTTGTGAGCGAAGTGTCTTATGTATGAAATAGAGTGTAGCATGCAGGACCATGTGTGTTGCATAAAGGGGTAGGTGTGTTGCATAAAGGGGTAGGAGTGTTGCATAATTGGTACTGGGGTGCAAAGCAGCGCTTTTGTTTAAGGTATGGGTACATGTGTTTGAGGTATGGTAACAAAAGCTTCACGTTGTGTTACTTTAGTCTGAGCATGGGTTTATAGTGTTCAAGCAACGGGCAAAAACTGTAAGAGAACCGGGGCATGCGCCACACACCCTGAAAACTCTCCAACAACTGTTGCCCCCTGGTGGACAAATCCCTGCCACAACATAACATTCACCCATTCACAAGCAGCACTTTCTTCTATGATTTTAAGTGCTTACTAACTAGCATTCACACTCTGATGGATGCATCAGAGAGCAACTTGGGGTTAATAGTTTGCCCAAGGATATTTGGCATGCAGACTAGGGGGAGCCAGGGATTGAACCAACAATCCTCCAATAAGTAGATTTTCAATTCCGTTAAATTTTATTTATATAGCCCCAAATCACGAAAACAGTCGCCTCAAGGCACTTTATATTGTAAGGTATATCAAAAATCATATGACCCCCTATGAGCAAGTGCTTTGGTGACAGTGGGAAGGAAAAACTCCCTTTTAACAGGCCTGTGTTACGGCTACTCTTCCCGTCCCATGCAAGGACACCTGGATTGGCTGGAGGACTGTTTACTTAGCCTGATAGGCCGAAGGACACTGTCTCAGCTAAACTATGGACACGCACACACATACACTTACACTGATATGCACACACTGATCCCCCCTCCGTTTCCAAACGCCTTCGAATCTTGTGCCCTACCGGGGAAGATGGCAGTCAACTGGACCAGCGCAGACATGCTGCAGGACCGGATGCGCTGTCTACACCGGCTCTCTCTTACCCTTTACCCGCCCCTGTTGCTTGTCTTGTGTTTCTATGGTGTATTGATAGTCATGTGCTTTTGTGCTGAGGTGTTTTTTCTGTTATCAAACTGTTCTCCCACTAGGAGCTCAGTCTGAGTGGAGTTTTTTTTTCTCCTCCTTTTACCTCATGTAGTGTATTTTCGTTGTTTTTTCCTATCAGCCTACCTTTCTGACATGTCTCCCCAATGTGATGTTTGTGTAAAGTTGGTCAGAAGGTTCCTTTGTAAGTGCGCATGCGCCATTAGCGTGCTGCCTGCTGTAACCCTAATTTTCCTCGGGATTAATAAAG
The DNA here is from genome assembly GCF_041146795.1 of Maylandia zebra. Classification (NCBI taxonomy): domain Eukaryota; kingdom Metazoa; phylum Chordata; class Actinopteri; order Cichliformes; family Cichlidae; genus Maylandia; species Maylandia zebra. Next base: position 5,435,663 of record NC_135174.1, on the reverse strand, counting down.
TATTCTGATTCTGATTCTGATTCTGAAACCTCCTACAGAACCAGGCTCAGGGAGGGGCGGGGCCATCTGCCATGACTTGTTGGGGAGAGAAATGGGAAACAGGATAAAAAACATACAACATAGATGACCTACTCTGCCTCCTGCGCTACAGCCACAAACTGCTAACCTTAACCCAGCATGATAGTCGAAGGAATACAGTTTTGTAATTGTTGTAAAATGCTCGCTGTCCAGATAAATCCAAATTTTGAGTGCTAAACTATGATAACGTTTAAAAAAATATCCATTAATATTTTATGTTGCATGAAAATACTTGCGTCTGTTGGTATTTCAAATTCCACATAGAATTTCACATTTAAAACAGCTCACTTGGTCATATGCAAAGACCATACTGTAAGCTAGTAAAGAAGCTTACAGCCATTTTGAAAACTTTGATTACTGCAAGCAGATCATGTTTGTTCTATGAAAACCCCACAAACGTCCTCCAGCTGAAACAAAACTCGAAAAATTTAAAAAACAAAACAAAACACATGCACATGTCTGCTAATACTGTAGTGGACCCCCTTTGCTTTTAGAACTACCTTAATTATTTGTTGCATAGGTTCAACAAGGTGCTGGAAACATTCAGAGATTCTGGTAACACAGATGCTGCAGATCTGTCCACTACACACCAATGATGTGAATCTATGGTCCCACCACATCCCAAAAGTGCACTATTGTGACTGTGGAGGTTGTTTGAATACACTGAACCCACTGTAATGTTCAAGAAAACAGTTTGAGATGATCTGAGTTTGGGACATTATCCTGTTGGAAGCAGCCATAGAAGACTGCTGCATTGTGGCTATGAAGGGATGGAAATGGACAGCAACAATACACAAGTAGGCTGTAAACAATTCTCAGCTGCCACTAAGGAATCCAGCGTGTACTAAGGCAGCGGTCCCCAACCCCCGGGCCATGGACCGGAGCGGTTTGGTACTGGGCCACGAGAGTTGAGGTTCGGGTGTGAAATTCATGGTTTTCAGGGTTTTTATCGTTAACTTGGTTTCCCTGGGTCTTTTCCCATGTGTTATGAATAAATCTCCTTTTTTCTTGGTACAAGCACTGGTTTTAATTTATTGTATTTATCCGCGACAAGGCCGGTCTGTGAAAATATTGTCAGAAATAAACCAGTCCGTGGCGCAAAAAAGGTTGGGGGCTGCTGCACTAAGGAGTCCTCCACAGCTGTCTTAAAGAATGGTGTCAAGGAGAGAATGGTGAGCTGAATGCTAACCTGTAGGTTGGAGGTGTAGGTGTAGGCAAAGGCAAGGATTAAAGAGTGGAAGCTGAAGAAGGAAGAATGTTGCACAGAGTTGGAGGTGAGACAGGTTCTGGGTTGATAGGGAAGTGTTACCAGATCACTGGGAAAGTACAGCTGCTGAGGGGAACTGTCAGTGTTTGGTATATCCTCCTGACAGAGGAAAGAACACAAACAGGTTAGCTAGGAAAACATGGGATAGTAATGGTGAACTACTATTAGGAGGCTAGGTGTACAGCAAAGAGGGAGGTGGCAAAGACAAAGGAAATTGCTTATAGTGAGTATGATGTGAAGCTGGACACGAAGAAAGACTTGATTTAAATGAGTGGACTTCCTTTTGGCTTTTTTTAAGAATTCTTTGTGGACATCAATTTCAGACTATGAAACACAGTTTATGGTGAGAGGTTAGAAGAGGTTGTAAAGGAACTAATGAAGGGGAAAATATTTCAGGAGAGTATATCAGGAGAAATTACAAGCTACTATTTCCTCCTTTTTAGCTGTTGGCACCCTACATATTGGCTCTTACTAGAAGCCTCTCAAGCATTATATCACTTGCCCACTGTGTCTGCTCATTAACTGATGATGACAGTGCATTATGCTGCTTTCTGTTTTGGGTTCAGTGTGTTGGTATTTTAAAATGGGTCAGGTCTGGCTGTGCTATGATCCGCCTCCAACAGGGTTTCTCTTTCTTGTAATTCCAAGGTCTCTTTCCAACCGAGTCCAAATAAAGAGCCGCTTTATTTTGCTGTAAAATTGTATCACTCTTTGAGAAAATTAATACTCGAGTAAAAAGAAATAAACTCAAAGATATTTAAGCAAAATGGGATGTTTTGCTTCTTTAAACAAACGTAATAATATGGGTTTGAGTGTCATTCCATTTGCTGTAATAACTGAAATTCTCCTGATTGCTAGCCATGGCTGCTCTTCAGAGCACAGATCTGTTAGAATGATAAATATCAAAGGACAGAAAAGAGTGGGAAGGGCTACAGAAGCATTTCTTAAGAATGAGACCTCAATCAGTCAGCAGTCAGTCAGATAAATGGGACAGAGGGATGAAATTTGGCACTCCTGCTTCACTTCAAAGAGAGGTCGCACTGCTAAGATCACTGCAAGAGTGATGTGAGAGCTCAGGCTGGTATTTTGCAGGCACTGCTTGTAAATGTGTTTTTCACGAGACAAAGATAAGGACGATGACAAGAACACCTCCAAACCAATGAGGTTTCACGACCTTACTGATCAAACGCAATATAGCTGTAATAAACCTGCACTAGAAATCACTCACTGCAATGACAAGATGCAGTATACTGGGAACAGAGACAGATTGAACACTGGTTTTCCCTTTCTTGTTCTACATAATCAAATTGAAATTATGGTTTCAAATAACGTGGATCTTTTAGAAATTTATGATTATTATATTTTACTTACAAAAGTCATTGTTGTTCAATAGGAGAAAAAAAACACTACCAAGCATACAGTTGTAAATAAGAATTTAACTAATTGAATGACATCATCAGTTTCAAGAAAAGTTAGGCTGCTGTATAAAATGTGATTAAAAACAAATAATAGAAAACATATGAAATGTTTAAACTGAGAGTGCAAAGTACTTAGTAAACTACAAAGTAAGGAAACAGGAACTGATTAGGTTAACTGGCTACAGATCAGCACTGTGACTGGGTTTAAAAAGAGCATCTTACTGAGGCAGAGCTTCTCAGAAGTAATGAGCAGAGGTTCATCAATCTGCAAAAAAAATTCTACAAATTGTGGAAAAATTTCAAATGTTCAAAGACACCATATGACCCAGCAGTGTCTCATTCTTCATTTAAATGATCTATATCTATCTATATTTCACTGTTTTTATGTGAAGTCAAGTCAAGTGGCTTGTATTGTCATTTCAACCATGTACTGTGGTACAGCACAGAGTGACACGAGTGCAAAAGTTGCAAAAAAACAAGACAAGACCGTGCAACACGAGACAGAACAGGATGATACAGACACGAGACAGTGCAATGGAAATGTGCAAAATACTGAGTATTGTGCAAAAAGGAACTTGCTGTCTGAAGGTGTGTGTGTGTGTGTGTGTGTGTGTGTGTGTGTGTGTGTGTGTGTGTGTGTGTGTGTGTGTGTGATTCTGCAGATAAGTGCTTGGTAGTAACATGTATGAAGGTATGCGTGTGTGGTCTCATTCTAGTCGCTGAGTGTTCAGGAGTCTGACGGCTTGGGGGAAGAAACTGTTCCGCAGTCTGGCAGTGAGGGCCCGGATGCTTGGACATGAACAAAACTGTTCCTCTTTGCAGAAGGTACCGGGTGCGTGGGGTCCTCCACAATGCTGGTAGCTTTGCAGATGGAGCAGGTGCTATGAGTGTCTGTGATGGAGGGAAGAGAAGCTCCAATGATCTTCTCAGCTGCTCTCACTATCTGTTGTAGGGCATTGCGATCCGATACGGTGCAGTTACCAAACCAGACAGTGATGCAGCTGCTCAGGACGCTCTCGATAGTCCCTCTGTAGAACGTGGTGGTGCTTTGGCAGCCAGGATCAGGGGCATCACCAAGGGGTGGTGCACTGGCCACCCCCCATTGGTCCCCTCTGATAATTTTAATAAATGTGAGCACAAGAGAGAGGGAGATACCCTACAATGAGTTAAAACGTTAGCTCCTGGCTAGGCTCCAACACCCAACCGTGAGAAGGATAAGCAGAAGTGTATGGATGGATGCGATTTGGGTAGTTACTGCAGGTAACAACTTCAACGCTTTCCCCAATTGTGTCTGAGTGAAGATTCTTCTGTCATCTTCACTGCAGAGATTCACATTTCATGTCCATTATAGCAGAAATAGGATTACTCCGCGTAGCGAGTGTGAATTGGACCACAGTAACATCACCTGTCACACCACTGTACTATCAAACACCCCTCCTCTGTGGGCCTCTTTATCCCACTCCCTTCTAGGGATTCTCAGAAACTCCAGAGTAATACCCTGCTGTCTGAGAAACATCTACAGCAGCAGCATCTGTCCTTAACTTTGTTCTTTTAAATCTAGCAGTGGTGATCTGATATTGATTCAAACATAAAGTGGTTTTCTTATTTAGTGCACTCCTGATAGTGGGTTTCAGTGATAGCAAAATCAGCTCTCTGTGCCACAGCTTGAACAGACTGAAGATTGTGTGTTTATGTGACCCATACCCACATTAGCATACCTACATGACCTTTGACCTTGGGACTTTGCGGAGCCGTAAAACAGACTAGCTGCAGTGGGATTTGCTGGGTGTCAAGGAGACAGAGGTTTAGCAACAATTGAAGATGACAGCTCATTCATCATGGCTGAAGTATCCGTTCCACTGAATAGAGCACATTTTCCATCCTAGGCAGCTCTGGCTCGCTTAATTAAAAATATGAGCATAGTAAACAACTTCACTGACTTCTTGTTTTCGTAGTGCTACCTCAATAAAAAAACAACAACACACTTTTGATGTTTGGCATCTTTTTTTTGAATGAAGAATTGAACTGAGTTGTTAATTTTGAGGATATGCTTTAGATATTCTCTTTGTTCTTCTGTCTTGTTTTCAGGGCTGCATGGAAAATAAATGTGTTTGTGTGTGAATGAGATAGTGCCTTATTGTTCACCACAGACAGATGAAAGCTGGGTCTGATGTCAGGAAAGTGTGCACAAACACACACACAGACTCACACCTGGGGATTGTTTCACAAAGACAAAGTATCTGTGACTTCCGTCAAATATTCTAGCAAAGATGCTTAAGTTGGACAAAGATTTTTTGTGATGTCTTTGAAAGTAATATTTTGCTAAGAAATTTGTAAAGCTTGGTTTACAGGTAGTTATTGTCAATTTCTGTGTTTTAAAATAAATTCACATGGCGGCATTGTGCTACCACCGGTGGCGAGGGGCAGCAGTTCATGGAGCCCTTTCTACTCTGCTGTCTCTCCCCGGGTCCCTGCAGCTACTGGCACTGTAACCAGCTTGCAGGGGCCAGCACAAACGTCGGGGCAGGAGTGTTGGTGGTGCCTGCGGTCGCTACACTTCTGCCGGGAGTGCCAACTCAACCAAGTCAACCAAGTCTTCCGTGTCATTAGAGGCCCAACACCCAGGAAAGACGTACAGCATTCTGATAGGGTGCCAAGGGGGTACACATCAGGCTGTGGTGGCCAAAGACTGCATGCAAAGCCGGGTTCGGCCAGGGGGGTTGTTGGAGGCAGAGTGGGTGGAGGTTAGGGGTGTGCTTGCTGCAAATTAAATACAAAGTCAAAGCACAGAGTTAAGGCTGCGGTGAATGAATGAATGCGGATGACTTCACAACCTTTAGTGACTCTGAGGAGGAGGAGACAGGAGGGCCTTCTCGTGAGGCCTCACCAGCTCCATTATTTCACTCTGTGGGAGATTTCCCACTAGAGCAGTCTCGTGATGACACCCTACGCTGAGTCTTTGAGCAGGTAATAAAAATTCATGATCACACGGTGCACCCTGATACAGTATTGATTAAAGATAGGCTGTTTTGATTGAGTTGTGACACTTGCACGGAAGAGGAATACACCCAGTTGTTGGTACCTAATAGCCGCCAGGAAATGATTTTCCCAGCAGCTCATTATAATGCATGACAGGGTTTATGGGATGTAGGATATGAAAAAATTCTGGAGTAAATAATGGCCCGACTTTATTGGCCAGACATTTGGGTGGATGTGTGCTGATGGTGTGCATCCTGCCCAGAGTGCGCCTTTGAACCCATTGCCATTAATGGAGGTCCTGTTTGAATTCATAGGCATCGACCTCATTGGACCATTTCACCCAAGTGCATGTGGCTATCCCTTCCTATTAGTTCTTGTGGATTATGCAACATGATATACCTGTGCCGCTGTGCACCATTTCTGCAATGAGTTTGGTGGAGTTTTAAGTCATCCTCCAAATTGGCATCCCAAAAGAGATGCTGACTGACCAGGACACATCGTTCATGTCTTGCACAATAAAAGTACGGATTATTGAGTATTAAATGTGTTTGGATCAGCACCTACCACCCTTAGACTGAGACAAATCCATGATTCGTTTATTCACAAGGATGAACACAATTGCGATCAAATCACTCTCCAAGTTGCATCGATCCTTTGTGGTCACACGGCAAGTGGGGGACATTGACTGTGAGAAAGTATGGTCGGACAGGGGAGGAGCCACACTCAACCTCCTAAAAGAATGGAGAGAGACTGAAACTCTTCTCTGGTTGCCCTGATGAAGGAAAGAGATGAGTCTGGGCCAGAGGTGCCAAACTCCACCATTCCCTCCTCGCTCCAGTACTACTCATTTTTTCATAACGCTGGGTTTAACCAAGGGCTACTGGCAGACTCCATTGTTTGCAGAATCCAAGGAAAAAATGGCCTTTCCCAGTCTGTGGGGGTTGTACACCTTTGTCATACTTCATTTTGGCTTGTTTGGAGCCCTAGCGCCTCATGGACCGGGTGCTGCCCCCGCACGCTGCATATGCTGCATATGCTGCATTGTGGGCGATCGTGGCTCAAGAGTTGGGAGTTCGCCTTGTAATCTGGAAGGTTGCCGGTTCGAGCCCCGGCTTAGACAGTCTCGGTCTTGGACAGTCTTGGGCAAGACACTTCACCCGTTGCCTACTGGTGGTGGTCAGAGGGCCCGGTGGCGCCAGTGTCCGGCAGGTAAGGGGGGTGGACGAGTGATTTTGGTGATTGTCATCATGCTAACCACAGCTTCCAAGTTTCTATTAGCTGTTGGGGCCTGGCGCAGCAATGTGGGACCAGAGCCGAACGTGAGCTGGTCTGGAACAGAGCTGCAGTAAAAACTGGAGCTGAACCACAGCTACAGATCCTAAAACTGTAAATAAAGCGCATCAAGAGGTGTGTGTGTGATTGTGCCAGGCTTTGTGTAACGATGTGTTACAAACACATTCTATTTATAATGGCAGTGTTGAAAAAGGGTAAGCCTCACAAATAAAAGGGGTTTAAAAAACAGAAACATCAAAAGTTAAGCAGCTGCACACATACAGAAGAATCTTAGTTTCCCCTTCCACAGGTAAAGGAACTGTTTCAAGCTTTGGCACTGGCACCAAGTAGAAAAGGGGAAAAAAACAGAAGAAGGTGTGGATGCCTTGATACCCACACTAAAAGATATTGCATGCAGAGAGCAATCGCTCATGTTTCAAAGAATGACAAAGTGCGCAAAAGTAGGTTGAAGTATGCAGTAGATCAAAAACCTGTCAACCAGGAGGCTCCTGGGAAAAGTTGGAAATTAGGTTCAGCAGTTTCCAGGCAGAGATTGAGATGTTTTGGACATATGCAGACAAGGGATAATGGATATATTAGGATATGGGCTAAAGGATACTGAATATGGAAGTGCCAAGGAGGAGGAAAAGATATAGAACACAAAAAGATTCATTGATGTAGTGAAGGAGGACATGCAGAGAGTTGGTGTGACAGAAGAGGATGCTCTTGACAGGGTGAGATGGAGGCAGATGATCCGGAGTGGAGATCCCTAAAGACAGCAGCCAAAAGAAGAGCAAAAAGAATATTTCCTAGCATTAGTTATTGTTAGCACTGATGATTTTTCTGGGTGTATCCTTTCATCCTATGACAGCTTAAATAAGTGCCAACCTGCCAAAGACTCTAGCTGGATGAGTGTTAGAGTCAATGAACAGCTGGATGGAGTTTGTGTACAAGATTATTGTCCTACAAGACCAACTCAGTTTGGAACAGAAATACTAGATTTAGTTTTTTATTTTAAGTACAGGTGCCTCTCATAGTCTAATTAATTAAAATCATTATCATTATTCATTCAAATATTTTGTGATAACTAAAGGAGTACCTGAAATTTTTTTTATTTTCTTGAGTTGGAGAAAAATATTGAAGTTCTCCAACCACTAATTAAGTAGTGTATACTCTGTGGTAAGAATACGGTTGCTAGAATGGGAAGACAGCAATTATTCTCCTCAAGGACCACAGTATTATGCAAGAGCTTTTAATGGTGTGTGAATCTACACAACTTTCAGTGACTATATAAAGTAAATAGCTTTTAGTACAAATCACTTGGGAGTTTTTTATTGGTAAGGCAAATGGTCCAACAATTAACACCTAACTCGAGCCAGTTACTGTATTGCAACCTTTCTAACATAAACAAAACTAGTCTGAAAGCAACACTGATACCAGAAACTAAAGGACTTTTGGATCAATTTCTCCCCAATTCATGCCTCCCAACATTTAACATAAAAATTATGCTTCAGGAGATCGCTACATGAGGTGTCTATGCTGTGAGAGGTTTTCAAACCACATGTTTACCTATCAAACTAACTCACTTGTGGTTTTATAATAATGTCAACAAATAGTTGATATTTAGTTGAAATAAAATGATTATTTGGCAGATTGGCTACCACCGTTGGCAAACCATGGGTAAACCACCATTTTTGGAGCCTGGATTTACATTATGGATGAATAACGGTAATTTATGAGTTGCTTCTTTCAAACTTGGTTAGAAAGCTGCATTCATAAACTATATGACTACTGTATTGCCACTGCACCAACACACATATTAACTACTTATACATAGGCATTAAAACTGAAGCACAACCTTTCTGACACAGTCTGTGCAAGCCACAACATTAATGAAAGTGTTTATTTAAAATGCTCCAGAAGGCCCTAACAGCACACACACACAGTGAAACGGTCCAGTTTCATGACTTGAAGTAGTGGACGAGGCCTATCAGACACCAGCTCTCTTCAGCTACAAGTATATGAATATACATCTATGTATAGAGGCCCAAATACTTTTTGCACCAGTCTATAAATATACTTTGAAATTTTACTGCTGTTTTTGCCACTTCAGTGGCACTTCATTTCTCAGCTCAGAAAAAATATTCTGGCCCAAACTTCCTTTTCTGAAACATGAATACTAACTAATACTTGGTCTAAGAGTGAATCACAAAAGGAACACAGGAAGCTGGTGGTGGTCAGAGGGCCCGGTGGCGCCAGTGTCCGGCAGCCTCGCCTCTGTCAGTGCGCCCCAGGGTGGCTGTGGCTACAATGTAGCTGCCATCACCAGTGTGTGAATGTGTGTGTGAATGGGTGGATGACTGGATGTGTAAAGCGCTTTGGGGTCCTTAGGGACGAGTAAAGCGCTATATAAATACAGGCCATTTACCATTTACCATTTGTGCTACCTCGATGCTCTCTCTTTGTCTTTCTAAGGTTTCTTCCTGTTAAAAATAAGTTTTTCCTCCCCACTGTTACCAACCTCTTGTCCAGAGGAAATTTTCTGATTGTGGGTGTTCTCTTTTTAACACTTTATTTTGAAATAATCTGTCTATCTATTATATCAGCGGTCCCCAACCTTTTTTGCGTTTATGCCCGACAATATTTTCATGGACCGGCCTTTAAGGTGTCGCAAATAAATACAACAAAATAAAAGTAGTACCGGTACTGAAAAAAAGATTTATTCATAACACACGTGAAAAAACCAAGGAAAACCGAGTTAACGATAAAAACGATAACAAAATAACGCTGAAAACCGATAAAAACCCTGAAAACCATACATTTCACACCTGAGCCTCAACTCTCGCGGCCCGGTACCAAACGACTCTCCGAGGCCCGGGGATTGGGGACTGCTGTATTATATTATATTATATTATATTATATTATATTATATTATATTATATTATGCTGTGATATACTGTTCCCAGTTGATTAGTGTTACCAGTCCATTTGTTGCGATGGGCTCTGCTGATGGCCTGAGCTGGAAAGCCTTGTGGTTTCACGGTCCCTCTGTCCTCCCTGTGCTTGCTCACCATTTTTCTATCTCTCTCCCTTTGCCTTATTGCTCTCTCTCCTTTCTTTTGTCTTTTTTGTGTCTGTGTGTGTTAACCTCACCCAGTGCCAGTGTATGACTTTGATTAGTTGTACACTGGCACTGATTCCTTTCATTGAGTCCTTTTTCACAGAACATATTTGGACCTGTAGAAAATGCAGTAGTAGTAATGGCAGAAATCAATTAAGCTGAATTAAGCATTAGTTGTTTTCAGTCAGATAATAACTACTCAGAATTAAAAAATCAAATATCTACTACAAACAGACTCATGGAAACCAGAATTGGAGAAGAACAAAGCTAAGCTGAGGCTGTGTTTCTCAATGTCAAATCTTCAACAAAACCATGTGATTTCCAAAAACTAGGCTGTATTTTTGCCAGAAGGCCAGTTACACAGTGTATAATAATGAGCTGGAATAGAATCAGTTCTCCACTTTCAATAAACTTCAATGTTCCCGAACTGCATTACTGCCTGACTGCTAATTTGTCATCTCAATTGAAGAATATGTAGACCAGAGCAGGTGGCTATCACTTTGCAGCCCTCTGGTGAAGGTAGTGCTCACCCAACTGTATTAATGACACATACCTGCCTGAAATTACTTATATTATAATCATTCATACTGAATGCATTCAGCTATAAAAATCCAGATATCTTCACTGAGCTGATCAGTCAAAACACCTTCATTTCATTTGTTATTGCTACTCCTATGAAAGAGAGGTGATGCTGATGCTACATACAAGAAATAACTTAAGCAGGACCTTTCTGATAAAGTGAAGTAGGTTAAAAGAAAACAACAGATCAAAAAGAAACACTATTATACTGCAAACTAAAGAAATGGCTGAGAAATAAAATCAATGGCGTCTATCTGTCTAGAAAGGGTTACAAAGTAATTTATGGCTTTGGGACTCTAGTGAGCAAACTGAGAGTCATTATTACAAACTTGAAACAGCGGTGAATCTCTCCAGGAGTAGCCAACCTACTAACATTAATTCAAGAACATATTAACAACTCATTTAGTAGGTCAACAAAGAACCCAGAACAACACCTAAAGAAATGCAGGTGTTTTTCTCTGCATCAGACACAGTGGCGAAGATGGTTAATAAGAGGAAACTGATCTGTTATAATGACAAATCACTTGTATAATGCTAGCCATGGTTTATCCACATTTCACAAGTGCAAACCACCAGAACAAGCTTCTGGCCTCTAAGCTTGACCAGTTCAATGTAAAACAGACACAAACACACCCATAAAATGGAGACAGCTTTCACTCTTGAAAAGACCCCAAATAACCACTAGTAACCAAAAAACATACAAAGGTTGTCTCACATTTGCCAAGACAAAGGTTGATTTTGATTTTGAAAGGTTGATTCCCATTGCTACCAGTGTAACTCATAAAAAAAAGAACAAATAAAAAGAACATCAAACACACAGTTAAACATGGCGGTGGTAGTGTTGTGGTAGTGTTGCGGTCAAAAAAATTCTGAAGGAGAATGTCCAGTCATTAATCTGTGCCCTGAAACTCAAGCACACCTAGTTATGCAGCACAACAATGATCCAAAAAACCAGCAAGTGCACCTCTGAATGGTTACAGAAAAAAGAACATTTTTGGCATGACCTGTAAATTCTCCAGTTTCAAACATTCTACAAAGAAGAGTGAGTCAAAATTCCTTCACAGGAATGTGACAGACTCATTGCCAGTTACAAAAACACTGAATTGCAATTTTTCCACCATGGTTGACACAACCAGTTATTAGTTTTTAAGGGCAATTACTTTTGCACACAGAGCTATGAAGGTTTACATATTTCTTCCCTTAAAAAATAAAATCATCTTTTAAATACTACATTTTACATTTACTTAGGTTATCATTTTCTAATATTAAATTATATACTAATTAATGCTCTGAAACATGTTGCTCTGACAATTCAACTCAATTTTATTTACATAGTAACAAATCACAACAACAGTTGCCTCCATGCACCGTATATTGTAAGGTAAAAATCCTACAATAGTACAAAGATGCCTAACAAATATGCAAAAAATCTGAAATCAGAAAGGGGGCAAATATCTTTTCACAGCACTAAACCCTGACAGCTCCTCTCCAAGCTCTCCACCATGTGCTTTGCAAGACAGACACACTGAATTCTCTAAGGAGGAAGGAGAACAAAAGCAGATATGCATTTCCTTGGACCTGAATTTTAGACAGGAGCCAAACTGTCCCACGTGTCATGGAAACTCAGATTGGACTCAAACGTGGGACTCAGGGCAAAAAAAAAAAAAAAAAACCTTAACGGGTTTATTTATTTACAGACAAGGGAAACAACAGTTCAAGCACACGGTCTCTGTTAATGAAGTTCCAGGTTCCTGTCAGACAGTCAGTTCCACATATCCTTTTCTCCACAGAGTCTCTCTCATAAGTCCCAGCTCTCCCACCTCCAGAGCAATCTGCACAGAAGGACAAACAATATAAGCGACTTCTACCATGAAAAATAGACAGCGAGCAGACTACTTATTTCAATGACCCAGCAAAGACTGAAGACAAACCACCATCTTAAGTAGACAAGACCATTAGGAAGAGGTGAGCTGAGCTAAAACACAAGGTGAGGTTAACACACACAGATGGAGCGAGAGGAAAGGAGAGAGAGCAATAAGGCAAAGGGAGAGAGATAGAAAAATGGTGAGCAAGCACAGGGAGGACAGAGGGACCGTGAAACCACGAGGCTTTCCAGCTCAGACCATCAGCAGAGCCCCATCACAACAAATGGACTGGTAACACTAATCAACTGGGAACAGTTTATCACAGCAAAGCACATTGCTTCAAATACAGGTCTTTAACACAGCTGAATGTAAATGTAATGATTTGTTTGCTCGTGTAACGTACACAAACATCTATCCTATAAAAATATAATAGTATTTGCTGCTTTGCATGTCAACTACTGTACTATTCATGCACTGAATTTTATTGTGCATGAATTTTGATCTTTAAAACACACCATTGGATATCTGCTATCATGAGTTTATATGTGGTAAAGAAATGATTTTCAACTCTGTCACAACATATTCAAGCAGAAACATCTATCCCACTATTGCTGTTAACATGTGAAGCATTACAATTCCTTACCATGATGATCTTTATTGTCATTATACACGGGAGAGAGAAGTTCAGTTTGGCTTCTCCTTGGATAAAAATAACAATAAATAAATAGAATGAATACATGAACACAATGAATAAAGGTAAATAGGTAAATAATAAGAGATTAAAAATTAACTCTAACTTAATAAGCCCAAAAGATAAACAGCATCACTTTAAATGATTTGGCCATTGAACCTCAGTTTTAGCTGCTGGAAACCATCTCACAGAGGTTTAAACTGAGGTTCAGTTGAAGTGACTGTAATGTGTACAGTACATAAAAGATATACCAGATAAATCGGAAGGTTGCTGGTTCGAGCCCCGGCTTGGACAGTCTCGGTCGTTGTGTCCTTGGGCGAGACACTTCACCCGTTGTCCGGCAGCCTCGCCTCTGTCAGTGCGCCCCAGGGTGGCTGTGGCTACAATGTAGCTTGCCATCACCAGTGTGTGAATGTGTGCGTGAATGGGTGGATGACTGGATATGTAAAGCGCTTTGGGGTCCTTAGGGACTAGTAAAGCGCTATATAAATACAGGCCATTTACCATTTACCATAAATCTGTCATTGCAGGCAATACAGCATTCTATAAATCCAAGCTTTAAAACTTAAAAGGCTACGTTCACACTGCAGGTCTTAATGCTCAATTCCAATTTTTTGATCAAATCCGATTTCTTTGTCTGCTTGTTCACTACAAATAAAATGTGACAGCAAACGCGCTCTAGTGTGAACGCTCAAAGCGTCCCGCATGCGCAAAAGAAGACGTCACACACAACGCGCTCTGTTCAGACCCAGAGCAAACAGTATTGTTTGACTGATGGCCCTTAATATAAAGACTTGTTTCGGACTTTACGTTTCCCAATTTTGCTTTAAGTTATAAAGTTATTTACATTTGGCCTAATAATGATCCTTATTGCTGTTTTAGAGAGGAGCGGTGCTTCAAAGGATAGTTGCAGATTTCTGTCAGAATCTGCAGATTATACAGTTCAAATAAAATGTTCACGTTTCTCCAACGTTGTCTTCCCAACAGTTTCACTGACGTCTACACTGGATGGCCAGGAAGCGTTCGCGATGTCTTCTCGGGTGCTTCTCCGGCGCTGATAATTGGCGTCTGTCTTGTGTCAGTGACTTAGTGCGATGACCGTTCAAACAGCAGTTGCTTTCTAAAACATCAGATATGTATCGGATTCAGTACCACATACGAAAGTGACCCAGATCGGATTTGAAAATATCGGATTTGTGCCGTTCACACTGTCATACCATGATCGGACATGTGTCGCATAGGCTCAAAAAAGTAGGATTTGATGTGCTTTCATCTGCAGTGTGAACGTAGCCAAAGACACAATGAAATCAGTTCTTCCTTGACAATCTGTTTGTGTAGTTGTTCATCGGAGTGTGAATGTGTATGAATATTAGATAAAACGTGCTTTCTCCTAACTTACTGGCACAACCTTTGGGGTTCCACCGTTTTCCAGCTGAAAACCAGTCTGAGGCTTTAAATTGATGCCAATCTCATTTACACTGCCTCTTACCTAGTTGCAAACTGCTCCAGTAAGAGCTAGAAGCCACCACCTGAAAAAACCAACAACCACATCATCCACCAAAAGTAGTGACGAGGTCCTGGGACAGCCAAGCTGGATGCCTTCCGTTACTATGCTACAAAATGCCTTCTTTAAATCCACAAAGCACAAGTAGACTAGTTAGACAAACCTCCAAGCACCCTTAGATATCCTCAAGAACATATAGAGCAGGTCCAGGATTCCAGAGGATAAAACTGCAGTTTTCCTCCATAATCTGAGGCTCCAGTACCCTTCCATAGATCTTCCCGAGGAGGCTGAGTAATGTGACAGGACCATGTAGGACTTTAAAAACCAAAAAAGAAACCTTCAAATCAATTCTAAAACTAACATGTCACGCAGTAACTAGTATAATATAATTACTCCTTTTGATACATATAAAAAGCCTGGCAGCAGCATTTTGAGTTAACTGCCATCTGTGTATGTTACGAGTAAAGTGCATTGGACTGTGACAGGAATGGACACTTTTTAAAAATATCTTTCTAAACTGAATAAAAAAGGATTGTATGACAGCTGTGACTGCTTGTTACCAGATACGTAGCCAGTAAGAAAACTCTCATTCTCCAGGGAAAACCCCAACATACAACATGCATGCAAAGATATAAGATGCTAACACAGTCTTAGTGTAACACTGCAGAGTTTTCCTCAGATTTAGAACCTATTTGTGGGTGCAAAGACAAGTTTAATAAATTTGGGGCAAAGTAACTTTTTTGGCTGTCTGAAACTGCAGAGAAATACAAAGTCAAAAAAAGTGTAAAAAATACAGGAAATCTGAAACCCTTATGTTGACCACTGGACACCAGGTTTAAAGCAATGAACAGTAGAAACTGCATTAGCATGCACTGACACTCATGCCGGGGAATGACCGGAACATTTTATAAATGAAAACAAAGCAAGCACACATCACATATATCAGATTTTTCATAATGTGATTAATGTGAGTTGTGATGGTTTGCAGTTGAATTTATGTCATTTAATTAGAAAAAAACAAAAGCCCCCATCTATTTCTGGAAAGAGGAATTTGACATTTGCCTTGAGTGATAGAAAACAAACGGCTTTGAAAGATTTATTGTTATCTTTAAAGCGTGCACACCCTGGTGGAAAAAGAAAGAACAACACGCAGAGGTATGCTCTAATTCAAACCAGGATATGGTCTGTGGCAGTGTATGTTGTCTGGCTAACATCTGTTACTTTGATTTCTTCAGAGACCATGCACCTTTTGCCCTCTCTTAAGCTTCCAATCCATCAGTTTGCCTCCGACTCCTATTTTCTTTTCAGACTTCTCCTCTGCCTGTCTGCCCATCTGTATTGTGTCTGTCCTTGAACCTGAAATGAGACGGACTTAGCCATCCCGAGCATCCTAATCTCAGGTAATGGAAGAAAATTGGTCTCATCCTCTTTCCCCTCCTCCATCCTGAGCCTGCTGATCTCCAGGGAGGGCTGGCCACCATTTTAATGAATGCTGAGTTAAAAATAAATAGCAACATTAAATCCTGTAATCCATACCCAGTGCAGTCTGCTATCTGGTCCGGTTTTAACATCATAAAGTCCTGAGGTATGCCTGTTTCTAACAAGATGGCAGAACTCATTCACTTATTTAAAGTAAATGAATTCCAAAGGACATGATTTTTCTTTACAGAATAATTAAATTGTGCCTCATCCCCCAATTAGCTTGATCTATGTGCTTATTCACCAAAGATGAAGGGAACTCAAGGAAGACTGACTCAATTAAGAGAATAATTACATCACAGTGGCCTTAAATTGAACAAGACATACCTAACTCAAGACTTTATTTTCCATTAGTAAATGTCAGAAAGCAGCATTAAAATCCAAAGGTGGAAATTTGTATTTAAGGACAAAGACAAACACAGTGCTATATATAGAAACCCCAGAAAACAGCCGGGGCTGCACTAACTGAAATGAGTACAACGATCTAGCGAGGACCAACACTCCACTGAGGCCTTAAATACTGCCAGGAGTAATCAGCCGGGATGAGCAGCAGGTGAGTATGGCGAGGAATACAGAACAGAACCTCGGGCGCCGCCCTGATGGAGAAGGTGAGCACAACCACCAGAGCAGCGTACGGCGGACCATGACAGTTACCCAAAAAACATGTCAAACAGACTTTTTGGACTGGATATTTTAAATTTCTTTGTCACTGTCAAATGTGCTTGGTCAAAGGGGGTCATATTATTGTTGGGATTTTCCTCTGTATGTATTATTATAGGGTCTACCTTACAATACAACTGTTGTTGTGATTTCGTGCTGTATAAATAAAATTGTCTGACTAACCCCTCCAAAAAACAACCCCTCCTGTTTTTATGACCTACATACGGTGGCCCTGAGAGGCCAAACAGACTGCAAGTTAAGAAAACACCAGTAATAAGAAAAACACTTCAAAACCACACAAAACACAACGGGAATAGGAAAAAACTGATTTCCAAAAGCACAAGGGAAGTGTTTCTGGGGAGACAATAACCCGACGTACCAATTGCAGGAACCAAAATATGCTAAGAATTGCGCTGGGAGACACTTAAAAGAAGTGGAGGATCTATCGGTTTTGTGAGGAAAGAAAAGATGAGAGGTAAGTTTGTTAGCCTAACTATTGGCCTAAAAATCCGTCATCAGTATTATATGAATCATGATAAAACACACCGACCATGTTTTGGATTCCTGCAGCTGGTCCGTCGGGTTAGTGTCTCCCCAGAAACACTTCCCCTGTGCTTTTGGAAATCAGTGTTTTCCTATTTCTGTTTTGATTTTTTCCTGTTTCCGTTGTCGTTTTTCCTATTGCTGGTGTTTTCTCAAGTTGCAGTCCGATTGGCCTCTCAGGGCTACCGTACCTACCTACATGCTACTAATTGACCTTGTTTGATTAAATCTATATAATATATTCTGTGGACTTGATAACGTCTAATAATTCTAAAAAAATCTGATTCGTATCAGTTCCTGTCAAGTAAGGCTGAACATCTGAGAGTTTCCAAACACACACACATCTACACACTCACATCACCGGTGCCTGCCTAGACTGTTATTTGGTGCCATAGACAGGCATAACTGCTCTGTAATTGGCTGAGCTAGCTCATTAACAGCTCTGTTCCAGTCCCTCTGGGTATTAAACGTGGCCCCCGAGTGCCCAGACTGCCACCCCCGGCTTTTGAAAACCAGAGCTATGAATTTGCAGCAATTAGAACCCATCACTTTGTAAACAAAGTGCCATGCTTAGTGTGTTTAAAATGTTTGTGTGGAACAAAGGACGAATAGGTGATATACAGGTATAATGTGTGTTGAATTCCAATATAGTTCGATATAGCTCCATAAATGGAACCATAACTATTCACACTGACCCATTCAGAATTCAATGAGCGGAACAGCCGCAGAAAATGGACCTCCAAATTACTGAGAATCAATTTTCTCTGCATGTGTTATTGGTAGAAGTGTGGCACACTATATAATTGAATGGCTGTGTTTTAGGTGTTGGGAGTATGATGACAAAGCTCAGCAATCAGGTGAGATTTAGCAGCAGAGTGTGAATATTTGTTGATCACTGCAGGGAGTTTCGCTGAGGGCTTACTGTTGCTGTCAGAGATTTGTGTGGGATTAATGGAAAATGTGAAGTCGCTCATTTGAATCTCAGCTTATTTATTTGGTATTATGTTACGTTTCTCTCAGTGCCAGCTTCACCGAGGGTTTGAAAGGAAATCTCAGGACGTTTATCCAAATCACTGGTGGGCGCTTTATCAGGTCCCAAAGTGAGTGCTAATCCATGGGGATAAAGACAACGTTTTACTGAGATAAGTTGTTTGTTGTTGTGGAACAATTGTAAGGTCAAAAATTCTTTGTACATGTTGTTTTAAAGGATCATGTCACCTACATCACAAAAAACTGAAAATATTTAATAGAAAAGTGTTTTTTGTTCATTTTTCTTTCATTTCATTAGAAGTTAATGCAGCTTATAATGTCACAGCTTGGTTTCCTTATAAAAGTTTTTATATTATTTTATTCAGTAATGTTCATTAGTGTTTTTAATCATTATAAACTATGCTTTGCCCTAAGTTAACATGTAACTTAAAATGTTTAAATTAAACTAAACAGCACTAAAAAGCATGTTAATAGCATCAAAATACAAAAAATAGTTATACAGTCTGAATTATACTGAACATGTTTTATGTCTGTGTATGGGGGAAATGCTCATTCTGCAAGGTTTCATGTCTTGTATTACCAGGTGTTTCTGATTCTACTGTATCTAAATGTATTATGCTGATTATATTTCCTGTCCATCCAGCTCACAACAATGAGACAAGTGGGCTCTTATTGCATAGTACTACAGTACTACAGCTTCCTTGAGATTGCCTGTCTAGTGTGATGAATATTGCAGCATTCATGAAAGTAGTATACTGGGGTTATTAAAAACAACTTAAAGGCAAATGGAGTGTCTGCAAATTTGAGGAGGATGAGGGTTGGAGAGAAAGTGATTCTGTGCAAACCCGAAGGCCTGATATCTTTAATCACCTAGCCTCACACATCACAGCACTCAGCACAGAAAATGACTGAAAATAATGTAGAGAACATGAGCCATCAGCTGACTGTACATTTTGACACTACTGGCTGAACTAACAATAGTAAATGACCTATAAAATTACCCCCTTTTATGTTTCTAAAAGTATGTCGATCTAGTCATAGTTGGCCAGCTGGATCAGCTCATTGTTATTATGTGTTATAAGGTGTTTATTAAATAAATCTTTAATCAATAACCTGAACCTGTAAAAGCTTTTTTGGCCATTTGACAGCTGTGAAAGCACTGAATAAGGCATTAATGCCTTCTTAAATAGCTACGGCAAAGCCACAAACTTTACACAGCAATCACTTGTAGAATTGTAGAATCAGTGTGGGTGTTGCTGTGGTGTGTTCAATGTTTTGTGGTTAGGAGATCTTCAGTTTGGGTGACAGTTGGTTGGAGACCACAACTGTTATTGAACTTTAGCTTTCAGTGAGTGTTTCAGGGCATCAAGTGAGTTTAATTTCAACATTCAGTCTCTTATTTCTGGATTTGGTTTCTGCATGCTTGACTTCAGTAACAAACAGTATATTAAATGATTTGGAGAGCATAGGCATATGATCACATATATTTGAACCTTTATACTTTATATCTCAGGTGTAAAGTGCCAGTCTGAACATGCATATCTGATGAAGAATGACTGATTGGAAGTAAGATTCCTGCAAAGATGATGGTTTCCCAATTGCATTTCCACCCTGCATGAGAAATATGTCTTTATTGATATGCCTGCACAGCCTGGATCAACAGACAAAGAGCACTTCTCTAGTCTTTGGATGATGATGGAAACATTATCACAGATGTTGCGCAGTGTGCAAAGCAATTAGAAATAAAAACGTAACCTTCTTTCAGCAAATATTACTTCCTGGCATCACACAAGCAGTCCTCTGTGACACTGTGAGGGATGAAGCCTTTCTCCTCTCATGGACCTATCTGCCAGTTATCAGGGGCGTAGGTGGTGAAGAGCTCATTTGGGATCCTTCCATTTCACTGTAAGTCAGGCTAACTTTATTTATAAAGCACTTTAAAAACAGAACATAGAAACAAAAGAAAAAACAGAAAAACAGAAAAAATGTAAAAAAAACAAACAATAAAAAATAAAATAGAATTAAAATTACAACAAATAATGTCAACATCTCAAACTAGAAAGGGT
Source organism: Maylandia zebra (assembly GCF_041146795.1). NCBI lineage: Eukaryota > Metazoa > Chordata > Actinopteri > Cichliformes > Cichlidae > Maylandia > Maylandia zebra. The sequence continues at coordinate 5,415,151 of NC_135174.1, read as the reverse complement.
GTGCAAGTGCAGCAGCTCAGAGGACCAGGGTGCAGCTATTTAAGGACTAAGAATTTTAAAATGAGCTCTAAAATGGACACACAGCCAGTGCAGTGAGGATAAAGCAGGAGTGATATGGTCTCTCTTCCATGTTCCAGTTAAAACCCCTGTTGCACCATTCTGCACTACCTGCAGATGAGACATTGAGGAGTTACACTAATCCAGAGCTGCAATAAAAGCATGGATTACTGTTTTAAAGTGATCTTTCAATCGATTTTTTTTCACCTGCCGTCTCTGGTGAAAATCCAGTGAAGTTGGATTTCACAGCTGCACTGATCCAAACTAAAATCACTGTCCATTCTGAATCCCAGGTTTGTGATAGTAGGCTTTACATACTGTGTACTGTGTAGGTCCATGTTTACAGGAGAAGACCCACCAGTGGCACCATGGCCAAAAAGAATCAACTCTTATTTTCATTTAAAATACAGGCAGTTTCAAGCCATCCATGCTTTTACTCAGACTGCAGCTTCAGCATGTAGACAGTGATAAGGACCACATGTGTCCTGCACATTTTCTTAATTTTCACTTCCAACCCAGCAACTCAACATCTGGCACCAGTGGTGGTTCCCAGAGCCAAAGGGCATTTGTGAACCTGCTGCTGTGTCATCTGACAAAGGAGATCTTTTCCTTTTTAAGGGAAGCATACAAGGACAAGATTCAATGTATATAAAAGACGGAGAGAGCCACTGTGGCATCACCCAGTGCCATCCTTGTCCATAGTCTTATTACGTCCCGTATTGATTACTGCAATTCCATCTTATTTGGTCTCTAATAAATCTAAATTAAAGGCTCCATGTATCAAAATCAGAGATTTTTCTGAAGTTGCACATTGAGGGCATTCTTAGAAACCCCAAACAGCAATCTTCATTTGAAAAATTAAGATTGTTATTAATAAATACAGCTCCTCTTCCTCTTCTCTTGCTACAAGGTTCTGTTTTGGGGCCTTTATTTTGTTTTTTTTAAAATATTTTTTCCCTCACAAGCGCATTTTGAGCACTTAAGGACATTTCTTATCACTGCTATGCAGATGACATTCATTGGACATCTCTTTTCAGTCGCACAATGTTTCTAAGCTAAACTCTTGCATAGGTGCTTACACTCTGTTAAAAGCTGGATAGCAAATAATTTTCTCCAAGTTAAAAATGAGACAGAAAATAGAAGTCCTTGTTTGTGCAACAAATAGCTTTGGTAATGGAAATCATAGGTCCCCTTTCCACTTTTGGTGTTTTCATCACAGAAAACACAGTAGAAAAATGAACTGGGGTTTTTGCTGATATTTCTCCATATAGATCGACACATTAAATTGAGTCATTGTAACAAAATGTTTGTCATTTATAAGGTCATTAGAAAAAAAAACCCACATGATAAAGGAGGACATTCATGTCTATCTTGTATCATAGTAGCTGCTAGCTAACATTTTGAGTTTGACGTATTAGCACAGTCATTTTTTCCTCACTCTATCCGTCCTTCCAATTTCTTCCACTCTTCCAATTCAGGGTCACAGGGAACTGGAGCCCATCCCAGCTGTCGAGAGCGATAGGCAGGGTATATGCTGGACAATTTGTCTGACAAAAGGACAGAGAACCATTTACACCTACTGTCAATTTCGAATCACTAATTAAGCCATGCATATTTTTGGACTGTGGGAGAAAGCTGGAGTAACTGGGAAAAGCCCATGCAAGCACAGGGGGAACATGCAAACTCCACTTCCTTTGTTGCTGCAGTGATATGTTGATTGCTTGCTTAAACAGCACAACCAGTGTTTCTCAAACTCTGTTCATTATGAAAAGCTTTAATAGCAAAGAAATGAATTAAAAAATGCTGCAACACAACTCAGAATTTATCAAAAGTTTTATGTTTCTTTCTCTGACTCTCCAGCTTGCTTTCTTCTCTTTCCCACTGGCATGAGTGACACTTCTCCTCCCATGCCATCCTTAGTGGGCACCTGACAGGCTCAATGAAAAGCACCCGGCAGGACAGTATTGAAGAATGAAGTGAATAATTTATCTGAGCATCTGGGCTCATGTCCCTCATTCATCTCAGCCCCCCTTCCCAGTATCCTCTTCATCTCACCCCTATCACTCTTTCAGCCTCCAAACACGCATCCATCAAGAAAATATTTCTTCTTCTCTTTGGACCTTAGTGTAACTGGGCTCTAGTTTTGTTTTGTTTTTTGTTTTTTTCTTCAAAATGACATCTCACCACCCACTCTCTGCTTTTAGCTCACCATCCAATTAGAATTTGTGGGAAAAGATGATAAAACCAAATTTAAAAAGATTATGATTGTGTTAGTAAGTAGCAGAAATGGCCACTTAATGCCATAAACTTACATTTCACTGTTGCCTGTTTATTTGATCTCATGTGTTATTAAATCAGGGTTATATATTCTACTACAACATTTATGAAAGAAAAAAATATGATGAATTGATATATGCTTTTTGCTTTAAGCTACATGTGAGAGACAGGATTCTTGTTGTTAAGAATACTAACTTTTACAGAATGATAGCAACAGAGTTTTAACACCTGAATTGATTTTATGACTCTGTCAGCAGAACAAGAAGAGGAGGAAAAACGACACCAGCTTCATAGAGCCTATTTACCAAGTGTTGTAAATACTGTAAGAGGGGAATGTTGTGACCTGTTTTTTGATTCTTGTGTATTGTGCTTCAGTGTTATTGATATTTGCTTGCTTGTGTTTTTACAATTGTAAAATCTTACTGTGGATGTAAGAGACAAATTATGTGGATATTTTGCATCTTTCTAACAATCATCTTTATTGTGTAACGTTTTATTAGATTATACTTGATGGCTTGGGCTCCAGGAAGATTAGCAACTAATTCAATTCAATTCAATTCAGTTTTATTTATATAGCGCCAAATCACAACAAAAGTCGCCTCAAGGCGCTTCATAGATACAGAGAAAAACCCAACAATCATATGACCCCTTATGAGCAAGCACTTTGGCGACAGTGGGAAAGAAAAACTCCCTTTTAACAGGAAGAAACCTCCGGCAGAACCAGGCTCAGGGAGGGGCGGGGCCATCTGCTGCGACCGGTTGGGGTGAGAGAAGGAAGACAGGATAAAGACATGCAGTGGAAGAGAGACAGAGGTTAATAACAGATATGATTCAATGCAGAGAGGTCTATTAATACATAGTGAGTGAGAAAGGTGACTGGAAAGGAAAAACTCAATGCATCATGGGAATCCCCCGGCAGCCTACGTCTATTGCAGCATAACTAAGGGAGGATTCAGGGTCACCTGGTCCAGCCCTAACTATATGCTTTAGCAAAAAGGAAAGTTTTAAGCCTAATCTTGAAAGTAGAGATAGTGTCTGTCTCCCGAATCCAAACTGGAAGCTGGTTCCACAGAAGAGGGGCCTGAAAACTGAAGGCTCTCCCTCCCATTCTACTTTTAAATACTCTAGGAACAACAAGTAGGCCTGCAGAGCGAGAGCGAAGTGCTCTAATAGGGTGATATGGTACTACAAGGTCCTTAAGATAAGATGGGGCCTGATTATTTAAGACCTTGTATGTGAGGAGCAGGATTTTTAATTTAGTTCTGGATTTAACAGGAAGCCAATGAAGGGAAGCCAAAACAGGAGAAATATGCTCTCTCTTTCTAGTCCCTGTCAGGACTCTTGCTGCGGCATTTTGGATCAGCTGAAGACTTTTCAGCGAGTTTTTAGGACATCCTGATAATAATGAATTACAGTCGTCCAGCCTGGAAGTAATAAATGCATGAACTAGTTTTTCAGCGTCACTCTGAGACAGGATATTTCTAATTTTAGAGATGTTGCGCAAATGGAAGAACGCAGTCTTACATATTTGTTTAATATGTGCGTTGAAGGACATGTCCTGGTCAAAAATGACTCCAAGGTTCCTCACAGTGTTACTGGAGGCCAAGGTAATGCCATCCAGAGTAAGAATCTGGTTAGATACCATATTTCTAAGATTTTCAGGGCCAAGTACAATAACCTCAGTTTTATCTGAATTAAGAAGCAAAAAGTTAGTGGCCATCCAAGTCTTTATGTCTTTAAGACATTCCTGCAGTTTAACTAATTGGTGTGTGTTATCTGGCTTCATGGACAGATAGAGCTGGGTGTCATCTGCATAGCAGTGAAAATGTATGCTATGTCTTCTAATGACCACTATTGTGGAAGCTAATAGGGTTCCTTACAAACAAACAAACAAACAAACAAATGGTAATTGTTTGGGGGTGGCACGGTGTTACCACTGTTGCCTCACAGCAAGAAGGTCCTGCTTTCATTTCCACCACCTTGGCCGGGGCTTCTCTGTGTGGAGTTTGCATGTTCGTGGGTTTTCTCTGGGTACTCTGGCTTCCTCCCACAGTCCAAAGACATGCAGTTAGTGGGGTTAGACTAATTGGAAACTCTAAATTGCCCGTGTGAATGCGGGAGTGAATGTGAGCATGAATGGTTAATTATTTTGGTTTTACGGTTCTATTTTTGGCTCAGTTTTATTGTTTTCTGACCATCACTGCTGGTTTTGATTTGCCTTTCCCCTTCATATTATTTATTGTTCTAAACACAGCCTTTGCAGTCAGATGTAAATCAAAAAACATATTGAAACCCAAGGATGCGGTCACTGGGTTACCTTCTTCATAACTTCACTGAGATAACAAATGAATAAACAAAGAAGGAAACCAAGACACTCTGACCCTTCACCGTTTTTCATATGCACTGGCCTTCATTTGTATTGCACTGAAGTGGGGAATAGGTTAACACCTGGTGTGCAAATCCAAGACATAATATGTGGAAATCAATTCAATGAATGTCTGATAACCAAGAGCAAAAATAAAAGAGGCATGCACCACAAAAACATGACTTCAGTGTATCTGTAATAAATGATTTTAAAAAACTGGACTTTTTAGAGCTGAGTTTAGCTCTGTACCAAGAACAGAAGTTATTAATATTCTGTATTCAAAAGAAAATCTCATTCTCCTGAGTGCAAAACAGGAGTAAATAAAACAACAGAAACTGAAGAGTGAGGCAGTGGTGAGGAATGGAGAGATTTTCTGAAGGAAGATGACTGGGGAATGTTTTCAACGCCTGGCAAGTTATGGAGGGTTGTTTTTAATCCCTTTGCCTGGTTTCATTAGAGCGAGCCGTCATTTGTCATTGATCACTGGTTGTCATGGAGGATATGTGGCAGCCTTGAGCCCATCAGCTCTATCCCATTCTGGAGCATGCTGGGATCTTAATGGAATGATTCAGTCGGAGAGGGGGAGAGAGAGACAGACACACAAACAGAGGAAGGTCACAGATATGTTTAACCCCTCCGGCTGACAGCGAGATAGTAAAATGAGGGCGCGGTATCGCAGCATGGCCTTAATAGCTCGCTCTGTTGTGGAGCTTGCGGTTCGGACAAAGCGGAGTATATTTCCTTCATGGGCCAAGAAATGCAAATGTCCCAATTCTAGCAGCTGACAACAATTGTTGAAAGGGAACCTCTTTCTCAGTAAAAGAAATATTTTATCAGAAATGTTGCTCTGTCCTTTAGCTTTGCCAGAACTGATATATACCCAGTATTTACTCTTGTAAATATGTATGAACTCGTCTGAACCTGTTAGCGTGCCTGCTTCAGATGCATTATTACTCCTGGAAGAGCTTCATTTAGCTAAGGGAGCTCCCTGGGTACTGGTCATGGGAGAAAAAAAATTAAGATGAACTTTTGCGAGATTTCGCAAAAGTTCATCTTAATTTTTTTTCTCTCTCATGTCCCTTGTGGGGCTCCGTAGATTTTTGGTATTTTTGATGCCCAAAAAATGTTGTGCATTTTGAGGTTCAGTCTCATTAGATGCCACTTCTCTGTTAAATGTTTGTACACAAGATACAAAGTCATATAAACTGTTCTGTCATTCTCCATGTTCAACTACTCACCCTGCCTGTGATAACTATCCATCTGGACCAGTTAGTTAGAGCTACTGCCTTCTTTACTATGTCAGTCTTGGAAATTGCATTTTTAATCTCTGTGACATTTTCACCGCTATAAAAAAAGTTATTATATAATATATTACTGGCTTGGACATGTGCTTCTTTGCTGCCTTGAGGCAGCATTGTTAATTGATACTATATTTTGAGTTATTGACACTATATTGAATTGACAGTAGTTGACAGTGATGACAGTCATGCTATAAATATATGTTCTTAAATCCAATACGCTGTTAAAACTTTGCATTATACAAAATGACATTAAATAGCTCTGGTCCTCCCATTTCCTTGGTGACATGCTTGAAACACTTAATCATGAACCTTCAGGCCTAAATTCTAATTGATGCAGTAGCTTGGTCTTTGCTAATATGTTTAGCCAAGAAACCTAGCATGAATGAATGAAATAAAATACTAGTGGATCAAATACTGATAAAGGACTGTTGCTGAACATGCCAAAACACACTCTCTACAATAAATGAAATGTATACTACTCTGTATTTCATAGCTAGAGTTGTAGGCTACAGTTAGCAAAGGCTAATGATGTCACCCAAATGGTCATGGCAGATGGCCGCTCCTCCAGTTCTGCAGGAGGTTTCTTCTTGTTAAAAGGGAGTTTTTCCTTCCCACTGTCGTCAAAGTGCTTGCTCATAGGAGGTCATATGATTGTTGGGTTTTTCTCTGTATGAATTATAGTAGGGTCTACCTTACAATATAAGATGCCTTGAGCCGACTGTTGTTGTGATTTGGCGCTGTATAAATAAAATTGATGTCGAATTGTTAGCCTCCAAGCTGGGATATGGTGAAGTGTAATATTGTCGGTCATCGGTCATTCATGTGTTGATTAAATCTTCAAATTCATTCAGGTTGAAAGGTTGCATGAAGTCCATTTATGCAGAATTGTATTAAGTCTTGAAAGCATTAAAGATTCTAGCAATCATCGACCATCAGATCTCATAAGAGCAGCATTTATGGGCACATCGCACAGTCTCTCCTCCCACACAGGCCCATCTCCCTTAAGCAGAGTGAAAAAATAAAAAAGTTGGTTTTATTTGTTGTAACAAGCTGTGGTCCACACCTTGAGAGTCACTGGTGTAAAATGAAGTATGACTCAATTACATACACTCAACAAAAATATAAACGCAACACCTTTGTTACTGCTCCCATTCCCCATGGGATGGACGTAGAGACCTAAAATTCATTCCAGATACACAATATAACCATCCCTCCCAAACAGTGGTCACAAATCAGTCCAAATGTGTGGTAGTGGGCACATCTGCTATATTGAGATAATCCATCCCACCTCACAGGTGTGCCACATCAGGATGCTGATCTGACATCATGAGTAGTGCACAGGTGTACCTCAGACTGCCCACAACAAAAGGCCACCCTGGAATGTGCAGTTTTTTGCGCTATTGGGGGTCTGGGGACCCAGAACCGGTCAGTATCTGGTGTGACCACCATTTGCCTCATGCAGTGCAACACATCGTCGCATGGAGTCTATCAGATTGTCAATTGTGGCCTGTGGAATGTTGGTCCACTCCACTTCAATGGCTGTGCGAGGTTGTTGGATATTCGTGGGAACTGGTACACGCTGTCGTATACGCCGGTCAAGCACATCCCGAACATGCTCAATGGGTGACATGTCCGGTGAGTATGCTGGCCATGCAAGAACTGGGACATTCTCAGCTGCCATCTGCCCTGAACAATGTGAACCATGATTCATCCGTGAAGCGCACACCTCTCCAACGTGCCAGACGCCATCGAATGTGAGCATTTGCCCACACAAGTCTGTTACGGCGACGAGCTGGAGTCAGGTCAAGACCCCGATGAGGATGACGGGCATGCAGTTGAGCGTCCCTGAGACGGTTTCTGACAGTTTGTGCAGAAATTGTTTGGTTGTGCAAACCAATTGTTCCAGCAGCTGTCTGGGTGGCTGGTCTCAGACGATCTTGGAGGTGAACCTGCTGGATGTGGAGGTCCTGGGCTGGTGTGGTTACACGAGGTCTGCGGTTGTGAGGCCGGTTGGATGTGCTGCCATATTCTCTGAAACGCCTGTGGAGACGGCTTATGGTTGAGAAATGAACATTCAATGCACGGGCGACAGATCTGGTTGACATTCCTGCTGTCAGCATGCCAATTGCACGCTCCCTCATTGCTTGTGGCATCTGTGGCATTTTGCTGTGAGACAAAACTGCACATTCCAGGGTGGCCTTTTGTTGTGGGCAGTCTGAGGTACACCTGTGCACTACTCATGATGTCAGATCAGCATCCTGATGTGGCACACCTGTGAGGTGGGATGGATTATCTCAATATAGCAGATGTGCCCACTACCACACATTTGGACTGATTTGTGACCACTGTTTGGGAGGGATGGTTATATTGTGTATCTGGAATGAATTTTAGGTCTCTTGCCTTCCTATCTCAAAATTTAGCAAAAATAACAATAAAAATAAAATTCTCTCTCCTAGCTGTCTCCACATCTTACTTATGATTGTCATTTGGACAGGACTCCCAAGCAGTGTATGCTCATGATCTTCCCAGGAACACTCAGGCTGTCACTTTATATGAACCCCATAATGGCAGGGCTACTATTTATATGCCTGACAGCTAGCTTGAGAGTCTGATAGGGGATAATGGTGCAGCTCTGCTGTTCAGCAGCAACAGAATCAATAATCGCGCTTTTCTGACAGGTGCAAAGGAGGCCTAGGGATAAAATGAGAGAAGGAGAAGGCAAGAATGAAAATCAAAACAAACATAATAGGATGTAGAAAAATGCGGGCCAACAGAGTTACAAAGTTGGCTCTTACCTTTGTCATACATCATTAGTTAATATCAGGCGGGCAGATGGGATAATTATTAGTGTTTCGTCAACCAAAGGGGCTGAGAAAGAGGGTGCATTTCAAAGTATAATCTCACCTGTCAAGGTTAGAGACCCTTTGGGAGGGAGGGTAATGGAGCATATTTAGCATGGGCCTCAGGCATAGCTTTAAAGCTATATACGTTTACTGTAAGACTGTATTACTCAGCATCAGTCTGCTTGTTGTAGGACTTTATTTGGCAGACTTACTCAATTCCTCAAACTATATTTATTGCTTAAAATTAAAATTGTCTTTGCTGTAATGTGTGCATGTTTTTTATACAAAAATATAATGAATATTTGATATCCTCAGAGTGATACCTCTAATACTCCTCAGTTTTAAATTCAAGTCCTCTGCTTGTAATAATAATACTGTCACAAGCCCAAGGAATGTTACCACAGCAATAAAGAAGCAAACACAGGCCACATTCAGGAACAATAAACTGACAGAGCCCACGGTTTTCCTTCTAGATTTCATCTCTTACTACACGGACAATATTTAGGGTTTAGAGGCTATGCGCTTGATGGAAATAATCTGACCTGTGGAATTGTGCATGCCTATGAAAATGCACATTTTCTTTCCCCATACTAATGCAATCCTGTCCTTTTTTTGCCAGATTTGTTTCCCTGCAACTTTGTCCTGTTCATAATAATGGGTTTCTGCATATAAGGAGACCCATGATCAGAGAATTGGGCTGCCACAGAGCACTGCAAAGATAGAATATGTTCTCAAGGTTTTGTGTCACTAAGAGAGAATAACTTTTTTTTAGTGGAACACTTTGATCTCACCTTAAACTTCACTAGGTATCGACTACTTTTATAGTTGACACTTTTTTCAACAGTTTGTGTAACAAAGTTGTTTTTGTTGAAACAAGCTGTTGTAGTAATTCACTCTGTGCTTTACAAAACTGTTTGCCTCATGCTCTTGATGTTTATCAAATAACCATGTATTTTCCAATGTAGATGCTCATCTTTCTTACTAGTGAAAGATGAGCTGTGGTGGGCGTTTACTAGTGAAGTGAAGACTGGTGTCTCAGAGATTTTAAATTACGCAAACATATAGTTTAGGGAACGTTAATCTCTCCACTGAGGTTAAAATAAAGTTTGACAGGTTGGACGAATGCTGACTTTTTTATTGCATGAGACTGTAGTGATCGTCCCACAAGTGGGGCTAAGAGGTTTAAATCCATTAATTCCTCTCTCAAAGCCGATATTATTGCTGCTCTTTCACACTAAAACCTCCGTTGCACTTGCATGCTGTATGTCTTTTGGATCGGAGGATTGAAAGACTCTGAACAAATGTAACATATGCTGTTAGTACAGTATGGTGGTTGAACTGTTGCAGTCTAACCTTAAAGGAGAAGCAAAACATAAACAGAGAATGACTCCAGGCAGTGAATGAGATGATGCTGGGAGCTATGGTGCAGGGAAATTCAATCCCTCACAGTGAGACAAATTGTTCCATTAGCGACTTGCTGTCCTTTCAATTTCTCAGCCTGTTGATTAATAGCTAAAGAGCACTGTCTGTCACAATGGGAGTCCAACTTGGCATGTCTTCCTGGCTACTCCTCAGCCAAGGCCCCCTATAATGAGCCTGTGCTCTCGGCGCCCAGCAGCAGATTGCTTTGATGCTGCTATTTACCCAGCTTCTCTTGGCTCACCATACAAAAATGCACAAATCTACCCACTCGCCCCCAGCCCTCCACCCCCCGCCTGAAAATTGCAACAGGGTGTTCTTGGTAATGAAAAAAAACGAGACAGCACCATCGCTACAAATGAAAATCAGCATGGTATTGTCACTCACTTTAATATAATGCAGTAAGATGTGCATTTTCAACTTCTATCACCTCCTTGGTTCGAGTTTTGCTCCCGTGCCTCGACGAAGACTCGTGCTTAGCAGTTGGCCAAACACACAAAGCTGCATATTTCACCCATAAGGATGAAATAAGAGAACGGCGGCAAAACTCAATTGAATCGGTCTTAGATGTTTAGTAAAACCTCAGTGTCAGGGTGGAATGCTAATGCTCTCCTAGCTCTTGATCAGGGCCCTGCGGACAGAAAACGCCAGCTTCCACAACCTTGCTTTTAAGATTTTAATTTACTCTGTAAACCTGAAGGGCCTTCTTTCACAATATGTGAATTATATGTTTAATTTTAACATTACGCTTCTCATTCCACACACACAGTTCACATCCCAGCAAACAGAATGCACCAGTTCACATAAAAGAATAACAAATCTTTACTCTGTAGAGTCAGTAATTCCAGTAAATCTTTTCAACACGTTTTATTTGCCTTTAAATATATAATTTTTTTGTCTAGTAGAAAGTTTGACATTTTTTTCTTATCTGTTGCTTGAGTTTTCTTTCCCTTAAAATAATTCTGAAAACTCAGGTTCATTCATGTTTGTCTTTATTTTTGCCCTTCTGGATACAAACCGAGTAATAGATTTCAGGATTTTCTTTGAAGATAGTTTCCTCACTCTGATCTCTTCCTTCCATTGTTTCTTGATCTTTCTGCCAAACTCAGTGAAACAGGGTTTCCTCTGGATATTCTCTATTTGTATCTGGTATGTTTCTATAGCATTATGACAGTACTAGATTTCCATCAATCACATATAGTGAAGCAGTCCTTTGCTATTAGCATAGTGAATTATGCTGATTCACTTTCACAAAACTTCTCAGCTGCAGAATTTTTCTTTAAAAAAAGGTTTTCTATACTGATTGAATTTTTGCCTCAGTTCTTCAAAGGATTTCATAACATCAGAGTTTGGATGATACAGATCGTGAATCCTTTCAAGCTCTTTAGAAGACTCACGTTAAAAATGTAGCATCAATTCATCCTGGGACAAAAAACTGGCTGCCTAGCAGGGGCTATACTGAGACATAGAGTCTGGTTCTTTAAAACATTTTCTCATACCATACCATATTTCAAACATATGTTTAAGAAATGAAGTACCAGTCCACTTTTGCAGCTTTTACATTATGTTAGAGTATAATTGCATGGTAAGCTGTAGTTTTAGAGAATAACATTCCACATGTGTCCAATGAGGAATGTTGTTTACTGACATATAATGATTGGCTTCAGTTGTGCAGCAAGAACTGCTAGTCACTAACAGAAATACTAGTCAGTTAAATGTATTATTCTTATTTGTGTCGCACACTAATTAGGCTACAGGTTGCTAGGCCTGGTTGCTGTGATGACGACAACCCACATTAGGTGGTTTTCGATTGTAATAGACAACCAGTCGATCTGAGTTGAGTTGTGGCATGTCATGCAGGTCTAACCGAGTAGGTACTAATGGAAAAAGGGCTTCAATGAGAGGCAACAAGCAAGGTGAAAAGTAAAAAAAATGGCGTCTGCAACAACCAGTGTAGTACTGCAGTACTTTGATGCTGAAAATGAGCAGCTTTTGTGTCATCTGTGAAAGTAAATTCATAAAACCTCATTTTTGCACAGTGGTGTGGACATTAACCTGCAAGGTAAGAAGGCCGCTGCTGCCATCACTGCTGTTAATGTATACTAAGGACATCATTGGGTGTAGGATTTCATAAACATGCAAACATGACAGATTTCAGCAACTTGTAAAACATAATTTGATTATTGAAGAATATTAATCTTAAATGCATATGCAGTAATTGTATGACTGATGAATGATGTTTTCTATTAGATTGTGCTCAGCGGCGACAGTTTTAAGTATCTTATTAGTTTTAGACTGTTGACTACTCTTTTTTTCTCTCCCACTTAAACAACCATTAGTGTCCAGGAACCTTCCCGACAGCCCCCACAGTAAAACGATCCATAATGCAGCTTATTAAAACTCCTAAAAAGCAGAGAAATTCAAGTAAATTACACCAGATGGTGTCTTTACTGAGCTCCACAGGGTGATATCCACCTCAACCTGCTAGTGTTTCTCTGCTTCCCTCCTTTGACATCAGGGCTTTCCGCTGCAGCATTTCACTGCATTTGGAGTGAAAGTTACAGTAAGTATGGGAAAGTTAAAAATGATTTAGACATAATAATTGAATCTATTCTGACCCAAGATGTCTGTGAAGGTTCTCAGTCATCGTAGTCTAAGGAGCTTGGAAAGAAAAGTGTCTGGACTTCTTTGAGTTTCTTGAAGACTGAAGAAGCTTCTCGGATGAGACGTGAAACGTCTTCAAGCAACTCAAAGGAGTCCAGATGCTTTTCTTTCCAAGCTCCTTAGACATTCTGACCCAAGGTTGGCAAAACTCCCCAAGCTACTCTTTTACCTCTCTCTTTCCCTGTGAGAAAAGGGGGGAAGCATATTCTTATTTTAGCCAGCATCAATTGCAATTTTCACTGTTTTAAAGGAATACTATTGCTGGTGGTTTGCCAAATCAGCTGTTTCTACTTTGTGCTAATTCTGTGAGTAGCTAATAAACTGCATTCTGGCTCCATTGATGACAATGACTTTATTTAATTTAATTGGATGTGTGGCAGCATGGTTTAGACACATCCCCAAAGTTGCCATGTGAAATTGCACCTAGCAGATAAGGAGGAAACGAAGTAAGACTGAAAAAAAGAGAATATGGTCATTTTTCTACTGAAACACCCCTCATGTGTGCTGTTTCATTAAAAAAACAAACTATAAAAGATACAATATAACCCCAGGAGTATGTCGTGTGTAACTTTAACTTGCTTACAATGCTTGTCCATGCCTATATACTGGAGTGCTTGGCCCTGTACAAGCCGAATAGCGTACTAACAATAACCAGGAACTTCATGCGGCTGTGAAAGACAAAACTAGAGACAATCGCACAAGTTGCCATCAAGGGCAGAATATTCACTGTCTCCACTGCTGTTCTGCATGGGCCCAAACCCCTTAAACCAATGAGCCCCTCCATGGGCTCTACTATCAGCAGGCAGAGGAAGAAATCCTATCAGTGGCTAGAGAATGATGACCTAAAGGACAGCACACGCCCGTGTGATCAGAGCAGAATTGTACCACGGACAACATGTTGCCAACTGTGCAAAGGGGCCCTGGAGAGTATCTAATACATAGTAGCATAATTAAGATGTGAGCTGAAATCAAGTGGATGTGAAAGTGTGGAGGAACATATGGACAAAAAGTTCCTAATTCCCAGTGAAAGATACCATTGAAAGAGTTTGAGACCACCAGGGCTAAAGTCCTTTGGGACTTTGAGTTCCAGCACTAGGAGCATTATGAGCTGTAACCCCAAAACTCAAAGAGTGGCTCGAGCAGATTCGAGGGACAACAGTAGAGTCTCTGCCCAGAAGAGTGCAGTCACTGGAAGTGTGCAGAACCCTCAAACCTCAGGCCTTCAGTAGAGGACCTGAGCTTGAGAAACAAACATATCTCCAACCCCAGGGGGTGAGAGGGAGATTGGCATTGTTGCATCACAGGAAGAAAATCCTGGATTTGAATTCACCATCTGGCCAGAGCCTTTCTCTTCTGTTTGCATGTTCGCCCTGTATCTGGGTGGATCCTCTCTGGGTACTCCAGCTTCTTTCACAGTCCAAAGACTTGTATCCTTTAGTATTATCATCAACTAGTTGGGTGGAAAGGATTGCGCCAGGCTTTAAAGGTCACAGCTACTGAGTTTCTGGATTAGACTTAACATCAGAGACACCCAATATTAAAGGATTCAGATAAGTGGAGGCCCAAAGAACACTTGATTACTGTAGTGGCTTTACTCTCGACTGTTAAAATGAATCTATAAATCACCATGATGGAAGGCATATTTAATCACCCTGTTTGGTTCAGCTAATGGATGACACTGCAAGAATAGAACTTGATTTCCTGTGTCCAGTTTCATGACGACTCGATGCAGGATCTAATTTACTGACTTTCAAAACCACTTACTGCAATAATAACCCATCGGGAATGTGAGCCGTACAACAGATAGGGTGTTATATCTGAATTGTGCATCAGTAAGAAAGTCCTCTTGGTAAGTGATACATGAATAAATGTATCTAACCTTTGAAAGTAATATCCAGTCAGGACAACAGCAGTGGGAAGCTTTAGTGCTAGTGGCTTCTGCACTGTGCTGACTCCGCTCTCTGTCTCTCTAACAAGTGGGTTGGTGTTGTGATGTTTTTTTTTGTTTGTTTTTTTTTAAACTGTTGTCCTGATTTCCCCATTACACTTAAAAGGAATAAATCTCTCTGATTGACTGCAGTACAATCCAGGCACTTACAAGCTGGCATGAGCTGTCACCGACAGATAAATTGTTTTTATTCACACAAAATGATATCACGTGCGTATGAGGACAAGTCTGTGCAAAACAGTTATCTAAAGCTCTTAAAATAGATTAAAACAGCAGGAAAACACAGGAATTCAACACAACAAAACTACTAGTGTGATTTAAGTTGGACTCATGTGGCTGGCAATCACTTCAGTCACAGACTCCTACTCTTCTTTGTACGAGTCCTGACCAAACAGCTCAGGACTAAATAATAAAAACCTCCAATAAAATATGGATATAAAGCGAAAAGAGAGACTATTTAAGAGCTGGAAATCCAGAGTGTAATAAGACTGGGTGAATAAAAAGTGCTCAGTTAAGGCAGCCTCTGGGAGTTGTCACTCAGCCTGTATTTCTGATGAAATTAGTGCTGGCGGAGAGCTTGTCTCTGGTGGGTAACGGTTGGGGAGAATTACTATCACGATGTAGACTGCTATCCGCTTAGTAACATTGAGCTGATCAAAAACAGTCAAGTAAGGGCTCTAGACTAACTTTTTGCCATAGGCGTACCGGTACGCCTAACTTTAAAAAGTTA
Source organism: Maylandia zebra (assembly GCF_041146795.1). NCBI lineage: Eukaryota > Metazoa > Chordata > Actinopteri > Cichliformes > Cichlidae > Maylandia > Maylandia zebra. Next base: position 5,399,547 of record NC_135174.1, on the reverse strand, counting down.
GGCGTATCGAAGTTAGGCGTACCGGCACAAAAATTAGGCGCACACAAATTTTATAATAATTTATATAATATAATGTGTTTTTCTGGATACACTGTGCTTTTTCAGCATTCAAAGATTGATGACACCGTGTCAGAGCACTGGCTATGAATTTCAGAAGGATCAGGCCTTAACTTAACAGAAAAGTTAGCAATAGTTCTTTTCCTATTACAGCTACATCCACGTCTGTCGTGCCTAGGCTGCTCACTAGGGCTGGGTATCATCACTGATTTCTATAATCCATTCGATTCCTGTTTTCAAAGTCCCGATTCGATGCAACTTAGCCTCAGACAGTCAGAAATATTATAATTCTGATCATTTATCAGTACTGACTTCATCAGAATTGTGAACATCACAGCAGATGCCTTTGTGTGAAAGTAACTGAGAATAAAACACAGAAAAACATGAAGGAGATTTTCCTGGTCTGGCTTTTTATAGCAGATAACCTTAAAAATATTCTACAATGTTCTGCATATAAAGTTTAAATTTCTTCAGTATTGAACAACAGAAAAAAATAGGCTTTCTTGTCCGAGGTCATTTAAGTGAAAAAGAAAAAGACAGCAGCCGACAGCGCTGTAAACAACGGTAGACTGGTGGGTAATAAGCGAATGAATAATACAGAAAACAGAGATTGGAGACGGGAAACTGTTCTTGAAGTACAGAGAGAGAGAGAGAGAGAGAGAGCTAGCTGTGCATGAAGTGTGATTTTAATAGTCGTGGAAGCAAAACAGCAAAATTCATGACGACATTGATCAAATGTGAAGCGCAGTTTGCTGCTTCTTTTGCTGCTGGCTCGGTGAATTTTGGTTGGAGAGAGACAAAACCTGCAGCTCAGAATCAGCGCAAAAAGACGTAATCACAGCGCGGACCGGACGCATCAGGATCGCTAAGCTCCGACAGCGTGTCCGTCTGCGGGCCGTCGGGTGAGAAAGCCGAGAAAGACAAAGTTGATTCTGATGCGTCGGTCCGTTCTGTGTTTACGTCTTTGTGTGGAGTCCGTGTACCTGCTCTCATTTGCTGTTTGGTTGTTGTTGAAATGGTTTTGTGAGCTTTAATCTGAGAATCTGGCGTTTCTGGCAAAACACAGTTATATTTAAAAGTCGATTCAGGATTTAATGAATTGATATCGCTTTATTCAAGCTACTCACCTCCCACTTCCACCTGCACTTTCAACTGGACCACGGCCAATCAGAGAGGTCCCGCCCCTGACTATCTCTGATTGGTTTAGTCCACGATAGGGGCATAATGTGTGTCTGTTGTTGACCACAGGGAAGGTTGCAGATTTTTTTTTTTTTTTTTGCTACCGGAACAGTTGGGTATTTTTTTTTAGTGGCACCACTGAAAAATTTGGTCGCACTCTAGAGCCCTGCAAGTAATCCAATTTCTTTCTGTTAACTATGGGATAACTTGCTCTTATGTCTTCTTATATTATATATCATAATATATTATGACTTAAAAGCTTCACCAATGTATATTCTGATGTTAACAACGTACAGAATGTGAGAACTGCCAACTTAATTCTCCTATCATAAATATTGTTTAGTGTAAAAATGACAGGGGTTAAAAACAGAGGATTATTACAAGACTTCATTTTCTCAGATGTGTGAAACTTTTCAGGATACAACTTATGCAGACCAAACATTTTCTGGTGTTGTTCTATAGTTCAGCTCCATGTAAGTTAGGTTAATGGATTCTAAAACATAAATAAAACACAGGTAAGATAATGGTGATACTAAGAGTGGTTGGTAAGCCTTGAAAAATGCTATATAAATGTCAAACTATTTTCAGTTTTGTCCACCATCTTGTGCTTTCACCACTGTCCTAACCTAATATTCAAGTGTTGCTGTTTTAAAATTGTTCCACATTGAAGGTTATGTCAAAGTCACATGGCTACTGACCATCCAACTTGGACGTTCTAGCTTTGGGGCGACTGTATCGAGTGAGGGGTAAGATAAGATAAGAGATAAGATAAGATAGAACTTTATTAATCCCTCGGGTGGGTTCCTCTGGGAAATTCGACTTCCAAAAAAAGCACAGCAACGACCAAAGTTACAGTTACAGAACTGTTATATATATATATACACACACACACACACACACACACACACACACACACACACACACACACACACACACACATATATAAATACAGAGACAAATATAAATAAAATATATGAAGGGGATAAATAGAATAAATAGGAATAAAAAATAAAAATACAAGTGAATTGCACATTTCAAGTATTGAGTCTATTGCACTGTTGACTATTTACAAAAAGTATTGCACAAGGTATTGTACAGTGAGGTGCAGAGGCACTACAGCTTAGTTGTTCCCCCCTCCTTTGTCCTCCTGTTTCCCCTCCCTCTCCCCTCCAGAGAGGAGTTAAACAGTCTGATGGCGTGTGGGACAAAGGAGTTTTTAAGTCTGTTAGTTCTTGTCTTGGGGAGAAGCAACCTGTCACTGAACAGACTCTTCTGGTTGTTTATGGCCGTGTGCAGAGGATGCCTGGCATTGTCCATAATGTCCATCAGTTTCTTTAATGTCCTTTTCTCTGCCACTGTCACCAGAGTGTCCAGCTTCATGCCGACCACAGAGCTAGCCCTCCTGATCAGTTTCTCCAGATTGTTTTGCTCCAGGGTGTAGCAAAACAAGTAAGTTCACCACAAATAAATTTGAATTGAAAAGACATAGGGTGTGTTTTGTGGAAACAAAAACAAAAAACAAATAAAGAAGAAAAATATAAGATAAAGATGACTTGAGTAAATGAAAAATGCATTTAACATCACTAATAAACCATGTTTTGCAAGAAACCTCTTACACTGAGCCTGTCTAACAAAGTGAATCCTGGTCTAGTTAAACTATCTTAGTTCAAATTTTTGTTTGTATTGTCAAGTTTGTCTTGCCAGCAAATAAAGCTGCCGTCTTAAGTAAATGTTTGGTCCTTTAGTCCTGCACTTGGGTCCAGCCACTGCCAGCCACACAGCTCACCGTGACAGAAGCTTGTCTTGTCAAATCCAAGAATAAGCCTAATTTAAAAGGCGCCAAAGATGGCTCGTCTTTATACTACGTCCACACTAGCCCGGAAAGATTTGAAAACTGTGTTTTGGTCTGAAAACGCTACGCGTCCACACTAGCGTTTTCAGCTGTTTTCACGGGGTTGTGCGTCCACATTGAAATGGCCGAAAACACTTACGTTCCAGTACTGAGCATGCGTGAAGCGCAAGAAGATTCAGCCTGCCTTATTTCTGTCAGCCGTTTATTTACTTTCCGGCTCGTTGAAACGTCGTGGCAAAAGGTTGAGGAAAAGCACCGAGTTTTTTAAATGGACTAACAATGAGGTGAAGTTGTTGCTGCGAGTAACACAAAAGTACAAAGTTGCAAAAGCGAGTGAGAATTAAATAATTTGAAGAAAAGCTATCTGGAGCATGTACAAAGTGATATTAATCTTTAATAGGGCTGTCAAAATTGAGAGCAAACAAAACAACTGCTGTATAATGCCCTCCGCTGTCTTTGTTTAATGGGTCACATGACTGCATCACATGACTAAAATGCATCACCGTTTTAGAAAGTCTCCGTTTTCACTGTCCACACTGCGACGCAAATGCACCGTCTTCAAATGTATTCGTCTTTGAGAGCATTTTCAAAATGCTGTGTTTTTCCTTGGGGAAAACGCCATCTCAGGTGAGAACTGTGCTTAAGTGTAGTTATCTGTGAGCATGTCTCACAATGGTTTCAGCTGAAACCTCTGCAGAGAATGACCCACAACCTTTTCCACACCTTGGCTCATGTGATGAGGCACATGATCAATAGTGGCTCAACGACCCTCATAAGAGACAACTCCCACTATTGCTTAAATAGCTGGGACTCTCCACCATTTGGTATAGCCACTGTTCGAATGCAACAATACAAATGCTTTAAGATGCCAGAACAAAATTGCCCTTTCACTTAACATTATCTGCCCAGCTATGCCATTTAACTTCTATATTTAATCTGAAATTCTGCAAAAGTTTCCACAGGAGTAACATCCTAAGAAAACAGTTTGCTTTGATGTCAGATTTTTTTTTCTGTTTTTCTGCAGCCTGTGGTTTGCAGTAGATTTCCCTCCTAAACCCACATCTGCAATTCTCCAGACAGTGAAGGAGGCATTATATTCCATTTACGGAGATCAGCAGCAGACTTTTGGTTTTCAAGAGTCAATAAATATTTTGATTAATTGATTGATTGAATCTTTATTTTGAACATGTTGAAAAAGTATAAAAAAAAAAAAATAGAATTAAAATATTTTAAAATGACTCCGCTCTGTAAAGTGTTTTACAGCATCCCGTACCACATGTGAATGATGCAGTGAATGACGATCAGATTAGTGTTGATCGTTCCACACAGAGGTGAAGTTGCTCCTCTGTATCATCCCATCACAGCTGCTGCCCCATCGTTTCAAAAGGCAACAAACCGTGTGCACAAATTTTCTTCACAGACGCCCTTCATACAAGGCTTTCTAACTGCAGGATGTCACAGACAGCAGCCCCACGTTTTTAGTCTGACTGGGATAACAGTCAGGAGAGCAGTAAGGTAGGTCAGTCACACACACACACACACACACACACACACACACACACACACACACACACACACACACACACACACACACACACAGCGAACCCTGAATGCAAGTGGCATAAAGGTAAAGTAATGGTAGTATGTGTTTGCGCAGTGGGTGCTGTGTAGCTTATTTCATTAGTGGTCACTGTTTCACATGAAAATAATAAGGTCTGTCCGTCTACAGTGCAGTTTTTGCCATCATAACATGATCAGTTTAGACTAGAGACATGACAATAATGTTTCAACCGTCCCGACGTTATTACATCTCTGAAATCCAGCTTTATTTAGAGTTTTGAAAAGATAACAATAGCATATATTGTGGCATGACTGGTAGGAATCTTAAAAGCAATTTTTGACATATTAAGGAAAAAATAAACATTTTACATTTTATTATTGAAGCGTAGCCAACAAATAAAATGATCAAAAAGAGTAAATGTGGTGAAAACGTCGTGTGTGACTTTTGTTGTGAACATGTGGTCATCTGAATGAAACTATTTCACAGAGCTTCATCACATAGCTCTCTCTGTCTATTCTGGGTCACCACTCTCATCCTGATTTTGTCTCAGATTCTGTGGTCAGGTTTAATTTGGCTGTTTTTAGTCACGCTTTCAACCCGGTGTCCAAGGCAGCATCATTAATCCACCAGCAGATGGAGAGGTCATGTTTACCAGTGTCATGTTTACCATTCTCAATGATGAATCAGCCTTTGTGTTGCTCTAGAGGTACACAGCGGGCAAACCGGTCTAATGAGAGACTGCTTGGTATCTGCTGTGTATGACCATCCGTCTGCTAATTGACGGCACCAGGAAACAAGGAGCACTGCTGCTGGTTGGGAGAGTTATTTACCAGGATTAAGTGGTGGATTATGTGTTTTGGCTTGAATTTAATTATGTAAAGAACAGATGATGAATTTGTTTCTGAATGTATATCTTATTTAGCTGAAGCTATTGTTGTTTTCAGATTCACAGAACTTCACAAAACTGTTTAGATCCTGAAAATTAAAAATATTTAAGCTGCCAGATACAAGAGTTAGGAGGGTTTTTAAATCTTACGTGGTCAGAGACAAATCGCATGGATCTGCGAGGCTTTTGTGCCACTTTAATTGCACTTGTAAACTTGCCCTTAGAACTACTGTATACCAAAACTTCATGGATTAGTTTGCTGTCACTTCTGTTTGGAAAGACTTCCTTTGCCTTTAAGGGGATTAGTGTCTGACCGGCCTTAAGAACACTTGTATATCCTTTGGGCATCTTTCTTCGCCTTTAGACAATAATTCTGATGGCAAAAGAGCCAAACGGGACAGGCAAAAAAAAAAAGAAAAAAGAACACTTGTATATTAATACTTAAGAACTGGCATACTCACTGAATTATAACTACATCAATAAATCAAAGGAACCAGGTTACAGGTAATCTTAGCCCTTGTTAGGATTGCACTAAAATGCAGTCCTAAGATCCTAAGGCTTCAATGCTGTGCTTCAGTTCTTGCAGCATCCTAATGAGCATCAAAATGTCACAGACGGCAGAGAAAAGGATGGGAAAGCACAAAAAGCTGCTGGCATATCCACATTTGGTATGCATCAGAAGTTTCTGTATGTGTCTGGGGAGGATTTGGTTTTTGGAGAAAGCTTAAGGGAGGTGGACGACATATTCTGTCTTATTTTAATTTTTTTGGGCTGTTTGTGAAGCAGTTTGGTGCGCTGGAGAATTTTAGACAGATTTGTGACAGGATTCATTCTCATATTTCTTTATTTACACAACACTTCAAAACATGAACTGAGAACATAGATCAAATATATCCTGCTGTTACATGTTTCATGTAAAGTTGGTGATGGATGGAATACAAAGAGAAGTGGACCAAAGTTTAAAGGTCTTTAAGGCTCAGGTGCTATATAAGGCATTCGCTTAAATTGTGAGAAATAAATGTGTGTCCTGCAATTATGAAATTGATAACTTTTGTTTATTGAGAGAATGACCTATTTTTGTTTAGTGTTTTTGGTGAACTGTAAAAATCATAGATTTCTATTGTAGATAGTGACAAAACAAGAACATTCTGTCATTTAATTGTTTAGCACTTGTTGTAGTGTGGACAGGTCCATTGGACAGGTCTTTAGCAGTAGAATTAGCGGTAAAACTTGTGTTAAAATACAGGCCATTTAACATTTATGAAAATACCAATAAAAGTGTCATGCCATGTTCACATCTTCCAGTACGCCAGTTTGGAGTCATTGGTCGGCTGATTCTGGCTACCTGTCAGACTTCAAACAGAAGTAGCCAGGTTTTGAAACAAACTGATTATGAGTGTATAAATTTTACTGCAGTCTTCCAATTTGCATCTGAGATAGTAATTTCTAAGTCTTCCTCACGTTGCCTCAATAAGTGTTTCAAAGAAGCATCAGACTGGCCTCTTGATGTTATTCTCCTTAAGTCCTTAACAAGTGGTTCAATAGTTCAAACATTCATCTCACCCAGAGTTCTGCTGGTTGTCAGAATTTTTTTTGACATACTTGTCGATACCTAAAAATAATCTGATTGAAAGACACAGTCTTTCTTCAAATGTTCAAAATAAATAAAATGCCTTTGCTTAAAGATAACCTTCATACGCTTGAACCCTCTATCGTGCCATGGCTTGAAAGATGTGTCAATGAGAGGGGAGCCAAAGTTGGGATTTGCCTGTAAAATAGAAGTTTTCAGTTTTTACATAATGCTTTTTTTTTTTTAAATGACACATTAAATTATTTGACTATTGCACTAGTCCTGAAAATTGTAATCACAAACATATAACATGCTTATGACAGTCATAAAAAAAACTAAACGCAAGCATCAAGCTGGAGTTGGAGCAAAGAGGATTTCTGTGTGGATAGAGTCATGAGACACTTAATTTTCTTCTCATTTTAGTGAATTTTATACACACTTTAAGGCCTGTTCTACTTGTTTCAACAGTGATAAATGTTGTTGCTATTTTATGAGACAGTGTGCTTGAAAAGCATTTATAGTAGTGTGGGAAAAAAACATAATTCAACAGCTTGTCTGATCACCCTGAGCAGAATTAACTTTAAGCAGTTGCCTCCTGTATTATTTTATTAGCTTCTTAAATCGTTCCACTTTTCTTCCACAAGATTGCTTCAGTTTAAACAAGTATGCAAAAAGTCATACAAGTTGATTCTTCTTCTAATTGTACTTTGCAATGAACTGAACATATCAATATCTGATCTTGGGGTTTTGCTGGTACACCCATTTCCCTGTAGATTGTAGTGTTGTGTCAACACACACCTCAATGCAGACCAACAAATGGCAAAATATCTTCTTTAATAGAGGAGTTTGTACTTGCTGATGATCAGTTAATCATGCACATTTGGTTATCAGAAACTGGCTGCTGCTTAGCCACTTAAGTCCTATGGAAGCAGTAAGGGTGCATTTAGTTTGATAGAGTTTTATGGAATCTCGCTTTTTCACATGATTGTGTTTTTGAGCAATATTTAAGTTTAAAATTTGTGCACATTAAAAAAAAGCAATTGTCTCAAGTAAAACTGAAGTTTTATTACTTAAAAAACTAGAAAACAATGCTGAAATCAACAAATGACCTCCTAGTGGCTCAAAAACTCCGTCTCCTTTCCCCTTCAGCCTCCTTCATGGTTATCAAGAAGCCATGCCTACACAGGGCTCCTGATAAAAAGAGATGTGGTGCCACTGTCATTTGCCACAGAAGATTCAATGATTGCATGGACTCATAATTCATATTCATATATGGGAGTTAAAAAAAGAATCACCCTTGCAGGAGGCTCTGATGCTTCCATAAAAGTTCATGATTTATAACGTGTCTTTCTTTCTTTGCTTCTTTTATCACTGGGACAAATGCGTGTGTTCTAAATATTGAGTGGAACTTATCCCTGCTGCTCCTCCTCTGGTGGTATAAAATGCTTAACACAGCTGCAAGCTGAATCAAAGGTGGCATGTCGGGTTTAGACAGAAAGACAGAAATTACATCATTAGTTTCTTAAAGTGAATTTTTATACTAAAGTGAAAGGTTGATTCAAATGGCAGAAAAATACATTACTACTCACTCTTTAACTGTCAGAAACAAAAGTATGGTAGCTTAATTACATCCAAGTCCAATGACTGAATGATTAAGAGACACAGAGTAATTACAGAATAATTATTCACTGCATGATCCCCAAGTGATAACTGGTACCTAAATATCTTTTAGCACCAATAACTGCAGAGCAATTCCTTTTGTGGCTTGAAATAGAGAACTTTATTTCACCAAGTAATTTCTATGAAATTTCCCAACTTTCTATGAGCGTAGATGGAAGTTACATTTATACGCTGTACTGTTTCAGATCCAACTTTGAATCAAAGAAGCAAAAAACTGATTCATCCATCAAAAATTAAAATCTAAGCAACCACTTGATGATTGGTTGCTGGTTCTCTATTTACCGGTGGTTACCAGGGGGTCAGTTACCAGTGAATCGGGCTTCATAGCAACTGGCAACAATCTCTAGAAACCACTGGTCGGTAAATGCACTTCTTTCCCTCACAACCAGTGGCAGATAGGTTTTCAGGTCTGTGTCAGTAAGGCCTGCATATTCTGCAATAACTAGTGTTCAGCTGTCGTGTGGATCTCTCATTTTAGAAGAAGCAGCCAACAGAAAAAAGTAGATGCCCTTGTGAAGTAGGCTTCACTGTCAAAGGCACCCTGTAGTCTTGGCCCAACTTCTGATCATTCCTTTGTTCCCCTGTAATGTGGCTCACACTACTGTGATGTCCTTAATACTTACAGAAAGGTATTTTACTGCAACCAAAAACTGTAAAACAATTTGGACTATATATATTTTGTCACAAATTGTTGAGTCTTTACCTAACAATATTAAGCGCCTTGAGGCAGCTGTTGTTGTGATTTTTGGTGCCATATATAAAAAATTAATTTAATTGAATTAAAGTTCTCCTTTCAAAGACAGGGGAAACTGCTAAAAGAAAAAAGTACAGATTGTATATGTATGTTTTTATAGATGTCACATCACTCCCTGTGTAACCTGAAGTCGAGAGAGGAGGTGCTTTTAAATATTTAGTGCTTTGAATCTCTGGTTACAAAGGACAATAAAATGTTACTGCCCAACAGAAAAGTATCATAGACGGCAGAGCGGGGTCTTTACCCTGCAATTTAAAGCACTGTGAGGTTACTGTTGTTCTGAATTGGCCCTATATAAGTAAAATGAATTGGACTACATTGAATGGAGAGCCTAATATGAGTGAATGTTGGACTAACAACAAGTGGTGGTTGATACTGTTGCTTCTTCATCTGAATAAGGAGCTCATTAGCCTCGGTGCCTACAGTGCTTTTGTCTTGTGTTTACAGGTTGTTCCCCTCTGGCTAAAAAAGAACAAATGCAGATTTAAAAAATCTATGAATAAAAAAGCGTTTCTCTGAATAATTTTACATTTTTGCGCCAAACTTGTTTGAGTCAAATCATTGTGAACGCTACGGCTTTGAATTAAAAAAGAAAACTATTAAAATGCTAGAACAGGAGTGTGTGTGTGTGTGTGTGTGTGTGTGTGTGTGTGTGTGTGTGTGTGTGTGTGTGTCAGACACTTATTGTAGCAGGAGCTAGCTCAAGAACAGTTTTAGTAGGGCAGGTGTTGAAATTGTCTGTCCATCCATTTTCAGCCTATCTGTCAAACCCTGGAATAAGATGCTGTCTTTTATTGTAAATAACTGCTTTCAGTGTTTTTACTGGCCTTATCATTTATAATAACTAACCATATTCCTTTGTTTTTTTCATAAACCTTTTTTTTCCTGTTTACCATGAAATTAGGTCATCTTCATTGCTATTAACACAGTCTTCAACTGAGACACACCATCCTTTTAGTAAATTAACCTTTATTGATGAAATTGATAAGATCTTATTCTTTAAACATCTTCCTCTACACTGCTGATGCAAGGTGGTACAGACTGGAGGAAACTAGTGACTTATTCATTGTGATGTTTATATGTATCATCTGCTAAAATCTTAAATCACACTCGGTAAGCATTATATCATTAAGTGAAAAGTACATCAAATCTAAATTTAGAGAACACTGCTTATGGTTGTCAATATGATACAGGAAGCCACCACTGCTGTTTAAGTAGGCAGTTGCTCTCTACTTGCTTCCATCTCAAAGATGCTTTTCTTGCACTGTCGCATTCTCTAAGATGTTTTTCATGTTTTTAATATTTAGAGGAAACTCACAGTGTAACACACAGCTGCCAGATCACACCATATGCCTGGCACACACACACACATATAAAAAGTAGGCTGTTTGAGGCCAAGGGCTGGAGGCACTGCGCCACACGTTTAATTGGAAGAGGAGCTTGTTAAGTCCTCTCACGCTGCACATAAAGAAATCGTTTGTGAAACATCACTAAAAAGAGGATCTACAGTGTGTCTAAACTCAAATCTTTATTTGTACATCTTTACACAAATTGACTTTGGTCAAATAATTCAGTCTCTAGCAAGTAAAAGTATTTTCTTTTGTTAATGTTTGTGTGAATTCCACTGTGGAAATTAAGTTTTAAAGCCACCGAGCCCTCGTGGGTGTGTGGAGAATGACTTGTTCTGGTTCAAACACCAAGCTCAGCGAGGCAGCCTCAGAAAAAGCATTCAGAATCCCAGCACAAAAGAAGTCGTGTCCTTGTGTTACTGTAATGAACACTATTCCCTCACACAACTCCGCACTGCTGGGGATTCTTCAGTTTCCAAATTCTCTTTCATCTTAACTTGCCCACAGACTTTCTGGCCCAGAAAGGTGAACTGTCATTCATTTTAGTCTGTTGGATACACGGTTGGAAAACAGACAAAGCAGCGGTTACAACTACATCTATTCAGTTAGGAAAGACAAACCAAAAGCAGTGGTAATAATTATTTGAGCTTGATATGACCTCCAAACAATCTTTATCCTTAATCTTGATGAGGTCCAGATAATGATTGAGGGCATCAGCATGCATCAGCATGCATCAGCATGCATCAGCACGCTGCAGACGCAGGATAACTAACTTTGGTTTTACTGATTAAATTAAATGAACTTGGAGCGCTTTCTGAATTTTAAACAGAAGGAAACAGAATATATCAGAGGCTACAACCAAAAAGCCAACAAAGAGCAGAAGAAAAAGCTTCTTTAAATTCTCAATCATGCTCAGTTGTCAGTAATATTGCTGGCAATTAGATTGTGTTGTCTATGTAACTGAATGAAGAACTACCAGGGCTGGACTGGCCACCGGGCATACCGGGCATTTGCCCGGTGGGCCGCTCGTGATTTTTCGTTTTTATGGGCCGATGGGGTTTTATTTCTTTTTCTTTTAACCAGAGGTGTGGACTCGAGTCACATGACTTGGACTCGAGTCAGACTCGAGTCATTAATTTTATGACTTTAGACTTGACTTGAAAAAATGTTCTAAGACTTGTGACTTGACTTGGACTTTTACACCAATGACTTGGGACTTGAATTGGACTTGAACCGGTTTACTTGAAAAGACTTGATATTTTACCCCAAATATAAAATTTAACATGCATATTATATAGAGATTAAAATGTGACGTCATTCACGGATAGAACCGCAAAGGATTCTGGGAACTCGTGGCAAGCGGTACTAGCGCACGCAGGCTTTCAATTAAAATCAGTTATACAGCGATAAAAAGAAACACAAAAATGTCAAGAAGCTGTTGTATTATTAACTGCAATAGCCGGTCGCATGACAGCCACGGGAAGCCGACGGGTAAAGAGATCGGTTGTTATCGGATTACGTCGTTGAAGAGAAATTGTTCGAGCCATGTTTCCGAAGTAACAAAGAGGCGACTGGATTGCAGCCATTCAAAGACAAAATATAACGTCCCAGAACACTCCAGCTCACAGGTTAGTCTGCTCCAAGCATTTACACAAAGGTCAGTCTGCTGTTGTAGTTAATACGTCATTTTTTTAACATAATTGGTGATATAGGTTACAAGCAAGTCTGGCGCTGAACAGAAATGGTCGCGCTATGCTCCTTTGTTTATTGTGCATAAATAGTGAATTGTCCTGACACAATATTGCGTTTCGCTTCTGTTATTATGGTACATTGACAAAAACATATACTTTTATTCACAGGATAAAACAGTTGTTTTGTATCACTAATTGCACAGTAGGATTACAGCATACAATATTATTGTCACTGCTACATTTCTGTGATGCTACCAAAAATTATTTCCACTGCTAATTAATTACCATTGAGCTCAAAGGTCCTATTAATAAACGGTTAACGAATGTGTATTTATGACGACGATTTGTGAGACTGGTAAACTTATGATACGTACGATGGTCTTTACTTTCTACACGGTGCATTTCAAGGTCCTGTACCCATCCGTCGGTAAACTGTACCTGGGCTTGTTGCAGTGACCGGAAGTTACTAAACTTCATGAGTGTATGCACTCACACCAAGAAGCGTATAATTATAAATATGCATATAAATATGCTACGATGAGATAGCTGACTTCATCTAACTAGCAAATGTTGTCCAGGCTACGTTGGTGATGCAGTTTTTTTTAATGTGTATGATATTTTTGTCATGTGATTTTAAAGCTGGTCCTACAACCGCATCCAAGAATAACGTGCAGCTTATCTCAGAACTGTCCGTGAAAATTATTCTTGGAGCTCGGTTTAATTGAGCTGCATTTTAAAGAGGTGCAATTTCACAATTTGTGTATATTTTCTAAGTTCACTATTTTGTCATGTGTTGAGAAAAACACAGATTTAAAAATTACATGGTCTAATATTTACATTTAGCATATAACTGCAACATGCTTTTTTTCATTTTTTTTTAAAGACTCGAAATGACTTGAAATTCAAAATTTCAGACTTGTGACTTTACTTGGACTTTTACACCAGTGACTTGAGACTCGACTCTGACTTGCCTGACATTACTTGAGACTTGACTTGAGACTTGAGGATAAAGACTTGAGACTTACTTGAGACTTGCAAAACAATGACTTGGTCCCACCTCTGCTTTTAACAATATAAATGAATGGTGGTGGATTGGCCAGTTGGTCATGATCGACTCTGGGCTTGACCAGTTACAGCAGAGGAGGTCAAACTTTAAAGTTGAGGTGAAAAGGAACACGATTTCATAACTATTTCAGCTAGAAAGTTGCTAATTCAATCATGAAACTGATCAATGATCAGCTGATCGGCTTTTCTCTCTGCGCCAGAAAGAGGGAACCAGCAGATGTCGCGCTAAACAACAGCAGCACGTTTAAGCTTGATCAGCTGTCGGTAGAATTTATTTAATGTTAATTTCTATCAGCTGATGTTTGTTGGAGCCACAGCTGTAAAGCTGCTGGTCATGATATCGGTTTGGATATGTGGTGAGCAGTGTTGGTCAAGTTACTTGAAAAAAGTAATCAGTAACTAATTACTGATTACTTCCCCCAAAAAGTAATCCCGTTACTTTACTGATTACTTATTTTCAAAAGTAATTAATTACTTAGTTACTTAGTTACTTAGTTACTTTTTAAAAACTCGATTTACAACCTGAATAGGTGATAAAGCGATAGATCTTTCAGCCCAATTCTACTTTTTCTACATAATCCATCATACAAAATGCAATCAAATGGAAAAGTCTCTTTTCTTTTTAACTTGTTTTATCAGTTTTAATCTTTTAACTTTATGCATCAAGCAAAACTTTAATTATATTGTAGCATTCACAAGAACCAGACGGTTGGGTCTCAGTTTGTCCTTTTATTCGGCACATAAGCAAGAGGGTTGCTAACTCAGGGGAGAGCGCCCTCGTACTACACCTCTCTCCACCGTGGCACACACATACACACAGAACAACCAGGTCCCCCCTCCCCTTCCTGTACACCACCCTCCCTACTTCCTGCAGCACAACCAAACATGAATCTTAAAGGAACAACAACAGTGTGCAGAGATAACCAACATGTCACTGTACAATAACACTTAACCATCGTTACACTGCCCCCCCAGCAAAAAGTTCCTCGTCCCCGAGGGAACGACACAGTCTCTGAGGCGGGGTGGTAGCCTACATTCCCTCCTTTACCTCCTGAGCCCCTGAGGTGGACGCGGAGCTTCGGGGCTTTGGGGTGAAAAGTCAGAGGGAGGGGAACGCAGCGCCGGTCGGGGGCCCCTCTGAGCTGGGTCGTGGACGCTCTGTACACGTCCCTCTGGAAAGGAGGGGAGGGACTGCCCTCTGTAGGGGGCCATCCGGTCTCTGTGCAGCGCTACTATCCTCCCCCTAGGAGGCAACTGCACCCTGTAAACAACCTCCCCCACTTGCTCTAGGACGCTGCAAGGCCCCACCCAGCTGCTATCCAGTTTAGGACACCGTCCCTTCTTCCTCTTTGGGCTGTAGACCCACACCAGCTCCCCAGCACGGAAGTGCCTCCCCTTAGTGGTGATGTCGTAATTCCTCTTTTGGCGCAGGCCTGCCTTCGCCAGCTGCTCTCGGGCATAGGAATGTGCAGAATCCAGGCGGTCCTGCAGCTTCCTTGCGTAGTCCTGGCCCGGTGGTGCCTCTGGTGCGTCCGGGGGCTTCCCAAAAGCCAACTCTGCAGGAGTTCTCAGCTCCCTCCCTAACATGAGCAGGGCAGGCGTACATTGGGTGGAGTCCTGCACTGCCGACCTGTAGGCCATGAGGGTAAGGGGAAGATGGTAATCCCAGTCCCGTTGGTGTTCTGAGGTAAGGATGGCTAGCTGCTGGGCCAGCGTCCTGTTAAACCTTTCCACCAGCCCATCGCTTTGGGGGTGAAGTGGGGTGGTGCGGGTCTTCTTAATCCCAAGGCGTTCACACATGGCAGCAAATACCTTGGACTCAAAGTTACGCCCCTGGTCACTGTGGAGGGTCTCTGCTGTTCCAAAGCGGCTGAACATCCCCTCCACTAATACATCAGCGACAGTCTCAGCCTCCTGATCTGGGATGGCGTATGCTTCCGGCCACTTGGTAAAATAGTCCATGGCCACAAGAACATAGCGGTTTCCTCTGTCTGTGCGAGGAAATGGGCCCATGACGTCCACAGCTACTCGCTCCATTGGGGCTCCTGCTGGTTGCTGCTGAAGCTGAGCCCAGGACTGGTCCTGTGGCCCTTTGTGTGAGGAACATGCATCACAGCTGCGGCAAAAGTCCTCCACATCCCTCCGCTGTTGACCCCAGTAATAGCCCTGGCGGAGGCGGCGGAGAGTCTTGGAGACCCCAAAGTGGCCGGAGCCAGTGCTCCCATGGCAGGCTTCCAGCACAGCTGACCTCAGCGACCTTGGCACCACAACCTGCCACCTCTCCTCCCCCGTGGCAGGATCCTTCCAGGCACGCTCCAACACCCCCTCCTTCAGCCTGAGAGATGCAAACTTGGCCCATAGCCCCCTGGTACAGATGGAAAACCCAGTGACCTCATCCCAAAGGGGTTGCTCCCCCTTCTCCAGCCACTGCAGGACCGGCAGCAGGTCCGTGTCTTGTTCCTGCCATGCCCTCCACTCCGCTGCATCCACCACCAGAAGAACCCTGCAGGCGAGCTGTGCTGCTCCGTCTATTGTCGTGAGTTCCCGCTCTATTTCCTCTCGCTTCTCACAGTAACGGCAGCCAGCTGCAGAACATGGGCGGCGAGAGAGGGCGTCTGCGTTAGAATGGTGCGTCCCTGCTCTGTGCTCCACAGTGAAATTGAAGGCTTGGAGCTCCTCCAGCCAGCGAGCCACCTGTCCCTCTGGCTCCCTGAAAGACATCAGCCACTGAAGGGCAGCATGATCAGTTCTGATAACAAATGCTGTGCCGCACAGGTAGTACTTAAAGTGTCTCACCCCCGCCACCACAGCCAACAGCTCTCGTCGTGTGACACAGTAGCGCCGCTCACTCCTGTTCAGGACCCGGCTGAAGTACTCCACCACCTTCTCCCCTTCCGGCCCAACCTGCGACAACACCGCTCCCAGCCCCACATTACTTGCGTCAGTGTCCAGGACAAAAGGCAGGGCGGGGTCAGGGGGGGCAAGGACTGGGGACTCTGTCAGCGATCTGCGGAGGGTGTCGAACGCCTGCTGACAGTCCTGGGTCCAGATGAAGTCACGGTCCTTCTGCAGCAGGTGGAAGAGTGGTGTGGCTATGGAGGAGAAGCCCTTCACAAACCTCCTGTAATAAGACGCCAGTCCTAGGAAGCTTTTGAGCTGTTTCTGGTCTGCTGGTGTGGGCCACTCGGTAATGGTGTGAATTTTTTCCTCCAATGTGCTGATGCCCTCATGACCCAGCTTGTGGCCCAGAAACTCCACCTCCCTCCTCATGAAGTGGCACTTGTCGGGGTGCAGCTTCAGGCCTGCAGCCGCCACCCTCTCCAACACTTGTCTCAGGGCATCCAGGGCAGCATCAAAGGAGCTCCCGTGCACTAGAAGATCATCCAGGTAAACCAGACACCATTGCCGTGGGACGCCAGCCAGCACACTGTCCATAAGCCTCTCGAAGGTCGTGGGAGCGTTGCAAAGACCAAAGCTCAGGACTTTGAACTGCCATAGTCCCCTGTTAGTGCAGAAGGCTGTCTTCGGTCTGGATTCCGGGGACAGTGGCACCTGCCAGTAGCCACTCCGCAGGTCCAGGGTGGAGAACCAGGAGGACCCGGCTACTAAGTCGAGAGCCTCATCAATCCTGGGAAGGGGATAAGAGTCCTTCTTCGTCACTTTGTTGAGTGGTCTGTAGTCCACACAGAAACGCATCCTAGGACTTTTTTTCTTAGGCACCATCACCACCGTGGGGGCCCACGGGCTATCAGATGACTCTATGATGCCCGCCTTTATCATTTCACACAACTCTCTGTCCGCAGCTTCCTGATGAGCCAGGGGCAGGCGGCGGGGGCGCACTTTAATAGGCTGGGCATCCCCGGTCTCAATGACGTGCTCTACCAAGTGTGTCAAGCCAACATCACTTTCTTTCAGGGCAAAAATGTCACTAAACTCTTTTAGTACCTGCCATAGACTCTCTTGCTGCTGTGGAGTCAGCCCCTCACAGTTCTTTGACCAGATACTCCTCACTGCTGAGAGCCTCTCCTCCTCCTCCGCTCGCTTTTCTGCTGGCGGGTCTGCAGGGGTCTCTGCGGTGGAGGTGGACGCCGCGGCAGATGCTGTGCAGACCGGGGGAGGAATAAGCGGCACCTTCTGCCCATCAGGGAGTACAAGGAAGCCTTTGCCTAAGTCCAGTACACCACCAATGGCTCGTAAAAAATCCAGCCCAAGGATGCAGGCGTCCTGCACGTCAGCCACCCAGGCAGCATAAGACACACCGAGGTCCCCCACCTTGAACTGGAACACTCCCCTCCCTCTCATTGGGGCCAGCTCACCGGTCACAGTCTTAAGTTGCACATTAGTCGGTTGCACAGCAGCTCCGGTTGGGACAACATCGGGTCGGACCAGCGTTGCATTGGACCCCGTGTCCAGCAGGGCCGTACAGGACACCCCACAATCGTCACTGGAACATGGCAAAAGCCGCTAATCTGGGTCCAGCCCACAGCGATGGCCGCACCGGGTGGAAGTGGCGGTGGTGTGGGGATTTCGTTCTCCCAGGCCCGTGTACTCCCGCCTACACGGGCCCGTGGGTGTTTCCCTGAACCGCTGCAAGCTTGGGGCACTGCCTGATGAGGTGTCCGACTTGTCCACATCCCCAGCAGCTCTGTGGTCGGCGGTGTGGGCCAGCCCAAGAGGAAGGCGACTGCAGCGAAGCTGCCTGCACCAAACTGCACAGGCCCGCTGGCGTCTCCATCTGTTCCACAGGTGCTGACACAGCCCTCACCACGTGTGCGTCATCAGCGCCCCCCAGAGGATCCTGCAAGCATCTCCCTCTCCAACGCTAGCTCCAGGGCTGCACTGAGTGTGGCCGGCCGAGCAAGCTGAGTTTGCATACGGAGCTCTTTAGGGCTCAGGGCCTGCAGGAACTGGTCCCGAGCTAACTCCGCCTGCACTGATGGTGGCATGCTGTCATACGCCCTCTGGCAAAGGCACTCGACTTCATGGGCCAAAATGCGGAGGGGCTCGCCTGGCAATCTGCGTCTGTTGTGGAACTCCGACCTCAGCAGCACTGGTTGGTTATACTGCCCGAAGCACCTCTGAAGTGCTCCGACCAGAGCATTATAATCTCCCCTCTGCTCCTCGGTCAGCAGCAGCAGGCATGCAGCTGCATCCTCACACAGGCACAAAGCCAATTGGAGAGCTTTATGTTCCTCAGACCAGCCAGCTGCAACAGCTAACAGCTCGAACTGTGCGATAAACACTTCCCATGGTGTCTTGCCGCTGAACTTAGGCGTTTTTATATTCGCTGCAGCTTGCTGGGCGCCGCCATGTTTGTTTACATCACGTGACGGCGCGCCAAGCGAGGTCGACTCCTTCCCGCCGGAATTGCGGCCGCTGTGCGAACAGTTCCCGAGCCTAGTCAAACCTGGAGAAAATCCAGCCTCGGCAGACAGCCGCAGCGCCGTTTCCCTCACTCCATGGGCGGGCGAGCGCGGACGAACCTCCCTCTCCTCCCTCTCCTCCCTCTCCTCCCTCTCCTCCGTCTCCTTCTTAATCTTGCCCGGCAACATCCTCGTCTCGTAACGGCAAGCGTCGCCAGCAACAGGGTGTCGGGCGTTCTGGGATTCTTTTTTCTTTCTTCACTTCTGACACCAATGTAGCATTCACAAGAACCAGACGGTTGGGTCTCAGTTTGTCCTTTTATTCGGCACATAAGCAAGAGGGTTGCTAACTCAGGGGAGAGCGCCCTCGTACTACACCTCTCTCCACCGTGGCACACACATACACACAGAACAACCAGGTCCCCCCTCCCCTTCCTGTACACCACCCTCCCTACTTCCTGCAGCACAACCAAACATGAATCTTAAAGGAACAACAACAGTGTGCAGAGATAACCAACATGTCACTGTACAATAACACTTAACCATCGTTACAATACCATGGTGGGCTGGTCACTAGTCAAAATGCCCGGGCTGATTTTTTGTCCCAGTCCAGCCCTGAGAACTACATTGCCTTGGTGGCAAAGAATTCCCTCATCAATATACCTGCCAAAATCCCCCTCCTTCCCTGGTTTCTCCTGCATTTTAAACCCATCTCCCAGCAGCCTTCTGTTTTGCGGTTTCTTCCAGGAACCTAATTCATGGGCTGGGTGAAGCTGGTTTTAGCTCAAATGCACCAGCTGGATGCTGAATGAATTGGCTGCTGACTTCTATGTTGTCTGAGCATTTCAAGTTTCTGTACTGCAAAGACATCATAAAGAAGGTGACTTCAAAAGCACAGAAGTTTAAATAACTGCAAGTCAAACCTCTCTTCAGATGTGCATCATGAGGAATTGCTGGAAAGGTATTTGTTGATTTGAGCTTCCAGATTCAAGAATACAAGAATAGAGTCCAATCAACAGTTTGATGCAAAGGATAGTAATTTGCTGTCTATGGTTAGAGGCAGAAGTGTGACTGGGACAATCTGTGAAGTCACAGTTAATATCTTGTTTAAATCAGACCATAATCCTTAACCTTATCCCAGCACTGTCAGAATCTTATGACCAAACAAGTCCCCAAACAAGAACAGAAAAATTAAACTATTGGTTCCTACTCTTAGGTAGAGTCTGAAAGAGCACAGAAATGTCTCACCTCTGGGAACAAAACAGCTTATAATGGTTTATCGGTTTTAACAGGGAAGGTTTGTTGTAATTGTACCAATTACATGTTACATAAAATACTTAATAAGTAACTATTCTAAATTTTAAAGTGACTGTCTTCCTTTCTTTTTTTTAACGATCATGCTTTATCAACCCTGCCCTCCACCCCAACCTCTCTTCAAAGCTTATTTTGTGAATCTGTAATTAGTGTAACCATTAGAGGCCACTGTGACAGTCAAACATACCTATGCTGACTTGTAATGGTCAAATAACGTGCTTTTTTGTTTGTTTGTTTTATAAAAGTCAAAACAAAATCATTTTACTACAGGGGGATATTATAATGAAACTTTAGTATCATACTGATTTTGTTGTTTTCAGCATTAAACTAATTGTGACTTGCCATATAACAGTGCTTATCCATTATATATATATATACAGGAAAGATATGCGTGAGTCTGAAACTATTTAATTTAGTTTCATGTTTTATTGAATAGAGACAACATCTGAGGATACACTGACTGGGGAATCACTGTTCCTGGCAGGTTGCAAAGACACTCCACTATAGACGAACACTAGAAAACTAAACCTTTATGCTCATAAACTGAATTTCCTGCATGTTTCCTGCAGGTCTGAATGTTGCTATTGAATAAAATCTTCCAGACCTTTCAAGTTCAGAATCTTGTATCTCTCAAAATGAATGGGTCAACTTTCAAATTCAATATATAATTCAACATGCTGTTCAACACACTGCTTTTTAGAAGTTGTTTTTGTAACATAGAGGAGACAGAATCTCTGTGTGCATTGTGAAAGCAGAATTGGAAATACTTGCTGTAAACGCAGTGCATTTCTGTTTCTTTTTTGGAACATCATGTAAGGAGCGCTAAGATTCCAGTGAATACAATTGAAATTTCTAGCTAAATTTGGTCATAACATTGCTTTTCATATTTAACCTATGCATACATTTACAAAATGTTTGAGAGTATCTTGTTATCCTTAAAATACACAGTAAAAGTTTGAAAAAAAAATAGGATATGTTTAACAAATACATAAATACATAATGTCTACACCAACAATCCAAGACATTATGATGACTGACAAATAAAAACAAATGCTGAACATCTCATAACATTGCTTACAGTGCCCATCATCAGGAAAACATTAGAGCCTTAGGTAAACAATCATCTTTACTCTGAGCCCCTCCCGGATGGCTGAGCTTCTCATCCTATCTCTAAGGGAGAGGCCAGCCACCCTTCGGAGGAAGCTCATTTTCGCCGCTTGTATCCGCGATCTCGTTCTTTCGGTCACTACCCACAGCTCATGGCCATAGGTGAGGGTAGGGACGTAGATCGACCGGTAAATTGAGAGCTTCGCTTTTACACTCAGCTCCCTCTTCACCATGATGGACCGGTGCAGCGTCCGCATCACTGCGCATTACAACAGACTAGTCTGTTATAATAATTACTATGTATGTTTACTATTTTATCTCTACTATGTACAGCACTTTGGCTCAACCCGTGTTGTTTTTAAATGTGCTTATAAATAAATTTTGTTCCCCTATCCAGTTCACGAGTCGTTGCAGGAACGTGTTTGCTGTCTAAAACAGATAGAGTAGGTTGTCTATTAGAAGAAATTATCAGAAGATCAGTTGTTTAGTGTCTAGCTCCCCTAGTCTCAATGTTAAAGTATCTTTGGGTCAGATACTAAAACTCAAGTTGCACCTGATGCATTGAACACAGAGACATGTTGCTGCACCAAGAATCTTCTTGCAATTGCTTTGGCCACTAGCAGGTTGCCACAGATGCCCATAGTTTGTATAGAAGATGCTGACTTGCTGTGTTTGCATCACACGTTTTCAAGCTTCAGTAATGCTTGGTGTTTAGATAGCAAGTGCAGAGAAGTCAGCATCTTCTATGTAAACTGCAAATGATCATGGCAAAACCAAAGTTTCTCAAATTTCACTCAATCCAGCAATCACTCTCAAACCATTTGTGAAATATATGTTTATTAGAGGTCCCCACTGGGCGCCACCCAGTCTCTGGCCTGTGTGACTAAAGCTTAACATGTTAGAGGCACTGAAAATCAGCAGTTCTTAATCACTGTGCACTTTTGACAAAGGTCAAATAATGAAAGCCAGGTTACCTTCTGTATTCTGGTTCAAGAACTAGCAAGAGAAGGAATCAATGACAGTCTTGATTAGGGATGGGTACCAGTATCCGGTGCCATCTGACATAAACGGTAGTAACGGTAGTAACCGAAAAGCAGCGCACATTTCCGTGCTCTATTTCGGTGCTCTTTTTTCCTGAGATGTCACACACTATGGATTCTAGCCAATCATTTTACCTTTGCAAGCGTAGTAGGCGGCCCAGGTACGTACGTTCTTTTAGAGCAGAGCTACAGATTAAAAATGCCTAAGGTGAAGCGGTCAAAGTCTGGCTTTACTTCACAGCAAAAGATGCAAACTCAGCAGCCTGCAACAAGTGCTTTAAGGTGACACTGTGCAAAGGAGGTAAGTCCTCGAATCCGATGAAACACCTGGTGACGTATAGCATTTTGTTAAAAGCCGAGAAATGCGCTGTACTTGATAGCTTGCTGCGAGACCTCTCACCCTGCACATCTACTGCGGGTGTGGTGCCTGTTATCAGACCCGGAGTTTGCAACATCCCCCAAACACCCGAAGAGTAGAGTCCTGGCCCCCAGCCCTGCCAGTGTAGCAGAAATGATGAAGGATGATGATGGCAGCAGCAGCCGTTCTTCTCTGCGTGAGTAGCTTAATGTTGTTCGTGTGTAATTTACGTTGAGTAGGCTAACCACGTTATTACATTAATGCATGTAAGGTGAACTAGCAAACATCATCATAGCTACATGCGGCTGTCTTCTTGTTTGAAGGCAGATACTAACTTCACCGTGGCCAAAAAGGCTAAAATGACCAAAGAAAAAGTGGAAAACAGCTAAACATGAGAGGTTTTTGGACAAAGTTTGTGTTTTTTCCATTGTTTAAGCACTGCTTCCAGCCAAGAGTGAGACCATATATGCCCTATAGCTGCAGAAAAGGCTAACATTGTTATCTTTTTACAAAAAAACAGCTGAACATGAGTTTTTGGACCAATTTTGTGTTCTCCATTCTTTAAGCACCGGTTCGAGCACCGTTTCAAAAGTACTGGTTTGGTACTGGTATTGGATAAAACCTAAACGATACCCATCCCTATTCTTGATGCATGTTCAATCTTCCAGGTAAGGAAAACCCAAAAGGTTGATTCTGTTCATCTGGACGAAGCATTCATAGTGGGGAAACGGTTCATCACCCAGCCAAGTGACTTCTTCAGTCTCAGCTGACTGCAGGTTTCCCCAACCTTATAAACAGTACATTTGCATAATAAATGAAACTAGCACCACTGACAAACAGAGGATAGGAGGTCAGTTTCTTGATCATTAATATGCAAATTTGTTAGGTGAAAATGGCCATTGATCAATTCTCATTGATCGATGGGCATTCATCAGTGGTTGCTGATCAATGGCCATGAAATTTACATATTTAAGATTAAGATACTGCCCAATCTTTACTAGTGGTGCTAGTTTCAGTCATTATGCAAATGTACTGTTTATAAGGTTGGGGAAACCTGCAGTCAGCTGAGACTGAAGAAGTCACTTGGATGAGTGACGAAACGTTTCTCCCACTGGAAACGCTACGTCCAGATGAACAGAATCAATGGCAGATTATTCGAAAAAGTATTGGGACAAGTGACATCCACAGTGCTTTTTTGCTACCTACCAGTCTAGTTTCAGAGCACAACCTAAAATAGTCAAATGTGAAGTTTCTTTTTCTAACAAATGCATTTAAGCGCTAGGTATATTTCTATTTGTATCTCCAACATGTATTTTGTCCGGTCAAAGCAGGCACACATGCTTAATGGCTCATAATTATGGAAATGTTAATAATATAAGAAAATGTGTAAAAATCTGTGACGTGTAAGACTCAAAAGTGAATGTGAGCAGTAAAAAGAATCACACCATCAACCCTTTACAACCTATGAATATGGACCTTGTTGCGTCTTAAAAATGAATAATCCTAAGTCTGTGAACATCAAATTAATCAGCACATATGACACAATCAATAAGGGAAAAAGAACATAACAAGGGGCACACAAGTAATATGAAGTGTAATACAAAAATCGATAGTTTATGATCAGAAACACAAATGGGTAGTTTAGAGGAACTATTTCACAAAATGGTGTGAGACTGTGTTATTCCTACAGCATTGAAAAGAGGTGTAAGGATATATATTGCATTACTGAAATTATTGATCCTATACTGGAATGTTCAGTGTCTGCTGTGCCATGTTTTCTGTATTAACTTTCCATCATCGAGCTATCAAACCATAGAAATAACAAGTCAAAACTGACTACCATTATTATCCTGAATACCAAAAATCTTAATATCCCATGAAAAGTCATAGAGATGTGGGGCAAATTCTGCATTTTTATTTTAAGTAAAAATAAATAGAAACAAATTAGCCACTGTTTAAAAGAAGATTCTAAAGTGAAGAGCAGCAGGCAGGTATCCTGATTAGGAGTAACAGAAAGCCACTGAACTGAAATGTGCGTGTGAGATGCAAGTTATGGGAGATTTATCAGCTGAGCATAACAGTGGCTCTGAATACCTCACCTGCTTTAGCTGTCCCTGGACTCTGCTTGTTCTTTGCCACTTCACAACACGTTAATGCAGCACTTACATGTGGAGTCATGAAAACAATCATTACTAGTGATGCACTTTAAAACACAGAGAGGTCTGAGCATCAACTTACTAAGGCTACGTTCACACTGCAGGTCTTAATGATCAGTTCCGATTTTTTGATCAAATCCAATTTTTTTGTCTGCTTGTTCACACTACCAGTGTAGGGACTAACGCGTTATTAAGAAACGCCTTACAGTAACTACGTTATTATTGTGGTAACGAGCACGGTAACTAGTTATTATGCCAAAATCAGGAAACGCGTTAGTCGTGGCTATCGCGCAGCTTCCACAGTTTCAGTAAGATTAGCAAGTGGTGGAGGCCAGCCACCAAGTGGACGAGAGAAAGGGGAGGCAGGAGGAGCAGAGACCCGAGGCGGCCCCGGTCCGAGTGTCAGGTGAACTGAACTTCAGGTAAGAAGTTATGACCTGCAGTCTATCTGGGTCAGATATAAACCAAGTTGAGGTGGAGTTTATTTTCGTTATGCTGACTTTTTCGTACTGGGTACTAGCTAGCATGACGGGGTTATACAGCTGGGCAGGTGCTATGATGTTACTGATGTTGAGCTTTATTTTGTTCATAAGGTTAATTATTAGAGTTGCCAACAGTCCCGTAAAAACGGAATCGTCTCGTATTCAGAGATAATATTACGCATTTCGTATTGAGGTGAAAAGGAACGCAGTTTGTCCCGTACTTAGTAAATGGACTGATTCTTATATAGTGCTTTTCTACTCTCCCGGAGTACTCAAAGCACTGTATACAACATGTCTTTATACAAGCACTTCTAAACACAAGTGCAAACTAAACTACATTCACACACAGTCATACTCCAATAGGCAGCTGTGCAGCAAAGACAGAATAACTCCAGCTTTGTGTCTTTTTCATTCTAGCTGAATGGGGTGGCTGTGGCTCAGGTGGTAGAGCAGATCAGCTACTGATCTGAAGGTTGGTAGTTTGATCCTTGGCTTCCTCAGTCTGCATGCCAAATATCCTTGGGCAAGATACTAACCCCAAGTTGCCCTCCGATGCGTTCATTGGAGTGTGACTGTAATTTAGTTTGCACTTGAGTGTAGAAGTGCTTGTGTGAATGAGGCATGTTGTATAGAGCGCTTTGAGTACTCTGGGAGAGTAGAAAAGCACTATATAAGAATCAGTCCATTTGCCATTTGGTGTTGCCTACATCTTCCTACTCGGAAGGCAGAATTTCCGAGTTCTGAGTACAATCGAAAGCACCATGACTGCAGTTTTCGTGTTGGATGTAAAAAGTGCATGTGACGCTGTGACGTAGGCTAGAATCATGGTCAACGACGGTCCAGGCGCGGGAAATATGCAGATTATCTTTTCCTTTCTATTGGTAGGTGGCACACTGCTCTTGTGGCAAGTAAGCAAGCTAGAAGACTGGCAATCTTGCTGGGTATCCATTTATGGAAGCAACACATTAACAAGAGAATTCTGAGTAAAACCAAAGTTACTTTCCCTAGTAACTAGTTACTTTGAAAGTAACAAGTAGATAGAAGTAACTAGTAATGTAACTAAGTTACTAATTTAAAGTAACTTACCCAACACTGCACACTACAAATAAAATGTGACAGCAAAAGCGCTCTGGTGGGAACCCTCAAAGCGGCCCGCATGCGCAAAAGAAGACGTCACACACAACGCGCTTTGTTTAGACCCAGACCAAACAGTGTTGTTTGACTGTTTCGGACTTTACGTTTCCCAATTTTGCTTTAAGTTATAAAGTTATTTTGTTATTTACATATGGCCTAATAATTATCCTTATTGCTGTTTTAGAGAGCGGGGCTTCAAAGGACAGTTGCAGATTTCTGTCAGAATCTGCAGATTATACAGTACAAATAAAATGTTCACGTTTCTCCAACGTTGTCTTCCCAACAGTTTCACTAACATCTACACGGGATGGACAGGAAGCGTTCATGATGTCTTCTCGGGCGCTTCTCCGGCACAATATTAATATCCTGCAATATTAAGCTTAACAAAATATTGACTTTTTTTCATAAATTAACAATTAACTATCATTGTATTGCTAAATGTGAATGGACCTGGTATGATATATAAGTTCATCCTAAAATAAAAGTTTCCATGTTTAATAGATTGTTATAGATCAAAGTGTCCAGCAAACAATTTTTTTTTTTAGTAAAGTGGACCTATTATGCAAATTTACAGCTCCACATTTTATTATTTAAATCTTAGTAATGCAGTCGTAGTCGTTGTAGAGTAGCTTTGCATGATTAATAGTTCACAATGATTCTTATTATTGGTAATTATGTAGCTCTTTAGTTCATCCATGACTGAAACTGTCACATGACATGTGTTTTTATGTGTTTAAAATGTACCTTTAATGATAATCTGAAGTCCAATAGAAACAAAAGTCCAACAGGTGACAAAATCCAGGAAGTTAATGAAATCATGAGAGCAGAAAATAGACTAACATCACGGGCTGGGAAAACTAGTTCACCGACAGAGAGCTAAATTGTAAGTTACTTAAACACACAGGGATACACAAGGAAATGATCACAGCTGGGGAGAACAAAACAGGTGCAGACAGTTGGGGAACTGAGCTTAGTGAAACTAGGATAGAAACGACACAAGGAAAGTGGAAACTATAACCAAACCCTAAAGATTAAACGGAGAATTTAACTAAGGAATCTGTTATAAGAGATATTTTGGAAAGCTTGAAACACCAAACAAAGGAAATACACCTCAACTAAGGATAAGGCGGTCCACACAATGACAAGTAATAAAACTCCGAAGGTTAAGCATGACATCTGCTAACTGTGGTTCTGTTCCTGGCTCCTCCAAAATGTCCTTGTTAAATTTCTCTGATGCATCTATTGGAAAAGTGAGTTTGTGCATGATGGGTAGAAACCATATAAATGAAGAATAATGAATAATGAATGAAGCACTGGATTGTAGTTCCAGTCCATTTATCTTCTCGTTTATTTATCTTAACATGAACATCCACCATTGTGCCAGTGTCACCAATCACATTGGGTGCCTACTGTGCCAGAGTCCAGGTAAATCAAACCCTATGCCAACCTTTTCAAGCAGTCACACTAGTCAAATGAACTGGACTTTTGAGGTCAGGCCCTGAACATGTGAGTACGCCCAGTCACAGTATGTATTTATTCTCCCATATCTTGGCATTCTGATGAATAAACACCAAAAACCACTTACATTTTTCCCTTTTCTACCACTTCAAATTCAGGGTCACAGGGGGGCTGCAGCTTTTCCTGCTGGTAATAGATTGTAGATCCTTCATAAGTGAGTTCTTGATTTAATTCCATCCCCAACTTTCTTAGTTTATAGTGAACGTAACAGTTTTTGGTCATGTACTTCCCAATGAGTGGGAGACTTGCCTACATCCATCATGCACTCTCTTCTAAACACATGCATCATAGTTTGAATTGTCAATTGTGATGCACAGAAGTCAGGAAGATGAGTGTATTGTTGTTTATTTATGCCTGAAAGAATGCATGTGAATGCACTTTCACTTTGCACAGCTCCGAAAGAAGCAGCCTGAGAGTAATCCACCTGCACAGGTGTACAGGGAGTGCAGAATTATTAGGCAAGTTGTATTTTTGAGGAATAATTTTATTATTGAACAACAACCATGTTCTCAATGAACCCAAAAAACTCATTAATATCAAAGCTGAATGTTTTTGGAAGTAGTTTTTAGTTTGTTTTTAGTTTTAGCTATTTTAGGGGGATATCTGTGTGTGCAGGTGACTATTACTGTGCATAATTATTAGGCAACTTAACAAAAAACAAATATATACCCATTTCAATTATTTATTTTTACCAGTGAAACCAATATAACATCTCCACATTCACAAATATACATTTCTGACATTCAAAAACAAAACAAAAACAAATCAGCGACCAATATAGCCACCTTTCTTTGCAAGGACACTCAAAAGCCTGCCATCCATGGATTCTGTCAGTGTTTTGATCTGTTCACCATCAACATTGCGTGCAGCAGCAACCACAGCCTCCCAGACACTGTTCAGAGAGGTGTACTGTTTTCCCTCCTTGTAAATCTCACATTTGATGATGGACCACAGGTTCTCAATGGGGTTCAGATTGGTTTTTCCACACGCTTCTTGCGACCCTGAATGAAACGCTTGATTGTTCGATGATCACGCTTCAGAAGCTTTGCAATTTTGAGACTGCTGCATCCCTCTGCAAGATATCTCACTATTTTTGACTTTTCTGAGCCTGTCAAGTCCTTCTTTTGACCCATTTTGCCAAAGGAAAGGAAGTTGCCTAATAATTATGCACACCTGATATAGGGTGTTGATGTCATTAGACCACACCCCTTCTCATTACAGAGATGCACATCACCTAATATGCTTAATTGGTAGTAGGCTTTCGAGCCTATACAGCTTGGAGTAAGACAACATGCATGAAGAGGATGATGTGGACAAAATACTCATTTGCCTAATAATTCTGCACTCCCTGTACAGATTGCTTTGATGGAGATGCTCCAGTATGGATGAAGCTTACCTCTGAAGTAGGCACACGGCCACTGCTGGGTTTTATTCCTCATCTTGTGTTGTATCGTAGCAGGGGGGAACTGACTGTGCTGGCCCTTTCTGGTTGGGTTATTTCATCTCCAGCTGCTGCTCCTGCTGGCTTTCTTGAACTTTGCATGATTTTAGAAGATCCTGCTTTCCATGCTGAAGAACATGGTAGTTATGTAGTGCAGAGCAACTCCAGGTTTACAGAAGCTCCATCATTACTTTCCAAAGCCTCTTATACTGTTATTAATAGTGTAGTATTATGGTATAGCAAAACAAGAAATTACTTATTTTAGACACCTTTGACTTTGAAAATACTATAATTTGTGTTAGGTTTGATGGATCTTCCCATTCTGTTGTGCCCCTTGTGTGATATCCAGCAAATTATAACTTTAACCCCAAATCAACATCAACATTAACAAACATTAACTTTGGGAACAATGTTTAAAAATCAAACCACAAGACAGAATCCTCTCCTTCTGTTTTCTCTCATTGAGATACTGGATCATAATAGCTGCTCCACAAAGGCACGTTCTTTTCAGAGAGGGCAGCGGTGCAGGCGTTAACGTCTTGTACACATTTATGTGCACACCTTCATGTCACAAGTTTTGGTTATTAGTGAAGGCACTGACTTAACACTATTGACAGATGTGATATTTTATATGATAATGAAAATCTACTAGGTAGGTTCTAGGTAAAGTTCTTCATGTACAGACCTTCTTGTCAAGGCACACTATCACAGCTCCGTTACAGCCGGTGAGACATTTTTATTTCACGGTAATTACAGTTAGAGATCATTATTATTATTGTTTTTGTGGCATGGCAGACAACAAGTTGCTTAACGACAGTGAAAGCACATTTAATGTGTTGCGATCTAGGAGTGTGTAGAAAACTGACATTTCGTGAATGAGTATACTGATTCTCTGATTTTCTATTTCTAGGACGTTAGAGTTCAGACTGGCTGCTGATGTCATCAATACGCGCAGAGGACAAAACAAACAAACAACAGTGCGAGACGAGAGACTATCGGTTATTGATGATATGCTGGGCTGCATGTAAACTCCAAACCTAAACTGAGGAAAATAAAGACAAAAGGAGAGTGGAGTCATGTCTCTCTGAGGG
This sequence comes from Maylandia zebra, assembly GCF_041146795.1. Taxonomy (NCBI): domain Eukaryota; kingdom Metazoa; phylum Chordata; class Actinopteri; order Cichliformes; family Cichlidae; genus Maylandia; species Maylandia zebra. Next base: position 5,368,899 of record NC_135174.1, on the reverse strand, counting down.
TGCAACAAATGCGATGCTAGATAAGTTCTGTCACAAACAAAGTTTCAGAAATTTGTAAGTAAATGAGTAAACCATTTCAATTATTGTTGTTTTTGTGGGAATTTCCGCTCCACAGAACTGCCAATTTTCTTATTCGGTGCAACAATGTCAGCAGTTTTATTGTGTTTAAACAATATGAAACCTGTCCAACAATAAACTGGCCGTGCTGATTTTGTATTACTGGCTTTTTATTTCTCTGGAGACAATTTAGTTTCTAATTAGCTTAACACTGGAACTGCCAGATGACTCGACAAAATAAGAATTTAAGATGCTTTGAGGTTTTATTAGATTTACAAACGATTAAGGTTCTGGGGTTCTTTCATTATATATATATATATATATATATATATATATATATATATATATATACAACTACCGACCAATAACCTGCCTCAGTACTACATGGAAGCTCCTGTCAGGCATCATATCGGCTAAGATGAACAGGCACATGGGTCAATACATGAGCGGGACACAGAAAGGAATTGGCAAGAATACCAGAGGCGCAAAACACCAGCTACTGGTAGACAGAACAATCAGCCGAGACTACAAGACCAGACTGACCAACCTGTGCACTGCCTGGATTGATTACAAGAAGGCCTATGACTCAATGCCCTACAGCTGGATACTGGAATGCCTAGAATTGTACAAGATCAATGGGACCCTAAGAGCCTTCATCAGGAACTCAATGGGGATGTGGCGCACAACACTAGAGGCCAACTACAAGCCCATAGCACAAGTCACCATCAAGTGCGGGATCTACCAAGGAGATGCTCTGTCCCCACTGCTGTTCTGCATAGGCCTGAACCCCCTCAGTGAGATCATTAACAAGACTGGCTACGGATACCGACTACGGAACGGAGCAGTTGTCAGCCACCTCCTGTACATGGATGACATCAAGCTGTATGCCAAGAGTGAACGAGACATCGATTCACTGATCCACACTACCAGGCTATACAGCAATGACATTGGAATGTCGTTCGGACTGGAGAAGTGTAGTCGGATGGTAACAAAGAGAGGGAAGGTAGTCAGAACTGAGGGGATTGAACTACCAGAAGGCAACATTGCAGACATAGAGGACAGTTACAAGTACCTGGGGATCCCGCAGGCAAATGGGAACCATGAAGAGGCCGCTAGAAAGGCTGCAACCACCAAGTACCTGCAGAGGGTCAGGCAAGTCCTGAGGAGTCAGCTGAATGGTAAGAACAAGATCCGGGCCATCAACACGTACGCCCTGCCCGTGATCAGGTACCCTGCTGGGGTAATAGGCTGGCCAAAGGAGGAGATAGAAGCCACTGACATAAAGACAAGAAAGCTCCTTACCATGCATGGAGGGTTTCACCCCAAGTCCAGCACCCTGAGGCTGTACGCTAAGCGGAAGGAAGGGGGTCGGGGACTGGTGAGTGTCAGCACCACAGTCCAGGATGAGACAACGAACATCCAAGAATACATTGGGAAGATGGCCCCAACTGACCGAGTGCTCAGTGAATACCTCAGGCAGCAGAAACCCAAGAAAGAGGAGGGAGACGAGGAACCATCATGGAAGGACAGGCCCCTGCACGGTATGTACCACCGGCAGATAGAGGAGGTGGCTGATATCCAGAAATCCTACCAGTGGCTGGACAAAGCTGGACTGAAAGACAGCACAGAGGCACTAATCATGGCAGCACAAGAAAAAGCTCTGAGTACAAGATCCATAGAGGCTGGGGTCTATCACACCAGGCAAGACCCCAGGTGCAGGCTGTGTAAAGATGCCCCAGAGACAATCCAGCACATAACAGCAGGGTGCAAGATGCTAGCAGGCAAGGCATACATGGAACGCCACAACCAAGTGGCCGGCATAGTGTACAGGAACATCTGTGCCGAGTATAACCTGGAAGTCCCGAGGTCAAAATGGGAGATGCCCCCAAGGGTGGTGGAGAATGACCGAGCTAAGATCCTGTGGGACTTCCAGATACAGACGGACAAAATGGTGGTGGCTAACCAACCGGACATAGTGGTGGTAGACAAACAGAAGAAGACGGCCGTAGTGATCGATGTAGCGGTTCCGAATGACAGCAATATCAGGAAGAAGGAACACGAGAAGCTGGAGAAATACCAAGGGCTCAGAGAAGAGCTCGAGAGGATGTGGAGGGTGAAGGTAACGGTGGTCCCCGTGGTAATCGGAGCACTAGGTGCGGTGACTCCCAAGCTAGGCGAGTGGCTCCAGCAGATCCCGGGAATAACATCGAAGATCTCTGTCCAGAAGAGCGCAGTCCTGGGAACAGCTAAGATACTGCGCAGGACCCTCAAGCTCCCAGGCATCTGGTAGAGGACCCGAGCTTGAAGGATAAACCACCCGCAGGGGCGTGCTGGGTGTTATATATATAATAAGAAGTTTCCTTGTTCTCCCCGTGACCCTGGAGCAGATAAGCAGAAGAGAATGGATGGATGGGTGTCAGAATAAGAAAGGTTAATAATAATTGATAAAGATTAAAAACAAACAATCAAATACAGCTGTGAACCTGATTTTACTTGGATTAGTATTCCACTCTCAGGTCAGTTCAGCTATAGTTCCCTCACTGCTCTGTACATCCAGCAACCTCCTCATGCATATTATCACACCCTTCCCGGCTGTGACCAGGCTCAATATCACATCCACAACTCATTTGGCACTACAGTAATTATTCTCAGAGGGACCATCTACATTTATTTATTTATCAATCACATCTAGTTATCTCAGCTAATGCTATGGGACCACCCATATCAAAATGTATGTTGCCAATGTTTGTTTGTTTTTTTAATGTCTAATATTCTTGTTTATACTACAGAGCAAGCTGTATTTTACATGATTTACATATTATATGAATAAAGGTATAAAGTTAAATAAATAAAGTTAAATAATAAAATTATAATAAAGTCATCTATAAAATTAACGAAATTGCTGTATTATGTTACCTGCTGTGTTCAAAGCGACTTTTGCCAAAAACTGATGTGTGTGTTCTTTCTGTCTCAAAATGATTTCATATCATTTATGAGAGACAGATTGTAGGTCAACAACACATTTTAATAGTTTTAACATCACAATTTTGTGTTATATTACATTCCTTTCTGTGAGTTTAAAATGATTTCATTGGCAGTTCTAAGTAGAAATTGTCCTTTTTTTAATTCTTTTTGCCTCCCATAATGCAAAGTTAATAACAGAATGAACTTACCCATTTAAGAAAAAAAATAGAAAATGTGTGCATTTTATTTTAACACAGATCATTTTTAAAATGCAAAGGGTCATAATGACTGTAAAAATGACTGACTGAACATGCAGACTGAAGGCTGCATACAGGACTTTGTCACACTGGTATATGAAAAGAGGTACCAAGAACATGTGTGCACACATGTACACACACACACAGCGTCTCACTTCATGCTTGCTCCTGTCCTAGCCTCTGGTGTCACCTAGTCGTCTTGTCTTATTATTGTCCTATTTGTTGCAATTTAGTCTGTGAGCACAAGCAGAGGTGTTTTCTTAGGAAGTAACCGTGACCTCATTTTCAGAGGCTTCTTTAACATTTACTGCTTGTGAAATATGTCAAACCTTTCTCCCCTACCTAAAGTTAAACAGCTGAGAGCATCTTAAGCACAGCGGAGAAAAAAGGTGTGCACTGAGGATTTTGAACTGTGGTGTTTAAGCATTGTCACTGCTGAGGATTTGTGGACACAGGAGGAGTGTGGACACAGATCGTTATTCACTTAGCTGCTGTTTATAGTTTAAAAGTCTCCGTGTTTTATTCTGTGTATTTTAGTTTTTAATATATGGAGGGAACGTGCTGTTAGCCTTGTGCTCAGAGGGCTGTGGTCATCCATCTGTCCTGTTCTAATAAACCCAAATTTCAGGAACACCTTTAGATCTGTTCAGTTTTATTCATATAGCACCAGTTAACAGTCAACAAATCTTGTCTCAAGTCACTTTATATTGTAAGGTAAAGACGCCACAGTGTTAATGCAGGACAAATGTTCACTCAGATTCACTGATGAAGTAAATGCAAGTCAGTAATCAAAGGTGAGTTTTTGGTCATAACTGACTACGTGTGTATACTGTGCACAGACATGGATTTAAACCACGACTTAACTGTTAACAACCACAAGGCAGTGATTCTAGCTTAAAGGCATTCTGGATATTTTTAAATGTTTGTTTGTCCGGTATCCTGTTGGAAGAAAACACTTTGGAGCCACTTGAATGCATATGAACACATTTACATGAGAACAAAATGATTTCAAGTAAAATAAAAATGCCAAAATTGTAACGATTGTGTTATTTTGCTGTTTATTCATCTTATGTGGAAATGGATGCTTTCATTATATTTTATTATAATTTTTGAGTTAAGGAGAATAAAAGGCTATTTAACATACCAGCATGTTTGTTCTACTAACACAGATGAATTTAAGAACTGTAAATTAAAAAATGTTTGAGTTAATGGTGTTCAAAGTTTCATTTGTATAAAAAATGTATGGTTAACGATATAAAGAAGTACATTTGATGAGTCACGGTAAAAAAAAAAAGTGCCTGAAATGTGATTTAAAGAGTATTTTCCATTTTTCTATTAACAGAAAATATTTGCTAATGGTAGAGAAAATATACTGTCAATAAACTGAATTTTCCATTTAAGAGTTGAAGGAAATGTCCAAAAAATACTACAGAGAATATGCTCTAAATCAACAGAATTTTCCATTTCACCACTGACAAGATGGCACGGCCAAGTCCAGACGCTTTCCTGACCGCTCTGCTCCAACTATCCACTTTTCTTGTTTTTTACTTATTTTTTGCTCTGGTTTACATCCCAAAATCCTCTAGTCTTATAGTATACGACAGCGGATCACTTGTAAACATCGGTGCCAAGGTTGCACATCTAATCTTGGACACTTTTAAACCCGACCCTTCCTGGCCGCCAGAGATTCTACGCGGCGCGGAGAACAACAAAGGACGGGCCGCTCATCCGAGGCGCAGAACAAAGAAGCGCCGGGGGAAACGCGCTGGTATTAGGAACAGACTGAAACAGCAGGCGCATCGCGCACCACTGCCCAGTATCCTACTGGCCAATGTACAATCCATGGAGAACAAGCTCGATGACCTAAGAGCAAGGGTCACCTTCCAACGTGACATGAGGGACTGCAACATTCTGTGCTTCACGGAGACATGGCTGACCCCCACTGTGTCGGACCAGGCCGTAACTCCGTCGGATTCATTCTTTGTGCTCCGCGCGGACAGAACGGCAGAGTCGAACAAAACCAAAGGTGGGGGAGTGTGTTTCATGATAAACAGAAAGTGGTGTGATGCCAGGAGCATTTCTACTCTCTCCAGCGGCTGCTCGCCACATCTGGAGTTCCTGAGCATTAAGTGCTTTCTATCTGCCCCGTGAGTTCACCTCAGTCATCGCCACGGCGGTCTACATCCCACCCCAAGCGGACACAGGTATGGCTTTGTCCGAATTACATGATGTGCTGAGCTCGCTTCAAAACAAGGACCCGGGCGCAGCCCTCATTGTAGCAGGAGACTTTAACAAAGCGAACCTCAGACAAGTCATGCCAAACTTTTACCAGCATGTCTCGTGTCCAACGAGAGGGGATCGAATTTTGGATCACTGCTACACGGCATACAAGCAGGGCTACAAAGCTGTCTCACACCCGGCTTTTGGGAAGTCAGACCACAACGCCATCTTCCTCATTCCCCAGTATAAACAAAATATACGGAGGGAAGACGTGACCACGAGGGAGGTAAAACGGTGGACTGCCCAATCAGAAGCTACGCTACAGGACACACTCAACGACGTCGATTGGGACATGTTCAGAGCATGCGCAGTCGACATCAACGAGTTTACGGAAGTAGCAGTATGCTTCGTCAATATGCTAGCGGAGGAGATTATCCCCACTGCGAGAGTCACCACATTCCCAAACCAGAAACTGTGGATGGACAGATCGATCCGCGCTGCAGTAAACGCCAGGACCGCCTCCTACAACGCGGGTCTCGCCACTGGCGATATGAGCGCCTACAAAGCGGCCTCATACGGCGTGCAGCGCGCGGTGAGAGATGCCAAACGCCAGTACCGGGAACGTGTGGAGTCCCGCTTCCACCAGGGCGACACACGGAGTATGTGGCACGGACTACGCACCATTACGGACTACAAAGCCAGGGACACTGCGCCGATCAACGCCGACTCTGCATTCACCAACGAGCTGAATCGGTTCTACGCCCGTTTTGAGGTTAGCCAGGCGGCTAATGCTATCTACCGCCTGACTACCAAGGACAGTGACGTCATCAGCGAGAGACCGGTGACCAGCATCGTGGAGCATGACGTCCGAGCGGCATTGAGGAGAGTGAACACAAGGAAAGCGGCGGGGCCAGACGGCATCACCGGCCGTCTGCTGCGCTGCTGTGCTGACCAGTTAGCAGGTGTGTTCACTTACATCTTCAACGAGTCCCTGGCGAAGTCTGTGGTCCCCACATGCTTCAAAAGATCCACCATCATCCCTGTGCCCAAGAACAGCAAACCCTCATCCCTGAACGATTACCGGCCAGTTGCACTGACCTCTGTAGTAATGAAGGTGTTTGAGAGGCTGCTGAAGAACATCATCTCCTCCTCCATCCCAGACACCACAGATCCGCTGCAGTTCGCCAACAGATCCAACAGATCCACAGAGGATGCCATCGCCCACGTCCTACACACCACTCTCAGCCACGTGGACAAGAAACAGGGTAACTATGTGCGAATGCTGTTTGTTGATTACAGTTCAGTGTTTAACACGATAGTGCCCTGCAGACTGTTCACAAAGCTCAGGGATCTCAACAGCCGTCTGTGTGCATGGGTGTTGGACTTCCTCACTGGCAGAACTCAGGTGGTGAGTTGGCCGTCCGACTGCGATCTGGAGTGTGGGGCCTCCCTGCTGCTACGGAGTCGGGGTGGTCTGCCTCTCCCCACCGCATGGAAAAGGGTAACACCACCTGGGTCTGGGTGCAGTTCCCCCCTCCAGGGGCAAGGGTACCTAGACCCGGTTTGTAGAGTACGCTTGGGGAGTGTGATCGTGTGTACAGCCTCTCTTTATGTCTGTCTCCACGCTGGTTGAGTGTGGAGTGAGTGCATTTGAGAGCATGAGGGGGGGAATGGATGTTTGTGTCTGTGTGTGCCTGTATGTCTGTGTCTATATGTCAGGTTGGGTATCAGACGCCACCTCTCTGGGGACACCTCAGGCCCTCCAAGGTTTGGAGGCCTATCTCCACCTACCACCACTTCCCCTGCCGGTGGCGGACTCCCTCAGGTGTCGGTGCGTTGGTGGTTCCTTGTGTCTGGGGGTGGGCGTCCAGGTACACACCGGCTCACTCCTTGGCGGCCGCTTATCGGGGCCTGGAGCCTGGGGCTCGCTCGGGCCCCTTCGGGGGTGGGGTGCCCCCGGCCTCTCGGCCTGGGGCTCGGTCACTCAGGCACAGCTGGCGGCCGGCGGAGCTCACGGGCGCGTCACTGCAACTCCCCCTGGCTTCTGCTCCGCGGCTGCTGAGTGAACCCTCATCTGGGACTATCCTCAGCTCTTACTGGAACAGTGGCGCGGCTGCCCCTCTGTTGGTCTTCCATGGTTTCTTGTGTTCTGGGGGCCTCTGGATGTCTGGAGTTTTGATCTCCTCCATACCTGCTTCACACCCTGGAGGACGGGGCTGTGGCCCCCCCACACTCCCTAGCAGATCGTTACATGGAGAAACCTTTGGAATACAAGCGCGCTGATCCACACAGGTATGCACACGGGTGTTCACTGCTCGTAGACCCAAATTACACCTTTCTTGGCTGCTACTTCGAAGCACATCTGTCCTGCGTGCTGCACAACAACATTGAATATTTAGTATTTACTGCTGTTTACACTTAGCTAGATTAATGCGATGGTGTTGTGTTTAGTATGTTGCTTTGTTTTTTGTTTTTTTGTCTTTTTTTGCTTGTTTTCTATTCTTCTCTCAACAGGTGATCCAGGAGATTTTTATTTTTTTTCTCCCCCCCTTTCTCACTGTCCCTCTCCCCTTCTGTTTTTCCTTTCCTTCCTCTTTCTTTCTCCCTTTCCTATCTCTCACTCATGTCTGTCCCGTCTGTAACATCTGAAAATAAAATATAATAAATAATAAAAACAAAGATCGACCAAATGGACCAATACGGCAATGCCACGATGATCCATTTGGCAAAGTAAATCCATTGGGTATCCTTGTTGGTCTTCAGACAACAATTCTGATGGCTAAAGAACCAAATGGGACAGGCGGAAAAAAAAAAAAAAAAAAAAAAAAAGAACTCAGGTGGTGAGGGTGGGTAGATGCGTCTCTAACAGCATCACCATCAACACAGGAGCACCTCAGGGATGTGTCCTCTCGCCACTGCTCTACTCCCTCTACACTTCAGACTGTGTGGCCACCCATGGCTCCTACACCATTGTGAAGTTTGCTGACGACACAGTGGTGTTGGGTGCCATCTCCAACAACGATGAGGCGGCCTACATTAGATTAGATTAGATTAGATAGAACTTTATTAATCCCTCGGGTGGGTTCCTCTGGGAAATTCGATTTCCAAAAAAGCACAGCACCGACAGAAGTTACAGAGTTACAGAATATTATATATATATATATATATATATATATATATATATATATATATATATATATATATATATATATACACACACACACACACACACACACATATATATAAATACAGAGACAATATAAATAAAATATATGAAGGGGATAAATAGAATAAATAGGAATAAAAATAAAAATACAAGTGAATTGCACATTTCAAGTATTGAGGTCTATTGCACTGTTGACTATTTACAAAAAGTATTGCACAAGGTATTGCACAGTGAGGTGAAGAGGCACTACAGCTTAGTTGTTCCCCCCTCCTTTGTCCTCCTGTTTCCCCTCCCTCTCCCCTCCAGAGAGGAGTTAAACAGTCTGATGGCGTGTGGGACAAAGGAGTTTTTAAGTCTGTTAGTTCTTGTCTTTGGGAGAAGCAACCTGTCACTGAACAGACTCTTCTGGTTGTTAATGGCCGTGTGCAGACGATGCCTGGCATTGTCCATAATGTCCATCAGTTTCTTTAATGTCCTTTTCTCTGCCACTGTCACCAGAGTGTCCAGCTTCATGCCGACCACAGAGCTAGCCCTCCTGATCAGTTTCTCCAGCCTGGATGAGTCCTTCTTTGCTGTGCTGCTCCCCCAGCACACCACAGCATAGAAAAGTACTCCAGCAACCACCGACTGGTAAAACATCCTCAGGAGCTTCCTGCAGATGTTAAAAGACCTCAGCCTCCTGAGGAAGTACAGTCGGCTTTGGGCTTTTTTATACAGGTGCTCTGTGTTGCATGACCAGTCCAGTTTATTGTCCACCCACAGCCCGAGGTACTTGTACTTGTTGACCACCTCCACCTCCTCCCCCTCTATCTGAACCGGCAGTGGACCTGCTCTAGACCTCCCGAAGTCCACAACCAGTTCCTTAGTCTTTGAGGTGTTGAGTTGCAGGTGGTTTGTGTGACTCCATGCGACAAAGTTCCTCACCAGACTTCTGTACTCCTCTTCCTGATCATCCCAGATACACCCCATGATGGCTGTGTCGTCTGCAAACTTCTGAATGTGGCATAATTCAGAGTTGTAGCAGAAGTCAGAGGTGTACAGGGTGAAGAGAAGAGGGGACAGCACAGTTCCCTGTGGCGCTCCTGTGCTGCTGACCACTGTGTCAGACGTGATGTCCTTCAGCCTGACGTACTGTGGTCTGTCGGTGAGGTAGTCGGAGATCCAAGCAACCAGGCAGGGGTCCACCTCCATCCTGTTCAGTTTTTCCTGAAGCATACAGGGCCGGATGGTATTAAAGGCACTGGAAAAGTCAAGAAACAGGATCCTGACCGTGCCTTTTCCCCCATCCAGGTGTGAGTGGGCTCTGTGTAGGAGGTACAGGATGGCATCCTCCACTCCGACACCCGCCTTGTATTCAAACTGTAGTGGGTCCTGGGCATGTTGTACCTGTGGTCGGAGGAGGTTGAGGAAGAGCCGCTCTAGAGTCTTCATAAGATGTGACGTCAGTGCCACCGGTCGGAAGTCATTCAGCTCATTGGGCCGGTTCTTTTTGGGGACCGGGACGATGCAGGATGTCTTCCATAGGGCGGGCACTCTCCCCAGTCGCAGACTGAGGTTGAAGACTCGTTGTAGCGGCTCCCCAAGTTCAGCAGCACACGCCTTAAGCATCCTAGGACACACCTTGTCTGGGCCTGCTGCCTTTCTGGGGCGAAGCTTCCTCAGTTGTCTCCTGACCTGATCCACTGTGACACTGGGAGATGTTTGGGAGGAGGGGAGGGGGGGAGATGTCTTGCTGCTGAGAGAGGGATTGGAGGAGGGGGGTGTCATGGTGTCAGGAAGGGGGGGAAGCGAGGGAGGTAGGAGAGTGGGGATTGGACTCTGTAGTGAAGGTGAGGGTGAGGGTGGGGGGGTTGTGGGCTGGTCAAACCTGTTGAAGAAGTTGTTGAGTTCGTTTGCCTTCTCCACAGTCCCCCCCACTGTGCTTTTCTTGGTGTTGTGGCCTGTGATGGTTTTCACACCATTCCAGACCTCCCTCATATTGTTCCTCTCCAACTTCTGCTCCACCTTCCTCCTGTAGGTGTCCTTTGCTTCCCTCAGGCAGCGTTTCACCTCCCGCTGTGCTGCTTTCATCTCCTCCTTCACTTTGCTCCTGAAAGCCTTCTTCTTCATGTTGAGGACAGCTTTGACTTCCTGTGTTACCCACGGTTTGTTATTAGGATAACACCGTACTGTCTTAGCAGGGGCGACCGTGTCCACATAAAAGTTGAGGTAGTCTGTAAGACAGTGTGTCGCCCCCTCTATGTCCTCACCATGTGGGCTCAGGAGCACATCCCAGTCTGTGGTGTCATAACAGTCCCTCAGAGCATCCTCCTTTTCTGGGGTCCATCTCCGGATGGAGCGCGTTGTGACCGGCTGCCTTTGGACGAGGGGTGTGTATTGTGGCTGTAGGTAAACCAGGTTGTGGTCTGACTTCCCTAGTGGGGGGAGGGGGGTGGCTCTGTATGCATCTCTCACATTAGCCTACAGTAGGTCAATTGTCCTGTTGTTTCTTGTGGGACAATTCACAAACTGGTGAAAAGCAGCCAGAGTAGAGTCCAGTGTGGCATGGTTAAAGTCTCCAGATATAATAATGAAAGCCTCGGGGTTTTGTGTCTGAAGTCTTCCTGTGACTGTGTGTATTTTCTCACAGGCAGCTGTTGCGTCGGCCCTCGGAGGGATGTAAACACACACACAGATCACATGACTGAACTCCCGAGGTAGATAATATGGCCGCAAGCTAACAGCTAGCAGCTCCAGGTCCGGACGGCATACCGAAACTTTAACGGAGACGTGTCCAGGGTTACAGTATCTGTTGTTAACGTAGACAATGAGTCCCCCACCTCTGCTTTTTCCGCTGCCCTGCGTGTCCCTATCGGCTCTCACGGATGTGAAACCGCATAGGTCTACGTTAGCCTGCGGCGTTAGCTCGGTTAGCCACGTCTCCGTGAAGATAAACAAGCTGCACTCACGGTATAGTCTGTGGTTGTTCAGAGCGCACAGTTCATCAATCTTATTCTGTAACGAGTTCACGTTGCCCATGATCACTGTCGGGATTGATGGTTTGAATCGCCTCCGGTGATCCGCTCTCCTCGCTCCAGCTTTGCAGCCTCTGTAGCTCCTCTTTAGCTCGGCCGGGATGTTGTGTCGCATGCCGGTCTGTCCCTTTGTTTTTAGTGCCAGCAGCTCCGCTCTCGAATAGATGAAGGAACTGGTTCCAGAAGTTTTAAAAAGTGCATTATCCATCTTGTATCGCTATATCTAAGAGGTATAAGTAGAGGAAGGTGAAAAAAGTTTGAAAAGTCTAGTCTAAAAAAGTTAAAGTTAACAAAAAAGGTGCGGTGTTGCAGAGCTACTTGGAAAGGCTGCCGTCACTCCAGCGCCATCTTTGAATAACATGGATGAAGTGAAGAATCTGGCATCGTGGTGCCAGGACAACCACCTCCAGCTGAACGTCGGCAAGACCAAGGAGCTGGTGGTAGACTTCAGAAGGGGTCAGCACAGAGACTACAAGCCCATTATCATCAATGGAGCTCCAGTGGAGAGGGTGCAGTCCTTCAAGTATCTTGGTGTCCACATCTCCTCAGACCTGACATGGGCTGCCCACATTCAGGTCCAGACCAGAAAGGCTAGGCAGCGCCTGTATCACCTACGACAACTGAGGAAGTTCGGGGTCTCTCCAAAGATGCTCAGGATTTTCTATACAGGCGCTGTGGAGAGCATCCTCACACAGAATATGACATCGTGGTTTGGGAACAGCTGTGTGAAGGACCAAAAAGCTCTCCAGAGAGTGATCCGTACAGCAGAACGCTGCTGCAGGATTGCTCTCCCCCCGCTTCAGGACACCTACACCAGGAGATGCCGGACTAGAGCAGCGCAGATACTGAAGGACCCGTCCCATCCTGGCAACAAACTGTTCCAACTTCTGCAATCTGGTAGAAGGTTCCGCATCATCCGGGCAAGGACAGAGACACTCAAGAGGAGCTTCTATCCCCAAGCCATCCGTGCCCTAAACACACACACCCGCCCTCTCACATCATCTATAATTGACTGAGTCAGGACTCTTCCAGACACTAAACCAAGGCACAATGTACATTTCAAATTCCTTTAATTTTAAATATGTTTACATTGTCTATCCTGTAAAATAGTCAGATGTCTATTCATATTAATGTACAGAATTCACCTGCTTGCTGCTACTACTGCACATTCGCCCAATGTATATATATAATGTATATATATATATATATAATGTTCTTCCTCTACCCCCCCCCCCCCCCCCCCCCCCCCCCCCCCCCATGTCGAGGAGCGTGTCAGGCTACATTTCACTGTGTGTTATACTTGTATAACTATGCACGTGACAAATAAAGAGCCTTGAAGCTTGACGGAAAGGTCCACAAACTAAAATTATCAAGCTTACCATTTTTCTGTTTTTCTACGCAATTTTTTACAGTGTAGTGTTGAGGTTTGTGTTTTTAGGTTAGGAAGTGTCAAAAATGCAGATGAAATAGACTAAAACTAGAAAGTTATCACTGGAGGTCTAAGTTGTCACCAGTGGGAACCCCAAACCTAATCTCAACTGTAACCTCAGGCAATCGTGATATGACATGCAAATTTTTGCTTTGATTAAACTGTTCTAAGTCTTGATATGATCAGTGAAGAAAGAAAATAATTGTGATTGTATTGTTGGGAAAAACAACAACAATAAACAAAAATTGCTAAAATAAAGTCAAATAAAATCTTCGTTTAATGCAGTATATTGATATAAATAAACATGCTAAATAATAAATGTATCATAAAGATATAAAATTTATATAGCTGCAATATCAGTGTCTTTTATCAGTCCCCAACTAAACTTTAAAGCATTGTCATTCTTTTGATTCGTATCGCTTTTATTTATTTATTTATCATTTTATCATTTTTGCAGCATATTGTAAAGAAAAGTAGCTTTTTTTATTACAGATTTCTCAGGACTGTTTGTTTCATCACTCACACACACACATAGTCGACATCAGTGTCCCAAGACATGCTTCATCTATATCGACTATATCGATTCTTCTTCAGCTGCTGCTCCCGAGCTGCCCTCTTGTTTTCGGAGAGATGCGCATTCATAAATCCTACACTTACACTGTACTCATCGAGTCTTCTTATTTATGCCCCATTAATTAGGTATTACTGCAATAAACTGCCTGTCCCTGATTATAAATTGGTACACTGTTTGTTGTTTACCTGCTAAAGTTTTCAGCATTTTTGCAATAGTGTCATCATGCTAATTTGCTCTTTTTAGTAAATCTCACCCTGAGTAGCACACTCTGTTCTCCATATTTAGCTCACAATAGTTTGAATCATCAGACGGAGAGACTTAGAAAAGGAGCTTCTGGTTCATTCAATGACATTTATGATTCAGTACAGTCAGTTCAGCTGGAGTTCACTAAGAACTGAATGTGTCCTCAGACACCAAACTTTGACAGAGAAACAAAAAGAGACAGTGGGGTTAAACCAACAAACCATTCATCAGTTTATCTGGGTGTAAACTCATGTGTTCATAGACACATAAACTCTCCAGTCTACACTTACAGCAACTCAGAGAGACAAACTTGAATTAGGCTATTTTCTTTTTCCCACATTTTAACACAGCCACACATGAAAGTAAGCGTAAACAAAAATGAAAGAATGAAAAAAATCTCATGCATAGTCAGAAGGCAACAAACAAAACACCCATGGGGCCCAAACAAAGGGAAGGCTTTCACTGGCTTGTAACTGCCTGTGCTTGAGGTTATCAAAAGGGTAGAACAAAAGCCTGAAAAGAGAGAAAAAAGTTATGGTTGTTGTTTGCTGTTTTTCTCACATGTGACCTAGGTTCTTGGGGCTTGTTAGGCCTAACTTTGTACTCAGAGCGTGACCCAAAAAAGTCAGGAAGGACCAAAATGCGCCCACATATGAGAACGTCTTGGGGGAGCATAGTTGCCAGTCAGGGATCACTTGGTAATCTTTTACAGTGCTTCTGCACCATCAATTTGTAGCTTACTCACTACTTAGCATAAGAAAATCTTTGGTCGTCCCACGGCTTCTTATAACTGAGGCAAAATCCCACGAAGCAAAAATACTTTCACAAGTTAAAAGCTGAAAAGATATTGACAATGACTTAGGTTGATGTCTAGAGAACATTGAAATTTAGTTAAAGGGTAAAATATATAAACTGATTTTCTTAGGTTGTTGGAAAAAACACAAAAACAAACTCGTTTGCATCTGCATTTAGTTCAAATGTGAAAAGGACACTTTCTTTCATCGCAACCTCAAACGGCCACCAGATTTAAACCTCGAACCTTGTGGCTAATCGCAGCAACACTGCGACACTCTGACATGTAGGAAATAGTTTTGGCTCACACGGATGCAACAAACAATAACAAAAACTCCTTTAAGAAACACAATTTACACATAGAGGTATAAATTAATGGTCAAAATCTAGAGAAAGTCACTGTTATTGTTGTTTCCTCCCACTGGAATAATCGAACTTCTTTCAAGGCTGTTTTGGGGAGACAAAGACCGTCATCTCTTTGATAGTTTCCTTCTCTTTAATTGAACTATGTTTAGTGAAGTTGTTCAAACATGCTCATCTTACACATATATAAGACTACATGTATCTTTTTTGTGGATTTTTGGTTTACAGGGCCCTGTTTCAGAAAGCCGGTTTAGTGCAAACTCTGAGTAAGTATACCCTGAGTTAACGAAAACTCTGGGTTTTCGGTTTCACAAAGCGAGTTTAGATTAATTCTGAGCGAGTTACTATGACGACACACTCCGTGAAGCTAACCTGCCCCCTAGCAGGTTTACTTCAACTAACCCTGACCTTCTCCGCCTCTTTGTCGGAAACCTGACTGTAGGAAGTGTCAGACATGGCGTGCCCCTTCCTTGAAGAGCCAGTAGATGTTGAAGCCCAAATTCTCCGCAGAGCTCTCCGCCGGGAGAGAGTGATTAGAGCGCGTTTGGACATTTTATCATTTCCTGATGATTTTCTGTGTGAACGTTACCGTTTTTCAGCACAATCTATAATTTATTTGAATAACAACTTCAGGCCTAATATTGCTCATGTGACACATCGCGGACATTCTCTCAGTTCTGTACATATTATTTGTATTGCACTTCGGTTTTTTGCAAACGGGAGCTTTCTGTATAATATTGGTGACACTGAGCACATTTCCAAGGCTACCAGGAATGTTACAGTTGCACTGAAACATCTCCTGTACTCGTCTGTGGTGTTCCCCGGTCATAGACCCACAAGATTTATCAAAGAGGGATTCCACAAAATTGCAGGTAGCAGGATGAACAAAACTTAATTCATGATGTGGTGATACTTGGACTACTACTTAAATTTTACATGTATTTTCAGGGTTCCCAGGCGTGATTGGCTGTACAGATGGCACTCACATTCCAATCATTGCTCCTTCAGTAAATGAAGGAGACTATGTGAACAGGAAGTCTTTCCACAGCATTGATGTACAGGTACATAGCTCCCTGTAGCATTTCAAACTAACAAATTATTTCATCATAGTAATGGATGCTAATTTGTGTTCTCTGCACTGTGAAGATCATATGTGATGCTGCCAACATTATCACAAATGTGGAAGCCAAGTGGCCAGGCTCTGTTCATGACTCACAAATTTTTTGTGAATGTACACTGAGCACAAAATTTGGACATGGTGAGTTGAAAATACTTTAAAATATATAAAGACCAATTGCTACAGGGACATTTGAACTGAAGTGTATCCTTCTGTCTTAGGAGAGTTCACTGGCTACTTGCTTGGTGATGGGGGGTATCCATGTTTACCCTATTTGCTTACCCCTTACCCTGAACCGGGCCCACAGCAGCGATATAATCTGGCTCATTGCAGGACAAGAGCCAGAGTTGAAATGACTATCGGAATGCTTAAGGCCCGGTTCCAGTGCCTTCAAAGACTCAGGGTCACCCCAGAAAGGGCATGTGACATTATTGTGGCATGTGTGATTCTTCACAACATTGCCACAATTAGAGGAGAACACTGTCCTTCTGAACCAAACATCAGCAGTGATCCAAACCATGAACATCCTGACCCTCCCACGGACATACAAGATGGAAGCGCAGTCAGAGACACCATATGTCACAATCATTTCCTTTGACCCATCACCTCAACATGTTGAAAGAAGAATAAACAGATTTTTTTGTTCAACTGGCTTTATTGGTCGCCTGTATTTCCTGTACACAAAGTATTAATAAGTATATTATTATGTTGTTCAAACACTGAAATAATTCGTCCATCTCTGACCACTTCACCCACCCTTAACTGATGTTCCAGCAGTAAAATCTCAATCTTGGTCTTTTGGATCTGCTGCTTGAAGTGTTCCATTTCCAAGTCAGATTTTTTTATTTTCTTGATCAAATAGGTCTTGTACAGCTGCTTTACAGGGAGCTATTGAAACACAGAAAATAGCATTGACATTCATAGTACATGCCTACTTAGGTTGGTTGTAAATCAGTGCTGAACATCCTACTGAGGAAAGGTTTGTTGGAGAAGTGGCTGGACCCTCTTCCTCTTCATTTCCATCATCATTCTGTTAGAGACATAGAAAGTCCATGGTTTTATTATAGTACCACATTTTATTCAATTGTTATATTTTCCATTGTAAGATGTAAACCTCATAAAGTGTCTCTGTTGCTTCCTCCTCTGTAACAGCTGTCAATGTTTCTTCATTATTTTCCTGTAGTAAAGAAATTAACAACATTGCTGTTCTACTGCAAACTCATATAATCTGTGGAGTATTAAGAGTACTCACAACTGCATGTTGGTCTGGCTCAACAGGAGGCTGCACCAGATGCAGTACACCATCACCATCAACTGATAGAATATGAGGTTTATACAGGTCACTTATAACTTACAAGGGACCAAATGGCAATTAACAAACATACCAATCACCTTACACTTCATTGTCATTATGCTCTCAAAGACAACCAAGGCTGAGGGAAGGCAAAATCAGTCGGAAAATAACTTCACTACAAAATAATTCATTATGGTAAAGAGTTTATCAAATGAATGAGTAGCACTGCAAAGGTGACTGTGAAGAAAGGATGTATGCACATCATGTATTATTTTGAATTTACCTCTTATGTAGGCACTTGTGTCTTGTGGGGTTATTGACTCAGAGGATGTCCCCGCAGAGATGCCTTCAGCCACAGGGTGCCCACTGGTTTGGCTGAGGGCCAACTGCTCAGCCTCTGTGAGTGGTGGTGGTGGAGGACCCCCACCTGTTTTTCGGGCCTCTGCTTTTTTTCTGTTGGCTATAACGGGTCACATTTGAGCATACAGAGTAAGCAAATATGTACTTGTAATGTGCTCAGATAATTTCAATAAGTGCTTACAGAAAGAAAATTAATGTAGCCTCTAACTGCAATTGATTTACATAGGACAAACAGACCAAGCACTATGGCTCATAATACAATTACACCTTACCTGTTTGGACTATATTTTTATATTTCATTTTTACTTGCTGCCAGGAACGTTTGGGGCCTGTTGGGTTGCACCTGCGCTCACATCACATCACAAAATAAAATGTATGAAATAAAAAATAAAATAAAATATAATAAAATAACGTGTTAAATGGGTGGAAATCCCTAGATCAATGTTTAAATTAACACTCACGCATTGACTCTGTCGGCTATGTTTTGCCATGCATGCTCCCTTTCTTTTGCAGCTGAAGCTGTGTTACTTTTTTTCCGCAAAATTTGCATGTTATCGGCATATGCTGCCATCAGAATTTCGGCCTCAAGCGCTGTAAGATATATTGACCGCGCCTTCTTTCCCTCCGTCTCCATGGTGACTCGCTTAATCTGTGCTCCACTAATCAGGGCTTTATGTATCCTCGTGTGCGCGCTTAACTTGGGGTTAAAGCAACTCCGCGTTGACTGAACTAATTGTTATCAGCCTTTCTGAAACCGAATATTCCGAGTTGGACAGTTCGGGGTTACTTGACCCTGAGTATCGTTTTTCACTCTGAGTTTTCTAAATCGGCTTCCTGAAATAGGGCCCAGGTAAAAGTTCTTATTTCTAAAATAATGTGGTCACAGCTCGAGCATTTTACAGAATTGACCATCACTTCATGTCACGCTTGCAAACTTAGTGATTTTGTCAGTAACACCTCTTTCGTAGCTTCAACACCTAACAAAATGGCAAGTTTATTTGAATAGCACATTTCATTATACTCATATAAAATGTGCTCATATAAAAAGTTAACCTACACGCAAACACAAAGACACACACACTCAGCTGCTGAGTGTAGGCTTGTGATAATGAAAAGGTTTTGAGTCTGTTTTTGAATGCATGTACAGATTTGATTGACTTCAGGACAGCAGGCAGCTTGTTCCAGAGAGCAGGACCACAGTCACTGAAAGCCCCCCCCCCCCCCCCCCCCCCAACTTGGCTTAAATTCTGGGAACCGTTAAAAAGTCCGTACCTGAAAGGTCTGACTGGGTTACAGACGTTGAGCAAGTCAGAGATGTAGTGGGAAGCCAAGCCATTTAGACCTTTATGAATAGAAGGATTTTGGAGGTAATTCTATATTAAACTGGGAGCCAATGAAGTGAGTTCAGTCATATTTCTGTGTACATGTAAAGACTCTCGCTGCTGCTGAACAAGCTCAAGCCGTCACATTAATGTTCATTCTCACAGATTTGGTAGAGGTTGAAAATTCAACCTTTCAGTTGGGCTTCCAGTTTCTTTCTGAGTCAAAGAAAGCCGGAGCAGCCAGAAAGAGAGCTGAGTGGTGGCACTGGTGAGATCTAATAGTGCTGCGTTTGTGAAGTGGAATCTGTCTGTGTTTACTGTGCAGGAAGCAACCAAAGGTCGAATCTACAAGGCAGATGACCACTTTCTGGTACGTTAAATGTCAGTTCTCAAAAATCAAAAGTAAGTGGCGAGAAAGTCAGATCTGCATGCAGCCAACAGACAGAAGTCAAAGCATCACATTGCAAAGACATCAGTCACTAAGTAAAAGAGAACATTAGGCCTTTGTGAGGTGCTACTGATTCTGTTTTGCCCTCACAGACTCAAAGTAGCCTCTGGTGCTTCTAACATCTAACTTATTTACTTGTAAATAACACCAAGAGAAACATCATTATCTTTAACACATCCAATCCATGTTGTATCAGATTTCTGCCTATTTGCTAAAACTGGTTATTTTATCTGATGGTGACTTTGTCAGCAGCATCATTTTTACAGCAACAGAAATGACAAACAGCTGTAAGGTTCTCAATTATCCAATATGGTGAAATTGCACTGTTTATGAATTTGAAGCTGCAAATTAAAAGCTGTGAAAATACACTTGTTCACTTATTCCACCATTTCTCCACACCTCCCACACCTACACTACCTCCCACCTTTACAAACCAGTCAGAATTTTTTTCCACTCCCCACATCAAAAATTGATAACCGATAGGTGTCCGGCTGAAAATGCTCATAATTCTGCCTCTCACTGCTCGTGTGTTCCAAGGTGAGGTGGGAGAAACCCATCAAATTCCATCAGATCATTGAATTTGCTGGTATTCCAATGTGATTTAGTTTGTATTTGTTAGCAGAAGTATGAAATGTGCAAAGAAATCCGACGTGGACAGCAAACTGTACCGGCGATAATTAGGGATGAATAAACACACATCTGCCTTGATGAATGAATGAACACGCCCCCGAGAGAGCGCAACTTTATTTACAGCCACCTAATACATACATACATTATGTATCAAGTGAACATCAAAAAGAACACATCCCATTGGCCGTTTCCATCATTTGAGAGCATTTTATTTTCTTCATGTCAACAGTATTACTTTATGATACAAAACACAGTTGGAATTATTGTGTTTTGCCAAGTTTTGGTTAAATGTGCACATGGCCCGAAGGAATTGGAGGCGGTGTTCATGCTTGGTTGGCTTATTAGTTCAGAAGGCTCTGAATTAGTCAGTGCTCTTTAAAGTTTCCCCTTTAACAATGTCATACTGTTACACCTTTCTATGTGTTAACGTCAGAGTTTTTGTTCAAGAATGGGATACATACTGTCACCCACATTTTATCCACCCATCCAAGTGGTGAATTGTAATCCCTCTTTTCGTAAGCGCAATTTTCTCGCCTTTAGGTTTCTGACACTTAATATCACTTGCATTTACAGTGTAGTTTCCCCAAGACATTGTTATATGTTTCTGTCCTTGGTATCAGACGTTTTCAGAATAGCAATGTGCCCAGAGTGCTTTCAGGGGAAAACAGACTAAAATCTATTAATCTTTTTCTTGCCAAAGGTATAAACAGAGTACAGAACATACTTTGTGTTGGCTGATATTTAATTAAAGGCCTACAGCCGCTCCTTAGGGAACACCAGACAACATAAAGAATGCATCTGAATTTATCAAGGTCCATATGAGTATTCACTGTCAAAGAGCAGTGACTTACAGTGATGTGGTCAGAATGCATTAGTTTGTGTTTGTGAATAATCAGAAATCAATAACTCATTTCATTTGAGGAGAGAATAGGTTTGGTTTCTCCAAGTCTGTCAGAAAATAGCGCACAACAGAGCTGAGAACTGTTGCAACATTAGAGGTGCTGATTGGTGAACCAAACATCAAGCATGGGACTGAAAAATGAAACCAGTAAGAATTGTAGTTCTTCCAACTTATTATGGGCTCCCTTGTTAAAATGTCAAAGTAAACAGCATTTAAAAGAAATAATACAGTGCTAGATGTACTGTATATACATAACTTACCCATTTGGATACTTGGCTTCTTTGACTGACATGTATACTGTTACATGTAGATGTAGAGCCAGTCTCAAGTGCATTAGCTGATAACTAAGTATTCCACTTCCTCCAAAAGCAGTAACTTCCAAAACCAATTTCTGTGGATATGTCCATCTTTTATGTTTGTTTGTTTATTTGTTTTGTTGTGAGTATGTTGTGAGTTAGCATCTATAGATTCACAGCTAAAGATCAGAGAGAAGGCCAAGCTATTAATTTTCAAAACATTAAAAAAGCAGGCATATAATAAGGTGAATGGGATGCACATGGCTTTCAACACATCAGGAATAATGC
Organism: Maylandia zebra; assembly: GCF_041146795.1. NCBI lineage: Eukaryota > Metazoa > Chordata > Actinopteri > Cichliformes > Cichlidae > Maylandia > Maylandia zebra. Next base: position 5,347,164 of record NC_135174.1, on the reverse strand, counting down.
TCTTATGAGATGATGAGGTTAAATAATTGTTGGCCTGTGCTGTAATTTCAGTATCTTTCAGGTGTCTCCTCACAGCCTCCCTTCACCTCTCTGACTTCAGCCAGTAGGTTTAATATGTAAACCACCTCCTGTAATGCACCTTGACATTGTGTGGGTGTACAGCTCATTTTCTCTCTCTGCCCCTGTAACATACTCCTATTTTTATGCTAATCCTTTGGCCAGACGTTCACAAGATCCCCCAGAGAGGATAACGTGCTCCCAGAAACAATACACTGGAAGATAGAAACACACACAAATTTAATTCAATTCAATTCAATTGTATTTATATAGCGCCAAATCACAACAAAAGTCGCCTCAAGGCGCTTCATAGATACAGAGAAAAACCCAACAATCATATGACCCCTTATGAGCAAGCACTTTGGCGTCAGTGGGAAGGAAAAACTCCCTTTTAACAGGAAGAAACCTCCGGCAGAACCAGGCTCAGGGAGGGGCGGGGCCATCTGCTGCGACCGGTTGGGGTGAGAGAAGGAAGACAGGATAAAGACATGCTGTGGAAGAGAGACAGAGGTTAATAACAGATATGATTCGATGCAGAGAGGTCTATTAATACATAGTGAGTGAGAAAGGAGACTGGAAAGGAAAAACTCAATGCATCATGGGAATCCCCCGGCAGCCTATGTCTATTGCAGCATAACTAAGGGAGGATTCAGGGTCACCTGGTCCAGCCCTAACTATATGCTTTAGCAAAAAGGAAAGTTTTAAGCCTAATCTTAAAAGTAGAGATAGTGTCTGTCTCCCGAATCCAAACTGGAAGCTGGTTCCACAGAAGAGGGGCCTGAAAACTGAAGGCTCTCCCTCCCATTCTACTTTTAAATACTCTAGGAACAACAAGTACCGTAGGCCTGCAGAGCGAGAGGGAAGTGCTCTAACAGGGTGATCTGGTACTACAAGGTCATTAAGATAAGATGGGGCCTGATTATTTAAGACCTTGTATGTGAGGAGCAGGATTTTGAATTCAATTCTGGATTTAACAGGAAGCCAATGAAGGGAAGCCAAAACAGGAGAAATATGCTCTCTCTTTCTAGTCCCTGTCAGGACTCTTGCTGCAGCATTTTGGATCAGCTGAAGACTTTTCAGTGAGTTTTTAGGACATCCTGATAATAATGAATTACAGTCGTCCAGCCTGGAAGTAATAAATGCATGAACTAGATTTTCAGCATCACTCTGAGACAGGATATTTCTAATTTTAGAGATGTTGAACAAATGGAGGAACACAGTCTTACATATTTGTTTAATATGTGCGTTGAAGGACATATCCTGGTCAAAAATGACTCCAAGGTTCCTCACAGCATTACTGGAGGCCAAGGTAATGCCATCCAGAGTAAGAATCTGCTTAGATACCATATTTCTAAGCTTTTCAGGGCCGAGTACAATAACCTCAGTTTTATCTGAATTAAGAAGCAGAAAGTTAGCGGCCATCCAGGTCTTTATGTCTTTAAGACATTCCTGCAGTTTAACTAATTGGTGTGTGTTATCTGGCTTCATAGATAGATAGAGCTGGGTGTCATCTGCATAGCAGTGAAAATGTATGCTATGTCTTCTAATGATAAAAATTTTATTTGTGAAGAAGTTCATGAAGTCTTTACTAGTTAACGTTAAAGGGATGGTTGGCTCAAAAGAGCTCTGACTTTTTGTCAGCCTGGCTACAGAGCTGAAGAGAAACCTGGGGTTGTTCTTATTTTCTTCAATCAGTGATGAATAGTAAGATGTTCTGGCTTTGCGGAGGGCTTTCTTATAAAGCAGCAAACTATTTCACCAGGCTAAATGATGATCCTCTAAATTTGTGACACGCCATTTCCTCTCCATCTTACGAGTCATCTGCTTTAGGCTACGTGTTTGAGAATTATACCACGGAGTCAGGTACTTCTGATTAGAAACCTTAGTTTTCACAGGAGCTACAGTATCCAGAGTCGTACGTAGTGAGGAGGTAAAATTATTAACAAGATAATCGACCTCTGTTGGAGTAGCGTTCAGGTAGCTGCTCTGCTCTATGTTGGTACAGGGCATTGAAGATGATAACAGTGGGTGGATTATATTATTCTTAAACTTAGTTACAGCGCTTTCAGAAAGACATCTACTTTGATAAAGTCTACTCTCCACCGCTGTGTAATCAATTATTGTAAATGTAAATGTTATCAGGAAATGATCAGACGGGGGAGGGTTTTCAGGAAACACTGTTAAATGCTCAGTTTCTATGCCATATGTTAAAACAAGATCTAGAGTGTGATTAAAGTGGTGGGTGGATTATTTTTACATTTAAACACGTCATACTACAACACCTGCAGTCAAAGGAGCTTGCAAAGAAAAGAGTCTGGACTTCTTTAAGTTGCTTGAAGACGTTTCACCTCTCATCCAAGAAGCTTCTTCAGTTCTAAGGTCAAATGGTGGGGAGTCCCAGATTTAAACCTAGTGGGAGTAACCCCCCACAGAGGGACAAAAGGACCCCCGATGATCCTCTAATCGCCTGAGCCAAGGTGTGAAACTGGGTGTGGGTCCCAATCCTTGGCTGATTGGGACCCACACCCACCCACACTTAATGTTTTATTGTATTTCAGATTATAGCTTCATAATAATTACAGGACATTAGACTACTTGTTCTTGTTGCTTAATAATACAGAATTATCATATAGAAATAAAAAACCTGAAGTTGTGCACTATTTCAACACGCTGCCTGCCTGCAGCACTAAAGGACTCCGTGAGAGACGTCTGTCTCGCCCTAGCAGCACCTGTCCCTCTCCTCCTCTTCAGTTTGCTTCAACATAAGCTCGTCATATTCTGTGATATGATTTACTGTGAGGTGTTTGACAAGGTTAGTGGTGTTGCCACAACACCTCACTGTCTTGCCACATGTATCGCAAACCGCATCTTGGCTGTTTGTGGAGGTAAAATATGTCCACACATGACTCAGTTTATGCTCAGCCATTGTTGTGAGTGCGCACACCAAGGGCCTGCGACACATTTATACAGCCGTATTTCGCACATGACTATGAAAGGCGGAAGAGGAAGTAGTTCCTTCCAAGTTACATGATCCCAATGATTACCTCAAATTACTAAAATATCAATATTTTAATTTGAGAATCGATTCTAGAACATAAATTACTTGTATCGAAAGAATCAATATTTCAATATCGATCCGCCCACCACTAAGAAACACCAAAGGAATTTTCAAAATTCTTTTAAAAGAGAGTTTTCAAACACAAGCAAGGCAGTCTGAGATTACTTGACAACATTAAGGCCCAAGGCCAAAGACACCAGCAAGGCTCAGACTTTAGCCACTCAACGCGTAGGTCCAGATAAAATCACAGAAAGAAACTTGACTAAAATCAGTCTCATTTTGCTGCTGACCACAGAAAGACCGTGTTGTGACTACCAAAGTCCGATCACAGAAACTTGCTCTGGCAACAGTATGTCAAGGGCTCACGTTTTTCAGTTTTCACAGCTGGTTGCACTGTGGTTTACAATTCCATCTTGCATCCTATTGCAGATATGCAAAGGTAACGATGCAGATAATACAATACACACAGATGCTTTCATACTATTTTACTATTTTTCAGTTGTAGGAAAAATGTTGTAATACTTTTAAAACAGTTATGCCAGAAATGAAAGATAATGTAAGTTATCGACTGCAAAATAAATGCATGTGTGTGTTCTGGATCATACAGACCCTGTTTGCAGAAAGTTGTTTGTATGATAAACTTTTCACCTCAGTAATTCTTAGCCGTTCAGATGAATGTTCAAAGCTGCAGGATGTTAAAGCCATTCCCACATGTTTCTCTAAGACTTATCAGCAAGGATGCAGTTACTTTCATATCAAGCCAGCAGAACACGGGTCACTGCCTCTGAATGGAGAAACTGCAATCTACTGAGAATCTACTGAATGATAAATGAACAAATTCCTTTTATGACTGAAATATGATTGTTTGTATGTGAATTTCATTACATATCATACCAAGTCAGTCCACACTGATGACTTGGTATGATAATTCTTGTATTTATTTCTCCATTATTAACCTTTTCTGTTCTTTTTTACGACATGAAATTATGATGGAAAATATACAAAATATTCACATAAATATTCAAGTTTAAAGATTAAAACAGCTTAACGTTTTTTCCTGTTAGTTGCACTGAGTATAAAGTGACTCAGAAAAGTTGATCCACACATTTTCACATTAAAAGCTAGTTTATAATATCTGGATTATGATTATCACAGCTAGAAATACAGTCTCAACAGTTGAGGTCAGTTGGAGCAGCTCAAATGAAACAATGAATAAACAGAGTTTAGTCAAGCAATGTCTTGGACTTGCACTGTAACTGCCTACAAACCAGTTCTCTTGTGTAAAGTTATATAATTAAGCAAACAGAGGCAAAAACACATTTAGGACAAGTGATCAAGTTATGAAATAAACTCTTTCAAAGGTAGGAGACAAGATTTTCACATTAATTATTTTAAAATATTCGAGTCTTACAGAACATCAGCATACCTGGAACAGTTATTTATTAACTCAATTAGGGTTCTTCGTCTGGGGAAAATAACCTGTTGAGCTGCGTCTCCTTCAGATTCAACCACAAACATGCATCCCTCTTTTTGCCCCGTTCTATATACACTGTTTTTACGCAACTCCTCTTTTCATAGGTTTTACAATGCATTCATTACATTGACTTGCTCTTAAATTATTTTTAACTTTTCACTATTTTTTCAAGCTGTTTTAACAAAAACAAAACAAAAAAAGCCCAAAAACCCCTCAATCCACAACCCTTAATTGGATAAGCAGAAAAAAATGGATGGATGGACAAGACCCAGCTGTACATTTGCATCTAAAGGGCAAAGGTCACTTTCGAAGATGCCATTGTCCACATTTTGGACAGAGAAGACAGATGGTTTGACAGAGGAGTAAAAGAAGCCATCAATGTCCACTGTGAAGGACCATTTTGAGATCCGTTCCCAGGCGCCCACTCACATCATCTGTCACATCTCAACAGGTCACATGATAGGGTGAGGCTGATAATGACCCCCACCCTTTTTCATACCTTTGCTCATTTGATGAGGCACATGATCAATAGTGGGTCAACAAACCTTTTAGGGGACAATTCCCACTAAGGCTAGATAGCTGGGACCATTGGGCTTAGAACTGAAGAAGCGTCTCTGATAAGAGAAATTTTTATTCAACGCTTTATTATTTTTGTTACATCTGATTGTTTTGGTATTCCAGCCTTAATAAAAGGTATAATTGATTTAAACAAAAACGTAAGCTTCTCCTGTGAGATTTGATGATTAAGCAGGATAGCGTTGAACAGTACAGTAACCATGACGTTTAACGATGAGCTGATGATTTTTGTCCTTTTGTTGCTTTTTTATTTAACCGTTGGTTTGTTCAGACAGATGACAGAAAGACAATACCTTCAGAATTTCATTGATGATCAGCTGATCCAACCCAATCCAGCTCCCACTGAGTGTGGTAGGAACGAACAGATTGCTCTTTTTTGCCCTTTTTCCCATACAGAAACATAAGCGATGAACTAAATTCTACATTCAGAAATCTGAAGAAGTGAGAAACATGTATTCATATTTTGCACTTACATCATGTTTTCTATTGCAATGGCTATGTATTCTTTGCATCATCTTTGTGTCACGTATTTATGAACTAAATTAATTGAAAACTACAGAAAAACTACAAAAATTATAAGTTGAGATTTTCTTTTGTAATTTTTGAATTAATTGTGAAAAGGTTCTTTTATTGCTGCACCCCTAAGTGGTCACACCTACATCCAAACCCACTAAGACTTAAACATTGCCTCCATACAAAAGTAATAACATTAAATACAGAGACTGGAATGTGGATCTGATCAGAACTGACAAAAGTTGGAGCACAGCTCAGGATTTATAATTCACATTCACTGCATTAAATTGTATGAAGCAAAAACATCAATTAATGATGCAATATTAAGAGGAGTTTCAGAAGTAGCAACAGCTTGAGGAACGCCATTTCCAATCTACATAACATTTTATAATCTCCTATTCAAAGACTACAGCTGACATGAATAATTTCCTCATGTCAAATATGTCAAAACATGCCACAATTTTCTGTGTAGAATGTCAAGAGCAGACACAGTCATGAACATACACAGCTCTGACTCATCTTGCCTTATTCATAAACCCCACACTTTGATTGCAAACACGTTGTGGTTTAATATATGAAAAAGCTAGATGATATATGACTGACCCATTTTCCAGTCTAGCCTGAGTAAGTCATCTAATTCATTCATAAAAAATTCCTGCTTGGAAAATAGGGCAGCTTTTTGCATCACATTATTTTGTAGACTCGGCAAGACCAGACTCTATATAAACGACTTTTTTGCAAAGCAAAGTCAGTATTGAAGCCTTTTTTCTTTTAATGACCTGCTTTCACATTTTTTTTAAAATTGTTATATTTTATATAATTTGTATCTTGTATTTTACATATTAATTGCTTTAAGTGGCACTTGTTGTGCTGTGTTGGGAGAAACACAAACAGTAATAACTAAATCACTGCCTCTAAGTATGTGTTTTGGCTAGCAGTGATTATGGCCACTGCAAAACAAGACAATGTAAATGTGAGAACCCAAAAACATGCAGAACCCAAAGCTCACAAAGGAACAAAAAGTCAAGCTTAAAAAAAAATCAAAAATACGAGGCGCAAAAAGACATATAGAAAAACAAAACCAACAGGGAAACAACTAATATTTTGACATATTTAAAAGTTTCTGGACACCGGCCCTTTAAAAAAAAGAAGTAAGTCATAATTTAAGGGGTTTTTGTAACTTCGAAATAGTGAAGGTATGTACTACCAGCAAAAGCTTTTGTGTTTCTGTGCATGGAGTGAAACTGTGGAACAGTTTGAATATGGAATTGAAGCAATGTCCAAACATAAAGCCGTTCAAAAAGAGTTAAAAAGATATGATCTTTTATCGAGTGGAAAAAAGTTAGCGTTCATCCTCCAGCTTCACTGTGCTAATGTGTTTATATTATGCTAACCATAGCTGTGTAGCTAGCCACCACATTATTATATACCAATTAGCCCAACTTCAGTAACCCTATAAATGTCACTACTGTTTAGTTTTCTGTCTTCATTTATGTACAGAGTGATAGCAGAGCTGCACTTTTTAATTTTTTAGAAATTTCTCAGTCAGAACATGATGTATAATATAATCCTTTCTGTCATCGTTGTATTTTTACTCAGTTGTATATAGTATTTGTATTTGTATTCTATTTTTATCTTATTGTATATTTATTTTATTTTATTCTACTGTATATAGCATTTTATTTTATTCTATTCTGTACAGTTGTGTACTGTATTTATTCTTATTGTATTCTAATTTTTGCCTCATAACTTTTGCACTGTCCACTCCTGCTGTGACAAAACAAATTTCCCACGTGTGGGACTAATAAAGGTTATCTTATCTTATCTTATCTTATCTTCAGATGGAAACTAGTGAACTCCCCCACCTCCAATTGCCGTCTCACAGAGAATCTACTTTGGAAATCACTATCTAAACTGCAAGCTTTTATAATACAATATAAACCACACTTGCTATTAACTGTTGTATCACTCAAAACCGATTAAATCCAGCTTCAGGTTTTAAACTATGAAAAAAGACTATATGACTATATTCATATACAAGTAAATGATGGATGTAGCCAATGTTGATGGCTTGTGAAGTCACCCTGTGAATAAGAAGATACTAGCCAATGAATAACCCCTGGTTTTTTCTCATTTCTGTAAACACTAATGATCGCAATTAATGATATAACCTTACTTTTTCATCCGAGACATGTAAACAACTGTCAACAAAAGTGTTGTTGTTTTTCGGTCAGAGGCGATGGCCTCCGTTGCTGATGACAAAGGATGCAGCAGTAAAGTCTGCACTGACTTCACTTGTTAGCTTCCGTGTGTCCATCTTTTATATACAGTCTGAAACTCAGGTGACTGTTTCCTCGCGGCTGCGTGCAGCGGGGCTAGGGGAGGGTCTGTGCTGACGGACGTGGGTTACTGACCTGGTAGCCTGGCTGCCCCTGGGTGGGTCCGGGATGGGCGTGAGGTTCTGGGGGCGCTCCGTCTCTGGGCTGGGACCCGGACCGGGCCTCGGGGGCTTGGGTCCTGGTTGGTGTGTTGCCGGGGTTGTGGGCGGGTGGGTGCATGGGGGCCCAGCCCTGGAGCAGGGTGCCGCCGGTGCGTCGAGCCACCTGGGGGGCTCTTCAACTGGTGGGGGAGATTGTCACATCTTGCAGGAGCTTTCCTCTCCTCAGGAGCTGCCTCTGCAGGAGGGGGAGATACAGGAGAGGTGGAGGAAGATCTCAGCCTGGGTGTTTATTGTCTTATGTAGTCTGGAAGATGAGTGGATGGTGGGGTGGGTGCAGTTTTCTCTGTGGTGGGGTTGGGTGGACTGTCCCGGGCTCTGTGGGGCCGGGCGGCGCTGCTGCACTGGGCCCGGTCTGGATGGGCCTGGGCCCCCTTTCCCTGGCGGGTCGCGGAGTATGGGGGTGCCTACTGGGGTCAGCGGGGGAGCTGGCCCCAGGGAGGGGTCACCTGCCCCTCCCTTCCTTCCCTCCCCATCTCCAGCTGCCTCCCTCTTCCCGCTCCACCACAACCACCCACACATGCAGGGCCTTGGAGTAGGGGTATGTCACCAGGGTGCAGAGGAGGCTACCCCCCCCTCTGTCCCCTTCTGGCTGCCTCTGCCTCAATTTTATCCCACAACTTAGACATTCACATTACTCACACTCTCATTACACATACATATAGGATCTTGGGGGTGGGCACGATACACGGAGTCCAAAGTACCATCAGGGTGTACACCCCACCCCTGGCATCGTTGCCCACCTCTCAATTTTAAATACACGTAGACATTGAGGGCTAGCAGGAGGGACCATGCGCTTACCTGCTGCTCTCTGGCAGGTAGCTCCATGCCCTCCTGGGTTTTAAATGCACCTTAGAACACACATGCATCAACACTATAATGAGCGGGTGGAGGGAGGTTCGGAGTCTTCTCTCACCCCCGTTCTCTGCGACCTGCTGGAGCAGGGGGGCTAGGACTAGGAGGAGGAGTTGGCCGTCCGACTGCGGTCTGGAGTGTGGAGCCTTCCTGCTGCTGCGGAGTCGGGGCGGTCTGCCTCCCCCCACCGCAGGGAAAAGGGAAACACCACCTGGGTCTGGGTGCAGTTCCCCCCTCCAGGGGCGGGGGCACCTAGACCCGGTTTGTAGAGTACGCTTGGGGAGTGTGATCGTGTGTACAACGTCTCTTTATGTCTGTCTCCACGTTGGTTGAGTGTGGAGTAAGTGCATATGAGAGCATGAGGGTGGGAATGGATGTTTGTATCTGTGTGTGCCTGTATGTCTGTGTCTATATGTCAGGTTGGGTGTCAGGCGCCACCTCTCTGGGGACATCTCAGGCCCTCCAAGGTTTGGAAGCCTATCTCCCCCTACCACCACTTCCCCTGCCAGTGGCGGACCCCCTCAGACATCGGTGCGTTGGTGGTTCTTTGTGTCCGGGGATGGGCATCCAGGTACACACCGGCTCACTCCTTGGCGGCCGCTTATCGGGGCCTGGAGCCTGGGGCTCGCTCGGGCCACTTCGGAGGTGGGGTGCCCCCGGCCTCTCGGCCTGGGGCTCGGCCTGGGCACTCAGGCGCAGCTGGCTGCCGGCGGAGCTCACGGGCGCGTCACTGCAACTCCCCCTGGCTTCTGCTCCGCGGCTGCTGAGTGAGCCCACATCTGGGACTCTCCTCAGCTCTTTCCGGGACAGTGGCGCAGCTGCCCCTCTGTTGGTCTTCCTTGGTCTCTTGTGTTCTGGGGGCCTCTGGATGTCTGGAGTTTTGATCTCCTCCACACCTGCTTCACGCCCTGGAGGACGGGGCTGTGGCCCCCCCACACCCTCTAGCAGATTATTACATGAAGGAACCTTTTAAAAAAACAAAAAACAAGCGCGTCCATGCTCACAGGTGTACACACGGGTGATCACACCCACAAACTACACCCTTTTTGGCTCCTACCTCAAAGCACACTGTGTTCTGTTGATCTTATGTGCTGCACAATAATGTTTAACATTTAGTATTTACTGTCATATTCCCATATATCATTGTGATGTTGTTTATTCTATTACTCTTGTTCTCTTCTGCTTGCTTTCTTTTTTCTTTCTCAGCAGGTGATCCAGGTGATTGATATATGCATTTTTTTTTCTCTGCCCGTTCTGTTGGTTTTTGTCTCTTGCCCTTCTCCCCCGTCCCTCTTCTCAGCTGTTTCTCTTTCCCTCTTTCTTTCTCCCCTTCTTTCCCCCAGTCAAGTCTGTCCCGTATTCAGTAAGTGAAAATAAAATAAACAATAAAAGGTGAATCAAATAGACCATTACGGCAAGGCTGGGATGGTCAGTTTGGTAAAGTAAATCCGTTGGGCATCTTTCTTTGCCTTTAGACAACAATTCTGATGCAAAAGAGCCAAACGGGACAGGCCAAAATATATATATATATATATATATATATATATATATATATATATATATATATATATATATATATACAGTCTGAAACACAATACAAAATGAAATTCAGCAATTGTTAATATTTATGTGTGAGAAATGTTTTCTATGACAAGCCCCATTAAATCACATCTGACTAAGAAGGCTGAAAGTAAGACAGGATTATATGCACATATTTTTTTTGGTGAGATCAAATACATTGATCCATTCTACCCATAATTCACCATAATTTGTTTTTCTTTACACCTTATTGGTCTTAATCTGACTTTCATCTTTTTGCAGCTCTTTCTCAGGTTGAATAAGATTCCAGCCTTTTCTCCTAAACTTTTGCACCTGACCTTCAGTTAGAAGGTCTTTTGGTTGTTTAGCTCTCAAGTGCTGAGTTTTAATTTTCATCTTGAAGCAAAAGCAGCACTGATTTCTGTACACTAATCAAGTGTGCGCTGGACTCTCTTCCAAAATCCCGAATAAGTAAAAATAACTGTGAACTCTTCTACGCTAATAAACCAGAAGAATACTTTTTGTCACACTTCCTCCAGAGATCAAGTAACTGTGCCTCCAGGCCAATATGTTAACACCTCTCCATGCACATCATACCTCAAGCTCAGCTTATTCATCAAGTGTTAACCCTCAACTCTATATTAGGGGTCTGACCTTCTTAGATTCATAGATCTTGCATGTGACTATTAATTTACTTTACACACACACACACACACACACACACACACACACACACACACTTTCGTTCTAATCTGCTATTCACTTTACTGTATGTATGTTTATTTAGTCATCAAGTCTATTTTAGAAGTCCTCAAGATGCGTTCTTTGCTGCTAATTGTAATGACTACAATTAAATTCACAGACACATAAACTCACAGACTGTGTGTGGTGCTGAAGATATTACCTTTGATAACTTTCAGAAGCTGCGTATAATTACTCATTAAACTGGATAATTAGGACATAATCGAGTGTGGGCAATTTAAATGTCAAAAAAATAAGGGCCGGGTTATAGATCATTCTATTTTTATAGGACTGATGAAGTGACGTTACATGCGGTGGTGACACACATGCCGAGATTTGAGGATGTTACAGCGACACACTGCAGCTCTACAGCCCAGAGCCAGTGAGTGGGGTAACACTGCCCCCTTCAGGTGACATCACCATCCAAACAGAAATAGGGTTTTTCGGTGGACTGTTTAAGTTGCATCACTTATGTTTTTTTCCCCCCACATTGACTTGTTGGTCTTAGATACTAAATGGGCAATAAAAAAAGAAGGAAAACAGTAAAAACAGAGATACACAGAAAAAATGCATTTCAGTTTCCCAGCAGAAGGTTCCTTTATCCATCTATTTGCTAAAATTGCTTATTCGTTCAGCCAAATGTTGATCTGGATCCCTTGTAGAGAATGAAGATGGGACTTTGCTAATTTCTCTGTTTTGTTTTTCATCTTATTTTTCCTCCTGTGGCTACAAAATCCATGTCAGAATCACTTCAACTCCTTAAATGCATCTGGAGGAGGAAGAAAAGCTATATTCAAGAATGTACAAGTGTTTCCAATGTGAAAATACTTTTACTCATCAGGCATGAAAGACTGGTGGAATATACAAAGCATAGCTGGAGGAAGTCTCTACAAACAACTATGAGCAACTGAACGAACGAGTTAAAAAAAAAATAAAGAAAAAAGATGCAATTGTCATGAATATGAGAGAAATTATGGTGGAACGCAAAAAAATATTTTATCCAATCAGTTTCAATACAGCCCCGCACATCTCATCAGTATATGGCGTGAGCATGTGTGTGTTTCTTACAGACTCAAAACCTTTAAATTATTTCAAAATATATGTTCCATGGAATCATGTCACAATATCTGAGCCATAAATTTATTCTGAATGGGTTTTTTTTTTTTTTTTATTTAAAAGCACATAAAAACATAATAAAATATCACCATTATCTCTTATAAATAGTGGCAATTGACAGAAGTGCATGAAATGTTCAGAGAGTTCATGATATTAGCTAAATGGCTGCAGCAAATATTTAGAAAAAGCTGATTCTGCTGAGTTTTTAGCAGAGGATTGGAAACCAGCATATGGTGAAGCTCATACTCAGACAGTGAATCTACATTTCAAATTAAAGGTTTACCCAAAATATCATGCCCTCCTGTTTTGTATTCAGAAGAAGGTAATCTTTTTCTTTTCTTTTTTTGTTTTAAAGGCAAAAAATAAAATCGTTTTGGCATTTACAGACTGTTCAAAGTAAGAATAAAAGGGAGAGTAATTTATGACTAATTATTGTTGTTTTTCTTCAGTTATGTGCTCGGCACGCAGTCCTAGAGCAAAAATATTCCCAGTGCTTTAAAATTCAAAATTCTAATACAAGCTACCATATACATATACACCGTATAATACCAGTGACTACATTGATAATTAATTCTGAAATGTAATTCTTTTCTTACCAGCTAATCTATTTTAGGTCACCAATTTTATGATTTGAGAATAAAATTATGCTCTGGAAGGAAACTATATTCTGCATTCAGTTGCTCTATTAACCCAACTGAAATCTTTTTTATCAGACAATGCATTCTGTTTTGTCTGAAGTACATTAGGGGGCACTGTGGCCCCTGATATAACCAAAACAGATGTCATCATGGAGAGTTTCAGAGCTGCGTGAAATAAACAAACTGAGTGCAGCTGACCTTTAAGTGATGCCATGGGAGAAATCTGTCAGTTGATGTTAAGCCCTCACGGCTTCCTGTGAAGTTTTTGTTTGGAAACAGGAATTTTCCACTCGAGCAGTAAGGTGTGAAAGACGAGAGCATGAAGAAACGCTGCTCTTAACTAAATTGACATGGCTAATTCAGTGCAGCAGCAAAGGAGCGTTTGAGAGGGTTAAACACTGATATATGAAACCACTACAGGTCTGCACATCATCTCCTTTAACGTGGCTGCTGGTGTGGGATCTTATCTTCTGTCATTATGTAATGGGAAGGAGCTCTTCACAGGATCTGTAATCCTTCTACAAGAAAGCAGAGCTCAGCTCCACCGACCAGTCTAAATGGAGGGATTCCTGCGAGTAGACACGTCCTTAGTCACATCTATAGTCGGGGTCATGTTCTGGGACAAACTGAGTCTAGTAAGAAGGATGAGAGAAAGAAAAAGAAGCAGTTTTCCTGTTTCTAAGTGGAAGACACTTGTGGCCAAATGTGGGCAGGATCGGAGAAACGATACAAACATATCTTGAGCATGGAGTTTGGACTCAGGCCGAGAACAGGGAGAAAATTGATAGTGTTTATGTTTGGGAATTCTGAAGGGATGTAGAATGTGTGTTGATTTCTGTCAACGCTGTTCATTGCACATTTTTTGCAGGCATCTCAGTGAAGTTTAATGGAGAACATATAAGATGTTGCAAGTCTGTGTTGGAACCAGACAGTTGGCTAAAATCTATTTTGTCCAATGTTAAAAACCTGCTTTCCTTTTAGAACATGTGCAGAGCAAGTTGCAGTGTAAATGGAAAAGAGATGATCTTTTTTCATTTTCTCAGTTTTTGTGCATGATTTTAAATGTCATAAAATGAGATGTGAAAAATTTTAAATGTATAAAGTGTAATTGTGCAGCTTGGTTTTTAATCACGCCATAACATTTTCAGTCTTGTTGTTCCAATTCCTGCTCTTTTAAAGCAATTTTCTGATGTCAAAAACAAAACAATATTCATTTTTGTTTTTGTTTTTTCATTTGTAAAAAAGTTGCTCTCAACTATTTGTATGAAAGTTGGACTTTAACAGGACGATTATGGGCAAGTGCCTGTGACAAAAAGAAGTAAACCAGAATACACTGGTTTGATCCACAAGCAAGGCCTTGCTTCAAAAATACAGCATCTGGATCAGAGCATATTTTGCTCCAATACGTCCAATATAAGGTTTAGCATTAATGGTGCCTTCGGATGTTGTCACAGTTGTGGTTGGACGGGTCATGGGTATGAATGCCATGGCAATTTTGGGCTTGAACTGGTCTTTTTCCAGGATGTAATCACTGTTCAGAAAACCCTGTTCTAATTTCTAACATTTGTAAACAACTGCTGATTCCAAGATCATCATTTCAAACTGTTTTAGCACAAGTTACTACCAAGGTCTAAAAAAGGCTCCAAACAATCACCCCCAGATAAAAGGAAATTGGTTAAAACAATTTGAAAACTGCTGGAACACTAGTGTGACTGTCCACAGCGAAGCCAGATTTATATTGCCGAGAGGATGTCACACACAAAAGGAGTCCTTGCTTCAAAACTGACAAAAAATTGCAGCTAGACAAGGCAAATACCTTCTGGAGAGAGGTTTTATGGTCACATTAAACAAATATGTAAGACTGGTTTCTTCCATTTGAACAATATTTCTAAAATTAATTCAATTCAATTCAGTTTTATTTATATAGCGCCAAATCACAACATAAGTCGCCTCAAGGCGCTTCATAGATACAGAGAAAAAAACCCAACAATCATATGACCCCCTATGAGCAAGCACTTTGACGACAGTGGGAAGGAAAAATTCCCTTTTAACAGGAAGAAACCTCCGGCAGAACCAGGCTCAGGGAGGGGCGGCCATCTGCTGCGACCGGTTGGGGTGAGAGAAGGAAGACAGGATAAAAGACATGCTGTGGAAGAGAGACAGAGATTAATAACAGATATGATTCGATGCAGAGAGGTCTGTTAACACACAGTGAGTGAGAAAGGAGACTGGAAAGGAAAAACTCAATGCATCATGGGAATCCCCCGGCAGCCTACGTCTATTGCAGCATAACTAAGGGAGGATTCAGGGTCACCTGGTCCAGCCCTAACTATATGCTTTAGCAAAAAGGAAAGTTTTAAGCCTAATCTTAAAAGTAGAGATAGTGTCTGTCTCCCGAATCCAAACTGGAAGCTGGTTCCACAGAAGAGGGGCCTGAAAACTGAAGGCTCTCCCTCCCATTCTACTTTTAAATACTCTAGGAACAACAAGTAGGCCTGCAGAGCGAGAGCAAAGTGCTCTAATAGGGTGATATGGTACTACAAGGTCATTGAGATAAGATGGGGCCTGATTATTTAAGACCTTGTATGTGAGGAGCAGGATTTTGAATTCAATTCTGGATTTAACAGGAAGCCAATGAAGGGAAGCCAAAACAGAAGAAACATGCTCTCTCTTTCTAGTCCCTGTCAGGACTCTTGCTGCAGCATTTTGGATTAGCTGAAGGCTTTTCAGTGAGTTTTTAGGACATCCTGATAATAATGAATTACAGTAGTCCAGCCTGGAAGTAATAAATGCATGAACTAGTTTTTCAGCGTCACTCTGAGACAGGATATTTCTAATTTTAGAGATGTTGCGCAAATGTATATAAGTATATAAGTGCATATGAGAGCATGAGGGTGGGAATGGATGTTTGTATATGTGTGTGCCTGTATTTCTGTGTCTATATGTCAGGTTGGGTGTCAGGCGCCACCTCTCTGGGGACATCTTAGGCCCTCCAAGGTTTGGAGGCCTATCTCCCCCTACCACCACTTCCCTGCCAGTGGCGGACTCCCTCAGACATCGGTGCGTTGGTGGTTCTTTGTGTCTGGGGATGGGCGTCCGGGTACACACCGGCTCACTCCTTGGCGGCCGCTTATCGGGGCCTGGAGCCTGGGGCTCGCTCGGGCCACTTCAGAGGTGGGGTGCCCCCGGCCTCTCGGCCTGGGGCTCGGTCACTCAGGCACGGCTGGCTGCCGGCGGAGCACACGGGCGCGTCACTGCAACTCCCCCTGGCTTCTGCTCCGCGGCTGCTGAGTGAGCCCTCATCTGGGACTCTCCTCAGCTCTTTCTGGGACAGTGGCGCGGCTGCCCCTCTGTTGGTCTTCCTTGGTCTGTTGTGTTCTGGGGGCCTCTGGATGTCTGGAGTTTTGATCTCCTCCATACCTGCTTCATGCCCTGGAGGACGGGGCTGTGGCCCCCCCACACCCTCTAGCAGATCATTACATGAAGGAACCTTTTTTTAAAAAAAAACAAGCGCGTGGACAGATAGAGCTGGGTGTCATCTGCATAGCAGTGAAAATGTATGCTATGTCTTCTAATGATGCTGCCTAAGGGAAGCATGTATAATGTAAACAGAATTGGTCCTAGCACTGAACCCTGTGGAACTCCATAATTAACCTCAGTGTGTGAAGAGGACTCTCCATTTACATGAACAAACTGGAGTCTATTAGATAGATATGATACAAACCACTGCAGTGCAGTACCTGTAATACCTACAGCATGTTCTAATTGCTCTAATAGGATATGGTCAACAGTATCGAATGCTGCACTAAGGTCTAGCAGGACAAGCACAGAGATGAGTCCACTGTCAGAGGCCATAAGAAGATCATTTGTAACCTTCACTAAAGCTGTTTCTGTGCTGTGCTGAGCTCTGAAACCTGACTGAAACTCTTCAAATAAGCCATTCCTCTGCAGATGATCTGTTAGCTGTTTGACAACTACTCTTTCAAGGATGTGATATGAAAGGAAGGTTGGAGATTGGCCTATAATTAGCTAAGACTGCTGGGTCTAGAGATGCTTTTTGAGTAAAGGTTTAACTACAGCCAGCTTGAAGGCCTGTGGTACATAGCCGATTATTAGAGATAGGTTGATCATATTTAAGATCGAAGAATTAATTAATGGCACGACTTCTTTGAGCAGTTTTGTAGGAATGGGGTCTAAAAGACACGTTGATGGTTTGGAGGAAGTAATTATTGAAGTTAACTCAGAAAGATCAATTAGAGAAAAAGAGTCTAACTTAACATCAATGGTACTAAAGTAGCTGTAGATAATATTACATCTGTGGGATGATTACTGGTAATTTTTTCTCTAATGATAAAAATTTTATTTGTGAAGAAGTTCATGAAGTCATTACTAGTTAACGTTAAAGGGATTGTTGGCTCAAAAGAGCTCTGACTTTTTGTCAGCCTGGCTACGGTGCTGAAGAGAAACCTGGGGTTGTTTTTATTTTCTTCAATCAGTGACGAATAGTAAGATGTTCTGGCTTTGCGGAGGGCTTTCTTATAAAGCAGCAAACTATTTCTCCAGGCTAAATGATGATCCTCTAAATTTGTGACACGCCATTTCCTCTCCAGATTACGAGTCATCTGCTTTAGGCTACGTGTTTGAGAATTATACCACGGAGTCAGGTACTTCTGATTAGAGACCTTAGTTTTCAGAGGAGCTACAGTATCCAGAGTCGTAGATTAGGCAAGGCAAGGCAAGGCAAGTTTATTTGTATAGCACAATTCAACAACAAGGTGATTCAAAGTGCTTTTGATTAGAAACATCCTGTCTCAAAGTGATGGTAAAAAAGTAGTTCCAGCATTTGTTACTTCTTGGTTGGACTATTGTAATTCATTATTATCAGGTTGTCCTAAAAGTTTCCCTGAAAAGGCTTCAGTTAATCCAAAAGTGTATTGACAGGGACTATAAAAAAAGATCACATTTACGTCTCTTAATTGGCTCACTGTTAAATCTAGAATTTGATTTAAAATCTTTTATCTCATGCAAAGGTTCTTTGAATACTAGGCCCCATATTTATAAGAAAGAAAAAAAGAGGAGAAAAGGTGGAGAAAAAATGAAGTTTTGAAGATTTTGAAAATGTGAAGTTTTCGATGTGTTACTATTGACAAGACTCAGGAGAACAGTGTAATGAAAACAGAAAAAGACATATTCTAATCAAGGTCAGTTAAGATCATGGTTAGAGTTGAGGCTGTCACCAATAATGACTTAGACCTCAAAGGGTTAATGCAGTTCATCTATTTTAATTGTATTTATATCTAAACCATCAGCTTGCCTTAAACACAACAAAAGTGTTTCTTTACACAGACAAAAGTCTGGATGCAAACCTCAAGTCTTTGGATCGAGGGTTTCATGTTTTCTACAAGGATCTAGCCAAAACACAACTGACATGACAAATATTCTGACACTGAGGTCAAAACTTCACTAATCCCCTCTTTTACAAAGCTGTAATTTGTGTACGACTGCCTCCATGCCAGAACAAAGAGGAGTGTGGAATATTGTTAGTGAGACTAACAGCACTGAAAAATTGCATTTCTCAAATTCAGTTTCCATTTGCCTTTCCGGAGAAATATCTTTGTTCTCCTGGATGATCCGCAGACCTCACTGTAAAAGGGTTTTGTTGGAAGTACTTTCTATTAGAAATATAGTCCTATCAACACTGCTGACAGCTAAGTAACCAGAAGCTTTTTTTGTAAAGGAATCGTGGCACAGTCACATTTCATCACAAACAAAATTCCACTCACATTTATTGTACTCACAACAACATTTCATTAAAATAGTAATTTGGGTTGTGCTTTTTCATCAGTCTGTTTTATGTGAAGTTACAGTATGCGAACAAATATAGAAAAGAACCACAATAAAGGTTTTGAGCATTCAGTGTCATGTTTGTTGTGACAATTTGGTATTGAAACTGTTTTGATATCTCTTTCAAAAGCCATTATTCTCTTGTAGCATTTTTCCCCCCAGTCGTTTATTGGCATCCAACTGGAGAATTAATACCACCAACAGGGTCTTGAATAATCAGGTCCCATCTTATCTTAAAGAACTCACAAAACAACAGAGCACTTTGATCTCGGACTGCAGACTTATTTGTGGTTCCTAGAGTGTTTACAAGTAGAATGGGAGGTAGAGCCTCCAGCTTCCAGGCCCCTCTTCTGCTCCCAGTTTGGATTCCCTCCCCTTTTAAGATTAGGCTTAAAACATTCCTTTTGATAAAGCTTATGATAAAAGCTGGATCAGGTGACCCTGAACCCTCCCCTAGTTATCCTGCAATAAGCATAGGTTGCTGGGGCTTTGCCATTTTTCAGTCACCTGTTTTCACTCCATCTTTTACACCATGTTGCATTTAATCATTAGTTATTAATAATCTTTGGCTCGCCTGTCCCTGAGCCTGGATCTGACTGAGATTTCTTCCTGTAAAAAAAGAGTGTTTTTCCTTTCCTGTTGCCAGATGCTTGCTCTTAAGGGGTCGTTGTTGGGATTTTCTTAAAATTCTTGCAGGGTCTTTACCTTACAATAAAAGCATGTTGAGGTGACATTTTACGTAGGTAGGTAGGTAGATAATTAATTCTAGCACTGCCAGAGTTTTTAAAAACTAATTCTGTAAACTCTGCACATCAAATATTAGGTGTCACTTTCTCCTTGCACCAGCATCCAAGGCTTGGATGCGTTCCTTCGACATTTTAGTTACCCCTCTCTGATTCCCATGTTTGACAGAGTTTCTGGTCTCTCTCACTGTTAAACTGGACTCCAGGCTGACACTTCACCATCACTCTCCACGCTAAACCCACCGAGGTTGACAAGTTCTGGAGTTTATCAGCCACACAAGCAAGGATGGTGGTAATTATTAGCTTTAATATTTAAAGGCCCTGTGTATATACTATTTGTTGGATTGATACAGTAGCATGAATGTTACTAAAATGCTATATGTTGATCAGAATATGTTCACTTATGAAGTCAGGGACTTTTAGTGGCTCTAATCAAAATAGACGTTGGTTGTTTTGTGACGCTATGAGTCTATGTTTCAGAGTTACTTACAGATTTCCATTCATCGATCCCTTTTCTTGTTTGCTTAACCAAAGCTGGTTGAGTGAGTCTCTCAGTCCAAACCATCTCACCTGGCTCCATTTGAGGCGAAGGGCAGCGGCTCAATTCCAAACTCCCTCTGAATGTCCAAGCTCCTCATCCCAGCTCTAATGCCCAGCCACATTATGGAGGGAATTAATTTCAGTCACTTTTATCCATTTCAGCCAAACATCTTTAAACCAACTACTTTTTTAGCACGACCTCGGTGGATGGATTATTTAAAAAAAATGAATTATTTTGGAACCTATAAGAACAGCAGTTCCCGTTGGAGGAGGAGGTCGTGGTACAGTTCCAAACAAACTCCAGAGCGACTCATTTATGGTTCGCTTGAAGTTGAATTGGATTTTTCTCTTTGTGAAAACAAACCAAATGATGGGGAAAGCTAAGTTTATAAACTCATCAATTACAAGAGTAAATGAACTATAAGTGTGAAAAAGCCTGAACTCTTAAATTTCACTGGGAACTCTTGCCATACTTCAAAACATGAGTGATTGAGGGATTGTGAGATTGATTGTGGGTTGAAAAGGGGTACTGTCTTGTGTCTACTACCATTCAACTGGTTATCACCAGTCAACCCCTTTCTTTTGTCAGTGCCCCTGACAAAAAGGGGGGAGGTACTGTCTTTTTCAGGGGTACTAACAAAGTTGACTGGTTATCACTAAATATTTCTTGGACTCTGACTCACACCCTGGGATTTGCCAATAAGTGTGTAAGTGGTACGAGACGCAATGCGCAAAGAAATGGAAAAACCCACAGCACATTTTAGCTCCTTAGCACTTAAAGCCAGCATTGAATAGATTGATACTTGCATTCATAGAACTTGAAATACAACAAATAATTATCATTATAGCTCAGATCTGACCACAGTGACCTTGCAGCTGCATTGAATCAATTATACCTTAATGACTTGTTTGCTTCATGTGTTTGACATTCTCCTCCAGAAGCAGCATTGAGTTGCATCTCCAAGCTTTGCTATGAGTGTTGTTAGGTCTGGCCTCAGCTTACAGAACAAACAAAACAGAGGAACATTTCTGCACTGAAACAGCGGGCCAAGAAGTGTCCGGCAATGTTGAGTGTGTGTACATAAAGCTGCCATGAGAAGCAGATAAACGTTTAAAATATTAATTATTTGATCGTTATCTCCCGGCTGGAGCAAAACAGAATGCAGTCTAAGAGTGCAAAAGTATGTGAAAGATATTTTCTGGCAAATACACAAAACAGATAACCAGTCTCAGAAATGTAGAGAACTAACTACTAGTATCAGAGGTTATGTAATTTTTTATTTAATATTCCACATGGAGGCCTCTTCTTACCCAAACTAAAGCTTTCACCGGCCTGAATATGTCCTAGTTATCACTCCATGTCTCCATGTCAACAACTTTTTATGAACCCTCTTCTAAATATAAACTACACTCATGAATAAACATGTCTGATTACAATATTTACTCTGCTAATAAATAATCCTTAATGATTTTTAATCTACAACTTTCTTTCTAAATAACTTGCTCATAAAAACATATCCAAGTGTATGCATTAATTCATGCATGAGCACGAGTAATTAATAGTGGTAAAGTTCTATTGTGAATGCCACAGTGTGAGGTTTTATTTAAGGACTCTTTGCTTTTTGTTTAGAGTCTGGTGCTGAGACTGTGTTTTGGGAGAATGTAAATGGATGATAAATCTTTGAAGTACAGAGCTGACAACCTTCCCAAAACCCTCCTCCTCTCTGTTTTCCTAAACCAGAGCTAATCTCTCCCTTCATCTCGAGCATGGGGGCGCTGACAAAAACATATATTACTAACAGAGCATGTGTGAACAGTAAATGTATGAATCTATGGGGGATTGGGGAGGGAGAAGATGATATGAAGAAATAACAGGTATTTTTCATTTTGCCAGCTCAAGGACATATAGAGCTGCTGAAAAGGAATTAGAGGGTTGAGTCCTGTGTCACAGACCTGTTAACAGCGTCAATGGCCAATATTATGTCCCACCGCAGGATCCTGGCTACTATTGAAAAGCGCCTTCAGCTATTAGAAAAAACAAATCTGTCCATGAGCTATTAAGTAAGCTAGCACTGTTAGAGAAAACAGAAACCATCAGTTTCCATCAGTGTAGGAAAAGTACCAGCTGATCTGAGATGTATATTTAGATCCCCCTTGTTCCTCCTACAGTATCCTCGGCCTTATATTTACTTACTCCGTGTGTAACAGGTAATGAGTCAGAACAGGAAGTGTGGTGTCATGACTACCTAAGTCAAGGATTTCTCTGTTAGCTTAGTCATTCATCTTCATTAGCTCATTCCAATGAAACTCAACAACTGAAATTATGCGCTGCATGTTTCTATACTAGGACCAAAACACAAGCACTTAAAGGGCCAGTACTCTGCTAAGTGGTAAGCCATTTTCACATGGGAACTTAGGGTAAAATCAGGAGAATTCGTTTAGGTTAGGTCACTGCTCAAAGATGCCCTTTCCCAAAACACACACTGATTCTATTCATGCTTATTATGGAAAGAATTTATAGGCGTAGCCAGGTGCCTTCTAATTGGTTGGTCACAGAATCTCATCTCTGCTTTTCATGTATGATATGTTTCTGTTGGCTTCATCAGGTGGTGGCCTCCAGCTCACACTGTAGTGGTTCACAACCAAGTGTGAAAGAAATTAGAATCGGCACCTCCAAGTCTGATGCCATCGTCCACAGCCGTAAAAGGGTGATGTCCACTCCAGGTCAGGGCCGAGTTACCTGCCCCAAGTGGAGGAGTTTAAGTGAAGGGAGCTTTGGGTGGTGACCAAAAGAACAAGAGTGTGGATGTAAGCTGCGGACATGAGCTTTCTCCGAAGGGTAGCTGGCCTCTCCCTTAGCGATAAGGTGAGGAGTTTAGCCATCCTTGAGGGGCTCAGAGTAGAGCCGCTACTTCTCCACATCCAAAGGAGCCAGCTGAGGTAGTTCGGGCATCCTACAAGGATGCCTCCTGGGTGAGGCCCCAGGGGAAGAGCCAGGACACGCTAGAGAGATTATATCTCTCAGAATGCCTTGGTGTTCCTCTGGACAGGCTGGAGATGGTGGCTGGGGAGAGGGTGGTCTGGGCTTCTCTGCTTAAGCTGCTGCCCCTGGATAAGCAGAAGAAGATGGATGTAACAATGATGGATAGAATATAATGTATTAATTTTGGGGTGAAACTGTATAGCAAGACTTAATCATTTTGGTGAACTGGTTGGTTAAATATAATTGAAAGAAAGAAAAAAAGGTTCATAATTTTATTTTAAGGGTCTTCCTGCATGTTTGCATTTTTTCTTTTCAAAATAATAACAGTGAAACACACCAGATTTTCCACTAATTATCAATATATACCAATATAGCTCTATCTACACCAAACAGTTTTCTTTAAAATAAAAGTGATTTACTTTGCTTCTGGCTCATATAAGTAAAAGAAATAATGAACAAATGGGTTTCTGAGACTAGAATCAGATCAAAAACTTCCTTTTTCTGCGAACTTGACCGTCGGGGTTGGCTATTACCTTGATGCGGTTCTAATGCTGTTTTCCGGCTACCAAATGATGCAGTGCCTGTAGCTGTGTGGAGTGTTGACCCAGGCAAACCCATAGACAGGATGTTCTAGAGCATCCCCGGGCTACAGCGGGCTCTTTTGCTGCAGCCTCACCCTATTTGTTTTTCCAGTTGAGAGCTACCATTTGCTCCCACCATCTATCCCTCTCTGCCCAGCCATCACTCTGGATTAGCAAGAATGTAAATGCAAGGAGGATGTGTGCACATGTTCTGTACATGGGTTTGGACATTTACAAGCTGAGTACTTCAAATACATAATATTTAACATAGGTAATATTTCAAATATTCCCTGCATTAAAGTATCACAACCGATACAGTATATGAAAAGTAATATAAAAATAATTATATTCAGTTAATGAGCACATGACTTAACAGGTTATGTGCTGTATTCACATATATCTATAATTTTCTGCCTCAGGGCTTTTAAATAAGTGTCTTTAAAGCATCCTAACACTATGCTGCCTCCTTACTAAGAAATGTTTGTACTCTTTACCTGAAAAAAGACCAGATCTCCCACTCCCGAGCACAGTACTGCAGGCACTCAGGCTTTAGAGATCCAAACAGTTTATGCGGCAGCACTGCAACCTGTTTAAGCTTCCACATAGCACCTGTCCTGTCTGGTAAACCATTTGCAGGAGAGCGTAAACATTTGCAGGGCTGTGTTTGCCTAATACGTGTAAGAATGACACCCATCTCCATCTCTACCTCACCCCGCTACTATGTTTCTAAAAGGCGAGCTTCAGCTGAGGTGCTGGTGTGGAGAGATACATTAATCACCGTGCCTGACCTCCTTCAACCTTCTCTTGAAATTCACTCCGTGAATTTATGGCTGCTTGTTTGGGACTGAAAGTCAAATTTATCAAAAATGTTGTTAACATAAGGTCAGTTTGATTCATGGGAAAACAGGATATGTTGTGTAATTATATTTCTTTCTCAACCTTTTTAGCTTATTTTAAATGTTTAAATGAGGTTTTAAGGAATAATATAAATGACTATTTACGTTATGACAGTATAACTTGGAATCCTTGGAAAGTGCAACACAGTCAGAAGATAAATGGCATTTCTTAGGAGCTGAGAAAATAGTCAGATCATTTATATATCCCCAAAGTCAAAGTCTGTGATTGAAAATAGCGTGTTTCCAACACTGCTGTAAGAGTTGTTAAAACACTTTTGGGAAGTAATTAATCAAATTCTAAACTAACTGACAATGATCCTGAGGATACTGTAAAGTACGGTGGCCCTGAGAGGCCAAACAGACTGCAACTTAAGAAAACACCAGCAATAAGAAAAATGCTGCAAAAGCACACAAAACACAACGGAAATAGGAAAAAAGAAAACAGAAATAGGAAAAAAGAGATTTCCAAAAGCACAAGGGAAGTGTTTCTGGGGAGACAATAACCCGACGGACCAGCTGCAGGAACCAAAATATGCTAAGAATTGCACTGGGAGACACTTAAAAGAAGCTGAGGATCTATCAGTTTTGTGAGGAAAGAAAAGATGAGAGGTAAGTGTGTTAGACTAAAAATCCATCATCAGGGTTATATGATAAAACACGCCTACCATGTTTTGGGTTCCTGCAACTGGTCTGTCCGGTTCTTGTCTCCCCAGAAACACTTCCCTTGTGTTTTTTCCTATTTCCGTTGTCATGTTTCCTATTTTGTTTTGTGTGCTTTTGCAGGGTTTTTCTTATTGCTGGTGTTTCCTTAAGTTGCAGTCCGTTTGGCCTCTCAGGGCCACTGTAGTAAAGAGGACCAACTTCCTGAAAGTTTATGTCAGCATGGTGCCACACATGCATTCATTTATGCAGCACACTCACTATAACTGACAGAAATTTCACATGAATGTTTTTCACACCTTATGACACAAAGAAATTTAAAGCTAGTCTGGCCAGTGTTAAAATATACTGAAACTCTGAGAATTAGCACCTAAATCCGTTCCTCACAGTTTTGTTGAGCATTTTATCATTTTTCAGTTAAATTACTTTGGTTTTATGACTCTGGCATTTATATTTTTTTGATAATTAGTAAGACAAGAATTGGACTTCGAATGATATAATCAGATGAAACATATCTTTCAAATGAATATTTCTGTTGCTCTTTGTCTGCTGAATGAAGAAAACGGAATTTGCTAGCACTTTAGCCGTAATGCCTATAGATATAGTATAGATAGATAACATGCTTTAACGTAGTCTGTTACCACAAACTGGACAATTGAATTAATAAATGAAACTTTCTTTGTACTTTTAATTCAGCTTTTATATTTTTATGAATACTTTTTACTTTTTTATGAGTTCATAATTTGTTTCATTTATTATTGGCTTGTACCAGCATAAGAATGCGATGATACTCATAGATAACATAGACTGTGACATCACCCACTAGTTTTTGAAGCCCCGTTTAGAAGCATCAGTTTAGGCCTCTAAATGTTGAGAATGTAAAATTCTCGCAAATATTTTGTTAGTTGAAAATTACTGTGTCATTTCACAGGAGAATTTTGCATGGGTTTTTTGGTAGCTCAAAATGAACACAGATACTGAATATACAGTGAATAATACTGTTTTACCTCAGACACACAGCTAGACGCTGCTCTGGGTCAATCGGCTCTTTAAAATTTTTCCTCTGCCTCCATAGATGTGGTCCCAACTCTGCCAACAGGAGCTCA
Source organism: Maylandia zebra (assembly GCF_041146795.1). Lineage (NCBI taxonomy): Eukaryota > Metazoa > Chordata > Actinopteri > Cichliformes > Cichlidae > Maylandia > Maylandia zebra. The sequence goes on along the minus strand of NC_135174.1, from coordinate 5,320,747 downwards.
AGCCCCCCCCCCCACTGACACGATGAAAATCTCCTTGCTGCTGAGCTGTTGTTTGGAAACAACCAACCAAGCTCATCATCGCTTGATGTCTCCCTATTTTTTTTCATTGTGCAGGATGTTTTTGCAGAAATGCTATGGATGCAGTGTTTATACATATTCCATGACAAGTTTGCATCCAAAAATATTCAGAATTTCATGTTGTTTTTTTCACAAAACATAAATAATATGACAGTGTAATATAAATAGTATTAACCTATATATTTCCCATTGTTAGCATCTTGGTGTTTTGGTGGTGGAGGCGATGAGAGAAAGTTGAAAATGTCGGCCAAACAAGAAACACATTTGTTTATTTAAAAATCTCCTCCAGTCACTTTCTCATGTCCTGTTGTTCTTTACTGTGCAGTAATTGACAGGTGCCATGGTTACCTGGAGCCCTGTACACCGCCCCTCTAATTTTGCTCTCGCTTTCTCTCTCTCTTCTGCTCCCAGGTCTTTGTGTGATTGGGCTTTGAGAGCAGGTGTGATCGGGGGCTGCAGCAACTGCATCATCACACCTGTGTGTCATTGCCTCTGCCTAACTGGCTTTTGAGCTATTCGTTGTCAGGCTGTTCAGCTTGGCTTTGTGGTAATTTAGGGCTTGTAAGTCTAAATATTCAGAATTGTTGTTTTCCAGGTGATTCACACTCTCATCTCCCAGGAATCCCTGATTGTGCGTCCCTTCAGTTTGCTGCCTTTGTCAGAACCTCATCTCATGGATTTACTTCAGTTTGGACTTTGAACTATGTAATTCACCCTTCCAGCTTCATTGTCTCAAGGGAGCCAGAGACTGTGCTCCTCAGTTGACTCACTGAAACTGCAGGTATATTGACTTTCTTATTCAAACCAGAGTTTGTGAATTAAACCTTTGAACTGTCCTGTGACTATCATGACAACAGCAGTCACTGCTGACCACCACAACCACATCTAACACCTTCACATACACACCTAACCTCTGTTTTCAAATGTCTAGAAAAGAGTGTCCTGTTGCAATCAGTCGTAAATCCTTAACAGATCATTTAGCATGCATTTACACTATCAATATGTTTGTGTTTTATGGGTAAATGTATACATGGTTTGTATTTTACTGATTTCAATTCTGGATATGTAACCAGCAGTGTATTTCCTAAAACTAAAATAGAAAATTGGACTTACTAGAATGGGATTTATACAGTTATTTTATCCATTTTACTCCACTGCCTTTACTAGTAGATCGCTATCTCACAATCACTTTCTTGGTAAAAGACTCAAAGTGGCTCTCAGGTTTAGTGAAGCTCTCATAAATGGAACCAGAGCACAAACCATGGGAGAGGTTTCGACCATTAAGTGGGTTTGAAATGGCCACATTTGAACTCTCACATTACCTCTTCAACAGCCTCTTCTCTTCCTGCTGTCCAGCTATAAATGAGAATCCCTCCACACCAGTACCCTAAGGCCATACGTCTGCTGCTTGAGACCGCACACTGCTATTTAAATCTTTCAAATTGCACTGAAAATTCTGATGTATTTTTCCTCTAGTCTAAACCTAATCTCTACTGTCTGCAGGCACATAGTGTGCACATTCAGCCACAGCTCTGTATTGCCAAGCTTACAAAGCTGGAATAAAAGGATCTTACTGTTAGTTTGCATGTCATGATCATAAATAATGCAAAGCTTGGTGCACTATGTCATCCTGAAAGAATACACACATATAGATAGATAGATAGATAGATAGATAACTCGATATATATAGATATATCCCGATAGATGTATAAGTATTTTCTCTAAAATGGATTCTGTCACGTTCATATTACAGTAAAATTCTAAAGTAACATGTAACAAATACACAAATCTGAGGTTTTTCCTTGAAGTTGAAAATAGGTAAATATCCCATTCTGAGTCACTTTGCTGCCTGGGATATCTCTTGATTTCACCTTCCTTTTGTTAGATAATTTTGGTGATTATATTTGTATATGTGTGGTGTGAGATTACATACACACTCAAACGGCCTGTAAACGGCCGTTGAAGATCGTCCTAAAGCATCTCAATAGGATTTAAGTCCAGACTTCAACTAAGCCGCTCCAAAACCTTTTTGTTTGTTTGTTTGTTTGTTTGTTTTAGCTATTCAGAGGTGGACCTGCTGGTCTGTTTTCTATCATCGTCCTGCTGCATAACCCAAGTGCACTTGCTCTTCAGGACAGAAAGTGATGACTGGAAAATTCTCCTTCAGGATTTTGTGGTAATAAACAGAATTCATGATCCCATCAGTTGCAGCAAGTTGTTCAGCAAAGTGCTGCAGACATCACACTACCTATTATTTTAAATGTCAATAATCATCTTATTTTTTATTTTTTAAATATTTTTTATTTATTTTATTTTATTTATTTATTTATTTTTTAACATGTTCAATGTTAAAAAACATTGAACATGGCATGTCAAGTGTACAGCACTTTGTGTTCAGCTGGGGGCTGATCTGAAAGTGCTTTATAAATAAATTGCTTGCTTGCTACCTCCACCGTGTTTGGTGCTCTTGGTCTCTTTTTCTGAAAGGCTGTAAAAGTTTTATGCCAGATGTAACAGGACTCAAACCTTCCAAAAGGTAACTTTTGTCTTATCAGTTCACAAAATATTTTTCCTAAAATCTTAGGGAAAATCATAGCCTCTTTCTTGTGGTTGTGTCATGATTACTGGCCTCAACTGAGACAAGTGGCATCTGCAGCTCTTTAGATGTTCTCCATAGTTCTTTTGTGACCTCGTGGATGAGTCATTCATGCGCTCTTGTAGTAATTTTAGTAGGCCGGCTGCTCCTGGGAAGGTTCACCACTGTTCCAAGTTTTCTCCAAGTTTGTGAATAATCACTCTTACTGTGGAGTAAACTGAAGTCTTTGTTGCGTAGCTGTTTCTTTAGATTGTGGCTTTTAGCCTGGTTCCCTTGTCAGACAGTAATCTCTCCTAGGTGTGGCTAGTGAAATTGAGCTTTCCAACAAATGTGGTTAATCACAGTTAATCTATGATTGGTCACAACTTTTTTTACTTCAGTCTGGCAGGTTTGGATAGCTTTTTTCCCTTAATAAATGAAATCAGATTTTTAAAACTGCATTTCTTCGTTTAAAATCAAAACGTTCTGAAACATGTAACTGCTTCTAAAATACAATTAACTAAGAGGTCACAAAAGAGCAACTGCTTTTTCACAGGACTGTACGTGCATGCGTACATACAGCTTTAATACATCATCAAGCGCCTTGAGGCAGCTGTTGTTGTAAATTGGTGCTATTAAATAAAATCAAATTGAACTGAACTGAAATGGAATTTATTTGTCAGTGAGAAAATTCAGAATGCAATTATTAGGTTATGAAATAAGAATTCATCATATGCAAGGTTTTTTGTGATCCATGTGATGTAATAACATTTTATCTCTCGTTTTGTTTAAGTTTTTTCTATCTGCTGTAAAAAGTCATGAGAAAGTTGTGGCTTAATTAGCTAATTGGTTAGTCAACTAATACTGTTACTACTTCCTTTCTGATTGTGAAATTAGCTTTTGTCAATTAAAAATAAATTACGCAAGGCGATTTATTCTTAATGATATACTGAGATGGGTTTTTAATGCACCAACCCTGGCTCTTTGCTCTCTAATTTGCTCGTCTGTGTTTGGCTTCTGTGGATGTTAGTTTACACTAGATCCCCATTAGTGTCAGAAATGCTGGGTGATGCCCAGTTACTGTTTGAGCTAGTTAGACAGAAGGGAGCAGTTGTGTCTTCTCTTTTTGTCACAAGTTAAGGTGGTATTTGCTTGTGCTTGTATGTGCATTGTGATTTTTTTCAGTGTATATGCGCATGAAATCCCAGTGAATGCTGGTACAACAGTGTGTGACCAGTTTACTCCTGTGTGATCAGTTTTCCTGGACAACAAAGTTAGTTCATTTATACTCTTCTGGGGCTTTATCTTCATTGGTTAGGGGAGGACTGGGTGGGAGAGGCAATCTGTCGGTGAGGATCCACAGGCGTGTTCAGCTGCTCTGTATCTATAGGGAGCACAGACAGATCCACCTCAGTCCCAGAGCTCTTCGTGAACAGATGAGAACTTGGTTTTACCCTCCATGAAATCTGTTATTAAAAAGTAATATAGTAGCTAATTGAAGAACTAGAGTGGAAGCATTTGCTGGATCTAAGGAACTCTAAGGATAACTGGTATAGGTGGGAGACCAGCTTTGAGCACAATTCTTTCAAATCATCCTTCCGTCGTAACAAAATTTTCGGAGTTTCTTGGAAGGAGGTCAGGTTCAAATCCACTCTTTTTGATGCAGTGAAGCTGGAACAGCAGTGCAAAAAAGGAAGTACGGCGCTAAAGCAAGGATGAGTGAGAGGCCCGACAAGCCAAAGCGAAAGGCATGAGGTGGCAGGAAAGCCAAGAGACCAGACACCAATTGATTTCAATGTGAACACAGAGCCATGCCGGCTCCAATGCCAGCCTGGAACAAGAGGACCAAACTCCTGCTCACACTGCTCTTTATCATCTACAGCCATCAGGTAAACTGTACATACACACACATTTGAGGCTTTTCTGTGAAATTATAACCAGACAGAAAAGCAGTATTTATCACTGAGTGTGAGAGCTGCGTCACACTTAATGGAAACGTCTTCTATATTTGATTCAAACGATCATTTTGCAGCACAAAATAACAGTAACAATGACAGCTAACAGTTGTCTGTGGAGACATATATAATGCATTGTGTGATCCGTCGGGCTTTTATGTATTTTCTGCAGCGTTTACAGGCGGCACAGGCGGTTGCCTAGTTCAGCTGTTGCTCTCATTTTGATGTGAAGCTTGGAAGTGTTCAACCAAGATAAGATAGGTGAGCTAGATATCATCTATAAAAGACGGGGTCTCAAATACAGGAAATGCTGACGTCTCACTAATGAAAGCAAATTAAGGGGGAATTATAATTCACTCTGTATATGTCACTGAGGCCGGAATAAATACACAGGTGTGTGTTTGCATTGCTGAAGGCATGGCACTAATGCAGTGAGCCAGGTTGATAAATTGCATGTATCAATTGAAGATTAAACTAAGATGAAAATGTTCCCTCAGTCACAGATGCTGCTCCTGATTAAATACTCCCACCAAGTGGATAAAAAAGGATACTGCAACAGTGCCTTCATCTGCAGGCTGCAGATACTGTGAAAGATTCAATCTTGCAATCATTAAATTAAATAGACAATTCAATTAAATGACTGTAGCTAACTGTAAATCGCTTTAATTTAATCAGCAATGAACGAATGAATAAATAAACTTTCATAATATTGAACAACTGATTAAATTTTCACTTAATTTGAAGCAAAATTAACTAGCAAAAACTTAAAATTAAACTGTGCTCCTTTCATAAACTCCTTCTGAATAACTTAATATGGTAAATATGCAATGATTACACAGGATACTAAGCATTCACTTAAATACATAAATGAATCATATGATGATGACGCCTCAGATCAGGAAACATTTTTCCAATCATCGGTTGTCGTTGCCTTCTCGTTGACTGGAGTGGTACACTGGGTGGTCTTCAGGTGTTGCAGCCGTTTTAAGGATCAATGCATTGTGTATGCTCTTTGGCATACAGTCCTGTCAGCTCAATGCACGCTAGCCATTCTCCTCTGGCATCAATAAGGCGTTTTTGCACAGAGAACTACTGCTTACTAAATATTTTCTTGAGATGATTATGCAGGAACGTCTCAGCAGATCAAAAGTTCTTTTCACCAACAACCATGGCACATTCAGAGTCCCTAATTTGCCTTTGTCCACGTTCTGATGCTGGGTTTGACCTTCAGCAGGTTCTGTTTTCCATGTCTACATGTTTAAAAGCATTGATGTGCTGCAGTGTAATCGACTGATTAGATATTTGTATTAACAAACTTGGCTCATCCCAGTGTCAGCTGAAAAACATATGCAATATATAGTACGTCACATGGTTGCTTGGAAATAGCCTCCAGGCTGGTCCATGCAGACCAGACAGTAGTTTCACCCCTCTGGTCTCCTAATGGGGTTTTTTGGTGGACAATTTATACTAAGTTTACTCATAGAAAACCCATGTAGACACCTCAAAACGATTGTTGGACCTGTAGGCACACACAGTCATGTTTGCTGGCACATTATTAATAATAAGAAAATGCCACTAACAAAACACGATTGTTGTAAAGGACATGAAAACAAAGAAAATGTTTGTGTCACAGAAGGTGTTTCAAACCTCATTAAAATGAAGATTAAACTGAATCTTATTGATGCACTTTTATACATGTTATCCCTGTTGGCCTTCCTGAGCTTGGTTAGAGGTTCTTTTTTAAAATGCTGCACTTAAAAATATTTAAAACCTCCGAAATTGAACTACAACAATCTGAAGAAACAACACCATAACTTCATGTTCTAGACATCTACATTTGGTATTGTGTTGAACTAATATCTTAAGTTTAAAACTCATCTTTACTTTCATGTAACACAAGTGTGTGCCATAAGATGGTGCAGTTAGTCAGTTAGAGAAGTCATTAGGAAAACATCCTTATGTGTAAGCGTGCCTTGGTAAAAGAAAAAGACAGCGTCTCACATCTGGGCACACCCATAATTAAACAATTTTAGTAAATGGCCTGTATTTGTATAGCGCTTTACACATCCATTCACACACACACACACACACACACACACACTGGTGATGGCAGCTACATTGTAGCTACAGCCGCCCTGGGGAGCACTGACAGAGGCGAGGCTGCCGGACACTGGCTGCCACCGGGCCCTCTGACCACCACCAGTAGGCAACAGGTGAAGTGTCTTGCCCAAGGACACAATGACCGAGACTGTCCAAGCCGGGGCTCCAACCGGCAACCTTCCGATTACAAGGCGAACTCCCAACTCTTGAGTCACAAATCGCCCCTAACTGAAAGTTACTTTTAAAATGATGGGTTGTCTTTTCTTCTCGTGATTAACTATATTCCAAAATGTTATTCACACAACCTGTCTGTTAGACTTTTAATTAAATTTTAACTGTTATTTTTTAATTTTTGTTGTAGTGGGCAAATTTGAGAGAGTTTGGAGTCCATGAATTTCATTACCAATAAAGATGTTCCCCTGATAAAAACCAATAAGTCAAATGATCAGCGTTTTGTACGATGTACTGTTTATGTGGTCTTTTATATAAGCATCTTAAACAATTCTTTCCCAGATATCATCCTGAGCGAAAACATATCAAATAACAGTTTTTCTCTCACTTCTTTCTCCATCTGAATGGAAGGTAACAGGTTCACTGCTTGAAAGTCTGATTGCTAAGCGGAATGAATACTCGAAGAACTGCAATAAAACTCTGGTAGCGAGTGCACTCTCAATAACTGGTAAGCCTTCTGCAAGTCTTCATATTTGTCATTTTTTATTACCTTTACAAAATCCTCAAGCATTATTTTTATTGCAGGAAACTACTGCAAAGGAGCGTTTGACATGTTTGTGTGTTGGCCCCACTCTTCTCCTGGAAATGTGTCCGTCCCCTGTCCGTCTTTCTTACCGTGGATCAGTGACGGTAATGTTGTTTTATCCGAAACAAATCACATAGGAGTGCACAAATTTTTAAAAACTGTATTATGCATACTTTGTTCATTAGTCACAAGAATGCAGCAAAAAGCATACGAATTTTACAGTGCATTTAAATGTCAAAATCAAAACAGCTAATTACACAGTCACACTTTAAACGTGAAAAAGAAGAAACATAGTCACAGTATTATTGCCTAATGGTCATAATAAACTCTTGGAACTGTCCTGAGCTGTAACCCACTGTTACACAATTTAAAATGCTTCTTCTCTTAAATATACACTGAAATAACATTTTTCATGTTTTTGCCAATAGTTGTAGGTTAATAAAGAATTCTTGTATTCTTTATTAACCATGGAAAAAAGCACAGGTTGCATTTAGGGCTGTCATAATGCCACAATTTCACTTCACAATGATCGGAGTAAATTTGTCGTTATTTTATGTTTGTGTGTATGTGTGTGTTTAAAGTGCATGTATTTTTTTTGTGCAATCTCAAGTCAGTTTTATTCAAGTTGAATTTTCCATGGAATTATTTTCTCGATAGTAAGACAGGAGGAACTATACATGCAGAAGTAATTCAAAATCACCCAGCTTCAAATAACCATTGTTATAACTCAGCACGATTCAATTTTGATATAATTTCATGCTAAATTGTTGAACTGTAAGTGACACAGTCCCTTAGGGGAAAATAAATGTTAGCATAGACTGCTACCCCTCTAATTTTGGACATCAGATGACATTTTTCCAGTATGTCCCTCATATTTAGAAACTTTATGAAAGACTGAATATAAAGATGTGCCCTGAAGTACTTTAACATTTCACATTTCTTAAATCTACCACCAGAAAATGATACAGAATATATCACAATGAAGTTTGAATTCTTGACCTCTTCTTCCAAGGAGAAGAACTGCCTACCCAGAATAAATACAAAACAATAAACGTAAAGTAATTATCTCCCCTCCAAGTCAGCCTTTTTTCTCACTGAGCTGTCAGAGGAAATAATGCCCATCCATGTTTCTTCCATTTACCTCCAGACAATTCTAGGAGCGCACATAGAGAATGCTTGGAAAATGGGAGATGGCGACAAATGGAGAACTCCTCCGAGCCCTGGAGGGATGTCTCAGAGTGTGAGGAGCACCATTACTTTAAAGACAAGGTGAGGGAAAGGGTGTGTATTACATAGTTTCCCTTTAGGTTTTAACGCTGAAAGCGAGGTCTCTATTTTGCAATTTGTTTCTTTCTCTAGGCGTAAAAGTTCTAGAAAGACTATAAGGGATTATTTTCTTGATTGTCCTTAATCAGAATTTTTGTGCTAAAGAAGTGTAGCATTGCCTCCGTCAGTTTTATTGTGTAATTATATCTTTTTCCAGGAGGATGAAATGCTGCGCCATACAGCCCTCAGGCTCATCTCTGTCATTGGCTACTCCTTGTCTTTGGTGTCTCTCATATTAGCCACTCTGCTAATGGGCATGCTAAGGTTTGAAACAATTTTTTAATGTTCAGAAAAATAAAGTTTATAAAGATTTATGACAACTTTGGTATTAACTTTGAACCTTTGGTCATCAGATCTTGTGTATGATTACATGATAACATTTTTTACTAGATCATTATAGAGTCGAGCTGCCAACTGTAGACCGTAGTTCACATGTATAGAGCTGCCATATTTAGTAAACCTGGCATGCTTGCTTTATGTAAAGGAAACAAAAGCTGGAAGTTTTTTAACAGATCTCCACAGACTTCAGTTGCAATATGGATGCTACATTTTGGCACTACATTTGGATGGTAACTGAAGATATCCTTTAGGCCTAAAAACATCTACAACATTCTGCTTCCACTCGGCAGGATACAGCTTCTATAATTCTGTTATACCACTAGCAAAATATAGGATGGACTTATTAACTTCAACTGCATTGATTTTATGCAGAGGATTACAGGACTTGACAGTTACCCACTAGGAAGAGATATTTACAAGCCTGTGGAGACAAGTTATCATTTTTAATTACATTAAAAGCCACAAACATTTCCATGTACCCGTGACAACCAAGAGCATTTTTCATTTCCACTTATGTTATGTCATGTGCCCTCAGTAATGCTTTTACAGTTGCACAAGAAGGATCAATGGCTTTTTCAAATTGCTTCTGTATCTTCTTACCAGGAAGCTCCACTGTACCAGGAACTACATCCATATGAATCTGTTTGTGTCATTCATCCTGAGAGCTGCAGCTATCCTTTCTAAGGAGATCATAATGCACATCATGTATTCCAACCTACCAAAGGACGACCCTGGATGGAACACCTACTCGAGCTCTCCGGTACACTATGGTGTTTTTTCTAAAGACTGTTAATAATGTCTTCTTATTTGTTTCTGGTTTTCAGTGGATACAGTTCTGAGACTAATCTACCTGAAACTTACACTTTAACAGATAGTGATAATGTGCAGATTGTCCAAGGTGTGCATGGAGTACTTTGTGGCCTGTAACTACTTCTGGCTTTTGGTGGAGGCCATTTTCCTTCATACGCTGCTCTTCACTGCTGTGCTGACCAAGAGGTGTCTGCTGAAGAAATACATGCTGCTAGGATGGGGTGAGTTAGACATGAACTATTTGTGTGTATGCTTTTATATTAGGAAGTAACCTGAGCCCAAAGCTCACTTTTGTCCAGATAAGTCAAGGACGTGGCCATATTAACATGTTCACACAAGAATGAACAAACAAATGAACATGGTAGCATGGAGAGAGGTTAGCCAACTATGGCTCGTGGATCTGAGAGCAGACCACAGCAACCTCCCTGAACAGGGTCCATAAACCATCACAGTGACAGACATCCAAGAAAGGTTTGCCAGTATGAAGAGTTGGACAGCACCAGGCCCTGACATGGGTCACACTTATGGCTGAAGAAGCTGACTGGGGTTACATGAAGGGACCGATGGAATCTTCGATACCAAACATCCACATTGACGGCGAAATAATGTAGCTCAGTGCTCCAACTTTCGGAAGAAGGGAATGCTCTCATAGCTAGAGATTGATGAGGTACAACACACATGCTACAGCAAGGGGGAGCCAGGATGGCAGGTCAGGGGAGAGATAGCATCACCCCCACCCGAGATTGGGTACCAAGCCCAAAGTGTGAATGAAGAAGGATTGTTGAGTATGAGAGGAACTGACCTGAAAGACAGAATCATGGCAAAGCTTGAAACGTGGATCCTCCAAGACTACGTGAAGTACCCTCAGAAGACCTACTAGATGATGTGAATGCAGCACGATGGACAACTAACAAGCTGATCTACACTACGGCAGCAGTGATCAGTGAGATGCTTGGCTACAAGTTGAACAGCCACAAGGAGCAATACCCTCCATGGAGAATGCGACTAGAGGCTAAGATCAAGGTAGCACGGGGGGAGATTAGCCAACTATGGCTCGTGGATCTGAGACAAGACCACATCAACCTCCCAGAACAGGGTCCAGTAACCATTACAGTCACAGATATCCAAGAAAGGGTTGCCAGTATAAAGAACTGGATCAAGGCAGTATATGGTTGAATTAAATGTTAAGTTAGGTATTTCATCATGTTAACTCCACAATGGTGCAGTGGTTAACTAAGGTTCTGGGTTTGAGTCTGCTTGCTCTCTGTGGAGTTAGCATGTTGTCTCTGTGGTTGCATCGGTTCTCTCCATGTGGGTAAAAACTGAATGGGTTTCATCTGTTAGCAGGATTATTTGTCCAAGTCAGAAACATTTCCCGTGGCAGTGAAGGTTTCATGCACTTGTAGTGCTTCAAAACTGTGAGCGATAGCGTCTTCTTGTGTAGTTTGATTCATGTGCACTTAAGTGTGATCTGTTAATCTGAAATGCTCCAGTTTCAACTACCATCTCATGTCATTGGTGTTTCAGGAACTCCGGCCTTGTTTGTGACACCATGGACAGTGGTCAAGATTTTATATGAAAACACAGAGTAAGTCTCTCAATACATGTTTTATATTAAAATAATCAGTTTAACAGACTGCTGCTTGACTCGTAAACCCTTTATTCCTTAGATGCTGGTCCATTATTAACAGAGGGTTCTGGTGGATCATAAAGGGCCCGATCACTTTATCAGTGTTAGTAAGTCAAGTTTCTCAACAACCTCTACACACTTTTCAAAGAACCATAGCACAGTCACATTGGTTACAGATATGTCATGTGGCTCCAGTGGTGCTTAATTAATTAGTTACTTTCCCCCTAATTTTCTCCATGTAATGGTTTATGCCTCGTGTTGGCATGTGATATGATGCTACTATAGTCACAAGTATGAATGATATTAGCCATCTTCTTACTTTGAAGCATTTCCAACACACTTTTAGTCTTTTTTAATGTGCATTTCATTTAAACCTGCTTTTGTTGTATATTGCAGGTTATTTTCTTTATCTTCATTAAGATTCTGATGTTGCTGCTGTCCAAGCTGAAAGCAGATCAGGTGAAATTTACCGACTACAGATACAGGTATTTAAGATTTTACTGCTTCCCTGTCTAAATGTCAGGAAACAAGCTTGACCTTGAGAACTGTTTCCAAAGTCTTATTCTTAAACTGGTACAGCAGACTCCTGGCTTACCATTTAAATGTTAATCACTCACCATGTGCAGCACAAATTCAAATGTCACCCCCACAGCTCTGACCATAAATGTCACACCACGAGGGAAAATCATGCATATAAATGTACGCACAGGTTATATAATGTTTCTTATTCCCTTAGATTTAAAAAGAGCAAAGGATAACTCCACTCTAAAAATGCTCATACTCATTCTCAATGATAAATGTATTTGTTTATGGACTTTAGCTTGGCCAGAGCAACACTGGTGCTGATTCCTCTGCTTGGAATCCATGAAGTAGTCTTCACTGTGCTGATAGACGAGTGTGTAGATGGAAGCAGTCGCTATGCTCGGAACTTTGTCAACCTCACCCTCAGCTCATTCCAGGTAACACCACTAATACAAATTATCCACCTGATGAGAATTTTATTTTGTTCTAAAACTGCATTATAACTGCTATTTGTTGCGTACAATCTTTTTTAGGGGTTCTTGGTAGCTGTTCTGTACTGCTTTGCTAATGGAGAGGTATGTTTTTCTTTTGTCAGTTACAATAAATGCAGTTTTGATATCAGGAAAATTGTATAGTAAGAACTGAAAACTTAACAAAAAAATAAATTTAAAATGCACAAGTTCTTGCTTTGTTGCCTGAAAGCTTTAAAGCTTCTTTCTTCAGTTTCTGCAGTTTAGCAGACCACATACCTGCTTGTACTTCATAATATAACCCCAGCTTGTAGTAGGCTACATTAGCCTCTATGGTCTGAGGTTCTCTGAGCTTCTATAGTGACATATCACTGAACAAGGTAAAGACTGACAAGATAGTATCCTCATTAAAAAAAAATCATGAGGCGCACAACTAATCAAAATAACACCAAAGTGGAGCGTGCAAGAACAATTGTTCACAAGGGAAAGTGGTGACCATAAACCGTGAACTACCACAGCCCCCTCGCCCCAACTAATAACACTTGAAACCAACAAATGAGATAATTGGCCGGTCAGAGGAGTGTAACGGATGCATATAAGAAATACATGGGCCATTTTTAAATTATACTAAATGTCTGTGAAGGTTCTCAGTCATCCAGGTCATCGTAGTCTAAGGTGCTTGGAAAAAAAGTGTCTGGACTTCTTTAAGTTTCTTGAAGACATTTCATCCGAGAAGCTTCTTCAGTTCTAAGAGCAACAGTCCCACAGTTTAAGCCCTATGAGAGTGTCCCCCAACAGGGTCATGGACAGAGATGGGCAGTAACGCGTTACTTGTAACGCGTTACTGTAATCTGATTACTTTTTTCAAGTAACGAGTAAAGTAAGGGATTACTATTGCAAAATCGGCAATTAGATTACCGTTACTTTCCCGTAGGAACGCTGCGTTACTGCGTTACTAAAACCGTGATTTTTTTTGCAAGAATGTCTCATGACAGTGACGTAAGCAAGTGCGACGTTGGTGACAGCAGCTGTGTGCAGATCAACAATGGATAATATATCGAGTGCGGGAGAGAGTATGAGCGTGCAGCGTTTAAAGTGTGGAAGTACTGACCTTACTTTGAGTTTGATTCCATAAAAAGTGACAAAAACATTAGCGTCCATCGTGCGTGGGAAGAAAACTTCTTTTTACAGCGAAAAAAACCCCTAAACTTCCGAGCAAGCACCGAGTAGCTACGACGTGATGGGAAACTCACAGAGACACTCGCGCGGATTCTTCAACTGACCGCAGCACACCTACACCAGGGTAACCCTCCGCCTACCCTGCTCCTGCTTTACAGGTGAAAATAGAGCAAAAGGACCGCTGAGTCTTTGACTTTATTTATTTTCTGCTGTGTTTTACTTGCATCTGTTTGAAAGAGTGAGTGAAAACACAAAAAATATTTTATTTTATGTGCTGGAATGTGCAGAAAATAGGTTTAAATGTTAAACTAATTTATTCAAGTCAGAGAATGTTGCATATAATTAAATGTTTTGCTTGATGCATAAAGTTAAAAGATTAAAACTGATAAAAACGAGTTAAAAAAAGAGACTTTTCCATTTGATTACATTTTGTATGATGGATTATGTAGAAAAAGTAGAATTGGGCTGAAAGATCTATCACTTTATCACCTCTTCAGGTTGTAAATCGTGTTTTTAAAAAGTAACTAAGTAACTAAGTAATTAATTACTTTTGAAAATAAGTAATCAGTAAAGTAACGGGATTACTTTTTGGGGGGGAGTAATCAGTAATTAGTTACTGATTACTTTTTTCAAGTAACTTGACCAACACTGGTCATGGACCCCCTATTGATCCTCTACCTAATCACACAAGGTGTGAAAACAGATGTGGGTCACAATCAGCCGAGGTTTCGGGTGAACCCATTGTGAAACCTAGCCCCACCCTATCATGTGATTTATTGAGGTCAAATGGCCCAAGACACACAAAGATTTGTAGCCCAACTTTGGTTAGAGGTTTCTAAAAAATCTTGTGAATGTGACAGCTCAAGAATTAAGTCGCCTAAGATTTTCAACTTGATGCTATTGGTGCATCTAATAAAAAATGTTGGACAAGATTAAATTGCAGTGACATTGATCTCAAGGCCAGAAATCAGAGGTTACGTTTTCTGAAAATCTTGTGATTTTAAAAAAACTTGCGTACAAGGCAGTCAGTAACTTGCAGCAACTCCAAAAAGTATAAATCCGAAGCTACGTGCCATTATGTACATGTATGTAAATATATGCCTAATGGACTGCTATAACTGGGAACCTTTATCTTTAGGTACAAGCTGAACTAAAAAAGCGCTGGCAGCTCTTCTTGTTCACCAACCACTTCAAGGTCAGGACCTGTTTTCGGGGAATGCCCCTGAAGCACCTGTGGAAATGTACTCGAGGACATCATCCGCGGTGCTCTCGGCAAAGTGACTCCTATGACGAGGGCGGCATTTCAACAATGCACCCCCACCTGCTCCAGGTGGCTGTGCACGGCAGAGGCAGAGTACTCGGAAAAGGAGAAGTTAAGGGTCAAGCGCTGAATGGCTATGATGTGACAGGACTTGAGTTCCTCACCAGGAAGAGTCTATCCAGTAGCGATGGTGAGATGACGCTTGGGGAAACCATGGAAGAGATTCTGGAAGAGAGTGAATTCTGATATACATAAGTTTTCAAGAGTGGATCACCAACCAGAAAACTTGTTTGTTTCAGAGCAGTGGTCCAAATCCTCAGTCCCCAGGCCTTCGCTGACTAAGGGGACACCAAGGTAGACATAACTGCACAATGGGCAGGAAGTTTAAATGTATGGAGAAGAGGTTAACAGACACCCTGTGAGAAAACGTTTGCATTGAGATTGTAATTCGAGCATTCTTCGAAATAAAATAGATTTTTTTTCATTCAGGGTGAATTTTACAAACTTGCAGTATAGAACGTGTTTACTCTAAATTCACCAGAAGACAATTTATCCTGCTGCATTCCCAGCCACTAAGATACACAAGCTTCATCCATGGCTATAAATCCATTAATCAGATTCTTATGTACTTACAGTATTCAGTGAATTCCACACAATTGCAGGCACGTAATGTTCACCTTTGATATTAGTACTCGCACAGTTAAAGTTATCCTATACACAAACAGCAGTGTTAAGCATTTCTCTGTTTTATTTACACAATATAATATGTCAGGCCAGTTATAAATATCCATATGATACATTTGGATTGAATTGTGTGTATAAATACAATGTATTTGTTGTTTTAATGTGAATATGTGCAGAATGTTTTGCAGGCTTTTCATGTTTTCTATTCTTGTGAAGCTCAAAATGTATCAAAGGTGATGTACAGGTACAGTAAAACTATAAGATGATTTGTACATGTAGTGTCACAAAATATGATACTGATCATATATAGAAATAAAACGGCAGTTAAAGTGTAGTTGTGTGCTTCTTCTCTCACTATCTGGGCCTGAGACACTGCGGTTACATTTTCCAAACAGATTCAGTTACACTGAAATGGAATTTCATGCATGTGCTTGAAGAGTCATGTGAAGTGACACAGAGAGTGCACAGTCTCATAGTTTCATTTATTGATTTATGTTCATGGACACAAATTTTCCTTTTTCCCGTGTACACTTACATGGTAAAGGGCTGCCATGGAGACTAAAGTCAGTTTGTGAGATATAAACAAAATTATTTTTATCATGTTCACAGACATGAACTGTAGTGCTTCAAGTCTGAAAGAGCCGCACAGTCCACCCCAGGAGTCGGGAGGAGCGGTAGCAGCTTGAATCACACACAGGACCACACTTGGGGTTCTTATACTTGAACTTTATTTAGATTGGAATGAAGTGGTGACTGAAAGTAACTACATAATATGACATCAAAGCAAAGTAACCATAGAAGGATTCAAAACAACAACAAAGAAGTTAAAATTGACAAAAATGATTTTATGACGGGAGTATTCACGGTGTGCTGCATTCACAAGTCACTGAATTCATATAAGCTACAAACTCACAGCTGACACTTGTTCCTGTGTGACGTTCCTCAAATAAGTCAGAACTGACCTGGCCTTGGCTTTTGTGTTCTGATGTGGTAAGGCACTGATAAAACACACATTCCCAGACACAAACCCAGAGAATAGGTTGATCAGTGTGTTTGAATACCTACTGTATATGTAACAGGTTTGGATTTTTCCCCCTAAATAATAAATACCTTCATTTAGAAACTGCATATTGTGTTTACTTGTGTTATCTTTGTCTAATATTCAAATTTGTTTAATGGTCTCAAACATTTAAGTGTGACCAACATGCAAAAAAAAAGAGGGAAAGCAGCAAATACTTTGTCAGTGTTTGTACAGTAACATGTAGCTTGGCATTAGTGTCTGTGGCCACTCATTGTGAGAACGAAAATTCCCAGCCTACTGTCAGAATTACCCTTTTCCAACACTGTTACTTGCACTACTACCATTACTTGACCAACACCTAGTTTTAACCATAAAGATGGAAGAATAGAAGCTAGTTATTTTGGCTCTTGTCTATTATATTTCTCCCTTCCTTTCTTTTATGTGCCTTTTTTCACTCTTATGTGTATCCATTCAGTCTGAGCTCAGATTTAGGCCTCTTACCACCAATAAATGTTGCTGACAGCCAACATAAGTGGCATTTCTTTTAGTAGTTCTAGCTGTTAATTACATCGCCCTCAGCACAAAATCCAATTTGCACCAAATTTCATACAGTTCTACTCCAACAGTTATAAAACAGCCAGCACTCAGCATCGGTTCAGCACCATCTACGTTTAAGTGGTTTCAGATCGTTCCTTCCAGCTATAATTTCCATCTGATTTTAATCATAAAGAATGACGGTGCTACACCTGATTTACACCTATTTTCCTATAAATCTTGACACACCTTCACTTTGCCTGTAGCATCGCCCTCCATGGTGCAACCATTTTCATCAGAGGTTTATCATTCCATAAACTAGCATTACAAACATGTCTGCAGAAATAGCTTTCTGTTCATTCACAAGCGTTCCTGTGGGCTGAGAACATAAAAAGCAACAACAAAAAAACATTAACAACAGAGAAGGCCCAGCAAGAGCCATGGTATACATACAGGTTACCCAAAATAGTTAAAGCCGGAAAAGTCGTCATGAACTGGGCATAGCAAAGTGACAACTTTGCTATAGGAAGAGGAATCTTGCAGATTTTGTCAACCTGCGATTAGTCTGACACCAATGACTGACAGTTTGTTCATCTAAATACACCCCAGTACATTTGGGCACAGTTCAGTGCATAAGTCTTGCACCATGGCTAAATCAATAGCCCTGGATGCATAACGCCCCCAACGAAAAAAATTCCCTTCCCTCTGGTAAAGTCTGTGTAGGTTTGACTAGATGGTTTTGGATACCCTGGAAATGCTCTCTAGGCTTCTGGTACAGGTTCATGTGCTTGTAAAATTGCACTCTTCAAGTTTTTGTAAATTAGACCTTGGGAAACAGGGGAAAGCAAGCCCCCTGAGCCTTACTTGCTAACTGTAACTGCAACATTAGTAGCAGTTTAGTAGCTTTACGCTCAAACCTAGCAAAGTAAATATCAACATCTGCCTCAGAAAATACAAGAGTCACATTGCTATTTTTAATGAAGTTAAATGGTTATAAACACCCTGGTGCACCAGGAATCATAGCATCAGAGGCTTTAACCACTTAAGTGCCAACTTTCTCCCTCTTGTCTTTCTGAAGACATGCTAAACACACTCTCAGTCTAGCATCCACCCAGGCAGCTAAGATAGAGCTTTTACCCTCTGATGCTCATTAGCAAACACAATGACTGGTTAGTGGCATTAAATGACTGGAGAATCCTACAGGTGGCAGTAATGCATCGTTCTGGATGTTAGCTGCTGTTAAGCATCAAAGAAGAAGAACTGCACGCTAAGCTACAAGCACAAAATCAGATTGTTATATGCACACAAATTAAAATGCAACAACACCTTTCCACAGACCTACCTGTCTTCCGGAGCAGGCTTGAGACATCTTTATAGACAATTTCAGCTTGTTGAGAATAGATTCCTTAATATACATCAGAGTTAAAGAGAATATAGTTTGGGATTGCTTTTAATATTACAATATGGCGGTTAATGGGTATACAAAATAGAAAATAGGCCTGGAATGGGAACAAAGAACTGGGGTACAGGGCAGAAGGACGATCAACCCCCACCCCCAGGGCAGGAAGCAAGAGTTACTGAGGGTGAGGGGCAGACCATTGCCAATGGACACTACCTTAAAAGGAGATGGGGGTCAGCACCCCTGGCCACTGTACCTGTGTATTTTCATTGTGGGGGTGTTTACTGTAGGAGTAGGTGACCAGAGGTTATACCTGCAACTGCTGTGTGGAATTCTTTAGATCAGCCTTTAGAATAGGACTGCCGTGTGCTGATCTCCAGATGCATCTGTAAGGAAAATGGGTCATAAAAGGATTGTGTAAAACATGGAAACATCTCTGCGTGATTTCTACCAAGACAAAAAGAATTGGAGAGAGAGACCGGCGTTGTCCCTTTTCACAAGCTTTACATCATGTTCATTTTTTTCGTCTTGTGAAGGTTTGCCAGTTTAATGATTAGTCAGGGGTAACTATTAAATATATACGTTATATTTATTGAAAACAACTTTTTACCACATTTACCATACATACCAATGTTCTGAATTATAGGCGCTTGAAGTACACAAGAGGGGTTGTGTACTTTAAGTGCCTATTAAATATACTAAAGTAATGGTGTAAAAAAAAATCTGGCTGATTTTGAGGGGGTCAGATAGCAGGCCACCACAGGGTGCTGCTCACTTTAAAACATATAAAGCAAAAATGATGGTTCTGAAACTCATAATTTTAAAACCCACTGTAAAGTTTCCATCAGAATAAAATATTACAGCTTCTACAGTAATATTTCAGAGGTCAGGGTTATTGTACTTCCTGTTTCTGTTGATTATCTATTTCCTGGATTAGACAGAGTAAGCAGTAAACAGTGTCTCATTAACCATTGCGGATTAGTTGAAGCAGAGCACGCTCACTACACTGGGATTAGATGCTGGAATTAATCACACAGCTTTAAGGCAATCTGGTTGAGGAACCCACACATATATACATAATGATGGTTTTAAGATCACCACAATGCAAAGAAGGAATCACAGGGCTTCAGTGTGGCACTCACATCACAGAGTCATGCAGGACTTATAAAGCGGAAGCAGCTACACACACTAATGACACTGTGGCAAAGTAATCCTACTCCAGAAGGAAACCAAACACAGCATTACACTGCAGTATGTGATTAAAACAGCTTTCCCTATTAAATCAGTCGAAATGAAGCACACAAATGAAGCATTTAGAAGTTTTCTCAGGGGGATGTTGTTTCACAATTAAACTAAATGACACAGCCAGGAGAAACTGCAAGACCACTCTAAAATTGTTGTAAGACAAAGTTCTTAATATATAACAACAGAGACCAAATATTTCTCAGCATTTCCTTCCATAGTTTAGAAGAACATGTAGGTTAGCTTTTGAATTGATTCTTTCTCTCTGTGCCTTTGTGACTTTCCTCTTAGTGCTCTAGTTTGCTTCCAGAGTTCAAAGACATGCATGGTATATTAACTGGTGCATGTGAGAGTGTGAATGCTTGTTTGTCTTACTGTGTTCACCCGAGGGGAGAACAGGACGGATGGATGACTTTATGCTCTTGTCTTTGAGTTATTTTCTAAGCCTGCCGTTCATAATTCATACACTGTATTCCGTGCATGCTTGGTTGTCAGATGATCATTGTTTTTTAAATAACTCCCAGACGTCTTCTTCCTCTTATTCCTGTGTATCTCAGGTAATGCTGACCGCATCCTATTAGTCATTGCTGGCACCAGACATCAACATGGGGGATGATTACGTGAAATAGGGTTTATTTGTGTTTAAGCTTGTGGCTTTATTGACTTTGCTGACAGTGCTATACTGCTATTGGCAGGATGACTGGATACCAGCAACTAAATGTGGGGGAAAGAGTCTTGTTTGTGTTGTAAAGTGTTATATAACATTAGGTTTCATGTTTTCATGATGTCCATTGCACTTTTTCTATTCAAATAACTGTTGATAATATAATAACTTATTGCAGCAGCTGCTCTATTAATAATATTTACGTATCCGAAAGGATGCACCCATAGATCAGCACCACTCTTTTTTTGTTTCCAGTGACTCACGTATATTGACTTTTGTAAATCAATCACAATGTGTAAGCAGGATAAGAAGACTATGGATAAAAATACAGTGTCGTGCATATAAGTTGGACACCTGGTACTACCTGCTGATAAGACCTTCACGTGTAATCATCTATTTATGTGCATCTACAGCATTAAAATGTGTTATATTGATGAGTATTTATGTATTCATGGTCTTCCAAATTTCACCTGAGGGTTTTTGTTGCTTATGTAGATCATGTGACTTATAATAACGCCCCTGATTTGCGCCAATGACCTTACAGCTTGAGTCACGGTTTTATACCTTCTCCTTCCGGTTTATCAGCTGATATAAGCCGCCCCCTTTGTGTTTGTGCCGTGACATCATGGCAGGGTCATCTGCTCAGAGTAGCACAGCGGAGCGCATCGGATACATAAGCAGAATCGAGAGCTTCAGCACTTGTCACCGTCTTCACAGGTACATCGCCTCCATCCCTCCTCCGTTAGGGAGGGAGCGGGCTGATAGAGAGTCGTCCCGAAAGCGGGTTTATTTCAAACACCTTCTTAAAGCACTCAAGTGCGCCGAATGAAAGTAGCTTTCACCTGGTGGCGCAGGGTTTGCGTTTGACGTGTACTGAAGTGTGTTTTTACAAGAGCGAGTAAAATCCCGTGTGTCGTGGATGGAGGATCGTGGAGAAGTGAAGCGCGATGATTAGGATACTGAATAAGTGTGATGTGGATTGTTTGGAGCAGGGGGAAGTCACTGACACCCGTGTTCTTGCTCTTTAGCGGATTAAAGCGTTTGTTGCTTGCCACATTCTGCTTAAACTCAGAGAAAGATTCGCGTGAATATCCACTCATGCTGCATTTACGTGCAGTGGGCGCTGTCGAAAACGAGCCTATCCAAAGATTAATTGGAGACGACTTAATTAGATCTAGATCACAGGTGTCAAAACTCCAGGCCTCGAGGGCCGGTGTCCTGCAGGTTTTAGATGTGTCCAGCTGATTTAAATGGCTAAATTATCTCAACATGTTTTGAAGTTCTACAGAGGCCTGGGAATGAACTAATCATTTGATTCAGGTGTGTTGACCCAGGGTGACATCTAAAACCTGCAGGACACCGGCCCTCGGGCCCTGATCTAGATCAACAGTTTATGCTGTGCTAATAAATGTCTTTTACTATATTGTTTGGTGTACAATTCTGTTGTTGTTAAGCAATAACACATTACCTGGTATACACCTACATAATGTGGCAGTTACACTGTTAAAAATCAAAATACTTTTTGTCATCTCTTTATACTACATGACTGTTAGAAATGCACATTAAAGAGCTTTTGACTATCTTGGCCAAAAGGCTTTCCTGACTATTCCTTCACATCTCATTCAGCATTCACCTGAGTGATGAGGAGAATAAAGAAGTGTACGGAAAGTGCAACAATCCCAACGGTCACGGACACAACTACAAAGGTTTGTCACACTCCTTCCCTTAAACGAACTATATTAGGAGTGTAATGCTCTTCATTCATCGCTCTCGTTTCTCTCCACAGTGGAGGTAACCGTGCGTGGAAAGGTATCTGCAACATTTATGTGAGGAATCCATGTCACCCTAGTAATAAATAGGAAAACCTGTTTCAGGAACAAGTGTGTTTTCTGTATATGTTTTCAGATTGATGCTAAAACTGGTATGGTCATGAATCTGACTGACTTGAAGAAATGTATTGAGGTAACTTTTTTTCCCTTAATGGAATTTAAAAACTGGCTAATTTTTACTCAAAAAAACAGACTTGTTTTGGACTGTTTAGCTTGATAAAAGCTGTTTTGGATGCAAAGATTAATTTAATTTTTCAGTTTTTATTAACAATTTGACAGTAAATAACTCAATTACTTATGTGCTAATTAAAATTATTATTGTATAGTTTTCTGAGGTTTTAACTGTTGTAAATATTAACCGTTTATAGACAGTTTTTATTATGTTAAGTTGGTTTGTGCACTACTTCTACAACATGCAGACTAAAATTGGCATTTGTTAGTTTTACACAGAACATTTAGGATGACATACATTAGCCTTGTATGGAACAAACTGTGAAGTTGGTAACTAACTGCCCAGTTGGTGTACAGTATATTGAAACATTTTAAATTAAAACCAGTGCTTCCCCTGCAGGAAGTAATCATGATTCCACTGGACCATAAAAACCTGGATAAGGATGTTCCATATTTTACTACTGTTGTCAGGTGTGTACCCTTTCAGGCTATTGTCACCGGTCTTATTACAGATTTATTTTATTTATTTATTTTCCTCACTGAAACTTTTTCATCTGCCCACGTAGCACAACAGAGAACGTGGCTGTTTACATCTGGGACAACATGGTGAAGGTTCTCCCGCCCGGCCTGCTCTATGAGATCAAGATTCATGAGACCGACAAGAACGTGGTTGTGTATCGAGGAGAGTAGTGAAGCAGTGTTTGGTTTAGTAGCCCTAAAGTGCCATTCCTTTCTACTTATTTTAGGCTAATTGTTTACGGACTGACTTCACTCTGGTCACACGTAGTTTGAAAGTCTTTTAGACGTTGTTCCTTTTGCACAGAAAAGATTTCATAGATACTGCCATGTATATTCTTGTAAACAGAATCCTATTTATGATCTCATCATTTTGATGAAAATTTGCCGTAAAGGAGAGAACAGAAGCCTGAAAAATGTGGTTAGAAAATAAACTGTAAAACATTGTAGACTGAATTCAATTAAATAAAAATTGGTTCTCTCTGGTGGTTTTGGGCCTCGTTAGACATGGTTTACACAAGAGGAGATCTGACCTCCCTCCAGAGGATGGAGAAATTTAATGAACCAAATTCAAAAGTAATACCGGTGAAGCAGACCTGACCAATCAGAAGCATTCTGTGTTTCATGCTAGTATTAACAAATGGTTAAATTACCAGAAGTCTGATATTTACATGTCATTTGGCATTTATATGAAAATAAGTTGTGAACAGCCTAATAAGATGTTCTCAGTCCAACAGTGACATCTAGTGGAATAAAATCATCCCTCTCAGCTCGGATTAGACCCAACTTTTTCAGATGAGTAGAGCTTGGATTTTATTTTCAGATGAAGGGTTTGAGTCAAGAGGTACAGAATTCAAGATGTTGGAAATCTGTTTCCACAGTCTGTAAAGTCATCGGTAGCTGTTGGCAGTGGTTGATCTTCTGTTTTGTGAAGTCCAAAGTCAACACAGCAGCTTAGTAGGAGCTTTGAGAGCTCTTCATGTGTGCATCTGTGTGATAGTGAATCCAGCTGAACAAAAGTAATCAGTATCTGGCTGCAATGCTAAAACTACTGCAGGACCAAATGGTTCGCTGACCACATTAATACTGTATGGAACTGGCCAACTGCCTCACCTGACCTGAACCCCATCCCCATGGAGTATTGTCACGACGAAAAGGCCCCAAACAAAAAGATGCAGAAAGAGCTGATGGCAGCTCGCCATAACGAACCACAACGACGCAGTAATTCCTGCTAAAGGAGACTTGACCAAGTACTGAATATTTAAATTTGAATATTTATAAGAAGGTACACATCTGTCATTTTAACCACTTGATGTCAGTAAAGAGCTGCACATTTCTTAGAGGCTATGGCACATTTGCACCGGGATAATAAGTTTACCACAAAAGGTTGGGGAGGGGTGATATGAGCTCATATTTTCTGCTCCCACAAAACTTACCAAAATGAAAGTGGTCGCTGTCCTTTCATCTCAAACAGCATTATTGTCATAAAACCTGGATTGTCTTTATTTACATACCTGCAAAAGTCACACCAAGTCACCGGTTTCAAGTAACGTTTGTGAACTTTTAAGTTGTCTCAGATCAAAGGCATGGAAATTAAAAATGCATATATGCTATATGTTGCTGTGTAATGTTAATGCTTCATATTTGGATGCAGAGAGCTTTCAGATTTGGTTTGTGAATCATAGCTTCAGGCAGCTAAAATATTAACAAGGACGACTTTTTGCTGGTGTGAAAAAGATAACTGTTTGTTCAAACCTGTCTTTTTTAGATCCCATCTGATCCCTGAGGATCAGAGGATTGAGGTGCCGTCAGCTTGTCTGATCTCCTAACTTTATATAGTTGCTATTATGAGTAAGTCATAAATTTAAAGCCATCAGTCAACCTACCAGCAGAAATTGAGACCATGCACTGTTTCTTTGATTTGATGTGCTCAGTCTTTTTTAATTTGTTACTCCAGGATGTCAGGATTCAATAGGACACCACATTTTGGTGACTTTGAGAATGTTATTGAGGAGAGTAATAGGTCAGACTCCTAAATGACCTTTTAAAGCTGATGCTTTTTATTTTTATATTGCTTAAAAATCCAAGAATGTGGAACAATGTGAATTGAGGTTTGTAGCCTTGAAAGAAGTAGTAAAAGTATAGGTGACATTCAGCACTACTGTATCAGGCATTTTTTTTTTTTTTTTTAAGTGATCCTGTTTACAAAAATGCTGGACTCTAAAACAATTTGAAACAGAAATATGTACAGTTATATGAAATTTACTGAATGTGTATAGGGTCCAGATAAGCCAGGATGTAAATGAAATCTTCTGTGTGGGCTTTCCAACATTTCTGGAAGCATAGTTGCAAAAGAAAGCAGCCTGGTAGTTCAGGCCTTGCAGGAGGAAATATTAGGGTGAATGTTGTGTGTGCTCTGGTTTGTCCTTTTTTTCCCCAAAAACATGAAAAGTCAAATGGAAGAAGCAAAAAGGGAGGAAAGAAAGTTAATGTTATAAATATGAACCCGTATTAAGTTTTTCTACACATTTTGAAACTCATTAACCATAAATATTTTTAAAATTTGACAGGCCATAGACTAAAATCTACGGATACGGAAGACGATTAGGGCCACAATTTTTTATTTTTTTTCCCCCAGTATTCTGAGAAGAAGAAAAGAAGTTGGATCGACCGTGCGTGCATGGCGCTAATGCGTTAATGAGCTAACCACGCTAACGCGTTGACGCCGTCACCATGCAGCCCCACGCACGGGTTGATCTGCGCTAACTTGCTAACGGAGATTTGCCGCGTTAATGCAGTTATGGCGTTAATGTCATTTTAACGAGATTGACACTGACAGCACTAGTTATGAATACATTTTCTTTTTTTTTGGTTTGGTCTTGTTGTATTTATCCGTGGCACCTTAAAGGCCGGTCCATGAAAATATTGTCGGACAAGAACCGTGGTGCAAAAAAGGTTGGGGATGGCTGGCCTTCAAAGCAGAGAGAGGTTAAGCTGTAAAGTGACTAAAGGACAGTACAGAATTAATTTCCTCTGATCTGTTGCATCATCTGCTGAGCTACGATCACATTAAACCAGCTTTGTCTCACGAAGAACATCGTACCATAAACACCTCGTCTCAGGTTTTCATATTAAAAAACAGAAGTGACAACGGTGGGTGTACAAAGTAGTTTGACCTTTTAACACTCAACCCTCTATTCAGATACGCTAACTTCAGGCTCCAAAAAGCCAACAACCTTCAGGAACCTTGGTGTAACTTTTGACTCAGCTCTGACTTTGGACACTCATGCAAATTTATTGGTTTGCTCCTGTTTTTATCATTTAAAAAATATTGCTAAGCTGAGTCCTGTTGTTTCACGCTCAGAACTAGAAATGGTCATCCATGCATTTGTTTCATCCCGTTTGGATTATTGCAATTCTTTGTTCACTTGTTTAAGTAAAGCCTCTGTGGGTCATTTGCAAGTTGTTCAGGACGCTGCCGCAAAGCTTCTGACCAAATCTTCTAAATCCTCCCACGTTACACCTGCGGATCCAGTTGCACCGGCTCCCCATAAAATTCAGAATCCACTTCAAGATTTTGACTTTGACATTCAGGGCTCTGCATGGACAAGCACCAACCTATATCAGAGATCTTTTACATCAATACATCCCCAGCAGGTCCCTGAGGTCATGTGATCAGGGCTTGCTGGTTGTCCAACATACAAGGCTGAAAACGAAAGGCGATAGAGCGTTTGTAGCTGTAGCCCCCAGACTCTGGAGCTCCCTTCCTTTAAGCCTGAGATCTGTGGACTCAGTGGTTTCATTTAAAAAACAGCTAAAAACCCATCTTTTTAAACTTGCTTTTGGTTGATTTCTGCTTTTATGTTTTCGTTTTTCTGCGAAGCACTTTGTGATTTTTGTCTTGAAAGGTGCTATACAAATAAAATTTTACTTTACTTACTTACTTTACATGGTGGCGACCAAAATGCTAATACTACACGGTGATCGTACCCATCGACACCAATAGTAACAATCCTTTATAAATTGACTATCACTATTACTTAATGTTAAAAGCTTTGAATGGAGCCAGGCTAGCTGTATCCTGTGGTTCCTGTGATTTTGTGCACTAAATCTGTTTCCATGTGCAACACACATTTACCCACACAGATTAAATCCAGTGTCCCACTTTAATGGTTTCTAGTCTGATCCCTTTATTGTGTTTGTGAACTGAGACCACAAAATGTGTGAAGTGTCTCTGGATGAACAGACACAGTTTAAAACAAGGGGCCTCTTCTTGTTTCCCTGCCAGAGTTGTAATCTTTGTGTCAAGATTCAGCAGCCGACTCAAACCTTTAATTAATAAAATTCCATAAACATGCGTCATGCACAGGCAGATGACCTGCTATAAACAAACCAGAGCAAGACTTTAAGAGCAGAAGTGCCACCTCTTTACTCTGATTCCAGATCAGACTCAGCCTTTTGTACTTCACCTCTTTTCTTGATTCCAGTAAGCACTCGCTGATCTGAGATCTGTCAAAAAGCCTGGAATAAGAACCTGCTTCTTTTATAGCAAGTGGGTAGATACAGAACAAATCAAACTATAATTACATGTCATAGAGTGCAGCTGGATTACTGCAATTAACAGGTAAAGCTAGTGATTATCCTCCTGTTTCATGGAAAAGTATTTTTTGCTACATTTTAAGGCCCTCTTTGCTTTTCTGTTTAAACACAAGCAACTGTGTGCCTTATTTATTTATGAACTTAGCCCAAAGTAAGGCAGATGAGTCGGATTACATCCCCTAATTATCTTTGCAAATGTAAATAAAGATAAATGTGCAAAGCTCACAGTGTGTTAGCATGGATTTAACATATTTTTTGGTGCTGTGATGTTCAGGTAGTAGACTTTCACTTGTTTGGCTGTGCATCTTACTACATCTTTCCGAAACAGCTCTTATTTATACTCTTTAATCTCTGCCACAGATTAGCTCAACAACACAGCACAACACAAACAAGTGCTCATCTAAAAGCTTTGGATCAGAACGCTTAGGTAATAGCAAATGGCCTGGTGCTTATGTGGCACTTTTCTACTCTACCGGTGAGACTTTAAGGCACTTTATACAACTTGCCTCGTTCACACAATCACTTTTTTCTGCTGAACTCGATCTGCCGTTCACATGTATGCGTCTCTTGCCCAATGATATTTGGCATGCAGACCGGAGCCGCCAAGGATCAAACCACCAACCTTCCAAATAGTAGATAACCTGCCCAACTTCCTGAGCTACAGCCGCCCTTACAACAGGCTGTCTCACTTCCTCATTATGTAGTGAAGTTATGTAAATCCAAGGCGGATTCCTGCAAACAGTCAGTAGAAGGTTTGTTTTATTTGATAAGTGATATTTAACAATTTAGATCTCAGTGAATGTGATAAATGTGTCGAATGTGTAGCAAACTGTTGTAAAAGAAAAGCTTCTGAAACACCATTCAGCAAAACACTAAACATTTCTAACTCAACCACATACTAATTGTTTACTTGCACCAGTCTCTTTCCTTACCACTAGGAGACTAGGAATCTTGTACATACCTCAAAGATGTTTATCACATTTTGACATTGGAAAACCACGGTTTGTCAAAATGGGACATGAATGAAAACATGTAAAAAGAGTATTTCCTACTCCTTTTTCTATAAAATTGGTTAAAAATAGTTTGTGCTCATCAAATATTTGTGCTTCTTTGTGGAACTTTGCTTGAGAAAAGGTAGCTAGCTAGTTAGCACGATAGTTGCAGAAAAACAATGAGTTGTTGCTTGAGTCATCTTGGATCATCCTGCACATAGAAAAGTCTTTCTTCCTTGTCACGGTAATGTATGATCTTGTTAAATGCTAAATCTGTTTTGACGTTTACTGCCATGATGCCAGGTCTCTCTTGGAAGTGAAATTTGGATAAATGAAGAATTAATAACTAGACAATATAATGCCCATATTGTCATCTTTAAAATTTCTTAATCTCGGACACAGGAAGCCATTTGCCTCATTTGAGAAGCAGCAAACCTACAAGTTGTCAGCTAAAGCGTAATGTATGGTCCCACAAATGTCCCTGTCTGCATATGCAATAGAGACTGACTTAAGACAGAAATAAACAGAGAGGAATTTCCACCCACCACAAACGTGTTCCCATGCTTTTCTCCAAAATGCAAACGCCATGTTGCTGAACTTGGTCAGTCAAATGCTGGTTGGAAGAATTGAACAGTGAGTCAACTCCGAGGCATTCCCTGGACAGCCAAGAGATATAATCTCACCAGTGTGCTCTGGGTCTATCCTGATAGCCTCTTTATGATAGGATATGGCCTGAACACCTAACCTGACTCTTTTTGATGTGGAGGAATAGCGGCTCTACTCTGAGCCCCCCTGGAATGACTGAACTCTTCACCCTATCTCTAAGGGTAGCCAGCCACCCTCAGGGGAAAATACTGTACTATTCACTGAATAAACACATCCAGAACCAATCATTTGGAGCAGGTAAAGTTGGAAGCATGAGTTAGACAAAGTTGAGCACCATATAAACCAAACAAGCTGGAAGATGCTAAAATCTTTAGCTTAGC
Source organism: Maylandia zebra (assembly GCF_041146795.1). NCBI lineage: Eukaryota > Metazoa > Chordata > Actinopteri > Cichliformes > Cichlidae > Maylandia > Maylandia zebra. The sequence continues at coordinate 5,291,108 of NC_135174.1, read as the reverse complement.
AGAGCTCAAGAGTTAATGATCATTGTCTTCAGGCTTGTCATTACACATTGTTGTTGGATTCAGTCAGAATATATTAGTATTTCCACTAATATAAATGTAAAAACAAACAGAAATGTGACTTTTTACTCTTTATAAAGGTAAAAAATAAATTCACTGTGACATAAAGTATATTTTTTTATGAGCACAGGATCAATTTCTTGAGCTTTGCATGCATGCTGACATCCACTTGACTGTGAGTCAAGCCATAAGCCAAACAATAGACAATAAGCCTCTAAAAAATCCCAAGTTTCCCTGCCAGCTTGATTAAAAACTTCGGGGATCTGTTCTTTTCATGCCCACAAGATGAAACAAGATAAATTACCCACTGCTGTCATTTTCCCTGTGTTGCAAGGTAAACATATCATTTTGTGCATGATTTCCTCCTGCCTCCAGCCAATAGGTGCAACAGATCTTTAACCAGCAAATGACACACACACAAAAATACACAGGGGGTATTTATTAAGTTATTAAAGTAGTTTAATTAATAAATAAGTAATAATAAAATATATGCATGAATTATGAAGCTATTGCAGGTCCTAGAGACTTCCAATTAGCAGATAAATGAGAATATGAAATGCTAGTGTAAGTTCAGTCATAGCCTGAAGTTTGTGAATTACTTGTGTGAGTACCAGAAATTTTTACTTTTAACTTTTTCCTGCAATAATCCAAAAAATACAAAAAGCATTGTGCATGCATTCCTTACAATGTGACGCTGCTTTTTCATGGTATTGTTACAACTTTAATTTACAACTTCTGGCATGGGTTTTTTTCACCATTAAAATTCAGTATTTGTTATTTTAAAAACAGAAAATAATAATGTCACATGCACAACACAGTTTGGTTGCAAATGAGCCACTCTGTAGTATGTGTGTGCTACATTGTTGCGGTAAAAGCTGCCAGTCTGTCTTCTTTTGTTATGCCTTTGTCAGAAGGTGGCGTCGCTTTGAGCAAAGAGGAGAAATGTGTGCATGTGTGGAATCAGGGTTTAGAGCGGCGTGGGGGTGTTCAAGCTTGTTTTTTGCTTGCTCGTCATCTCCCTCCCTTCCTCCCTCCCTCCCTCCCTCAGGGTCAGGTAGCATGCATAGCACTCTCACACACACTCCCACAGCTTCAAGAGAGCACACACACATTCTTCACTATCTACCCAGAACCTGCTTGGGTGAAGACAGCATGTGCGTCTGTGAGCTGTGAGGATGGAAAAGAGAGTGTGTGTGATCCAGACTGACTTCCACCAGTATAGACCCACCATTGCTCTCCACAACAGACCCCTGGCACATGTAAGAAAAATGCCTCTTTTTCTCTGGCACTACATGTTTTCCTTCTTCACTTAATCTTTGCTTATTCATTTTTTGCAGACTTTGTGTTATTTAATCTCTCCCGGTTAGTTTTCTTTCTGGCACTTTCTTCCACCATGATGCAGGGCTCTTCCTTGTTCCAGGCCCACACCTCTAGAAAAGAGGGTCCTTCATTCAGCAGGGGGCATCAGAGTGTATAGGATCATTTGTGACACATAGTGTATGTGCTTTTCAAGTTTTTTTTAATTTACTTTAAGATTTTCCATGTTTCAGGATTAGTATCATTCTTAAAGTTTAAGCTGTGAGTAGCTAAATGTGTAGTTTTTCCTCTTCTTCTCACAAGCTCACACATACATTTCAGTGGAATGCAAACACAGACAAGCATCAGAAAGCCTGAGGAGACTAAAACAGGGAGTTTCATTTGCTTGCTCACTGATTTAAGGTACTGCTGAAGGATCAATTACAACCACTTAGAAAACATTGGAAGATTTGAAGATTTAAAGCAAAGAGTTTTATGAGGAGATCAATACAACTCCAAACTACTGAACTGGAGCCAGGTAGCAACTCCAGAGTTCCCCTTAAACTCACTGACATCATTCTTTATGGAATTAATTACTAATATTAAATGATATCAATAATGAAAAACAGTAAAACAAAGTGTCTGTGAAGATCATGGTAGTCTATGGAGCTGAGAAAGAAAAGTGTCTGTTTCACCTCTCAGTTTATGGAGAGTCCCAGATTTTTAAGCCCTATTGGGAGTGTCCCTAAGAGGGCCGTGGACCCTATTGATCCCCTGCCTGATCACATGAAAACAGCTGTAGGTCACTATCAGCCAAGTAAAACAAAGTATTAAATGTGACAGCGGGGGCATGTACTGCAGCCTGCCAGTAGGGGAGCATCACAAGATGTTTGACCTCTTTTGGGGAGCTGTCATGTTGTGCACCTTTATATTAATGTATACTATCTATGGCGTGTGTGGATATTAAAAGATAGTCAAATGATATGAAGTAATGTAAGGCTGTACTTTTGATGATGGCTACTGCAGAGTAACTGATTACCATTTTTATGTAACTTGCCCATCACGGATGATATACAACTCTGTGACCTAGACCATGGTGGCTCTTTCAGCTGGCTGGTTCCTGTCTCTCTCAGTAGTTTCACATGTAGCAGCTGGGTCTGTCAGCAAAGACACAAAAAGCTCGGTGGTTTTCTTCTTTGATGATGGTGCATGTGGGTCATGCGGCTCAGACGGGATACTTTGTTTCTTTGTGTGCGTTTCCTCCTAAATTGAAAGGAATCCCACTGATCCTCAGATAATGTTATGTTTAGGTCTACACACTTCAAGGTAACTACAGTCAGTGTTGTCTATAATCCATCCAACCGTTATGCGGTCCAATAATGTAAGGTATTTCAAATCAACCTTATCGGGACAATAACTCACAAAGAAAAGAGCAGAACTTCAGTGTAACTACATGATGACAGTCATATCACTGATATAATTTATAAGCTGGTATTATTGGACCTGACCTGCAGTCAGTTGACCACATGAGTGTAAGTGAGCTATGAGGTGCTTCGCTGATCAAAGGCTTGCTGTACCTCCCTCCGCGACCTGGATCCAGAGTTCAGCCAGAGGCCAGGCTTCGCTCTGTGGTCCATTTATCTGGGAGCAATTTGGATGCTGAGGATTGTTTACTGTCCAGAAATGCTCTGTTTGCAGCAATAAGCTAACAATTCAAGGACGACACACACCTGGATAAGAAGCACCCAAACACAGTAGATGTGCATTAAGTATCACTGAGCTTTAGAGCTACAGGTTTTTGCTTAAGCTCTGGGTCTGCAGTCACAGTCTGACCTGTATACTGCAGTGGTCAGTAGCACTGCAGATGAAAGAAAGAATAAAGTGCATTCATCAAAGTCGCTCTGAGTAAAACTTAGGTATACGTCATGTGTTTTATCTCTTGTCAGACACACATGTATAAAGACAGATGTGATTAATCCCAGTCCTCACTGTCTGTTAGGATCTTTTCCATTTACACACTGTGCTATTACCTTTAGCTTACTAGAAAAACTAACTTTAATGATTTTTTCTACTAAATAATGGGCCATTATCACACAAACCTTTACGTTTTATTAACAGAGGAATGATTTAATGTGCACATTCATTGAACAGCCTGAAATTAGTCATTAAGGCTCACTATAGTAAAACAAAAACATATTAAGAGCTGGCTATTTAGTGGTTGTTAGTGGCATTGCAGTTTGCCATACTTACAAGTTAACTGGTTCTTAATTATGATCTCACTAGGGACTGTATTACTAGTTTTAACGCATTGCTACTAAGAACCTCCCAGCAATGACTTTTGCTCAGGCACATTTTGAAGACTAACTTTATAATTCCTGAAGTTTTGTTTTGCACCTACATATGCAAATATAAAAGATATTAATTTCTTTTTTTATGGATATTAGTGATGAATGATTAGACTTAAACATTAAAGGTGACGGACATCTCTGCTGAGGTTTTAACAGAGGTGTGGACTCGAGTCACATGACTTGGACTCGAGTCAGACTCGAGTCATTAATTTTATGACTTTAGACTTGACTTGAAAAAATGTTCTAAGACTTGTGACTTGACTTGGACTTTTACACCAATGACTTGGGACTTGAATTGGACTTGAACCGGTTTACTTGAAAAGACTTGATATTTTACCCCAAATATAAAATTTAACATCCATATTATATGGAGATTGAAAATGTGACGTCATTCACGGGTAGAACCGCAAAGGATTCTGGGAACTCGTGGCAAGCGGTACTAGCGCACGCAGGCTTTCAATTAAAATCAGTTATACAGCGATAAAAAGAAACACAAAAATGTCAAGAAGCCGTTGTATTATTAACTGCAATAGCCGGTCGCATGACAGCCACGGGAAGCCGACGGGTAAAGAGATCGGTTGTTATCGGATTATGTCGTTGAAGAGAAATTGTTCAAGCCATGTTTCCGAAGTAACAAAGAGGCAACTGGATTGCAGCCATTCAAAGATCAAATATAACGTCCTAGAACCCTCCAGCTCACAGGTTAGTCTGCTCCAAGCATTTACACAAAGGTCAGTCTGCTGTTGTAGTTAATGCGTCATTTTTCTTAACATAATTGGTGATATAGGTTACAAGCAAGTCTGGCGCTGAACAGAAATTGTCGCGCTATGCTCCTTTATTTATTGTGCATAAATAGTAAATTATCCTGACACAATATTGCGTTTCGCTTCTGTTATTATGGTACACTGACAAAAACACATACTTTTATTCACAGGATAAAACAGGTTTTTTGTATCACTAATTGTCCAGTACGATTACAGCATACAATATTATTGTCACTGCTACATTTCTGTGATGCTACCAGAAATTATTTCCACTACTAATTAATTACCGTTGAGCTCAAAGGTTATATTAATAAACGGTTAACGAATGTGTATTTATGAAGACGATTTGTGAGACTGGTAAACTTATGATACGTACGATGGTCTTTCGTTCTACACGGTGCATTTCAAGGTCCTGCACCCATCCGTCGGTAAACTGTACCTGGGCTTGTTGCAGTGACCTGAAGTTACTAAACTTCATGAGTGTATGCACTCACTCCAAGAACCGTATGATTATAAATATGCATATAAATATGCTACGATGAGATAGCTGACTTCATCTAACTAGCAAATGTTTTCCAGGCTACGTTGGTGATACAGTTTTTTTTAATGTGTATGATATTTTTGTCATGCGATTTTAAAGCTGGTCCTACAACCGCATCCAAGAATAACATGCAGCTTATCTCAGAACTGTCGGTGAAAATTATTCTTGGAGCTAGGTTTAATTGAGCTGCATTTTAAAGAGGTGCAATTTCACAATTTGTGTATATTTTCTAAGTTCACTATTTTGTATGTGTTGAGAAAAACACAGATTTTAAAATTACATGGTCTAATATTTACATTTAGCATAACTGCAACATTATTTTTTCGTTTTTTTTTAAAGACTCGAAAGGACTTGAAATTCAAAGTTTCAGACTTGTGACTTGACTCGGACTTTTACACCAGTGACTTGAGACTCGACTCTGACTTGCCTGACATTACTTGAGACTTGACTTGAGACTTGAGGATAAAGACTTGAGACTTACTTGAGACTTGCAAAACAATGACTTGGTCCCACCTCTGGGTTTTAATATTAAAAAAGATCAAAATGATCTTCAAATGCCGACTTTACCCAAAATTTAGAATTAGTTCTTTTTTTCCAAAGGCTTGAAAGTAAACCGACTATCACTTGCATCCTTCTGTCCAAGCTCACACTCTGTTAGTCTTTGACTCTTTATGCTTCAATAAGTGACAGGATTTTTCTTTGCATTTAGCACCTGCCTGTGCAAAGGTGTTCAATTAAAACTGAGCATTAACTAAGCAGCTTTCAAAGCTTCAAAGCATGATCCAGAGTTTGCATGATGATTTTATTACTTTTTTCCTGAAATAGTTTGGCTGTTGCCTACTTGAGTAATGTGAATATTAACAGGGATAACACACAGGCATGGTAACTATTGGTGGTAACTACTAAAGATGGCGGCGCGTGAACAACGCGAGGCTCAGTGTCTCTCCAGAATCTGCTATTTAGCGGTTTTTTATCTACTTTTAACCGGATTATTCGTCCAGAATTGCTGTGCGTTGCTGACCTACAGCAGACAAGAGCTTCTGGACTCACAACTCCAACAGTTTTATCGCCGATCTCCGACTCATCCCAGAGATCTCCAGAACACCGGAGGCTGCCCACTCTCCCCGGCTGGGCGGAAGTGCACGCAGACGGCGCCGAGATCGTAAACAAAGGCGAGGTAGGCGCGGAGGGCTACGGGCTAAGCTAAAGCTAACACCACACCGGCTGCCTTTACCCAGTATTTTTCTCGCCAATGTCCGTTCTCTGGCAAACAAAATGGATGAGATACGGCTCTCCATCACTAACAACAGACGGATTATGGACTCAAATGTCATGTTTTTCACCGAAACATGGCTGAACAACAGCTGCCCGGACAATGCTATCGAGTTAGCAGGACGCCACACACACCGAGCCGACAGGCTAGCAGATGACTCCGGCAAGACCAGAGGTGGAGGTTTGTGCATTTATATTAACAATGCTTGGTGCATGAACTCCACTACTACTGAGAGTCACTGCTCACCTAATGCGGAGTTTTTAATGGTCAAATGCAGACCTTATTATCTCCCCAGAGAATTCACTTCGATCATACTCACTGCCGTGTATATACCCCCCGACGCTAATGCTAGGTTGGCCATGAAAGAACTTTCTGCAGCCATTAACAAACACCAGAATAAACACCCCGAGGCTGCTTTTATTGTTGCTGGCGACTTCAACCACACCAACTTAAAGACAGTCCTCCCCAGATTCCACCAACATGTCTCCTGCCACACCAGAGGAGACAAGACTTTAGACCATGTGTATTCCAACCTGGCTGGAGCCTACAAAGCCACACCCCTCCCCCACATTGGACAATCGGACCATCTCTCCCTGTTCCTCACACCTGTTCACCACTCATCCAACGTGTGAAACCTGCTGTGAGGACAATTAAAGTGTGGCCAGAGGGGACAGACGCAGTGCTCCAGGACAGATTTAAAAACACAGACTGGAATATGTTCACCCACACAGACCTGGACCAGTACGCCTCATCTGTACTGGATTACATCTCCAAAACCACAGACAGTGTCACCACCCAGAAACGGATCACCATGTACCCCAACCAGAAGCCTTGGATGAACCGGGATGTTCGTCTCCTCCTGAAGGCCCGCAACACTGCCTTTAGGTCAGGAGATGCACACGCCTACAGTACAGCCAGGGCTAATCTAAAGAAGGGCATCAAAAAAGCCAAACACCATTACAAAAAGAAGGTAGAAGAACACTTCTCCAACTCCAACCCCCGACGCATGTGGCAAGGACTCCAGACCATCACAGACTACAGGACCACCAAACCCTCCCCCGCATCCTCTGATGTCTCCTTCCTCAACGAGCTCAACAACTTTTATGCTCGTTTTGAGCGAGGTAACCCCACAACCAAAGCAGACATGACGCCAGACCACCAACCTATGACTCTCTCCCCCACCGATGTAGGAGCGGTGCTGAGCAGGATCAATGTCCACAAGGCTGCAGGCCCTGATGGCATCCCCGGGCGTGTTCTCAGAGCGTGTTCTGGGGAGCTTGCAGGAGTGCTCACAGACATATTCAATCTGTCCTTGGCCCACGCTGTGGTACCGGCCTGCTTCAAATCCACCTCCATTGTCCCGATACCCAAAAACTCCAACCCATCTTGCCTCAATGATTACCGCCCAGTAGCACTCACCCCCATCATCACTAAGTGCTTAGAGCGACTGGTCCTAGCACACTTCAAATCCTGTCTCCCCCCCACCCTGGACCCCCACCAATTCGCATACCGCCGGAACAGGAGCACAGAGGATGCAGTCTCCATCGCAATGCACTCTGTCCTCTCACACCTGGACAACAACAACACCTACGCCAGAATGCTGTTTATAGACTTCAGTTCAGCATTCAATACAATCCACCCCTCACAACTCATCAGGAAACTGACAGACCTGGGTATCAGTTCCCTCATCTGCAAATGGTTACTGGACTTCCTGACCAACCGCCCCCAACATGTCCGGCTGGATAACCGCTGCTCATCTACCATCACAATGAACACCGGTGTACCACAAGGCTGCGTGATGAGCCCTTTCCTCTACTCCCTCTTCACCCACGACTGCAGACCTGCTGATGGTTCCAACACCATCATTAAGTTTGCAGATGACACCACGGTGATTGGCCTCATCAGTGACAACGATGAGGCCGCCTACAGGGAGGAGGTGGATCGTCTGGCTGAGTGGTGCGACAGAAACAACCTGCTGCTTAACACCGAGAAGACCAAGGAGCTCATCGTGGACTACAGGAGGAATGCTGACCCACATCCACCCATCCACATTAAGGGGACGGCTGTGGAGCGTGTGAGCAGCTTCAAGTTCCTGGGAGTCCACATCTCCGAGGATCTCACCTGGACGACCAACTGCTCCAAGCTGGTCAAGAAGGCTCACCAGCGCCTCTTCTTCTTGAGGACTCTGAGGAAGAACCACCTGTCCTCAGACATCCTGGTGAACTTCTATCGCTGCACCATCGAGAGCATCCTGACCAACTGTATAACAGTCTGGTACGGGAACTGCTCTGCCTCGGACCGGAAGGCGTTGCAGAGGGTCGTGAAAACTGCCCAGCGCATCGCCGGAGCACCACTTCCTGCCATAAAAGACATCTACAGGAAGCGGTGTCTGAAAAGGGCTGGGAAAATCATCAAAGACCCCAGTCACCCATCACATGGACTCTTCACCCTCCTGCCCTCTGGGAGGCGCCACAGGAGCCTCCGGACTAAGACCACCAGGTACCGGAACAGCTTCTTCCCCACAGCTGTCAGACTCCTGAACTCTGCCTCCTGACATCTGACCCACGTTAAACTCATGGACTGAACATACACACACCCACAATGGACAACTGTACCCTCAAACACAATAATAACATGGACTGAACCACCACTCACAACCACTAGCACTTTATATAGCCTCTGTAGGAATTATATCTCACTTATCTTAACTGCACTACTGTATAGCTCTGTGTAAATAATCATTCTGTACATTCGATAATCTTTAATCCTACAACTGTTTACAACTTGCATAGTTCCCATTTCTGTATAGCTGTATATCCCAGATTCTGTAAAGTTATTTATTTCATATTCTGTATAGTTTTTCATATTTATATCCTGTTCATATCCTGTACATAGCTTGTACTCACTACAGCCTGTACATACTTATAGTTATAGAATATTCACAACATACTTCATACCGTGTACATTATAACATACCATAATAGACCCATTTCTGTAATATACTCACATATCTATATTATTGCTAATATATATTGTAATATATCTATATCACTAAAGCACTTCTGGATGGATGCAAACTGCATTTCGTTGCCCTGTACCTGTGCATGTGCAATGACAATAAAGTTGAATTCTATTCTATTCTATTCTAAAGAGTAACTATTATGGCTGTCCTTGTTTTCTGCTACACATTATATTATTACAAATATTAAACATAGTTACACAACTAGAGGTCAGCACACGTATGCAAGCAATCCGTGTACGCAGACATTTTTTTCTTGGATGTTAATGATGGTAATAAGAACAGTAGCCCCGCCCACCTGCAATCTTCTGTTTACAGTTTTTTCTGAATGCTTAAACCCTAACTGTGATTCCTGTAGCACAATCTCTAAAACTATTCAGACTTATAGCAAAACCACTCACTGAGTTTGCAAAACTAAAAGCACAAAAACTGCTTTGCACTCAGTTTGCAATTTTGTAACACACACTTTGCAAAACTGTAGGCACAATTCACTGCACAACACTCAATTACCAAATTTCCAACACACTCCTAGCAAAAGTATACACATGTATGGATATCATTAACACTAATTTGCCAACTGTCTGGCACACTTTCACATGTGAAAACTTTTTTAGATAATTAGTTCACTTTGCAATCAGCCTAAGCACTATAATACAGGTAAGCTGTGTGTGCGGAGTACAATGGAGGGAGCAGAAAGAGTGAGAAGTAGAGGAGGCCGAGGAAGAGGACGTGGAGGTGAAGAAGTAGGATGAAGAGGACAACAAGGACAAGGAGGAGCAAGAGGAAGACGAGGAGGGGGGAGAGGAAGATGAGGAGGGGGGAGAGGAAGGGTAGGAAGAGTAAGAAATAGAATTGCTGATGACATCAGAGCTACAATAGTGGACCATGTAATCAACCGTGGAATGACCCTGAGGGTAGCTGGCCAACGGGTCCAGCCTAACTCGAGCCGCTACACTGTAGCAAGTACCATAAGGACATCTTGAAATGAGAATCGGTTAGTACAGTCACTTCGCACAAAGATTTGTAGCACTGCCATATGCCAATGAGAAACACACCAATACCATTGATGTAAAAATACGGAAATTGTTACTTTACAGAATTGCTAGATGACCAGATGCTGGGGCAGAGGAAGCATGTTCACTGCAGACCAAGTAACCCATATAGTCATTATGGCGATTGCAAATAATCCTATACTTGGAAATAAACACTTGTGTTTGTTTTGATGTGTGTGAATAAACACCAGTACTTGAAGTTTGGATTCCTCTATGCTTATGGATCTATGACAGAAGTATGAGCTCAGACTGACATAGCCTACCTTGTGCACAGAGGAAGCAAAAGCCAGATGTGTTTTGTATTCATACCATCAGTGTGCAGTTGGCGCATTGTGTGCTTAGTAGATGATGGCTTTTGTGTACTGTTTGATACGGAAACACCATTTTTACGAAGGTGTGAAGAGTTAATCTAGCTGTGTTTGCTTTTGCAAGAGAACTACAATGTTTTGATTATTGGGTGACAGGTTTTCTTATTTGTGTGAAGAGTTTTGCAAAATTAGCCAATAGTTACAATAAATGTGCTTAAGCAATCAGAAAAAACTGTAAAAGTAGCAGCCACTCAAAAGAAGGTTTAGTCAGGGAGGGGGTTTGTTTCAGAAGACAAGGAATAAGTTAAATAGGATTATTTTTGAACTGTGAATCAATATAAAAGTGGAAATGGATTAAGAATAGAACAACAGAATAAGTCCCCTTTTCATATTCATAGTCCTCAGTTGACTTCAAAGTATATTCAGGGAGTGCAAACAATTTTTACAGCACTACGAATCAGATGGACACTTGGAAAGTTTTTTTTCTGAGACAAGAGGTGCAGAAACACCTCAGAGCTTCAAGTCAAAACATGACACCTTTGCTCAAGTGTAATCCCCGGCCTTCACACAAAGCGGGAATGCGCTGCAATAAAGAGAGTACTTTATTTGTGCAATATCAACACTGGTGCTGGCATAAGGGGTTAATCCCTGTGATCATGCTAAAGGTGAACCATTGATGTGTCATATTTGTCTTCCTCTTCTTTTTCTGGCATCGGCGTGCAGATTGAAGCTAAGTGAGACATTCAGTCCCGCACTGACAGGTGAAGGTATTGTGTGTTTAATCTGACTACAGGCAAAAGGAAGTTCAGGTGTGTCAGGCGATACACATGTGCTAAACCGTGTTTGGACAACGTGGTAATTATCGGCACACACTTTAAGAAAGATGATAATGCCCTTACTACTTTCCCTGCTGACGAACTGTACAGTTTGTCAGGCATGAGCAGTGAACTGGCTGTCAGATCTCTGACAGCCCAACTAATGACAGCTCTTTTTCAGATACCAGCACTCAAGCAGCAACAGGTTTTTGTGCATGTGTGTGTGTGTGTGTGCGTGCGAGCCTGCCTTTCTGTACAGTAACACAGCATATGCTTTTTAACACCTTCTTTTCAATTCAATTCAATTCAATTCAATTGTATTTATATAGCGCCAAATCACAACAAAAGTCGCCTCAAGGCGCTTCATAGATACAGAGAAAAACCCAACAATCATATGACCCCCTATGAGCAAGCACTTTGGCAACAGTGGGAAGGAAAAACTCCCTTTTAACAGTAAGAAACCTCCGGCAGAACCAGGCTCAGGGAGGGGCGGCCATCTGCTGCGACCGGTTGGGGTGAGAGAAGGAAGACAGGATAAAAGACATGCTGTGGAAGAGAGACAGAGGTTAATAACAGATATGATTCAATGCAGAGAGGTCTGTTAATACATAGTGAGTGAGAAAGGTGACTGGAAAGGAAAAACTCAATGCATCATGGGAATCCCCCGGCAGCCTACGTCTATTGCAGCATAACTAAGGGAGGATTCAGGATCACCTGGTCCAGCCCTAACTATATGCTTTAGCAAAAAGGAAAGTTTTAAGCCTAATCTTGAAAGTAGAGATAGTGTCTGTCTCCCGAATCCAAACTGGAAGCTGGTTCCACAGAAGAGGGGCCTGAAAACTGAAGGCTCTCCCTCCCATTCTACTTTTAAATACTCTAGGAACAACAAGTAGGCCTGCAGAGCGAGAGCGAAGTGCTCTAACAGGGTGATCTGGTACTACAAGGTCATTAAGATAAGATGGGGCCTGATTATTTAAGACCTTGTATGTGAGGAGCAGGATTTTGAATTCAATTCTGGATTTAACAGGAAGCCAATGAAGGGAAGCCAAAACAGGAGAAATATGCTCTCTCTTTCTAGTCCCTGTCAGGACTCTTGCTGCAGCATTTTGGATTAGCTGAAGGCTTTTCAGCGAGTTTTTTGGACATCCTGATAATAATGAATTACAGTAGTCCAGCCTGGAAGTAATAAATGCATGAACTAGTTTTTCAGCGTCACTCTGAGACAGGATATTTCTAATTTTAGAGATGTTGAACAAATGGAAGAAAGCAGTCTTACATATTTGTTTAATATGTGCTTTGAAGGACATGTCCTGGTCAAAAATGACTTCAAGGTTCCTCACAGTGTTACTGGAGGCCAAGGTAATGCCATCCAGAGTAAGAATCTGCTTAGATACCATATTTCTAAGATTTTCAGGGCCGAGTACAATAACCTCAGTTTGATCTGAATTAAGAAGCAGAAAGTTAGCGGCCATCCAGGTCTTTATGTCTTTAAGACATTCCTGCAGTTTAACTAATTGGTGTGTGTCATCTGGCTTCATGGACAGATAGAGCTGGGTGTCATCGGCATAGCAGTGAAAATGTATGCTATGTCTTCTAATGATGCTGCCTAAGGGAAGCATGTATAATGTAAACAGAATTGGTCCTAGCACTGAACCCTGTGGAACTCCACAATTAACCTCAGTGTGTGAAGAGGACTCTCCATTTACATGCACAAATTGGAGTCTATTAGATAGATATGATACAAACCACTGCAGTGCAGTACCTGTAATACCTACAGCATGTTCTAATCGCTCTAATAGGATATTATGGTCAACAGTATCGAATGCTGCACTAAGGTCTAGCAGGACAAGCACAGAGATGAGTCCACTGTCAGAGGCCATAAGAAGATCATTTGTAACCTTCACTAAAGCCGTTTCTGTGCTGTGATGAGCTCTGAAACCTGACTAAAACTCTTCAAATAAACCATTCCTCTGCAGATGATCTGTTAGCTGTTTGACAACTACTCTTTCAAGGATTTTTGATATGAAAGGAAGGTTGGCGATTGGCCTATAATTAGCTAAGACTGCTGGGTCTAGAGATGGCTTTTTGAGTAAAGGTTTAACTACAGCCAGCTTGAAGGCCTGTGGTACATAGCCGATTATTAGAGATAGGTTGATCATATTTAAGATCGAAGAATTAATTAATGGCAGGACATCTTTGAGCAGTTTTGTAGGAATGGGGTCTAAAAGACACGTTGAAGGTTTGGAGGAAGTTAACTCAGAAAGATCAATTGGAGAAAAAGAGTCTAACTTAACATCAATGGTACTAAGAGTAGCTGTAGATAATATTACATCTGTGGGATGATTATTGGTAATTTTTTCTCTAATGATAAAAATTATATTTGTGAAGAAGTTCATGAAGTCATTACTAGTTAACGTTAAAGGGATGGTTGGCTCAAAAGAGCTCTGACTTTTTGTCAGCCTGGCTACAGTGCTGAAGAGAAACCTGGGGTTGTTCTTATTTTCTTCAATCAGTGATGAATAGTAAGATGTACTGGCTTTGCGGAGGGCTTTCTTATAAAGCAGCAAACTATTTCTCCAGGCTAAATGATGATCCTCTAGATTTGTGACACGCCATTTCCTCTCCAGATTACGAGTCATCTGCTTTAGGCTACGTGTTTGAGAATTATACCACGGAGTCAAATACTTCTGATTAGAGACCTTAGTTTTCACTGGAGCTACAGTATCCAGAGTCGTACGTAGTGAGGAGGTGAAATTATTAACAAGATAATCGACCTCTGTTGGGGTAGCGTTCAGATAGCTGCTTTGCTCTGTGTTGGTACAGGGCATTGGAGATGATAACAGTGGGTGGATTATATTCTTAAACTTAGTTACAGCGCTTTCAGAAAGACATCTACTTTGATAAAGTCTACTCTTCACCGCTGTGTAATCAATTATTGTAAAAGTAAATGTTATCAGGAAATGATCAGACAGGAGAGGGTTTTCAGGAAACACTGTTAAATGTTCAGTTTCTATGCCATATGTTAAAACAAGATCTAGAGTGTGATTAAAGTGGTGGGTGGGTTCTTTTACATTTTGAGAGAAACCAATTGAGTCTAATAACAGATTAAATGCCATGTTGAGGCTGTCATTTTTAGCATCTACATGGATGTTAAAATCACCCACAATAATTATTTTATCTGAGCTCAGAACTAAATTAGATATAAAGTCTGAGAAATCAGACAGAAACTCTGTGTAAGGCCCATTCTTCAATGGATAATGACATTGTTTTATTCCAGATCCACTTCTTGTTTCTTTTAGAAGTTATGCCAGAATTACTTGCAGAATCTTGTTAGGTGAGCAGAGAAAATAAAAGAAAATATATATATGTTCTGGCAGAAAGTTTAAATGTATGCAGCAGACAGAAGGTCTGTTGCTTTGGATAGTGCATTTTGTGTGGAATTGAAACCATTTCCTGCACTACATTTAATGCGGGGCTTTATTGTGTTAAAATACCCTGTCTAAGAATTCAGTGCAGAACAGCTGACATTTCTATTTGCAGTATAGACAAATACTATTGTTCATAATCAGAGGGTTCAGAAATTCCTTGCTTCTATTTCAAGGTCACATTTGCTACAGCAGAAAGCAACATCCTAATGGTTGTCTAAACTTAGCACAAAAGTAAGAAAATGTGTGTTTGGTTGATTATTTGTCCATGCTTCTTGAAAATAAATCTTACGCCTTTGGAAAGCAAGGGTACTGGTTATTATAAGCAGACCTTTGACAAAAAAATTAAAAGTGAGTGAGCAAAGTGAGCAAACCCACTCTGGACACTAACTAAAATTAAACTGAATTAAAAGAAACGTTAAAATAAAAATAAATATAAAAAATAATTAGACATTAAAAACTATAATAACTCTGATGGAAACCTGTTTATTTCCCCTAAATAGTACCACATTTGTAAGGAACATGCATGTGTGTGTTAAGCAGCAGGGTTGAGCATGTGGATGGATTATCTCAGCTGTTCTCCTGACTGACGTTTGGTCCGTTTAAAAATCTTTTTCCTGCCATGTGATTGCATTTGTCCCTAACCATCGTTAACTTTTATCGAGTGGAAAAAAGTTAGCATTCATCCTCCAGCCTCACTGTTTCTGTTATGCTAACCATAGCTGTGTAGCTAGCCACCACATCATTATATACCAGCTAGCCCAACTTCAGTAACCTTACAAATATCACTGCTGTTTAGTTTCCTGTCTTCATTTATGTCGAAAGATGGTGTATCATCTTTAGATGGAAACTAGCAAGCTAACTTCCTGCTGACTTCTAACTCTGTTAAATTTAATAAATTCTGTTTTCATGGATGTTAGACTTCAATGTTACACCTGGTAGAGCAGCCACACTGATCATTTTATTAAAGACAAAAGGATTTAGACAGTTTTTAACTCTCAGTGATGCTGCAGTGTTCCTGACTTTGGGACCTGAAGCAGAGTTTGGACCTGGAAACGGCTAATGAGGTCAGAATTAAAGACCAGGTTGTAAAGCAGAAGGGTTTAGTAACTGCAGCAACTGCAGAATGTGAAGCTATGGAGTGGGGTTGCTTATGATAAGGTGCCTTGTGCTTAAAAGTCACCTATGCTCTGCTGCTAACTGCAGAGTTCGAATTCTTTCCTAGCATTAATATCGGCACAAAAACTGATATTCATGGGCCGGGTACATGGTTATGTAGCTTATTTGTGGCCATACAGTGTAGGCTAGCTGGGATTTTATGGTGAAAAACTAGTCAACTTTCTTATTTCACTGCAACTCTATCAGTGACTAGATAAGTTGTTGGCTTCAGCTTTGTTTTAGACTCCTCCAGCTTGGCTTTTAGTCTTTGGCATACACTGATTCAAATCCTGAGGACATCTTGAATTGTGGTGTACATTAATCAAAAACGTGGCCTGGATTTTGAGAAGACCTTCTATTATAAAACCCCCACCAGCAGGAGATCCAGAGTTACCAGTCTTATGATAGAGAGCTGACCTCTTGCTTGATTTCTTACTTACTTCCAGCAGCACAGTTGTTAGTTTTTATTGTTGCAGTGCAAACCAGCAGGAGGCCAGTTAGGTAAAAGGGGAGAAAATGTGGGCTCATACTGGTGGATTCTTGGATGTCTTTTACAGGGCAAAACTCCCTGACGTGTGGGCTTGTGTGTGTGTCAGATGTGGATTTGGAGGAGTTGGGGAGTGGGGAAGGCCAGACAGCAGTGAACAAAAGTGAGAGAGACTCAGTGAGAGCACCAGACAGCCTAGCTGAAATACCAAGCCTTCTGTATGCATGCGTGTATTTGCAGATGTGTGTGAGTGGTGTTGCGGGTCAGGTCCCTGTGTTTGCAGCCCGTTCATACAGAAGAAGCAGGGATGAGGGAGAGAGAGGAGCTCAGGAGAGCCATAGAGCAGAGTGACCGGCTCCTTTCCAAGGTCCGTGAACTAGAGGAGCAGAACACCCAGCTTAACAAGGAAAAGAATGAGGTGGCCACTAAATACCGAGCTGTAAGTCTCTGCTGCTTTTCCCTCTATGCCTCAACTTTATTCTTTCCCTTTCCCCTTTAAATAAGAAATTCTTTTGTTTCACTAACTTGATACTTTGGAACTCACATAATTTGTAATTAAGCTTGAATTTCTGCTCGATAAGGGATTTTGAACGTGGTCATTATACCAGCCCCTAGTGTATGAAATTAAGTGGATAATGATACCTTTGCTGAGGGAGAGACAGAAAGAGAGAGAGGGATGGAGTCACTGTGGCAGTCGTATTAAATCTGGATTTTCCTTTTCTTGCTGTGCTGACTATTTTCCAACTGATTATTTCATGTAGTGAAGAAGCACAAAGTATCTTATTTTTATTTGTTTTTGTACCCAGACTGCTGTCAGTGCTGTGGGGCACCATACTGTTCCTTGGCTTCAGACTCACAGTATTACTGGTTTATTCCAAGGAGGAGTGTTTGAGTGGCACATTCCCTTCTTTATAGCTTCATAGGAGAAATAGAACAACCATTTTCTTGTCAGTCCATTAAAGAAGCACGACAAAACTAGCATTAGCACAAAAGCAAAATTACAAATAAATGATATCGTTTCTTTTTTCTTAATTTGCAAATACCTGAAGTGACACGTGTGAACTCAGCTTTTACCCACTGAGGATTAAGTCTGGTGATGACTCCAACCCCAATCCTAACCCTTACTCTAACAATAGGTTTAAGTCTAAGCAGTTAGGGAAACAAAGAAAGTAATCATTTTAACTAATGTACATCAAAAAATGTTCACATTAAAATAAAAATCCATTTAGATTTTCTTGAAAACATAGGTTAGGAGTAACCTCCTATGACAACTTCAGAGTACTATTAGGTACTAATCAAGTACTACTTTTGCAGGACCAGGCTGTTTGAGATATAAACTGGAGTGTAAATGTGGGACAGTCTCTTCTTCTTGTTGGTGGTCTTGCCATTCTGGTTGTGATACTGCCCAGAGTTCTATGCTAAACAAACATGACAAAACAGAAACCTTCACCTGTCTATGAGCTCTGGGCTTTTGGCCACCATCCCCTCTCCTAGTCTCCAAATCAACAATGGGTTAACTTAGTTTGTGTTACCTGTTTTGGTGCTCTGCATGTCTAGGAAGCCTGTGTGTAAGGCTTCAGACAATCTTCGTGAAGCAAAGGTTTCTGTTGTTTAAGATTTTTGGTAGTTACATCAACGTTAACTTCCACCAGTGAACCCCTTGGCGATGGGGTTAGAAGTAGGTTAGGTTGGATTTTAGCTATGTTACACAATTAGAAGATGTTACTGTTCAAATCAACTCTAAATTTGGCCTGACAGCTTCTTCTCTTATAACGTCTCTATTTGGTTAATAGGTGACAATTCAATATAAAGGGGAAGATTTGAACCTAACCCTGACAAGTGCAACAGTATCGACTTCTTATACTTGTGCGGCTTTTCCATAAAACATTATTTAGAAGTTGAACCAGAAGCTCCTTTTTACTGAACACAAATCCTGATGTTAGGATGTCTCAGGAAGAAAAACTTGAAAGTTTAAAAAGTTCAAATAACTGCTTTCTATGTTGTATTGAGTTAGGGCATTATTTAGAGAGATTTAGGTGCTTCAAGATAACTTATTAGTTGTGAGAAATAAATCCATCCTTCAGGCAGAGGATTTAGTGTGAGAGTGCTGCTGCCAGTATTTGTTGAAAATGCTCCAGGGTTGCCCATGGGATCTGGTCATTATTGGTGCTGAGTGCCTTAGCAGACTTTTCATATGGCTTTGATGGAATACATCATAAAGGCTTTCAAGGAGCTGGACCGTGGCCTTTGTCACTGTATTTTACCAGCAATCATCTTTCTTGTCCTTGTGTGCCTCTAATTACAGTGACCTTCAGAAGATTTCTTCTGCATAGTCACTTTGTTTGATGACTTGCAGCTGATCTTCCTTTCTTTATTGATATAACAAGTAAGTCTTTAAAGTGGGTTTAATTCGGAGGAAAAGAATTTCCTTTATAATCAGCATTCTTCCAAATTTTATAAAGTGACAGAGACAAAGTGTTAGGACTATAATCCCCCCCCCCCCCCCCTTTTTTTATTACCCTTTTAGAGTAGAACATAACTTTTTATTGAAATCACCAGGTGTGCACTGGCTCCCACTGTGTCTTTTTTTCACTGCTTAGATTAGCCAGCCACAAATAATGACGTGAATCTGCGGAGGAGACAGATCAGCCAGCAGAGTTCATATCTTGGAGACCTCCAGATTTGACTGCAGTGAAAAATGTGACCCCTTGTCAGAGTTGTTTAATGCTAAGGAAGACTTCCAGTTTTCCAAGGGAGTTTTGTCTCAGACTTCATTACCCAAGTTGTTTGCTAAGGGACACATCTGTTATCTGGGGTACAATAAAATCCTCCTTATGAATCAACCCTGATGCATATCTGCCCTGTTAGGTCAACACTGTTCTGGCAGATTGACATTCTGTTGGCTTACTGTTAATAAAGGGTCATATACTATTAGACTGTCAACCTCAACAACCAAAAAGATGAAAGTTTTCCACTTTGTTGGTCTGGCTTTCCAATATTAAACTAAAGCGATTCAATCCAGCCTGTGAAAAAGATCATTTTGCTTTCCTTTTCAACAGCTGGTTTTGTGGAAAGACAGCTGACAAATTAAAAAGAAAAACTCAAATCTTTTAACCCCTACAGTACAGACACCCAGCACCTTTGTTATGCTGTGGTGGCATTTTACAGGCGTGGTTTGGGTCAATAGAGAGAAAGGTCACAAATTACAAATTAGTACAAAGTTGGTCTGAATGACCAGCTTTGTTATATGATTTCAACTAGTTTATGGAACTATTCCTGTCGTATGTGGTGGCCTATCTCCTTATCAGATTTTTTCTTGAAGTTAGTTATTTGGAGTGAGGCCAGCAGACACCAATCAGCTACAGATCCTTTTGACAGAATACTTGTCAGTCAAAGTAGCCCTAAATCAACTCAAATTAATACTATTCAATTCAATTTACAACAGTAGTTGCCTTATGGTGCTTTATATTGTAAGGTAAAAACCCTACAATAAACTCCGGCTTATAGTGTACATTAAAAAAATCCAGTATATAGATAAATGACAGAATGAGTTATGACAGAATGCACATTTGTTATGAAGGGGCAAACTATACATACAGTAAAAGCCAAAAACTTCCTGCTAGCCTCTAAACGTGTTATTTCATATTTTAAAGTTAGGTATTTTAACATGGAAGTATATGGCGATTGAGTCACTTTTGGATCTAAAACCAAGTGTCCATTTGTGGAACTGCAACTTTTTAAACTCTGCCTTGGCTTAAAAATTTCAGGAGGTTTCTGCAGAACAAGCATAGTACTAGCACATCCATAGTTAATATGATATCTGAGTTTAAATTAAATTGACAAACTTTTCCATTCCTGACCTGTTAGTGTGGCTACAGAAAAAAAAAGGCAATACTAAAGAACAGATGGTAAAACTAAATGAGGAATTTGAGGGTTGACACTGCATGATAAGCAGAGTTTTCCTTTTTCTGATATTCAGACCAACTTTGGTACAAATGGATATAAACAGAAAATGCCACTGTTTACCGCCCAGTTACTGCTAATGGGAAATAAATGTGCCTTCCTGCAGCACTATCCAGATGCCCCAATTCTGCATGTGGAAAAACTTTCAGCCTGGATAGACTTTGGAGTTTCTGAGGCCTGAGGCGAACTGTGGGACAAAAGACTGGCAGGGAGAGATGAATGAGCAGTGTAAAGAAGAGGAGTGAGTAGGGTAAAGAGAAGCTAGGGAATAGAAGATTGACTTCAAGGGCAAGAGGGAGCGAGCAAATGAATGGAAGAACAAATTAGTCAGGAGTGATAAATTTTGACAGGAGTTGGAACTGGAAAGCCTGCGAAATAATGCTAGAGACACATTACTTTTGTAGTTGGAAGATATTTCATGATGAAGTTTTTATATTTTCTCCTTTACTTTGCACCAGACACATTTACCTTATATGCAAAAGATGTCTGCTTTTAGGTTAGGAGGACAAAAAAACCCAGCATAAGGAAATCACGCGATCATTTAAAACTAGTAGCAATAACGAGCCCGGATAAATGGGATGGTTGCCAATTTGCAAGCACAAGACAATGGTTATTGTAAAGACTGACATTCCTGTAGTCAGATATTAAATTAAATTTGCTCAAAGCACAGCTATGAAAAAGTGAAGCTTCTCAGGAGTGTTAGCATTTAAATAATCTGTGCAAAAAGATCCAGCAGATGAACCCGTAGCCTCCCCTTCCCTCTGGGGTTATCACTCATCTTACCCTGATGATGTTAAAAGGATGGCTGTCAGTTAAATACCAGGCATCTGGCCTCAATGTGGCAATATTTTGAGCTTGAGACACTATACAACTATTGGCTGCATTTGGCACTGAGAAAGCCAACACAGCCAAAGACATGTAACCAGAGGGCTTTCCTGTTATGCTTTTGCCTAGTAACCATGTCCTCACATTACATTATAACTCTGTAATCACAGTCAGCTGTCATTTCAATCTCTGGATGAATGAATAAGACCTAAAACAGCAGTGTAAACAGGAAATGTGCTGTGTTTCATAAAGTGACTTGGTTCTAGAGTTGGTATAATGAAAATCTGATATAGTCTCGAGTTATCTGTGTGTCTCAGTCACTGGCAGCTGCTTGTCAGATATGTGAGTGTTGGTGTTGGACATGAGCAGTGTCTGGTTGGGCAGCCTGGACGAGCACAGTCTCAGGCTTCTCCAGCTCTAGTGGGAGTAACATGAACAGAACTCTCTGTGCTGCCACTCTGCATAAGAACCCAGACCGCATTGTCAAAATAAAACAGTATAAATTCTCAGAAAGCCTATGTTTGTCTTTTTTTGTGGCTGGATATCTTTCATGATGGCATTGGCTTGTCCTGCCTCATATATCTGTGTCCACTGTTGGACGACTTTAAATTCAGTGTTATTCTAACTCTTTGTAAGTTAGGAAGGTCGTGTGTGATTTTAGCTGCACATTCTGTGGTTTAGAGGGGGATAAGTCATATACAGCACATGATTTTGTTTTTCCTGATACTTCCAATTATATATATGTTAGATATAATTAATGTTACATATTTACTCATTATAGTTTCTGCTGTGTTTTGTGACATAAATATACATCATTATGTACAGGTAGCATGCTACATACCAAGGCTTTTACTTTCCTAAAAATAACTTAAAACAAAAAATATGTGAGATACTGTTCTTTACTTGTATCACTCAAAAGAATAACATATATACATTAATGATACTCCTATCATGCTTCAGTACAGCCACCATATTCCTGTGGTAATCAGTTTCCACTGACAAGTTTGTTCTTGTCTTAATCACAGTACCATCTCCATTATTGATGTTAGCTCAAATAAGGAAATGCTTGGTTAAGTCTTTGTGGGGTCTCAGTAACTTCATTAAAAAAAACAAAGGAAACCCCCCCTATCAACACTTAAATGTAAAGCACAATACGCCTCTTTGTTCTTGCTAAGATGAATGCTGTGGCATTGTGGGGGACCATGTGGGCGTGGGCACACATGACATTTATGTCAATTATAACCGAGAGGAGAAAAGGCATTCTGACTTACTGCCCTTGTTTTTTCTATTCTCTGCTTGGGCTTTGAGGGTACAGCTGAGGGCTGCGTTTCTGTGGTAGAAAGGCACAACTTTACAGGCTTTTCTTTGGACCTGACATCCTACACCAACCACCATCCCTGTGGGACACCCTTGGATCCCCACCCGAGAAACTAGGGAGAACCACCTGTTTCTGGACTACAGCAAGGGAATAAAGCAGCAGAGGTAGCCTTTGTGGTGAAACAGCCTTGAGAGTGGACCAAATAGTGGCAATTTCAAAGAGGTCCAAGTACAGAGGAATGTTTGGATTCCAGCAGCTTATACCAGCACACCCATATGAATGGCTGATTGAGTGGGAGTGGAAGAACGAGATAAAAAAAAAACAAAGAAGAAAGACAGGGCTGATAGATTAAGGAAGGAAAAGAATGGTGAGCAGAGCTGCAAATGTGTAAGGGAGGGGATCTGTAGGGTGAGTATAGACGAGAGCAACACCAGGGAGGGAATTACTACTGTCACTCCTCTTCAAACCCACCTGTAACAACCAGAACAGCTGTACACCCAGTCAAAGGAAGAGAAAAAGGCTCAGTTAAGCCTAGCTGTGGGACGGAAATACTGTTGGGCAAGCTGCGGCAGGTGAAGTTGGAAGCGTGTACGGTAGAGGAAGTACCACAGAGATGATGTCTGGGAGACGAAATCAGTGTCGTCACCCCATTTTTGATGACTCAGAGGAAGCCAATGGGAACCACGCAGATAATGGACCAGAACCAGAACCTGAGGAACTGGATTGGGATAGCTATAGCACCACACTGGAGCACAGAATAGCAGCTGTGGGTAAAGCATACAATAAAGTAAAGCATATATTAGGCTAATTCTGGATTATATATTGTGCTGGGAGAATTTTGGTTTTTTAAGATAACCGGTGTCTTCATAGCAGGAAAAGCACACAAGTTACTCTGTAGATATTTAAGTTCTCCAGTAAACACCACAAACTAAGGCAGGTAAATGTTAAAAATGCCAGTTGCCTGACATTTTATTCTTTATTTGTATATTTAATTATATTCCTTATTACTTATAATAATTATTTTATTGCTTATACCTCTGTGTCTCCTCCTGTGACATATGGTAAACTTGAGTTTAAGCTAAGTGAAGAATTTGAAACTAAGTATAAATAGTAAAAAAAAAAGTAATAGTGGCATATGTTCTCTTATAGTCTAGCAGTTGTGAATTACCAGGACAATTTTGTAGTTTTTGGCTTTTGGCTGTAGTTGGCTTTTGAGACTGTGTATGAAGTGGTAGAAAAGGTAAGAGATATTAGCAGCTCTTATAAATGAATTTTTGGGGCTTTTTTGCACCTTAAATAACGCAGTAAATATAGACAAGAAAGCATGTAGAAGTTAAAGTTATCAAAAGTATAAACTGTTTGTTTTTTTTAAGTGACAGTCGTTGTGAAATGCTTAGATAGTATAAAAATATTAGCAGTAGTTCTAATAGCAATGCTAGCTAAAACGCCACTGCTGAGTTATAGCTAGCATAGCAGGACAAGCTTTAAATACTATTTCGTTTCAAAGGTAAACAAGGTATAACACTTATCAAATGTTGTTCTTTACAGAATTTTACATCTATATATATATATAAACACCCAGCACGCCCCTGCAGGCGGTTTATCCTTCAAGCTCGGGTCCTCTACCAGAGGCCTGGGAGCTTGAGGGTCCTGCGCAGTATCTTAGCTGTTCCCAGGACTGCGCTCTTCTGGACAGAGATCTCCGATGTTATTCCTGGGATCTGCTGGAGCCACTCGCCTAGCTTGGGAGTCACCGCACCTAGTGCTCCGATTACCACGGGGACCACCGTTACCTTCACCCTCCACATCCTCTCGAGCTCTTCTCTGAGCCCTTGGTATTTCTCCAGCTTCTCATGTTCCTTCTTCCTGATATTGCTGTCATTTGGAACCGCTACATCGATCACTACGGCCGTCTTCTTCTGTTTGTCTACCACCACTATGTCCGGTTGGTTAGCCACCACCATTTTGTCCATCTGTATCTGGAAGTCCCACAGGATCTTAGCTCGGTCATTCTCCACCACCCTTGGGGGCATCTCCCATTTTGACCTCGGGACTTCCAGGTTATACTCGGCACAGATGATCCTGTACACTATGCCGGCCACTTGGTTATGGCGTTCCATGTATGCCTTGCCTGCTAGCATCTTGCACCCTGCTGTTATGTGCTGGATTGTCTCTGGGGCATCTTTACACAGCCTGCACCTGGGGGTCTTGCCTGGTGTGATAGACCCCAGCCTCTATGGATCTTGTACTCAGAGCTTGTTCTTGTGCTGCCATGATTAGTGCCTCTGTGCTGTCTTTCAGTCCAGCTTTGTCCAGCCACTGGTAGGATTTCTGGATATCAGCCACCTCCTCTATCTGCCGGTGGTACATACCGTGCAGGGGCCTGTCCTTCCATGATGGTTCCTCGTCTCCCTCCTCTTTCTTGGGTTTCTGCTGCCTGAGGTATTCACTGAGCACTCGGTCAGTTGGGGCCATCTTCCCAATGTATTCTTGGATGTTCGTTGTCTCATCCTGGACTGTGGTGCTGACACTCAGCAGTCCCCGGCCCCCTTCCTTCCGCTTAGCGTACAGCCTCAGGGTGCTGGACTTGGGATGAAACCCTCCATGCATGGTAAGGAGCTTTCTTGTCTTTATGTCAGTGGCTTCTATCTCCTCCTTTGGCCAGCCTATTACCCCAGCAGGGTACCTGATCACGGGCAGGGCGTACGTGTTGATGGCCTGGATCTTGTTCTTACCATTTAGCTGACTCCTCAGGACTTGCCTGACCCTCTGCAGGTACTTGGTGGTTGCAGCTTTTCTAGCGGCCTCTTCATGGTTCCCATTTGCCTGCGGGATCCCCAGGTACTTGTAACTGTCCTCTATGTCTGCAATGTTGCCTTCTGGTAGTTCAATCCCCTCAGTTCTGACTACCTTCCCTCGCTTTGTTACCATCCGACTACACTTCTCCAGTCCGAACGACATTCCAATGTCATTGCTGTATAGCCTGGTAGTGTGGATCAGTGAATCGATGTCTCGTTCACTCTTGGCATACAGCTTGATGTCATCCATGTACAGGAGGTGGCTGACAACTGCTCCGTTCCGTAGTCGGTATCCGTAGCCAGTCTTGTTAATGATCTCACTGAGGGGGTTCAGGCCTATGCAGAACAGCAGTGGGGACAGAGCATCTCCTTGGTAGATCCCGCACTTGATGGCAACTTGTGCTATGGGCTTGGAGTTGGCCTCTAGTGTTGTGCGCCACATCCCCATTGAGTTCCTGATGAAGGCTCTTAGGGTCCCATTGATCTTGTACAATTCTAGGCATTCCAGTATCCAGCTGTGGGGCATTGAGTCATAGGCCTTCTTGTAATCAATCCAGGCAGTGCACAGGTTGGTCAGTCTGGTCTTGCAGTCTCGGCTGACTGTTCTGTCTACCAGTAGCTGGTGTTTTGCGCCTCTGGTATTCTTGCCAATTCCTCTCTGTGTCCCGCTCATGTATTGACCCATGTGCCTGTTCATCTTAGCCGATATGATACCTGACAGGAGCTTCCATGTGGTACTGAGGCAGGTTATTGGTCGGTAGTTGGAGGGGACCGGTCCCTTCTTGGGGTCCTTGGGGATCAGGACTGTATATATATATATATATATATATATATATATATATATATATATATATATATATTCGGAGCACTAGGTGCGGTGACTCCCAAGCTAGGCGAGTGGCTCCAGCAGATCCCGGGAATAACATCGGAGGTCTCTGTCCAGAAGAGCGCAGTCCTGGGAACAGCTAAGATACTGCGCAGGACCCTCAAGCTCCCAGGCCTCTGGTAGAGGACCCGATATATATATATATATATATATATATATATATATATATATATATATATATATATATATATATATATATATATATTAGGGGTGCAACGATACTCGTATGGATATTGAACCGTTTGATACAGTGCTTCGGTTTGGTACGCATATGTATCGAACAATACAAATTTTTAATTTATTTGATCAACTTTCCTTCTGACGATGCTGTCTGTGTTGAGCGCTCAGTGAACCTCCCCCACCCTCATTCAGATGTGGCGTTTGGAGCTATTTTGGTTTTCATGTGACGTATGACCCTGAAGGTAAGCGCGTCATGGACAAAAGTAAAACAGTATGTTGGATGTGCCACGCAATGCTCAATTACATTGGTGGGAACTAGTGTGTTAGCGCAGTTAGCTCGTTAACGTGTTGGCCGTCCAGGCACGGGGCGGTAGCTCGTTAACTTGCCGTGTTGTGGCGTTAACGTCATTTCAACGAGATTAACGCTGACAACACTAGTGGGAACACAACGAATATGACTGCACATTTACTCCGACATCATCCTAGTGCAAAGACAAGTGGAAGCAGACAAAAACAACAAGCACACATGCTACAAACTTTACCCGAGTCATTTAGACAGCCGTTAGCACATGATTCTCCTTATGGGGACCTGATATGTTTAATATGCTGCTGAGAATATAGCCCAGAAGAAGCGGATAGTATAGCTTTTATTTTGGTAAGAGCCATTTCTCTGTAATAAACTCTCTTTTCCAAAGATGAGTGATTCCTCGATCAGATATATTTATTTTTTTATTACTTTGTTGTTTCAGCAACATTAAATTTAAAAACTGTACTTTTGAGTTAAAATATATATTTATAATTTTAATAAATGAGAAATTAAAAAGGCATGAACATTTTTTTTTTGTATCGAAAAAATATCGAACCGTGACACCAAAGAATCGAACCGAATCGTGAATTTTGTGTATCGTTGCACCCCTAATATATATATATATGTGCAACGATACACAAAATTCACGGTTCGGTTCGATTCTTTGGTGTCACGGTTCGATATTTTTTCGATACAAAAAAAAATGTTCATGCCTTTTTAATTTCTCATTTATTAAAATTATAAATATATATTTTAACTCAAAAGTACAGTTTTTAAATTTAACCCTAACCCTTGTGCCTGTTTTTTATTTTGACAGCGAATGCGCACCTGTGGACCACTTATGTGCACCCCTGGTTATTTAGCTCATCATATCCAGCCACAGAAATTATTTTGTCCATGAAACCATAAAGCTGCACTTTCTTTTTACCTTATAGTCTGATTTTTATCATAACTTTTCCGTTTTGTGGTAAGCTTTTCTTTGGCTGTCACTTCTTCACCCTGACCTGTCTTATTTGGCTCAGCAGAACTAAAATATATATCCTGCTGCTTTTACACAGGCACTCACATAACGCTCAGCAATTCTCTGCGCGATCAACCTCTCATATGTTTAAGCTTGCTGCGGGAGATTTCACTTGTCATGTTTGCATAGTAAGCTAACGATTAATAAGACGATGTCAGAGGAATTGGTGCACAAATTATCATCACTCACCAATCAGTGCTGTCGCTCTCTATACACAGTTCGCGTGATTGCAAAGTGAAAGCAAAAAACAAGCGCAAATTCAAACGCGATTTCAATATGTCACATATTGACAGTGGCTCACCCATGCCAATGACATAATTACCCAGCTACATTTCCGAAAGAATGCAAAAGTATTGACATATATTTTTCCTTCCTACAATAGCCCAACGGGCAGGGAAGAGATAGATTTTGGTAGCCCGACTGGAAAAATCGCTAGCCCCAGGACGTCGGGCTAGCGATTTTGCGAGCCCTGTATCTGATTGAGGAATCACTCATCTTGGGCTATATTCTCAGCAGCATATTAAACATATCAGGTCCCCATAAGGAGAATCATGTGCTAACGGCTGTCCAAATGACTCGGGTAAAGTTTGTAGCATGCATGCTTGTTGTTTTTGTCTGCTTCCACTTGTCTTTGCACTAGGATGATGTAAATGTGCAGTCATATTCGTTGTGTTCCCACTAGTGCTTTCAGGTTAATCTCGTTGAAATGACCTTAACGCCACAACACAGCAAATCTCCGTTAACGAGCTACCCCTGATCGCCCCGTGCGTGGGGCTAGACGGCCAACACGTTAACGAGCTAACTGCGCTAACACACTAGTTCCCACCCATGTAATTAAGCATTAAGCATTGCGTGGCACATCCAACATACTGTTTTACTTTAGTCCATGACGCGCTTACCTTCAGGGTCATACGTCACATGAAAACCAAAATAATTCCAAACACCAGATCTGAATGAGGGTGGGAGGTTCAATTTGCCATGTTGCAAGGAGAGCTTAACTTCTGTCTCGCTAGCTTGCCCTGCGCTCTTCCTTCTGATGATGCTGTCTGTGTTGAGCGCTCAGTGGATCTGCGCTCGACAGTGCAGCCTAGGCGGAGTAGTCGAACGCAGATTCACTGAGCGCTCAACACAGACAGCATCGTCAGAAGGAAAGTTGATAAAATAAATTACAAATTTTGTATTGTTCGATACATATGCGTACTGAACCGAAAGCACTGTATCGAACGGTTCAATATCGATACGAATATCGTTGCACCCCTAATATATATATTAAAATACATCATTGTAAGACAAGGATGTGTGTTTTATCATGGGGATTCTAGCTGGGCCTACCCTAGTTAGCTAAAAGCAACAGAAAAATGGATAGCGAAGATTAAAATTTAAACGGGTAGATAACTGATAATAACAGGTTGAAGGATGTAGCCTGTGAGGAACCAGCTATGAAGGACAGTATCGATGCCGTCTTGTTCCAGTAGCCCACTTCTCATCAGGGTGTCCTGGTTCCTCAACACCCGACATGGACCTTGTTAATCCGGGTAGGCTTGATTTAGTATAGGGGTTCTAGCTTAGGACCCTTACTGGATAGAGAAACCCGGGGCAGGAATCGGAGCCCTAGGTGCAGTGACTCCCAAGCTAGGTGAGTAGCTTTAGCAGATCCCAGGAACAACATCCAAGATCTCTATCCAGAAGAACACAATCCTAGGAACAGCTAAGATACAGCACAGGACCCTCAAGCTCCCAGGCCTCTGGTAGAGGACCTGAGCTTGAAAGATTGATGGCCCGCAGGGGCAAGAGGGGAATTTATATATACTTTTATAGTTTACAATGTATCGCAAAACAGTTTCTTTTGGTTTAAGAATTCAGTCTCCAGCACAACAGTATCTGATGGATGTTTGTACAATGCCAATGTTTTGTTTTGTTTTTACTGGTTTTAGCTTAAAGAAGGCCATTGATATTAAGCTCCCTTTTATAATTACATCTTAATTACAGTCCATTAAAAGACAATGGAATCACACTCATGATCTATTAACTTAAGGGATAATGTCAATTTAAGAGACTGCTACATAAATTTCTAATGTAGAAAATGCCAGTGCATTATGAAACCCACTGTATCAAAAGATTTTTACAGAATTATAAGTACAGGTAGGACAAGCTATTGTATATTAATTACTGGTTGACTGAACAACCTCCTTCCTGCAGTTCTGTGTATTGCATATCTCACTATAGAAAAATGTATGTGCAAATTTGTTTGCACATACCCTTTGTGTTAAATAGGCTTGTATTCCATTCATACCTGGTAATACCTGTTTAGTAGTGACGAGGTAAAAGGGTTAAAGGTGCAAACAGCTTTGCACAGAAACTTGTGCGAGGAACTTAAAAAAAAGCACGGAAAGTCCTCCAACCAAGTACTTTTATGGAAATAAATGCAGATGGAAATGTGGTTGCTTGATCATTTCACAAATGCCCAGATATCTGGGTATGCTATTTGCTCATTTCTAAATGCCTTGCCCATGATGACTGGCCTATAAGAAAGTAACTGTAACAAAAGCAAAGCTCTCATAATATGGCCCTTTCACTACTGTTATGGATGGCAACTGATTAAATGATCTGGTGTTTGGTAGAACTTGCTTATCTGGTTGGTAATACACGTGACCATGTTACTTCTTAGCAGGACTATATTAAGGCAAGTGCACACTGACAGAGAGACGGTTCTTTGTGAAAGAGGATAAATTTCATCCTGTGGTAAGATTATCTTTGCATGAACGTCTTGAGGTTTGCTTCAGCTTCTTTAATTCAGCAAATCCCTTTATATTACATGTTTATCCTTAGCCTTTTACTAACAGTGTCAGCTTTTTCTTACCTTATCTTGCCCTTCTTTAAACTCCAGCGACACTGAGTTTGACAAAACTATTATGTTGCTGCATAAAAGATCTTTTACAACTAGATTAGAAGTTGGTACAAGGTCTGAGGACTGTGCAAAAAACAGTAAAACTGGACAAAAATTATTATTCGTAGCATATCTGGCACAAAATGAAATCCAGCCAATGCAATAATCTCCATAATACAGATCTACAGATTCATTCAGTTGAAAAGTAAGTGATTTAACTCTTAACCCCCAGGAGCAGGAGAGTGCCCAGGTATCTGAGCATCGCTGTGCCCAACTGGAGAAGGCAAGGCGTGAGCTGGAGCAGCAGCTGGAGGAGGAGGAGGTCTGCTCAGTCCAGCTGGCCCTTCACAGAGACAGGCTGGAGGCCGAGTGCAGCAGCCTCAGACGAGACCTGGAAGAGCTGGAGAGCGCTCTGACTGTAGCTGAAGAGGATAAACAGGTAGGGCATTTTTGGATCTTCGTGATATGATAATCTCTGGAACAAGGATTTTTGCGCAGAAAGAGAAGGACTGATTTGTAATATGGAAGGAGCATTTAGGAAGACGACAGATTGGCAGATGAAGGTACAGTTGTCATCCAGCTCTTTAATTTAAAACAAGCAGTAGCCAGGCAAGAAAACTAACAGACTGCAAGAAGCACTGAAGCCAGTGGATTTTGGCAAGTGGGAGGTGGATGGCTGGTGGTACACTTAATATGGTAACAGGCTGACTAAGTTAGACAGGTTAGCCAATCATAAAAGTAACAAAGTGAGGAAATAATATTGCCAGAAATGCACAAAGTCACTGATTACTAAATAAAGCATGGTATAACTTCAAACCATGACAAGGTTATAGTTTCAAAAAGTAACACTAGGGCAGGGGTGGGCAATCTCAGTCCACGAGGGCCGGTGTCCCTGCAGGTTTTAGATCTCACCCTGGGTCAACACACCTGAATCACATGATGAGTTCGTTACCAGGCCTCTGGAGAACTTCAGAACTTCTAATTTAGCCATTTAAATCAGCTGTGTTGGTTCGAGGACACATCTAAAACCTGCAGGGACACCGGCCCTCGTGGACTGAGATTGCCCACCCCTGCACTAGGGCCATATGTCTGTCTGTGTAGGATCTCAGTTGTCCAGGTCATGGTAGTCTCAGGAGCTGGAAAAGTCTGGTTTTAAGAACTGAAGAAGCTTCTTGGACTCTAAAAAGTGCAGTCGCCTTCTTTTCAAATACAAGGACCATCACTTTTCCAAAATATTAAATCTGAATGTAATTTGTTTGAAGTAATTAGCATTAAGTAGCATAGTGTTGACTGGTGGAACATTGAGCACCAGTACTGAAGAACCAGTCTGAAAAATAAAAACCAGAAAGCATAAAAAATGGAACTGAAACCCAAACAATGCGCATAGGTTCTGTTTTCAGTGAACATTTTTTCATCCATTATTATCTGTTTTAGAGGGATTCAGACATCTGTTCAATCCCTGACTCTGAACGGTTATGAAATGTTGATCATATTGTAGTTTGTCACAGTATTACCTGTTTCTATCCAGATCTCAGGTAAAACATCTTCCCACCAAGAGTGCTTGCACTCTTTTAGTTTTTTTTGTTTTTCCACGCTTTGCAGAAGCACGGTCTTCTCTGTGCAGAAACTAACAAGAAAGGGCTGTTCTGACACCTCCGTTACAGCCCCTGCCCCCCCAAACCCTTTTATCTATTTCACTGAGGTGTATTAAAGGATTAGGATCCTATCTTTGTTCAGGAATGCTGCAAAAATGTGTTGCGCTCACAACACTGTGCGTGACAGTGAATTAAGATTTCTCTGGGTAGCAAAGCAGTGCTGAGTTGGAAATTTACTCTGAAGAATTTGATCTGCTCCATGATGTTATAAACTTGATCCTCTAGTTATATGATGATTTTTTTTTGCTGAGTGGCCTCCCGTGTGGCAAAGATACAGTAAGAGGGAAATGTCAGGGGGCTCAGAGAAGAGAACAAGACCAGACTGGTTTGATGGCGCAAAGCTTTGAAAAAGAAAATGATGAGACCTCCTCTGATGCCACAATAATCTTTTAGCTGGACAAGATGTGAGAAGAAAGTTTTGACTCACCTGTTCACTCTGAAATTTGTTGAAAAACATGTTAGTGTCCACGTACCGCAGTCTGCTGCCTCGCCTTGTTTTGCACATTTTTAACTCTCACCTTTCTCTCTAAGAGAAGAGAAAGCTTTGATGTCTACTAGAAAGAGGGATCGTGACATCTGTTTCTGTCATGATAGGAGACAATTGTTTGATGGTGTGGCTGCAGTCACAGGCTACAGACTCAAACTGCTGTATTCACAAGCAATCATGGTTACATGCCCAAGCAAACAGCGGTAGCTACAGATGGAGGGGTTTTAGCCGAGTTAGATAAGAACAAAATCTATGTATAGATAGTTTAGCTTGGTCATTTTTTGAATGAATAAAATATTATCTGATGTACAAAGTGGCAGATGTTAAAAATTGCTATTAAGTTACAACCTGTGTCTGTTTTCATAGCTGTCACACAGTGAGGTAAGGACGCTGTCAGAGCAGCTTTTTCAGAGGGACGAGGTGGTGCAGAAGCTGCAGAAGGAAAAGGAACATCTGGTGGAGCTCAGCCAGGTATGCTGTTAAGTGTATGATACTGATATACATACATACCTGGGCTAATGTCTATTAATAGCTAAGCTCCATAAAAACTAGAGTTTACATTTTCCATAATGCAAGTAAACTGCTTTTCTTTTTTTGGCCTCATAAATGCCCTCATGCCTAATATCTCTCCAAATCCACTCCTTTCATTTATAACATAGATTGGAAATCACAGCCAAGCAGAGACAAGGTTTATTTTGGTCATTTTTAGAGGACTTTATGGGTAATGATGGATACCTTAACCCGTTGCAACACTGTTAATTTCCCAAAACTGATAAACTCCTCCAAAGCAACAGGGTTAGGGTTTGCACTATGCAACTGTTTTCACCCACTGAGTTGTATGAGAGATTAAAGGTGCTCTATGAAGGTTTCTTATTGCCCTAGAAGACATGTTTACATTCACTTTTGTTTACTTTGGCGTGTGGTTAGTGGCTCGGCTGCAGGGGAGGGGTGGAGCAGCGGGTTCAGGGTGTGGTTGCAGGGGAGGCTGACACACACCTGAGCTCCATCATCTTGTCATGGATCCCCAGTAAAAGATGTGCTGGGACATGAGGTGGGAGGTGTGTGTGCTACAAGCAGGGCAGCTGAAAAGTTGACCAGTGAAAAACACAGAGCAAATAAAAACGTGTGCGACTGCAAACGCTGTTGGTGTCAGGGCAGTTATTTCCACATTTACGAACTCTGATTATGTGTTCCTTTATTTTAGAAAATGCGTCGGACGTCATAAAACATTAACAAGATTGTTTAAAAAATATATATATTGTCTGCAGCTTAGATCACTGAAAATGACGACTCAACACCTCTTGTGTTCAGAAAGTGGTTAGGGTAGTCAGAAGGTAGTATGATATAAGATATTTTAATTTTCACCATTAATGAAAATCTTCCTACCAACCAAACATTCCTCTTGGTCATATTATGATTCTGTCATATAACAAACTTGTGATATTTTCGATTTTATCTTCATCATATACTCAGTAATTATCCCAGATATCCCAGAATACTTGTGGGGATAGGTTAATTGGATAATCCAAATTGCCACTAGGTGTGAATGTGCAAGTGAATGTGAGAGCGAATGGTTGTCTGTCCCTGTGTGTTGGCCCTGCGACGGACTGGCGACCTGTCCAGGGTGTACCCCGCCTCTCGCCCCATGACAGCTGGGATAGGCTCCAGCGCCCCCCGCAACCCTGGAAAGGATAAGCGGAAGCGAATGGATGGATGGATGGATGGATCCCAGAATACCTGAGTATTGGTAACACACAATAAATTACCACGTAAATTAACATCAACAGAAGCACACACAAGAAGTACAGCACTGTTCTTCAATCTTGGTCATATACGTGAGTCACCTGCACAGAAGGTTCTGACTTGCATCTGTAATCTTTACGTGTACAACACACGGACATAGATATCTAAATAAGTCACAGACTGATAAAATCCTAGAATTTCCCACCAAATTAGAGAGCAAACTTTGTGGGTGGACTGTACTACACAGCAAGCAATATTATTTGTCAGGTAATTACGTTAAAATATTAAAAGATGTACCAACAGGACAAACATGTTTAACCAATCCAATTCATGTCCACAAAGTCTAGTTCACTAGTGGAAATCAAGCCTAGCCAACAGCATTTGGTTAATATTAATCCAGGCAGCCACGCCCCAGACTTTAAGTCTTAACAAAATGCAAACAGATTTCATTAACCGTGGAGCTATTTTATTAGAGATTAAAAATATTATTTGTACTAGGCTGTAAACATGTTATTCTTATGACTTGTTGGAAATCAATGGAGGTGATTCACTTTTACAGCCAGCCTCAAGTGGCCATTACAGGCACATAAGCGTTTGCTCCTTTTTTCAGCCCATTCCCTATAACAGACCATAAATTTGTACATGAATAGATTATCTTTTGCACTTGAAGCAAATGTTCTAATCTCAAAGTATGCATGTGCACACTTTAAAAAATATCTGTTTGCATTTTATTGGAAAACATTTAAATTGTAAATTTAACTCTTCCGTTCCCAAAAGCATACAGGGACGCTCCACTGGCTGTTTGACTCAGAATAAAACATGAGTTTAGGAAAAGGGAACCATATGGCCTGTGGACAGAAGTGGCACTCGTGATAAATGTGCTCTTCACCAGACACAGACCAGTCTCCTAGAAAAAAGAGAGAGATCTGAAGAATTCGCAGCCCTCAACAACCTCATCTTCCTTATGACAGCTATAAGAGGCCCTGTTTGCTAATTCCTCCCAGATGGTTCAACCAGTAGTAGCAGTCTTCTTCATTGTGTAATCCATGTGGACAATTTAGCATTAGTCCTCATTATGTTCCTACTGTTTGCTGAACATGTCTCAGATTATGGATTTGGCCTGGAATACAAGGAGACGCCTGTGGGGAAAAAAATTTAACACAAAGTGCACGCACTGCTGTTTGAGTGAGTTTAGTCTTCCTGTTTGATGCTTCGCTGCTTTTGCTCCCTGTTGATGAAAAGACAGATAAAAAACATCTCATCTATCAGATCAAACTGAAGATGCCTTCTGACATTTTCATGGTTAAGCAAATAAATCATATTTTTCCAAAGTACAAATATGGCAGACAGATGGACATGAGACAGACATTTAAGGACACATGTGCAGTCCAGGCTCAGACATCTTTTATCACCCTCAACAGCAGGCCATTGAGGACCTGCAGAGTGAAGAGGAGAAAGTCAACCTGCTGACCAAAGAGAAAACCAAGTTGCAGATGCACACTGAAGATGTATGTACATATTTTTCAAATTGAACATATAGTTCATACCATATGCACTACACAAATGTTTTTTTTTCAATATTTATTCTGTAATTTCTGAAATTTGCAATGTGTTATAGCTCGGTGCGCTTTTAAATTAAAATGCAGGACTGTTCCGTCTAATTCCTCCCAAACGTGCTCACCTGGGTGTAATTGTAGGCTGTAGGGTGCTCTTCCATGATGTAAAGCTGGTTAATGTCTTTGAATGTTTTGAGTCATTGTCTTACTGCAGGATGGAGGCCTGGCCAACCACGTTGGCTTTTAAACTGCTAAAATTCCAACAGCTAGTCTATAATTTTGAACGTCTGTCATTTGTGTTAGATGGAAAACTATAAACTCACTGGAAAGTGTGTTAGGTAAATGTTGCGTTTAAGCCTTTTTTTAACCTTCAAAATTGCTCTCATGGTTCGTGGCACATGGTTGCTGCAGATTGGTCAGCATCCATGATGCAAATCTGCCACCGATTACTCAGGAACTCAGGAGATCAAAGTGTGCAGAGAAAAGATACACGACAACCACCAACCTGAACTGTTGATACAAAGCAGGATGAACCCATCCTTTCCTGTTGTTTGTGACACATTCAGACCTTCCCATCCAAATGTATCAGCAGAAGTCAAGTAGTGTTATTTTATAAAATCTATAATATGTTAATAACTGATAAAACAATCTCTGATTTTATGAGACTACCTAGAGCTTTAACTGTAGACTCCATGATAACTTATTTTAAATATAAGGTCAGTGCCATTACACTGGTGTAACATTTGCATCCAACAGAAACACACATGTTGTACACATTAAAAGTAATAATAAGCTTATGAACCAACTATTCAACAGCAAAGTGAGGAATGGAAACTCATGGTTATTTAACTTAATTGTAACCCTGCTAGCCAATACAGCTTGGCAAAAATAGGGAAACACTGAAACATGTAATTTCACACATAAAAATTGTCAAATATAATAAATGGTGATTATAAAATATATTAAAAAGTGGCACAAAGCATTTCACTATTTGCAATTACAGTCAAGAAATATTGTTAAACCCTATTATTGAATCCGTCCTGTAACTTTCCTCATGCTCAGTTGGAGTACCAGCTGGAACAGGAGCGCCATCAGCGTGCTGAGCTAGAGAAGAGCAGGAGGAGGCTGGAGGGGGACAGCAGATCTTCGCAGGACAGTCTGGGAGAGATGGAGAAGATGAGGAATGGTCTGGAAGACCTCATTAAAAGGTCAGTCAAAGACGCGCTGCATGCTTATAGCAAACTTTTCAGAGTAGATGGGAAAAAAGCCAGTCAGCCAAAGTACTGTTTGCTCCTGACACCAACAATTTGAGGCTAAAGCTACATTCTGTTAAATTCTGTTGGGAAATTTTGCAGAGATTTTCATAGTTTCACAGAGACCTTCAATGATCTTCCGACGGTTTTTCTAGTGTAACATTGAGGCTTGCATCTCAGGGGTCTGCTGAATCATCCTGCTAATTACTGAGTAGACTGTCTGTAAAGACTCTGTTGATTCCCAGAAGATAAATCCAAATGTCCTTGTTGATGCCCTTGTTTTATTGCTAGCATTACCAGAGGGTCAAAATGTTGGCTTTTATATCAAAATTGATTAACATAGACATTTAGACAATGAAAAATCCAAATAATTAACAGTTTTCTTAAAAACCAAAGTGAGACTGATATGTTTAACTGTTGTATTACTTAAGAAAATATGGTACAGATGTCCACAATTTCACCAGGACCTATAATTTTATTTCGGTCCACCGTCATGAAAAGATTTTGAATCAGTTTTCTTAATTTATGCTAATTAGCGTTAGCATATTTGTAATGCTCTGTGAGATTTTCTGTTTACTGTATCGGTTCCAAAATATTAAAAAGTTTGCAGTGTGCCTAATGGCTGAAGGTTTTTTGTACTATAATACAGTACTATATATTGTACTATAATACTGTGGTTGAAAATTATACAGGATATTGTTGTTATTTCCAGTTTGATCCTATTTGTAGCTTGTGGCATCACTACCTCATGGTCACAGTGGCTAAACATTGTGTGTCTGTCCTGTGGGTGGGGGGATAATAGTCATTCAGAATGTTTTGAGCTATACAATAAAGCATATTTGTTCAAAGAAGAAGACACACAGGTAGTATTTCAGGTCAAATTTCTAACTTGAGAAGCCTGGAGACTCTTGGAAAACATTAGCTTTCCAAAAGCATTTATAGCATTAGCAATTTTAAAGCTCCAGCCTATAAAAGTCAGTACAACCGATATTTTATTCTTTGAGACTGTCTATAAGGTTAAATCAGTCAAAATGTGGTTAAAGAAAGGACATAAACAGGGCACCATTATTAACATAAACATTTTCACAAACTGTGCATTTATCACAGCCATCATGATGGGTGGTAAACCCGTCTCTAAAACATTTATATCAGCCTATCTAAGCCAGAAAACATGGGGTGAATTTTTTCCCCCCATTTAGACTATATGCAAGTGACAACAGGTCTTATCTACTGTTGTCTTTTAATAGTCCGCTGAACTGGAACCTAAGCTGATCTGATCTACTATCCCAAGGGAGAGAGAGCCTGATGGACTTTGGAAAATTTCTCACTCTTGTGTGCGTCTTATATCCTGAGGCAGCAGAGCTTGGACTCTATGAGACTACATTGTCCTTTTGCATCTCTTTTAAGGTGTATGTACCTCTAGGGATTCACTAAGATCCCAGCATGTTGTTATCTGCCCAGTGATATAAAAACAGATGTAATCATTCACTGTACCCTACCCTGCAGCAACAATCTACTGAAGGCAAAAGCCTCCTGTCAGAAAACAAAAGTACAGTGCGCACCTACAATATTGTCTCCGTAACAAAGTTAAAACTTGTTCTCTTTGGCACTAATAGTTGCGTGACCTTCTTGAACATTAACAAAGTGAGTGACTCACTTGTTGCTAAGATACTATGGTATTCAAACAGTACTTATTGTCAGAGGCTATTAAATCTGCCACTCAGTATAACTTTAGTCCAGTGAAGCGTCACAGACATGGTGTTGCGATGTTGTCAAAGCACATACATATACAGAGCCTCACGTGCACGCCTCACAAATGTGACCAGAAGGTCAGATGGAGCAACCTTTTCATGTGACTGATACTCCTTTGTATTTGCTGTTGATCATTGCGGCTTTTAAAGCACTATTTTTTGTGCCGTGTGAAACACATTAAAGAACATTGTTGTAATGTGTGTAATGTTTATATTTATCAGTAGTTCAGTTTTAGATGTCCAGCCCCAACATCCCGCGGTACCATGATGCTGCCTATATTAGCTAGTCCGGGGGTTTTTAAATGCAAGAGAAACTGTAGGGTTTTGGGAAACAGTTTTTGTGTTTTCTGAGCAAAAAACTTCCTCTATGCTCATTAATTTCAATTATATATTCCTTTTCTCATTAAAGGAAGGAGCTGGAGATCAGCAGTACCAGCTCCAAACTAGAAGAAGAGGAGGCACTTAACTTTGGACTGCAGAGGAAGACCAAGGAGCTACAGGTAAGTTTGCATTTTGTTGTTTGTCTTCTGTCATTTAACACTAGCAGTCTTGTTTAACAATCGCATGGTGAGACCTAGCAGAAAGAAAAAAGAAATCACACACCCAAACAGGTGATATTAAATTTCACTTCAATTTTATTTATATTTATACAGCGCCAAATCACAACAAAAGTCACCTCAAGGCGCTTTATATTGTAAGGTAGAGCCTACAATAATACATAGAGAGAAAAACCCAACAATCATATGACCCCCTATGAGCAAGCACTTTGGCGACAGTGGGAAGGAAAAACTCCCTTTTAACAGGAAGAAACATCTGGCAGAACCAGGCTCAGGGAGGGGCGGGGCCATCTGCTGCGACTTGTTGGGGTGAGAGAAGGAAGACAGGATAAAGACATGCTGTGGAAGAGAGACAGAGGTTAATAACAAGTATGATTCAATGCAGAGAGGTCTATTAACACATAGTGAGTGAGAAAGGTGACTGAAGAAGAAACACTCAGTGCATCATGGGAATCCCCCAGCAGCCTATGCCTATTGCAGCATAACTCAGGGTCACCTGATCCAGATATAAAGTGGTAGTTATCCATAGAAATCTAAATCGTTTCCTGCACCAGGCTGTAAATATGCTTTTCAGTGTTGTAAGGTTGAGCATTTTAAAATGGGAGTCTAGTTGGACTGACTCATTTTGGAGTCTCAAGTGTTCATTAGCAAAAATGCAGTTTTTGGCACTTCTGCTTTGACCTCTCTGCGTGCTTACAGTTTAGTTCACTCAGATTCAAATAAACCAAGTTATTGTCATACTTGACTCTATGATATAGTATTATATAATATAACTGTTTGTGCTTTTTTTACATGACCAAGAAAAGCAGTCATGTCTTTGTTTGACCACTTAATGTTTTAGAAAGCAAAACAGTTCAAACAGATAAGTGTACAAATGTAAACCAGACTTTTGTGGCCCATGGCCTTACCCTTTGGTAATGATTTCTTGTTATCATCAATCATTTTTTAGCTATTTCCCAGAACAGGCTGAATGTGTCAGCTCAATGTGATGTTTCCACATTTGTTGCCAATGTCACTGACTCTGTCGCTCTTTCTGCTAGTAGCTGCAGCGCTGTTTACTGTCCATCACCTGTGGCTCACACACTTAAAAGCATCTGTTTACTCTTGCAAAAAGCTTTTTTCACTAATGTCACGTTCGAGATAAAATACTGGTAGCTAAGTTGACTGAGCTCACGCACAGCACTGCTAAAAGACATGTGGAGTCCTTCCTTATTGGTTTGATAGTCATCAGCCAGACAACGGGGCTGGTATGCTCCTTTCCTCTGCAGCCTTTAATTTCTGAAAATGTTCAAAGAGCTATAAAGAACTTTACGTGTCCTGTGTGCATATCGCGATGACATTTGCTCAACACTGAGCTGGCTTATCAAGTTAGTCATTACTAATCAACACAGAAAAGGTCTTTTAGTTACCTTTATAATAGTAACTGTAATATTTAGTTGAAGTGGCTGTGGCTTTTGTAGACTGGCTTCTAAGTGGAGTTAAAAGCTGTTAAAACTGTTGTTTTACAAAGACAAACAGTGAGCCCAACTGTAGGTTACAACACGGCAGAAAAAAGGCATTCCTGTCTTTTAGCAAA
Organism: Maylandia zebra; assembly: GCF_041146795.1. Classification (NCBI taxonomy): domain Eukaryota; kingdom Metazoa; phylum Chordata; class Actinopteri; order Cichliformes; family Cichlidae; genus Maylandia; species Maylandia zebra. The sequence goes on along the minus strand of NC_135174.1, from coordinate 5,249,802 downwards.
GCTGCTGGGCTCTGCTCTGTGATTGGAGCAGTCGCTTCAAGCTCCAAGCATGTCAGGAAATGGTTAGAACGCACTGGCTACATCAAAAATGAACTGGGTAGGTCAAGTTTATTATGATCTACCAGCATGCATTGACTTTTTGACTTCCAGGTGAATAATTGCAAAGCATTATTACTGTTATAGATATTATATATGGCAGTAGATATTTACTATCAGCTGACAGTGACTCAGGGTTCAGAATGTTTTTACATCCTCTCATCTAGGCAAAGTGGATTAAATGCTAAAAAAAAACACCTTAATGTGTCTTATCACTAAATTTCACTTGAAGTATCAAAATTAAAAATACTTAGTCTGTGAGAAAATGTTATTGCTATATGATTCAAGACGCTGTTTGTGAGTCTGGAGTTATGTGACCTGATTTCCCTGAGACAGGAGGATCTAGTGATGGTCTCCAGAGGTGGCAGCCAATGATTTTCTGGGCAGTGTTAATTACTCTTTGTACAGCCCTCCTGTTGTCACTCGTGACCCTGCCTACCACAACACCCAGCCAGTAGGAGAGGACGCTCTCCACTGAGGAACAATAGAAGACCAGAAGCAGCTGGGACGGGGGCGCCGAGTCTAACTGATTGTTACCGGTTGGCGAGGAAATCTTTGATCCAGGACCAGGTGGCATGTGAAGGTGGTCCAGTCTTTTGCTGAGGATGTCTGGGATTATTTTGTTGAATGCTGAGCTGTAGTCCATGAAGAGCATCCTTACGTTGCGCTCTGTAAAGGGTGATGGTGATGGCATCCTCCTTGGACCGATTTGCTCTTTAAGGAAACTGGTAGGGGTCGAGGGAGGAGGGCAGACAGTGTCTGATGTGCTGAGGCACTATCTGTTTGAGACACTTCACGACTACAGACGTGAGGGAGAGATAAAGGATGATAAAGAGTGAAAACTGTAAATCCCATCCACGACCACAAGTGCATCCACACTGCATATGCACATGAAGACACAGCAAAGTCATTTGGAAGTTTTGATGCTTTACGAGAAACAAAGATTTGTCGTTTAACTTTCAAAATAGTATTTCTCAACAAAAGATAGTGCTGCACCTCATTTGTCTGTCGATGACAGGAAAAGGACTTCTTTGGAAGTAAATCTTTCTCACTGCAGACATTTGGGCTTGTTACAGCAGGAGAAACACAGGTGCAGCTTGTAAGATTATCGATGGATTTAAATATTCCAGTAAAACATGCCAGCCGACATACCAGTGCATCGTCAGGGAAACACCTGAATGCAAGTTGTAATTAATGGGGTTAGCTACACATTGTGTTTATTAAGTCAGCATGGGATAGTTCAATTGTGGAAATGTTTTTTAAACTTCTTTTCGAAATCTTTGCATGTAAGGTCAAAAGTAGCATCACTAACTGGTGATACTTTCAAAGTGTTGTTGAGTTGAGAGTGAGCTTGTTCATTGTTCCGTCTGAGCAACTATAGGAAGTACAAAACCAAAACTATTTCACTGCATGCTAAACTGTGAGAAGAAATATTCCTTGTATTTATGTTAGGTTGTCTTGTGAAAATGTTGTTTAGTGATTGCTGCAGAAATTAGTCCTAAAACCACAAAATAAATTGGCCCTTTTTTTAATTCCAGCATTCCTTGTCCCAGAATCAAGGTTTGTTGAATGGGTTTTGATTTAGAGGCTTTAAATAATATGGTCTGTAGTTAAGACAAGCTTTACATATTTTGTTCTATAGGAACAAAAGCAAAAACTCTGCTTAATATGTTTATACAGAAATGGAAAAAATATCAAATGACCACCTATCATCCTTGTTCTGTAGCTCCATACAAGATCTTGCCCCTTATGAGGTGGACAATTATGATAAAGGTGGTGAATTGGCACTAAACTACATGGGAGGAGTTGTTAATAATAGGAAGACAGTTGGAACTGTAGTCACCATAAACATCATTAATAACAGGCTACATCATAATAGGTTGAAATCTTGCAGCACCTGCAAAATCCCACTCCTCAAGAACGCACATGTACAAGAGCATCCTGAGTTTGTCAGTGAACATCTAAAGGATTCTGGGCCTGGGAGAAGGTGCTATAGACAGATAAATACTAAATCAAGGTCTTTGGCATCAACTCAACCCACTGTGTTTGGAGGAAGAGATAATATGACCCAAAGAACATCATCCAAATATGTCAAGCATGGAATTGGAAATATTATGCTTTGGGGATGTTTTTCTGCTAGGTGTAAAGGACGACTTCACCGCAGTGAGGGGCCAATGAAAGCGGCCTTTTCTCAGCCAGAAAACCGAAGATGTGTCGTGTATGATCTTCCAGACCCAAATGACCCAAAACATACCCTGATGATGACGTTGGAGTAGCCTAACCTGTCTCTGACCTTAAGGATCACTTATTACCTAAAAACTTTAAGCGAATGCGTATATTTGAACCTGTATATATACTTCTGACACTGTGTGGATAGGAGAAAATTCAACATAAATTCAAACCGGTGCATCCAGTCATTGCATGTCTAATGCTGGAAAAAGAACAGTACAAATAAATGATGAAGTGTATATCACATCTTTTGTACTAGATTACTGCTGTGTATTGGCTAGGCATGATAAAGTTAGCAGCTTATCATAGGCTTGGCTTATGTGTCTTTGGGTTTAGAAAAAACAGCAACATTTTTCAGTATTCAGTATTACTTTCAGCAGAGTTCAACATCTGGAGAGATGCAAAGTTTCATGGAGCTTTCAGTGACTGTGACCGGTATATGGACTAAAACCACAGCGGCCTTTGAGTGCAACAAAAAAGTGCCACCTAGCTGAACCTCAAATTTCAACAAAGCTAAAGGAAAAAGCCATCCCAGTTATTAACGAGTAATCTTTGGTGAGGCAGTGGAAAATCACCACAGCAGTGAGTGTATGCTGTACCACTAAAGACGGTGCAATTTAACTAACCATCTTTAGGATTGCAGGCACTGCAGAAGCAAGGGTAGAATAGCTATTTATTGTATGCATTATATTCTCTGCCAATCTGGGAAGTATATACTAATGTTTTTCTGCTGAATCTTTCAATGGCATGCAGATAAAATCAAACAAGTCTGAGAGCTTTTATCTGTGTCACTGGTGCATGTTGCAGATAATGTGTTTTGTCTGTGTCTGTCGTTGAGTTCAGAGAGAGAGGGAGTGTTATGGGTTCAGGTGGTGCTTCTCTGTTCTGCCAGTGCCTCTGGGAGCCTGATGTTTCCTCCAGAGTTTGTCAGTAGTGAAAATAAAGAGCTCCTTTGTATCTAATTTGAGGAGTGAAGGACAATCCATGTGTCTTTGAGGGTGCACATGTTTTCGCATGTAGCTTTGGCATCCTCTCACAATGAAGCTATTATATGTAAACTTCTCCTACTGATGAAGATGCAGGTGGACAGGCCAGCCAGCTGGACATCACCCACTGAGGTCTTTCCTTTGACGTAAAGGTTGCATGAATATGTCCACGCAAGCTGCTGCAGAATCAAAGAGACCGCTTTGTCTGTCGCTGATGATGAAGCCGCCTCTCCCTCTGTAGTATGCTGTAATTCAAAGCAGTTGGCCTAAAGAGAAAGCAGCCATGCAGCCTTGATTTCTTACAGCAAACGAATCCTTTTTAGCGGTTTTATTTAGGGTTGTAAAACAGTTTACACTCAGTCACAATCTGAGGGTTATCACAATCTGTGAAGATAAAGCTCATTTTGTTTTTTTGTTTGGTCTGTAGCAGATGTTTTGCTGAAGGTGTTAGATCAGATTGGGCCACAGCGGTGATGAGAGTCTCGTATCCAGATTACGCTATTCAAGCTTTCTATTGTCCTCTCCCTTATAGCTACATATGCTTGTCTTGTGTATAATATGGGATCATGTGCTTTTGTGTCATTTGAAACATAAAGCATAGAATTAATCTTAGTTTAAACTGATAATACAGTCACAATACCATATTTTGTTTGTAGACTGATCACTACTGGAAAAACTTTTTTTTTCTTGTTTTTCACCCCTAAAAACACGAGCTGTGTGTACTAAGAGTCATTGTTTTGCTAAGAGGTGTTTCTCAGACAAATGTTCTGACAAATGAGCACCTGTGGTGAACAAGTCTTACTTCATACTTAGTACCAATAATTTCATCTATATAAATATAAAAAAAATAGTTGGGACCATGTCTGTGGAAGCTGTCAGCAACAAAAACTTTACATCTGGAGTCTGTAGGTGGCCATCTGGTGGCATTTAAAACAACAAAGCATGCAGATTCCTGCACCATTGCCGTGATCTGAATTATGCTAGTGTGTGCGAACAGTATAGATGCAGGGAAGGCCTCCCAGTTGTTCAGCTGGGGGGGTCTCACAGGATATCACTGCCCACACTGCTGACCATCCCCTCTGACACAAGCATGGAGACATCTGCACTGAGGCCACATCTGATTGCAATTTATAGACAATTATTATGGTTTCAGATTGAAGAGGGGAAAAAGAAAACCGTAAGCACAAGCAATTATGGAGATCAAACCCTGCAACCATTCTCAGCAACAACGGCCTAATTCTGTTGTTTCCAGCTCACTGCTTCAAGACTAGAGACATCTTTGTGGGTTCATTTAGAATCAGTGTCTAAATTCTTCCTGCTACACATAAGTGGCCAGAATTACCCATGTAGCCTGGCTCAGACTTCTTAACACTCTTGGTGCACGATGTGTTTTTTACAATTGTATTAGAGCCACAATGTTTACTTTGAGGGTGGTTTGAGGCTCTGGAAAAGAGGAATTTAACAAGAAACATATTTGAGTGGGGAACTGTCAGTGAGAGAAAAAGAGGCTGTGCATGCATAAGGGGGTGTGGACAGTAAAGTGCCGGAGGGGATCGACAGTGAAGGTATGTGTGTGTGTTTGTGTGTGTGCGCACGTGCGTGTCTCAGTGTGTGGGACACTCAGTCAGTCATTCAGTTGGGCTGCTGCTGCCTCACGATGGCTGTTCTCTCTGCAGAGGCGCTCCGCTGGCACGTGAGTTTTTATTTCTGTGTTTCTGTTTAAACGTATCAAAAATGATAAAAGGAATAAGTTAATGTCTCTGTGTGTTGCTTTTAGGCATTTAAAAATATTCTGTTGTTTATAATCAAAGATGGCACAAGTACAGGCGAGCTCTCCAGCTCTTGTCTGTACACATAGTTTACAGTACGTTTGTTATGGTTTGTTGTTTGGGGAGATTTAGGCGCTGTGGCTTTCACCACTTGAGTGAAGTGGAGGTGTTGTTGCTGTGAGTGGCCCTGGGCCATCCGGCATGTCAGACACACTTCCTGACATTGAAACATAGATACAAATTGTAGATAACCAAGAGCATGACTCATCTTGGTAGAGTGCAGCCGTGCTGGGAAGCGAGCAATAAATTTTTATTAGTAATAAAAAAAAGCAGTTTTGGCATGACATAAGTGGAACAGAAATCATCTGTGGATGATATACTTCTGTTAGATCATTCTGATGATTTTGAACAGAATCCAGTAAAATGAAATTCAAAGCGCAGTAGGTGTACACAGAGGGTTCTACGTATACTGTAAGCTGTGGTAGAGGGAGTTGAGTTTTCACTAAGAATAACAGTTTGTATCATGGGAGGATCTTTACCATAATAAAATGTATATAAGTGTGTAAAATGCCTTGAGGCAACTGTTGTTGTGATTTGGTGCTATATAAATAAAAGTGAAATGCCTTAAGAGGACACTGGATATTTAAAGTTCAAAAGCAAGAGTGTTTAAAAAAATGACACTATGTTTTCTATACATTATAACATATTTAGTGCCGTTAGCCTGTGCTGAGGTCTCATGAACCTGCTGGGAAGCTCATATTTTATTACACAAGTGTGTGTCCTGTCCTTCTTTTCCCCGTTGACCTCCAAACCGGATGGAGCAGATAGTAAAATGGGAGTTTTCCTTCCCACTGTTACCAAATTCATGCTCATAAGGAATTGTTTGATGACTGGGATTTTCCCTGTAATATTTTGGAGTCTTGACCTTAGAATATAAAACGCCTTGAGGTGCTTCTGCAACTGATTTGAATTGAATTGCATGTAAAAATCAAACGTATCATACAATTCACATTCGCATTTTACATGCAATCATAATAATTTCTCCTCATATCTAAATGTAAACTTACATGAAGTGATTGAACAGAGTAGATATTCCTGTTTTTGTTCCAGGATTGTTTACGCTGCATAATTAAATATATTGTTGTATGCTGTGCGTGTTATGGGCTCACACAGAGCAACAAACAGTTATGGCCACATTTATGTCAATGGTTAATTTAGATGTCTTTGGACTGTGGGAGGAAGCTGGAGTACAGTGAGTATGCTGACACAGGAACAACATGCAAAATCTGCCCAATATATTTTGGATATTCATTTATTATTTTTATGTTGGGCCAATAAGCTCATTATTTTATTTAAACCCAAAGTTAGATAGATAGATAGATAGATAGATAGATAGATAGATAGATAGATAGATAGATAGATAGATAGATAGATAGATAGATAGATAGATAGATAGATAGATAAAACCCTCAGAGGAAGTGCATAACATGAAGAACTTGAAGGGTGGTTGTTTGGCACTGATCGACATCCTTTACCTGTACCAACTATGCACGATTGTCATTGTTCTACATAACTATGGCTTTATAAACACAGTATCCTCTGCGATGAAATAGCTGAGTGTTCCAAAAATAACTGAAAATGCTTTGGTTATTTTCAGAGGTGGTCAGTTCACTGTAAAAAATAGTGCTGTTGTTGGTTTGCAAGGAATAAAGAATGTGTTGTGTAAAGGAAGCGGTTGTGCGTATTTAAAGATTTGTGTCATCATTAAAATGTTTTAAAAACCCTTGAATTGAGATGATGAAAGCAAGTTGTCACTTAGAATATGTGCAGTCATTTATTTAAATACTGTATATTCAAGGTAGATGCATAGTTGTAATTCATGCATGTGCATTAAATGGTACATATTAGTCATTCTTCATGATGATAACATGCTTGCATGGGAAGTAATTCAGCTGCTGTTGAAAAAGGTTACAAACCTGGAAGGAATAAACCTTACAAAATATATAGAAGACACCTGAAAATGATTTTGACTGATAAAATACTGCATGTATTCAGACCTTGATGCATCACTTACTTCAGGCCAGGACCATAAAACCAAGAGCAAAAAAACCCCAAAACAGAACAAAAAGAAAAAACACAACAAAAATTCTTCGAATTTCATGGAAATGGCAGTGCTGATGATTTTTGGTCTCGGTGACCGGACATAGCACACCCAGCCTGGGGTCAAAATACAGATAATGACGGTGCCTACAGGACATTCTTGCTCTAAATTGCTACCTGAGGAAAAAAGCCAGAGGCGTGCCAAATCCCTACAGAAAGTGGAGTGTATGAGAAGGACTCACCACACACACAAGTGCTGCCTTGAAATAGCAAACAGTCTGTGGAGATGACGCCCCGTTTGTTCTCTGTCAAAATTACACATGTACTGTGAAAGCAGAGGAAATATCCTCCCCATGTTTTATTGTATTTTATTAGTTCAATGTTCAGGCCTGTGGTACTGAAAGCAAATTAAGTTTTCTTGTTTTGGTTTTTTTTAAGTATGCACCTTCATCCATTTCAATATCTCTCATTAGGCTCGCATCGAAGAGCTGGAGGAGGAGCTGGAAGCAGAGCGGACCATGAGAGCCAAGGTACTGTATATCTACACACTTATGAGGAACTGTGTGGCTTCGCTCTTTAGTGCACATGAAACAAAGAGCAGTTAAATCTGTCTGTCCTTCTTTGGGGTAGATAAGAGGAAACCAGATAACTTGGTTCGGCTCTAATGTTCAGGCCTGTGGTGCTTAGAGCAGTTTAAAGATTGAAGGGGACGGTAAATGAAGAAGAACAGACGAAAACAGTGCTGATGTGCTGGCAGCTGGTGGGGTACATGTGCTGGTGCTGTGCCTCTGGTCACCCCAAACTATCTGCACCTGTGATAATAAAAGGGGGTTGAAGAGACCTTGTGTTTCTGATTAACATAGAGGGAACCCATAGGCGTGGAGGGAGCCCCGACGTCCTTTTTCCTTTTTCTTACTTTCCCAGATCGTTCTCTGTCTTCACACACCCATATCAGTGCACCTTCTGTAAGCCCTTTGCCTTGCTCCTTCAAGTGGAAGAATAGGGCATTTTTTCCATCCATCTTACATTTGACTGCAATAAAGTGTCCCAGATGACTTCTTTCTAATGCATAACTTTTTCAAAGGAGCATGTCTTTGTCATAAAAAGCTGATACCAAGGTGGCTCTTTAAGTGCTTGCTGTTTCAAACAAGGACTTATAGTATGTGTGTGCTAGCATGACTTAAGAGCGTACTGTAGTTACAATAGGAAAAGGCAGAAATGCAAAGGCATATATTTCACTCCAAGTGGCAAATAGAGTGACAGCTGGCCTGAGGGTGTGTTTTTCCCCACTCTGGGTGGTATTCTTAATGGTGCTAGCTGAGACCCCTTCAGCCTCTGAAGCTGCAGAGCAGCGAAGAGGCAGGCAGAGACATGCAAGGTCTTTATCTGTTCCTCCGTCTTCAGAGCAGCTCAAATACAGCATACCTTTGCTGCAGACAGGTTCGCTATTGTTAGGCTCTGCTCCTCGGGTCGCACTGGGGAGATAGAATTATGAGATAGAGGCTGACAGACAGCACTGTTTTTTCTAGGATCCTCTCCCGTCTGGAATGCCATGCGGTTTTACACACACACGCTCACACGCACACACGCTCACACACACTATATAATTGTAAAGTAGCATGTTCTCACACACCCAGGAACACACATAGAACACACATAGTATGCATAGCATTCAGTCAGTACACAAACACTTTATCTTTAAACTGGAAATCACACATTCTCCATAGAAACATGAACAACAAAAATTAACTTAAAAGTCAGGTGACTACGTAAAATATGAAAGGGGTTATTTATATAAGCTCTCGGTTATTATCCAGTTTAAGCTTAAGGGTTGTCAAATTGTTTAGCTCCTTTGCTTTTTATCTTGGGTTTACTAAGTGAATCCTTATAGTTTTGATGCAGTCAGGAATTAAAACAGATAAGTATGACCTCACAATTATCTTGCCAAAGACGCAACTTTAAATTGTTTTTCACTGTTTTTGCTTGCGACAGATGCCCAAAGTAGCCAATTCATGGAAACCAACAAGCTACCAATGTCTTGATAGCTAATATTGCTAATTTATTAGCAATTAAAGTCAAATTTATTCAGTATAATTTTTTTAATATCTGATGCAGATGATGTCCTAATGTGAAAAGTAAAGCTGCTTCACGATTTAGGAGCAGCAAGCTGCAAATGGCACTTGATGCTATGCTTAAAACCCCCAACATTGCCATTCTTTACTAAGTCTAATATTCTGCTCTGGGTACTCGCTAACATTTTTATGAGATTAGATCTGATCAGATCAGAGCCAAAATAATAAATTTGCTTGGTTCTTGTCCCAGATGTTCCCTCGCCCCAGCAGATATTGTGCCTCACCCTATCCATAACATCATCCTCTATCACACCAAACCTCTGCATATCCTCCTTCACTATATCCATATATCCTTTGGCCAGTATACCCACAATCCCACTCTGCACATCTAAAAACAACCTCAACCTTGTCTCCCTTAACTTTGTCTCCAAACTGCTCAACCTGAGCTGTTCTTCTGACGTACTCATTTCTCATCTTGTTCACTCTTAATGAAATTCTGAACATCTTCAGCTCTGCCTAGCCTCACCCTCTCCAAACATGTCAAACTGTCCATCATAATTGGAACCAAGAAGGAGCTCACCAGTTCTTTGATATAATCTTACCTCCATCTTTCACTCCTACCATACATATGTCCTGCACCACCCTAACATACTTCTGTGCCATGCAGTCTCACAGCTCCTCTCTTGGCACCCAATCATATGCTGTCTCAGAATCCACAAAGACAAAGACACCTTTTCAGTACTTCTCCATGAACACTCTGAAAGCAAGCATCACACCTGTAGTGCTCTTTCGGGGCATGAAGCCATACTTCTGCTCCCTGATAGCCACACCTCTATTTAAGCTAGGTTCAACGACTCTTTCCCATGGCTTCATGGTATTTCTCATCAATTCTATCCCTCTGTAGTGACTCCAGCTCTGAACATTACCCTTGTTCTTGACAGACTGAACTGGATGGCTTTCCCTGAGATTTAAAAATTTTATTAATGGCATTTACATATTTGCTGCATAGTGAATGTACTTATACAAGCTTCTGGACAGTCAATAGCTATTGTTTCCTCTTTTTGGGATAGCACATAATACTGCTGCCATGTAACAAAAAGCTTTGTGGTGGCAGATTAGAAATCACGAAGGCAAAAGTTTCACACAAACATTTTTAAAAGGCAATTTTTCTACCCTTCAGTTTCAATCAAATCCCAACATTGAACATTGCTGACCTTTTTGGTTGGATTGTGTACACCAACCATTGAATTACTTGAAATACCGGACACGTGAACTACAGCCCTGAACTTTTCGAGACATTAGCCAACAGATGGGTGTGTGAAAATTAAGATCTCTCTCACTTTCTGATCGCACATTGGCCAGCTGTCTTGTACATGTGATATCCAATAGGTGAACAAGTAGACATCATGTGACTGAAATCAAGCAAAGTGGACCGAATGTTACATCTCTGAGGAAAAAATAAGTCATGCTAAACTGTCACTAGCAGGACTTTCATTGAAATTATCTCATTTTTGTGTTAAATTGGTCCCTGCTTGTAACTTACAGAAGATGATGGACATGTTGTATTGTATAAAGACTAACTTTGGAGAAAGCATTTGGCTCTTTCAATATATACTTACTTACTATAGCATATATACTTCTCTAATATAGAAAAAGAGACGTATACAAACCTGTATCTTTTTGGACAATAAGATTAAAACCATTGAAGTAAACATACATTTAGTTTTGTTTCAGGATAGAACATCTCACCAGTCAGGGGTTTAGTTTTTGGAGACTGAGTAAATGAACACTAGAAATCACTTATGCAAACACAAATTGGCTGACTGCACAGAGACACACTCCTACTCCTTCATGCTCTTGTGCAAATGAAGATAAATCTCCTATCTCTAACAGAAGGGCACTTTAGGAGCACTGACCTTCCATTCCACCTCCGCACAGTGTTAACCCTCGACACAGAGCCAGCGTGTGGACACAAAGGGCTGGGTTCAGGTGTGAGCTGTTTTTTGAAGATTTAGCTGGAGGAGTAGGGGGTGGAAGAGGAGGCCCCCAGTGAGAGTCATCTATTTTCTGGCTGAAGTGTGCTGACGGCCGTGCCTCATTGCTTCCATCAGGGGGCCCCGAGACTCCAGCTTTTGTGGATCAGTCTCAACATCTACGGCTGTCGTTAAACTGGCTGTAAAACACGTGTATAAAAAATAAGTGTTTTTAATTACAGAGCACCAGTTGTTGTTTGTGCATATAATGGACCAGTATAATAAACTCATTCCATGTGTGCTGTTCCATGTTTGAGCATGAGATGAGGGTATGTACTGTCAAGTTTTATTACACTGTGTATAAACTGATATATAATCAGTTTTCTTCTACTAGTGGAGCCGAGATTTTGTTTGTAGAAGGTAATCATAGTTAATGATCTTATGTGTCTCATAATGTCAGAACATATCTATTCTTAGTACTTTATTTATATTATATCAAAAGCGTTACCAGAAATCTAGAAAAAGTTTGGGTATATATGCTGATACTGCTTCAGTAAGCCACTTAAGTTTTAGGACTTTTTGGTTGTTGTCAATCCATCCATCTTCTGTTTATCTAGTGCTGGGGGCTGCTACCTAAGTATATAAGCCAAAACGTCCCTGTCCTTAGCCACCATCTTTAGCTTATCCAGGGGGAACCAAGGTATTCCCACGCCAGCCAAGAGATGTAATCTCTCCAGCGTGTCCTGGGTTTGCCCTGAGGCCTTCGCCTGGTGGGTGATGCCTGAACCACCTCAGATAGCTTCTTTCTACTCAGAGCCCCTCTGAATAACTGAAATCCTCACCCTGTCTGTAAGAGAGACACCAGCCACCTGTCAGAGAAAGCTCATTTCTGGTGCAGGTATCCACAATCTCTAAATCAACAGCTTCACTTTTACGCTCGTCCACATCACTGCAGCTGTGGCCCCAATCCGTCTGTCCGTCTCCCGCTCGCTCTTAAACAACGACCTGAGATACTTGAACTCCATCACTTGGAGCAGCAATTTGTCCCTGACCCAGAGAGGACGCTACAACCTTTTCCAGCTGAGGACAGAGGCCTCAGACATAGAGATGCAGATTCTCATTCATTTCATTAAGTCCTTCAGTTTTCAGTAGATATAATGAGAAAGGAGTCACTGGTAGTGAAAGGAGTCACTGGTAGTGAAAGGAGTCACTGGTAGTGAAAGGAGTCACTGGTAGTGAAAGGAGTCACTGGTAGTGAAAGGAGTCACTGGGAGGTAACTGTAGAGTTTCTCTGGTTTGAATCCTTTAGCTTCCTTTTGCCCATTATTGTTGCTTTATTACTGATGAGTGGTTCAAACCAAAACATAGTAAGAAGAAGGGTGAATCAAAGTGAGGTAAAGAGCCAAAGTATAAAGAGTATAAAGGGTTTCAGATCCCATAATGATGGACAGATAGCCACGGCACTTTTACCCAGAAATCTTTGCATTATATTGTATAATTTTGTTGTCTGATATCCTTCTTTAACTGTTGTGTTCATGGCAGGTGGAGAAGCAGAGAGCTGATCTCACCAGAGAACTGGATGATCTCACAGATCGCCTTGAAGAAGCAGGAGGAGTCACCGCCTCACAGGTAAACTACCAGTACACAAACACTGTCGAGCTGCACACTTCTGGACTACATAATTTCCCTCATAAATAATCCCAGATTGTACAGCTAAATGCCCTAGAAAATCTAACTTAAATGACTTCCTGTGTGTGTCGAACAGATGGAGGTGAACAAGAAGCGAGATGCAGAGCTGCAGCGCCTGAGACGAGACTTGGAGGAGTCCTCTGCCCAGTCTGAAGCTCAGGCTGTGTCTCTGAGGAAGCGGCACAGCGACGCCGTCACAGAGCTCACAGAGCAGTGTGAAGCTCTGCAGAGGACCAGAGCCAAACTGGATAAGGAGAAGCAGAACCTGAGGATGGAGGTGGATGACCTAGCTGCTTCACTGGACAGTTTACAGAAGGCCAAGGTCAGGATCTGAGATCACATGGACCTTATCTGTATTTTGAACAAGACAGCAACGTCACAGACTTTTGTGATGAGCGTGACCTAATGTGCTGTGATGTTACTGTGCCCCAGGCATCCTCTGACAGCCAGATGAAGAAGCTGGAGGAGCAGCTGTCTGAGGCCAACAGGAGAGGAGATGACCTGCAGAGGACGCTCACTGAGATCAGCGTGGCCAAGAACAGGCTCACAGGTAAAACAATGTTACACCTGTGGGACATGAGCAATTACAGAAAGTCATTCAGAAATCCCATTGTCCCATCCTGTCAGTGGCTGTGGCTCAGGCGTTAGAGCAGATCAGCTACTCACTGGAAGGTTAGTGGTTCGATCCCAGTCTGCATGCCTAATGTCCTTGAGCAAGGTACAAACCCAGTTGCAAGTTTTCTTAATCAGTTTCTTTCTGTCTTACAAGTAGGCAAAGCTTGATGCATATACTTTAAGGTTAAAGTGATCTTCTCCGGGATGTTACATGCAGCCTTAATTCACTAAAACTGGCTCCCAGTAGATTTTGTGCATGTAAAAATAATATATTTTGATGACAACTAGTTAACGATTGACACAAAAGACGGTGGTGGTATGAACTCATATTTCATATTCATATTTTAAGAATAAAAAAGATCCGTTGTTGGGAAAAAAGACTGTCAGTAATTTCTAAAAAATTTTTGAGTAATTCTTTCTTTTATATTTTGCCAACGACAAACCTGACTGACTAAGCCCTCCTGACCACTTGTCCTCAGGAGATTTGGGAAAAGATCTAAAAAGCAAACTATTTAGGCAGAAAACGAATGTGTTGTTAGGATAAGATCAAGTATGCATACGTACATTTTAATTACATTAAGTTTACCAAAGCAGGAAGGAAGGTCAATCAAAATTAGAGCAAATCCCAAATGAGAGTAAAGCACCAAAAAACTGCAGATGTGTCCTCTAATGCAACACGATCACATCTTTCATTTAAGACTCTGAGGACCTTGTCTCCAGGTTTTCTAGTGAAAATGTCTCCAAGAAGTCTCGCAGAGACACTGACATGGTGTCTATTTGACACAGCATTTTATGCTACACTAAGACATTACACAGCTCTTTTTGCATTTCTCCCATGTGAGCTCATAATAATATGAAATATTTTGTTTCAACCACTGAAATAAAATAAATGTAACTTCCTGGAAGATGTGTCTTTGCTTTGCCACCACGTTGCTATTCTATATGAACGTCTTAAACTGCATCTGCCTTTTGTAGCTAAATAATCCCATTGTTTGTGTATGGTGCCTGAATTCTGCTGCATGCTACAGTGCATCATTAACCGGTGCTCCTGTGTGTCCTGTCAGCTGATAATGCCGACGTGAGTCGACAGATGGAGGAGGCAGAGACCAGAGTGAGCCAGCTGACCCGATCCAAGACTCTCCTCCAGTCACAAGTGGAGGAGCTGAAAAAACAGCTTGATGAGGAGGTCAAGGTCTGTGTTTTGAACATAAAGCAAAAACACATACTTTTTGTCTGTTTTGCAGTTTAAAGTAGGCTTATTCAATAGAGTTAGTTACACAAACTTAGTATTTAAAACGTTTCTACTATTATAGCGTGTTCTGTGAATGTGGTTGCCTTTGTGAGGCTATTAGACTGATTGTTTTTGGTAAGATTTGGGAGAGAGTCTGGAGAGGTGGAGATGTGTGCTGGAGAGAAAGTCAGAAGAAGCAAGACAGAATCTATGTGCATGGGAATGAGAGCGAGGCAGGTGGGATGCTGGAGACACAAGTGCAGAGGTATTGTAGGTGGATGATTTTAAACACCTCGGGTCAACCATCCAAAGTAACAGGCAAGTGCACCTCTACTGTGCACAGGAGAGGTGAAGAAGAAACTGCAGACAGGATGAAGCAGGTGGAAATGAGTGTCAAGGTTGATTAATGGACAATCTTCGGATTTAGTCGGCCTGGTGAAAGGTAATGGGGAAGTGTGAGTGTGAGCCTCCTAGTCTAAGAAGAGTATTATGCATGCAATCATAGATGATCAGAATCAGAATCACCTTTATTCGGCTAAGTTTGTGTACACAAACAAGGAATTTGACACTGGTACACTTTACTCTCAGCATATGAAATGTTTCAAATATGCAATTTTAAATATGCAGTATATAGACATACAAATAGTGAGTGTAATCAAGAAGAGACAAAAAGATGGGCAGTACGAGTGAAGACTAACCGACACCTCTATGTCCCAAACGGATGTGTCATTTTATCAAAGCTTTGTACGTTAGTTCAGCTTTTATATTGTGCTTGTTCTCCAAACAGGTTAAAAAACCTTTTAACAACCATGAGTGAAGTGAGTCAGTGTGTTAGCACAGATTTGTGTTACATTTCTGGGCTTTACACTGTGCTCAAAGTGTGTCTCTTCGCTGGTGTTGCCAGTGTAAGCAGGGGGTCAGCAGCACTCTGAGCTCAGTGCGGCAGGACTGCGAGGTGCTGAGGGAGCAGCTGGAGGAGGAGCAGGAGAGCAAGCAGGAGATGCAGCGCCTCGTCTCCAAACTCAACAGTGAGGTGACGCACTGGAGGACCAAACACGAGGCCGACACCATCCAGCACGCAGACGAGCTAGAGGAGACCAAGTACGTGGTGTTGATACTGGCAGCTATCATCTTCATCTGACGAGATGTGATGCCTTGAATTGAGCCTGTAATGTGTCTCAGAAGTCCAAATCATACGTGTGTCACAGGAAGAAGCTGGCAAGCAGGCTTCAGGAGGCTGAGGAGGCCGTGGAGGCCACCCAGGCAAAATGTTCCTCACTGGAGAAAACCAAGCAGAGGCTGCAGGGAGAGGTGGAAGAGCTCTGTATGGACCTGGAGAAGGTAGACAGAGCGGCTCGTTATATACTCATTTATTTGATGCCTTGCCATAAAGCTTTGGTGTTATAGCAGTGTATGGTCCCTGCCTTAGGCCAGCAGCTGTGGGCAGGCTCTGGATAAGAAGCAGAGGGTCCTGGAAAAGCAGCTTGGAGACTGGAAAGAGAAGTGTGAGGAGCTGGTGGCCGAGGTAGAGGGCTGCCAGAAGGAGAGCAGGCAACATGCCAGCGAGCTCTTCAAACTCAAGACGGCTCATGAAGAGACTCTGGAGCAGCTAGAGGCTCTGCGCAGGGAGAACAAGGCCTACCAGGGTATGACGGCACACATGTGAGGGCTGAATGAACATACAGCTGCCTGTCTTGGATTGCCTCATATGCAACTTCTTCTTTGTCCCACAGAGGAGGTAGCAGACCTGACAGAGCAGCTGTCCGATGGAGGCAAGAGCGTGCATGAGCTCCAGAAAGCAAAAAAGAAAATTGAGATGGAGAAAGAAGAGCTCCAGGCCTCGCTGGAGGAATCTGAGGCCGCACTGGAGGTGAGTGCTTTATCAAGTCTAGATTTGCTCCAATATTTGAAGCTTGTCATTTGTAAATTGTGCGTTTCTTCTTCATTCCTCCCATTTTGCCAGGCTGAGGAGACCAAAGTGCTGAGGCTGCAGCTCGAGTTGTCTCAGGCGAAAGCAGACCTGGAGCGCCGACTACAGGAGAAGGAGGAAGAGGCGGAGGCTGCGAGGTACCTCAGCTTCCTCTCATCCTTCATGTTTCTCTGCATTCTGTTTTTCTCCACCATAATGTTTCTTTTTAAAGTTTGCAGATAATACACAGTTACACATGACACTGGAACAGGGTTTAGTCTATTTAAACTTTGGGTAACTTTCCCCCTTGATGTGGTTCGTTTGTGCAGAAGTGAACATGGTAATTGCACTCTAGTGCAAACCAAATAAGCCACACTGAGACCCTTTGAAAGAGGTGCTCGTGGTCTAGTCCAGCCAAATCTAGAGCAGCTGGTTTTTGGTAAGAGCCTTGATCCAGCCCAACTACCAGGTGTACGCTCCAAGTCCAAGTGGCTAACTCTGATGAGCATAATCATTAGCTTCTTAATTTGTTTACTTAAGTAAGCATCTAAATCTAGAACAGAACTTTTTCTCAAAGTTTTTATGAAAGCTAAAGATTCATGAACACAGAGGAGAATGAACAGAACCCTTAAGTGGCCATTAGAGCTCATTTTTGGCACTTATATGCCATCTTTATTTTGCTGTTTATCTAAGACAATGTTTTTCATCTTGTTCCCTCATGCCCAACGTTAGAAAAAGCCACCAGAGGGCGTTAGAATCCCTGCAGGCCAGTCTGGATGTAGAGGTGAAAGGGAAGTCGGAGGCACTGAAACTGAAGAAGAAACTGGAGGCTGACATCAATGAGCTGGAACTGCAGGTGGACCTGCTCACCAAGAGCAACACAGAGCTCAGCAAGAACAGCAAGAAGATGCAGCAACAGATCAAGGTCTGCTCACAACATTCGGCAAGTACAGTAAGTGTTTTCTACACCACCCTGCTCACAGAGCAAGTGTCTGTCACAGGAGCTGCAGGCTCAGCTGGAGGAGGAAGTGAGGAGCCACGAGGAGTGCAGGGAGGAGCAGGTGGCCATGGAGCGACGCTGCTCTCTGCTGGTCAGCGAGGGTGAGGGGACCCACGCGGCCCTGGAGAGCGCCGAGAGGGCCCGAAAGGCTCTGGAGATAGAACTGCAAGAGTCCGGGGAGAAATACAGCGATCTCAACAACCAGGTATTACACAGTGCCTCCGCTTCTGTTTCACTCATTCTAACCGGACCCACATACACTCACAGACTTCCTGATGTGTGTCCAGTTCCAGTCGGCTCTCAGCGGGAGGAGGAAGCTGGAGGTGGATCTCCAGACTGTGCAGCAAGAGCACGAGGAGCTCCAGGCCGAGATGAGAGGATGCACAGACAAAGCTAAGAAGGCCACCTGTGAGGTAAAACACATGAGATGACTCCATGTCGAAGCACACAGCAGATTAATACAGACGAGGTCGGTAACGCTGGAAACGGATGTTCTGTTCTGTCAGCTTGCACGAGTTGGGGAGGAGCTGCGTCTAGAGCAGGAGCACACGCTCCACCTGGAGAGAGTGAAGAAAGGACTGGAAGCCCAGATCAAAGAGATGAGCAGCAGACTGGAGGAAGCTGAGCAGATGGCTCTGAAAGGAGGAAAGAAGATCATCCAGAAGCTGGAGGGAAAGGTACACACAAACATGTCAGAATGCCTGAACTGTCGCTTCTTTTTAGCCTCACAATGTTGGAGCTGTGAAGCAACTGCTCTGGGATATGTGCAGTTACTTTAGCTAGTGTGGTCACGAGTATCCCTGCTGTAAGTGTCTGCACAGAAGAAGTACTTACCTGTTAGACTTATAAAGTAATTCAATGTGTAAAGTCGATTAATAATCAATACTGCTGTAGTTTAAATTTCTTCCAGAAGAAAATCTTGCTACAGGGCAGGCTTCATGAAAATGCTGCCTCCTGGAACTTATTTGAACCGTTACCCTAAAGTACATAAAATCATAAAAAGTCAGACCTGCAAGAAAATCCTCCTAAAAGTGATGTTTCTAAACCATTCTTTATTTTTACAATATAATAAGATGATATAAAAACTAATTAGAGGATTAAGGATTTATATTTACATGCTAGTGGCTAGCCATTTGCACATGCCTTTGCATGTAGCACACTGGTATATGCAGAAATATGACAAAACAAAGTTATGAGCTGTATGTTATTGAGTATTGGTTGTCTGGCCTGCAGTACATTTCTGCTTTTATGGAACTTTTGACAAATAACAAATTGTAACAGAGTGTGTCTTCACTAAACACTCAGTGGATAAATATGAAGCCTTCCTGCACACAATAGTAGATACTCTTTGCATGCAGGTGAAGGAGCTGGAGCTGGAGCTGGACTCTGAACAAAAGCGGCACGCTGAGACGGTGAAGACGCTGCGGAAGAACGAGCGTCGGCTGAAGGAACTGCTGTTCCAGTCGGAGGAGGACCAGAAGAACCAGCAGAGGATGCAGGAGCTGGTGGAGAGGCTGCAAAACAAGATGAAGGCCTACAAGAGACAAGTAGAGGAGGCCGTACGTCACCTCATCCTCTTACTCTGAACACGTTTCCAAGCATGGTGTTTGTGGGCTTTTTAAAATAACTCACACTGCTGTCACTTCAGGAGGAACAAGCTAACATGAACCTGGCAAAGTACAGGAAGACCGTGCACGAGCTGGATGATGCCGAAGAGAGGGCGGACATTGCTGAATCAGCGCTCACCAAGATTAGGACCAAGAACAGAGGAAGCTTCGGCAAGGGATACTCCTCCGTAAGTATTCTCTGGAACAGTATATTATCAGGTGTATTACGCGGTTTATTAAATAATAACTCCATGTTAGCCTCTTCTACTAAGTACTTGTTCTGACTCTAAGGCCTGTGTCTGTTCTAACAGGGTTACAGCACTCCGTACCCAGGCCGAGTCCGGTCACCCAGTTCAGTGGGCTCAGAAGGCGGAGGAGAGAAGATCCTCAACGATGACGAGGAGTCAGTCAGCTCCCTCATCCCAGCCTATCTCAACTCCCTCAAGAAGCTCATGATTGATTAGGAGCATGGCTTCAATTTCACCATCGTCCCCCAGAAGTGAAGCATGGTACAGTATGAAGTTTGAAACCATGGGTGGAGCCTGACTTTTTTTTGTGTATGCTGTACATTCCTGTTGAGTTGTCTACAATGTACTTGTGGCTTCCTCTCTGAGTGAAAGCTCATAGCCCTGACACATTCCAGCTTTATATCCCCTTTTTATCCATTTATACTGTAACATTTGTATGTAAAAACTAATAAATGTATTTCTAAGTGTTCCAAATTTCCAAATATCTAAAGAACAATCCTCAGGCTGATTCTCAGTCTGGAACACACCATTTTATATGAGATATTGTATTTGTTTAATACATAAAAAGCCAGACAAGACAAAGCATCAATAGTTACAAAATAAAGCTGGCACCCAGAAACTGCAGTTCCTCTAATGGCCACATGAGGCTGTTCAAAAAGCAAGTCAATCCACTACAGACTTCCAAATCAAAATGTGCAACTTTACTGTACTGACATATATACGGGGTGGCTGAGACTATTCCAGACATTTGTGCTTTAGCAGATATCCTTCTCTTTCTGTAAACATGCAGAGTTTATGGATGCAGCTTGCTAATCAAGCCTGCTAGCATTAGTATTTACACTTCCTGATTTCTTCTTTTTTTTTTTTTTTGCCTGTCACTTCCTGATTTCTTAGATTTTCAAATATTTGTCACACATGCATGTTTCAGATCAAACACACGTGGACAAAAGTAACTGAAGTAAACAGAAAATACAGTTTTTACATGATGATTTCATTTATTAAGGAAAAAAGTAAACAAAAGCACCGGGGGCTATGTGAAAAAGTAACTGCCCCTCAAACATAGTAAGTGGTTTGAGGGGCAGTTACTTGGGATGGAGCGTTTTTCATACATTTCCAGGAAGGATGTTGTTCCTCTTAGTAAATAAGCTCATTATTTAAAATCTGCATTTTGTATTTATTCCGGCTCTCTTTTTCCGATGTGATCATCAGGAAACTACTGTTTGTAGTCAAGATTTCCTTCATTTAAGCAAATGCGTGACAACCTTTAAGATAAATAAGGTTCAAACTGGCTGCAGTATTTATTAAACCATACATGCGAGAGGCTAAAGGGAAGTTTTTGAGTCCGTACATAAGTGGTGACTTAAATACAAAACACTTTTTTTCATGATTAACTTTTGCCTTATAAATGACTTCAGTCACTATCATAAAGTGCTGCTGGGGTGCTGTCAGCACATGGAGTAGTTTAGGCCATTAATGTCAATGTATTTTCAGATTTCAAATGCATCTGTCTGAACTTTTCACTGACTAAACCTGTAACAAGACCTGACCAAATATGCTGTTGAATGTAAAAATATGTTTTTTAAGGAAATAAAAGACCTTTTTTTCCCCATTAACTCTGTTTTCTTGCTTTTTTTCTTCATTTTTTGGAAACAAACAAACCACAAAGCAACGCATTGAGACATGAGATACGTATTTCCATTTTATTAATGAAAAATGACAACTTTTAGCTGTTAATGTACAAAAACATCTCATTTGTCTCCTTTTAGCAGTCAAGCAGTACTAAGCAGTAATACTGGACAAGAACATTTGGTATGGCAGTTAGCTTCTGCAGTACGGTTACCAAATCCAACTGAAGCAAATGATTCATATTCCAAAACTCTATCATACTGTTAGAGATGTTTTCTTGTGTATAAAGCACTTGTATGTTTAATATATTATCAGTACCAAATATCTACCGTATGTTTTCTGTAAAAATCTATTTAATCTATTTTACATTCTTTCCACTACGATCCCCTTTCAGAGCAAATCACCTTAAAACATATTTACACATATATGTCACAGTTATGCTTCATGAACATAACCAAAAACAAGTCTGTAGCAACTTGTGTTTAGATGCCTTTGTATATGAACAGCAATTTACAGTAAAAGTTGATTAAAAATCATCTGAATGTAAAGTGCAACTGGCTGATTTAAAATTCTTATTAGAAATTTAAAAAAGGAGAAAATTAGATTTGTGAAGTGTTGCCAGATTTGGGATTTTAGTCCTCAGGAATTCACCGTTGGCTATTGCCCAACTCCTAAGTGTGATGATCAGTTACTGCCAGTCATAGTTTAGGAAATGCAGCTTGTTGGTGGCAGTCCCATAAAGCATCTGATTTCCCACCATTTATTAACTGTGTCTGAATCTTTAATGGGATTCATATCCCCTGCTTAAATTGTTTGTGTGTACAATAACAGAAGAGCCAAACTTTGAGGAACAGCACTTGGTGTGAAGTAAAATTTAGCTTGGCCTCATTAAATAAAGTCATTGTATGAAAAGAAGCCATCAGTTTCCGGTGGGTTTAGGTGGGAGGCTCGCATCGATTTTCCACAGAATGTGAGAGTCTGCAGATGTGGATCAACTGAACACTTGCGACAGCTGTGTTACAAAAGAGAAGCCTGCTTTTTTTTTTTTTACCATAGATTGAACCGAAGACCCACCATTAGAAAAAAAACTTTACCTTCAAACACCACTGCCATAATAAGCTACATTTTGTTTTTAATTAAAATTAGATCTAGCAACAGTAACTAAAGGGTGGAGTCTAGCAAAGTCACCATGTACACACTGGAGACATTAAAGTACTTCATTCTGCTACAAAGTAACAGAGCAACTCTTTTTTTCTGAATGCAGTTTGCTTAGCAGCATCTGTTAAATCATTGCATTTCTGGAGTATTAGCATTACACTTCTGCCTAACATAAAGCTATTCAACACTTACAACATGTTGGTGCTTCTTAAACATTTGCCTCACCTAAGCATCCTTTACTAAAGAATATACATAAAGTTCCCATTCACTCGGCACGAGTAACAGCTTGTATAACACAAAACTATGACAGGTCTCGTCATCCCTCAAAAAACTCCCTCAGACACTGATATCATTGTCAGCAGGGGGGCTGTCAGGACGTAAAGAATAGCTCAGCACAAACTGACCGTCCCTCAGTCTGTTAGGAATCACATACAGATCAGTGTGTGCATGCGTGGGAGGGGGAAGATCCCAGCACAGACTTCCTCTCCTCCGGTACGGAGCCTCGAGCTTGCTGTATCTGGGTGTGAGTTCATCAGATAGCGCCGATATCAGATCTCGATGTCCACTGGGCGAATTTCTCCAGTTTTATTCTCCCGTACCCACGTTTCTCTGTCTTTGGTTGGGTCCACACACTGCAGTAGCTGATCCACTGGCTCCATGGTCTGAAAGAACAAACAACAGCTGAAACGTCAAACAAGAAACTTTAGCCTCCTCTTCATGCTTCAGTCACTCAGAGAAAGTAGCTCTTTGCCTCCCTCTGCTGCTACTAGTGAGGTAACTATACAATCAGGCTATTAGACCCTAAGTAATAGAACAAGCCCAGCAGAGGCCCTAGCCCTGAACCCAGGTATAATTTATTTGGGAAGCACAGATCACAGCTGGTACTATATAAATGAGTCCACCTCTCATATGTGTTGTAACTCCCATATGAATGGGGCCACCCCACCTCTTGCCCTATGCTAGCTGGGATAGACCCTGAGTTGGATAAGTGGAAGAGAACAGATGGATGGATGGATGAATGAATGACGCCTTGGTGTATACTACCTGCTGCTTGCAAAAGACAGCAGACGTTGCACTTACACTTTGGTTGAACATGTCTGTCTCATGTCGAAGGGTGGTGTACTGGCAAAGATGCTGTCTGATCATCTCCACCCGCTCGACCTCCAGTCGTTCCAGCTCCTGAGAAAAAGATCAGTTTTAACAGCTGAGTCACAGAGAAGTTACCGAAACTCAGCATCAAGTGCAGTGAATTCGCAAAACTCATTTGGAAATTCACTATTAGGAAACTGAATGGAATGGATAAAAAGAAAAAAGAAAAAGTAATTTCAGATCAAACTAGCACACAATGAACCACAAAACCCTGAAATAGATGTAAAAATGCAAAAAAAAACCCAAAAAACTTATATGTTGGGTATTAAAGGGTAATTAAAGTTAATACCCAACATTAATACTAACTTGTACCACAGGATGGTGTAATAAGTGACCATAATCTTTATTTAACCAGGCAAGTCATTAAGGGGCCTGTTTTTAATCACAATGGAGGCCTGGAAGTGGGCAAAAAAAGTTTTTATATATAGCTAAAAGCACTGTATGAATGCTTGTGTGAATAAGACTTTGTAGTACAGAGCACTTTGCTCACATTGAGTTGAAAGGCACTATGGAAGCACGAGTGACATATTAGAAATAACCAATGGTAACATTTTACCCTTGGTGGTGAAAGTTTCAGTTAATTCTTCAGAAGGTAAATCCAAAAAGCACCTTTAAAGGTGTACAGACATTTTAAGTAATTGCAAAATATTACTTTGACTAAATTATGCTAACACATGTAAAACTCATGCATTCTTACCAGGCTTGTGGTGACCATCTCTTCAAACCATTTGGACTGCGACTGATTATAAAGGTCGACACAGCGCATCAGATCATCGCCTGCCACGAAGAAGAAAAACAAGCCAATTAGCAACTTTTATTTTGAAAATCTATGCACTAATTTGGCTACAACAGCAAAAAACAAAACCCCAAAACAAAGCAAGCCCAAGCACTTCATTTGGTTCTAGCATTTTACATCCAGCAGATGGTGTTGCAACCAAGATATTCCCTCACAGCTGGGGCGTTCGAACAAAACATGCATGTGCAGGGATGTTTTCTCATTACTCAGCTGATACAATTATTCCAGAGCAGCACAGATAATCTAGACTGATAGAAGATTTCATTATGATACCATGAGCAATGAGAAAAGGAAAGGTCTAATCTGTTATTTCATTAATGTGTCTGCCTGCATCCAGCTGACAACAAAACAAACACTAATCATGTAGAAGATTAGATCAGAGAGGAAATGATGCTGAGTATTCTGTTCTTCATTCTTCTTCAGTCAACATGCGCTCATATATGTGCTACATTATGTTCACATTATTCCTATTTCTCTCCAATGTGGCTGCTAAATATCTCACAGCCGAGCTAGTGTGGAGTAATATTTCTTACAGTATAATCAGTAGTACAGTGAAAGCGGAAGGGGGTGGATGGTTTCTTGGGGCAGACCTGGCCTATAAGCGTAGTCCACAAATTTTCAATTGGGATAGCATCAAAGCTTTGGGAAGACCACTCCAGAAACTTAACTTGCTTCACTTAACATGATTGACGTGTGCTTAGTTTGATTTTCCAGTTGGACCATCCAACTGTTTCAACCATGCAGTAATTCATTTAAGGTGAAGCTGAAGAATTTGGAACTAGTTCTTTATAAATCACAGGTACTTTATGCAATATATCAGTATAGAGAACATTTATATCCAAATCTGGTTTATAGGTCTTCCCTCTTGCCTGGACTCATATTTACCCACCTAGATTGTTTTAGTATGAACCCAGTTATGAGTTAAGGCTTTAGTTTAGTTTAGAAGACATAAAACAGTTCCTACATTAAACATTTGTCGCTATGAGTTCTATTCACGTGGATATCTCTACAGCTGATATCTCCAAAACTGAACAACTCTTTCAAAAATATTCTAAAAGGACGAAAAGAAATACAGGCCATAAGAAAGCTGTAATAAACTGCTCCTTTTGTGTACAATGCATCCATATATATGGATCTTGAAATGTTCTAGCACTTCTTAAAGTTCTTGCTGCTGCAGCAGAATTTACAGTAAACAGGGTTTTCTCTCACTTCAGCTCAGAATGGCTTCTATAAATAAACAAAGAAAAAAATGAGAAGCACATGCGCATAAGCCCTCCAAGAAAAAAGAGACTCTAAGAACAAATACATACATATACATATATATATGTATATGTATATATGTATGTATATGTATATATGTATATCAACCATCTGAAGCTGTGATCACCCTTTTATAGACTCCAGGTGGCACAGCTAGTAAAAACTTTTATAATCATCAATACATACATACATACATACATATACATATATATATATATATATATATATATACATATACATATACATATACATATACACATACATATATACATACATATACATACATACATATACATATACATATACATATACATACATATATATATATATATATATATATATATATATATATACACACACACATATATATATATATATACATATATATATAAAGTAATGGAGTCTATAAAAGGGTGATCACAGCTTCAGATGGTTGATTTAAACTGTCTATAAAAGGGTGATCACAGCTTCAGATGGTTGATTTAAACTGTAAGGAAATCCCTGCTATCACTGCTGTGTGAAATCCAATGCAGTGAGAACGATAATGAGACTTTGTTATAAGCACACAGATGCCATGCTTTATTTGTTTTGGCATCAGACTCCTTTCTGCTTCCCTCACACTGCAGTCATCATCATTGGCAGCCAGACACCACGAGCACTGTCAACAACTGCCGCTTTTTCTTTTTTACCTGGTTGCATAAGCAACAGAGGAGGGATCGCTGTGTGTGTGTGTCATGAGTCACGTGTGGTCATGCCTGGTTGGCCCATGACATCACACTTTGGTGGTTTACATTGTTGGCTCTTAGCCTGTCACTTTCCTCAGGTGGCACAGCTAGTAAAAACTTTTATAATCATCAATCTGCTGCAGCTACTTTTCCACTCTGGCTCTTTTCCACCTCCCGCCCTTCTAACATGCACATGTGCTTTCACTATTTTCAGTGGCTTACGATCCATTGTTCACGCAATGTGACATAATGTTTTGTTTGTGAGGAGCAGTGGATGAACCCTTTTACCCTAGTAAAAAAAACAACACCACAGGTAACGGAGACTACAGCATTGCACCATATATGTATTGTTACACAGCTGAATGCAAAGGTGCCCAGTTGCTCTACTTTTACTCTTTATAACTGGCAAAAAAACTTTAAATAGAGGTATTCATACCGTTTATAAATACTGAAGTTATATTGAAATGATAAACCAAATACTGAAACCAGTGAGGACACCTTGGATAATCTTCCCGACTGAAACCTAGAATGGCCAACATTTATAAAATGGGGCTAAAAATTGATTTTATATAACCTGAAACGAGTGACTATGAACTCACCACTAACATGTTTACTGAGGTCAAGTCCCAAGACCATTTTCCCACAGACTTCTAAAGGACCGGAAGTCTTTTGCAACTGCAACCAGAGCCCCCCACCCCTCACTGTTGTTATAAAAAGAAAGCAGGTTTAAGGCCCTTCCACGCTGGCTTTGCTTTTTAAAAGCTGAAGCTAAGTACATCTTTTATACAATCTATGATTATTCTATTGCTGAAAATAGTTCACAGGAAATGCATGTAACATTCGTTCAAATTTAGAATACTCAGCTCCTTTCTGAAACTGCAGATTGTGCTGAAATAATGAATTAATCAATCATCAGCATTGGCAGTATTGTCTGTCTTCCTAAATCCTGCTTAGTGCCCCAAAGAACATAATATATCCTTTATTCTTGCCCACTTCAAAGCAGTGAGAAGAAACAGACACCTCATATAATCAAACAATGCAACAAAATTGTTTCTTTAGCAAGATTTGAAAAACAGCACAGGTTGTCAGGCTACAGCAGGGCAAACAGTGGAAGGATGGTACATCTCCCAGCCCAAGGACCACGGAGTTGAGCATAATTTATGATGTCCATATCAGCGACATCGAGGGATTTTCACTGACGTATTTTGCACACACCGCCTCATTGACAGTAAACACTCTGCAGAGATGCGGACTGCCTTTGCGATACCCAACCTCAAGCACAGAAGCAGAGAAGTCTCTTTCCCAGTCTATTAGGAAAATATGTGGGTTTTTTTTTTTTGGGGGGGGGGGGGGGGGGGGGGTTCTCCCAGTCTGGGTTGCAGCACTGATGCAAAAAGACAAACAGAATCCCGGTTCATAGGCCAGGTCAAGTGAAGGGCTAAAGAAACACTGAAGGAGGATTCAGATTTCATGTTCAGTAAGTTAGCTATTTACAGGGTCTAAACTTTTACATGCAGGCACTGGAGGGTCTCATAGTTACATTTTTAGGAAAGAAAAGATGCAACGCCTTGTGCTTATTTAATACAATGCTTTTCTAACTGCATAAAGTCAACTAATTATTTCTCTTATTTAGAATTAGCATGTTATCTGACTGGAACCCATTATTAGATTCACTTATTTAATCTAAATTCTATTAACACTATTTCTGAACCTATTAATGCTCCAACCTGTGGCTGCTAACTAAGGAATGGGAGAGGACTGAAATTAATCATGAAAGAAACTTCTGTGCCAAAGATAAACAGATTCACGGCGGCAGAAGATATGAAATGTTGACAGAATGTTTATTTACATTCAGACACTTCAGAACTCATGGCTGACCTGATTAATTTACTGATACGAACAGAATTTAAATGTATGTTCACATTTGCACACAATGACAAGTAGACCTGCATTTGTCAAACTGTGTGAGTCCTGCTGTCGGTGTAATTTATTCTTTTAGATTAACTGAGGATAGCACCACCACAAACTACCGCTGATGTGATGATGAAATATATTTTGGGGTTATATATATATATATATATATATATATATATATATATATATACACACACACACACACATATGTATATATAACATAACATCAGTGTAGAATAGGAAGTTGAGAAGACTCAACAAAGTCTTTTAGCACTGGTTTGGATCCAGTAAATTTCTGCTGAAGTAAGTTTAGTTTGAAAACAGATGTTGTGCACATACAGTCATAGTGGTTCTTAGAACATTTTGACAGATTTGTTTAAACTACATAATTTTAAACCTAGAAATTTAGAATTTACATGCAGTACCATTAAAGTCGGGAAACAGCGACCAACGGTGAATGTTTCACAGCCACATGAGAGGGTACAGAGTAAACAACAAATACCTCAGTGAAAGTGTGACCCTATAAAGACCCATGGTTTGACCTTTGCCCCATGCTCTGACCTGCTTGTGTGGATTTCCTGCGGGCTTTTTTGATGTCTTCTTCAATCTTGTTGCTGAGTTTGATCTCCAGCTGCTGCGTCTTTAGCTCCAACTCTTTCTGCCTGTCAGACAGAGCTTTACGAGCCTGCCAGAGATAAGAGTCTGAAGTAAAGACTTTCACAAAACAATCTGAATTTCTGGCTGAGCTTCAGGCAGCAAATGTTTTCCTTTAAACAATGTGCAGCATCACGCTAACACGATAAAATAATGTTACAGTCTTCTTCAATTCACCACAGTGATAATGCTGTCTGCACCATTCATGCATCATTCAGTGTTAAAGCTTTCTTTTGACAGCCAACAATGTCAGTAACTTATTTGCAGTCCTGCTTTAAATGCTCAGTCGCCCATCAGATTACTTTATTTGAGAGAAACTGTTGAGTCCTTTCTCAGCATGATCGCTGATCATAAAGACACTGACAGATGATGTTAGACGAGCTTTACCCAGTTGCTTTCTATTGTATATATAAACAAAGACAAAATATCCAACAGATGAGAAACAGCCATCTGCTTATAGAAGAAATGTGGAATTATAATCAGCAGTGAGATGATTCCCTAAATAGTTTATACTGCCATATGAAATAATATAACGTACATGAGTTCTTATATTTGTATGAGCTTGGATACCTTCTCCACAGCCGCATAGCGGCCAACCATCTGCTTCCGTAGGTCGGCAATGTGGTGGTCGAGCCTCTTCATGTCCTTCTTAAAGTTTTCCCTGAAGGTCAGGAAGGGCTTCTCCACTTCACTCTGGAGCTGCTCAAAGAAAACAACACATACTGAATACTGATTTTTTCTGAGCAGAAAAAAAATGATGAAAAGCTAGTTTCAGGCAAGCGTTTGTCAGTAAAACATGACTGGCCATTGCTATAATAGAAAAATAGCCCTTTATTGTCATTGTACATGTACAATGCTCTACACCAACTGTGCCGTAATAACATATAGACAGCAGACAGCAGGAATAAATAGCAAACAGGAGAAATACTGACTGCAGCTTTCCTGCTATGACAGAATTGATTCATTAAACTTACAGTTCCAAAATTTCTGAGTATCTTCTTTGAGATAAAAAGGTGAGAGGCACAGACATTAGCCAAAAGTTTTGCTAGTGGCTAATTAGCCAAATATTTGCACTGTTGGCTAGTCAAAAACAGTTTAGCATTCATATACTTTGGTTTGTTGAATCAACAACAAACCACAGAAAATGTAAGTGAGGAAGATTATTCACAGAAGGAGAAAGTCTCCCGGGAGTGGACATCCCAGCAAATTCCCACAAACCTCAATAAGCTAAAGCAACGTTTCAAATAAGAGTGGGCTAAAGTTCCTCCACAATGATGTGAGAGACTCATAAAGTCAAACAGAAAAAGCTTACTTCACTTTATTACAGGTACAAATGCTTCTACAAGCTACCAAATCACATGATGCACTTAATATTTCACACCATCTGCTTCTGCATTTATACTTAGTTGCTGTTAAATGAATAAGGATAGTGTAATATGTCATTTGTTGTCAGTCATTTGAGGTTGTTTTTACATGTCCTTTTTTTTTTAACATGACCGTATTTACAAAATAACGGATAGAAAAGTCATTAAGCCACTCAGGTCCATTGTATGTCCTGACACTGATACAAAATAGAGCCAAGTTTGGTCTCATTTAGCACTTCGTGACTTATAGTGTTCACTACTCAAAACCATGTGGTACTTTGATTGGTTTCAGAATTCTGGTAGCTGAAAGGGAAAACAAATGTGTCAGGCAGATTCATGCACTGAACAACAAATGACTGTTAATGCACATTAAGAGAAGTTTCAATAAAATGACTTCTTCTTCAAGAGCAACTCAGGTTTATAGGAGTTTAGATTACAGTAATGCTAGTGATTAATCACAAAGGGACACCCTTTAATCACCTCTCTGTTTATCAGATTTAATTATCCAGAACCTTAATTAGCTCCATTCGCTCTGGTTGCATTCCATATATCATGTCATCATCTTCTGACACTGAGCTATTTTAGATCACAAATGCTTTGATATGAAGGAGCCAAGCAAAAACCAGAATCTCAGTTGTTATCATTCATTTGCTTCTCTTTTTGCTTGATCCTTTATTGGTAAAGTGGCTTTTAAAGTTAACAGCACATCTTCCAGATCCAAGTTTCTGACAAGGCCATATTATTTTTGAATGCCAGCAGCAAGCCCGTCACTGGTAATATGCAATGTGGTGTCCTGTCCCAGCTGTCAGTGATGAATGAGATGTGCAGCTCCTTCCTGCAATCACACCGTCATTCAAAATTCATTTCCACTTAAACCCTTCCTTCTCCTCCAAGAACCTGGAAAAGTGCCGCACATCTGTGCATCCCTGGAGGATAACATCACCGATTCCATTTCCTCCATCACTCCAGCTGGAATCCTGGCCTCTGTCTTTTGTCTTCCCCTCTTTCCTTCGACATCAAACATCGAAAACGATCTGAAAATGAAGAGCGCTAGCTGGCCCCTTGAAGACTTTGAAAGCATTACTGAGTTCTTAAGACAGAAGATGCCTCGCTCGTAAATCATCTGCTACCGGTTCCCGCAGTCTTTCTGCTTGTGGGGAAATCGCGATTAAAAATTATTTTTAAAATAAATCAATAAATAAAATGTTGAGTCAAAGCCTCCGTGTCACACACATGTGCTTCAGCCCACAGAGCCATCAGGAAGCCCTTTACTCTATGTCACTGCATTAGAAGGCAGTCTGTCTGCCTAGTGAGTCACATGTGCTGTAGGCTGCAGTACCCGCAGCCAATATGGACGTACTGTAAAACCAAGCACCAGCGACCGTCTGGAGTGATCAGCCAATAAAATACAGTGTGACCTCTTCATCATAAGGCTTAAAGAGGTTAAACAACTGGAAACATTAGTCCACCTGATAAAACATCCCCCAGTTTATTCAGTAACTGTAAGGTGAAATAAGAGCCTTGGCTCTATGAATAAGAGACGCTCACAGGGAGATGCAGGAAGTCTCTTTGTTCAAATCACAGGGCCACAGTCACATTTATCACTGTTCAGGGTCCCTGAAGGTTACGTTAAAAAGTTAACTGGGTTAGATCACATCTTATGGCTTTTATCTAAGCTAAACCTATTTTCAGTGTAGGTTTAAATGACCCACTTTTAAAAAAGCAGGAGCCTGGGGAAAAGAGGAATTGATGGGCTTTAACAGAAAGCTCAGCAGAAGTGTTCACACCAGTACTCTGTAGTTTCCAAACAGCTGTGGATAAACTGAGTGGCTGGTTGTTAATGCATCAGACTGAAGAAGCGAACTGAACTTTGGCTAAACAAAGTCGGTTAAAAAAACAAAACAAAAAGTGAAGAAATCTTCATTTAGACCTTTGTTTGTGCATTCTCATAAACGTGCGATCTCAAATGAATGAAAACTGTAAAAATGTTGTGTTTTTTTACAAATGTGATGCAACGCAAATAACGTATTATAAAGCTAGGTCGCATTCAATCAGAATATCCTGTCTTCCTTCTCTCTCCTCAACTGGTCGCGACAGATGGCTCCCTGAGCCTGGTTCTGCCGGAGGTTTCTTCCTGTTAAAAGGGAGTTTTTCCTTCCCACTATCGGCAAGGTGCTTGCTCATAGGGGGTCACATGATTGTTGGGTTTTTCTCTGTATGTATTATTCTAGGGTCTACCTTACAATATAAAGAGCCTTGGGGCGACTGTTGTGATCTGGCGCTGTATAAATAAAGTTGAATTGAATAGCAGAGACAAACTGATTCCTGTCCAGAGTGGAAGGCACTAACTGTTAGTTTGTTTTAATCATTCTGATAAGAGAAACACAAATAAAACAAGAAACAGCACCCTCATTTTGTGCATGTATTCACTTTTATATCAGTGTAAAAGTCAAAATATGTTGTCACCATGTACTTCCATGTTCCATTTTCTCAGTTTGTCTTAAATAAATAATGGCACGGTGCAATATGTCATGTTAATCTCACTTTGCATATAATCTAATTTTAAGACCTGCTAAAACCAGGTTAGGTATTTCCTAAAGTGACAGAGGGTGTCCTTTCTTTCTTTTTTACCACGACTAACTTTAAGCTGTTGTTGTGAATGTAATCTGGCCAAAGAAAACAATGTTGCCTCTTAAAGCCAGTTCTGGTTTGGTCTAAACTATGTCTGTGGTGTGCGGGGGAGGAATCCATTCAGCATTTTGTAAACAAAACAAACACTGGACATATCTTGTATAATATAGCGATGCTAGCTTTGTGTTTATTGGTATCCACCCACTTCATGTTGCCACTGGTAGTTTTGCCTGTTATTGAGACATTCCGTGGTCTCTGGTTGCCACATTGTTGCTAAGCTTTTCCTGTCTGCATCTATTGTATGCCCTTTTGTGCTTTAAGAGATAGACAGGCATGGCGAATAATCAGGCAGTCAGAATACTATGAAAAATCTGTTTAGTTAATATTTGGTTTCATATCTTATTAACCGGATCCGACAGAGTTTGATGAATTACCTTCGAGGAGAACTTAAGGTGAACTTCAGCTTCGTCTGCCAGGCTCTTCTTCAGCTGGGCCCAAGCCTCCCCCAGAGTACTGAGAGCAGATAAGAAGGAGGGAGAGTGTGAGTGGTTAATATATTACACAATAAAAGACCACACACACTTTTATAAAGACTCATAGGGTGGGCATGGAAGCTGTCAGAGAAAATGGGGGGGTAAGACGGAGCCGAGGGAGCAGGATGAATCCCCCCCCCCCACACACACACACACACACACACACACACACACACACACACACACACACACACACACACACACACACACACAGAGTTGAGGCTCATGAGTAGTCAGTGCAAAAGTTCACAGAAGCACAAGTAACCGGTAAATCTACAGAGCTGAGCTGAGGTCCACCGCCAGTTCAACAGATGATTAGGATGTATGGGACATGAGATATGGCTCCACTTATTCTCTCAGCTTCGAGTGCAGCTTTCTCAACACAGCTGGGGGCAGTAAAACTCAGAAGGCTTGTTTTGAAGACGAGATGATGCACATTACATTATCTTCACATGCAACTTGTCTTTTTAATAGTGCAGATATATGTTTGCATTCTTAGACAGAATGGTTTATGGCAACAAGATCATGAAGACTGTAAAACAATCACTTGCTTAGGCAGACAGTCACAGACACACGGCTTTAAGTCCAGGACTGGAGGTCTTCGCGGGTCAGCGGGTCACTTCAAAGCGCCGCTCTGAGTGGAAGACCTGTGGAATTCCCTCACACTGACATCCAGAACATTCCAAACACTGTCGGAGCAAATTCGGGTACCTCCAGATCGACGCCATCTAAACCATTGCGAGCTTTTCAAATCATAGAGATCATTTTAAAGCTTAGATACAACAAAAGCTGCCTAACGGCAATCAGCAAGCATGATTTCTATAACAGTTACACCAAATCATCAGTGTCGTCCAATCAGGTTGCGGAATAAGCTGTGCACCTTTCTTCAGGTGAAGGTTTGTGCCTATTAAATGCTTAATAAGTTCATTCTTGTTTCTCCCACCTCTTCTTTGCTTTTTTAATTATGAAATGATTTGCCTGACAGATAGCTAATATCATCATAAAAAATTAATGGCATAAAAAACTGATGCACCACCGGGTGTTGGCTTAATTGTTGATTCTAGTGTGTCCAGGTTATACCCAGCCTCTCACCCTGTGACACCTAGGCCACGATACACACCAACCCCTTGACTCAAGACAACATTTCAGTTTCCTGCTTTTAAAGTTCTCGAAAAGTCCTGCTAGACACAAGTCATGCAACTCGACAACCATCTTGGTAATATCTCTAGGGCCTTATTTGGAGAGCTATTTTAAAGCTTCTATCTAAATGAAAGGGGAGACATACATCTAAATTGAGCAGTCACTGGCACATAAAAACAGCATGTGTTAACCCACGACTGTTTTCTACACTCATTGGTTTTAACAAGTCGATTTGCCTGTGTGAAATTGTGTGAATGTGTCAGTGTCTCCTGAAAAGTCTAACCTTAACTATCGGAGTTCACACACACTTTACATTGGGAACTACAGAAATTGACCCTTTTGTCATAACAGTGACATCGTTGTCTTTAAAGACTGAAAGCAGATGTGTTTATGTTTGATGCCTCAGTAACAAAGGTATGGCTGAAATGAAGATAGATGTCAGCATTAAAAGAGTCAGCCACCATGGCTGAACAAAGAAAACAGCACCACCGACAGAATCTTCCTATAAATAAGCAACACTTCTGTTTACATTCAGTGGTACTCACTGAAATGTAATCTGTATATCCTTGAGGTCTGACCAATGCGCTGAAGATATTTATTTATTTATATTTTGCTCAAGTCATAAAATCCTTATTTCGTTGTACATATACAATAACAATAAAGGGCTATTCTATTCTATTCTATTCTAATGTTCAGCTGAGTGTAACACGAGTTTAAGTAAAGCAGAAAATTCTCACATTCAAAAATCTAGAACCATCAAATGTTTGGCATGCGTGCTTAAAAACTGACTTAAATGATTGAATTGAAATACAACTTTTTCACCTAATAAATCAATTTTTTGGTTTGTGGGTAGAAAAATAAGCTTGAAAACACTCCTTTTCTACACACAAGAAGGCTATTTTATTATTCTTTGCTCAATATAGACCAGATTAACAGCTCATACAGATGCAGTATCTTTCCACCTTAAAAAGACATCAGATGAAAGACAAACCTTGAACTAAGAGGAATCTGGATATTATGATTCCAAACTGGAAAAACTGCACCACTTCAAACATTCTTCACACTCAATAACTTATATGTGCCATGTGCCTGCAATCTTGCATTCCCAAGTGACAGTCACTTGGCAACAAAATGCTGCATCTCAGGGAAAATGAATCTCTTGCCATGCACTTCCTCATTCAGCATAGTACAGTATTGGTAACTATAAAAAAAATGGTCACATGCCTCACATCCCCACCAAACAAATGGCAAATTCAGGAATAAATAGATGGCTGGTTCTGGGCTGCGGCTGGTCGGATGGTAGGAACCGACCAACAAAACAGTGATTGTCCTGTGTGACAACAGAGCCAGCCTTAGGGACGGCATAATGAAAGCATTGTGTTGCACTTTTGTGGGTGTGGGCAGACTGAGCTGGCTGGCATAATCTGGATTCTATATGGGACAATTCCATCCCACTCTGTTACCATCCTAGCATGAAGAGGGGTTATCTTATATGCATGTAAACACTGAAAGGGAGGGTAAGTGTAGCTGAACCCCCCTTACATCCGTGTACAGTTTGCCTTCTTTCTTTGTCTGATAGAAATGATAATAATGTCAAATAAAGTGTCCAATATTTTTCAGCCTATGTTATTTTTGCTGAATTCAAAATATGCTAGCTCAAGTCTAGAAGAATCTGAAAGTTAGCTAGAATGTTAGCTAGCTAATGGTAGCTAACATTAGCAACCAAATCAGCAACAACACACATTCATGTATTAATCTGAGTGATTTGTTTTAGCCCGTAATATTTAAAGAAAGACATAACTCTTGTACAGGTATTCTGCCAGCAAGTTTTAAAGTCACTTTTTTTCTAAATAAAACTTTTTATGAATTATTAAAGTTCCTGTTTAAATTCCTGTTTTGAAGCCTCAAGCATTTTTTGGCATCATCATCTTGGTGTTTTCAAACCAGATCTAACAAACAAAAAAGATCACACTCACTGTCAGTCACAAGTCAGAAGACACTGAGTGTTTCTTGTGTAATCTTCTTTTCTGAAACCTTGAATGACTGAAATTAGCAACATGAACAATGCTTTATTCAGTACGACTCAAAATGAGTGACTGACATCATAAAGTTTTCAAGTCTGCGGGCCATTTTCTCCCAGAATTCTGTAGGACTGGAAGTCTTTTAGGAACCAGATGTCTCGCCATCTGGTGGCCATTAATAGGAATCCAAGTTAGAGGCACTTCCACGTTGTTTTCAAGCCAAAGACTTGTTTTATACTGTAGTTGCACCACATGAACGACTTACACTGAGATTAGGCAAGAAAAGTTACAAAAAAATCAAAGTTACATCACTGGCAAAGTAGGAAACTGCAAGTTATTGTAAACCATCTTAGAAGAGCAGTTCTGCTTAGTTTTAATGCCTAAAAACCAAATCAAACGTAAAAAAACCAATACATGAACTGTAAAATAGTGGTTAATTTAGGTATCATTTAATTATTTAACATTATATTTTAGGATAATTTTATGAATTAGCTGCAATGCTAATTATTCCTAAGTATTTGTATAAAGTAAAAGTATAATTTATAGTCTTTCTCTGCACCACTGTCTTTTTGCAACACAACAAATTCCTTGTTTGTGTGATTAGTTTTTTATTAGCTGAGGATTCTGCTGCCCTATATTGCCACTACAATCTTTCATCATGGCCACATGTATCATAATTTGAATAAAAATTGTGCTTCATCCGTATTTAGATAGTGTGAACATCAAATAATCAGCAGTTTAACTTGCGTTAACCCCTGAGCTTCTATTAAAGGCTGAGGTTAAGAGATTCACATACATGTTCCTGTGTGCCCTCGGTGAATCAGACAAAGAGCTGCTCTCACCTCAGCATGATATCCTGTGTGTTGTCAAACAGGATAAAAGAGGAGTGGCTGGAAACTCTCTTTCCCCCAGCAGGGCTTCACACCTTCCCCTCCCCTCTCCCCTTCAATCTCCTAACACACCCCCTCTCTTCGCATGCGTCTGTGTCTCCTCTCCTGTGCTTTCTTTTAATAGCTGGAATGTGTTGCAGGATGGAGATCAAAGCATGCAGTGGTTTTACAGGATGGCCACAGATTCACTGACAGGGCCTCCAGACTCCAGCTCACATCGGGATGTCTCGCGCGATTGGCTACTTGATTGGCTTGCTCACTGAGGAGCTGTCTGCTGGATTGTCTAATTGGCCGACTAATTCGGCATTAGCGTCAATTTACACCTAGCAATATCACTCATGGCAGACTTTAAAGCTCAATTGTGGAAACTGAGTACAAAAGTATAAAATAGGTGAAAATAATTATAAGGGACAAGTTGATTCCTAAGAAATAAAATTCACATTTGTATAGTTTTAAACACTCTGCAATTTTGATGTGACAGTCTTACCTGATCAGACACGTAGCACATGAGCTAAGAGTAAGTAGATGTATAAGCTTGTTACCTAAACCTGGAATAACTTTATGTTTATTGTATCCTACATGTAATATATGTAGGGGATAAATTATCAGCAAAGTTCACTGTCATTGTAAATTACTTAATTTAAACCAGCTCTAATGTTTAAAGCTGAAATATCTTAAAGAGATGTACCCTCTATTGTGCAATACAATTACAGAATACACTGTTAAGGAAGGAGCCTAAAACGCGGTACTTACAACCTGCACAACTCTAAAGCAGCTTCAAAGTGAGAAGCCTGGCACAGTGCTTTTCAAATGTTGACATGCGGCTTTTTTTTTTTTTATATATTGATCCATGCACCCATGTGTGACAGGGCGCTCTGTGATGAGGGCAGGTTGTGTGTCTTTCTTCTTCACAGCCACTCACCCTTCTTCCTGGCTTGCTAGAGGGATCTGTGAGAGCTTGGAGAGATTCTTAGCGTACTCCTCTTCTATCTTTATCCTGAGAAGGAAGTAGAGGGTGATTACCACACGGCATGTACGCAACAATGTTTCCATGTTCATTTCCTTTATTGTGCAATGCACTGATGTACATGAAAGAGCAAGCATGAAAAAAGGAGAAATGGTTTGTTTTTAATGACAATTGTATGGTTGTCACAGTAACCCGAGGACAAAGTGTGAACAAAATGAAACATTAAAAAAGTGAACGTAGCAGATACCGTTCTCGAATGAACTCGGCCATCTCTTTCTGCATCTGTTTCCCCTTCAGCTGTTTCTGCAGCAAAACCTCAAATCCTGTAATGCAGCCGTTGCCCTGGGGATCCTTCTTATCAGCCTAACGAGATAAACAAGGCGAACACACGAGAAATGCAGTGAATAAACAAACACTTAGCAACACACACGTGAACATTAGACCTCAACAAAGTTGCTAAGTAAAATAAACATGCTGCACGCTCCCTCAAAGAGATGACACCAGAGGAAACTGAATCAGGTGGCTTCACTGAAAACTGTAGAACCCTTTTTGATTAGCGCTATTCTGCCACCATCGTCCTCATTCTTCAATCTTTCTGTGAAAAATTTCACCTTCAAAAGACATTTTAGCTTCTTTCTGCTCACTTATTCATGGCTCTGTCACATCAGAGCAAAAAGCCGTCTTGCGACTTAGTAAAATGAGTTGTTGGTGATTGGCAACCAGTTGCAAATAGTTGCAGTGACCATCAAAACAACAATGTAATATTATGATGAATATGATCATTATATGCATGATTAATATGATCATTATATGCATGATGAATATCACGACTTACTTTTATTACTGCTGTATCACTCTGAGCAGTCGGATTTGCTAACCGTCTTCTAATTCATTGCACACAGTCACAAGAATTCTGATTATACTTTTGTCTCCAACCACCAGTTTCGTTACCATATCGATGGCATTGCTGTTGCTACAATGCTTTATCAGAGCTCGCACCAGCTGTTTTCTGCAAACAGCTGCTGGACATGTGTTTCCTAAACTAGTTGGATATTACCTTCCAAGCACCAGGTTTTTTAGCAGAGAGTATTTTAACAGCTTTCAGCTTCCTATCTTGGTTTCACTTCCTCCAGATGTACTATGTTGCTCTAATGTCACATATCCACTGTATGCTATCTCGTCTTGGGGTGAGCAACTCACTTACTGCAGCAAATAGCACCTTAAAATGCAAGTCGTGTTATTTTTAATCATTGGTTACAACGACATGAGTAAAAATGTAGAGAGGGACGACATGTAACATGCTTCTAAAAGTGCGCTGGCACGCTTACCTTAGCAGATACAGTACATAAATATTTCCGATGCCCAGCATCCATGGGATGACCAATCCATCCATTCATCCTGTTTTTTCGATTGACATGACCTTTTGAGGTTTGAAGTTGTCTTCGGTGACTACCCCAACAGTAAAACCCTAGAATACTGTTGCCAAGTGCTTTCTCATGAGGATTCGTCTGACTGTTGGGGTATTCTCTGTATTATTGCAGGGTCTTTACCCTACAGTATGAAGCGACCTGAACTAAAAGATTGAGCGCTTTAAAAATTAAATTGATATTGGATTAAAAACACTTGATTAGGACCAGAGATGGGCAGTAACGCGTTACTTGAAAAAAGTAATCGGATTACAGTAACGAGTAAAGTAAGGGATTACTATTGCAAAAACGGTAATTAGATTACACTTACTTTCACGTAGGAACGCTGTGTTACTGAAACCGTGATTTTTTTGCGAGAATGTCTCATGACAGTGACGTAAGCGAGTGCGCCGTTCGTGACAACAGCTGTGTGCAGATCAACAATGGATCATATATCGAGTGCGGGAGAGAGTATGAGCGTGCAGCGTTTAAAGTGTGGAAGTACTGACCTTACTTTGAGTTTGATTCTATAAAAAGTGACAAAAACATTAGTGTCCATCGTGTGTGGGAAGAAAACTTCTTTTTACAGCGAAAAAACCCCCTAAACTTCCAAGCAAGCACCGAGTGCGCAACGACGTAATGGGAAATTCACAGAGAAACTCGCGGATTCTTCAACTGACCGCTGCGGCACACCTGCACCAGGGTAAACCTCCGCCTACCCTACTCCTGCTTTACAGGTGAAAATAGAGCAAAAGGACCGCTGAGTCTTTGACTTTATTTATTTTCTGCTGTGTTTTACTTGCATCTATTTGAAAGACTGAGTGTAAACACAAAAAATATTTTATTTTATGTGCTGGAATGTGTAGAAAATAGGTTTAAATGTTAAACTAATTTATTCAAGTCAGAGAATGTTGCATATAATTAAATTTTTGCTTGATGCATAAAATTAAAAGATTAAAACTAATAAAACAAGTTAAAAAAAAGAGACTTTTCCATTTGATTACATTTTGTATGATGGATTATGTAGAAAAAGTAGAATTGGGCTGAAAGCTCTATCGCTTTATCACCTCTTCAGGTTGTAAATCGTGTTTTTAAAAAGTAACTAAGTAACTAAGTAATTAATTACTTTTGAAAATAAGTAATCAGTAAAGTAACGGGATTACTTTTTTGGGGAAGTAATCAGTAATTAGTAGCTGATTACTTTTTTCAAGTAACTTGACCAACACTGATTAGGACTGTGTTTCTTAATTTTTTAGAGTTTTAATGGAGGACATAATAAAATGACATTTGATAGTGAGCTAGACAGCAAGCAGACGATGCTAGCTAAGACTGCGATGGCTAGACAGTCAACACGACAGCAGGACTACATCTTCAGTGTTGGACACGACCACGCATAATATTGCAGTAGCTATTTCAATGAAGTGGTGCTGAGTTGTACCTTTTTTATATACAGGCTATATTTAAAACTGTGTCTAAAGTCTCTTAACATCTTCTAAAGCCTGTTAGAAATCACTTAAACACTGGACAGTGCGTACAGCTTTAATTGCAGAAAGCAGTCAGTAGACTGGGAGCTACACCATACATGACAAACTGACATCGGAACTCAGAGAACAGATAATCCTGAATTTTGGGAACTGCACATTTTACAGAAAACCAGACGTTCCTGGACTCTCCCATCCACTTTCTCCACTCTCTCTTTCTTTCTACTGCATTGTCACCTGTGTTTGTGATTACAGTGTGTTACCACACAAACTGCACCTGGTAGAAATTACACTGCAGGGGAAGGAGATGTCCAAACAAGAGCAGCTGAGGCCAGCTGGCCTCACTGTGCTCCAGCCAGTTACATGTAATGTGTTTCCCTGCTGCGCTGTGTCTTGGATGTTATTAAAGCCAATACTGATTCCCAGCGTGCAGTTGGGCCAGGATGACATAAATATGAAATCACGATGAAAGATGAAGAGGATCCAGTGTTGTTTCTCATAACATGGACACATAAGGATGGTCAACTGCAAATCTTTCTATATAAAAACTAAAATCATGAAAAGATTATGTTTTTGTAGGTTCTGGACTTGATCTATAGAAAATAGTTACTCAGGTAAACTTACCCAGAAGTAGTCACAGTAGCTCCATTCACTGGGTTTCAGTAGCTGTTGCTCGGGCATGCAGGCGGGTGATGGGAACGTCACACAGTTGATCTGCAGGAGAGAGGGGGGAGCAAGCGCAGTTTAATGGGCAGTTTATGGGATCATGACGAATAACTGATTTCACACACCTGTGATTGCTCCTTGTGTTGACAGGCAGTTCACACGTGCACGTGCACTCTCTCACACATACACAGACACCTGCACTGCTATTCAAGGTAGCGCGTGCTCTGTTGCTCTGGCAACCCTCTCTCATCCGTGCAGCTATGAGAAGATGCCGATGTGAAAAAAGCCCAAACGTTTACAGTCAAGCTGACATTGTTCGTTTATTTTTTTTCAGCGCTCGCTGTCCTCAGGGACAGCATTGTCAACACAGCGCCATTGTGGTTCTTAGCTTTTTTGAGGATACATTGTTCTGCTCTATAGCCCGACACTCTCTGCTCTACTCTGGTTTCAGAGCAATCAGTGGGATGGATTCCGGAAAATTGCCTTTAATTATCGCGGCGGTGTAAATTGTCAGCAGCAGTGTTCTTGAGTTTGTTGGCTTCAAGTCTCCCCGCTGTGAAGCACTCATAAGCAGAGGGACTGCACACAACTGATGATGCTCTACTACTCTCTGCTCTTATTGGGGTTTTTTTTCAAACTTTTACACTAGTGTGGAAAGGTAGCAGACAACCACAGGTAACCTCACCGCTTTCAGGAGTGAACTCACATAGTATAATAGATTCTCAGATCTCAGAGGTGCTTTGACAATTCATCGCTTCTAGGTTTAGCAGAACAAAAACGTTGCTTTGCCATGAAAATCTACACTTCGCTCTGCAGATTCATTTGCTGTCAAGCCAACAAGAAAAAGAAGCAGAAAAGACAGAGCCCAGAAAAAAGTAGACACGTCTCCACAGTGAAGACATACATAAAGACACAAGTTTTCACTTCAGAGCAAACAACAGGAGCTTTCTCTCACATTCCCATTAACCTCAGGAGGTAATCAGCCTGCAGCGATGATGCACAGTTGCTATTTAACAAACTTCAGTGGCACCCTGGTCTAATACCAAAGCCACGCCTTTCAGGGGAATTCAACAAATATGGTTGTGCTGATGTCTTTTCCAGAGCCAATAGTCTGACATGC
Organism: Maylandia zebra; assembly: GCF_041146795.1. Lineage (NCBI taxonomy): Eukaryota > Metazoa > Chordata > Actinopteri > Cichliformes > Cichlidae > Maylandia > Maylandia zebra. The sequence continues at coordinate 5,206,777 of NC_135174.1, read as the reverse complement.
TATGAGTTAGAAGAAAGGGGCCTCTAATTTAACCTTTTCTTGGCTTATGAAGCTTATAATTTGTTTGAAGTAATGGCTTCCTATTTAATCGCTGTGGAGGTCCAGAGGTTGAAAGCTACCAGGGCTTTAAACTGACCCCTGCTTTTCCTTTGGTGAAGATGAGGGCAAAGAGACTTCCAACTAAGTATCCAATGAAAGGCTTAGTTTGTTTGAATTCAGACACACACACACACACACACACACACACACACACACGAGGCACTGCTTCCAGCACTTTCTCTCCTGACCTTTGGTGACCCTAACAACTTGCCCCTCCTCCCAGCAATATCCAGTCTGAGCTCAACACTCACAGTGGGCACAGATTGGGATTTCTTCACATTTTGAAGCAGTGTGATGGCAGACACATAGCTCCACCTAATTATAGAATTCTGAAGGTGTTGTCTTAAAGCTAGAAGTTACCAAAAATATGATGCAACATGTGAAAACCTCAACTCCAAAATGTTAAAGTTTTACTTAGTTCATAAACTTTCAGATTGACTTTTAATTCAGTTCAATTTATACAGCGCCAAATCACAACAACAGTCGCCTCAAGGCCTTTTTCAGCTTTATTTGATGGACTCAGTGAAGAAAGGACAGGAAAGCAGGGGAAGACATGCGGCAAAGGGACGTGGACCAGACTTGAACCCGTCCGCTCTCAGCTGCTCAACGCACTGAGCTAAACCAGCACCCAGACGCTACAATAATACATACAGAGAAAAACCCAACAATCATATGACCCTCTATGAGCAAGCACTTTGGCGACAGTGGGAAGGAAAAACTCCCTTTTAACAGGAAGAAACCTCTGGCAGAACCAGGCTCAGGGAGGGGCGGGGCCATCTGCGGCAACCAGTTGGGGTGAGAGAAGGAAGACAGGATAACAGACATGTTGTAGATGAGAGCCAGAGATTAATAACAAGTACGATTTTAGATTTAATAAATCTTTCTTTTCTAGAAACGATTGAAGATGTCAAACTGTGTCTTTTCTTTGAATATTGTGGTTTAGTAACAATGTGTAAAGATAAGTATTCACTTGTAGCATGTTCATAGGATTAAAGTTCTTCTAAAAACTCCACTACGTTTACAAGAAACCATCAATGGATCCCAATCGAGTAATCGCCACAAGCCAAAGACGGAAAAGTTGCCAGCATCATTAAGGGGGCAAATTTCACTGGTTGAATGGTCAGGTCATACTCACAGCGCTCACAGCTTAAAAGGATTTGGGGCAAAATACATCAGAAACTGTTCAAGAACACAGTTTTTCAAGTTGCTGCAGACGGTAAAGTTAAGATAAAAACAAAAAAAAAAAACCTGTGGAAATTCCAGCTGTTGATTGCATCACTGCCTGGCTGTTTAGTGCGCAGCTTGGATTCTCTGTCAGCATTGTTGCTGGCTTTCCCTCTGCTGCGTCACACATGGACGACCATGTGTTTATCTGCTTTAATATAAGTGAACAAGTTACAGCATGTCCAGTAATTAGCACAATAATCTGTTAGTTTTCTAACGTACGTTCTTTTGGAGGCCAAGAGTTACAACATGTCATTAGCTGGATTGGTTGGTGTTTGGTGTTATCATGTCACTGAATACTACCGTATCAGCGATAAGGCTTACAATCAGTGTGCACTGCTTTGTTTTGAGTTTTTACAATCCAGCAATCTTGGACAAATTGTTCTTGTTATGCTAAAATAAAGACTTTTTGTCTTACAAAAATAAAAGCTCAGCTTCAGCCTCTTAGTAGATTCACCAATCAATCAATCTTCCTTTTCGACTGATTGCATTTACAATCAAAACTTGATCTCTAACCGAGGCCTCGAGGCCGAGGTGACAGGGATTTGAACTTCTCTGAGATTTTTAGTAGATACACCTATGGTATCAAGTTGACAATCCTGCCATTTATCAACGTCGCCCACCTGCCCGCCTGACAACAATGCCCCATCAGCCTGAGGGCTGAAAATGAAACAGTGTTTCAAAGTATACACTTAAAAACTTAAATCTAAATTTGATATTGTTACTGAAACATGTTTTATAGTATTATAGTCTAAACTGGTCTGGTGATGAGAATACTTCTTATTTATTTAGCTTCATCTTTTTTTAATTTATTCATCCTTTTATCCTCACTGTGATGTTCAAAAAGATAAACAACAGGTCTCTACCACTGCAAAGTGTGTATCTCCTGTGCAAGAAGAGAAGCGTGACTTTTCTGAAGGTCACCTGACCTCTTCAAGACTTCGCTGTCAGCAGACGGCATCAGTAGTAGCTATTTGATATCGACTGTTGCTGTTCTCACCTCCCTTTTCTCACTCCTGTTTCCTCTTATAACTATCTGCTTATCAATAGCATCGCTCTGGTTGCTATGGAAGCCAAGAAATGCCCCCTCCCCCTTACATTTCAAGCACGTTTTTTTTATACACATATATATATCCTGAGAAAATAAAAGCCTGGGCTTAATCCATGACCTCCTGGGAGCAGGACGTCTGCTATTTTCCTAGTGTGAGGCCAAACAGGAAGTAATGACCTGACAGCAGAGGAGAAATCATCTGGATGCTGAACAGGATGATGTCACTGTGTATCTGTACACTAGCAACTGAAAATAAGCATCGAACAATTCTCACAGGAGCGGACAGATAAAAAAAAACAAACAAACAAACAAAGCAAGCCTGAAGAGAAAATGAAAAGCATTTACAGCTACAATGCAGTTAAGGTTTAGTTAGTTAGTATATGCACTGATGTATTTTAAATGATGCAGAAATCATGAGGTTGGATAAAAAGTCCACCAGGAGGGACGTCTGCATTAGACATATTTTTTTTTAGCTAATAAGTTCAGAAATAAAGACTCAAGTTCTTCCTTGCTGGTCCTTTGGGACTATTGTAGTGCTCTGGGGTGAGTTCATGGTTAGTTAAGAGTTCCCAGTAGTTGCCCCACTCACCGTGACCGTGGTCTCCTTGTTGTGTTTACTCGTGGGCGATGTCGATCCTGGGCACTGCAGAGAGAAGAAGGACGCTCCGTCAAAAACTCTATCCTCCGTGTCAGACATGACTGCTCGGCGTACACACACCGCCACCCGCACATGCACGCAAACACAGTTGTTTTCCAGGCGAGTGCTGTTAGCGTCTGTCTGGCGCTCTCTGTGCTCCTGGTGCTGCTGCTGCTAGTGTGTATGGATGTGTGTTTGTGTGTGTGTGTGTTGCTGTGCAGAGTAGGGAGGATAGTTCTGCAGAGCAAAGCAAAGCACGGCTTGCGTTCTCTCTTTGTGTGAATGTTGATGCATGTGTGTGTGATTTCCAACACTTAAGCTCAGAATAGAGTCATTTCCAGTGCTCTGGGCTGAAGCAGCAGTGGGTGAAATAAATAAGTGTTAAACAGTAAAGCTAGATGGAAAGTATAGGGAGTTTATCACCTCTTTTCCCACAAAATAATTAAAGATAGAAAAGGGAACAGGACCTTGAGTCATTAGCATCATGTGCGTGTTTGCAGTTTTTGAATGAGCGGGTTTGTGTACACGAGTCTGCGATGCAGAAAAGGAGAGAAGTGAGGTGACAGCGAGTGAAAAACTGGTGGGTGGATCCTGTATAACTGCACCCTGAGTGCCTGGTTAATTATGATCAGGGGAGCAGATACTGTAGGAGGGATTAATGTGCTCAAACTGCCATCAGCTGCTCCATTAATACCGAGCGGAGAAAGAGAGAGGTGGTCTGATCATGACATCATGCATCATCAGTATAGCTGTACATCATTACATCTTTAATTGTTTCTAAACACTGGATATGGATCGAGTTGTGTTGGCAGACAAACTAACCTAAAGCAATGATTTTGCAACAGAGAAGCAGAAGCAGGGTCATTTATTATTATATCCACAATAACGTCCTGATAGAGCCGCACCAGTTTACTGGGAAGTTGTTTTAAGTCTTAATCAAAGCGTCTAAACAGCCTCGTCCCACCCTCACAGGGGTTATTTATCTCTTCTGCACTCCAATGCCATTACCAAGTACTTTGGTTAGTTGTACTGCACCTGTGGAGCTCTAACCTCAACTTCTTGTCCTCATGTGTCCTAAACTGATACACTATGAGACAAAACTGAGTCATAGTACGCTTGTTCTTAAAATAAGCAGTTATCTACATGTGGCGGGGAGCATACAGCAGGACAAACAGACTGTTTAAATGTCATGCCTGTGAAAAACCTGGCAGGGTGGAAGATGATTTAGAGCACGAAGAAACAGCAGTGAGACAAGTTTTCTCAAACCTTGGAAAGACACCAACACCACTAATTTTAGTTAATTTCACTCCATGTGACATTTCACAACTTTTGTGCTAAATTTGGGGGACTCACATCGCTTTTGAGTCTTTGGGATAGTAAAACTTTAAAAAACAGCGACAGACTTTCTTCGAAAGGAGCAAACAAGCAAGCCTTGACAGCTGAATATCCACATCTTTTGCATCTATGCTTTCAGTGATATAGTCAAGGACTAAAAATAATAAAATCAGACAGCTTTACCTGGGGCTCTGTATTGCTCTTCCTAACCAGACTGTTGTGTGAGTGCTCCACATGATGCAAGGGACTACCACCTGAGTGAAATCCATTCACTGGAAAAACAAATGAGAGACACCAGGACAGATAAAGACAGGCAGAAAGAAAGACATTCAGGATTCTATGGATAAGATGTAAACTTATTCTTATCATAAGGGAGTTTGCTCCTCCTCTTTAAGAGCTGAACCAAACCACAACTGAACTGAACTTATTTCTGCTTTGTGGTCTGAAAATGCCTTTAATGGAACAAACACACATAATCAGTTAGCTACATTACACTAGCTTGTGGTATAGGTAACTCCACCACCAGGTTACATGGGAATGTCTTAAAGGTTTATATATGTAAAAATCTCAGTTTTACAGTAAATCACTGAATTGACATATTTTCAGATAGAGATTTAGAATAACAAAGCCAATGGATCAGTGGCTAGCCAGAAAGAGGATACTGCTATAGCAGCTAATTAGCTAACAATTTTAGCCTACAGCTAAACGTTGTTCATGTTGTTAGATAAAAAGAAAATAGTTGTGCTTTATTGTTAATGATCCATTAGTGTGTTGACTTATTTATTTTTTTCATACATAAGAAAATCTAAAAAGTATTCATTTAGTTTAAAATGCAATTTACAGGAAATGTCAATTTATGCTAACCTAACAGATTTTCTAATAGTATGAATGTTTACAGCTTAACAAATTTTAATTGATCATTTGGTTTAAGAACCTAAAGAAAAACATGGACGTAGCTTCTGGGTCAGAAGAACGAAGCCAATATCGAAGTGTCTTAAACCTGGATTTTACCTGAAGGCCAGCAGATATGAGAAAACTATTCTCTGTTTTGACCTCGGTAAATATTTTATGTGGTCAGTTGCTCATTTTGGATCATGTTGAATAAAAAATTACACCTATTTTGAAAATCTTGGTCATAGTGCATTTGAAAATGCAGGATTGCCTGTGAAAACAACAACAACCACAATCCAAACAATTCCAACCACTGAAAAGAGACGTTAAATGGCTTTTACTAAGAATCAGCGAACGTCCACTTACTAAACACTAATGTAACTCACACAGTCAACATGGCCAACCTTTTCTCCATTCTTTTATTTAACAAGGCAAGAAAAGAAAAGTAATTTCTAACCAAAGTGAATGAACATAGCCCGCTTCCTGTATTTTACCACTTACAAACCTTACTGCTTCTTTCTTTCCTTCTGTCTTCTTTTAGGAGCAGAGCCAAAAGAGGGACACTGCAGGCCTTAATTCTTTAGTTGAGGCTCCAGATTAAGTTAGTTACAGGAAGTGACTGTGTGTGGTGTGTATGTGAGTGGGTGCTTTGTGCCATTGTGGAATCTTCAGAGAATTCACAGCCCTGTGGCATTATAACTTGAGGAAGTTGAAGTAAAAGAGGCTGAGTTGGAGAAATAAATATTCAGTACCTGCTGGCAGAGAGTTCTTGTGTCGGAAGGAGTTCTTTGGCGTCCCCGGTGCACTCGACGGTCTCTCCCATGTTGTCTCTGTTGGTGTTTGGGAGAAGGGGAAGAAAAGAACACAATGACATTAACAAAGTAACACCAGTTGCTACATTCTTTTGTTATTCTGTTGACAACTTTGGAAACAACTTTGGAAACCATAAGAAGAAGTGATTCACAGATGGAACTTAGCTCTTGTCGTAGTCAGCAGTTAAACTCAAAAAAAGCCACATCTCGACCGCAGTCAGAGGGCATCTATTCTGTTTCACTTCTACATCGTGTATCAGCTATAATTTTGATTTATAGTGTTCGTATTTTTAACGTGAGGCCTCTTTTGATTCTCGAGTAGTAAAAAAAAAAAAAAAAAAGAGTCGTTGTTGACAACACAGGAACAGTGCAAGTGTTCTAGGACCTGTTATAATCAAAGAGATAATGTGTGTCAATTTCTATTTTGACCACAACATTTGCAAATGTGTTAAATGTAACTGTCACTGTTTTAGTAGCTAAGATGTAGCTAGATAGGTCTAGGTCTGTAGGTCAGACTAATAACTTTTTGACTACTGACATTATTTTGTCAGTATTCAAATGGACTTCACCTTCATGCGCCTCTTTTATTCTGAGTCTTGAAGGCTCAGAATAGAACTGAAAGGATACGTCTTTGATTCTTTGGACGGATACGTCAGGGCAACATGGGGTTCAGCATCTTGCCCAAAGAAATTTAAGACATGCCGACTGGAAGAACAGAGGATCAAACTAACAACCTTCTGACCTGCTCTGCCTCTCATCACACCCAGAAAAACTGGACAAGAGTGAAGTCTGTTTGATTCATATTCCTCTAAGAGTCAGGATCACTTAGCAACAGAAAATCAGAGACTGCTGCGTGGCAGCTACAGCTGTACAGAAACCTCGTTCCATCAAAACCTCCTGGATCAACCTGTTGCACTGGACAAGATGAACATTTACCACACTGGAAGGACAGGGACAGTGTTTCTATCGGCGATGCTTCCAGCTCAAATGCAGTCAAAGTGGAAGGATGTTTGCCAAATATCAAGATTTTACTATAGAGATTTAAGCCACTGTCTCTGTTCATGCAGACACAAATATGTAGAAATATAGTATGCCATATTAATATAAAATATTTGCCTTTTGTCAGTTCTAGCATGTTTTTCTGGAAAATTAGAAATATCAAAAGCTAGCAAACACAAGAATGTGTTTCAACACACCCACTGAGGAAACGCTGTCCTCTTTCCAGTGGTGAAAGTTTAGTTATTTTTTGCATCGCAGAGTTAGAAAAAGTACTATACACTTAATAATGGAAACATCACAGAGTAAACTTTACTTGAGCTATAGACGTGTCACAGGCCAACTGAAATGCAAGAACTCCCACTTGAAGTCATGTGGAAGTTGAAGGTCTACCCAGCCTTTATTTTTTAATGACATCTGTTCTGGCTGCTACAAAAATATATATATATACACGTCTTTTATCAACCACCTGTTCTCTTTTCCTGGTTGAACTGTACCTGTACAAAAGGTTCAAGCTTTGAACCAAGCAAAAAAAAGTATTAATGAAGCTTCTCAGAGGTACTGATGATACTTTCCCAACATCTATCCCAGTTTCATTCCTGCTGGAAAAGTTGCTGGCAATTGAAGATTGTAAAAGCAAGTCCAATGCAGATCCTAGAAGATACCCCTTTCATTTGAACTCCCTTATGTCCATTCTGACCACAGTGCTGGGCTCAATTAGCCATTTTCTATGATCACAGAGAGAATAGGCACAAACATGTAAAGAGCTCTCATTTCATTCGGGTCTTTTAGGCCGGCCCTGCTCTATTTGGCGCTGCTCAGCAGAGGAGACAACTGAGCCAAGCCCATCAGCTCAAATGACACGCATGGAGGGGATAACTGGCAGCGAGCTTATGGAGAGAGGCTGTACCTTCATGTTTGATGTACAACATCGGGGCAGAGCCGGCACTCGCTGGCCATAAATGTATCAATTCCTCTCTGTTAGGCTGTCACAAACAAATCGATACAGTAAGAAAAATGGGATATTAAAGCAGAAAATTATTGTATAACCTTCTTAGCAGAGGGAAATTGCTTGTTATTGTCATTCTATGTATTGCCAGAGGAATAGCATTCAAAACATCATTAAAAATACAATTTCATAAATCCCTCTTAGTCAGATTTAAACTAGATTTACAAATTAACGAAGGCTATCACAATCATTTTCAGCATGAATTGCCCGTAAATATTTTTTCCAACCAAATAGCACTTTTATTTGTATTAAAAGGTGCGAAAGCCCACATATTTACTATATGTTCAATCCCAGAGAGGGACAGATTGAGTTTCCAGGCAACTGGCTCTGATCATTTCCATGAACCTGTTTTTTTTTTTTGTTGTTTTGTTTTTGTTTTTTTTACACACATCAGTCTTAACATTTGCTGCATTCGTTCATACAGATACAGTGATACATATGCAGCAGCAGGAGTGATTTTCATCAGCCTGCCTTGTCACAGAGGAGATGAAGTCTAAAAAGCTGTCAATCATCCTAAATTACTTTGACAGCCTGGATTACAGAACAGAGACCAAAGAGTGCAGTTTACTCGCTTTTCTATCCGCCCTTTTCAGGTTTCACGTGGGTCTTAATGAAGCAGATTCATGAAATCAATGACAGAATGAAGTCATCTAATGATCCAAGCTGCATCAGCACGGGCTCATTTATGGATCATAAAAGCATTCATTTCTTTTCGGATAGAGCAAACGTCTCGGATTTTCATTTTGCACAGTGTGACTGACAACGGAAGACAGCGATGCTTAAAAGTAAAAATGAATGAATGAAACTAGTCGACAGCAGGTCCGATAGCAACACGCCGACAGCTTATTGTCCACGACGCCACACCGAGAGAGATCCCTGATTCGAAACAGGGAGAAGGAGAATGGCCTAGTTAGCTTTGACACTGATGCTATATTTTATTCATAACCATATGACACAGGTCCCTGATGGATTAGCTACCTCCTGTATCTGGTTTTTATCAGTCCAAGCAGCCCGTTCACTCACTGTGTTATCTCCAGATTGTAGACGCACTGACATGTGCTTTTCCTAACATGCAGAAAAATATGGGGAAAACAATCAAAAACACTAAACATAAATACTGTACACTGTCTGTGTACCTTATGTGAACTTATAACATTGTAAAGTCATTTTTGTCAGATTCAAGTAAAGTCCTTTAGAAGCAGTCGTGCCAGTAGCCACCTTGATAAGACTTTTAGGCTCTTATTTATATCATTTAACTACTTATTAGTCATGTTCACTTAATGTCATGGAAAAAGTGAATCAAATATGTTGTTAACTGAATGTTGAGCTGAATTTTAGTAGTTTACTGTATTTGAAAAGTAACTTATACACATTTAATGTTGCATGTTTTCACAAAACAGGGTAGGCTGTAACAGGGCAGATTTAATTGCTTTTACAATTCGGCCTTAAAAATCCTGGGACTGAATCTGTATCTACAGCATGTGTGCTCTGGCTGGAATGACTTTGGTTTAGTATGTTTATCCAGCAGCCCACTGGTTCACTGGGATGAGTGGAGATTCTGAGGAGACGGGTACAAGCTGCAACAGCCAGCACCGCGGCTCTGCTGCACCCAGCAACACAGGAAGGAAAACCTAGAAAAAAAAAAAAACAATCTCCAACACAAGGACATGCAGCCCTCACCCACGCACTCTGCTGTTACCATGGTGACACAGAAACACAAATGCACACGCACGCGTGCACACATACACACACGTACACACACATATACAATCTAATCTCGCTGAACTTTAGCGTAACCAAAGGGAAGTCCAAAGAAAATAGCAGAGTTGCTATAAATACCTAAAAATTGTATCAAATGTGTTTGTTTGGAAACAGCTGCTGTGGTAGTGAAGAGAAAAAAACCACAAGACCTGTAGTACAGCGGTTGTGTGCGTGCGTCAGGACCGAGCGTTCTCTAAGCTTTTAGTCATCGTGCAGCTAAGACTCAGAAAATAAGTCCTGCAGGTTTTTCCCGTGCCCTGTGAGGCCAGTTTCACAACACCATAGCAACAATATTGCTTTTTTTATGAGCCAGGATACAGATGCTGCTGATGTGTGAAAAAAATAACAACAAAAAAAGTTATGAAAAATTAATCATTTTTTTTCTCATAGGAAATATTGTGGGACTCCTTTTATAGCACCAAACGCATAAAAACAAGTAAGATCTGCTGACTTCTCAGTGGAATAATGTGAAAGGGAGAAATAGATGTTTTTACTATTCAACAACAGTCTTATCCAGTGAGAGTGCGAGTTGGGTCCAACTTTTAAGACAGCAGCACTTAAGCACCTCATTAAATCCTAAAGGAGCAGAAGGAGAAACCCTTGGCTCGTGCCTGGGTGGAGACCTCAGCTAAGTTTAGATCCGTGCTAATGACCGCAACTTGACCGCCGCAGCCGTGATCAGAGGCGAGTATGCTGTGAGCAGGTTTGATGTGAGGGTCATCAGTGACTGCTAGGCCACAATCCCAGTTATATGAAGGAGATAGGTGCACATGTGAAACCAGTACAACAAGCTGATTCACAACACAAGGCCAAGTATGAATAATGTTTCTAACTGTTCTGTCAGGTCTTATTACTGACACGTGGTTATGTGTTCTGGTAGGAATTCACACTGAAAAGTGAGCGTTTGGTCCAATCTCCACGCCTGAGAGCCAGCTCTCTGTCTGAACGCAGCGCAGGAAACGAGAGCCCCTGCCAAACTGTCTTGAAGTTGAGTGACAGAAAAATGTACTGAATATAATTTGTTTTTATTTTGGCTCAGTAGGAGGAAATGAGGATTGTTTTCATTTACTGACTTCTTGATTTTGTTGGTTTTCACCTGAAGGTAAAGGATGCTAGTAAGACTAAATGTATGCATGGTTTACACAAGTTTGCACACTGCTGTAGAATGTAAATGTGAATGTAATGTCGTCATGCTGCTTGTGTGACAGTTGCATGTATAAACCACTCTTACCTGTATTATTTAACCCAAAGGCACACAAGAGTTGTAAGATATTAGTATCATCAGTCAAGTTTTATAGTGACTTCACTCTGGGATAGTATTAAGCTGTCTCTGTGCCAGTGTGTCAGTGTGTGTGTCTAATCAGGGAGACACTGAGAGGTGATTGTGTTGACAGAAACAAGGCACTATCAGCAGGGTCTGTCCTTACAGGCCCTGATGGACGGCGTCTCTCTCTGGTACCATGACTACAACAGACACTGAGTGAACATTCAGCCGGATTACAGTCACATGAAATCACGCAGGTATCATTTTAAAGATCAAAACAGAGCTCTGCTAGCTTTCTGTTTCATGAAAGAAAACATATTATTGAGAATTCAAAGAGCGGTCTGAGAGCAAAGCAGGAAATCTTTTACTTCAATGTGGCAAATGGGAAATGAATGTTTATAAGCATGTCTTTTAGAGACATGTATTAACAAAGAAACCCCAACAGACAGCACAAGCGTCAGAGTGCAAAAATTAATAATGGCAGCTGAAGAAATAAATCTGCAGAAATAAACCAACTAATAAACCCAGGTGAACCTGTTTTACTTTCTCAGTAAACTGATTTAGTGGGTTTTGCAAAAAATACCAATACTTCTCTGAGTTATAGCTCCATTACATTTACACACTGACAACCAAAAGGTGATGATTATTGTAACTACAGAACTTGCCCTTAAGGGTAACTAGTATCAGAACGCCTGGTTATAGCTGTAACTACATTCAGGGGTAAATTCCAAACGGAAACTGCTAATAGCTAATTCAGCATACTTTTAATATTAACTATCATGTGTAGTATACAAAGTGAAAACTGAAGCTTTGGCACAGTTTGACGTTCACTGTGTAACTGGAAGGAAGTGTGTGGTTGGCACTTTTTTCTAGAGGAGGAAAGGCACAGTGTTATAAATGTTCTGGTGTGATGCCTTTTGAATGTGGTTTCAGAATATAACTCAGAAGTAAAGAGTTTTGATCAAATGGTAGTGTGTTTGGTCCTGGCAACACTGTGCCAAGTATGGTTCTCAAGTCAGGAGGTGATTAGCCTAGCTTAGCATGTAGGCAGGGGGCACCAGCTAGCTAGATTCTGAAGCTTATAATAATAAGTAATAACAGCTAAAAACTACTTCACTCAGGTCTCCATTTCTCTGTTTTGGAAGGTCACCACCCTTTCAAAGCTGCATCTGCTGATTTTTTTAGCTAATGTGGAATGAAACACAGCGAAACTGCTAGGCTTGACTCCATAGCGTGCTAAAGCTAATAATGAAACCTCATGACAAGATCAAACACACAAACTGATTTACTGACATTTATGATATGCAATTTACTGTTAATTGTGTCAATACTTATCGCTGAAAAAATTTACTTATTCTTTGCGTTTGATGTTAAATTTAATGGACAAAGCAGCTCAATTTTTATAAGTCGCCTGTAAAACTAACCACACCTATGAGAACTATTTTATTTTCTATTTTGCTCTGTTTAGTAAATCTGGTCTTAGGCTAACAATTGGTTGTCTACCAATCGTAAGGTCAGTGATTAGATTATAGCACCTCACATCTGCATGTCAAAGTATCCTTTGGGAAGACATGAACTCTGACTTTCCCCAATACATCCATTGCAGTGTAAGTGTTAGGTTAAAAAGCGCTTAGGCCTGTGTGAATGGGTGAATGAGGCTTGTAGTAAGAAAGAGCTTTGAGCGCTCACATAAACTAGAAAAGCATTACATCAGTACCACTCCATTTACCATTTAAGCAGTGACCTCTGGGACTGAAAACAAAAACTGAAGAGGGCCCTTAGGCTTGAATAGGAAAGCAAGCCACAAAAAGCCAGGCTAGTGATATTCCTGCTTCGGCTTCTTTTCACAGCACGTCTAAAAAATCCACATTACATTTTCGCTTACCGTTGTTTGTGGTGTTGACATAGTATCGCCGCCCTTGTGGAGACATATAGCATTTCCAGTGAGGAGGCAGGGGATCTTTGAGATCCTCAACAGGAATCTGACTCAGAGATGCTGTCCTCTATCAAAACAGAAAAGTAAGAAATGTCAATAATGATGAAGAGTCTTAGTTTACTCACTGTTTCTTAACCTAACGTTTAGAGTTAAAAGAAAGATTAGGCTATACTACTGGTGCAGAAGACATGTACAGCCTGGGTTCAATGAGGTTCTCATTTCCTCAAGCATTTCGCAACCATCGATGACATCATAGCGGAGCAGGCGGAATTGCTGCCGCTGCTACACAGAAAACAAGAAACTGGCATGGCCCTGAGGTTGGACGGAAAGCTCCAGAGCTCCAGAGTCAGCACATGAGCACACACAGCCGACAGCTGAAGAACACGATCGAGAGAGAGAACATGTAGCCAAACTGCGCACATCTGCTACTGATTAGCAGAAAAACAAAGGGCTGAGACTATTGTAACACTTTGTGGGGATGCTGTCTGGAGACCCGAGAGAGCCAAATGAAATTCCAGCTCTATTCCTCAACAGAAAGTCTGGCATAAGAGGTTCATTTTACAAACTGCGAAGATATTTGAGCCAATCACTGGTGGTAAATGGATATGTCTTTGAAGGATAAAGATTTGGAGCACTTACAAACCCCACAGTAAACTCCATCTCTGAATACTGACTCTAAACCCTTGAATTTATAATCATGCTTAAGGAGAAGGAGAAACATTATGCATTTAGGCATGGAGGGTGGCATTACTTAGCCTTTTAAACTATAAGACCAATTGTATTTGCTAGACATTTACAAGTCCTGATCTTGGTCTTCAAATGATGCATTTTTAAGTATTAATCACTGTGAAACTCAGATGGTGAAAAAGCATGCTCTCTGCATCTAAACAAACTAGTAGGTTCTGGGTCAGTTCAAGTGTTGTTATGTGAGAAAATGACAACAGGAAGCACTGGGGAAACCAGTAATGAGTGAAACTAACTGTCCTGAAAGGCCACTCTGGGTACGAGTTTGGAATCCAGGAAACAGGAATGCACTTCATTATCATTAGAGGCACCTGGGATGAGGACAGACAACACATTTCTTAATGGAAACCATCTCATTACCCATTTAGGGGTAATCAATTGCTAGTCAGTAACTATTTAAGCCCAAAATGTCCCTGGAGAATGAATCCATTACATGTAACTGCTGCCCTCAGTGAAAGAAGCAGAAGGATAGAAAGGAAGGAAGAAGGATAAAACCCAGACCTCTGTGGTCCCACAGGGCTCGAGAGCATGAACACATGTCAACCTCGGGAGACTTACGACTATGTGTAATTACACACTCTCCGACAGCATCTCAGCTAAGTTTTCTCTTTGATGGTCTCGGTGGTCACTTTTATATTTGTCCTTCATGTGTCTTTGAAAAATCGTCTGGTAATTTCTTACAGAAATGAAAAGTGGTCGCAGAGAAGTAACGATGGATAAACGGCATGCTACAAAAGAAAATCAGAGCTATTTCCAGTGGCAGCAGTGACAGAGTGTGGTTTGTGCACTGAAAAAGAAATGGAAAGAGTGTAAAAGACAACATGACAGTCAAACCACAGATACAGCTACAGCAGAGCTTAGTGCTACAGTGTACGGTTGTGCCTGCATAGGGAAGACGGCCTTCATTTACTTCGCACGTCTCTCAGTCAAACATGTGCTTTTGCAAATTCGTTTTCACAGTTTCAGAGTAGAATTGTGAAAACAAGACGAGACCAAGCCAAGGGTGTAAGCAAGACCCGATGTCTGACGTAGCAGCAATGCAGGAGCCAGCTTAGGGCTCTTATCATGTTGCGTTGTTATTTGGTCTTTGTGACACAGTAAATCTGCCTTTGGGCCCGGCTGTCTAGATGTTAATCATGTTTTAGTGAAAGTTCCTGTCTGGTGAGACCTAATAACTTATCCAGGGAAGAGAAATGAGCAGATAGAAACATGGAACTCAAAAGAATCCTGAATCGAAATCTTTCTGGATTTACCGTGTTGGTTTTTAGAGCATCAAGTGACCATGTTTAACATCACAAAAGCCATTTGCCAGATAATTATTTTAGAAATGCTCCATAAAACCTTAATACCACATCATCTGTCAAGACGTCTCATCCAGGGTAAAGCTTAATAGACGGCTAGCAGCTACAGCTATCTGTGGTGGCATCCACATGCTATTCAAAGACGCCACAACCCAAATAATATAAACCAGTGGTCCCCAACATTTTTACGCTACGGACCAGTTTATGTCTGACAATATTTTCACAGACTCACCTTTAAGGTGTCACAGATAAATACAACAAAATAAAACCAGTACCAAACAAACAGAAGATTTATTCATAACACACGGGAAAAGACCCAGGGAAACCAAGTTAACTATAAAAACGATAAAAAAATAACGATAAAAACCGTTAAAAACCCTGAAAACCATAAATTTCACACCCAAGTGTCACAGTACTGGGCCATGAGGCCCAGGGTTTACGTTCTAATGCATATTTTTGTATCCACATGTGTAGTTTAATGCATCTAGTTATTTTCTAGTTTGCAGTTTAGCCCTTGGTTTCTTAGTCCCTTTTGTCATCTCTCCCTGGTCCATGTGTCTACCTGTCATGTTTCATGTCTCTGGTTAGGTTAAGTTCATGTTCTATCTCCATGTCTAGGTCTCTGTGTTTCCTGTTTTATTTTGAAAGAGTATGGTGTTCTTTGTTCACTGTAGTTAGTGTTACTCTCCCCTGTATTGTCATTATGTTTCCTTCTTGTCAGCTGTGTTCTCATGTGTCTCCACTTCCCCTGATCACCTCATGTGTGTATTTAAGTCCTCAGTCTTGTTTTGTTCGTCGCTGCGTCGTCTGTTCAACTTCCCCCATGTTACGCCAGGTTTCAGGACCCTGTGCTGGTCATGTCCACGTTGCTTACGTGTATATGTTTCACAGTTCTTTGTTGTTCCAGCACAGAGTCCTGTTCATAGTTGTCTCCGTCATATGCATCGTTGTCACCCTGTCTTAGCCTTCCCTGCTGTCTGAGTTAAGTGTCAGTTCTTAGTTTTCCCAGTTCAGCTTCTAGTTTAGCTTTGCCTCAGTGCTTTCTGTTGTTTGCCACATTATTCAGCCCAAATAAAGGCTCGCTTTTCATTTCAAGTTCAGTACTGTCTCCTCGTCTATGTCTGCACCTGGAACCTCACACTCCCACACACGGTCCGCCCGCCGCAGACCGTGACACCAAGCCTCAACTCTCCCGGCCCGGTACTGGCAACGATCCGTGGCCCGGGGGTTGGGGATCACTGATATAAACTTTCTACATTTATAACATTTATAGTTTTATAAAAATCAACCTCATACAGCTGTTGTAAAGGTAAACCTTAGCTACAGTGACCCAAACAATTTTTTTAGAATGACCTGTAGACATTTTTTTAACTTTATTATTACACTTAAACACTTCTATAAGCAACGACAGCACTTAACTAGTTCATCTAGCAACCCAGTAATATGTATATTATTAACACTCGACAATAACACTGGACAATGGGCAAATTAAACTCACATCCAGAATGTTTGCCCTCCAAGTTTGACCTTACAGCATCAATCGGAACGAGATTCTGGTCTGTTTTTATCAGAGGACTTCATTTACATACCGTCGATACATCTCCAAAGCCTAAATGATCTTCCAGGTTAACAGATCTCATGTACTACACTAACAAAACACCCTTGGAGTTTTCTCTGCATTTCCTGGCTGCTTTCCTGTTGGCGTCTTTCTGTTGTTAGGTCACATGCTCATTATCAGTGAAATGTTAGGCCAGTATTGTTGTTCTCGGAGCTGAGCAGATATGGCTCTTAGTAGCAGGCAAAGACAGATGGGAGTGGGCTGTTTGAGCTGAGGACACATAATATGCAAAAACTCTTGGCCACGAAGACATTTTAGTTCATTTTTAGCACAACAATTTAAAAAAAGAGTGTCTCTGAGTCTTGTATTAAATTTCAGTCTCTTCAAACATCAACAAATTTCACAAGCGAGCAAAGTTTGGACCGAGCCACAAGAGCACAAGTTAAAACTCTCCTTCCTGACAGAAGTTTGTGACAGATCTGACAGCCCTGTCGTGGAAAAAAAATAAAAATCAGATGTGAATGAGAGAATGGGAACACCTTGGCAGTGGGAAATATTAAGAATCTGAGAGCCAGCTTGCCTAGGCATATGCAACTTTAAATAATGCACCATTCCAGATGGTTAACCTTCCAAGCCCCAGACTGCCTTTGGCTCCACACTCATGTCTTGCCAGAATTGCCCCTGGTAGCGAAAGCAAGGACTCATCAGGGCCTGTGATGACTGATGAGCAACCACTATAATCGTTTCAGCACTCTGCGGGCTCTGCAGACCCCAGTTTAAAAGATAAACCTCTAATTGAAGGCGTATTAGTCATTTCAGATGTCATTAGAGAATCTTGAAGATAAGAGAAATATTAGTTTGAGCAATGATCTAAACGAGTGAATTGTGGTTTCATTAAAATGTCACTATCAGGTTGAAGTTATGAATACCATGTTTGCTTTTTTTGAATTCTGTCTCATCTTTTCCAGGCTATCGTTTCAACTGTTTACAGTCACAATAGAGGACAGAAAACATGGAAATACACAGAGGGGTATGGTATTCTTCTTAAGCTTGGAATACACCTTAAACAGAACAACAAGTTTTTACCAACTTACACAAGTCTTAAGACTTTGGCTGTCCAGGCGGAGCATACAACTTACAAAGGAAAATCTGATAATCTGAGCTCCATAGTAGAAAACATGCACAAGCACATTCTGCAGACCCACAATATGATACACACCAAGATGAGTTTCTAAAGGTTCAAAACACCAAACACACGTGGTCTTCCAAGATGACTTATCTCAAAGTTGAGAAATAACCATTACACATTTTCGGGAAGTCTGCATAAACTCTACATTCGTCTGGGAAAGAAAGAAGAAGAAGAGAACATACTCAACGAAAAGCAGGCGTCTGATCAGTTTCTGCTACGAACTAAAGTTGAAAAACCAGTATCTCTGAGGATCCCAGTTCTAGACAACCTATTATCCTATTCTGACAACCTTGTGTGTTCTTGTATAAACCGGCATCAGTTGCAAACATACCTGTGAGTATACGGTTGATGTCTGTAGATCCTAGAGTTTGTAAAATGAAGCCAACTTCTGATAAAGTTGTTTATTTACCTTGACTAACACACAACTGATAAAACTGGCAGCGACTGGATTTGATGACTAAAAATGTTTACATGTCATACACTACAGTGATTTGATCTGACAGCTTTCAGCTACAACAGACTGGGACTATCAACTACACTAAGGCTACGTTCACACTGCAGACGAAAGCGCATCAAATCCAACTTTTTTGAGCCTATGCGACACATATCCGATCATGGTATGACAGTGTGAACGGCACAAATCCGATCTTTTCAAATCCGACCTGGGTCACTTTTGTATGTGGTACTGAATCCGATACATATCTGATGTTTTAGAAAGCGACTGCTGTTTGAATGGTCACGTCAAATTAAATCCGTCTCTTACGTCACTGACACAAGACAGACGCCAATTATCAGCGCCGGAGAAGACATTGTGAATGCTTCCTGGCCCTCCAGTGAAACTGTTGGGAAGACAACTTGGAGAAACGTGAACATTTTATTTGAACTGTATAATCTGCAGATTCTGACAGAAATCTGCAGCTATCCTTTGAAGCACCGCTCCTCTCTAAAACAGCAATAAGGATCATTATTAGGCCATATGTAAATAACAAAATAACTTTATAACTTAAAGCAAAATTGGGAAACGTAAAGTCCGAAGTCTTTATATTAAGGGCCATCAGTCAAACAATACTGTTTGCTCTGGGTCTGAACAGAGCGCGTTGTGTGTGACGTCTTCTTTTGCGCATGCGGGACGCTTTGAGGGTTCACACTAGAGCGCGTTTGCTGTCGCATTTTATTTGTAGTGAGAACAAGCAGACAAAAAAATCGGATTTGATCAAAAAAATTGAGCATTAAGACCTGCAGTGTGAACGTAGCCTTTGTCCACATTTCATCCATCAAGGCTTCAAAGCCACAGAGTGATGCTGCATTTTTTAAAATTGATGTTGAAGTTCTAGTTGATAAACTGCGATATTTGCCGCTGAATTCCAACTGAAGTTGCTCTATAGTCTGACGAGTTTGAGGTCTTTTGCTAATACAGCTATTAGAGCATTTCTTTTTCCTAGCTAAAAGGTTTTCTTTGCTACCTCTGTAGCAACTTTAGCTAGTCTTTTTGGACAAGAAAGTGTTTGTTCAGAAAAACAAACCAAACAACCAATACACCCACTCCACTCCGTCTGTCGAGCACCAAGTGGCTGTCAGATAAAGTTATCAACTAGTTAGCAATTAGTAAGGTTTGTCACTATAAGTCTCAGAAAAGAAGGTTTTGTCTGTTGAATGTGTGACTGTAATTATAAAACCAATACAACAGAAAAGGGCAGTTTAGCTTAGTCTACAACTTGTTGTGCTGTTCTTGAGTGGCTTAAATTTTTTGTTAATAAAATATGAGTAGAAATGTTTGAATTATCGTCATAAATCTAAAGCATAACACAAGTTTAATGTGCTTAAATGTACAAAGAGTGGAAGCTGAAATTGTGATTACGGCTGTTTTACAATGAACTATGGAGCCTTAATCATATTTTACACAACTGTTAAATTTTACTTTTTGAAATTTGGATATTTTTTTATCTTATCTTTTCCAAACGAAGCCACGAAATGCTCCGCGCTGCTATCATAAACAGATCCCAGCATTTTCTCCCCCCGATTACAGACATTTCCCACAAATCCCCAAACACAGGCAGCATCTCTTATTATGGAAAACAAAATACCTCATGGTCTCTCTATTTCAGGGACACTGGCTTCCTGCCTGGAAAACCAAGAATAATTTGTTAAATTCCCTTGGAAAATGCCTTTAAATAAATAGCTGTCTCACATTGAGGTCAGTAAGAGAAAAACAGCCTAGTAAACTAGGTAGTTAACCCTCCGCCCTTTAACAGTCTCAGCTGAGAACTAAGGGGAATACTAGAAACATTTCAAAGGAAGTTCAGACTCTGTTCATGATCTAACTTTTGAGAAAATGAGGTATACTTCAACTTCTATGCTATTTTAAAAATCCCTAAGATGTCAAAATTGTTTGCTGACTTGAGCAACTTGAAAATGCAGAATAACCTTCCACTGACATCAGACATGATCTTTTCAGATTGTGAGCTGTTTCCATCATTGAGCAACAGTCTGAGTGACAAATCCATCTGTAAGCTTTCGGCAGGTTAGCATCCTGACAACACAGACATCAGACTGTCCATCTAAGGCGAATCATCAGATGAAACTGTCACTCGCTGGGATCACATGGTTTGAGAAACGCTGGTCACCCACACACTGGCTGTGTGGAGGAGGACCGACACGCAGCCTTACTGATCCAGAGTTTCTACAGATTACTGGACAGGACTACTGCTTAGCTGTCATCAAACATGTCCGAGTGACTCAGTCTCTCCCGATTCGTGACAGGATGTGTGAAAAAAAGAGTTTGTTTTTTTGATCTTGCATCGCTGACCTCTAGTGATCCCTGTGGAAGCACATGGATGTCTGAGAGGAGGCTTTGTCAGAGCAGCTGTTTGGCTTTCAGCAGGATGAATCCAGAAACAGAGATAATTTCAAGTATTCATATTTCATATGTAAGCTGTAATTGATGAGCCTACACTCCAAAACCAGGGGTCATCTATTTAAAAAAGCCCCTTGACACAGTTTTACACAGCTCAGTGTCCCCAGATTTATGTCAAGTACCTCCACGTAAAGGTTTTACCCTAATAAAAGTAAAATGTTTTCAACAATTATATAACAAATAGTTTGTAGAAAGCCTATAAACAAAACAGTATCAGAAGAGAGTATCCTCTGACTCTTCACGTAACCCCAGACTGACTCCATGATGTCGTGACTCTGTGGGGGTCAGACCATCAGTTACAGATCCTTGCTCTTCTAATCTAAACCTTAAGTACCCTTTATCTTGTGAATCAGAAAGTAAGAATGTAATAGACTGCTCTGATTTTCAATGAACCCATGAGAGTTCATGCAAAATCACAGCTCTGTCGTGAACATTTGCCTTTTTTTTCTTTTCTTTCTTTAATCCAACTGCAAATGTTTTAGCACCGAAAACAGCCTCGCGCAATCAAAGACAATCCAGGGATTTCAGTTGATAATACCAAATGGATCTTATTAAACATGGAACAGTGGAGTTAATAGATACACTGAATGCTGCAAAAAAATGTCACTGAACACTATTTTACTGCTGAATCATCCAATCAATCTTATGCAAAATGTATAGATTCCAGCTCCACATCCACATAAATGCACCAGTAAAGAAAATAAGGGCAAATAGGGGGAATTATGCTCCAAGAACACTACATTTAAAAAACTTTATTTCCAAGCTGTCTGTCACAAGCTAGCTACAAGCCTTCCAGAGATGTGTTTTTAGCCTGAAGGCAGAAACTCTAAACTACAGCAAGAGAGGACTGAAACACAGGAAAGCAGGAAAAATCCATATTTTTCATTCCTAAACGAGCAGCAGTCATGCACAGGTAGGCAAACCAGGTAAGGAGCAGGCAAAACGCAAAGGCTGTGAAAGAGTGAAAAACATCACATGTGGTTGGATTAGAGCAGGGGTCAGCAACCTTTCTGATGACGAGTGCCATCTAAAATTTCCTCAGAAGTCAATGTGCCATATGATTGCATTAGCAATAAATTTAATAACGCTCTATATGAACAGTTACACACTATGTAGAACCACTTTATAGAATTATATTTGTTTGCAGATGTTGGCAGCTATCAGCGAATAGTTATCAGCTACTTTGAAACAAGACTTTTTATCCATAACAGCAAATGAACTGTATAACAGAAAATGCAAATGCTATTTATGGTCTCCTCACAAGAATGATAAGAAAAATAAACTGGGCCAATATGGCATGTTTGTTAATACAGAGACACACATGTTAATGTGATCTCTGGTCTCCCACTCAGAGACACAGGTCTCCCAGTGTCCAGCATTCAGAGGCTACCTGAGGACTCATGTGAGAGAAAATCTGCTCACACAGATATGTAGAGCCAAATACTGTCAATAAGGCCTCTGCAATGTTCTGAAGACAGTTAAACTTGTCAGGTAGTGATGTCCAGCAGGTGAACATGCAGCTCCATGAACACAGACAGCTATGGATTCCAGCTGCATTTCGGTGTTGCATTAACTGGCATTATGAGACAAATCCAGCTGCTCATTAAAGCTTTCTGGTTTGATCAGAAAAATAAAACATTGGTCCAAACACCTGAAAGTCCCAAAAACACATTGTGAATTCTGTCTCGAGTCTACGGATGTATCCGTGCATTTCCGTGGTGCTGATGCTGCGCTGAGTGGAAATGCGGAAAGCTAACAACGTCCCCCTCACCAGTAGGCTAAGTTATTTTTAGCCAATTACAAGTTGAATCTGGTAGTTGGGGTTGTTAGCTAAGATACCGTCATTAAGAAGCGGCACAACTAATGTGTCTATGCGAGCTGATTTGCGATGTGCACCGCTGGCGCGGCCATTTATTTTTTAATGCACCCTCTCAGATTAATTCACTGCGTGTAGTGCCCAGAGCTGGACTGGGACAAAAAAATCGGCCCGGGCATTTTGACCACCAGGTATTAAAGACATAAAGCCTTTGAATGAAAACAAACGCTGTTGTGACAATCTTGTTGGTATATGTATGATTTCTATACATTTTACATCAGATAAAAACGTTGGTTGTAAGCTTCAGATAATTATTTAATAGCAGCCAGACATTTTAAATGAGAATAAGGAAGTATTTCTTTGTGCCCCCCTCTCCCTGTTAATTCCCTACCTGCCCCCCTGGCAACACTTTGCTAGACCCGCCCCTGCACAGTTACCAGCTGTCAGCTACATAAAAAAGGCTCCTGGTGTTATTTGTCTCTCAGAAACAGTTCATAACTTCCTTTCAACTTATTCATGTCACCTAAAAGGTAAACCTGTTTCTCCATCACCTGTTCAGCTCTGATGATTCAGTAAGGACATCTCCTGGTTTCATCTTCATGTTTCCCTCTCACCACATATTCAAACCGACATCGTGACCAGCAGCTTTACAGCTGTGGCTCCAGCAAACATCAGCTGATACTAGAAATGAATATCAAATAAATTCTAACAACAGCTGATCAAGCTTAAACGTGCTGCTGTTGTTTAGCGCGACATCCACTGGTTTCCTTTTTCTGGAACAAAGTGGGAGATAAACAAACAAGAGAGAAAAGTCGATCAGCTGATCATTGATCAGTTTCATGATTGAAATAACAACCGGGGGGACAGAATAAGAGAAGAACAAACAGTTGTGCAGCATAAAGACACAGAAAAATTCCAGCTTTGTGTCTTTTTCATTGTAGCTGAAGTACCTGACAAACTGTGTTCCTTTTCACCTCAATAAGAAACGCGTAATATTTTCTCCGAATACGAGACGATTCCGGGACGGTTGGCAACTCTAATAATTAACCTTATGAATTAAATAAAGTTCACTATCAGTAACATCAAAGCACCCACCCAGCTGTATAGAAACTCCATCATGCTAGCTAGTACGAGTTATTGTAACTGACTGTAAAAAGTCAGCATAACGAAAATACACCTGCTGGTCTCCACCACTTGTTAATGTTACTGAACCTGTGGAAGCTACGCCATAGCCACCACCAAACAACTGAGTTATTTTTACACACCGGCCAGCAAAAAATCATGAGCCCACCGAGCAAATGTCCGGTATGCCCGATGGCCAGTCCAGCTATGGTCGTGTCATTATTTAACCCTGCAAGCGTCCCTCGGGTTGTCGACCCCTGGATTAGAGGAACATGAGAGAAAAGCTTGACTACTGTAATTTCAAAGATGATCCAGCAAGTGGATAACTGGTGCTATATATAGGCTGAATTCCAATCCCCTACACCCTCTTCCCACATACTTTTACTTAGATTCCCTTCATCTGGAAGACCTCCTACATAAGATAGTGTTTTAAACCAACTACAGTTCAGTGAAACAGAATTTGTCCACACAGAACAGGCTTGCTAACCACACTCTGAAGGTACAGCACCTGTTCTGTCCCCACTGTGGACACACTACCAGCACCTGCAAAAATGAGTGTGATTTAGTCTCAGTAACAAACAAAATGAATTGGCTTTTGTGTAAATACTGCATTTGTAGCCACAAAAGAACAAGAAAGAAGAAAATAGATGAGTTTAAGATTAAGGAAAGTGGATGAAATTGAAACTGAAAATGAATATTTTTTAATAACATATGACCTGAACACATCATCTGAAATTGGCTTTGCAGAAGCTAACACAAACATTGCTGTTTAAAGTTGTTCCTGTTTTCCAAAGCCTTCTGTTGTAGTTCTCTGTCTGTGAATTAAGAAACCGTTTTGCAAATGTAAGCATGACTCCATACAGAGTTACACGTGATACAGACTGAGGAGGCAGATTAGGCGCTACGGCCGGTAACAGGACAGCCAATACGAATTTCAATATTTGTTTTTGTTTGTTTGTTTTTGTAAATTGCACCACAGAGTCGGTGCTGTAATTTCAGGAGGTACTGGCCCTCACAGCAACATGTGGATTTGCAGCAACAAGTGCAGGCAGCAACAGGTCAGCTGTACTGACTTGATACAAAGAATTATGGTTATTTCTAACAAATGAAATCCATGTTAATCATACTTCTTCACCAAGTCACGGAATACGTACAGTGTATAGTCTGCTCTGCATTTCTGTGACAAGACTACAATGGCAGGAAGAAATAAGATCTCCCTTTCTACTCCTGGCTTTATGATGTCAGTAGATATCCACTCCCACTGTGGCTGTAGCTCAGGAGGTAGAGCAGGTCACCTACTGATCGGAAGGTTGGTGGTTTGATCCCTGGCTCTTTTAGTCTGCATGCCAAGTATCAAGTATCCTTGGGAAAGATACTAACCCCCTAACAAAGTTGCTCTCCGATGCGTCCATCAGAGTGTGAATATTGTTAGAAAAGCACTCAGTTTAGAGTCAGTGCTTAGGAGAATGGGTGGGATTGGGTGAATGTGGCATGTTGTATACAGCGCTTTGAGAGTAGAAAAGCGCTATATAAGAATCAGTCCATTTACCATTATATGGACACCTAAGCGCTGCCCATTTGCAGTTCAACCTTCCTGTTTGTGAGGCGCAGCCAATCAGAAAAAAGGTGGCTTAAAGGGAGAGGAAAGCAAGCAGTTTCAGATAGACAGTAAATGGAGAGGCTGCATCGAGGCCCAGTGTGAGGCAAATAAGGTTTATCTTGGTCTGTGAATCAGGAAAAGCTAGTTCACTAGTAAGGTGCAAATATCAGAACTATGGGCAGAATATGAGTCACTTAAGACAAAACCCAACTTTAAGTATGATTAGATTGATCCAATAGGCTTCTGTGGTGGTTCTAAGCACAGCCTACGGACAGATCAGCTGCCTATGTTTCACAAACAACGTCTGTGGGCTATTCTCGCTTGTGCTGTCTTGTTTGTATTTTTTTTTTTAGGATTAGGATTAAGGTTACCACCTATGATGATGAAGTATTAATTCATCCCTGCTTGTAATCTGTTGGTTAGGTTGGTACATGTCTGCTTCAGTTATTACCAAAGATAATAACAAAGTTACAAGAATCCTGATCCTTACTCTAATTAGACCTTCAAAAACAAAATAAAATGCAGCCTGTAGTTTGCATCAGAGTTTAGTCGTTTCCTGCTGCATACAGTCGGGCACGTCTTGAGGAGAAAACAAACAAATTCCATCTGTACACACACTGGAGCAGAGTCGTAAACAGCCACCAGTGAGCATAAGCCACATACACAAACTCTAAGATGCAGCCTGAGAGTGGGGGCCATCTCTGGTCTGGAGTTTCTGCAGAATCGTAGCGAGGCATGCAGCAGCGATCTTGTTTCCCTGCTCACTCCATCTCCTAACGCTACATGTCAGAGAGGCATGGGAACAAAGGTGTAACAGCAAGTGGAAGTGTCTGTTTCCTATTATTCACTCATAAATACCTCCACCTTCCCTTTCTAGGGCGACACTGTCATGTCTGCACATCCTGGGTTCACACATGAAATGCTGACACTGATGTCTGTGTGAAAAGAACAACAGATGCCCAATCAACACCTTCACCCGGGACCAAATGATCTGATGATGATCCAGCCAGGTGTGGTCACAAAATGTGAAACTGTCACAAAGATGATATTCTTTCCCCTGACAAATGACATCCACAAAACAAAGTAAGACTGAAACTAATACAAACTAAACATTTTTGGGAAAAAGAAAAGGAAACGGTAAAGATGAAAGTTATACTGGGAACTGGCAAAAACTGATGTGAAACAAAAACTTTAAGACTCACATGCGAACCACTGAAAACATATCTTATCATCTGTGTTATGAATGGGCCTCAGAGGAGACTGTACCACTGACCTCCTCACCCTCTGGGCTCGCTCAGTGGGGGAGAAATTTCTCACATGCGTGTTGGGCCGCCGCCTACTAGACCTAAGGAGAAAAAAGTGTCAAGACACAGCGAAAGTAAATGTAGGAGGGGTGGTGCAGTGAAAGAATTAAACAGTTCTTGAAGGGGGAAACAGAGTGACAGGGTCTGCGGACCATATCTTTACTTGGGAGACATTGTTTTGGTTTGGGCAGATGTGGGAGCCTAAAGCAAAGCCACATTCCCAGATTTAGAGACACATCAGACACTCGGGGAGGAGGAGGGATTCACATGCCTGTTTAAACATGCACTCAGTCACATAGAGATATTGTGCATATGCTCCCACAAACTGTCATTGTCTGCCCAATGCCTCATCGTTGAGCACATGCATATATGTGTGTGTGAGAGTGTGTTTCACTACAACAAACAAAGCCCGTTCTGTTACATCTTGCCCTCTACAAGTTTATGTGAATTTCACATGCCCTGTGACTTTTCTACTTCACCCGTACAAATAATGTCCTACTATGCTATGTTCTGCATGCGGAGGAACGTGCTCACCAGCGTGCAGAGCTTATCTGCACGAGCCTGCTTATCTCAAGATCGGATATGGTCTCAATCCTCTATTCCAATTTCCACTCGAGTACTAAACTCACTGAGCTCTCAACGGAAACGAATGCAGTTCTTGCCGTGACCAGCTGATAGTTGGCGCTAGAGGAAATGAGGCGTTAGATTTTACTGTGCCATCCTAAAACTACCTAGTCCACTCAACTCGAGTCTACTCTACTTGGTTTTTAGGGTTACGATTAGGTGGCAGTACCTGATACCAGATACCTTTCACTACATGCTCAACCCCGAGCTACGTCGAGCCACAAATGCAACGCCATCAGACTGCATGCCACTGATTGGCCAGGGAGTCATGACACTGGATGAATCATGAGAGTGAGTTCTTAACAAGAATCAAACCAATGAAGGAAATGGCTGACCACAAACCAACAGTGTGGTCTCTGGCTCTCGTCTTTTACCTAGAGTCTGACACAGATCTATACACCTATATCTATAGCAGTTATACCTTCGCCTCCATTCCCAAAAAGTTGATTCTGATCATCTCGACGTTGCGTTTTAAAACTCTATGTCCAGATGAAGGGCATAAACTTTTTAGGATTTCCTTACCTGGATGATTGAGTACGTATCAAAACATCGCCTCCATTATTGTGCTGTGTTTGTACTACATACAAAAGACGTCACGGGACTTTCGGGGCGCCTTGCTATAACGATCCCACCCACAGCGAGGTGGTGCTCAACTGAAATGGAAAACGACTGAAACTGAATAGAGTAGAGCAAAGTCAAGCCCACTAGGGGCTAGTGGAAAAGAGTCATAAATGTTCCAGTTAGTACAGGTTGTCCCACCTAATCCTCCTGGTTAAGACTGTGTGTGTCATGTTGGGAATTACCTACTGATAGACTTCGTTATAGATGTTATAATTTATCTGGCGTTTCCCACCTGAACTGACTTGTTCCGACCTTACCCAATTCCAAATTGACCAAATTCTAGTTAGTTTAAATTGGGTTGTCTCAACATGTTCAATACCTAAATACCAGCAGAGTTTGGGTTGGGTTTCTAGGTCAGCATCATTTTGGATAAATTCTCTTATTCTCTGGTCTATTCAGGTTGGGTCTTGCGGTGCTTGGGATCTATAAATCTACTTACAGTGGATTTGTGTTTTTTCAGAGACTGTTTTGGTCCTGTGAAGATCTCCACCTCAAAGTCCATAATAAAATCCATAATGCCTACAAAATTGGTGGATTTCTTCAAAACAGTTGATCCACTAGAGCAGCGGTCCCCAACCCCCGGGCCTCGGACCGGTACCGGTCCGTGAGTCGTTTGGTACCGGGCCACGAGAGTTGAGGCTCAGGTGTGAAATGTATGGTTTTCAGGGTTTTTAATCGGTTTTCAGCGTTATTTTGTTATCGTTTTTATCGTTTACTCGGTTTTCCTTGGTCTTTTCACGTGTGTTATGAATAAAGTTTCTTTTTTTCGGTACCGGTACTAGTTTTATTTTGTTGTATTTATCCGCGACACCTTAAAGGCCGGTCCAGGAAAATATTGTCGGGCATAAACCGGTCCGTGGCGCAAAAAAGGTTGGGGACCGCTGCACTAGAGCACAGGTGTCAAACTCCAGGCCTCAAGGGCCAATGTCCTGCAGGTTTTAGATGTGTCCTTGATCCAACACAGCTGATTCAAATGGCTAAATGACCTCCTCAACATGTCTTGAAGTTCTCCAGAGGCCTGGTAATAAACTAATCATTTGATTCATGTGTGTTGACTCAGGGTGAGATCTAAAACCTGCAGGACACCAGCCCTCAAGGCCCGGAGTTTGACACCCCTGCACGAGAAAGTAGGAGTGAAAGAAGGAGCTGACTATCATTGCATCAACACATTTTCCAACTCTCAGCTGTGACCATAAACTTTGGATGCAAAATAATAAGCTTTAGGTAACAGAAACATTGCCTCTGAGTCTCAGCACTGACCTGAAGGGTAGACATCATGTTTATTATTACACTGTTGAACAGAGGGAAAAACATCCCCTTGCAGCACCTTTTAGAAACTAACAAGCTGACAACCACCCCCACATCTTCTAGTGATTACAATCTCATAGTAAGGAAGGAAGTTAGATTTATGTTATTATTTTAGCAGTATAATCTCATCACACAGAAACTAGACAGTTGTAGCTTACAAAAAGGGACTCCACCCTTTAGGTTTAGTACAGTTAACTAAGTTTCTAGAGGTATGGTTATACCTATTAGCAACATTTGCCTGGAGATGGAGCTGTACAGCAGCAACAGATTTTAAAGATCCCAAGAGTTCCCATGGGAGTCCACCTTCTTTCCTGACATGACCATATGATTTACATGCCTAAACAAGTCTATAATCCCAGCAACAAAAACACTCGATACATAAACTATTACCAACACCATCCATCTTCCATGTAGCTCAGACAATGCGTGCTTGCAAATACTCTTCACAGCACAACCCTCAGCCGAGCTCAGTCCAAAGAAGCTTTACACACATGAGTGAGAGTCAGATTTAAACAACAGTTTAATATGTTCATTCATTTTGAGTTTTCCCAGCACACAGATTTACGCACTATTACGGAGTAATGTGTCAACACATTTTGGCTGAATTAGGCCTAAGTGAAAGTAACTATGATTGCACTTTAACTAAGCTAATGTGTCTCATGCTACAATTTAAAATAGCTGCACGTGAGTTCAGCAGAACGATAGAAATGAAAGCATTCTACCTTGCTAGGTCTGTTCCAATGCACCGAGTTATTATTTCTGCAAGGAGATATATAAAAACAACACAGCTCATCTTCAGTGTCAAAACAAACAACAGATTGTGATTGATAAGGTGTGATTGTGAAGGTGGGTGCTTCACAGTTATCCAGCTGATATTTCCACACAAACTGCTTTCCGTGACAACAAGTGACTACGTATATTTCAGAATGACATCAGCGCAGGAGCGGTGGTGTTACTTTTCCAGCACGCAGGGGAAACACCTGGCTGTGCGCTGAAGACTCGCCAGCAGTCGTCTGACCCCCAGCATTCCACACCACGGATTATGCCAGCCTAAATCACCGTCCTAAAACCTCTACTAGAAGCCCCCTAAATAGCTCTCAGCGCTCCGGTTTCACAATAAACACAGCTGACTCTCTGCTGGGACAAGCATTAAGTAGACAAAGTGGTTCTCCACCATTTTCAGCTTGTTCCAAATTGCTTACAGTAGTTCCCCTGGCTACATGAAGACTTAATAATAAAGCATTTAAGCTGGAGGAAAAACAATATATACTGATATTAAAATATAGGAAAATTAGAATTACATCATTTTCCATGGAAGAAAACTCGCACTTAACCATAAGTTACTGGGAAACCTACACTAAAAATATTTTATCTATATGAAGGAATTGAGGGGGTGGGGAGTCTCCCTCCAGATGGCCCCAGGCAGCCCCCAGCTGCAAGGCTTTGGTTACATGTTAAGTGCCCTTGTTGATAGTGTAACACTTCATGGGGAGCCCTGATTTGTTATGGAAATGTCATATATAGCCCCAGAGTAACGAGAGCATATAAGTACCCTCTGCCCAGTTGTTAAGGGCTATAACCCACTGTGTCAACAATTCAGTGAATTATTAAACCCATTTTAGAAGGGTCACCTCAGCATGGCCTGGATTCTGTCTGTTTATGCTGAAGCTAGGACTGCAACTACAAATTATTCTATTATCAGTTAACCTGCCATCTTATTTGCATAAACAAATTCAACCGGTGTGTGAATTGGCAAAAAAAAAGCCTGTCAGTTCATCATGACCCAATTATTAAGTAAATTCATATGTGAATATGGTGTCAGGAGAGAATGTAGCAGGTGAGAATGAATGCTAGCCTATAGGATGACTTTGGAAATTAAGAAGAGGAAGCAAGTGAAAGCAGAGGTGAGGATTAAAAGGTGGAAGTTGAAGACTGTTGCGCAGAGTTCAGGAGACAGACTCTGGATGCCAGGGAAGAGAAAGGACAGACGGAATAGTGAGGAACACCGCCAAGGTGGTTTTTGGTGTATCCTTTGGAGAGAGGAACGTGGACAAAGTGACACAAGGGGAAGTACAGGAAAGCATTCAAAAGAAGAGGTTAACAAAGTAGGAAAGTCAGAGAGATGAAGAAGTAGACAGGAGTGCTGGGAGGCTAGGCGTACTGCAAAGGCAGAAAAGGCTTTTACTGAAGTGTGTGTGAGGCCGGACCGAATGGAAGGGGAAAAGAACTTGCACTGACTGGCTAGGCAGGGAGATCAAGCTGGAAAGGATGTGCAGCGGGTTGGGGTGATTAAGAATAGAGATGGAAATGTGCTAACGAATGAAAGGAACTTCTAAAAAGACGGAAGGATGGTATTCATTTGCTGACAAAAGTCCTCACATCTAAACTCTATGCAGTGATGTCATTCACGAACCATGCACGAACTCCTAATAGAAAAAAGTCAATCACTTCTTTAACGACCTGCTCTTTCATTTCCTCTTTAATAGTTGGACATTAAGGAGCCAAACAGTGATGTAATGTGTCATACCACTGTTTTTAGTCACAGCGTCTTTGGGAACAGCAATTTTATAATTTCTTATCAAATAAAAACTTGATTTTGCAAGATAACTGTGGGAGGATGTCATCTTAAAAAAACATGACAGCGTGACTTTGTTTCTCATATTTGGCCAAATAATTGCAGGTAACTATGTGGGAAACACTTTTAGGAGCAGTTGGACACATTTGAACTCATTTTAATTCGATTTTATATGTATTTTATATGTAATACAGCCATTACATTAAAAAGGTAACAGGTACCTCCAACCCTTTGCCAAGTGGCTCCTTTATAGCGGTTAAGTCCTGATTTTATTATTATGACATCACCTGGCAGCTATAGTATTGTGCAAAAGTCTTGAGTCACACACCAGTGATTTATATTTTGCTTCCAAGCAGCCAGACTTTCTTGTAATTTTTTATAGTGATCTTGAACAATCGTTCCCCAGGCTTTCTCAAGATCTCCTCTTTGCACACTGGCTATTGCCTGACCATTTTTTCTGTTGTCTTTGTTAAGCCACTTACACTGACCTATGAATATGTCAAGCATAGAAACACCGAGGTCAATGAATGAACCACATAACATAACCAATTTAAAATGGTCTCTTTAAACACTTTGTTACTCGCTGCCTGTTGCAATGACATGATTTGTTCCCATTTCTTTGGTTGAATCTACAAAAGCCTCCAAAACTAATACAGTCTGATGGCCATAAACCAGTATTTTTGCACCAACAAGGTGATTTCTCCTTTCCTACAAAACCCTGGTCACCATGATGTGCGTTGTATCCCATCTTCACAAAACAGATGTTAGGGAAATCTGCTTTTGTTTTATATGTCAATAGGGCCATATATCAGAATATTGGCTTTTTGAAGTATTTGTATCATTCTTAAAAATCCTGTATCAGTTGGGTTCTAATTGTTATCAACATTCCTGAAGAGCAAAGCTTGTAAGCTTACTTATAACATGTATCATTTTCTTACTGCTTGTCTCTGACTCAGTCGGACTACGTTATAGTTATGTCGCAACATCCTTGCAATAACGTTGGGGAGTACAATGTTACAATAACTAATGATATGTTCACAAGAAGTCTAGAAAAGGTCCATGCTGTAGTAACCATTGTAATTAAATTTAAAATTAGACCGTAAGTTGTACGGTGACAAAGAATAGATGAAAATAAATCCTGAAAACACAGCGTAAGATAAACACAAGCAAATATTAAATGTGTTTTACTGCTAAGAGTTCAGCTTTTGGTCTTTAACAGGCAGTTGTTTTGAATATTAGCCCAACTTTAAAGCAGCAACAAGTGTTGGTCTGTTAAAAACAGCAGAACTACAATGTGAATGATTCATTATGCTCAGAAGAATGACGCTGTTTGTAGAACAAAGCGACAATGCTGAAGATGACAACAGAGCCAGGTCACAGCTGCATTGTTAAATGTGCCAGCTATACAAAGGGATTAATGCATGTCCTGTATTTATGATCACTTATGATTCTGAAGGTTAGGGAGCGGAGTTACTCTGCGCCAGAGAACAGATTTTTTTTTGACAGAGGTTTGAATACGTAAACTAAATGAGGAAAATACAGAAGTGGCTTTTTTTTCACTATTAGTCATTTCATTGTGCAATCTTACAGCCTTCAGAACATGTCTGATCAACCTACAGCCCAGATGACACACTGACTGTGAAATCTCAAGTTTCAATATGTGTACTTTAGCTTACATGAAGTGGGAGGTCAACCTTCATTCCAGATTATAATGCTATAATCCTGGTAGTAGAGTCTGTGTTGACAGAGGTATACTTTAACCTAATATTGCATTAAGCTCATTAGGACAGGATTAACATTACAGGGGTGGAAAGAGGTGGTGGGGGATTAAATCTTTTCTTTAATCACTGATATCTTAACTGCTTTTCTGCCCTGAATTTTAAACTCTGAGGAAATATGGGAAACAATTTAAATCTTATCTGAGAGTAATTACCTTTTTAACATTTCTTTCATACAAGATAAACCCAGCAATGATGTCTGTGCATGCATGGGTGCATTGCAAACTGTTACTTCCAATAACTAATTGGGCAACTTTTAATGACACCAGTTTCACAACATGCAAACGGCACCGGCTGAGTTAATGAGGCGTAGCTGTAAATTCAGAGCTGAAAAATGAAGCAAATGTAGGAGTAAAAAAAAACAAAAAAAACAAAACTGCAGTTAATCTAATGGCCATCTAAACATCTAAAAGAAAGCCAATGATCACAGACTCCTATGTTAAAATGACAATCTTTACAACATTGAAAGGAATGTTTAGTGCAAAACCTATCTTGGTTTATATGTTTACGATCACCTTAAGTGTATATGGCAGTTTAAAAAAAAAAAAAAAGAAAAAAAAAAAAGAATATATATATATATATATATCCATCCATCCATTCGCTTATCCTTTTCAGGGTCGCGGGGGGCGCTGGGGCCTATCCCAGCTGTCATAGGGCGAAAGGCGGGGTACACCCTGGACAGGTCGCCAGTCTGTCGCATATTATTTTTATACATACATATATATATATATCCCTTTTGAATTTTAAAGTTAAAATGTATTTTATAGGGTTGTGGCCACTTCGACTTCTGTTTTTACCTCACTCTTGGAACTGGTACTTTTGCTAACTTTTAGGTTAATCCCACTATAACTATCCCCCTGCAATCATAGTTGGACAAGTAAATTAATTTGGGGAGTACCTGCACTTTTTGTTGATGCTGGAAAAAATGCCATTGATGCTAGTTTTAGTTCATATTGTCAACTAACTGTTAGTTCACTCAAAGTTAACTGTTTCTACCCATTTTCTGCTAATCACAGGGGGCTAGAGCTCATCCTAGCTGATATACGGAAAGAGGGAGAGTACACTCTGGACAGGCTGCCAATCTGTTGCAGAACTAAGATATATTACATACAACTATTCATATTCTCATTCATATTCACACCTATGGTCGGCTTTAGAATCACTACTTAACATAACCCAGTGTACGTCACTGGCCTGTTGGGGAAAACAGACTGACTCATGCTGTTAGAGAACAGGGGGAAAAACACCTTACCAGCTCAATACTGAACCAGCAAAGCTAACTGATGAGTGACTTTCCTCACTTTACTCCTGTGTCATTTCTCTGATGTGTAAGGTTATTTTTAGAAGATTCCACTCCGGTGCAGACAGGAACTGTGGGTAAGCGGTTACTTCTGGCGGTTGTACCCACAACATTGAATATATCAAACATGATCTGCAGACCGCAGAGTTCTGTGGGTTCACAATAAACTGGGGAGAAATTTTATTTGTGTGATGAGTCACACCTTGTTTCAGATAAGCAAGCTATTGTTTCCAAATGCACCCGTGTTTAAGGGGTGAGCTCTTTCCTCACATTGCATCAGAGATTTACAAAAAGTGCCAGTGCACCCAGCAGGGGAAGACTGGCCGGTTCTACAAAATTATATATTCTGCCATCTTTTTAGTATTCTTACCATGAGGACTGCACCTAATCAGAGTTTTTAAGACCATTTCAAAGGTGATTTCTGGCCTATAACGTATCGTAGTGCATTCAGTCTAGCTCTGATGCAACTATATTTCATCCTTCATCCACAGAATAACAGCAACAATGAAGATTATACCAGTAAGAAACAAGCAAATGTTTGTTTATTGTGCGACTGACATGTAGAATTTGCACTATGCTTAAAAGGACTGCTGTGTTATCATGATGAAACAAAAGGTTTGAAGCCAGACAAAGATGACTACAAAGTCATGCAAAATAATCCTAAAAATACAAGACACAATAACTACAGGATGGGACAAAATCAGCAAAAAGACACAAAGAGACACAAAACAACCAAAAAACAAAAAAAGGGATAAAATAAGTCCAGAGAAACAATGATCAGAAAAACCAGAAAAATATTACTTCAAAGACAACAAAAAACACCTAAAGATACAAAAACACATAAAATCAAAATGAGATGAAATGTCGTCAATGTCAAAGACACAAAAAGGAATCACACATCCTTGTGGAATGCAGCCTTCTACTACACACCTGTGAAGTCTTGTAATTACATCTCAAACAAAGCTGACACAATCTGCCCGTGGACCGGCAGACAGTCAGACAAACAGACACCTGCCAGAGCACACAAAACTATGTTTGTGGTACTTCTTTCCAGGACCACATTTTTCCTAGATGACACACATGTATGTACACACATGCACATGCCGCGGTGAATCATTTCGAGTTATTTCAGTATTCAAACTTCTTACAGTAATCTGGGCTCTGGTGCTGATCAGTCTGCGAGGGAGCTTTAGCTACCTCTGTCCATGCATCAGTCAAAGCAGCAATGTCCCTACATTTAGGTCTTACCAGTGCACATGTGGATATTTTAGATTTAAAAACAAACTACCCATCATGCACTGACTATGATGAGGGAAACTGTCCATAGAGATCTTTTTAAAAAGCTATTTTTGCTGCTCCCTTGCTATGAGGGGTCAACACAGCGGCTAGCGACGCATGTTTGATTGACCAGTTTTACATCGGATCCCCTCCCTGACACGACCCCAAAGGGGGTTTGTGTTAGCAGTGTAACATGGGAGTGTGTGGGGCTGTAGTTCTGACTTCTGCCTGGCCTTTACTCATTATAAAAGGCAACTTTTCACACCTTTCAGTGTCATGATTCATTAAAGTTATTTGGAGCCATATCATACTGAAACTCATGATTAAAACACTAACATGTGAACATCACCCTATTATTAGGCAGAAAGACCCTTCTGCCATTTCATTTCCAACATGTTGCACCTTTAGAGCTCACTGTGGTTTGCTTGATGAAACTCTTCAACCTGCACCACCCGACTGCCCCACCCATCAGCTCTGTCCCTAAACTGGTCTGGGACCAGATAAGAGATGCTGTGCTTGAACGGTCTTTTGTTTTACCCCTGCAAATGGCCCTTTTTTCATCAGCACCATTCAGCTGTCACTAATCAAGTTTCTGCATATGCTATCTAGATAAGATAAAAATGCCATCGCTGAGAATGCTGGGCTTAGTGCCCAACAGGATTGTAACCAACTCTCAGAACACAGGGTGGTGTCAAAAACCGACTACTCCTCTCAGAGCCATACATGCCGATGTTAAGGTATGAGATCTAGTGAGACTTGTAGCAGCAGTGTGGCTAAACCCACAGAGGGGATAGATAGGGCGAGGACTGAAAGGTTTTGACCATGAGAGCAGTCAGGCGCACAGAGAGGAGACCTGAGCGCTTCATTGGAATGCGTATGGAATGAGGAAGTGCGCAGCCGCTCAGCCAGGCGGAGAGGTGACTGCTGGGAAGGTCTGAGTTAATCTGATAAGCACAGCACGGGAAAACTATTTGTTAGAGCATCATTCAATGCTGTCTTTATCTTCAAGTTTGCATCTGTTGTTCAAACCAAGCTGTTACTGTGTGTGTGTGTGTCAAGAGTCACACAGGCATTAAAAATACACTTTTCTGCTTGTTTTCATCAAAATTAAAGCCAAATAAGTTCAATTTACTCAAGCACATTTTCATCTAATGCAGTCCAATGCAGTAAAAAGTCAAAACAATCGATTCTGCAGCCTTACCTCCAGGACCTGGACGTAACTGGAGGGGAACCATCCCCTGGCTCCATCCTTCTCTCCCTCCCACCAGCCTCCAGGCAGAGCCTGGACCACCTTAATAATCTCCCCTGCCTCGAAGCTCAGTCCCTGCTGGTGCTGCTCCCCGCTGAAGGGGTACAAACTTTTGCAGTGCGATCCCGACATGACCACTGCTCACTCAAGAAGCCACACGACGATGATGATGATGATGATGATGATGATCTCCACCACCCTCAGAGGAAAGAGCAAACTTTTTAATGGAACTGGAGTTTGGTTTTTAGGGCTGTAGAGAGGCGGAGTGAAACTGTGGAGAACTTGGAGAACAGGTTGTTTTCCTCCCACTGTTGGTACCGCCGCTACCGCTGCTGCTGTCAGGACGCCCCTCAGCGCTCTGCTCCGCCAGTGTGCCTGCCAGCCTGCATGCTGTCTCAGAAACTCGTTACAAGGCTGTCAAGTAGGAAGAACGAGGCAGAGGAAAGCGGAAGTTGGCTAAGTTTCCCTTTAAAATAAAAGCACAAACCTCACCACGGGGTTTTTTTTCTGTAATTGAGCAACGTGTGTTATACATATATTAGTTATATGCCATGCAGGTAAATAAACACACGAATGAGACAAACCGAGAAAATAAGGGACACTGCACAAGAAAACAACATTCAGTTTTTGGTTTTTTTGAAACGATGAAATTAAGAGTTTGTTCATCATTAATTTAGTTCAAAGCATTAAAAGTGAAACAATTATTTTTTTTATGTTTGGACGGATTTATTCTCATTGTTAAACGTCTTGATGTATGCTCAATCATCCAGGTGAGTAAATCTTGACTGTTTATAAGACTGGGGAGACCTGCAGTCAGCTGAGACTG
Organism: Maylandia zebra; assembly: GCF_041146795.1. Taxonomy (NCBI): domain Eukaryota; kingdom Metazoa; phylum Chordata; class Actinopteri; order Cichliformes; family Cichlidae; genus Maylandia; species Maylandia zebra. The sequence goes on along the minus strand of NC_135174.1, from coordinate 5,168,655 downwards.
AAGAAGTCACTTGGATGAGCGACGAAACGTTTCTTCCACTGAAGACGGTATGTCCAGATGAACAGAATAAACTTTTGGGGACTCATTGTGAAACAAGCCTCCCCACCTACCTTTAAGCCAGCTGGGTGGGGGGTTTTGTGCTCACACCCATAGTCCGTCCCTAGAGATGACTAGATTCGGGACATCCCCTTTCTATAATATCACAAAGACAAAAAATGACTGAAACAAAGCAATCTGAAACCTGAGCTTTTGACTCACATGAGTAGCTGACGTCATTCTGTGCATGTTTTCAGATGTTTTGTTGGGTATCTGTTTTCGCCACAGAAACCTGGTGTATGTGCACGTGGGCACTTTTATGTTTTACTTTGACAAGCTTAACCGGAAAGCTTTTATCATAGCGTACTTGACAGAAGAAAGGGCTGTATCTCCACTTTTACTCAATTTCATTAAAATGAGGAAGATGAGTCATAGTTTTTCTACTGCTTTAACTTTTTGGGTTAGTTCTTGTGAATTTATTTATTTCTACATAAATAAATAAACAATGCGACTGTTTATCTTTTCATCAATCTGTGTTATCTACCTTTCAGTGAGTTTATTAGGTTTGCACTGAGGAGTTTTGCAATTCTGTTGCTGCATTTGGGAAGTTGGTTGGCACCACAATAATCATTGCGATCAGTAGAATACTACTGGAGGTGAAAGCATGTCTAGTAAAACAGCAGAGGCTAGTTGTCTAGTTACCTAAACTGTTTATTTTCACTTGAAGTGAAGCAGCTGTACTAGGAACCAATGCTGCCCTCAATATGAACATGATCACATGAGCTTAGACTTCCTTCCTTTACCCTATTCCAGTGTGTCATGGCATATCATTGATTATTCAGGCAACACAATCAGATCAGCATGAGGCACAGTAAGCAGAGACCATATTTCACAAAAAAAGAAAGCTGATCACTCACAAATCAGAAGACAAAAAATGAGATATTAAACAACACAAGTACATGTTAACTCAAGGCTGTGTGACATAATGTAATTAGAGGATTAGTACAGCAGTTTATTACTATCCTCGTATGGCCACACTTTCACTACACTGCTGTTCAAAATACAAAAATAAGCTAAACAATAAACAACTAAACAAAAAAAAATCAATAAAGAGTTACTTTGAATAAAGCTCTTCGGTTGCTTCTTCTCTTTCATCCTTTTCAAACTGTAGATGACAAGCTAACAGATTTCAATGATTTAAATTAGTGGCGTGTTCTTTTAAAGTAAACAATCATCGAAGAGTCTTGAGCAATAATGCAGCCACAAATAAAAGGCTCTCTGCTACAGACTACTGGTTATCAAGCAGAAGTGCGAGTTTGTGGAGCACAACATGAAACTTTAATTGCTTCACAAAAATGCTGCAAAAACAACTGTTTAAATTAAGCCCACAATCATTTCATGTGACAACAAGACTTGACACTGTTGTTGGGTTTTTGGGGGGGGGGGTTTCTTGTTTTGTTTTTGTTTATTTTTGGAACTGGTCCCATTTAGACTTTTATTTGGTTTCATGTCAAGTTCCAGAATCATGCGATCTGCTGCATATTCCACACACATACACAAATACACACACATCAAGACACGCAAGATCACATACTCTTTCTTACTGCAGCTCTGATATAACCTGAAAGTACACGTCCTTCACTCAGACTGCTGTAACTTTGTCTTTGTATCAGGTGTGTAAAGTCTTTGTCATTAACCTCTCTTTAAACATTTTTTCTCATCAGAAAACACACCTGTTATTATTTGGAGAGTGCTTATTTGGGAGAATTTAGACAACAGATGGAGCTGATGGAGTGCTGCGTACCCAGAGTCAATAAACCAAGATCTTTTGAGCATGATTTTTTTTTAATGCGTTTGGAATAACACTGTCAGTCTCTCTTGAAGTGAAGGAGGATATCTAACCTACAACTAGCCCCTGTGAGCAATTTATAGCTGTTCTGTAATGCATCAGTACATTAACAATTCATTAAAGCAGTAGCGGTAGCTTAGAGAGAAGACATATACAAAGGATTTAATGTTGATAGAATGGCACCATCTCACCTAACCTTATTGTGCATTCGCATAGTGCTTGACAGATATTTGAGAATTGCAGAAATGTAAAGTCTTCCTTCTGAGACGGTGTACTGCCTGTTGCACAGGCCTGGACCTCTGCACAGCAACTCTGTCTCACTCAGATGGAGACTCAGAAGAGCTCCAGGAGGAATTTCAAGAAGAGAAATGTCTCACAAAGCTGTTCAGAAGAGAGGTAATGATCTAATGTGGTGTTTCATGAGTAAAGAATTTAATGTAGAATTGGTTTGGTTGCAGTCTGGGTTACTGCCTATTGATATGGCTCCACAGACTGAATATAAAAGACTAGCTCTGAACAATGAAGCCCATGTGGGACTTAACACTGGATTGCTTTTAACGGTTTATAAAAGAAGTCCAGTTGGTCTATGGGACAACGTCCAAATGCTCCTTTGATTTGTGACCTCGATAAACACTTTTATAGTGGGCTTATAGTCTCAGTCGCTAATCTCAATAAATATATCATGTGGTTGGCACATACATGCAGTGGTTTAGGTAAACTTTTAAAGCAAGCTGATCTCTAACCAGAAAACAATGGCTGATGTCACCATGACCGTGTTTTTAATGCACAAGCTTTGTTTGAAAAAAAGCCTCAGGCAGTTTCCGCTTTTTTGTCCTAAAAGAGGAAAACGCTCTCTGCCTTGAATCTCTACATGAGAGCTGGAGAGTGTGGAGTTGGCCTGACTCGTAGATACAAAGCAGCTACATTAATAGAAAATACACAAGGTTGAAATGAACCAGTAATTATCCTTAACACAGTCCTTCACACTTCTCCTCTACCTGCTACATAAAGGTCGCTGTGGAGGGTCTTCAAATGTGTCCCTCAGTCCTCCAACCTAAAGCAGAGCAGGTAATGTGTTAGTCCCTGTAGGACAATTACTCCTCTCCATTTCACCCATTGGGCAGCCACCAGTGCAGCGCCTGGGGAGCAGTGTGTAGGGATGGTACCTTGCTCAGGAGTACCACAGGATAGGCTCTCAGTGGATTCGAACCCCCAACCTTCCAATCAGGGGGCAACCACTCTACCTACTGAGCTATCCCTGCCCTAAGGTTTGATGGACCTTCCTCACACACCTGTCCAACAAGCTGCTCAGCTCTTTTACAAGCTCTCACACAAGCAAGCGTTCCAAACGGATGCTTTTCATCAAGTTGCAGCTGACCACCACAGCTTGGTGGTAAATACTGTTCTTGAGTTCCTCTTTCTGGATGACTCACTTGTGGAAGTCACACCCTCACATCCTCAGGCCACAAAGAAGAGCTCCAGTTTGACTGTGGTTCTAAAAAGCAGGGCCTAAAAAGCTGCTGCTCACATCTGTAAACTGCTGGCTGACGCAGCAATTGCTTGCTTCTCCCTGGTTGCATCTTTCACATGGGCTTACTTCAACCGGGGCTGCACATTGGTGGCCTGGAACATGGTGAAAGACATTTACAAAAAATTTCTTAACCACTCAAAATCCTTCCACCTCATGGACTTTGATGAAAACCTCACAACGGCTAGAGATGGCATCATCTCTGCACTCCATGACATGAGAAACAGAGCAAAGCAGGCTGAATCCAGCTGGACTCTCAATCAGCTTCCTACTCAGAGTGAAGTTATGTTAATTCCAGCTGTCTGAAAATGACATGTATTAGCATTTTTTCTTTTCCTAATGTTAATTTCAATTATATATTTAACTTTCTCAGATGGCAGAGTCATGCTCTGTGGAGACTGAAGAGTGGAATGGTTATATATATATATATATATATATATATAAACACCCAGCACGCCCCTGCGGGCGGTTTATCCTTCAAGCTCGGGTCCTCTACCAGAGGCCTGGGAGCTTGAGGGTCCTGCGCAGTATCTTAGCTGTTCCCAGGACTGCGCTCTTCTGGACAGAGATCTCCGATGTTGTTCCCGGGATCTGCTGGAGCCACTCGCCTAGCTTGGGAGTCACCGCACCTAGTGCTCCGATTACCACGGGGACCACCGTTACCTTCACCCTCCACATCCTCTCGAGCTCTTCTCTGAGCCCTTGGTATTTCTCCAGCTTCTCGTGTTCCTTCTTCCTGATATTGCTGTCATTCGGAACCGCTACATCGATCACTACGGCCGTCTTCTTCTGTTTGTCTACCACCACTATGTCCGGTTGGTTAGCCACCACCATTTTGTCCGTCTGTATCTGGAAGTCCCACAGGATCTTAGCTCGGTCATTCTCCACCACCCTTGGGGGCATCTCCCATTTTGACCTCGGGACTTCCAGGTTATACTCGGCACAGATGTTCCTGTACACTATGCCGGCCACTTGGTTATGGCGTTCCATGTATGCCTTGCCTGCTAGCATCTTGCACCCTGCTGTTATGTGCTGGATTGTCTCTGGGGCATCTTTACACAGCCTGCACCTGGGGTCTTGCCTGGTGTGATAGACCCCAGCCTCTATGGATCTTGTGCTCAGAGCTTTTTCTTGTGCTGCCATGATTAGTGCCTCTGTGCTGTCTTTCAGTCCAGCTTTGTCCAGCCACTGGTAGGATTTCTGGATATCAGCCACCTCCTCTATCTGCCGGTGGTACATACCGTGCAGGGGCCTGTCCTTCCATGATGGTTCCTCGTCTCCCTCCTCTTTCTTGGGTTTCTGCTGCCTGAGGTATTCACTGAGCACTCGGTCAGTTGGGGCCATCTTCCCAATGTATTCTTGGATGTTCGTTGTCTCATCCTGGACTGTGGTGCTGACACTCACCAGTCCCCGGCCCCCTTCCTTCCGCTTAGCGTACAGCCTCAGGGTGCTGGACTTGGGGTGAAACCCTCCATGCATGGTAAGGAGCTTTCTTGTCTTTATGTCAGTGGCTTCTATCTCCTCCTTTGGCCAGCCTATTACCCCAGCAGGGTACCTGATCACGGGCAGGGCGTACGTGTTGATGGCCTGGATCTTGTTCTTACCATTCAGCTGACTCCTCAGGACTTGCTTGACCCTCTGCAGGTACTTGGTGGTTGCAGCTTTTCTAGCGGTCTCTTCATGGTTCCCATTCGCCTGCGGGATCCCCAGGTACTTGTAACTGTCCTCTATGTCTGCAATATATATATATATATATATGTATATATATATATATATATATATATATATATATATCAAAACTTCACCTCATACACTCAACTCATGTTCTTTTTCTAATATTTGGGTGCCTGTTTCTTCTACAGATAAAAAAAAAAGGACAAAGAGGGAACAAAAATGGAGATCAGCCTGCAGACACTTCTGGAAAAAGATGTTTGAAGAGAAATGAATCACAGCAGCTGCTCTCAGATTATTCACGTTTATTAACATACAGTGTGTTTGTGTGATTAAACCAACACGTTTTGACAAAGCTATTGGGTTTTTTTTTTAGAAATAAACTGAAGCGACAGGTACATTTTGAAAGAAACATTATACAATCATATTCACATGAAACTCCCCAGTGCTACATGTACAACTCATATTCTAATTCAGTTCAGTTTTATTTCTGTAGTGCCAAGTCAGAACAATAGTTGCCAAAAGGCACTTTATATTGGAAGGTAAAGATCCTATAGTAATACAGAGAAAACAGAGAAACCCCCAACAATCAGTTAACCTACGAGAAAGCACTGTGGCGACAGTGGGAAGCAAAAACTCCCTTTGAACAGGAAGAACCAGTCTCAGAGAGCGATGGCCAAGAGGCGTTATTATTCATAGCAGCAATCTCCAAATGCAGACTATTATTACTCAGCAGCAAACAAACAGTAGGCAGTGTTATCATCTAGCTGTTGACCTTGACGTTTTAAGCAAAAAAAAAAAAAATAGCCAAACGTCTTTCTTAGTTCATGAGGTAAACAAAGTTCAAATGACATTACGAATGAGACAGGACAAAAGCTTCTTGGAATTCATCAAGTGCTGGAAAACCAATAAAAAACGTAACCAAACGAAGGGAAAGAGTCTTATTCTGACTCCATTCAGTCTTTCTGATATATAACATGTCAGACTTTGGCTTTCAGTCTTTCCCCCAGACAAACTCAATACCTGCAATGATGAGGACTTTAAAGCACTGACAATGAATAAAAACACGATCCATGTGTTGTGGAGAATTGAGTGGCACACCCTAATAGTCCATCTTGTGGTAATCTTCTAGAGCCTTCTGAGGATTAAGTAGATGTAGATGAGTGACAGTGAAGAAGATGGCTATTTTAACACAGAATGTAAATGTCACCAGGCCCTAATCTCTGCAAACAGTTGCTCTAATTAGATGCTAACTGCCCACATACATAGCAGTTTATATATAAACCTCTCACTCCTGTGAAACTGATTATCTGTTAGAGTGCTGTCGCTAGCTGGCTAATTAGCACCACAAAAAGAAGTTAGACAAGCTCATGAACACATCAAGGAAAGGTCTCCACTCATTTCTGCTAATATTAAGATATAATATGAAATATTGAGATTGTTGCGTGGGCTGGTGGAACATTGCACTTGATTGTGATGGCTGATACTGAATGCAGAGAAAAAACTAACAACATTAAACAACGTTATGCTTTAAATCACTTTATTCTGCTACAGTTTCACAGCAAAACAACAAATGTTTGTTCATTTCCATTTATGCTAATAAGTTCTGCCATCGCTGGATGTTTTACTCGGATTCTGCAGCCTGAGACAAGAAGAAAAGGAAATAAAATAAAATATGTAAAAATATAAAATAATCCACTCTTATTATTCTTTTTTAATTTCCTGCTGCAGTCTCCGTAGCCACTGATGCCCATTCCCAGCGTTTCCATCCATGTTAGGCCACACATAGGCAACAAGTATGCTTTTTTAACTGGTGGTTAAACACAGCTTGATAATGTAAATGTGAATGACTGCAGGAGAAAACAAAATATTCAGGTTTCTAACTTTACCTTTCCAAACTCTCTGCTTTTAGCTCTCATCTTGTTAACCTGGGATTCAGCGATGTCTGCACGCTCCTGCGCCTCCTCCAGCTCATGTTGCACCTTCCTCAGCTTAGCAAGATGAACGTTGGCCTGCTCCTCCTGTAGGAAAAGTCTGAAATTTAGCTACCGAATAATAATGATGAGAATATCAAATTTCTCACTTCACGGGAAGATCTTACCGCTTCTTCATTTTGTCGTTTGTAGGCCTTGACTTTGAGCTGCAGCTTGTCTACGAGGTCCTGTAGTCTCAAAACAGTCTTCTTGTCCTCCTCAGTCTGGTAAGTGAGCTCCTTGACTCTCCTCTCGTATTTCCGGACTCCTTTTATGGCATCAGCGGCTCTTTTCTGTTCAAGTTCCACTTCCCCCTCCAGCTCACGCACCTAAAGTCAGCACTCAACAAATTTAGCATCAACTGTGGTCATCGTTCTAAGTGATGCTTCTCAGGTACTGTTTATGAAAGGCTATGATACCCGTGCTTCCAGTTTCTGAAGCTGCTTCTTGCCCCCCTTCAGAGCCAGGTTCTCTGCTTCGTCCAGGCGGTGTTGCAGATCCTTCACAGATACCTCCAGGTTCTTCTTCATCCTCTCCAGGTGACTGCTTGTGTCCTGTTCTTTCTTCAGTTCCTCCGCCATCATTGCTGCCTACATTTGCACAGGAGGTTAGGTTGATGTTCAAAGTCTACCTTGTCATTGAAAAATGGAAAATGAATGATTGCTGAATAAAATTAAGGATAAAGACATTTACATCGGTGATGGCCTTTTTGGCTTTTTCCTCTGCATTACGAGCCTCTTGGATGGCATCCTCCACCTCCCCCTGCAGCTGGCTGACATCTGCATCCAGCTTTCTCTTAGAGTTGAGCAGACTGGTGTTCTGCAGCCAAATGACAACAAACCAGCTGTCAATAAAAGCGAACTTGTGCTAACAATTCATGCGTGAACTCTCACAAGTCCAACAACATATTTAATTTTATATCAGCAGCCCCATTACCCACCTGCAGATATTTTGTATTTATTGTATTTTGGTTTGACTGTGTCTGTTGTATGTTTCACATTTTCTGTTTTACTTTGATAGACGTGTGTGCTTTGTTAGCGTGTCTAGTTTTCCCTCCCTTGTCTCCTCATGCTTGATTTGTCCTAGCTGTGTTTTCCTCCTGTCTCCTGTTCCCTGATTACTCCACTGTGTATTTTAGTCCTTTGTCATTCACTCCTTGCTGTCACGTCGCTAACGTACACACTCTTACCGTCTCATAGTCTCTAGCCTCTTAGTTCTCTGTTTCCAGTTATTATGTTCGGTTCTCTGTACTTTAGCATCTGAGTTTTCCCGGCACCTTTGTGTTTAACCATCTGTTTCTGAGTCCTGCCTGCCACACAGCACGCACCTTGACATCATTGTTCCCTCTAAGCTGCGCGTGTGCGCAATTGCGCACTGCTGGCACGCTCTCTGGCTGCATTTTTAGGTAAACAGCAGCAAAAAACTTTGTTTGCAAAACTCAGTAACGTTTTTAAAGAAGTAACTATATAATTAATTGCCCAACATTGGTCATTATATACTGTATTTTGCAGACAGAGAGTTACAGACTCTCTCCCAGACCACAGACTCAGACTCATGATACAAGTCAGAAAAAGAAAAGAAAGTTGTGTTTTCAAAATTGGAGTTCAAGTTATTTTTACTTCCAATAGTGTTAACATACTGCACAGGTCATGAACAGGATTTTTTTTTAATTTTCATTGTAAGTGGGCTAAAGCAGTTAATTAAAAGTAGTCTAACATAAATGCTGTAATTTGATTATTTTAATAAACCATGTAACTTGGATGCATTCGATGCTGGCGTGACCACAGTGCACACGTCTGCTGTCGCTCACAGTGGTCCAAGGGATCGCTAAGAGAGTTTGTGTGTTCGCTCAGACACATGAAAAATTAGAGGGAACATTGCTTGACACTATTATTTGCTGATATGGAGAAATATTTCTTATAACTTGGATATATACGAAGAGCTTTTTCACTATTACGAGTTACCTGAGAGTGTAACAGCCCGACTCGCTCACAGGCATCAGCTACTTCCCCTTCAGCCAATTTCCGGCTTCTTTCTGACTGTTCCAGAGCAGCCTGCAGCTCCTCCACTTCTGCCTGTAGCAGGCTGCTCTTGCGCTCCACCATGGCCACCTGCTCCTTCAGGTCCTCCTGGGTCCGCAGAGCCTCATCCAGGTGAATGGTTTGTTCCTACAGAGAGAAATTTACCCATGATTAGACATTCATAACCGATGTACTTAAAGTGGCGTTTCATATTCTACTTTGAGGTGGCTTTGTATGTTCCTCAGCTGCTTCTGGGCTTCAGCAGCCTGTCGATTGGCATGGCTAAGCTGTATCTCCATCTCATTGAGGTCAGTCTCCATCTTTTTCCTAATTCGAATGGTATCATTCTTGCTCCGCATCTCAGCATCTAGAGCTGACTGCATTGTCTCCAAAACACGCTGGTGGTTGCGTTTCATCTGCTCAATCTCCTCATCCTTCTCTGCCAGCCGGCGATCGATGTCCCCTTTGACCTGAGTGAGCTCCAACTGAATGCGCAAAATTTTGGATTCCTCATGCTCCAGAGAAGCCTAGAGTAAAAAGACTGAACGGTTACACAGAAGGGAAAAAAGAATAATAAGGTTTGTGTGAATTATGTTTAAAAAAAATCAGATTAGGTCACCTCAGCTTCCTCCAAAGCAGTCTGAATCTCTGTCTTCTCAGTTTCACTTTGCCTCTTAGTCTTCTCCAGCTCATGAATGGCTTTGCCATTCTCTCCGAGCTGTTCAGTCAGATCAGAAATTTCTTCTATAAATGTAAAACAACATGTAACGCTCAGTTACTGATCACATGAAAAATAATCAGTTATTTTCTAAAAAGGGAGCTATCATGGTAAATCTACTATCTTCTGATTGGCTGCCTCCTGCAAACATGATGTTTAAACAGCAGGCGATCACAGCTACTGTGAGCAATCGATGGATGGTTGGATGGACAGATACACAGATGGATGCATGGATGATTGCATAGTTAAATAAATGTGATGAACCATCTATAAGAAATCATCCACATACGTTGCAGGTTTTTGTTCTCTCGTTTGAGGACTTCGAGCTGCTCCAACGCTTCCTCATAAGAATTCTTTGTTTTGAAGAGTTCAGTGCTGAGGGAGCGAGACTCTCTCTGTACACCATCCAGTTCAGCCTGAGTTTCCTCATATTTCTGCTTCCACTCAGAAAGAATCTATAGAAAACACAAAAAGTAGTTTGTCTAAGGCAGAATCTGTAAAGGCCTTTATGAAATGCTTTGACTCTTAGCAGCAGTGGGTTACAAGATGCTTCAGTTACCTTATCAAAGCTCCTCTGCTTTTTATCCAGACCAGCTGCTTGAGTGTTTGCTCTTTCCACGTCAGCCATGAGGTCCTCCACTTCTCCCTGCAGCCTTTGCTTTGTCTTCTCCAAAGAGAAACACTTGGCATTCACAGCCTCAATTGCCTCCTCAGCCTCCTGCAAACGCTGTGCAAGCTTTTTCCTGAGAAAGTTGGGAATCCATAATAATGGCAATTTTCTTACTCTATAATTTTTTTTTTTTTTAAATCTACATATGTACGGTATGTGTTTGAGAAAAAGTCTCACTTTGCCTCTTCCAATTCATCATTGCGCTGGATGGCATCAGTCTCATACTTGGTTCTCCACTGAGCCACTTCACTGTTGGCCTTGGACATTGCTCTCTGGAGCTCAGCCTTGGCCTCTTGTTCCTCCTCATACTGCTCCCTCAGCAAATCACAGTCATGGCGGGCAGATTGAAGAGCATGGGACAGGGCATTCTTTGCCTGACATGGAGGCAGATTTGGATTTTTATTTACAAAACTACACATAAAGGGTCAAATAATCCTGTCACTGTAAGCATTGGCAAGTTCAATGTTTTGTTTTTTTTAAATATAAAGTACATTTATTAGCATGTTAGTTGGAAACATTTGTGCAACAAACTAAAGCTTTTAAAGTTAGTTTTATAATATAAGGACTAGAAGCCGAACGATTGCATTGCTCCTTTTCCTGTTTTTAGCTTTAGCCTAGTTACATTTAGCTTTTTAACTTTGGACACAGACAGACTGGTTTCTGATCTTGTGCTAATTATCCACTAGTAAACAAACCTATTCTACAAAACGTCTGACTTTTCCTTTAAAACCAGTGTAGCAACCAGTTCTCCACAACTGTTAAAAAAAAATCGAACTGAGTCAACTTAGGGGACCAAGATGATGAATGCACTTTTAACCTTCTGAATTAAGTTAAGTTAAGCTAATCTAAGCTATGCTAAGATATAGCATAACTTAGCACTAACTTAACAGGTACTGTTTGGCACGGTGGAAACAAACCTTTATTTCTTCCTCAACCTGTCTCTTCAGTTCCTCGACTTGCTGGGTAAAGGCAAGCTTGGACCTCAACATCTGAGAGAGTATTGCTTCTTTCTCCTCAAGCAGACGAGAGAGCTCACCTGTTTGAGAGGGTTCAGAAAATAAGGCATAAAAAACAAGAGCACTTTCACTCCAAAAACCTTTTAATCAGCTGCTTACCATTTTCATTCTGAAGTCTTGCCTTTTGAGCATTTACTTCAGTGATCAGATGTGTGTTCTCATCATGTTTTGTTTTGTATTCACTCAGTTGGTCTTCCAGAGAGCGGCACAGCTTTTCATAATTAATCTGATAATATGGATAACAGTTTTATTTGTATTTCTAACATACTGATTATATGCAAGACACAATCCACTAATTGCTGATTACATTATTTTGAATGCACTATTCCCACTTTACTTTCAGAGGCCAAACTTTTTACCAAAATTGGTATCTTTGTATATATAATGATACGGCAAAACATGATATCAATTTGGGAACTTTAAACAGTGAGGGAACAGTTGGTTAGGAGTCAAGCTGTGGGCAAAAATGAGCAGAGGTAAAGAGCAATTAAATGTCAAATGACTGTTACGTCCAGATGATCAAGTCAGATTGTCTCTGTAGTGTAAGTGTAAAGGTCCTTCTAATTTGAATGCACACAACTCTGCCCTCTGAGGTCCAAGTTATACACTAATTAGATGATAATCCTAACTGTGTTAGGGTTATGGCCACTTAGATCTCAGAAGGTTAAATGATCTGCTGAGATTAGTTGCAGAAAACACATGGAACCTGCATCATGTAGGTAATGGTGATTTTGTATTATTATATTTGACATTCAGTATGAATGTCTTAACTTAGCTTACCTTTGCTTTGACCATGATCTCCATGTTGCTAGACAGATCATCAGTCTCCATCTTGTACTCACTCTTCTCCTTTTCTAGCTTCTGCTTGACTCTCTGCAGATTGTCAATCTGCTCTCCCAGCTCAGCCACACTGTCAGCGTGCTTCTTTCTTAAAGCTGCAGCGATGGCCTCGTGGTGTAGGGTCGATTCTTCGAGGTCTCGTCTTAATTTCTGAAACTCAGCCTCTCGCTTCTTGTTCAGTTCTACTTGAGCGGCCGTGGCTCCTCCAGCCTCCTCCAGCCTCTCACTGATCTCCTCAAGCTCTCTGGAAAGATCAGACCTTTGCTTTTCCACCTTGGCCCTAGCAACACGCTCAACTTCAAGCTCTTCCACTAGCTCTTCATTGCATGCCTTGTTAAAGCAACAAAAAAACCCCATTAACATTCACTGACTTCAAGATTTCAAGATATTTGAAAAAAGAAAAGAAAAAAAGAATTCAATAGATTTCTGCTGTTGGTACCTGAAGCTCCTTGATCCTCTTCTGACATTGTACAGCTGCACTTTGCTCATCCTCAATTTTTGATACAAACTGGCTTAATTCGAAGTCTTTCCTGTTGCACAAAATCATATCTATTTCTATAAGCAAACATTAGAAGCTTAAAATTATACCTAAACAAAGATGTGCCCATCCATACTTTTTGAGATGCTCCTTCAGCTGTTGATTGCCATTTTCCAAATCCATTATGGATTCCTGAGCAAGTTTCAGATCTCCTTCAAGCTTTCTTTTAGCCCTCTCCACATCCATTCGAACTTTCTTTTCTTGTTCTAGAGAGCCCTCAAGCTAATACATGGGGATATACACATTATACATGATGTGTGATTTGAATTTTTTAAAAACAACTACTGGCTATATAGACTTACATCATCAACTTGTTGCTCCAGCTTGATCTTAGCTTTGGTTAGAGAGTTGACTTTGTCTTCTTCTGCTTGCAGATCATCTAGTGTCTGCTGGTGGACCTCTTGGAGGGCCAGCTTCTCCTTGGATAACTTAGCAATAGTGTCATCAAGACACGACATTTCTTCTGTCAGATTCTTCACCTGAATGTGTAAAACACGTATCTTAACCTTCTGAGGTCGAAGTTGTCATCAGTGATGACCCTAACCGTAACTGCAACTCTAATCAATCAGATTGCATAATATATATATCTATATTTTTTTTTATTGTTCTTCTAATTGTGGCAATCGGAAAACAAACGAAACTGACAAACACATGATAAACTATTTATGTTTTTTCAAAATGAGTCAATTTTGCCTTCTTTTAGGGTTAGGTGACCACCAAAAACACACCTTGTTTTCAGTGGCATGCTTTTCTTTCTCCACTTTAGCCAAGGTGAGCTCCAAATCATCAATATCCTTCTTCAGCTCAGAGCATTCATCTTCTAGCTTCCTCTTCTTGGCAGTCAGTTCAGCGTTCAGCTCCTCCTCATCCTCCAGTCTCTCACTCAGTTCTTTGGTTTTAGCCTCGAGCAAGATCTTGTTCTTTATCAGTCCCTCGCATCGCTCCTCAGCATCTGCCAAGCTCTCACTTTCCTATTTAACAAAAATCACATTTAGCATTTATGCAGACTGCACTCTACTTGTGTATTGCAAAATTCATAGTTTCTCTCCTCACAGCTTGAATCTGCAGACACAAGTCGTTCTTTTCCTGAAGTAGAGAAACCATTTTGGCTTCCAGCTCCTTCTTCTTAGCCTCAGCTTTGGCTAAATCCTCCTTACACTTGGCAAATTCAACTTTCATCATGGCCATCTCCTTCTCCGTCTCAGCACTCCTCAAGAGTGGCTTGATCTTAAAGTAGAGCTTCATCCATGGCCAGTGTTTCACATTCATGAAGGAGCGAATATTGTACTGAACGATATAAATAGACTCTCTGGAAAGAGGTGGAACAAAAAGTTCTACTGTATTTAGTGTGCTGAACATTGACCTTGAGTTTACTCTGGACTCATTTTAATTACCTTCTCTCCATCATTTTCTGAAACTCCTTCCTTCTGAGAAAGCCACGGCACAAAGCCTGAGTAATTGTGATAAGAGAGGCAAGTTTTTCATCCCTCATCTCTTCCAGCAGACCCAAAAGTCCTGCTTTGAAGAACACCTACAAAAGAAAAGGAACATTTGTCTGTATATCTCTTAAAAACTACAACACTATGTTCAGACCCACTGTTCTCAATGATACTAAAAATGATTGGTTACAACAAACAACATAACAGTTCTTCACTAGTACTTGGATTACTGTTGCTGACTACAGTTGAAGACGATGATGTTGGAGTTTGTTTGACTGTGGGGAAAAGTTTGGTACTATCAAAACAATGATCTGCTTAGTGGTATACGAACATGAGATGGGAGTAGCTGGGCTAGCTAGGTACCAACAATTGAACTAAGTGGACAATCCCCCTACTCTTATGTTCAATGTGGGATAAATACTGTCCGCCTTCCAACAGTAAGTTTCAGTTTCACCGTATGTTAGGGTGACCAACCGTCCTCTTTTCCCCGGACAGGTCCACTTTCCACGTTCTGTCCGGGGGGATTTTCGAGATTGATGAAAATGTCCGGGTTTTTCTATGGGCCCACAGAGGACCCATATGTGTGACGTCATCCCCGAGCTGCTGCTTTGTGAATAGCTGTTCTGCCTTACAGACTGGACACAGCATGCCTGATGATGTTTAAAAGATGCCAAAGCACAAGTGCAGCTTTTCAGACGAACTGCAAAAGAAATTTCCCTCGCACCGTCCCGTAATTTTTCTTATACAGATGAGGCCTTATTTCTGTACCATTATTTAATTCCAGAGGTTTTTAAGTAATTTTTTTGCACTTGTTGACTTGTAAAAGCCTATATGACATTTTTTATTTCACCATTTATTAACTGCACAGAGAAGGCATTGTTTAAATATGTTAAAAGTTCTTCATGACTGGGCCAAGTGTCCTCTTTTTTGGAAATCAAAATATGGTAACCCTACCATATGTCATTTCGAATATGGCGAAGCCTTCACTTACACTCAAAATGAATTACCTTGGTATGTCCGAACTTATACTGTGTGTGATCTACATCGATAGAGCCCAAGAGCTTCTCGGAAGCTTTCTTGTTGTCAATGAATTGTCCTTCAGGAATCACACTGGCATTCAGTACTTTGTACCTAAACAAAGAAATCTCTTATTACACACAATTTTTAAAGTATTCTCAGAAAAACAGACTTTTGTTGATTACCTTTGCTTGAAATCCCCATACAGGATCCGACTGGGAAAGCCCTTCCTGCAGATCCTGATTCCTTCTAACACACCATTACATCTCAGCTGATGGATGACCAGATGGTGTTCCATAATCCCTACAAGTCAGGTAGAGCCACACTGTCTTTAGGCTGTATTCAGGCTGCCATACATACAGTACAAGTAAAATAGTCTGAAATGTCACGAGGAATACCTGGAGTTTTAGTTTCATTTGGGATCAGGCACCTAACAAAGTGAGGATGGGTGCTCCTCAGGTTTGTCATTAGCTTTCCCAGATTCTCCTGTTAGAAATGATCAGTGATGATTTATTTTTTCAATCAGAATATTTTTTCAGACTATTGTTGATCAGATTTTCAGAAAGTTACCCTAAAGAGGGCTGACACAGTCTGGAACGATGCGCCCTTCTTCTTTGCTGCTTTCTTAACACCACCACTTCCACCTGTGTTTTCTTCAAAATAATCATTGTTTTATTTATTTAGAATATTAAAAACAGGCCATTTTAATAGAGAATAAAATATTAGGTATTTCATACTCCTACCCTCAGAAGAAGCATAGTTAGAATAGAGGAAAGCCAGTAGTTTCAGGCTGGCTTTCTGGTAGAGTTGGACGACAGTCTCATTCAGCGGGTCCTTGTTTTTGTCTAACCAGCCTGTGATGCTGTAATCCACAGTCCCGGCATAGTGCACCAAAGAGAAATGAGCTTCAGCCTTGCCTTTGACAGACTTGGGCTTCTGAAAGTTGCTTGATTTTCCTAGATGCTGGTCATACAACTTGTTTTTAAAGGTCGTGTCTGAAGCCTTAGGGAACATACACTCCTCTTCAAGGATGGAAAAGATGCCCATTGGCTGTTGAAGATAGTGAGTCAGAAAATCCTGCTGGGATCACAGGGTCATATTGCATCTGAATAAACAAACCTTCTCAATGAGCTCGATACAGGCAGCCAGGTCCATCCCAAAGTCAATGAACTCCCACTCGATGCCTTCCTTTTTATACTCCTCTTGCTCCAGCACAAACATGTGATGGTTGAAAAACTGTTGCAGTTTCTCGTTGGTGAAATTGATGCACAACTGTTCCAGACTGTTATACTGCAAAACATGGAATTTACTGTAGAGCTTATTTATTTTTCTACAAATAATCAGATGGACCGTAGAAAGAAAACTTACATCAAAGATTTCAAATCCAGCAATGTCCAGGACTCCAATAAAGAACTGCCGAGGTTGCTTCGTGTCAAGCATCTGATTAATGCGGAGGACCATCCAGAGAAACATCTTCTCATACACTGATTTGGCCAAAGCGCCAATAGAATTGTAGACCTGTACATAATGACATTTTGTAGATTTCAACAGCAACTTTAATATCATCATGTTGTAAGGTTGTTGTGTGCAACACACTTCAAGACAATATCTATACACAGAGCAAGATTACTGTTAATTTGATAAAACTATGTTTGCTAGATGTTTAACTTATTTCACATGCCATTTTTAGTCCAGACGACACGTGCCTGCCGTCCTCTTTGATTAACACAAACTCCAACCCTGAGCTCTCCAAATACATACAGTTGTCATTTCAGAATGATCTACCAGGTCATAACAATCAGGGAACCAGAAAAAAGTAATTCTAGCACACATCAAAAACAATTAACCCACATTTTTCCAAGATGTTATTTTCCCCCCAAAGTACAGGATTAGATGTCAGAGTTCTCAGGACTGTAAGGTTAGAGTTTCTTGCTATATTCTTTTTTTTGGCCTTTTTTCAGCTTTATTTGATAGACACAGTGAAGAAATGACAGGAAAGCGGGGGCAGAGAGAACGGGAAAGACATGTGGCTAAGGGCCAAGGGGTGGACTCGAACCCAGGCCAGGCACTCTCAGTCATATGGCATGTGGTTGCCCACTCAATGTACTGAGCTAAGCTATATTCTAGCATCAACACAACTGATGGATTCAAAGACATTAAGCGTTTGACAAGGCTTTCCTGTCATTTAACAATAAAAATGATCAATACACAATATGAACCTCACAACGCTGATTAAGTTAGTGCCAATAGTTTTTCAAAAACCTGTACCAAGGCAAACACTGAAGATAAAGCAGATAAGAGGATGAGACTGAACATATAACACCTGTTCTTAAACAGCTCCATTAGCTTCAAGTTCACCTCCGTGTCAATTTCAAGATCCTGCTTCTTAACGTCAAACCGCTTCATAACCACGCTCCCCCATATTTATTTGATCTTCTCCATATGCCCTCAGTCCCTCGTACACTCCGCTCTTCTTCAGCTTCCCTTTTGTTTGTTCCACCTGCTCGTCTGACTTCCATACGACTCAGAGCCTTTAGCTGTTCAGCCACCAGATCTCCGGACTACAAACTCTCTCTCCACTTTTATAATTGCACCTTAAAACCCTTCTATTCACAATTGCACACACTTCATCATGATTCCGTCTTAGTCTATTTTTACCTTGTTGAGTTTTTATACTTGTTTTTTATTTTTTATACTAATGTAAGGTGACCTTGAAGGTCTTTAAAGGTGCCTATAAATAAAATGTATTATTATTATTATTATTATTATTATTATTATTATAGGATGAATTTCCACTTGTGCACCTGATATGAACTTTTCTATGTGTCCGTTAACACTAAAATTTGCAAGTTACCTGCTGAACAGTCTGCCCTTTGGTCACATACTCATTGCCAACCTTTACTCTTGGATAACACAAAGCTTTCAGCAGGTCTGCAGAGTTCAGACCCATCAGGTAAGCTGCTTTGTCAGCCACTTGTCAAAGAAAAAGAGAAGAGAAGAAAAAATAAAGGCAGAGTGTGATAAAAGAGGCTGAGATTCTAAGGTTTGAAAAGATTAAAATCTATATTTGCACATACCAAAAACAAACGATAATGAGCACAAGAGATATATATTTATATCAAGATAAATAAAATCATTAAGGTGGAACATTATGAATAACAATTACCCTCCGTGCCGTCTGGCTCTGCCTGCTCCTCTCTCTGCTTCTGCTTGAACTTCATATTCCCATAATGCATCACGGCACCTATCAGCTTATAGATGCCAATCTTCTCCTCTCCAGTGAAGCCCAGGATGTCGATAGCACTCTGAATGCACATGAAAGTAGAGCTGATCTAAGAGCAAAGTTAGCAGTGATGGAAAAGCAGGAAATGTTCATCTGACTTACATCAGTGGCCATCAATTCTTCACTGTCATCAATACTCGCCACGCTGATCTCCCCCTGGCTGACAAATGGGTAGTCATAGGGGTTGGTGGTAATGAGGAGAGTTTCTGGAAAGAACATAACAAGCCCTCAATTTGGTGCCTTGCACCATACACACATTGTGTATATGACTTTGTTGCAATGCTGTCATTTCTTGTGTCACCTATGAGCTCAGGCCTCTTGTTGGACATTATCTGGTAGAAAATATGGTAACTCCTCTCTGCGGCCAGTTGAAACGTTACTCTGGATTTTTCCAGTAAATCTACCAAAAACACACAAAATTGGCTTAAATAAAGAATACAACAAATTCTGACAAGATTGTATTACTTATTAATACCCACAAGTCTCAATATCAGCAGAAGCCAGCTTTCCTGTGGTTCCAAAGTGGATCCTGATGAATTTGCCCTGAAAAATGAAAGAAACGTTATCTATGGAGAGCAAAAGAAGACTTGGAATTAAAATAAATAAAAAAGTCTTCACTTACAAAGCGTGAAGAGTTATCATTTCTGACAGTCTTGGCATTTCCAAAGGCTTCCAACAAAGGGTTAGCAGAGATGATTTGATCCTCCAGATTCCCCTTAAGTAAGACAATGAACAATGTAAAATATTAAAAATACAGACAAGGCAGCTGATGAATAGTCCATATATATTTAAATATTACCTGTAATTTTCCAGTGGCAGCAGCATCTTTTTTCCTGTCCCCGGAGCCTGCGATTGTCGCAAAGTACTGGATGACACGCTTGGTGTTGACAGTCTTTCCTGCACCGGATTCTCCACTACAGTACATAAAGTACAATCAGAAATCTTTAATCAAGTAACAAATACAGGCTGTTGTACAATCTTTTAAATGCAGCTTACGTGATGAGGATGGACTGGTTTTCTCTATCTAAAAAAAAACAAACAAACAAAAAAGCAAACAGTCATGTTAGAGAGGTGCACTGGATTACATAAAAATGGTAATATAACTTTTAAGCTTACCAGTAAGCATCGACTGATATGCATTGTCGGAAATGGAGAAGATGTGTGGTGGAGCCTCCTGGCGCTTCTTACCCCTGTAGGCTACCACCACTTCCTGGTTGTACACTGGGAGCCACTTGTAAGGGTTCACAGTGACACAGAACAAGCCAGAGTAGGTCTACAACCAAAAGCAACATCTGTGGTCAATATAAGCTTATTAGCTTTATCTGACAGAATAACTATTGCTTTTTAATTAGTCAGCCTGGTGAATTTAGTCTCAAAGGACACCATATATTTATGTTGTTGACCAGGCAGCTTAGGACACAGGTGACACTGATTCTCACGACACAGGCTGTGATGGATTATAAGGACAGGCGAGTAAGTGGTAACTATGAAGTCTTAACTCCAAAGTCAGAAGCAGTATATAAACAACATTTTAATTTAATTGGATTTTCTCTTTTTGTGTTGTTCTGTTTATGGTTCAAATGTATTGTTTTCTTTTTTCTGGTAAATAACACTGGATAGTGGGTTTTAGAATATGAGATGCTTTAATTCACACAGTGATCTGTCATCATTCATTAGATGACTTTAGGTCACGAGCAGTTGTCCAAGCATTTCACTACATATCGTACTGTGTATGACTGTGTACGTGACAAATAAAATTTGAATTTGAATTTGAATTTGAATTTGATTTGACTTAAGTAATGTAATTTTTATATTTAAACATATATTTTACCTGGATGTTGGACTGGCTGCTATTTTGTAAAATTCCATCACTTAAAACTATGAGTATTGGACAAAATTAGGCCAAAACTGGGCCATATTATTTAAACGCTGAGGCTAACTATATTTATACAGGTGTTTTCACCTGTATTTTTGTCATGATCCTGGGCCTAACTTTGTGTTTTTGAGCTTTTTGAAGTTCATTTCTTTGTTTTCCAGGTGTTCATAGTTTTGTTTACTGTTCTTTATTTATTCTTGAGCATTCTGGGAACTTGTAGTTCTTGTTATATGTTACTCTTAATTTAGAGTCTAATTTGTTCCCTCATTGTTTATTGTTGTTGTCCTGTTGTGTGTTCCTGCATGGTGCAAGTCTGGACTCTGAGATCAGCCCGAATGAAGTTTGCTTTTTGCTTGAGTCTGTCTGCCAGTGAACTTGCATTTGGCCTGCAAATCATGAAAATTTCAGTGAATTTGTAAGACTTTGTTATTAGTTTGAAGAACATTTTAACATTAATTTATGTTTAGTTTCATTTATAACACTTCCTGAAAAAGAGAATAGGCTCACTTGTCCAGGAAGATACTCGAGGATCGATTTGGATATACACTTCTCTAGACTTTTTCTATAACCTCAAAGCATTAAAAAAAAAAAAAAAAGACAAAAAGAAAAGAAAAAGTAGCTACTGTCAGACCAAATAAACCCTCAGCTGACTGCACCTCTGCTGTTGGTCTGCACGCTTCAGTTGAGCAGCAGCTTGTCAGGCATTATCTGGTGCAGTACTCACATAGATCATCCAAGCTGCGTAACGCTCTTTGAGGTTAAACAGCACAGCCGCCTCATTAAGGTGTGTCATCATGGCCATGTCCTCAATCTTATCAAACTTGGGTGGGTTCATAGGGAAGATTTCATCTTCCTTCACTGTTACAACCTGTGACGGTAAGAAAGACATCTTCATTAAGAAATATATGAAGTTAGAGCCTGCTCTCTATATTGCTTCTACAATGTAAAGTACATTAAAAAGCTCATCAGTGGACAATCTAAATAAAATGTGCCAACGATGCCTATAAATCTCCAGTATAGAGATACATGGAGCAGATGTACCTGTCCTGACTGAGTTTTAACAGTCGCCTTGCCACCCTCTTTGCTTTGAAATGTGCCTTTAACAAAGAGCTCCTTTGGATCCACCACAAACACTGCAGTTTTGGCATCAAAGGGCCTGTTCTGAGCTTCAATCCTCTCTCGTTCGGGTCTCCTCAGATATGGAGCGGCCTCCCCAAAAACAGCCATGTCAGCGTCTGAACTCATCTCTGCAGTGTACACCCCAGGGGACTAAAACATCCAGGGTTAATGTTAGAATTCATCTATTAATGAATTTGATCATCATCCTGATCAAATCTTACCCCAGAAAGTCAGCGTATGGCTCCTTCTAGAGACACCTGAATCAAAGCTCCTGCTGGTTAAGTCAGTAGCCGTCACAGCCAGAAGACAATGAAGCAGAAAAATGTACGAAGCGTTGGCGCTTACTGCTTTTATAAGATGCATTAGCATAGACAGCAAACAACTATATTTAGGTCAAATCCCCCATTGAACGTGGGTGGAGGAAAGTGATTAGCTTGGCATGTGATGTCATGCAGATGGTGCTGAGCTTTTGTTATAAATCCGTGCCGTGGAGCAACTGCAGCTCAAGAAAAGAATGAATGCCAAAGGAGGGTGACCTCTGCCAGAGATACAGCTCACACAGATGATAAACTTTCCAAGTGTTTGTTATCTTGGGCACTGATCTCCAAGATTATAACTGGATTTGACATTAAGGATGTGTCTAGACTTAAAAGCAGCTATTGAACAATTTAAGCTCAAAGAATGCATTTGTAAGCCAGTAATAGTTGGTGGTACACAAAGTTATTAAACGCAAAGCAGTCACTGCTCAAGTCTAATCTCATTACTGAAAATCATGTGAATTTTGATTTTATTTTACAACTGGAATGTCTATGTGCAATACACTACAATAATGCAAAGAAACCCCAACAATCAAATGACCCCTATGAGCAAGCACTTGGTGACAGCAGGAAAGAAAACCTCCAGCAGAACCAGGCTCAAGCCGCAATCTGCAAGTATAAGCATCGCCTGCTACTTACTACTACTCTTTATTCTTCTTAATTCATATGGAAGCAGTGAGGGTTACTTTTTTTAAATTAAATAAATAATGAGATGGTGTAAAATGTTTTGCTAATCTGAGGTTGTATTTATCTAATATTAAGACGTGATAAGGACCAAATGATTTTATTATGTCCTTATGAATAAAAAAAAGATGGTGTCGTTTTTTTTTTCTGTATCCAATTCAAGACATTAAGAGTAAAATACTGTAAGCTAACTTTTTACTTATGTGAAATTTTAAAATGGATTTGGCACTGCTCATTAGAACGCATAGCTGACTGAAAGATCTGTCATTTTCTACGGTTTCTATTGTGTGTGTGTGTGTTTGTGTGTGTATTAATTTTCCAGTTTCAGATGAACATGAGTGTGGTATCACAAATTTTCTCACAAATAAAGTCATGAAACAATTACATAAAAAATGTGAAACTGTGTTTTACAGGGTTTTATTTTATGTCCTGATTTACTTACATTCCTACATATTTCAAAAATTCATATGGTGAATACACTTCATATGTCATGGCAAGGATTTCTGTCTTCACAGCAATGTAACAAAATACATTTTTCACTTATCTCCAAAGCTTATTGTTTTGAAATGTACCATTAATGGTGCGCGGTGACACTTCTGATAGTCATGACAGGCTTATAAATAAAGTCATAGCTGATAAAGCCCTCAATAGAAATTCCTCCAGGATCCTTCTGGGATGGCTTTAGAGATCACAGTGGACTAGCGGTCACATTAGAGAATCTGAGGCTTCTTTTTTTCCTGTCCCAAAGAATCTTGTCTGAGGGACACTTGATGACAGATGCAACAGAAACAAAAAAAACCAACCCAATGTCACTTTAGTGCAGAAAGAGGTTGCCTTAGCTTTAAAACGTTTTTGTTAAACCTTGATAGTACATTAAAAAATGCAAAAAAGTTTTCAATGACATTTTATTGGCTATTAAAAAAACCTCATGAAAAATATGTCAATTCTGGCTGAGATCAGAGGGCATACAGTGGAGGATATAATTCTTCAATCTCCTGCTAAATTTCTGCTTTTGCTCACAAAGAAATGAATAGTCTCTCATTTTTATGGTAGTTTCATTTTAATGGAGAGAGACAGGATAGCAAGCACAATTGAGAAAAAACACATGACATAAATGTTATAAACTACATGAAGAACTACAAGTTCTTTGTCATCAACTTGACCCGCTGTGTTTGGGGGAAGAGAAATGCTGAGTATGACCTAAAGAACAATATCCCCACAGTCAAGCACGGAGGTGGAAACTTCCTTTGAGTCTTTTTTCTGTTAAAGATACAGGATGATTTCATCGCATCAATCTTACAGAGAATCTATGGAGGGAGCTCCCAAGAGGCAACCAAGAAAACTAAAAGATTTAGAGTTTCTGTAAAGAGAAGTTGCTGTTTCCGTAGCGATTGGAGTTTTTACAGGGTGGGGTTGCTAGCCCCACGCCCAACCCTCCTCCTTTCTCATCCGGGCTTGGGACCGGCAATGGCAGAGTTCAGACTACTGAACTCTATCGTCTTCCCTACTGCACTTTACGCTAGTGAAACCTGGCGCTCAACAAGTGCAACTATTCAACACCTGAACGTGCTTCAACAACGTGGCTTGCGGCGAATCCTGAGAATTTCCTACCGGGACCGAATAACAAATGAGGAGGTCCTACGAAGAGCAGGCACCCGCCCATTAGCCGATGTTGTTGCAGAAAGACGCTTTCGCTTTGCGGGACATACACTCAACAAAAATATAAACGCAACACCTTTGTTACTGCTCCCATTCCCCATGGGATGGACGTAGAGACCTAAAATTCATTCCAGATACACAATATAACCATCCCTCCCAAACAGTGGTCACAAATCAGTCCAAATGTGTGGTAGTGGGCACATCTGCTATATTGAGATAATCCATCCCACCTCACAGGTGTGCCACATCAGGATGCTGATCTGACATCATGAGTAGTGCACAGGTGTACCTCAGACTGCCCACAACAAAAGGCCACCCTGGAATGTGCAGTTTTGTCTCACAGCAAAATGCCACAGATGCCACAAGCAATGAGGGAGCGTGCAATTGGCATGCTGACAGCAGGAATGTCAACCAGATCTGTCGCCCGTGCATTGAATGTTCATTTCTCAACCATAAGCCGCCTCCACAGGCGTTTCAGAGAATATGGCAGCACATCCAACCGGCCTCACAACCGCAGACCTCGTGTAACCACACCAGCCCAGGACCTCCACATCCAGCAGGTTCACCTCCAAGATCGTCTGAGACCAGCACCCAGACAGCTGCTGGAACAATTGGTTTGCACAACCAAACAATTTCTGCACAAACTGTCAGAAACCGTCTCAGGGACGCTCAACTGCATGCCCGTCGTCCTCATCGGGGTCTTGACCTGACTCCAGCTCGTCGCCGTAACAGACTTGTGTGGGCAAATGCTCACATTCGATGGCGTCTGGCACGTTGGAGAGGTGTGCGCTTCACGGATGAATCATGGTTCACATTGTTCAGGGCAGATGGCAGCTGAGAATGTCCCAGTTCTTGCATGGCCAGCATACTCACCGGACATGTCACCCATTGAGCATGTTCGGGATGTGCTTGACCGGCGTATACGACAGCGTGTACCAGTTCCCACGAATATCCAACAACCTCGCACAGCCATTGAAGTGGAGTGGACCAACATTCCACAATTGACAATCTGATAGACTCCATGCGACGATGTGTTGCACTGCATGAGGCAAATGGTGGTCACACCAGATACTGACCGGTTCTGGGTCCCCAGACCCCCAATAGCGCAAAAAACTGCACATTCCAGGGTGGCCTTTTGTTGTGGGCAGTCTGAGGTACACCTGTGCACTACTCATGATGTCAGATCAGCATCCTGATGTGGCACACCTGTGAGGTGGGATGGATTATCTCAATATAGCAGATGTGCCCACTACCACACATTTGGACTGATTTGTGACCACTGTTTGGGAGGGATGGTTATATTGTGTATCTGGAATGAATTTTAGGTCTCTACGTCCATCCCATGGGGAATGGGAGCAGTAACAAAGGTGTTGCGTTTATATTTTTGTTGAGTGTATTTTACGCCTACCCCCTCATCGCCCAGCTAAGATTGCCATGACATGGCGTCCACGAACTGGCAAGCGAAAGCAAGGCCGACCAAAGACCACATGGCGTCGAACATTTATGGACGACCTGAGAACTGTCGACATTGCCTGGGACGAAGCTGAAGCAGTCGCTGCTGACCGACATCGATGGAGATCACTAGCTGCCCGATGCGCCGCTCGGCGTAGGAGGAACTAAGTACTAAGTAAGTAAGTAAAGAGAAGTGTCCCAAAACCCCTCATGAGATGTGCACCAATCTAGTGACAAACTACCGCTGTGCTTGCCAACAAGGATTTCTCCACAAGTCATCTTTTGCTTGGGCATGCAAATCAATGTATAACTTTTATTTTTAACTAAGTTGTGCTGGGCAACTTTATCTACATCAGATATGTCAACATTTTAACATTATTGGTATAATGTTTCTGTATGCAGGCAGATGGTGCCAGGTGTTTAATCATGCCCAGGAAACAGGTCATAATAGGCTGTTAAACTGTCACTTATTTTAAAAACCAGTGACAGCGTCATGAGAGAGAGATTAGATGGATATAAATTGACAAGTGAGGTGCTAAATCTCGAACAAGCAGCCAGTGAACCCAGGTATTAGCTGCCCCTTTCTTAAATATGCACTGTTTCAGGAATTAATCAGGAGTGAGATATTCTTAGGAACTGTCCTCAAAGGGACAATGATGCCACAGAGATTATCACCACGGCCATAAACTGCCGTTCATTTATCTTTATTATGTATGTTATTGAATACCTGCTTCAGAAATTTTAAACGGCACCTTATGTTGAGTCACAGAGGGAACAGCTGAACACAGTGGATTACAACCAGAGTTCATTCTAATCTTTAATGCAACAGATGGCAAAATCTCAGGGCTTATGAGTTAATGTCAAAACAAGTTCAAGTTGTCTAAATAAAGAGCTGCAAAGGAGAGGTCATTAAGTTTATTATGTTGGTGTCATTTGATGGACATACTGATTTGCCAAGATATCAAGAAAAATGTTTTTTCATGAATCATTTATTGAAATGCTGTGAATTTTTTTTTTGATTGTGTGGTCATAAAAAAGCCCTTTGGAGCTTTGAAGCAGATTTTAAAAGAGCAAAACTGAACTAAGTTTGACACAATTTATTAAAATGTTAAACAAATTTCTTCCAGTCAGAGAATGCTGCATATAATTGAATTTTTGCTTGATGGATAAAGTTAAAAGATTAAAACTATTAAAACTAGTTTTATTAGATTTATTCAGGTTGTAAATCATGTTTTTAAAAAGTAACTAAGTACTTTAGAAAATTAGTAATCAGTAAAGCAACGGGATTGCTTTTGGGGGGAAGTAATCGGTAATTAGTTACTGATTACTTTTTCAAGTAACTTGACCAACACTGGTAGTTTGTAATACCTCATACCCTTCCACTGAGATTATTGTTGACGAATAGCTTTCAGTGCAGTAGCTCTCACATGCTGTGTCAAGCCCTTTTTCTGTCACTTTACAACATGACTGTCACACACTGTTGATGTTCTGTAGTTTTTTAGGCCTGCCACTTCTTCTTTCGTCCAGTTTTTAAGGTATATTTGTTGGCTAATAGCCCCTTGGGAATTACCTTGCTCATACAAAAATACTATATATATCTGTCAAGGTGTGATCTTTGACATTTTTCATAGATTCAATTAAATGGGTCCCAGTCATGTATTTTTGCCACAAGTAACAAAGTACCTGAATACATCATTTAAAAATGGTTCTTTGCGAAGTTATCTGTTAACTGACTTGAAAACTCTTCAAACCAATTAAAGGAAGAAAGTCCAATCCTGTGGAATTAAAATATAAAGAAATAAGGGGTGGCTCACCATGTTTACTGCTAGAATAACACCCTCCAAAATAGACTGAACTACATTGAATACACTCGTTGCTTTTCATTATGGAGAAGTGGGGAACTTGGCTTTAAAGTTTAATAGAGTTGAGATAAAAAGCTACTATCACATTTTAAAAAACCCATAGTAACTTACAACGTATTCTCCAAAATAAACATTTTTAGCTTGGAAAAAAAAATCGGAGTCAGACGGGCGCCCTCTTGTGGCTGCGTCCGTCCAGTACACAAATGAACATCAATACTGCGCAAGAGTCTTCTCAGGCAAGAGCGCGCCTGGGTCTTTAGCTCGCGTGACCGACGGTTGTCATAGCAACTGTAAACTAGTAGGCTAAAAGAGCAGGTGCAGGATTTTCCCCGTTTTTGGCGCTTCTGTTTCAACTAAAACTACAACACAGTCGTTCAGAAACTGACAGAAACATGTCGGACGTAGGATCTGAGGAGTTCGAGGATGAACAAAATAAACTCGGGGTGAGAGAATATAATTATCGTGTTAAGTTTGTTTGCTGCCGACGATGAACTAAAGCTAATGGTAAAACCCTATTTTGTTTTTACCCGAGCAGGAGTATGAAGGAGGCAGAAATGAAGCTGGAGAAAGGCACGGATTCGGGAAAGCTATTCTGCCCAACGGAGACATTTATCAGGGAGACTATCAGAACGGGAGAAGACACGGACAGGTAGGACGTTTGAGCTGGACCCCTGCAGTCCAAAGCACACAACATTCTGCATGTATGTGCATATCAGCACATAAAGACATTATCCTTTAGATATAGAAAAAGCTGCTAAATTAGATAACAGTGTGGACAGTGCGTGAGAACATTAAGCAGTTTAAAGCAGTCTTACCCTCTAATTACAATTTTATTTAAATATTTAGTCCCAAAGAAAATTCTTAATATTTCACGCTTTTCCCTGATGCTACTCGGGTAAGGACTAATATATATTTAAATATAACTGCTTTCTCCACTAGGGGACATATCGCTTCAAGAATGGGGCGAGATATGTAGGGAACTACCAGCAGAACATGAAACATGGACAGGGAACCTTCTACTATCCCGATGGGTCCAAATATGAAGGTATAACAAATGTGCTTTACATGAGTGTGTTGTGTACTTCTACCAATCAAAATTATTTTTATACAGTCCTGAGAACGTTTTTAAAGCCAGCTGAAGCTCTGATGTTGGTTTCTGTAAGCAAAACTCTTACCACTGCCTCTTCTGACTGCCAGGGTCGTGGGTTGAGGGTATGAGACAAGGTCACGGTGTCTACACCTACCCCAACAAAGACACCTATGATGGAGAGTGGCTGCAAAATTTGAGGTATGTCACAAGAAATGCAATCACAATTGCTATAACAACTTGTAATGCCAGAAGGAGTCAGGGTTTATATTATATATACACTTTTTTATGTTAAGATAATTTACTTTGATTCAACAGTATTAATACTCTAGAGAGCAGGACTTTTTTCATGTTGAAATGTAGTCCCAGAAATGCTGTCACATGTCTTTAACTTCTGAGATGTTTGAACTTTTTTTTGCACCAACATGCTTTTACTTTGAAGTTAGCTGTAACTAGATATGTTAAAAGCTACTTGAATCTTTGCTGTTTTTGTGATTTCCAGGCACGGACAGGGCATTTACCACTACCAAGAAACTGGCTCTAAGTTCAAGGGCACTTGGGTGAACGGCAAGATGGAGTCAGCTGGAGAGTACCTCCATACTAACCACAGATTCATGGGCAACTTTATCAACAACTATGTAAGTTTTATTTTTATAACATTCTCACAAATTGGTCAGTGATCGATCAAAATACTGAATATGTTTTAATGTAGCCTGTGCATGGTGTGAAAAGTGACAATAGCCAAAATGATTATCATGATTTTTGTGATCACTGTTAAGTTATGTGTTATTTGTCATCACTATTCATTGTTTTTAGTGACATAAATGTTTTTATGACACCGTCCTCCTTATTCCCCTAAATTCAGAGCATCATTCACTCTTTTCATTGCACCTGTGTGTATATTTATGTGAGGGGACGACATCATTTGTCCAGTGAGTTAACCATTTTCCTGGAGGCTTCATTAGTCACCGTGCTTTGTGGGGATTTTAGTTAGTTTTTTTAGTTAGTTAGTCGGTTTGATGGACTGTACTCTTTTACTGTACTTCTATTTAGCAGAATTAGATTAATATATGTATGTATGTATATATATATAAACTATTAAATTATGGTGTGCTTTAGCTATAGTGAATTATCTCCAGCTATCTCCATGATTTAACCGTTCTATAGAGTTTGAAGTATGTTTTAATGCAGAACATTTGTACTTCAGCGTAAGTCTAATTTTAAAGAATGTATGTATACTGTAGCATTATTACTTTGATATAAGTAGAGGCTTTAGGATAGGTGCGTCTTCTATAGAGCCCTCAGAATCGCTTCATTCATCACATAATCAAAAGGTCAAAGTGTTGTAAAAAGACTTTTTAAGGAAAAAC
Organism: Maylandia zebra; assembly: GCF_041146795.1. Lineage (NCBI taxonomy): Eukaryota > Metazoa > Chordata > Actinopteri > Cichliformes > Cichlidae > Maylandia > Maylandia zebra. Next base: position 5,138,630 of record NC_135174.1, on the reverse strand, counting down.
AAAAAACTCATTTTTCTGTTTTTAACCACAAAGAAAGTTACATTATGCGGCTCCATTCTTGCCTTGTGTATTGTTTTGTTTTGTTTTTTGCCCCACTGTTCCAAAATGACATAGATTGGTGTTTTCAGTGTCAATCAACAGAAACAACAATCAGTTCTTATATCATTGTGGTCTGTGTCATTGTAAATGAGGATGAGTCTGTGCCTCTCTCCCTTATTATCTTCGGTTTTAATTTTGTAGCCGCTTGGCCCGGGGAAGTATGTGTTTGACATCGGCTGTGAGCAGCATGGAGAATACCAGAAAGCAGAGCAGGTAAATCCACTCGATTCACTTGAACAGAAACACGGTGATGTTAAATATTTGCCCCCTTCCTGAGCTACTATTTTTTTTCACACATTCAGATCATCGAACAAGTATCAGACAAAGCTAGCCCACATACCAACAAAATGCACTTTTTTAATGATTTCATTTATTAAGGGGAAAAAAGTCACGAGATAGAGCATTAAGGTCAGCTGATCACAGCTTCTGGTTGTTCTGAGAAGCAGACTAAAGGCGATCGTGGCTCAAGAGTTGGCAGTTCGTCTTGTAATCGGAAGGTTGGTGGTTCGAGCCCCGACTTGGACAGTCTTGGTTGTTGTGTCCTTGGGCAAGACACTTCACCTACTGGTGTTGGCCAGAGGGGCCGATCAGTCTGGCCCAGGGCAGCTGTGGCTACAACTGTAGCTGCCTCCACCAGTGTGTGAGAGTGAATGAATTGTAAAAGCACTTTGAGGGACTCGAAAAGCGCTATATAAATGCAATCCATTATTATTAAAGCACAGAGGAGATCAGGCCTTTGCTGTAGTTGCACATACACTTTTGAACAGTCTGCCTCTTCAAATCAGGACCTCACCAACACTTCTTTAAATTGTCTTTAAAACCTGCTTGAAGAAGCATATTTACATGCTTGCATTTAAATGTGAATTAGTTTTTGATACTTTTCTTTCACTTTGTTTTTTGTTTGTTTTGTTCTTTCTGGTTTGCTCTGAGTTATTATTTTTAGTCATACAGAAATTTGGTCAGCCCTTGTTGTTTTAAAATCTGCTTATAATCAAATTGACTTGAGTGGCTGTGTGCTGGCTGCAGATGTGCCTTGTGTTTGCAGATGTTGTCATGCTCAGCTCACTCTACAGATAGTCATGCTGCTATTTGTGGAAACACAGAAATATGTCTGCATTCTGACTGAATTACATGCCAAAGTGTGTTCTTAGAGCATTTTCTATCTGTAGGATTCATCCTGTCCTCTCTCCAGCCTTTGCAGGACAGAGCTGAGGGTGAGTGGGATGCCACTGTCCTCAAATGGATTCCCAAATGTGTCACAGGCCTAACAACAGAAACTCCTGGGAAAGAGACTTCAGGTGAAATTCAACAGTGACGTGCAAGCCATGATTGTAAAACTACTGTCTGATAGCAGAACCCCATACAGAAGGTTACTCTTGCAACCCTAGAGATTTTGAATTTGAAAACACTGAAAATGTTCATTAAAACTTTAAAAAATGTTCAGTAAAAGGCTAAAATTTTATAAATAATTGTCAATATACTTGTTTTAGGGCTGCACAATTAATAAAAAGTTCATTTTGATAATGATTTTTGCATGGGCAAGCATGATTGATTGATACTTAAATGTATGCTTCACCAGTTAAAATGCAAAAGCAAAAGCAAATCAGTTGCTCCCTAAATCAGTGCTGGACCATCCGCTTGTGCAGATCATAGTTTTTCCCTGCAGTTTCCTGGACTAATGTAGACGACTAACATTATGTTAAAAGAATTTAAAAATCACCAAAATTGAAATTTCCTCCACATTATGAGCTTGTGCCTCCAAGAGGATCACCTGGAACAGCCTTGTTGATTTTAATTTTGCATTAAGTTTTGGTATATATATATTTTTTCTTGATGCAAATAAGGAAGACGAGTTTTATTTTGATGCAGACACAGATGTGAGCATGTGAAAGCAGTGCTAGAAATAATAAATAATAAATGAATAATCGGGACCAATAAAAATGAAGATGGCTTAACAAACCAAAGGGTGACATCATAAATCATCAAGAACATAGGTCCTTAGAATTGGAGGGGGTCATTTCATGTTTGTGACATTTCTGTTGTGGTAAGCAGATCAAAACTAAACTAAGGGGGCAGCTGTGGTGGAAGGTGTATTGATCCGTTATGCTGTTTAGTAAAATGTACTAATACCTCACTGAAAATACATCACTGTTTGTAAAAGTCCTCAAATTGAGATTGTTTTAGCTTGATTTAAATTGCCATGAAGGTTTGGCCATAAACCTCAATGGACTGAAACAACGCCGTAAAGAAGAGTGCTTCAGAAAGATGCAAGAGACTAATTAAGTTATACAGAAATCACTTCAAGTTATTGCTACTAAAAGGTGGTTTTACAAGCTGTTGAATCACAGGATGTATTTAATTTTTACAACTGCTTCTGTATTTTGGTGTACATTTGTTTAATAAACATTTACACTGTGTAATATATCATATGTTGTTGTTCATCTGAGGTATATTTACTAAGGACTTCCTCATCTATATAGCTTTCAGAAGAATATTTCAATTTTTTATTAATCTTTTGAGTATACTTGCAGTTCTGCTGAAAGACAGAACTGTTCTCTCTAACATTTAAAAGAAAAAAGAATACAAGTTTTTGTCTGTTGTCTTTGCTTTATACTATTTTAGATTAAACCTTCTCCTTCATTATAGTCTTATAGCTATGTCAAATTTGTTGAAAAACAAAACAAACAACACGCCCCAAACTACTGTATAGCCTGTTGGAATAAATACCTGAGTGGAGGTAAGATGGAAAAGATGTTTTTGATTCATGCACTGTCAAGTGAAAGTTAGAGCAAAATTTTAAACATGCTGGGAACTCAAACACTATATATTTTATAATGGAGACCTTTGTTGCAGGGGTAGCATAGGTAAATGAATGTTTCTTTATATTCTCTATAAAATAAATACATTTGTCTTTAAATTTCTCTACAAATCTAGAAAAATAAACCAAAAGAAAAATGTAGTATTCTCACCTATGAAATAAAATATACAATTTATGAGTAGTTTTTAAAGCCAGTTTCCACATTTTCACTTCACGTGTGCTGCGATGAGTCAGTTTCGCTTTCAGCATTATTTCGAAGGATGCCGGAAGTTGTTTTGTTGCCGTCAGTTTCGGTTACGCGCTGGCTGCTGCGCTGTCATTCTAGACAACGGAAGAAATTCTGGCAGGCAGTCAGCATGTGAGGGGGTGGACAGGATACCTGCGTGGAGTCGGTATTTTCATCTTCCTCGGTAGATATAAGGGGCGCACTCAAGCTGATCCGAAGACAACACCAAGAATGGACGACTGTCGTCAGCAAACGCTGCTGTTTACGTTCGGCGTGATAGCTGACATTCAGTACGCAGACATCGACGACGGCTACAATTACACTCGGACTCGTAGGCGATACTACCGAAGCGGTCTCCAGCTCTTGAGAAATGCTCGGAAAAGTTGGTCGGAATCAGCTGTCAAGCCAGCATTTATTCTCCAGCTGGGAGACATTATCGACGGCTTTAACAAGCCCAAGGACGCCTCGGAGCGCGCGCTGGACACCGTGCTGAGAGAGCTGAGCTCCTGCCCCGCGGAGGTGTATCATGTATGGGGAAACCACGAGTTTTATAACTTCAGCAGGAGCGCGCTGCTGCGTTCAAAGCTCAACAGCACGCTCCACTCTGACAGGAGCATGAGCACTGCCCCGGCCGGCTCCGGCATATATGCTTACAGTTTCAGCCCTTTCCCCGGGTTTACATTTGTTGTCCTGGATGCCTATGATGTGAGCCTGCTGGGAAGAGAGAAGGCCAGTGAACAATATGTCGATGCTATGAATTTGATAAAGCAGTATAACAAAAACGAAGATCTCAACTGCCCTCCAGGTATGCTTTACTGATAATTACAACATTAATAAAACAAATGTAATTACATTAGCCCAGATATCAAGTAACAGGAATATGCATGTACACAGTATAAAATGCAGTAATATGTATTTAGTTTATTTATTGCCTTCCTTAAACAACTGACAATTCTTAGATGAAAATGTAATTTATACCAGTGAAGGTATCCAGTAGGACAGTTATGTGTTTTAGTAGCATAATTTGTAAATGAGGACCAAAGGATAGAAAACAGGTTTTATGGATTTACACTTGTTATTGACTAAACTAGCTTGCGACCCAACAACTGAGTTGATGATGGTTTGTGTTTTTGTTTCAGCATTTAACAATCTCACGCAGAGATTCACAATGTTCAATGGTGGGTTCAGTAAGGACCAGCTGGACTGGTTAGACTCTCTTCTATCATCAGCTGATGAGAAACAAGAAAAGGTCACAATTGTCAGTAAGTAAAACTTTTAAATACGTTCACTGGACACCTTGCTAGTACAGGACCAAGATTTGCCTTAATTTCTCACGGCATAGGTGCTGAAACCTTCCTACAAGATTTCAGTCCATATTAAGATAAGAGCTTCATGCAGTTGCTGCAGCTTTGTCAGCAAAATGTCTGTGATGGGACTCTCCTGTTCCACCACATCCTGAAAGAGCGAATCTGAGTTCAGTAAACTAACTGGCATGTTCCAGAAAGTAGTTTGAGATGATTTGAGCTTTGTGACATGGTGCATTATCTTGCATTATCTTCTACTGTCCAGTTTTGGTTTTTTTTGCCTGTCCCGTTTGGCTCTTTTGCCATCAGAATTATTGTCTAAAGGCAAAGAAAGATGCCCAACGGATTTACTTTACCAAATTGACCATCCCAGCCTTGCCATAATGGTCCATTTGATTCACCTTTTATTGTTTATTTTATTTTCACTTACTGAATATGGGACAGACTTGACTGGGGGAAAGAAGGGGAGAAAGAAAGAGGGAAAGAGAAACAGCTGAGAAGAGGGACCGGGGAGAAGGGCAAAAGACAAAAACCAAAAGAATGCGCAGAAAAAGAAAAAAAAGAAGGAAAAAAATGCATATATCAATCACCTGGGTCACCTGCTGAGAAAGAAAAAAGAAAACAATTAATTAATTTCTTAATTTCTCACGGCATAGGTGCTGAAACCTTCCTATGAGATTTCAGTCCATATTAAGATAAGAGCTTCTTATCTTAATATGGAGCTTTGTCAGCAAAATGTCTGTGATGGGACTCTCCTGTTCCACCACATCCTGAAAGAGCTATATCTGAGTTCAGTAAACTAACTGGCATGTTCCAGAAAGTAGTTTGAGATGATTTGAGCTTTGTGACATGGCACATTATCTTGCATTATCTTCTACTGTCCAGTTTTAATGAGCTCATGCAAACTGGAGCCCTAGTTTCCTGCTCTTAGCAGGAACGGTTCCTGGTGTGGTCTTCTGCTGCTGCAGTCAGTTTCCTTGGTTCTAGGTTTGCAAACTGCATCCAGCACAGAACCAAGAGCATTACACTGCTAACAAAACACCAGCCCTTTGCAAGCATCTGAACAAACAGCATGCTAACACAAAGGTAGCCAACAACCCAAAGTGAACGTATGCTGATCCCAGCTCAGCTTGATCAGAGCCTGATCTTCAACATTCCAGTGCTTCTAGTACAATTTAAAAGAACACATGTGTTTTTATTTTTCCTCCTTTATCCAGGTCACCTCCCCATCCACCCAGACTGCACAGACACCATTTGCCTCGCATGGAACTTTGAAGAGCTCCTGGCCGTCATACGCTCCCACACCAGTGTGGTGTGTTACATGGCGGGACACGCCCACGACGGTGGATACTGCCAAGACGAAGATACAGGAGTGCACCACCTGACGGTTGATGGGGTGATTGAGACACCACCTGACAGCAATGCATTCGCCACAGTCTCTGTATATGGAGACAGGATGGAGCTGAAAGGATACGGGAGTATCACAGATCGAGTGTTTCTGTTTCCATCCAGACAAAAGGACACATACTGTAATTAAAGAATCACAACTTTATCACTTCTGTCTTGAAAAAGAATTATTGAAGAATTATTTCTTGTGTGAGTCCAGTCCACCAGTTAGTTAGTGATACACCTAGGAACTAATTTAGAAGATTTTTGAAAGTGTCCTTTTGTGTTTAATCACACCTGGAGCTGTGATGGAACTGTTTGGATTTTGAGAAATGTTCTTCAGACTGGGAACTTGAAGGATGTTTCGCTGAGGAAGTGGGAATATTATGAGTACACCTTACAAGAAGATAGTGTTCTCGCTGCTTTCCACTTTACAGCACTGAGCTTTTTAAGTTATTTTCAAATGGAAAAACACTGACAAATTAGGAACTATTTAAGGGATTGTAATATGATAATATGAAAACAGCAGCATACTTTACAAATACAGTAGCTCAGATATTTTATTGACACTTATGTTGTTTTTTAATTTATGACAGCGTGTGAATGATAACACACCAAATTGGTGACAACACTTGATTGAAAGTGTTTGATTAAGGCTGTATGAAATAAAGTGAAAATTAAAACCTATCTATGCTCAGTGGATACATTAAATGCTACTGTTTCTTGCATTGTGTGATGTGTTCAAGTTAGTGGTAAATTAAAAATTGAGACTTAAGTTATTCATCATGGGGTGGAGTTATATAAATATAATGATGTGATAGCAGGCTCCAGTGTATGGTATGGTATTTCCATATACATTGTCGATTACCTATTTAACCATCTCTTCCTTCACACTGAAAGCCTAAAGAGCCTGATGGTAGAACCAGTTCCATTGTGGAACAAGAGTGCCACCTAGGGGAGAAAAAAAACGACACTTTTATTGCAAAGCAAAGTTTTAATGTGTTTTTTGATTTGACTGCTGGTTCTACATATGCAGTTTTTACCCCTCAGATGTAAAAGGCTAAATCTACCCGACATGTTATGTAGCTACTCATTTTGGCCCTCAGATTTATCCTGAAATTTTACCATGTACAGATGCGCACTAATACTTGTGTTTCTTCATTAGAGCAGTATTTCTTAAAATGGGACACTTTGGAGGACTGCGGCGGCACAAGGATTATTATTTTACGTTTTAGAAATTTGCGTCATGCAGAGTGCCTAAATTATTAATAAATTAGTTTGTTTAATAAGAAAATCGAAGTTAACATGTTTTATAAGTTCTGTATTTGTTATAAGCTCTCCCCAAAGGAGAAAGTAACACATGCAATCAAAATGAAGGAGCCAGTTTCCCATACTGATCACCGATGATTTGTGGTTAACATGTAGCAGCAGTCCAGAAACAGAAAAGTAGTGGTGCATTTGTTTTACAAAAAAGGGATGAGAAAAAAGCTTGACCACTACATTTGCCTCACTGCCACAAACACAAGCCCTTGTTTCTTGAGTATCTCATCATAAATACTCAATTTGGCGTAACCATTGTCTCTGTTGTTTTGGTATAAATGTAGTTATGGAGTTGAACATTAAAAGTGTAGCATTTTTAGCTTAGACTGTAATAACAGACTGGCAGACTTTTACCGGTGAGGTTGGAGTGCTAGTTAGCAGCTACTGCTGATTAGCAGGCTACATTCAAAGCACCGATACATATACACATATGTTAATTTGTGCTAAGCAACAGACTAATAAAACACCAGAATTTATTTTACCAAAAATGAAGCATAAACTTCCTGGACAGAAATTTGCGTATCATTTCAAAGGCTGTTTGACATATTATGTGATCCTTGATTATCTTTGATGAGCTGACACATCTAACAGTGTAAATCCAACTATAAAAATCTGAGTAAAATATATTACAAATTAAAAAAGGAAGCTTCATTATTCAACACGAAATAAAAAATGTAATACATTAGATCGTCTTTTGTCCATCATATTGTGTTAAATCGCTTAGAATATAAAACAAAAGTATAGAATTGAGTCGATACAAACTAGCCAGAATGTAGAATATGTTATATACATTTGTTATTTATGCAGGTCAAACGTTCAACTGTGAAGTCGTGATTTGCTATTTCCGATTGTCCATAAAAGCAGCAACAGCAGAGACGTGGCCGTCGTTGCGGCTGTTGCGTTCAAGTGGCGCAGTGTCCCGTCTGGAGGCAGAGCGGGCGAAGTTTCACTCTCTGCATTGCAGCCTGAGCGCTGCTGCTGGAATTCAACACAACAATGGCGACTCCCAGTCCTAACAGCAACTCCACTAGCTCTAGCAACAACAGCAACATCGTAGGATCAACGTCGCACCAACTCCACCAGCAAACACAGAGCAGCAGCATGCAAGGTAGGCGAGAACTGGCTCCAGTTCACAGTTTCATATTTCTACTGGGGACATAAGAGTTTGTAGGAAAGGGTAGCCTTTAGCTTCCTAAAAGCAGAAACACTGTAGCCAAGAGAAACCCAATAAGTAAGTCTTTTCGGTCAGAACTTTCAAAATAAATTATGTTACGCGGCCCATGTCTGGAAACGTGATCAATTTAATGCATCTGTTGCAGATGCTCCGCTTATGTTAATGCAAAATGCACACTTTTGCTAAAACAAGCCAAAATAGTGGCCGAACCGCCTTTTCTTTGAGTAAGGTCAATCTGTGCACTTATTTGGTTAATCATAATTAAAATTAAAATGAGCAGTTAGTGACAAGCATCACACATGTAAGTTTTTACATGTTAAATCAGATTTAAAAAAATATTCACACCATGTAGTTGATTAGCCTAAACTAATCAAAGGCTTTACTGTAGGATCTGAGTAATTGTCTGTTGACAAGCAGCGCTTTTACTTTGACGTCTGACTCGTGAGACTTCCGCTAATTCTGTCTTTCTGCGCTTAGCTTCATCTCCATCTCCCTGAAACTGCACTGCTGCTAGGCTAGCAATGATGCACAAGCTTCAGTTTAATTGTTGTACCAACGGGCCTGTAATGGCATAGTCAAGTGTTTTCATTCCTGAAGTTTGAATCGTACATCTCGACTCTACCTTTAAAAGTATTACGTTGTTTAAAAAAAATGAGTTCTCCAACTATTTTAACTTTTTCGCCTTTGTTATTAGCAGAGGGCTGCTACAAGTAGCCTCAAGGCCTACACTGAAGTGTACTTCTGTCCCCGGTCAGGCCACTGTTTCAGTGCTTTGCTCCGAGTAGCAAAGAAATGATGGAGCTAATAAAGTTAAAGTTGGGGCTATCAATTCTATTAAGTGTCAACATTAAATTCTGTTGGCTTCAGGCCATACATAACGTTACTTGTCTTCCTTGTGTTGCTAACGGTAGTTCTGTCGGTGGTTTCATAACGTGTTGACACAAATCACCTCGATTTGTAAAATAAATTTAAAGTCTAAGCCTTTATATTTGTTAAGTGTACATCTCTATCTAGTTAATGCCTCTAAGCGCACACTGTCATCTCTTATCGGACAGGCAGACCTCGTGACAAAACCTGTAGTCAGCTAAGATTTGTTTTAGTGAGGTCACACATTTTAATAATGTGCTGTGAGGAACAGAAACGTCTACTGAAACTTAATACATAAAATCAAATTTTCTTATTCTACATTAATCCACTGGGCATATAAAAGAGGATGATCGCAAGAGAGTCCTCAACGAATAGGAATAAAATCGCCAAAATAATTATTAACACTTGACAAAAATACTTAACTAAAAAAGGGAGACAACGTATTAGTTTAGTTTTTGCGAATGCAATATCGACATTATGTTAAAATTGAAGTAACAAACAGAACTTTTGTCCGTAGGGTTTTTCTTACAGGAAAAGCACCTTCTTTGACCTGAGGGTTTAGGCCTTGTCTTGCTTACTTCTGTTTACAAATTAGAATTAGATTTCAGAAGCAAAGATAAATCACCACAGAAACTTTTGAATGTGTGTAAGGAGCGGTTGAAGGTGACTGCTGTCAGGAGTAAAGTTGCTCCTGGTGCTGTGGTATATGGAAGACTAACACCCCCCCATATAAGTGTAATTACAAGAGGAGGGGGGGGAAGTCAATTTTTGGGCTACAGCTCCATAGGATGCTATTTGTTCTGACTTGCTTGTCACCCCCTATGAAACCCTCAGTCCTCAGAGTAGGAGTTCTCCGCTATAGTTGAAATTCTGCAGATATACAGGGAGTCATGTAGTGACAGCTGATGGGTGTTTTGGGGGGTTAAATAGAATTCTTATTGTCATTCATAAACCTTGATTACACACACATGTAAAGTGCTTCACATACATTAAGCTGTGTTTTCTTCCAAGAGTTGTCATTTCATTGGAAAAAGCCAGCAGAGCAGGTTAGACAGACTTACATGTAATAATGGATGTGCTCATAGTATATCAGGAGGGCTTTACTCTGGATTTTATTGATTATTAAGCGCCTAATCTTAAGCCTCAACAGCCATATCTGACTTTGTAATTTCTTGCTCTGTGGCAGTATCAAATGTTTTATCTAAACCTTGCAGAAACCAACACCTGCTGGAGATGTCAAAATGAAACAGGTATTCAAACTTATTTTATAAGGTTTTAGTCTGATTTGGGGAGATTTCGTTTTTTGTTGAGTTGAAAAAAAAAATTATTATTATTATTTTTTTTAATTTTTAGGGCCAATCTTGGCAAAGGAATTTATTGAAATGTCCCCATCGCTTCCCTCTGTTGGTCTTTTTCTTTTGTTCGCATAAAGTTATTTTGTTTTCCATTTTTGTAATACCTGTAATTGTATCATCTTTTTTTCTGCATGTTTTCAACTGAGTTTCTATGTTAGAATGACCTGATGTAGACAGACCCCATTTGATGAGACACTGTTAAGTGTGGTTTCCATTGTATGAAAGGTATACCAGTTGAAGTGGCACATGCCAGTTTTTAGTGGCTGGCCACTGTGAAACTGTGGTGTTCTGCTAAGCCAACAAAAAGAGAATATCAGTCTTGTTCCACCGGCAAATACCAGTCATCACTAGTGTGTTCATAGTATTTTACTACTGTCTGTTTATAAAGCTAACAAACATCGTAGCTTTTAGTATTAATTTTATTTACCTCCACCCCACTCCCCATTGTGATTAAATTCAACAGTTGCATGTAATTAACTTTATTACCAAGAATTTGCAGCATGAAATATATTCTTGTAATACAAACTGTTTGTTTTTTTTTTTTTTTGTTTGTTTGTTTTTTTTTTGTTTTTTTTTTTTTTTGCTAAGACTGTTTTATCAGCTAGCTTTAACGTGTAGCCCTTTGTTTTATTTTTTTTCCCCACAAAAATGTAATTTTCTAAGATATTAGTTTATATACTTACATTTAAGGTACAATGGCAAACAGTGACATTGAGTTCGTTTTAATAAGCTGTATTTTGACTTTGTAGTGCTAAGCATACGTTAGCAAAAAGGGCTAATGCCAAACAAAGTATAGGAAACAATATAGTTTATTTTAATTTTACTGTCACTTTTTAATACAATCCACTTATTCTTCTATAGTACTTCATACACTGATGATACAGTATTCAACTTTAATAATAATCTTGGCAATATGGGAAAATTGAACTATTTGCTTTTTTGCCATATGCTTTTAGTACTGCTAACAAGCTAGCAGCCAGCTAACCTAGCTTGGCACAACAATTGCTATCTATCTATTAGAGAGGTCACAGGAAGTAATTGCAAAAGCCTAAAACAGTTTTATATAGGCAGCAGTGACAAATACATGTAATTGATTATTGTTCTGGTGGTAGTATTTGCAAGTGGAACAGCAGAAAGTAGTGCCATATGCACAGTGCCACAAGACTGGCAGAACATTGGTTTTCAAAATTGAAAGTAAGATGGTACTGAAATGACTGTTAAAATTGAACTATTTTGCCAGTAATACAGCAAATACTACATCGGTTATATATGGCAGTGCACTGAGCAAGACCCACCAATATGTGGCACATCTTTTGCCAGCTAAAGCACGTTCTCAGTATCCTGACCTGTTTTCCATTTTCAGCATTGAATCATGCTGGGACGGCACTTATCAAACGTGGCCCATTTAAACTCTTAACAACACATTTCAAGAAAATGTAGTAAAAATGTTTTTTTCTTTACTTCAGGGTTTCAGATAAGCCTGTCTGGAATACCCCAAAGTAAGCATTAGACTTGCACACAAAGCACACGACCTCTACTCTTTGTGGGGACACCTCAGTAGTGTAAAGGAGCATCCTTCCCTCTGTTATTGTAGCCATATTCAAGACTGGGCTCATTCTTGCCTCCTGTTACTGAGCTTCAGTCTTGATTCATGGTTTATACTATTATATACATGCACGTGCGTAATTGGATAACACAGGTGAGAGGATGCCACTGTATACTACTGAAACAGCCTGTGTGGTGCTCTGGTAGTGGGAGTCTGTCCACTGTTCACTGCTGTTAATTGTCACAAATATATTTATTGCCATGAAAGATTCATTTGCACTGGGGCTTAAAAGGCTAAGGGATCTGTTTGCATTCAGGAGCTGGTTGGACAGGGCATGGCAGAGACAACTTAACACTTGAACTCAGCACTTTCAACAATGCCTAAACTTAATTACCAACTCTATTTGGGTGATGCATTCATATACTCACATGCACCTAACAGTTAATTCAACCTATGTGTCCTCAGTCTGAACGAAGTGCTGTCTTGAGTGTTGGGTCGCTTTCACATGTCAGTGGGAACTGTTTAGTGTTGACATGCACATTTATAAAGATTATTGATGGAAACATTCTGAACACGGATTCCCAATGTTAGCACCCTGCTTAGTGCACAGCATACTAGCCTGATAGCTTGCACACATGCTGCATGCCATTTGTTCAGAAGGTTCTAGCTAAAAGGGCTTGTGCAGTACACCTATCTGAACACTGGGAACCCCTGTACATTTTTGCTTGTGTTCAAAACTTTTTGCTTTCTCGAAGCTTGAGAAGAGCTTGAGAACTCCAAAACTTCATGCCACAGATTTTTTTTTCCCACCCTTCCCTCATAGTCATATTTTTCAAATGCAACTGCATAATGCATATGAATGTGTTTATACTTGGATCATATTAAGTTGCTGTGGCATATTGAGACTTATCTCAAGTGTAGAAAGACAATACTGAGGTAAGAAAGGCATTTTATCACACCATGTGTATCCTCTGTCTTCACCAGTTGGTTGAACCCACAGACTGGTGTGCATGTGGTGGCACTGTGCATCTGTTTCTCTCTTTGTCCTACCAGGTAAACGCAAAGCTCTGAAACTGAATTTTGCCAACCCTCCAGTGAAACCGGCTTCCAGGCTCCCACTCAATCCAACAGTTCCCTCTTTCCAGAACCCTCACATGTGAGTAAAGATAGTTGGGACATGATGTCACTGGAACTAGATAAGAGGTTGTATATAGAAATTGAACATAGCCTCTGGACCTGATAACAGTAGAGTGAATTTGTCAGGCCAGCAGGGGGCAGTGCCTGGTTGCAAAAAGTAGTCCTGTTGTGTAGACGTTTACAGAGAAACAACACTGCTCATTTGCTTCATAACCTCAGGAAGTACGTTTTGATTATTAAGTTTCTTTGTGAGCAATTTTCCAAAATCTCTTCAAGTTACTATGACAACAGAAATGCACTGACTACATTTGCTTCTGTGTAAAACATTTGTAGAGTTGGTTTTTATGCTAACCACCTTAGCTTGCTAGCAGTTTTTTTTTTTTTTTTTTTTTTAAGTTGACATGTTGCTACATTTCCTGGCAATTTGTTGAGTGCTGTGCAATGGCACAAAATCACTGACACGACTGTTTTTCAGCACATGTTCATATTTCTGGTTGCACAACATGCAGTCTAAGTTGGGGCATATCCTTAGAAATACTGCTTAATAGCACTAATGGTGGTCTAATCTTTATGCATCCTGCACCTTTAATATCATGAGGGGACTTTTTTAATGATAAAAATATTACAAATACTATGTTCATATTTTGCCATCTTGTCAAATCCCACATACCCGATCAGATTTTAAAGCCGGTTCATGGAAACTTTACAGTTCACATAGAATTAATTTCTGATTAAAATATAAGTGATTAAATCTAAATGCTGTCATCGTCCCACATTCAACAGAGAGCGCCTACGGACACACAGTATTGAGTCATCTGGGAAGCTGAAGATCTCCCCTGAGCAGCACTGTGACTTCACTGCAGAGGATCTGAGAGACCTTGGTGAGATCGGCCGTGGGGCGTATGGCTCCGTCAACAAGATGGTCCACAAACCCACAGGCCAGATCATGGCTGTCAAGGTAGCCCAATAATAGACTATTAGTGATCTGGAGAAGTTTGTGGAATCAACCAATTCCAGTCTCTGGCCAGTCTCTAGGTGCTTCTCTACTTTTTGTTAAGCTGATGCAGAGCTGCTGTATTGAGGTCATATATTGTAGTGTACTGCATGAAAATGTCACGTCACCAGAGGCCAGTCTTTACTGATCAACAGGCATCTGAACTCAGTTTTGCAAAGACGTCCCAACCAACTAATATTTTAGTCGATTGTACTAAAACGAGTCTGACAGTAAACGTCTCTCAAAGTGTGACTAACATTAGCCGTGCAAGCAGCAGCAGTCTGCCCACACACCTGGATGGCATGCAGTGTGCACTGCAGGTGGTTACATGTTAGCTTATTCTGACAGCCTTTTTAGAAGCATTCATTGTGTAGATGAAATACTGACAGACTCTGATTTTAGGAAAAATGCGTTGTTGAATTTTGAATAACATGATAACGAGCTCATTGGAATTAGTTTCGCCGATGCATTTTAGGGTCGAACAGTTTCATTTCTGACTGAAACAAAGGTTTACTGAACTAGCATCAGTGTTGTGGTCAAATGACCTCTCACTGTTAAGTGGATGTGGATGGCTTGAGTGGTTTATGTGCATTACTTTTATTGAACCCAGCATGCACACGGTGATAGCAGGTGAACTTGCAAGGTATAATAAATAACAAAAATGAAGGCTGTTCAATTCATGTCCATTGCTCTCTCAGAAATGAATTCTCTTGTTAATGCTGCTAAAGTTAGAAATGTGATTAAAAGTGTGAGGCTGAAACATGCATGTCTGTTTTCTGATGTGTCCCTCAGAGGATTCGCTCCACTGTGGATGAGAAGGAGCAGAAGCAGCTGCTGATGGACCTTGATGTAGTGATGAGGAGTAGTGACTGTCCCTACATTGTGCAGTTCTACGGCGCCCTCTTCAGGGAGGTCTGAAAAACACACCCACCTGTCTTTTTTTATGTTACCGAAACAAAATATACCTGATTCATTCAGTTGATTGCAAATTCTTGAAGGAGTCTAACCTTTATGTCTTTGTTTCAGGGGGACTGTTGGATTTGTATGGAACTTATGTCTACCTCATTAGACAAATTCTACAAATATGTATATTGTGCATTAGATGACGTCATTCCAGAGGAAATATTAGGCAAAATAACATTAGCAGTAAGCAACGATTTCATATTCATGTAATGTAATTTTCCTGTAATGGCATGCATAGCATCAAATAATTAACCAAAGATTTTTTTTTCTCTTTAACAGACTGTTAAAGCACTGAACCACTTAAAAGAAAACTTGAAAATAATTCACAGAGGTAAGTTTTCTCATTTTATTCTGATCAGCTATTACTAATTAACTCTCGTCCCAGTTACATTATAGTTAGGTCGTCCTTTACTGTGTTTGCAGACATCAAACCTTCCAACATTCTTATGGACCGAAAGGGGAATATCAAACTGTGCGATTTTGGCATCAGCGGCCAGCTGGTGGACTCCATAGCCAAGACCAGAGATGCAGGCTGCAGGCCTTACATGGCAGTAAGTAATCAACTGCACTGATTAAGAAATATGCATCAGTTACATGTGAAGGAGTAAAACGATGTTATTATCATATTTATTAAGAACCTTCATTTGAGTTGTTCATACCTTGCAGAGTGCACCCCAAGCAGCCAAAACATTTAAATCTTCTGCTTAATATTGCATGGGTTACCCTTGTGTTCAGTTCTGACCAATGGGGGCACAGACCTGTGCTGTCGAGCAACTGATCCTTTGGATTGTAATAAATCAGGCTTGCTGAAAAGAGGTTGGAGACCAATTCAGTACCTATAGCCAGGGGTGTGCAATTAATTTTCCCAAGCGGCCACATGAGAAGTGGAACTGTTGTGGAGAGATCAAATTAATACTGAGCAGAATTGAGTTCAGCTTATTAACATCGCCCTCTGCAACAGTCCAGCTTCTCGTGTGACTCTTTGGGAAAATTAATTGTCTGCCCCTGGCTTAAGCTGTGTGTCAAGTCATTCCTCGGTAGTTTTCACTGCACAGAGGGTGTTGCAGTTGGGAGCGAGTCTATGAAGGATTTCTGACAGTGTTTAGGTCGGCAGTACACCTTAAAGTAATTCCATATATGCCATTTATATGGGCATCCTCAGAACTTTGCATTTAATGACAAGTTCACTTCACGTGTCATTGGATTTAAAATTGTTGTGACTGACATGTATTTTGCATTTGTATGATAGAGTGAAATACTGTCGTATGGGGTCTAGTGAATTATCTGTGTATCACAGAATATTTCCATTTGTGCATTTTGCAGCCTGAAAGGATAGACCCCAGTGCTTCTAGACAAGGCTATGATGTCCGGTCTGATGTATGGAGTTTGGGAATCACCCTGGTAAGACTCAAGGGTTTTATTAAGTTAAGCTGTTGCGATAAGGATAAATCCACAGTGTTAGACAATCACAGTTCTTTCTGTTTGTTATCAGTATGAGCTGGCAACAGGAAGATTCCCCTACCCTAAGTGGAATAGTGTTTTCGATCAGCTGACGCAGGTGGTAAAAGGTGAGCCTCCCCAGCTCAGCAACTCAGAGGAGAGGCAGTTCTCCCCCAAGTTCACCAACTTTGTTAACCTATGGTAAGCACAATCACGTAAAAATTGATTGGGGAACATTTTTATGCCCACTACATTTGGCACATTGCCTCTGATTTGTTCTTTTTTTGCCTGTCCAGCCTTACAAAGGATGAATCAAAAAGGCCAAAGTACAAGGAGCTTCTGGTGAGTTTCAATACTACTTAAAATTGAAATGTAAAAGTCATTTTTATTTGCTGCAGTAAATACAATTTTACCCCAACTCCTAGCTCTGTGATATTTGAGGATTTAGGCTAAACCAACTTTAAATTAGCTGCCTCATACAGGATGAATTGTCACTTCAGCTTTGTGTATCTCTCCTGTAGAAACACCCTTTCATTCTGATGTATGAGGAGCGTTTTGTGGACGTTGCCAGCTATGTGTGTCGCATTCTGGATCAGATCCCTGCCTCTCCTATCTCGCCCATGTATGTCGACTGACAGTTAGTCCAGGGAGGGTGGGGTGAGGGTTGGGGGAGGGGGGTCGTTAGCCAACAGTGGGTTGGACACCAAGTTTTGTGACGCGACGTTTGACATCTTAGCCCTAAGAGTTAGGTGGGATCACCAGTTTTTTCTCGTGTTCCAAAGAACAAAGGAAGTCTAAATTGCTCAGTGCAATGAGACAAATATCCTTAAGCAAACCTTTCAACCTCCCATCACCTCATTTTAAAATCCCATAATATTGTCATTTATCTTCAGTCAGAAAAACTTGAAGCGAGAACATTGTCTTAGTAAAATGCAATGTATCTGTGTATGTGAGGGGGAAAAGGAATAGAGTGTGTATATAGATATATATCTCATATGTACTTGAATTTGTACACAAATACAGAATTTACCAAATAAAGTGGTGAGCAGTGACGCTCTTGATGTATGAACAAAAATAGCCACCCAGTGGATTGTACATTGTGGACTGTATGTTTGCATATGTGTGTTCACCTCTGAACTGTTGACATGTACAAATGTATGCAGATAGGTCTGCTGTCTCAACAGTCTTTTCATGCATTTGGTTGAGAGCACCTTTACTCACAGCAAATGGTTGAGTATGCAAGAGTGTTTCTGTGTGGAACACTCGTGGATTTGGTAGCGCAGCTTTCTTTTTCTTTTCTTTTTCACTTTCCCCCAATATGCAATCTGTGAGAAGCTGTCTTGATAGAAACATAAGACAACTGCCATTTCTCACAAACTGGCCTCAGTTCATCTCTTTTGTTATCATTGTGTTTGAGTTATAAAACTAAGCATCTCTTTTTGATTGAGAATTTCCTGTGTTAGTCTTGTTGAACAGAGCTGGGGATAGAAACTCCTAATTAGAAGTAATATCAAATGGCAACACCTGGTTTAATGCAACTGGATTTTTGTCATTCAAAGAGGTAGCTACAGCTAAAGACAACTGATAGGTTAAAACAAAAAACAACGCATGCTTCCAAATATCCTTTATAGGTTTTTTGTTAATAAAAAAAGACAAAGGACAAGATGATGTAACAATAGCTAGCTAAGATGAGAAGCAGACTAGCAAAATATATGTTAAATAATTCTGTCCAAAAAAAAAAAAGGTTAAGATTGGTAAAGTAAGGTATACTAACTCAATAGAAATGTATATTTTTCTACTATATAGTTCTAGTCAAATGGATGAGGAAATAGAAAAGACTGTTACGCTATTATCATGCTAATAAATTCAAGTTTAACATCTAGCTAACCATATTTTTTTATAAATGCCTTCACCTGCATTTTAAATGCAATCAGTTTGCATTAAGGCATACTGTCGTTCTTTCAGGACCACCCAGAAGTCTCCCAGGCTACACACTTTTTGTCCCACAAAAACATCCTCGTTTCCTTGCGAGTAGTGGAAGATGCCCTCTACCCTGGTGTAAAGTTAGTTTGGGACATTATGTCCACTGTAAATGTGTATGTACATAGAACACCTAACCTGCTGTTACTGGCAGGTTCTGCTCAACAGTTAAGGCTGATTCCTAAACACAGATCCAAGCACCAAGATAGGTGTCAGGTGCAAATTCTTTTAGTTTAGGAATGAGCCTTAATTCCACCTGTCATAGTGCTGTACAGTTAAACTTCTCATCCACACTGATCACAGATCCACCGTGCTGCCATATAGCAGCAGTAACTACAAGTTTAAAAGTCTAGGCATGGGAGTTCTGTCAAAAAATAAATAAAAACTGTAAACGCTGCTAAATCACAAACTATTGACTTCCATACCAACTACCGAACTGTCGGGAGAAGAGGAATCTCACTCAACACAGTTACACGTTTTCGTCCTTAAGTTCACCACGGACTCGGCATGCTTCTCCATGACTTAGTATGTCTTTCTGGCTTGCACTGATGATAGAATATTACCATGCATTAAACTCGGATGCATCTCCATAATCCAAAATGCCTCATCTGTCTTCCTTTGTCAGTTATAGTAATATTCTGGAGTTTTACATAATTGTGTGGCAGAAGGTCAATGGGAGGCCACAATTTTGAGACTATTGAGATGCACCCGTTGTCATTTCTTTTCAGAAAGCCACATTTACCAGGCGGGGCCTCTTATCCACAGAATGGCGAGACAAATATCACATTACTTGGCGATAGCTATTAACCAAACTGTATGGATGATGGTCCTTTAAGTGTGGGACACTGTAGGGACTTTTACATGCGTCTCCCAGAAACTACCACCATTGTTGGAGTGGGTTGGGGACGTTTCAGTGTGGCTTGTTTAAATGTTGAATACTTTTGGCCTGTTTGGGAGGGCAACACATTACAACCGCATAGGTGGCGACGTTGTAGAACCCACACGATTCTTTTGGTAAGCGACTTTCCATTTCTGTCTAACACGAAATGGTGCAGACCCCAGAGAAAGCCCACAGATGGAGCCGTTTAACTTCAAACTGTCTCTAGAGCTGTTGTAGTCTGTCATGTGTTTCCAGGAAGCTAACTTGACGCTGGTGAATCTCCAGGGTACATGTTGTATAAATTGCAAAATTACTAGAATGTTCATATTAGATTATAAGATATTATTAAGGGCAATGAATATTATATTGTATCTTCATTGATCGTTACAAATAAAGTTCCCACGGAAAAGATTGGGAACCTGTATTGTGTGTTTCTTGTAATTTAGACACGAAAAAAAACTGCCAAAATAATTTTGATAAGTGATAAGTTTATTGCTGTCTTTTTTTGTAGTATACAGGGACTTGGGCAAGTCAGTGGCCAAGCAACATGGAAGCTTCTGTCAGATTACTTTTCTCTTAATTAGGGAAAATTATTTAAAAATTTGTCAAAAATAATTAAAAGGACAGTAATTGTTCTGACAACAGAAGACAGGAAATAAAGTATTAGCTTTGACATATACTGAAGCTGGGTAATAGCTAACATGTAACCAGAGAAGCCACTCAAGTGCAACACTTCATTTTAACAAACAAACAAACAAAAAACAACAATTTGGTCAACATGACATGAGAACCATGGTTACAGAGGACACGAATAATTGGACGAGGTTTATTAGCCAAGGAACTGAAGTCATAATTTTATATTACTGGAAATGACATACATCTTTCTAAGATCAAAACCATTTACATCTGTCTGTAAAATAGCTAGGTGGTAATGTTAGCATAAAGACTGGAATAAGGTAGAAACACTTTATGTAGCTAACGCCTACCAGCACTTCTGGTTCAAGTGTAAAAGCAAGCGGACTGCCGTTAAAAAATTTGCTCAAGCATAGAACATGAATGAAGAGAAAATACATATTAGTAAAGTTTTCTGTCTCCTCGGGTGTCCTGAGTGGGGAAAAAAAAACATACAAACAAAATCTAGACTGCTAGTTCTGCTAGTATTAATTTTACTGCATGAAAAAAGTACTTTATTTTAGCATTTTGCTAATAAAACTTGTATTATGTCTAATACTCACATTAAATAGAACAAGTTTATGTGGAGTAAAGTTAATATCATATTTTCAAGTTAATGACCAATGAGCTAGCTAAGATAATGCTAATTTGGAAAAGACGGTGAGTACTGTGAACAATGAATGAAGCTTACTGGGTCTTTTGAGAATGAATGAACAGATGTAACTAGGAACATAAAACAGAAGTGCTGGTAGGCTGATTCTGTGATTTGAAGACAAAGCCACTTCGGTCTGTCCCCATCTGTCAGTCTTTATGCAATTTAGGCTAACAAACTGCTAGCCGTAGCTTTACAGTCAGCGGACAGATATAAAGGAGGTATGCAAGAAATTATACTTATTTATTAATTTTTAATCTAAGTTTTTAGGTGCATAAAAATGCATTTACTAATCAAAACTAAAACCTTATTTGGTTCTGAGTTTGTCATTCTCACCTATAACTACTGTGCATAATAGGTTTATCTCGGCTGGCTTTTGTGAAAGTCTATTCTTTATTAATATCCAGTATTCACAGTAAAAATTTGATTATATTACATCATCCTATTAAGTGCTAAGAATTGTCAATTACAAATTTTTTTTTTTTTTTTTTAAAGTAAGTTAGGAAAACATGGCTTTTCAAAGTGGTTCTTTTACTTTGTATCACATTCTTAAGAGAACTAATAATGAAGAAATGTCAGTGATCGATAATGGTACTTTTTTCATACATCATATAGAGCCCCAATCTGTTTTAAAGGAATGTATAAATACAGGATCAACTATAAATACAAAAGCACAAAATAAATAAATGTAAATGGGAACAGAAATGCTGGCATTTTAATGACCAAAAAAGAGAGAGAAAAAGCTAGATGTGAGCTTTACATGGGTGGAGCCATCTAAATCACATCAGTCAACAACTTCCAGGGGAGCAGTCATTTGATATTAAAATTTGGGAATAAAAAGCTTTTGCAAATAAGGCAGCATTTGGCTGCTGATATAAACTGATAAGATAATTCTTTTAAAGGTGTCATCCTGTGGATAATAGTGGAAAACAAATAAGTACAAAAAGATTCCTTCAAATGACCTAACCTATACACATATACTAAGCTCAAGCAAACTGTGACAAGTGTTTATTAAGCTAGAGGTGCACAGTGAATTAAAAAAAATCATATTTACATCAAATAATGAAGTGACTACAGAAAGCATTTGATTTGTTGTTTGTATGTTCTTCCACACCTCTGACATAATATGTAGACGGCAACTTATCTCTGTCAGTTTTGATATTTACAGTATGGCCATTACTAAGCAATCCAATTCACCTGTTAAGTCCTCTCTGGGTTTTTTTTCCAGTACAAATATATAACTCAAAGTACACAATGAAAGTCAAACTGTGTCTTCAAGTCAAAGCACTGATACTGTATTAAATGTTGGCGTAAAGTACTGTAATCAGGTTTTTAAGTTACATTAACGTTTCTTCTGACACTATGTCCGCTGTCATAAGTACTTGGTAGTTGTGCACATCAAGATCATGCCAAAAAGCACAAGGGCTTTAGTTTTTGAGTATGACGACAACATAAGAACCACATTTCAGTGAAGTGGAAAGGTTGGGATATGACAATTGTTCAATTTTCTGGCTTAGATTTCAGCTTTTGCATATCTGCTAATGGTTATACATTCCACTGGATCATAGCAAGGAGCAACACGTGAACATTTAAAGCTGTTAAGAACAGAATTAAATAGGTCTTTGGTATTGTCATAGCTAATATCAGAAGTCCGTGCAGCTAGTTGCAAGCTGGTGTCTTGAGTTCGATGGCTGGTATGCTGCTAACCAGCACTTTAGGGACAGTGTTGTTTTTACCAGTGCTCCAGGTGAAGGTCTGTGGCAGAGTTCAAATTAATGTCTGTTACATCCAGGAACTCGGCATTAAAAATGCTTGGTGCACTGGGTGGAGCAATGCTGAAGGCAGTGGCAGAACTGGGTGGTGTCAGGTCGAGCCATTCCATTGTCTCCCAAGCCGTCTCACTAAAGGTCATGCTGACCATTCCCTGCACCTCGGGGTTGGCGGATGCCTTACTGCCGATGGCCGAGAGAGACGTGTCCATCAGATCTCGGTTGCTCAGAAGTTTGTCCTGTTGTGGATGATGAGAGTGATGATGATTCTGAGGGCTGCTGTACCGATCAACCTCTCGCTTCCCTTCATCTTCCTGGCCCCCATCCTCTGCTGCCATTTTAAGAAGAGGTACCTCCCCTCCGCGGCCGACGGGACTGCCAAGCAGAGTGTCTGGGTGGCTCTCGGTGACGTGATTGGCTGCGTGGTCGTAAGGGAGCTGGTTGGGGGAGAGGTGCTCGTAATGTCGGTGAAACCACGGGATGAGGAGGCCGGGACACCCTGGGGACACAGTAATGTGAGGCATAACTTTGGTTACAGAGGACCTCTCCCTCTCTTCTCTGGCGTTAGCTGGCATCTCTTGAAGAGAAAGAGGAGAGGAGGGAGGGTCACAGCAGGTTCAATGTGTCAGGTAAGACTGTGAACAACGGGTAGTGATTTCAAATGCTTTCGTCTTCAGCCAATAGGATCTATAGAATGAATCCTTACCTCCACTCTCTATGAGCACATCCAAAAGCTCATCCATCTGCTGACTTCGGGTCAGTTGCTGTAACAGTAACAAAAAGTGCATTCCTTTTATCAGCTGAAATTTTAAACACTTAAAAAACTGAATTGAATTTGTTGATTTTTTTTAAAACTTTCTAGCTCCTAAAACGGGACTTGGCCCCTTTTACTAGCTTTAAAAGATAGAGGGTTTTTTTTTGCTTGTTTCAGAGAAACAGAAATATTTTAATTGGTTTTAAAAAATTTAGATGTGCTTTATTTTGCTTTGCTGGCAAAATTAAGAAGGTAACAGAAATTTAGTTTTGCTCATAGTCAAAAATGTAGAGCTACAACAAGTGTTCTAATAATTATTAATTATTCACTAACCTTTTTATGTCTAAGGGGGAAAATCCCTTTTATGTGCAAACAAAACAATACATTTCACAACACTGTAGGCATTTTTTTTACAGTTTAATATAATGAATAAAATATTTTGTCAACTGTAACAAATTTTTTACATAATTACGATGGTTAAAAATAAAATCACTATAACGCTGTTGTCATAATAGCTATAAAAGTGCAGTGAACAAAGCGATGGATGAAAACAAAAACTACAACACAGATAAAAATAGAAGAAAGAAAAAACAAGACAGACCACAGGAGGAAGAGTGGAATGAGAGCAACGCCAAAAAAAGGTCAAATAAATTTCTGGCCAGCCATCTCTACTGAATTTTATCATGGATTTGAGTTTACCTGTTTGACTGCATCCTCATAGCATGGGGGCTGTCTTAAGTCAGATGCATCTGAATCTGAGCTACTGAAGGCAGGGGGAGGGACCTGGCACTTTGGCAAAACTGACATCTATATGGGAAATAGGTGAAAAGTGATATTAGTATATTATAGGGGGATTTACCCAAATTAGGCCCTCACGTTTAAAAAATCTCATCACAGTGAAAAGTTTACTCTAAAAAATGATTTGGCGTTGTCGTCTTGTAAAGGAAATGTCACTGACATGTCAAGGAATATATGATGAAAACTGATATGAAGTTATGACAAAATGAACTTCACAACAAAAGACAATAATACACAGAGACAGGCCACAAATGGAGAGAAGAAAGGAAAACAGTAACATACATGTGAGATGATTCAGCTGAAGTAAATGATGCTGATGTGACGATGCTGTAAAATGCTGGTCATGTGGATAGAAAATTACCTTTGGTTGCATGTTCTGGCTCTCAGCCTTAGCAGGGCTGCTGTTGTTGAGGCCACAGTCAGCTGAGCTGGGATAGACTCCCTGAAGACCTCTTTGGTTGGAAGGATAGGAGCAGTTTATAGGCGGACCGCCACTCTTTTGCTGCATCTAGTTAGCCAAAAATAAAATGCCCCAAACACGTTAGAAATCAACAAAAGAAGAAAAGAGTAAAAAAAAACCACCTAAACTAAAGAGAGCATATTTTGTATATGAAATAAATATTTACATATACTGTTTTGAACATGTTTTCAGAGATGCAGATGATGGGAAATTGTAAAAGCTAATGCTAGTTACATATGTTTCTGTGCTAGTTGGTGGCTGCCCACATTTAAAAATGTAGATAAGTATTATGTCGGTTTTCTTTAACTTTTATACTATAATATACATTTACTTATGCAGCCCACTGATGATGATGATGCCTAATGATTTTGGTGATCTCATGACAGCAAATACAGGAATATATAAATGCTAAAAGAAATCACAATAAAAATCAGAATATCCATAGAAAATAAAGAAATAGCAATATAAAGCTAAACAAACCTTGATTAGGTTATGTTTTTGGTAGCGTTTGTTTGCGTCCATATCATTCTTTCTGTCTCTAAACAGGATAGTTTGATAAAACTTCGTAGGGGTGTAAAGTGGGGTCATGTTAAAACATTGGTTAAATTATTGTCTCAAATCCACCATGGTCTTCAAGGTAAACATCTCAAAGTACATTAGAAGAGAACAAAGAAAACTAAATAAATATATATAAAATACAATACTATTCCCTTAAAAGTAAATACTGCTTCTTGTTTTAATTATATTATCTAATAGAAGTCAGTAAAATGGTCATTCTAAATATAAAGGCATCATACCTGCATGTTGCATGCTCTGTTGTTTCCCTGGGTGTGGGGGTGACTACAGCCATCCCTCCCCAGTTGAGGAGACAGCAGGTAGGGGTTGTTAGGAGATGAAGGCTGTGGGCTGCTGGAAGATTTTCTGATAGGAGAGTCTTGCGGTGAGCACTGTGGGCTGAGGAAGGTGGACATAGCGGTGGGGCTGCCAGAGGCAGGGCCTGTATCCATACACTGTGGTCCCCCGGGAACCCCCATGTTGGTAATGGAGGAACCGCAGTGTCCCATATCCTCTCTGCAGCTACCAGGAGGGCACTTAGGCTGTTTAGGGGAGGACAGAGGGCAGCTGGAGGACAAAGACAAAGGCTCCTGCTTGATAGTCACCCCAAAAAAATGCTGCCCCATCATGGCTGGTGTCTGGTGCTGCTGGTGGTGCATGGGAGGATGAGATGCAGGAGGGACCGTATCCTGTGTTGCTCCATAGCAACGTTTTCTCTTGTGGAGTTGCATCTTTAGCTCTTCAACCTAATAAGCATGATCACAGAGCATTCAATTTACAACTCAATACTTTATAAATAATAACATGATTGATTGTTGCATTAGTATTAGATGCTGCAGTTTCATGGCTGCCTATGACATAGACTTGATAAATGAAAATTAGCCTTCTTAACATCTCTACTTTACATCCACCTGTTGACTAGCAAAGCATGTAGTGGTAGGTTTAAGAGCTTGAAAAAAAGCAGACTTTTCACCTCTCATTCAAGAAGCACTGACCTATTAATTAGTGTGTAATCACATGGCCCAAGTTGTGAAAAAAGTCATGGGTCCAGCTTTTGGTTTTAGACCTGAGGAACCTCGGATGAGAGGTGAAATGCCTTCATTCTCTTAAGATCCACCATGAAGTGTTAGGAAGCAGAAACAGATCATCACCTGTCTCTGCTCCTGGTGCAATTTCCACGTCAGCTCCTCGATCACCTTCTGCTTTTCCACCAGCATCTTGTCTTTTTCGGCTTCTACACCATCCATACCACCAACCTCCCCCATCCTCTGACCTGCCCCACCCATGCTGCCACCTCCTCCTCCCCCAAAGCCATCCTCCACGCCGAGCTGGGCAGGAGATGGATGAAGGGCAAACTGTGTTGGCGAAGACATGGGCACATCGCTGAAGCTGTCGGGGAGTGAACCGCTGAGGGACAGCTCAGAGGAGGCCGGCGAGATGGGTGGGGTGGAGGAGGTGCTGGGGTACTGGTAATAGCCTCCCTGGGACAGAGCACTGGAGGAGGATGGGGACTGGTAGGAGGACAAGGACCCTGTGGGTGTGACAGGAAAGGTCATGGTGGTGATATCAGAGGATCCCGAGGGCGAGGAGCCGGTGTTGGAGTCTTTGAAGGGCCGGAGTCGCTCGATGAGGGCAGTCTTGGTGCCTGAGACAGGCATGCCACGAATACGCAGGTGCTGCCTCAGCTCTGAAACCTTGCAGGGCAAAAGAAAAAAAAGGAGAATAAAAAGGATTACATATGTATGTTAAGGAGAGAAGATTGTCAGAATGTTCCTCTCTAGTATCACCTACTTTTAGGTCATCCAGATTAGATGGCAGGGGCCCAGGTTTGACTTGTGCGATGTTGCTTTGGTTGGGGAATGTGTTCTTGACTGGAGAGGATGAGTTACTGTTGGCTGTGCTCGACGGGGCACTGGAACTACAAGCCGATAGTTGCTCACTGACTCCTCTGGAATGGAGCAATTGAAGAAGATTACCCAAAAGTAATTTTTGGATCACACTTAAGAGTAAGATGTAGCATTACTTTTATTAACCCCCCCCCCTACACAAGTTTGCAGTAGATAATTTGAGGAGATTTCGTCAGATATGTTCTCTACTTACTTCTGGGTGTGAGCTGGTGTGTGGGGTTGATAGCTGAAAGTGGGCTGCCTCTGCTGAGCCTGAGCCTGAGACTGGGCTTGGGCCTGCGTCTGCGGAGTGTGGGTATGCGGATGTTGCGACTGCTGTGTCTGCGATTGCGCATGAGTGTGTTTCTGCTGGCTGAGAATCTGCAGCTGCAGGAAGAGCTGCTGCTGCTGGAGGAGTCGGGCGTAGGCCGAATCCATGGGTGGAGGGGACTTCTCTGCCTTCTGGTCTGGAGGAATGTACTGGTGGTACTTGAGCTTTTTGACTTTAGGCTTCACATCTTTGGGCTTCTTGTGACGGTTCTTGTCGGAAGATTTAGACTGGTGGTAGAGAGGACGAGAAAGTCTGAGTTAGGGTTAGAAATTCATTTGTTAAAGTTAAGAATGTAAATGGCCTGCATTTGTATAGCGCTTTACTTAGTCCCTAAGGACCCCAAAGCAGTCATTCACCCATTGGTGATGGCAAGCTACATTGTAGCCACAGCTGCCCTGGGGCGCACTGACAGAGGCGAGGCTGCCGGACACTGGCGCCACCGGGCCCTCTAACCACCACCAGTAGGCAAACATTGGGTTAGTATCTTGCCCAAGTTCGATCCCAGGCTGCTCCAGGCTGGGATCGAACCACCAACCTTATGGTTAGTGGCTGACCTGCTCTGCCACCTGAGCTACAGCCAGGTGGCAGATGATAGTGAGTTTAATGACAAACTGACCTTGACGATAGCAGGAACAGGTATTGGGGGAGTAGTCTGGCTGTTGTTAGCACCAGAAAGCCCCTCATCCTGGCTTTGATCAGGGGGGTCTCTGCTTACACCACCCTATCCACAAATAAAAACAAAGTACATTTACTTTTCCAGGCTGAAGTTAAAGAAATAATTACTAAAGTATAAAGTGTTTCAGTTTAGACGTAAAGAATAGTTTTCTTCTCGCTTCATTTGATAAACTGGTCTGTTGAGCTCAGTTTCACTCAAAGAGGTTTAACCTTGGAGTTGTTTTATCGTATCCACTCTACTGACAGACATCTGGTTCCAAACAATACTAAACAAGCACATGGCAGGATGTAATAAAAGTGAACGACTGTATTTACGCAGCTATTTTATAGTCTTTGGCAACTTTTTTGCTATTGTTGCCTTAGATTTCATGCATTTTGCTCTGACTGTATCTGTTTTCTTCTCATTTCTTCTTTTGGAAATGACAGTTTATAATCCAAATAGAATAATTATCCCTAAAATGCTCATGTATTGATGTTTCCTCCGCAAAAGTATTCCAAAAAGCTTTAAACAAACCTTTGGGACTGACATGACGCACAGAGGGATGATGATTCAGTTGGAACATTTAAGAGGCAGAGGTCTAAGAGATATAAACAATTGTGTTCTGGCACAAATTTCAGTTGAGGGACCGTTTCTGTTGGTGACCGTTGGAATGAGGTCACCGTGAGTGAAAGGTAAGCAGCAAGCACATAAAGGCAGCTGTGCCGCCAGCATGGCTCAGCATGCAGGAATGTGACACCTGCCTATGTCAACTCAGTCCAACAGTGGAAAACAGAGGATGTGCAGCTCACTCTGCTACCACAGGAGGGCAGCAGAAATAAACTGGTGGTAATCATAGCTGCTCAGTGTGGGAGCTTGAGTGAAAGAAATGGATAGAACAAAGGAGAGGAGAGGAGGCGTGTTTGTGTGTTTTTTTGACCTGTCGTTCGCTGGTGAGGGCAGGTGAGGACGAGGAGGAGGCCGTACTGCCGACAGCCTCAGATGAAGGGCAGGCCGAACCCTGCGACTCATCACTGTGGTGCTGCTCTGGAGACAGACTCTCGCTGCTGCTGTCCTCCTCAAATGCATAGGAGTCCTCTTGCTTAGGGAGCTTACCATGGTTTACTGCAAGAAGAACAAAAACAGAGATACGTGGGGGTGTCAGCGATGTAATATCTATCAGCCTAGACCCCTTTTACACCTAGAAACAAAACAAAACAAAAACTGTAAGTGCACACAGAATGCATTCGGATCGTCTTCAATCTGCCAGGCGTGCGTTGTTATCAGACATAACAGAAATCTGCACAGTGTGACTACAGCCTAAAGGAAATGATCCACATAGAAACTTTAAAGATCACCTAACCTAACAGTGTCTAGCAGCATTGCTACAATTGACATGGGATGTACCATCTAACTCATTTGCATACTGAGACACACATCAGGGCTGTTACAATATTACTATGCTCAAAAAAATTCCACATAACATTAGTACAATCTGTGAAGAAAATTTGGAAAAATGTAGATAGGTGAATTAAACTAAAGTGCAAAATCTAACCAGAACTAAAAGCAAAGCAAGTATAAACTGTCACAGTCATCATCGATATACAATTATCACAAGACCTATGATTCAAGACACTAAGAGCACATTTTAATAACCGAGCATGCTTCAATATGTTCCTTCCAGTTTTTTATAGCCTGGATATTACAGTTATTGAAACAGCCAATCAGTACTGCTGCCTCCAGCCGGCTGACAGTCAGACTTTACCACCAAACTACTTCATCTGCAATCTAAAACAGCAAATGACCAGTCGCAAGACTATTGTGTTCAACCTCAACCTGTTGTTTTAGTGGAAACGGTTCTCAGTTTAACACGCTGTTATGTTACTCCAGCACTGTATCTGTGGAGGTTCAATCATTCTGTGCTCTGTAGTTTTAAATACACCAGGCTTTAGTTACACGTGCTGCTGATAGGGTAAGACCTTTGTCCCACAAACCAAATGACAGCAGAATTTGTCCAAAGCGCCTTGAACACCATTTCAAGAAAACATTTCATTCAATCCACAAACCACTGGACCCTTTTCACATCTGTTTTTGTGAAACATTTTTTTTACCTGCTCCTTGGCTGATTGGATGCATACTGCATGCTGCACACAATGTATGTGAGCAGAGGTATTCACACACTGCCTGTCACTCACACCTAGTACAGCACTCAGCTCGGAGGTGTTACGCTGTGTGGGTAAGACACTCACACAACCACTTTACCTCTAGAACGCTCCTGATTGGCTGGCCCGATAGGGAACTCAGCTTTGATTGGGGTAGTTAAGAGCAACTATCTAATGGAGCTGAAGGGACAGAGCCAGGGAAGGAGGTGGTAAAGGCTGGAGTGTGTGTGTGTGTGTGTGTGTGTGTGTGTGTGTGTGTGTGTGTGTGTGTGTGTGTGCGCGCTGAGAGGTATAAGATTCTCTTTTTGTATCCAAACATGTGACAACCAGGAACAGATTCTGGTTTCCATCACAGTACCAGGTCCATTCTGTGCAACTCTATGACCTTGCAGTACACACAAACACACACTCGGCGAGCTTACTGCACAGCTTAGTAAATAGCATTGTCCTAAATGCCATTTCCTCCCACCTGTTCATGTTTAAGTCTGTAGGGAAAAACACCAACACGGTCTGTGTGTGAATTTACTCGGTGCATTTTCGCTCTGCTGCACAGTCCAGGACTCTTTAAGATAATTTGTTGTCACCGGGAGATTGAGTTGGCAGAATTACAGGAAATCTGCACGCCACGTACGCTTCCTCTTTTCACATGGCTGGTTTACAAGCTATGGCGGGTCAGGCAGTTTCCAAAATTACCAGACAGAGGTTGAAACAATCACTGGGAGTGTTATGTAGGGAGATATAGAGCTTTAAGGTGAGGGGTTAATGCTGCAGGCAAAGGGGGCGGGGTGGGGGTCACAACAGCCTGGTCCTGTCACGTAGTTTTGTAGGTGGCTGATTGGAGCCAGTCAGAGCACAGACAAAAGAGGGGGGTGGGGGGAGGATGAGCAGATAGGTCCAAACATACAGGCAGGTACGCCCACACATGTGGCAAAGGATGCACTCTACACGCACACACATCGCAGACTTCTAAAGAAAAAGGGTGGACCCAAATACAGCTGCTGTTCATCTCGATAAACGGAGATCCCCTTCTCCGGCAGAGGTATTATAAACCAGCTGACCGCAGCCTGCCGGCTCCTTTGTGCAACATGTTTACTGGAAGCTTAAGGAGGCAAACATAAAACCGCTCAAACAGCAGAGTCGAAAGAAAACTCGCTGCACTGCTAAGAACAGAGAGAGTGAGTAACATGTTGGACCCAAACAGTGTGAGATGTGAGCGGCGTGGTGGGACAGCTCCGGCCCTGCGCTTCACGCAGTGCTAAATCTTTGTTTAAGCATACACGATGCACCGAAGAGCACTCCTCAAACACTTGAGTCCATAATAGACATTTGTAAATGCTGATTGCTAAGCACCTTTTTTTTTTTTTACATGGATTTTCTTTCTTTCTTTCTGGCTACAAACACAAATGTTCATTTTAACAGCCCTCATCCCTGTTAAGGCATTCAAATTTAATGTACAAAGAAGAATACTTTGATGCATAGGTGGTCCACTAATCAAGACCAGAATTCAAATTTTGACTTGAATAATGCATTTTGATATGCCTTACAAAGCTTGACTGATCAGAAAGATAAACAAGAACACATGGGCAGGTTGTGAAAAATGCTTGTTCAGATGGTTTATATCCCTCATATTTTGTGGTAATACCAGTGTTTTATTAATAGAAATAAGGAATAGTGATAGTAATTAATAGTTTTAGTAATTTTAGTGTTTAAAACAATTCCTCTAAAATTCCTGTGTTTCCTGAAACACTGTAATATTTTCCCAAAATAGACTTTGCTGGAGAGTGCAACATTAGCGTGGTTCACATATGCAAAAATAGACCAGGTTAAAATAAAGAGAAATATCATTGCTCATACCTATAAACTTGACTTTAGCACATGACTCTCCAGCACGAGAGAAAAACAAAAGGGGTTGTGATGCATTGAAGACTCTGATCTGTGCAGACCCTTTGAAGGTCTTATCATTTGGAATAATCCGTTTCTCCTGTTAGAAGACTAAACGATGTGACCGACGTAGCAGTGCAGTCCACTCAAGTACAATGCTCGTTTGAGTAGCTTACAGTCTGCCTCATTAATGAGTACACACAGTCTGTCAGTTAGAAGGGCCCTTTTACACAAAACAAACTCTACACCTAAACTTTAGTTCCAAACACACAAGCATATAAACGCACAGGCTAAGGCGCAGCGGGTGTTAAAGTCGGGTTACACCACGTGGCGGCGTCTCTCCACTGATACCTGTCATCGTGATGGCAGAGTCTAGGGGAATGATATTCTTTTGCACCAGCTCCATGGGCCCTGGCCTGAGAGCCAACTTCTTATTCAAGTCCTCGGCGAGCTGGGCTCGCTTTAGCCTCAGCTGGGCTTCCAGATTGGAGCCGCCTGAGGCCGGGTCTGGATAACACAGAGCAGGACCACAACATCAACGACATGGGACACACCAGGGAAACACTACACTAAAGGAGTGGAGAGTAATGAAGTACATGCTTAAAAGTATATTTTTATGTTTGCAGTTGAAAGTATACTTTGATATAATGCACTTTAGCCGTGATCACAAAGATCCTTAATCCATTTGTTTGACAGTGACTCTTATTACTTTTAAAGATTTAGATGGTCTATGTTGTCCAGAATAACTTACACCGATCATGCATA
This sequence comes from Maylandia zebra, assembly GCF_041146795.1. Lineage (NCBI taxonomy): Eukaryota > Metazoa > Chordata > Actinopteri > Cichliformes > Cichlidae > Maylandia > Maylandia zebra. The sequence continues at coordinate 5,105,804 of NC_135174.1, read as the reverse complement.
ACATTATGACCACCTGCGTAATATTGCCCGGTCTGCCTTAGCCTGGTAAAACAGCCCTGACCTATTGAGGCATGGACTCCACTAGACCCCTGAAGGTGTGCTGTGGTATCTGGTACCAAGTTGTTAGCAACAGAATTTGGAGGTCAAGTCAACTCAAACTTGTGCTCCTCAAATCATTTTGCTTTGTGGCAGGGCGAATTACCAAAGTTTTCCCAGCAGGACATTTTCCAAAGCATCACACTGCGTCCGCTGGCTTCCCTTCTTCCCATAGTGCATCCTGGTGTTCAGCTAATCAATGCACACTCCAGACTGGGAGCCTCCCACAGGAGATGCTCTGACCCAGTCGTCTAGCCGTCACAATTCGTTCCTTCTCAGACACACTCAAATCCATACACTTGTACATTTTTCCTGCTTCTAACCAATCAACTTTGAGGACAAAATGTTCACTCGCTCCCTAATATATCCACCCCAGTAACAGGCGCCATGATAAAGAGATCATCAAAATGTTATTTACTTCACCTGTCAGAGCGAATTATGGTATGCCTGATCAGTGTATAATGACTCCATAAGCTAGTTAATAATGGCTCCACCTTACCCTGATACTACATGCTAACATGAAAAGATCTCTGATAAGTATGCAGTAACGATTTTGAGCATCTTCCAGATATAACTTTCAAACAATTCTGAACTAATGTTGAAATTCATTCAAAAACAAACCATATAACCCGATCCTTCAATACACCGTTACTGCGGTCATTTCTTAGAGGATTCAGGTAACTGACAGTGTCACTGGTGATCTATAAGTGGGATAATGTCCTGCAATTAATGAGCGTGGGCTCTGTGTCTGCATTTTTATGCAATCCTTCTCCTCCTCTCCACCGTTCGGTGTGTCTGTTCTACGACTATAAACACAGATGATTTCTTCGCGTCTCAAGAGCAAGCTGTGAGAAAGCACAACTTGGCGGTTAAGCTGGCACACTTCCACTGCCCTACTTGAAAGACAAGTTAAGGTCACAAGGCTGTTTTTCAGTAGCAAAAAGAAAACGTTGCATTTTAGGAATGCACCTGCAGCACACCACGAATTCATAACAGCAGATCTGCTTTTCCTGTACGCAGAGAGATTCTGCTCATAATATTTCTACACTTTTCCTTCTTTCCTTACAGAACATTTACCTGTAACTTGATTGGGGTATTTTTATAACCACGTATGGATGACAACTGTGATATTTAAAAATATTATATCAATAATGTCAGTAATTATAAGAATATGGCAAATAACTCTTTGTGTATGCTTTGTTAATACAGACTTTAGTTTTTCGTCTTATTGTGAATGTTGTCGTTACAACACCCACAGTAACCAAAGTTATAGATGATGTTTAGAAGTAACAAACTACAATAATTTTGAAGTGATATCAGGGCTTTTTCCTCATCTGTTTATTAAATTCCAGAGTAAAATGGTCTTCCATTTCAACCTCTGTTCCCTTTTTTATCATATCATTATTAATCTACACACTTCTGCATTCAGCTGCTATCTCCACACTTCTTTTATCCTCCAATAATCAATATTTACATTTTGGATCAGCTGTAATATCAGTCCAGCTGCTTTTACTCCTAGTACAGTCTGAATACTAGAAAAATAAATGGAGAGGCTCTAATTAAAGGGTTGCAGTGGGTAAGATTTTCAACTTTCTACAATCTATCTCTGTTAAATCCTGGATAAATAATCAGGGCCAGAGCTAACCTGGCTTGGCCTACAATCTGTCCGCAGCACTTGCAGGACTGATTACCAAGCAGTGCGGAGAGCGCACCAGATCAGTTTGATTATCTGAGTCCAAGAAAGAGCAACAGCACTTATTTGGTCAAATATAATTTTAGTGGGATATTTCAGAGGGATGACATAGGATCCAGCGCCAACAAAGAAATGAATGATACTGAGCTTTGTGCTGGACAAGTTAGAGAGAGTATTAGTGTCTGATGAAAAACGGATCTGAAATGTAATGCTTCAGAGGAAAAATGGGTTTCATCAAAATCAAGATTAATGTTCAAATATTAGGCATTTTTAAACTTTAGATAAAGCAAATATTATGCTAAAGATCTCAGTCAAAATAGACATCTATCAATCTCTGACAAAAGAAGACGAAAAAAAGGAAGAGGCAGACGTTACTAAAACAGGATGAATGAGAAAGGAAAACACAGAAAGAAGGAAGGAGCAGCATCAGGAGGTAGAGAATAAAATCTCTGGCTCTCTTCCACAGCATGTCTTTATCCTGTCTTCCTTCTCTCACCCCAACTGGTCATGGCAGATGGCCCCGCCCCTCCCTGAGCCTGGTTCTGCCGGAGGTCTCTTCCTGTTAAAAGGGAGTTTTTCCTTCCCACTGTCGCCAAAGTGCTTGCTCATAGAGGGTCATATGATTGTTGGGTTTTTCTCTGTATGTATTATTCTACGGTCTACCGTACAAATATATAAAGCGTCTTGAGGCGACTGTTGTTGTGATCTGGCGCTGTATAAATATAAATAAAATTGAATTGACTTGAAAATAAGAAAGAAATATGTTAAAAGAGAGGACAATGAAGTAGATTAAGAATGATTATCATTGTATGTTAGAAGTTTTGATACTTCCAGAAAATGAAGAACATAAAGAGCAAAAAAAAGAAAAATATTCAACACAGACAAATTCTGAACTCAAAAAGGGGAGGGACAGGAAAAAAGGTAAATTTAATTCAATTTAATTATATTTGTATAGGACCGAATCACAACACAGTTCTGTATAATTGTAAGGCAAAGACCCTACAATAATACAGAGAAACTCCCACAATCAGATGACCCCTTATGAGTAAGCACTTGGCGACAGTGGGAAGGAAAAACTCCCTTTTAACAGGAAGAAAGCTCTGGCAGATCCAGACTCATCTGCAGTGGGGGTTGGGGGTGAAGGGATGTTAAAATAAAAAAACAAAAAAACAAAAACAATGTTGGGAGCATGAAAAGGAGCAGAAAAGAAGAAAAAAGAGATTCGATTTGAGTAGAAGGAAAAACACTGAGGTGGGTAATACAGATGATCCGCTGTGGCTGCACGCCCCATTCCTCTGAGAGAGAGTGGAGAAGCATCAGCTGCTGTCATGGTCACGTCGGCGTTATCGTCTGTTTAGAACTTGGCCTGATGCGACTGCGCTGGTCTAATGTAACATGATCGGGTGAGTCTGAAGCTCACTTTTAAACATACAGTGCTCTTTAAACCTACTGCAGTACATTTAACTGCTGACTGTCATGCGTAAACACTACACAGAGAGGTTTGGTGCATTAGCTGGAATGATTCCTTTTGTGGTTCCATCCACTGAGGATTAAAGTCCTTCTGCTGTGGAAATGAACATTTTAAAGCAACAGAGAGCACAGTAAACCTGCAGCTACGGGCCTGTTATCTTTATGGGGAAATATTAGATTGTATGTGTGTGTCAAGTCAGACCTGTGGCCAGCAGGCAGACAGTGTGTGCTCCCATGCAGGCCACACGCCAGTCGGGCCCGAGAGGCCGTGGCGGATTCTTGAATAGTCTAATAAACACCAGATGTTCCCTGGGTAATATATACACAGACCCTGTGCCGTGTCCATCTCCCCCGAGCAGGAATAACACAGCCAGGCAGAGTCAACCAGCATCTGAGGGATCACATCGACAGCAGCAGAAGCGGCAGTCGCAGGAGGAGGAGGACGTTGTGCCCTCCTCAGAAATGCCGGATTTTTTTTTGGGAGGACGGATGATGTTTTGAAGAACGATAAGACATCTAGTGTGTGGGTGTATGACAAACAGCACAAATACGAGTCCTTGCAACGTCTCTCAGATCTGCACCACCGCCTGCAATCAAGAGATAAACAGCCAATTGAAATTTCTTTTTTAAAAGAGTGCTTGGAGCCCTGCTGGCCAATTGTGTTTCTCGTTGCTGCCTTATCTGTGACAGACTCCTAGAAACTGATAGGGGCTCGCCGGGCCCCTGGATTCCGTTCCCCCGCACACTTACCAGAGGTTTATCTTGAGGCTGGAGCCTCTGTGAAATGGCGAACGGTGCCAGAGATATCATTCAACAAATCCCCAGCCTGTAGTCCAGGTCACCCGGTCCCCTTGTTGTTTCTACATGCAAGGAATCGAGGGGGGGACAAAACCAGCTTGCTTGCATGGCTCACTAATTCCATGTTTCCCGAGATGACTTACGAGATGCTTTAAAGTAACAGGAATAGATAAAAATCTCGATTTTATGAGTAGCTGTCTGCTGTGTTGTAATGTCGCACACTAAACAAACTACTTTCTCATGAATATTTGAAATTTATCTCTCGCGTGGCGTGTGTTGGCAGTCACAGCTAACCCGAAAAGCTGCAAACATCCACTAAGCTGACCTGAAGAAAAGGAGGGAACATCAATCGCAGCAAGGGTGAAGATTTAAGAGGTTGCTCAGTACAGTCAGGTCTATGTGTTCTCATCACTATGACTTACGTGCTCTTAAAAGCACAAAGCCTCTTTATTGTAAATGCGGCCTGCACGCTCAGTTGTTGTGTTTGGGCATGCCTCTCAGCGCCGGGCTGTAAACAGGTGCCACCTCTTGTGAATCTGGCCTCCTAAGCTGTTTCTTCTGAGGCCGAATGTCCTCTTCCAGCACAAGAGCATTCCTCGGCGGTCACTTACAATCTTGTCTGCCTGTTCTCGGGCTGCAGCCACTATCTGGCCGTCTCTTTCTCCTCTGCTCTGTAGCATAAAGCCACCTGCTTTCCTTGGTTCTGGATTTATTCATCTCCACTATCTAGATATGTGCTTTGTTGTGTTTTTGCTGCCTGTTTCATTTTGCTTTCTCTCTTTAATACGGCTGGATTCATGTTACACGTCCATCAGTAACATATATGTACTGTGAAAAATTGTCCATGAGACTGTGGATCTCTTTCTTTTTGTCTCTCTTTTGACTAACAGCTGGTATCTGTTTTTATAGTTTTCATTTCAGGCCTACATCTAACTATTTTTTTTCCCTTTTCTCTTTAAATGTCAAGCAGTATGTCAGACTCAAGGATCCGATGCATGTGAAACTCGGGCAGTTGGTGCTTCTCACAACCTCATTCCTGGATTTTCAAAATAATACTGATTGAGCCAAGGGGACCTAGGGCAAATTTGAAAAATGCAGTAACTGCTCATATTTCCCACAGTGAACTGCGCCATCCACCACACACCCGAGGACAAAGCACACAATATTTGTTTTTTCACTGCTCTAAATTATTGAAAAAAAAACCCCAAATTAATTAAAAACAGTTTTAAAGCTCACTAATATTTTTGTTGGTAATGGAACAAGTCTAATGTTAAAGGAGTGCCTCACATAAATGAATGTAAAAAATTCAGTTACCTATCAACCTCGTATTTGCATGGAAGCAGAACACTCATTTATCTTTTGGACAGATAAAACCTACATTATTTTAACAGCTAGACAGTCAGGGGAACTGACCTTTCACCTCTGTATCTAATTGCTAATTGGGACAAGTGTGATAAGTTGACATGCTTGAGTTTCTCACACTTTTTCCCTCTGACTGTCTGACTCACACTTAAGTCTGAAAGCATGTAAGTACATGTGTGTGTGTGTGTTTGGATGTGCAGCAGCTCCATGTTGGAAGGTGTTACTCACGAGGCATGATGCCTTGGTCTGCCAGCTGCTCTCGTGTCCTCCTCTGCTGAAGTCTTAACTGTAGGACTAAAGTTGGGGGTAGGAGGAGGAAGAGGAGGACAGATAAAGAGCGAAGGTGAGAAAGAGGTATGGAGAGACAGGAGAGGGACAGAGAAAAAGCAGGAAGAGGCTGAGAATACAAGCCACTTAAATCGGTATTTCAGAATGAAACTTAAAGTCGAATTAGCATAGTTTTACTCTGTCTGTGGGCTGGAATGAAAAGCTACCAGCATTCAATTTGTAGTCATTGAACAGATGCACATGGACACATACGTATGTGCACATATGCATACAGAAAACACACACAAAACAGCGCAGCTTGCTCACAAATATTTCTGTGAGCAGGATGTAGGGAATGATAAACACAGCTCCTGGCTTTTAAACAGATCTGCTCTGCAGTGTGTGGTCCACAGCATGTGCACACGTTTCACTGTGCCCTGCATGTGTGTGTGTGGGGGGGGAGTCTAGGTGGGAGTTTAAGGTCATAAACATAGAAACTCCTCAATGTCTGTTGGTTGAGTGCGTCTGTGATTTTGTTGCTTTCTCTTTCTTTCTTTGTCTGTGTGTGTTTTCCCTCCCCAGTATTATCTGAAGGTCTCCCGGTCAGATCCTGGATCCGACACATAAGTATGAAATGTTCCCTTTTCCCTGCACGGTCCTAATCATTTTCTGTCTCCCCTATTGTTAATTATCTCACTCAGGTGGTTTATATTCACGCAGCTCTGGCTGCAATCACACGTTTTATGAATTTCTTCCAGCCTTCCAGCTTTGATGTCATGTAACAACTTTCTTAACAGTTTGACTGTGTGTCAGCGAGCTCAGGCGCCACATCACAGGTCTCTCATGGGAGAGCACCTCAATTATGTAATATCAGGCCCTTCCCTTCATCTGACATCTGCTTTCGTTTACAGCGAGGGGGTCGTGACCTGCCGGTCGCGACATCCCGAAGAGCAAATGAAGGCATTAGTTGCCGATTGGAAGCTTACCAAAACATGTAACCGATACAATTTCTGACAAGGAAAAATGAGCACTTTCCTGCATGCAAATGTTGTCTCTTCTTTTTTAAGACCAGGTGACAGATGGAATGTAACTATAGCTAAATGATTTTTTATTCAACAAGCTTGCACTCATTTGAATCTAAAAATAACAGTTTAAGTTGAACAGTACTGAGGGTAGCTAAGTCCTTGTAAAAGCAACATTTTCATTTTAAAATTTAGCACCGCCAGTAAGCCAGTAATGTAACAGTAACCCTTAAAGCATTCATTTATACTTATGCTATGAATCTATGTAGTTAAATGTAGCCTACGCAAGTAGCTGATAGCATTGCCAGAATTTACCAAAAACACGTGACATAAAAGTTACAAATGGACGTTGTATTTTGAGTCAAAAAAGTATTTGTTCCCCAAGGAAAACATGGCTGAGGAGGGATTTTGGCCCACTCCTTTTTATAGAAACTCTTTTTTTTCTTGGCTGCTGCACGGCAGCTCAAAGCTTCAGCTCCCTCTACAGAATTTCGGTAGGATTGAGGTTTGGAGACTCCACGAACATTATCAGAGTTATGGCTGAGGGAAGGACGTTCTTGTCTAAGATTTTGTGATACACGGCCATTGGTTGGCCCTTCAATGTGTTGAAGTTGTCCTCCACCCTTAGCAGAACAAGAGCCCCAGAACATAATGCTTCCACCTCCATGCTCGACTGTGGGGATGATGTTCTTTCTGTTATCCTCTCATCCTCCAAACACAGCAGGTACAGTTGATGCTAAAAAAAAAGAGCTTGACTGTAGTTTCATCTGACCACAGCGCTGTCTCCCACGCCTTCTTTGCATCATTTAGGCGTTCACAGGCCTGTGCATGCGTGTTCTTGAGCAGGGGCCCCTTGCAGACGCTGCAAGATTTCAGCCCATTATGGCGTAGTGTGTTACTAATAGTATTTTTTTGGTGACTGTGGTCCAACCGTCTTCATATTATTAACAAGCTTCTCCTGTGCAGCTTCACCTCATGAGACAAGATCCTGCATGGAGCTTCAGACTGAGGGTGACTGATGATGTTTTTATATTTCTTCCAACAGTTGCCACCATCTCATCAAGCTTCTTGGTGATGGTCTTGTAGCCCATTCCACCCATGTGTCCCTGTCTAGGGACCCTGTCCAGGGACACGTGGCAGCTCTTTGGTCTTGACCATGGTGGTGGAGAGGTTAGAATGGAAGAAATTGATTCTGTGACAAGTGTAATCTATACACGTAATGCGCTGAGATCAGACTGATTACAATCTGTGGGAACCAGAATTCTGTCTAGATCGTAGGGGATCAAATACTTATTTCACTCAGTAACTTGCTATTTTTATGCATTGTGTTTTTTCTGGATTTTTGGTTGATATTCTGTCTCGATTAAAATGACAGTCGTGAAAATTAAAGACTGTCCATTTGTTTGTAGGTGAGGAAACTTACAAATTTAGTAAGGGATCAAATAATTATTCCCCCTTCTATATATGCTTTAGAAAAAGGGCTTTAAAAAATAAAATAATTTCATTGTCAGACAAAAGACAGAATAACTGTTATTGTGAGCTGAAGAAACTTCCTCTTTGATTTTTTCTCTTCAAAAGCAGATAACCTGTGAAACTTTTAGGAGAGAGTTATACGCCTGAAACATTTGTCAGAGATCAAATATGAACAAATTTGATTTAAACACAGCATTATATGTATTCATAAAAATTAACAACAAACAAAATGAACAATGAACAAAATGACTTACGGAAATCAATGCGCTATCCAAACATCATGTCATGATACCGGGCTAACGTAACAATCAGCCTGAACAGCCTGAATCTGGTCGTACGTGCAAATTTTGTCTCTAATTTTCTTGGAAAAAGCCAGGTGAAACATCAGCTGCTCTTTATTATGTTCACTGACAGGTTATCAATAATTGTGCTTGGAAAAGCACAGCAGCTGCCATGTAATCTGCTCTTTCTCCCCAAAAGCTTTGCTGAGACCAAAGACTCGCTTGTCCTGATTGCAGAGTATACATGTTATAGAAAGTGGGCCAGAGCCAAGCTATGTAATCACAGATCACTGAACCATACTACGCCTCTCTGAATGTTGACTTTGAAACTGAAGACACTTGTTTTAACTTGGGCTTTCTTGACAATAAAGGACAGACAAACCCAATTTTTCAGATTTATAGTGCAAATAAATTGTCATTTGGCTTTGGTTTGCACCAGTGAAGTGCTGATAATTGCACAAGCCAGTTGAGTGATACTGTGATTTATTGTTCTGTGCCTCACACACTCACAGCCACCGCACTGAAGAAAGAACAAAAAAACAAAACAAGATAATAATAACACCTCACTTTTACACTTAAGCTCCAACACTGGTTGCATTTGTTACATGAATCCTCCTGAACTTTCCCTTAGTGCAATCAGGAATGTGTTCACGACAGATATATGGGTGTAACTGTATAACTTGTAATAAACAGGTATTCCTAAATGAAGTATTACGTTTATTTTAGTCTAATACCTCTGCATAAAGTGAAAATCCACCTTAAAACACAACTGGCATATTTTATTTCTACGGTCTTGGACAGTTGGAGTCAGGTTTGCGAATGCGAGCCAGGACCTGTGTGGAGGAGAGCCAACGCTCCACCATTAAGGTACAGTTTCTGGAGCGGCTCCATTGACAGTGAGTCATAGTGAAGAGTGGGGTAATAAGGACATTTGGATGTATGTTGAAGAAGGCGAAAAAAAATCTCACTTGCGTTCAGAAACACAGGTAAGACTGCAAATCATCGTCAGCAGAGCGTGTTGTGGGGTAGTCTCTCATTTCGTAACTTATTACCAACTTTGTCAGAAGAGACAAGAATTCTGCTGCAATTTTACCTGGTGACACGTTCGTTATAGCACAGCATTATAAATGCAAGATGAGACTAATTTAGTGCTAGTGTAGTGCAGCATTTAACATTAGAGATTTACTAAAAGAGAAGCAAAAGTGTTTTTTTCTACAAAAAAAGTAAAAGTGTTTTTTAAAATGTTATTGTAGGTTATTATAGCAAATTGTTGTTTTTTTTTTTATATCATTTAACTAGTGATTCTTACTTACAGCCTATTCTGATCACTTATTGAATAATACTTCAAAATAACTGTTGCAATTAGCGCCTGGAGGAGTCTCATGAAGGCTCTAGAACAGCGATAATTTCTTCAGTACGGACTTTCCTAAACAAAGAATAAACCCACAAATTTTGTCATGTGACTGCCTGCATGGTATGCTTATCCATTTAGTGCAGACTGCTGGTTCCTCCTGTTTTTTTAAGCTAAGTTAATAATTTCTTTTTTTTGCTGTGGGTCAGATGGATTTTTTTATTTTTTATAGATGACACCGGTGGAGTGAAAGGCTTATTCTGCTTTTAACTGATAAACTCACAGATCATATTTCAAACGTGACAAATACCACATCAAATGTTTGCCAGCTCAGAAAAGAACATCAAACTAAGTTTCCTGTTTTACTATTTCGATTTTCTCGGTGATCCAGGTTGAAAACATCCAGTGTGTTTATGTTTTATACATTTGGGATCAGAAGTGAAAATGGGTCTGAAATAGTTATATATTAAAGACAGCACATGTATGCACTGCTGATTTACATATGGTTAACATGTGGCACTGCATTTGACGTCTCTGTCATAATATTATGCAATGGTCTTGAGCTTAAGAGCATGGACTGTGGTCATTTGAGCTCTAAATCAAATCAGCATGAGAACTCGTCAGTACCTCACACACTCAGATTCGGCGCTCCGTGGGGAGCACTTAAATGAGATCTTTATCTTTCCTTTTAGCTTCAACCATGCGGTAGCAGTTCCCATGGCTTTGATTAGTTTGATTGTCATTTAAGCATGGTGCATAGGAGTGACAATTGCTGTGTAGTGTAAGTCAACGTACTTCATGTTAAAGAAACTGTAAATCCTTGACAGCAGATCATCTTCGACTTCCCCTGCCATCAGCAGTTATCACAGAGACATTTACGGGCAATTTTACTTCGCTTACGCACAACATTTCACTCATGCGCTCATAAATGAGCTCAAGCAGTCGCTTTTATCAGGCGGCATTAACTCCTGTGACTGTAATATCAAGCAAACTTTGGCATAAGGACAATATCTCTACATCTGTGTTGTATTATAACAAGCTATAGCACAAGGGTTAGAGCAACACAGACCCTGAGCAACCTTCATGAAAAGCCTTATGCTGCTTTTGAATCCAGCCTCTCATGCTCCCCAGAGCACCGGGGGTCATTTCCCACCCTACTGATGTGCTCTAAACAAATCAAAGGAAAAGCATCATTTAGCCTGCCATTTCTGGAACGCAATTACAGCTCACAGGCACACTGGAGGTAGCAACCAGAGCCACTACAGCCACCGCTTTGAAGCAGCTGCTTTTTGAGTGTAGAACAAGCTGAACAGCTACGATCAGTTGCAATTTCCTCAGGGAGGTGGCAGTGTTGCTCAGACTACAAACACACTGAAAACACACACGTGCGAGCTTAGACAAAGTATGTTCAAACTAAGGAAAGTGCGTGTGGGAATAAGAAAGTGACGGAATTAAGGAGTCTGTGTACGTGAAGGAGACAGATGGATACAAATCCCCAACATCTGATGTGTATTAGAAGGAGTTTAAGTCAGTGCTGTAGTCCAGACCCTTCCTCCCGCTTTGATATACTCAGGTACACGCAGTTTCCAATGCAGCCATATTTAGATAACCTTTGACCTCTAATCTCTTTTTATCAAAGCCTGAAAACGACAGTGTCTGACTGGCTTTCCTCAGCAGCAGCAGAGGGTTAGTGACTGGGACTGAACAAGTGCACTAACCTGTCTGAAACATCATTCTCTCTCGTGTCATTTACAAGGAGTTTGATGGACATCACGTCTGTAAATCCATCATACTGTGACAGAGTGACGGGAAGCTTTCTGACTCACGCCGACCTCGCTCTGCTATTCCTTGTGCCATCACATGCCAGCACTGTGTATTACACACACCTGTCACTCGGCTGCTGTTACTGAGGAGCACATTCTGAGTATCAACACAACTCATCCGCGAAGACAGACGAATGACACAACGTACGGAGAATTGTTTTCAAGTGCTGTTGGCAGACAAACTGTTTGTGCGGCTTCTGAGAATAAACACAGCTGTACACAGAAAGTGTTCATAAGTTGTGACAGAACAGAGAAGCAATAAAAGTCACGTTTCAGTCATCACTGGACTTACCCGATCTAAACTTGCTTCGTATTAGTATGGAGTGTTCAGAGCCCAGAAGAGTCATAATGCTTACAGTACAGTTCCAGTGTTCAAAAGTTGCAAAATAGCCACGCACACTCAAGAAGCAGTGACACTTTGACCCCGACCTCTGAACCCCACGCTGAGACGAGACCCAGAGCTGACCCAGCCTGGCTCATCAACAGATCTAGAGGAAAAGTGGCACAGCAAAAAAAAAAAACCAAAACAAAACAAACACTGGCTTTCCTGTCTTTCTCTCAGCCAGCGTGCACACCACCAGCAGCAGCCTTCCACTCTGCCTGCTGCTTTCTCTTCTCCGCTCACTCTCCCCCCGGTAGCTGATGTGGGAGTGTGTCTGTGAGTCTGTGGGCCTGAGAAAGCTTTGGTCCCATCTAGCTGTGAGATCTGAGCAGGGCCAGGGACAGCAGAGAGAGATATGCCCTGCTCTGGGAGTGGCTAGGCGGCCAGGGTTTCCTCCAAGCCCCGCCTGTCAGAGCCCAGGGGCAGGACAGGGTTTGGCTGATGATTTCTTCCTCCCTTGCCACCAGTGTAAATATATCAGCCTATCAGCCTTGTTGACTGTCATTAGAGAGGAGAGAGGGGGAGTTAGATGGGGAGGGAAATATCAAGATAGAGGAGCAGATAACGAAGTAGCAGTACAGCCAGGAGGAAGAAAGCGAGAAAAGCAGGAGTGGCAACAAGTTTCACTGGAGTATTCAATTCTTGTGCAATAAATAGAATGCATAAAAGCAATATTCAATAAACTTGTGATACAAATGTAGCAGTATAATCAGACTGGAAACACACGCTAGAAGACCAAGTGGGCTTTACACACACAGAGGAAACAAACAATGTGGACAATGTACAATAAATAAAAGTATTAATGGCTGCCACATTTTTTTTAAAAACTTTAAACAGATATTGTCTGAAAACCTGATTACTTATCATTTATTTTCCTCACAGTGACTGAACTGCAGAAAGTAGCAAGTAGTTCTTGTACTAAGCCTCACTGAACTTTATTTTAAGGTGATGGTTAACAATTGTTTGGCAAGAAATGAGTGACTCGTAAGACAGAAGTCTAACATAACTCGAGATTCTCTTCCAAATATGTTTACATTTTTTCAGCAAACACAGCCTCAATAAACCAACATGTAGGTAAATAAAAGACAAATTTAGCTTAATTAAATCCATTATCCAACAATCTGTTAGGCCCAGAAACACTGACCACACCACACAACCAATGCTACAATGGAAACACAAAAATATGTAGGAATGTTTCCTATTTAAATCCAAGAAAGTGGAAAGAAATCCTTCATTTCTTAACAGGGCTTTTATTGTGAAACATTTTCAGGAAGCTGGTAAATAATCGTTTGTGGCAACTTTGACTACAACTCCATCTGAAATGCTGGGTTTCAACTGAATACTCGTTTATACTTTAAAAAATACTGTATATGCCAGTTGTGAAAACACTTTGATTTGAAGTCCAGAGTGTATGACTTTCCAGTCACATTCAAGCCAAATTACTTCACACAGTGCTAATTAGGCTAATCAAGCACAGACAGACCAGTATCGATACATTTTATGCCCAGTAATGATGACTGATTTGCCAGAGCAGCGTAGGGGAGGGACTGAACAGCATGAATATGACAGCTGCAAAAGTTTATGGTGTCACTGTGACTTTAAGTATTTAAAGAAGTGTGTCGTACAGCTTTCTCTGTCTCCTTTCAGATATTTTTCAAGGTGAACTTTGACCTCGGGCACTAACAATAGTAGTATATTATTGTGACATTTGAAAATTACCCATAACAACTGCTGGTAATATAAAGTTTTACCGATTTTCACATTTGCTTTGGCCTGGACGTTAACCCAGCTAACATTAAATCATCTACAACTACACAAAATTTGAAAATTGTGGACACTAAACAGACAAACAAACATAACCAATTACTTACATCCTCTCTTAAGGGGGGAAAATAATACCACTGTAATGCAAAAGTCGCTATTTACAGTATGTGAAGGAGCAGACTCTGAGGAGGATTTAAAGCATGTTCTGAGTAACATTATTTATTTTGCAGCTTTAAATTTGAATAATTTTCAGACTTCTGAAACCATGAGATATACAAACAGGCGTCCCTTGTAAATGAGACATGCCTGCCTCAACAACAGCAACACTGATGACCACTGAAACTGTCTAGCATTTAAAATAAACCTCTCTGAGCTACTTGTCTTGACTTTTTGTACAATCACTGAGCAGTTTATATTATATTCTCCTGTCCTCAACATGTGATCCCCACCACATAGCACGTTCTCCTCTGAGGGCAGCCTTCGCCAACTGCTGCCCCACCGGGTGCAGAGCCTCCTAAACCTCTGTCGACATTGGATGTCGGCTGGACACATCGAGGATTTCACCGTTGCTGTTTATCCTTAGATTTGAATGGAAAGTTATATGGAATATGATCCGGAGCATGAAAAGAAAAACACCAGGAGCAGTGAAGGTGTGCAAGGGTCCAGAAAATATACTCTTTCATTTCTTAACAGGGATTTTATTGTAAAATATTAACAAGCATTGTCATTTTAGTTTGTTTATTACTAGCAAATTATTCTGTATTATAATATGATGATTCAAAAGAATTCGTTTTTAAGAAAACTCTCGCCTCCTTTTGACCCTTTCTCTTTGTATCCCCCTATTTATAGGCTTTTCTCCACCTCAACTTTGGCTAGAAAGTTATTTTTCCATTAATTTCCCACCCTGCCCGTTTTCAGTTTGCTAAATAGAGAGAATACCAAAGACAAGTGTGTGATTACTACAGGCCTTTTCTCCACACTGTGTAAAAACTGCAGCGAAAGAGGGCTAATCAGTCATTGAAAGCTTTTTTCCAGCAACAGCTCAGTGCTTCTGCCTCGCTACTATCCATTTTAATCTCTTCACACCATAAACACTGCTTGGTTTTTGTTGCCGAAGAGCCCCTGCACACACCAGTGAGATGCGCACACCAAAACACGCAATAATTTAAGGTAATAAATGATACGGTCTATCTGTTTGCTGTTAGCCCATGTGCCTGACGTGTGCTGGAGTGAGCTCCAAGAAACCCATAGGATTCTCAAGTCAAATATTTACATAGAAGCTCCTCGGGCTGTAAATCTATCCCCGACATTCGCAGGTACATTTGTCTTGCGAGTACGCTGAATGAACACAGGTGCACGCACACCGACACGCACACACGAACCGGTCCCGTCTTAATTAGCAGGTGAAAGTGCTTAAAGGGAAGTTCTGTCAGAGGGTTTGACAGTGTACACACAGTGTCTCAGACAGATTCCTGAGGAGGTCACCCAGCCCTGGCTTAATCCTCCCCTTTAATTGGGGCCTATGTCAGCGGATGTGACAAGTCTCATCTGAACTGTCTGGAAGCGCACGTGTGTTTGTGTGTGTTTCAGCGTGTGCGATAAAAGCACTAAGAGAGCAGATGATCACACTCATACAGCCGTGAGACAGTTCTGAGTGCATATTTTTTACATTATATACAATAAGAATGCAGCAGAGTGTGTGTTGATGGTCGGCTTTTTCTTTTCTGTGATGCATATTTCAACAATGTTTCTCTGATGCAATTACTCAAATGTCTGTGCCTGGAGCATAAGGCAAGAGAAACTGTTTATTGGCCAACTGTGCAGACATGTAGATCAAAAAATGACTGTTAGTGTTTTGGGTGATTTCTTGTGTTTTAGATAACGCAGATGTGACTCGCAAAAATGGCCAAACTGGACACAATGTAATAAAAATTACATCTAGTACAAACAGTTATTACACACGACGTGTCTGGACATTTTTTAACGACATCGTCACATTGTCTTTTCCACCAGTTCCAGTAAATGATGAATCAGTGGTCTGTAGGAGCCCCTTCTGCTGATAGGAGCAGTCGCATCGTATTTTAAATGCTTGGAATATCTCCTGTCAAATGCCATCTGTGGAATCCAGCTGTCCTGCAGCCATTTGCCTGACAGAATGTCACAGGAGGAAGTGTACTAGAATGCGCTGTCCAGTGTGAATGCAACATGTGCTGGACATTGTGTGGCCTTGTAGAGCATGCAGCAGCTGTTACATGACACCCGACTTCAGAGAAAAATTGAAAACTTATCTCCTTCATCCCTCTATCTTCAACCATCCTGTCTCGTCTATCTTCCATCACTTAGGTCTTATAATGAGGTGGAATTATGGCAGACTGACTCACAAAGCTTAAAATACTACAAAACCACATGTCATTTGGTAATTTATGCCCAAACTTGTCTACTAGAATACACCAGGTCATGGGCTAGAGCTTTGATTACGTGATTGTCCAGCAGGGTTCTGAAGGGTGTCACTTGAGCCACCAGGTGATGTGAGCATGCACAGAGATAAGCTTGATCTGTCAGGGTTGAGGCTGAGCTTAATTATGTGGCTTATCTGAACTATCACTGTTTTAAATTCTGTGTGTGTCTGGTAGCTAGCCAGGAAACTAGTTATGGCCATGACTCATTTCATCTTATATCAGCCAATTTGTTAGAATATTTTAGAATTTAAAACACACACATATATAAAGTCTGCATTTATATAGCTACATCTATCTATATATCAAATAGATATGTTAAGCTAATAGATAAACAACTATGGCTTGTGTACTTGTGTAGTAGGTTGTTAGTCCATTGTTTACTTCAGCTTTCTCCCTGGATGCACTGCTGTTTTTATGCTGCTGTTGGGGTTCATTTCTGTTAGCTGCTGTTAGTCAATGTTACTAAAACTTTGAAGTTGATCTATTATTTGGACTGTAACAGTAAATAAACTCCCACATGAGAGTTTATATAAGGCAGTGGTTCCCAAACTTTTTTTGCTAGGCCCCCCTTTGTTTTACAAGAAAAATGTTATAAAGAGCTAACATCTCTAAATGTCAGGAGTAGTTGGTCGTTACAACAAGTGTTTGTGAACTAAAAATCAAGAATGTAGGATATTGTTTGTCTGTGATGTCCGAAAAGCAGTTATGCAGGGGAGACCTACCTCGGCACTTGTGCAGGTGAAGCCAAAGGGAAGATTTGCTTCACCATATTTTCTAGTCTTTGGCTTAGAATGAAGTTGGTTTGGAAACATATTCAGCGATGCTTCATCTCCTGCTTTGCGTTTGTGTGGGCGCCCCGTGCTAGCAGTGTCCAAGCGTTTTTTTTTTCTTCCTTTTCACACCACGCCCCCCCTGCAATGGCTCTTCGCCCCCCTAGGGGGCAGGCCCCACACTTTGGGAAGCTCTGATATAAGGTATGTTAATCAGAGTAAAAGTGTGATTTTTAGGCTACTCAAGCCTAACATTATTTGGCATAATGCATATAACCAACAGTTTTTGTTGTTTAGCGGGGTTGTTGTCTCACTCCTTCATGTTTTTGCTTGCACGATATCTGAGCAGTGCTGATGAGTAAAAATACTTCAGAAAAAAAATTCTGATTGAGGTTGTCAAAATTCATGCATGAAAGGGTTAAATAACAATAATTACAATGAAACACGTAATACATCTATGGTAACATTAAAAAAACAGTGCGTGGCAGGGTATGTAGTGACACATCAGTGTCCAATGTAGTGGTTTATATGCAAGGATACCATCAACAGTGACACAAATACAGGAAAACAGTGTTTGAATAGCCGTCCACTGTAGGGTGCCGACAAAATATTAAAAATTAAAAGAAATTTACCCCCACGACAAACGAATGCCTAATTCTCTTCTCCTCCACCTCTGGTGTACTATGTACAGTGTGACCGCTTTCTAACCACATATATAAAATGTGATTAGAGGAACAGCAATGTCTCTCTCAGCCATTGGATTCAATATGTTGGCTTCCACAAACTGGCACCGCTCCGATGTATTTTTGTTTAGGTATTTTTCTCATTTTAGTTTATGAAAATGCCTCAATTTCCTGGGAAACATAATTATGTTTTTTACATGCCCCATGATCAAAGCTGTAGGATATGTCTTTGATGTTAAGTATTTAAAAGGATTCATCACTTGTTAATGCAATGATCTTACACAGACTGTGCACACCTGACACTCACTATACTCAGTAAGTATACACACACACACACACACACACACACACACACACACACACACACACACACACACACACACACACACACACACACAAGATTCAATTTTGGTCATGTTGTGAGATCATATGAACCCCATTCATCACAGATGAACAAATCTGTGCTCAAACTGCATTTTAACGTTTCATGAGCATCCATGATTCGATTGTATTCTATAAAATAATGCCTCGTGAAAATTCAAGCTTAGATTCTTTTATAAAGGTCTGTTTTGATCTTCTACCAAAGATATCCTAGCAAACAAGACAAGTCCTGTTTCATTTACAAAGACATGAAGCCAATCCTGGTGTGTCTTAATTGACTAACTGAAAAAGGAGGCATTTTCATTGGACCACATTATATCCAAACTGGCAAATGGTAAATCTGACCTGAACTAAAAACAGCTATAATACAGAAAAGATGAATATATTGTTGGAATTTCTTTTACTTATGTATTAATCACATTATTTTATTGTATGAAGCCTTGGTGCCACTGGATTTTAACATGTCTCACACTCATACAGTAAGACAAATGGTGGGGGTGTAGTAAGGAACTTGGGGGGAAGCAGACCACGCCGCAGGAAGAATCTTTGTCTCTTCGAGGACTCTGGGAGTAGCAAGGCAGTGTGAATCTTAAGGTGTGAAACAGCTGTGTACTGCCTTTTGTTCCTGAAGAAGGTATTTAACTGACAGCCATGTTAGGCTCGAGAGACTCTGCTGACCGTTTGCCCCGCGATCATGCAGCCTCTCCACCAACTTGGTTTTCTGTTCTTTGTGTTTTGATTAAAGAATGTTAGCTACCGCTCACCGCTCGTCTGCAGGCTTTGTTTAAATGGAAAACTTCCACAACAATTGAAAACTTGGATGTTCACTACCTGAACACCAGGTTCTATGGCCAATTATTTTGGTAGGTGTGTATGTGTTTGTTAAAGAGTCTCAGCGGCCTTGGTGGCAGCAGCTGTGTCCTATCAGTGTGAATGCCTTTGTGCTGGTCTACCTCAGACAGCAGCTCTTGGTCCACTGTCTCTGTGGTGGTTGGCTCTCGGGTAAATACTGACATTTAAATAAGCGGTTAGAGAGATATATTAGAGTCCTGCACTCATACAGCCAAGCAGGTTTAAAATAAGTCTCACCCATCCCAACAAGAAAAGATGAATCAGTTTAAACAAGTCCCCGTTGGGACTTGACAGCAAGTATCTTTTTCATGTTGTGCCTCGGTCAAAACAAGCAGCAAGCATTTTTATCACTGATGATATCCAACTACTATTTTCAGGTCACTATCATGTATATTTTATTTTACTTATTAAAGTTTAGCCAAAGTATAATTAAATATAGTATCAACTTGTGATGTAGTCAGTGTTGGGAAGGTTACTTTTAAAATGTATTCCATTACAGAATACATGCCCCAAAATGTATTCTGTAACGTATTCCGTTACGTTACTCGATGACAGTAACGTATTCTGAATACTTTGGATTACTTAATATATTATCATGCTTTTTACAACAACGTGAATGTACTATTGCTGTGTGATTTGTTACTATTACTGAAGGTCCGCAACTCCGAACTGTAGTAAAGGGACCTTTGACTAATACGGCGGGGTCCCTGTCAGCTCGTAGCCGAAAAATAGCTTTACTTTGTTGTGTGGGTCAACTTTTCTTGCGAGAGACAGAGAGAGGCGTTGAAAGACTGCTTATTGTTTTCGGAGGAAAACACGAACACGGTGTACAGTCGAGTCTTAATAGCTTACTTACAACTGGGCTCGTCAGGCACTCTTCTTGGCTGAAGTGGTTATTATTATATTTACATGCTTCCAGCTCCCGTTTTTCCTCGATGACAACTCGTACCTTTCCACGCCCCTTTTTCTCCCTCCTCGCACTCACAGACCCATGACGTGTATGGCAGTCCATTCTCCCTGCAGCACGGACTACACTGCCCATGATGCTACATTCTTTAGAGCTATGCTTGTAGCATTCTGCCTGTTAGCTTAGCACAACAACAACAACAACGAAAAGGCGCTCTCTCACCCAGGAAACACACAGTCGCAGAGAGAGAGAGCGTCACCCTGTAACCATGGCAACCGTAACGCTGCCGCCTGGAACAACAGAACGTAGCTGTCAAACAAAACCCAAACAGTCCTGACCCGCCACAATATGAAACAGGAAAGTACCGCAGTGTAATCCATTTATTTCAACAAAGTAACTGTATTCTGAATACCACCTTTTTAAACGGTAACTGTAACGGAATAGTTACTCATATTTTGTATTTTAAATATGTAACGGCGGTACATGTATTCCGTTACTCCCCAACACTGGATGTAGTGGAATTTGGATAGTTAAGAAAGCTGTGAGTAACATGTTTACATGTACCTTTGCTACATACATTAGCTTGCTAAGCCCTAGCTAGCATTTCTGTTCAAAAACCCAAATAGACAGGGGCTACTGAAATATTGCCTAATACAGTATTTCAGCCTTCCACAACATGTTGTAGGGCTGATGCCTAACATGGGTGCACTCTTGTTTGTGTCTCTTTGAGGTTTAACTGACAGCTGCTGCGATGCAAGCTACACTTGTTAGCATTCTTACTTAACTAGCTTACTTTATATAAATATATAGTTGTTTTTTGTTTCCACTATAAAACATGAGAAAGCCAATGGGGTAATATAAGGTTAGATGATGGCAGTTGGATAAGTTATCAGAAAGTCTTGAGAGTGATTCAGTACTTTATCAGCAACCAATCAGCCTTATCAGAAAGCTGAGGGGTTTCTCACGACACAAGCAGACCAACTAAAAAGAAAAAGAGGACTGAAAAAGGAGGCGACTGTGAAATGCAAACAGAGTCGCCGAAATATAAAGAGTATGAGAGAAAAGGGCATAAAGTAAAGAATGAGATTGGAGGAGACAGAAATATAGGGAGAGGCAAGAAAAAGAGTTGGGGGAGGCTGGGAAAGAAAGAGCAAGATGTGGACCGGGCCAGACGAGGAGTCAGGTTCAGCGTTTCCCTCCGTCTCTGAGCTGCGGTTATAATGAAGTTCCAGTCAGAGTGGGCTGAATTCAAAACCAGAAGTGACAGAAAGATGAGGCTGAGCCAGCACTCTCCCCTCCTGTCTCCCTTCAAATCCCTCATCTCTGCTCTCTCTCCAT
Organism: Maylandia zebra; assembly: GCF_041146795.1. Taxonomy (NCBI): domain Eukaryota; kingdom Metazoa; phylum Chordata; class Actinopteri; order Cichliformes; family Cichlidae; genus Maylandia; species Maylandia zebra. The sequence continues at coordinate 5,084,632 of NC_135174.1, read as the reverse complement.
CTTTATCTGGTCTGCGCGTCGGTCACCTTCACTCTGCGTTCTCTCCTCGGGCCTCACGGGGTCCGAGCGGCGCATGTCTGCCGCCAGGTTGGAAATGTCAACATGTGTGAGAGGCACTGGCGCTGCGAGCGATCTGAATGTAATCCCAAAACACAACAACAGCGTGAGGGAAATAGATTTTCTCCACATTATGTAAAAAGCTGAGGGGACGTAGTGTTTTGTACTTTTGTGGTTGTTTAGATTTCGCCAATTGACTTTGCCTCCGCTGTAGTCTGCAGGCGCTGGCGTGCAGCCAAGCTGGGAGGAGGTGGGTGTATGTCTGCGAGGCTTCAACAGAGAGACGGGCCTGCATCACTAAAGCTTAACTGTAACTCCTGCCTATTACCAAGGCCTATATGTGCTGGCTTTATGTGGTATTCCCAAAACTTCACTATCAGAAATTTAATAACTCAAAGTCTGCTTTGTTGTTGTTAATGTGTGTGTCCGTGACTAACAGGCCAGATGAAAGGCCCATCAAGAGGAACCACCGGGTATGCCACGCAAATGTCTTTCATCAAGCTTGACGGAGCCACAACGAGAAACCTATTAAGTAAAAATTTGTGAAGATGAAGTAGCATGTTTGATTATTAGCTGAAATAATTTCAGGACAAACTGTTTTGTCACAGCGTTCGGTGGAGAGACGATCAGCTGTGTTGACACAAGGCAGAGAGCCACTGCCTCAAAGCTTTCCAAATAGGAACTTTACTTTCTACAAACAAATATGTGAACTCAGTACACTGCAGTGTGAAAAAATAAATGAAGTAAGATGGTGAGAGCTCAGGCATGGCGCTTAGTTAAAAAACTAAAAGAGATACACTATTTTTGTTTTTCTACATCTCATTTTTAATGAGAGTTCACACAGAAGAGAAAAGAATTAATTTGTACATATTTGTAGAGCACGTTTAGTCCCCACATATTCAAATATCAGAACATTATTAACTTCTGTCTACTTTCAGCCTTTCTGTATTTTGAATCCTCTTTTTGGACTTCCCTTTGGCTTCACCCACTAACAATCACGGCAGAAGGCCTCCTGTCACCACGTACTTAGTCATACTAAGGCATCTTTTCATGTGGATTCCCACACTTTGAGAAAACTGTTATTGGAAACTATTTAAATAAAGCTGAGATGATAAGTATTTCAAATATAAATAGTAAAACATTTTGAGGCTTGATAAATAAAAATAGTAAGAAATACCAAAATACTGGGAAAAGTATTCATCATGTAGAAAGAAATTTATTCAATCATTACTTCTGATGATGTTCATAGTTTATAAAAATATTCTTTTACATGAGGTATGAGATATGAGGTCAGCAACTTGAGTAATTGATGGCGCAGTTGATCAAGAACGGAAGATAGATAGATAGATAGATAGATAGATAGATAGATAGATAGATAGATAGATAGATAGATAGATAGATAGATAGATAGATAGATAGATAGATAGATAGATAGATAGAGGGGAGTATTGTACAAGCCTTTAAATATGAGGATTGAGAAAAAACTCCCATGGTTTAAACATTTAAAAATGTCATCCTTGATCCACATCTCCATCACCTGACTGTGACAGGGAGACACCCTGATGTAGACCCACCGCAGAATCATTGCAGAACTAGTAACAACTCCTGGTAAGAAAAGACTCACTAGTGCAAATATTTAGCTATCTAGATCTTCCGAGCTGGTCCAGCACTTCCTAAACAGCCTGGCTGAAATGACCTGTCAGCCAGCACATTCTTTCTCTCAATGAGGACCAACCGGAGCCTTGTTTTTGTTTGTATGACCCAACCCCAACGAGCCCGTCCTCTGCACAACCCCACCACTCTCCCCGCCCTCCACCCACTGATGTCTGTTTGACAGAGTAAAACATTCCACTCCAGACACCGATTCAACGTCGGAGTTGTGTACTTAAACAAAAACGAAAAACTGACTCACTCGAGTCCAACTGCTGTGTAATGTGATCTGGGAACAGAATTTGAGGTGGCTGACAGACAGCAGACAGAGGGGTTGCCACGGGCCACAGACTGATCCCTGGGTACAGAGCTGGTATCTGCTGGCATGGACTCCACTTGACCCTCCAGGACCAAAGACTTATTTATAGAGGACTACATCTCTGTGTGTCTGTTTATCTGTCTGCGTGTGCACATGTGTCACGTGTGTGCATGTTGCCTTATCAGTGCTGTGAAGGATTCATCAGGAGTGGCATTTTCTGCCATTCGGTGTTCAAAACAAACACACAGCTGTATGTGCTATCGCCACTCTGTGGGATGTTGAAAGGCCTGACTTATGCGACTTGTCAGTAAGAAATTATGCTATCGTCATGCTAACCCATTGATTCGCTACATTGGCTTCTTTATTATTTTTTTTCTCGCAATAAGTAATTCGCTCAAACAAACCTTTCTTTCTTCCTCGCCCGATTCCAAAAGCTGAATCAACAAAGGGGCACCAACAGCTACATGGTCCTGCTTGCTTTTAACACCCCAGGGACCCTCAGTAGGTTGTGATCAAATGTTGTTCTAGGGTTCTGAAGGGGTCTGGATGTGTATTTTTTGTTGCATTTTTTTTCCTGTTCTCTGGTGTGATTGTGTGTATTAAACCCCAGCACACCTTTCCAGGCTGTATGGGTTTGGAAACCTTGGTCATGACTGAGAGTAATCGGATAGTGGATGCTGTTGATTCATCTAACAGGATTGGGAAATGTGGAAAACGACCACCTTTGCTTCATTGGTTGTGGCAGTTTTCTTTCCCTAGATGTAGCCTGGGTTTGGATATTGTGGACGGGGGAAATGAAAGAGACAACCTCACTTATGATAGAGTGCCAGTGCAGATTTTAAGTTATATTTTTCAGGCTTAATTACTTTAGTTAGCCATCTATTTGGAGTGATTTTATTATATTTTATTATAATATAAAAACAGTTCATCAAATAAAGAAATAATAACAATAAATATATAAATAAAAATAATTTAAAAATCTGTGCAATTATCTATGCAATTTAAAGAACATTTCATCTACATAAATATAGACACTGAGACTTGAAATATTATGACGATTCCTCTGAAGGACTAACAGACCTCTGAAAGTGGTCCATGATGTCAGACACCAAGGTTTTTAGCTGCAGTTCCTTTCTGGAAACTGTGAGATGCTGATAATATAATAATTCCAACCAACTCTCTTATGGGATCCTCCTCAAGCTTTAAGTGTCTGGACAATACCTCAGACTGTTTCCTTAATGGTCCTTGTATTTATAATTTTTCTTTAGCACTTTGTTAACTAAATCCGTGCTCTTTTTTTTCTTTTTTCCAAAAATGAAGGTTATTGTAGATAAGATACAGTCCACAATCTCTTTTGTGTTTCTTACCATTTTAATTTGTGAAGTCCAGAGGATATGCTTATTGAATAAAGACTGGATGCTAAGAAGACAAAACACTGGCAAGTGTGAGCTGAAGCTGGAGTCCAAGTTAGTGAAATTACATCAATATTTTTAAAGATTATTGCCTATTCCTTTCCTTATTGTGTTTGTCTTGCCTGTTTCCTTGTAATGAGATGAAATATGGCAGAGAAATACTTTTTGACAGTAGCACATTTGTTGTGAGGTAAAAGAAAAAGAAAACAAAGCTTTAGATGTGATCTGGGATCTTTCAAGCTGCTTTTATCTAACTTGATCATTATTAATCTAGATACCCCATATCTCACATAGGCCAAAATGTGTCCTTTGCATTGTATTTTATCTTACGATACTAACTCTTCAAAGTTACAGTAATTTGTCTCAGAGGTAGTATAAACAGCTTTGCATGACCAAAAAACCTTCTATAAAAACAGTATTTTACTGTAAGTATGTCTAAATCAAGACCCTGCAGCTCAGCTTTAAGATGCAAAGCCTGCACATAACTACTAAAAACAAGAGAAATCTTAATGTGGAGCGCTGACTTTGTAAATGCAGAGATCGGGAAAAAACCTGTTCGTTACCTGTTGACATACTGTACATGGTAAGATCGTCAGCGCAAGCAAGAACAACGTCTCTACACAGTCCACAAACTTTATGGGATCCCAACATTTTTTTGTTTGAGCTTTTACATGCAACAGGACTTTATTTCATCGTAGCACAGACAGCTTTAAGACACAAAACGCTCACATATCTTCTGATGATCACGCTGTGTACGGTCACAGTGTTCAGTATTTGCACACAGCACTGTCTTTGGATTTACTCAGTTTAAATCACAGCAGCTAATTAGAAATTATACACACTTCAAATCCAAATCCTATTGCAATCCATTCTATTGCAGTTATAGTTGTTACTTTTTCCATGTGGCATTTGGTTGAATGTTATAATTTAATTTGCTGTATCTAGCAGATTGAGTCTAGTAGTCAGGAATAACCATAAGAAAGATAACATTTAGAGTTCAGCACAACACACCGCTACAACCACAGCGAGAACTGACTCAGTGCATGAACTTGGTGGGTGAGACGAATGGTGTGTCACACTGACCAGAGGTGTCACTTTATGTCTCCCCCCCTCCACACACACATCCGCAGCGAAGTATGATGTCATTGGCTGCCTGTCTGCTAAGCGGTGGACCAGCGCCATGATCACAAGCTGCACGACTCACAGGCTCCACACGAGCCGAGAGAACGAGGAGGAGATGAGGGGGAGGGAGGAAGAGTAAACAGCAGGAAAGGAGAGGAGAGACAACTCCACAGTGTCCTAGACCACAAAGAAATGATGCAGAAACACTGCCAGCGATTCCTCCTTAACCCAGTGTCTGATATCATTTGACTTTTTGAAATTTACACTTGTAGTACAGCACCTATCAGCATAACAAGTGCTATGTAAAGGGCAGTGCAGACAGAGACTGGAGGAGGGGTTAAAATTAATGATGTAACCCATTAGTTTTGCTTTGTACAATACATTTCTGTTGACCTTTTGAATCAAGAAACAAAGCCAAAAAGAGACGATGATTCTGTTTTTTGGCAAATATTTCTGCAGTCAAGAATGAACTATGAAGCTGAACTTCTGTTGCCAGTATACAGTAAAAACAACCAAGTATTTGTATGGAGCCGTGGAAATGCCTATAAAGAGGTTAAAAAAAGAAGCACAATAAAGCATGTAAAACGAAGAAGTGACACTGTACAGTAATCACCTGTCAGAGATACAGCCCCAAGATCTCAACAGAACAGTGAGGAATGGGAGATGTGACAGCAGAACTAAGTGAAAGTGACCAAAAATCACATTATTACTGAATTTGCAAAAAAACAACACATCTGTCTTTAAAAGACTATGTAGTAAACCACTTCTCTGGAGGGGAAACAACACAAATCATAGCCTGTATGATGTAAAAGATGTCACTGTGACAGCCACCATTATTTTTATGAATGGGTTCAATTTTTGCAAAACTACTCTTAACATACTATCTGGTGGGATAATTTGTTTTCATACACTGTATTTCCAAAAGTCTTCACTCACCTATTTAAATCATTTAATTCAGGTGTTCCAATCACTTCCCTGGTCACATATGTGTGACATCAAGCACCTGCTTCTACACACAAATAATCCCAGGAGAATGGTACGTATTTGATTGCACTACGCCAAATGTAACGTTCTTGTGAGTGAATTTGACCTTTGACCTTTGACCTTGAGCTTTTATGTTAAACCTCTGAGGTCTACCCATAACCTCAGCCTAGCCCTATATTTTGGAGATATATTTTGGCAAACACTGACTTTTTGGGGAGGTTTTTAATGTTTTTTTAAGCATGTCAATTATTTTTGTTGTTTTTCTCAGGAGAAAAACTTAATAAAACAAAAATTCAGTATTATGTAGCTCTAAGGGGTCAACGTCAAAGACAACTTAAACAGAAGCCTTCTTTTAGTCATATGTTATTGTTATTGTAATACCCACCATGTTAGTGTAGAGGCTTATAAGTAACATTGCATTCACATGTCTTTCTTTAAATATAGGAATTTATTTACAGGACAATAAATAGCTGGCTTTGGTTTAGAGTTAATTCACATATCCACATAACACTGCATTCTAAAATAAGTGCGCACATTTTAGTTTACACTCTTATGTATGATTAATTTTTTGTTTTCGGAGTTACCTTAGTTGCAGCTGTTCCAGTCCCTTGATTAAGGAGCCAAGAGGTGGAAAACGGGCGGAGCGAGCTTTAAAGGAATACTACAAATTGGTTCACGCCATAACTCAGGACCATTCATTATGTTTGGTTTAGTTAGGTTTTGTGTGTTTTACCCCTTCTCCTGTTTTTGTGGGCTGGTCAGCCACTATTTAAGTTTCCCCTTTGTCTTGTTAAGTTAGGTCAGTTTGTATGAATTATCAGTTGTGTTGTCAACTTTGAGTGGAGTTTTGTTATTTTGACCTCTTTTATGGGCCCAAGATTTTGATTCTTTTTGCATGAGTTAACCAATTATGTTTTTTGGGTTAAATAAAAAATCATTTTTTTGGATTTTAACCTGTGCCTAAGTTTCCTTCACTGCTCGGTCCATCACACAGACATATACAGAAAAACAATATATACACATGTACACATACTTGCATTTACAAATACGAATATATATGTAAATACAGACACGTATGTGCTCAGACAAAACAAATGACATGAAATGACAATTATTAAGTCTGAAATGGAGGAAGAAGTATAACATACTTATTAATCCCTACCCCATGCTCAACATTCTATTGAATCCCACTATTCATTGTTACCCCTAATTCCCATCATCACTTACCCCACACAATAAACAAGGAGGACATGTGTAAACATAGCTACAGTGACAGATATAATTTAGCATAGTTATATATACAATGGGTGATCAACTTTATCAGTTTCATATTCTTCCAAAAGCAGTTTTCAAAACATCTTTATGAACTAATGCTTGAACATTGCTGTAGGACCACAGTTAAACTGTTCCACAGTTTTACCCCACAAATGGTAACACAAAAGGTTTTAACCTTTGTCCGTGCTTTAAGAGTCTTCAGATTTAATTTCCCCCTCAATTCATAGTCCCCTGGTAACATTGTATCTGGCTTTGTACATAATCTTTGCAGTTTTATATTTTATAAGATCCATAAACTTCAGAATTTTTAATTTCAAGAACATAAGGTTAGTGTGGTCTCTAAATCCTGCTTTAGTAATCATCCTGATTGCTTTTTTCTGAATTTTACATAATGGTTGAAGTGAAGTTTTGTATGTATTTCCCCAGATTTCCACACAGTATGTCAATATAAGTGAACAGTAAAGTACCCGGAGTGATTTGGAAGGCAAAAAATGTTTAGCTTTACTCAGTAGAGATGCTTCTTGACAGTTTAGCTTGTATATGCTTTATGTGAGGTCTCCAGCAGATTTTGTTGTCTATTATCACACCCAGAAATTTTGTATGAGAAACTTGCTGTACTTCAACATTATTTATTAACAATTTTGCTCCAACATCTTTTTTTACAATTTCCAAATAACATAAATGTAGTTTTTTTTCTTTCAAATTTAGTGATAACTTGTTTCTGTCAAACCATGTTTTCAGTTTAATCATTTCTTGTGTGACAATTTCCAAAAGCTGCTGTGAATTCTCTCCAGCACAAAAAATATTTGTATCATCTGCAAATAAAATAAACTGTAATATATCAGATGTTTTACATATATCATTGATGTACAGGATAAACAGCTTTGGTCCCAATACTGACCCCTGTGGAACTCCACAAACAGTCCAGGCACTCTGATTGATATTCACCAATCTTCACAAATTGTTGCCTGTCTCTCAAATAACTCCTTACCCACTCTAGCACCACTCCTCTAATGCCACAGTACTCCAGTTTATCATGATTAATTGTGTCAAAAGCTTTTTTTAGGTCAATGAAAACACCAACTGTGCATTGTCTTTGATCTATATTGTTGGTGATATTTTCAATTAGTTCCATTAATGCCATGGATGTTGATCTATTTGGTCTGAAAACATACTGACTGTCCATTATTATTTTATGTTTATCTATAAATTTGTCAAGTCTATTAATGAAAACTTTTTCCAGTATATGGGGTATGTCATGAGATGTCCTGTTTTTTTCCTATTTCGGTCCTTGTAATTTTTCAGTTTATTCTGTGTTCAAACTCAACACTGGTTTTATCGTCTTAATCATAAATGCACAAACTCCTAATGGAGACAAACAGTGCAAGAGCAGACAACAGTCTGATAACACCTCTGAAGGTGACAGCTGTCTAAAGAGCCTCTGTTTGGTGGAAACAGATGCCTATCTTAACCTCTTAGGGTTGTGCGTATGAATTCACACACATGCAGACATCATCACATATGCAGACACCCGTCATCTGTGCTCTATACTTGCGTGCGATGTGAGACACTTGCTGCCGTGCTGACAAGGAGGACTTTCAACCTCTGCATACTTTACACAAACCTGCAAACTGTCCTCTTCATCAGCTTGACTGACAGCTCAGAAATGCTTGGGTTTCTTGACGTGTTCTAAGTCGCAATTGGTCAGATAAACAACTCTCAGAAGCAGACAGCATGCATCTTGTAAGGCAAGGAAATAGAAGACAGCAAGTGAGTTCTGCAGACAGACCACTGGCTTTATCTGTCTTTGTGTGTCCATTCCATTAGTCAGGCCATTAGTGAAACAGATAACAAGAACCTTCCTTTCTTTCTCTCCGAGTGAATGTTTTTTCTGACTTTTTCCTTTCATTAGAAAATACAACATTTACTTTTTCAGTCTTGTTTGTTAATTAAAAAATGTATTTCTAAAAAAATAATACTACCTTGACATTTAACACACAGGAACAGGCAGACAAGCAAAGTCAACTCTTCTATTGGCAAAAAGTAATCAGACTGAATGTATCAAGTGTGACCTCGTATTGTACTGCAGGATTTGGCTGCACAATGACTGGGAACGTGATGCTTGGCAACTCTTATCATTCCTGTCTGTCAAACACAGGAATACTCACAGCCTGTGGGGACGGCTGCCCGAAATTCTCTGGAGAGGTCTGCTGTTGGCTCAGACTCTGCAGGTTAGAGATCTCACAAGAGAGAGGACGGCAGAGGAACTGAATGGGGTACTTTATTATTGTTGATTTTAGTTAAAGAATTACACCTGTCCATGACTGAATAAAACATAATGTACAGGTACAGTGATGAATGATACATTTTAATAGAGACAGGAGGTAAAAAGTACTCTAACCTGACCAGCTGTGATTGTTTGTCCATGAATTAGAGAACAGGACAAATAGCAGAGATGCTTTTGATGTTGAGATGTTGAAACACGAGTACACAATCTTTTCAGTTTTTAGCATGATTTTTACGACATATCAGTACAGAAGGTCACAGATTCACAGAGGGAAATGCTGCATCAGCTTCAGAAAGATGATACTTCCTGCACTTTTTCTCTTCCTATATCAGCACTGATGTGGCAGTTTTGGGTGCAATACTGAGGGGTGACACCTATTGTTCAGGAGAACACTACAGGTCAGCTTCCCCCACGACCTGGCCCCGGATAAGCAGAAGAAAATTGATGAATGGATGGCGACTTCTGGGCGAAGGCTACGGACAGTGTGAAATGAAAGGTGGAACCATGAATGCTGGCAATATTACTGCTAAAGGTTATAAACTGTCAGATAGGACGGGATGTACAAGGAGTAACAGGGAAAAGGTGCACACAGTTGGACTATATGCTATAAAACATGGCAAAGCTAAAAGAATCTGGAGATTTTAAGGTGGTAGCAGGGGAGGATGTAGTGAGGTGCCACCAAATAGAATCAGTAGTAATGAGGAGGGTCATCAGAGTGAACGCAAGAGGCAAGGATCAAATGGCAAAGGCTGTTAGGGAGTAGTTAAGACAGACACTGCTTGGTAAGTGTATCCACTGCAGAAAAAATGATGATGGTGATGGCTAGAAATGTGCTTAAATGGTACATGTACCATCTAAGACAATGCACGTATAGTTTGAAGAAAGTACATTTTCATGTTCCAGTATTGCCATCCTTCACAGTTTGACCTCATTCCTCTCTTCAGATTAGAAGTAAAATCTCTAGTTCATTATTTCACAGTAAAGCCAACTGACATAAAGCTTAGTATCATTTAACAGTCATCTATATCAAATCATATAAACAGTGGATCAAAACTCAGATACCTGTTCCAGCGCCCATTTCATTTTAATTAAATTTCCAAGGTGTGTTAAAAAGGAAGCACAGTGTACATATACAGGAAATTATGAAATTTGATTGGTTGTCCTGAGCACTAATCGAAGAAAATATATATTAAATAGTTGCCAGACAACTGGCTCAGGTAAAAATCTAAATATGAATGTTAGTATTTCGTCAGGTGAAACCTTTAAAAATATGACCCTCAGTGCCATGTTGCATTTGGCATAAGCAACATTTATAACAAAAGGAAGAATCTGAGCAATGCATAGTGAAGCTTATTAATCCCAACACTGACCACTTTCACAGTGAGCAGTATTGGGATGAATCATCCCAATGTGGGTGAGTCACAGTGAGTGAGACCTGATTTAGACTTCTGCTGGAAATCTACATCATAACTTACAATGGCTTGGAAGTTTACGGCATAGATTTCCAGCATGCTTAAGTCAGATTAGTCCTTTGGTACAGCACGTCAGAGTGTTTTGAGTCTGAAAAAAGGAAAATGGTTGGAGGATGGGGCAAGACCAAAACTATTGCACCTGTATCAATGAACTTTTTTGAAATGATTGCTTCAAAGGTAGGACCGTTCACAGTCAGCTGCAGTCTTCAAAGGAACTTTGTTGCATCAAGACACCAATAAAATGGCAGTAATATTGAGTTAGCCTGCTATCAGCCTGCTTTCAGTTTGTGAATGAATGTGGTCAAGTTGACAATTACATGTAATCTGTGTGTGATAACATGACTAACTAAATCAGCAAAATTGCAAATTTGTTGCCTTCTGTTGAAACTCATATTCTACAGAAATTCACAGTAGCTAGTTACATTCAGAGTCGACAGAACATCATAGTTTCCTCCAGAGATAGCGACACAGTTGCTGTAGGAAGACGACTTAATTACAAAATGACATAGGTGTGATTGCCTAGGCAACCTTTGTAGTAGTAGTAGTACACATGATGTTGAGGGTTTTTTCATGCTCAACCACTGGGTGGCCACCTCTGGATCAACGGTTACAAATTCAATGCAATTATGTTGCAGCTGCATATTTTTCCAGGTCACAAAGATGGTTGCCATCCTAGTTTTACTCCAGTGTGACAGAACCATTAGATAATTACAGACAGAATGGTTGAATTCTTAAAGTATCCCTCGTCAATATGTTTTGTACAAAGGGCACAGGTACTCTCCATTCCACGTTCAGGACCAAATGATAAAAAAATTAGACTAGGTGATACATAATGGAAACTGTCAGATTTTTGAGTAAAAGAAGGATAAAATTTGCCTAAACTAAAAATAAATCCTTGAGGTTTTAAGTGTTAATGCCATTTATGCCAAAATGTGGTGGATTAGAGTAAATGCTTTGACAAAAAGTTTCTAAAAATTCCTTTTTATGCTGTTAGGATGTAACTTTTAGCTTCTATTCAAGTAGTTATTTTAGTAACAATAGAACAATGTATAAAAAAGATGGATATATAAATCCATTGCACTCAAAATGACGTTGTTACATTTACAAGAGTCTAACTTGTAATTTGAACAAAAAATGTTTCTATGGTCAACGTAACTAAATCATGCAGGATCTGCATGAAATTTATTTATTAATTTATTTAGTATTTAGTATTTATTTAGTATTTATTTATTTATTGTCATTGTCAAGAACAATGAAATTGCGTTTGGGGCTTCCATACAACCCCCCAAAAAAGAAGAAAATAATAAATACCCCTTAAAACCCAAGTGTACATATTTAACCCAGTGTGACTCCAATGCAATAAGACAATCCTTAGCAATAATGTTCGTAGAAATTCAGACAAAGACCTGAGAAACATGACAAAATACAACAATGCAACCCATTCAATATTATTGTACTGTGAGATATGATATCAGATATGATAGTTATCTATTTAAGAAAGAGGGGGGGGGGGGGGCAGGAGGGGGAAGAGAATAAAGATATGATGCACCAATGCAGACCAGTTCATTGCTATTAAGAAGTTGGATATGGTTATTGTCCGTGAGAGGGGGGCAGAGAGTTCAGGAGCCTCACAGCCTGTGGATACAGGCTGTTGGCCAGTCTGGATGTTCTGGCCTGTATAGACCTGTACCTTCTCCCTGAGGGCAGCAGATGGAAAAGGTGGCGCGCAGGGTGATGTTGGTCCCGCAGGATACTGTGCACCCTCCTCAGACAGCGAGTGGGGAAGATATTACTGATCTCTGGCAGACTTGTTCCAATAATTCTGCCAGCTTCCTTCACCACCCGCTGGAGTGCTTGCTGATCGGCCTTGGTGCAGCTGGGGAACCACACTAGAAATCCATACGTCAGAACGCTGCTGATGGCACAGTTGTAGAAGTTCAACATCAGAGATCTGGGAATGTGTGCGCTCCGCAGTCTCCTCAGGTAGTAGAGGCGCTGTTGGGCCTTCCGTACAACTGAGGTGATATGGTTGCCCCAGGACAGGTCCTCGGTCACAGTTACCCCCAAGAATTTAAAACTGCTCACCCTCTCCACCGCCTCACTGCCAATGAAGAGAGGCAGATGGTTGTTATGACCCCTCTTCCGGAAATCTACAATGATCTCCTTGGTCTTTTTGGTGTTTAAGACCAAGTTATTGTCGTGGCACCATGACTCTAGTTGTTGCACCTCTGTCCTATAGTTTGTCTCATCATTGTTGGATATAAGTCCGAGCACTGTAGTGTCATCTGCAAACTTAACAATGAGATTGGACGCGCAGGAGGAAATACAGTCATGGGTGAAGACACTGTATTATTCTTGTCGAGTTGGACTGAACTGCAGAAAAGAAGTTGATAAGCTGGAATAACAGAACTGCATAATCCTAAAATCCTTTCCATTATTTTTTATGTTCATTTAAATAATAATTTTTTAACCCTTGTATGGTGTTCGGGTCTGTGAGACCCGTGTTCAGTTTTTTTCAAAAGAAAAATTAAACAATTAATTATTTTTTCACGTGTAAATGTGTTGTGTCTTTCCACTCACTCCACTTGATTATAACTGATTTATTTATAACATTTTATATAAAAGAAAAACGAGAAGCACATTAATTCATAAATGTGATCTAACAAAGGTAAAGGGAAAAAATTAACCATGTTTGCTGTTCATATGTCTTGTAATTGGGATTAAGTAAACATCTGTTGAGTAATTTAACATAAAATTGTTTGATAGTGTTAATTTGGAAAGCCAAAACTCTAGCGGGTCCACCAGACCCATGAACACTGGCTGAGTAACAAAAATACGAACACCACACAAGGGTTAAGTGTAGTTTGCGAAGTCCTATTCCAAAGCCTCAAGTTGAGCATTTCCACTGTCACCATTGTTAAAGTCATGAGTGAGGTGCAAATTTGATTAAGAAACTGAGGGACTCTGCACACTCATAAGGTTTCAGTCACACAGGCTTATACTGGTCGGACACTCTGTGGCAAGCTCTGGTCAAAGATGGTGCCGCACCAAAAACCTCCTTGTTATTTCTTTGGTCGCTAGCAGATTACTTCACTCACACATTATATTGCATGGAAGATGCCAGGCTGAATCTGAATGCCTGAAAAAAAGGGAAAAAAAGGGAGGTTTTGGAGGAGCCTGGTCAAAGTCTGGACTTAAATATAATTAAAATTCTTTGGCATTACCTTAAATGGATGATTTAAAAAAAAAAACAATGGGACTGAATTAAACAATTCTACAAAGAGTGGGCAAAATTCCTTCACAGCGATGTAAAAGATTCATTGAAATTATTACAAATGATTGATTGCAGTTCTTGCTGCCAAGACTGGCATGGTCCGATTGCCATCTTAATGGACCAAAGTTGCTTTGAAGACGACAAGTGGTGGTGGCGGATGTGGCCTTTGAAGCAACTGTTTCATAGGCAACAATATTGCAAGATTGTATATGATGGCAATAATTTTGGTAATGCTGCAGTTGTGACTGTAGCATTACCACTGAAACAATACTTCAAGGAAATACTGTGAAGAAACTTTCAACCCTGAAAAGTGGAGCTAGTGTCACTAAAGCTAATACTTTGACATTGTAAAAGCTCTGAAAACATAATTTCTCAGTCGGCTTGTCACTGTGACTACTAGGATCCAACACCAGTAAAAGAGCCCCTCCAACAAAAATATCTGGCTCTCCGACAAAGGCTAAAGTTTCAAGTTCTTGTTTACATAAAAACTTACACATGCTTATGTTACGACCCGGCTCAAAGGCTGTAACATAAAAAAAAGAAGAGAGATGAATACCAGAGTGTTAGTGAGACGAGGTTTCATCTTAAAATGGCTGGTGCCACCAAGGCAAAGACAAGTGAGCTCCCCGGGAAGCTTGCCTCAGGTGTGCTTTTATCCACAGCTGACTAGGTGTGGCCAATTAGCACCAGCTGAACACATTGAGATGATTAGGGGCTGCAGGGACGTAACACTTATGCACAAACGTACTGCTGATTAAAATGTACATACACTGGCTATAATACAATAGCTCATGTATATCCCAATAAACATGACCTCTTCAAATCTAATACTGCCTACTCTCTAGTTTCACAGTGTAACACAATCATATCACATCACAATCGATATATAATCAAAGATATATTAACATACACTGCAGTACCTTAGTCAGGCTAATCATAAAAATGTGATCAACATACATGGAAAACAAGGAGTCCCAAGCCAAGTCTAAAGATCCAAGACATTACAGAATTCATTGGTGAGATTGCCAAACGTCTCAACTTTAGCCTTGTCTGTCCAAAGGCCACCAAGAGATATGAGTGACATGGAATGAAGGAGGTATACCTTCATACACAGCAATCCATGTGGATAGGTAAGTGGTATCGTCCTCACAAATCCAATCTAACCACTTGCAAATAATTGTGCAGACAGTCTGCCTTAAAGATTTGATTTTAGAAACAAATCTGATTTGGCAGCAAAGCCCAAATGTGTTTAACCTCTGTCAAACTTAATCTTTCTGTCACGTTTCTGTTTGGCAGTTGCACTTTGCAGTTTTGAGTCTTCTAGCTCTACGAAACAAAAGACTTAACAGAAAGATGCTGTTTGACAAAACATTTGTTTCTCCATATTTTATTTGTAACACCTGTTGAACATTTGCCATCTGACATAAATCTTAAATTCAAAACCGAACAACCTAAAAAACCCACTCTTCAGCTTAAGATCTTTGTGGCCTCAAAGAAGAAAAGAACTCACATTCAAACAAGCCCACATACTGAGAGAGAAGTTGTAAAGTAAATTGCATTGTAATTTATGGAAAATTAGCTTTTTATATGGAGATTCTTCGCTGTCCATCAACGCACTCAGAATTATGGCATATGTATTCTTAGTAAGCCTGTGAATCACTCTGTTCATTAAAAGGAATCCTTTAGATTTTTTAAATGTTTTTACTCCGATTTGAGTCAATGTTGCAGTGTCCATTGGGCTGTATTCTGGGAGAGCACAATGTGTTTCTATCATCCACAGCATGACCTTAATCACAACCAGGTGCCGCACATTCAAATTAACATATGGTTCTAACTTTCCTCCTATTTTGACAAATGCATACCTGGGTTGCTGACTAGTAAAACCATAAAATGAATTCTTCTTTTTTATTATTCACAACACAAGGATGGCGGGGAAAGCAAGGTGGAACAGAGCTGAGAATGATTTCACCTTGCATGCAACCCTCCTCTGCTCGTGTTGTGCACCTTAATACATGACTGTGATCACAGTTATTAGAAGCAGGACCTTTTGTACTTGGCTGATCCAAAATCTTTTTCTATTTATTCATAATTTGGGGTTATAAGTTACATTTGTAGTGGGCATTAACAGACTAGAAGAAAGACTTTAATGTGATATTTTCATGATCTGCGACTGCAGTTAAACAGATGGATTCGTATGTTCAACAAAAACAAACCTACAGTCTCCATTTTTGCACTTGAGGACTGCAAATATCACTGAGAGGTGAAAGGTTTGCATGTCAATACAGGAATGTGGCGTCAGTGCAATGTACATAGCAGGTTCCTATTCATCAATCTTCCATACTATAGTGGGCACAATAGGTTTAAGTTTTAAGTAAGTAGCTTTTCTACCAGTTCCCATCAGTTAAAGGAATATACAAAGTCTTTGTTTACTCACAAACCTGGGCAAGACAGTTATATCTAGTATGTTCCATACTAAGACAAGAGGGTTAAGTTCCGAGTCCCGTAACACCTCAAGCCCTAAACATAATTGACTGTTCACCAGTTATAGTCCTGAAGTCTTGAGTCCCAAGCCATGATAGTTAGACAACATCAGCCTGAAGAGTAATGCAACAAAGTTGCCAGATCAAGACAGTGTAGAGTCTTGAAGCACAGTTCAAGGCAAATAAGGCAAAGCAGTCCAGTCTCGAGTTACAAAGCAAGCTAAGGTGGTTGGATTCTGTTTAGATCCTGTTTGGACCATGCTGACATAATCACACCTTGATGCCCTAAAATCCAGAAATGGGAGTGTGGAAAAATCCCAGTAGATTAACAGTTTCTGAAAAACTCAGACCAGCCTGCCTGGAACCAACAATGATGCCACATATGTCACTTGAATCATCTTTCTTCCCTATTCTGATGCTTGGATTGAACTTGTCCATGTCTTGCCCATGTCTACATCTCTAAATGCAATAATTTAATGCACTTTGACTGGACGATTAGATATCTGCATTATCAAATATATATTAGGTGTACCTAATAACATGGGAGACGAGTGTATATAGTTATAGCAAGAGCCAAGTTCAATGTTAAGACAAGTCAAGAAAGTCCAGTCCCAGTCAAGACAGTTACATCCAGAGTCACATCCAACATCAGAGGAATTACAGGAATTATCTATTTTACATTAATACGGCAATGTTACCTCTTCACCTCTGTCACAGACATTTGGCAACATGTTTGTTTATGGGTGAGAGGATGTGAATAGTTCCCCATTTGCCATGACTTCATACAGAAAAGGTAGTAACAGTCCAGGTAAATGGTTTGTGTCTGCACCTTTCAAGCTTGTAAAAACGTTATCATTGTACAGTAGTCACAATAGACACAGACTAGCAACCACTGATTAGAGGAATCACAGAGAGTTAGTTGGACAAATTTCTATATGTAGCTTTCTGTTGTTGTTGTTGTTTGTCATTTACATTTTCTCTGGTCTTGTGCTTGCTTGACCAAAGCATTACAGGATGTTTTTATTTCTTGTCACAGTTGTGAGACACCAGAACTTCTTTTCCTCCAGTTTACTTTAGGAAGGTGAAACCCCATCTACTGGATCTTTAAAAAATGTGCACAGTCATTAATACACAGATGCAATTTCTCTCATCCAAAGACACATGGTAATATCCTAAACCTGGTATCCACAGGTCCCTCAGAAAAACACTGTATCCACATTTGGCAAACAAGCGCTTCCTTTCAGTATTGTGTTGTTGTCTTTCTGCATGCTGTGAGTGATGTCGGTCCTCATTTGTGGACTTGTGGGCCAACACCCAACCATGAAACTAATGTGAACCCCAATTGAACCTGGGATAATCTGCTATTGCATGGTCATCGCAGGTCAGCAAACTGTTGCCCCAGCTTTGTTTAGCTCTTAATTTTCCCTTATATCTACAGCAAATGTAATGAGTGCACATTTACAATTAACGCCTTAATTCAAAATTTAGCCCAGTAAAATAAATCTAAATTCTGAAAACTAAGAGGAATGGAGCAAATGCTCAATTTTGTCCATTTTATCCACATTAATTAGTCTGTACTTTAGTCTTGTAATGATTAGTTTTGTAAATTTTCTTTCAAAGTGAGAAAGCGATCAGAAGGGTTTGGCTTTTTCACTGTTGAGCTGCAATTCTGTTCATGCCTAACAGACTGTCAGGCTGGGGGTCATCTTACATTAAAATCAGAAACCCATGTGGCAGCTTTAAACTGCCAATGAAAGCAGTAGAAGATGACTAACAGCCCCTGGAAGTGCTGATGATGACAGACGCATGTGGATAAAATTATAGGATGGACTAAGATGTCTCCTTTATTGATATTTATACCAGGGTGTCCAACTGTGTTATTAAAGGGTTTGAGGGCAAAGGGGTTGTTAAAAACCATTAAAACACTTCCCTGAAGTCAAAGAGGTCCTTCGGGAATTCATGGCACTTTCACTAATATGAATGTACATGTGATCGATATCTGAGAACGATCCCTTCCTTGCATCCTTTCTCTCGAGTCTGGAATGCCCTCCTGTTCTCGCATCTAAGCCGTGAGCCGGATCAGAGCTGTATATTGTGTTACTGTTTTCATTTCTACCACATGGATTTCTAGCCTTGGTAAAAATTCACCACCCAAAGCTCTTGTATCCACAATACAACACCTGGAAAAAGAAACTCTTCATTAATCTCCACAGCCCCTAAAAATCTGTGGTTTTAAAGCACTCCTTTTTCCAACCCACATGTGAAGCGGCACAGCGGCTGGTCGGCAGAGCCTTTGTTTTAGAATAACTCTGGGTTATTTTCAGGTCATTGTGGCTGAGTGGTTTCTTAATTGAATTTCTAAGCGTTTTGTTTAATATGCCACCGTTAAGAGCTTTAAAAATAGCTCAGTGGATGCAATGACCTAATCTTTTCCGGATTTTTGGAGAGATAGATAATCCTGGATGGTCTTTATCACTCCTGCTAACAGCTGATGAATGAGTAATTACAGAGAACCAGCGATTAGATCAGTATCAGTGTTGTTCTTCATTTAAGAGTGCTAAATCATGTGGTGTTGCACTGATTACTTATATCTCTATAATGCAGTTTTATAGGACGCTTTCCCTCTCTTACTTGGTGTACTGTGTTACCATATCCTTATAAATTCAAGCAAAGCTTTTAAAGATTTGGACCGAAACAGCCTGGTATCTGTGCCGACTGATGATCGAGGGCACTCTTTTAATTGCTTGCTTTCATGAAGACTAACAAATAATGAAAACTTTGAATAGAATTTTCTGAGGTAAGCCCTTTAATTCCTTCTATATTACATTTGTCCTTACTCATATCCACAGCGCATATTAGTGACAATCATGGAAAGTTTAATAGCCGCCCAGCTGAGTTTTTGTTTCCAGTGGACAGTAGCTTCAAATCTGAAAATCCTTTTCATAATACTAGGAGCCATGAAATCATAATAACATCTATCCTCCCTCTCGAAAACTGTCCAAATGTGAGTCGGCCAATGAGATTACACAATATCGTTCCTCTTGCTGCCTAAATATGGAACCACTGTGTTTTTGATGTTCAATAAACAATCATATTAAATGTTTGTGTGGAAGATGCAAACGAATCAATCATCTTTTGATAAATCATTTAGGAATACGTTCAGATACATTGCAGCCATTAATTTAAATTATTTTTCATAATTTAGATTTGATATGAATCTTTTTTTGTTCACAAGATTTCAGTTCAATTTTATTCATATGGCGCCAAATCACAACAACAGGGTCGGCTTTAGCTCAGGAGGCAGTGCAGCTCATCTACTAAATCTACATCTCAGAAAGTTGGTGGTTCAATTCCTGGCAGCTCCAACGCCGATGGATGCTCCCTGCTTCATCCACTGCAGTGTGAATATTTAACAGAAAAGCACAGCAAAGGTGTAGAGGTGAGTGGTTTATATTGAGTGCTTAGCAGCAGAAGCAGTCCATTTACTGTCCAGTAAGGGAACTAAACCTACACTGCTAATCAGATTCCACAACAAAAGACTTCCAACCATGTCAAATTTAATCATTTCATTATGGTTGTGCTGTATAACAGTTATTTTCAGTTTGTGTTGTGTATGAAATACGATACAGTGCTTCCTTGCTGTTTGTAGGTAGAGTAGTTCTTTACTGTGATATTGCAAATAAAAGGGTGTTTTTATTAAAACAAGGTTGATATCAGGACACATACCATTGTTTCACCATGTCATAGCCCTCCTTTGGATTTTATGGCTCATAACCAAAACCCCCTGTAGAGAATATGAATGAGGTTCTCAGTCATCCAGGTCATCGTAGTCTAAGGAGCTTGGAAAGAAAAGCATCTGGACTCCTTTAAGTTTCTTGAAGACGTTTCACCTCTCAGCCAAGAAGCTTCTTCAGTTCTAGGAGCAACTGGTGGAGAGTCCCCCAAGAGGGGACACTCCCCTAAGACGGTCATGGACCCCTCTATTCTTTTTGGGTCCTCGCCCTCAGTTGTGGTATAGCACGTTACCTACAAATGGGAAGGTCAGTGGATTCCTGACTCTTCCAGCTGTATACCAAAGTATCCTATTGCCCCTCATGCATCCACACAAGTTTGTAGCAAAACACATGACATTAAACAACACCTTACACAATTACATTTGTTCCCTAAACCTACATTTCTGGCAGCAGAAAAAAAGCCGTGAAAGCAACACTTTTATAAATAAAAAGAAACTTATCAGCAAAACTATTTACATAATGATCAAATGCATTGCTGCATTAACTTTTATTTGGAATTTGGTCTCTGCCAAAAGAAGGCCAAATGTCAATGTTGTTATTTTTGTTGGCATTTTTAGTTCTGCTTTGTTCTCCACCAACTCTCAAAAGCAGGCCCTGTTAAACATTTGAGTTTTCCCAGATCCACTGCTTGCATGAAGAGTGATAATTCTGGGATAATAATGGGTGAACACTTCATGTAGCCATAAAATCCATTGTTAATATAGCAGTAATAATTCTAGCACCTTTAAATATGACTATAGCAACTTTAAGTGAGCGATGAGGCAGTGACTAATACCAAAACTGCTATCAATGAAACACACATCCTGACAATAAATGAATAAATTCATCTCTAAATTCAATACAAATTTACAGAACACCACTTTGTGCCATTATAGGAAAAAAATAACAGTTTCTCAGTTTCACAAAATTTTGGTCTTGCATATTTTACACAGTATCTGATGATTACTGTATTATCTTTTAAAATTTGTATACACTGCCACTTTGTAACTAACCAGAGGAATGATGTGCGCTCGAGTGTCCTGAGAACAGCTAGTTTGTCGTCAAGCATCATAGAAATACAGTGATGTGTTGTTAATCACTTGTCAGGGATTGAGGGTAGCACCAAGACACACACTCACAAAGACATCAGCATGAAAGCTAACAAGGCCACGTTTCACGTCACTGGAAGAGCACTGTGACTAAGAGCTGCCCGCTCTCCACACAAGGGTCTGCCATCTCTCTACACTACAACAGCCGTGCCTGTATTTATATAAGCTGCAAAGCAATTTTAACTGTACATTCCAGATAGGTGAACAGCGCTTGGCTCAGGAAGATGGATATTTCAAAGCTTGCAAAGAAAAAAAAATTAACGGTCAATGTCCAGTCAGAAAACTTGGCACAAGGAGGTGCAACAAAAGTAACTGAGATGTATTTATGCGTCTGAGCTCACAGAACCCTGGTACACCTTTCCATACGTTGTACTGTAGTATAACTAAATATGAAACCAATTACAAACTTGGGTCGGCACTACAAACACAGTCAATTCAGGGGGGTGTTCTTTTTATTTATCATTCTCCTTGAATACAAGCATTTATTTCATAATCTCCTTTTTGGTTTTTCATCACGTCACACAGACTGGTTTGATAAATAATAAATGTGTTTACAGCCCGTGCAAACTGAGGTAATATTTGCCCACAGAAAATGTTCTATCCATCAACTGATTCTTGTTTCGGGGCCTGTTGCTCTCGGCTTTGCTCACATGATAAATGAACATCTGAGTAATTTCACGGATGAATTAGGAGCTAGAAACAATAGCAGAAAAAAATGCATCGGCACACATTCCACCTGTTGCCTAATGTAAAAAAGAAAAGAAAGAAATGCTGGTTTTTGTTATGGTGTTGATGTTTCATGCTGATGGTGGTTAAGATAGAAAGTCTGGCAGAGCTGCAGAAAATGCTTTTGATAATGAGAATAGAAAGGCAAACATTTCTTGTCTCCCTCAAACCAGAGTGCAATTAACAGAACATGGAGCTCTTATCATGTCTCCGCTAATGTCCGTTCATTACAATCACTTCAAACCTTTGTGTCTGCTAACCTAAAAGTTCAAACTTTTACCTGCCGGCATGGGGTTTGCATGATTGTCTATAATCAGAAAAAAAGCTAATTTTCTCTGATGAAAATGATTCAGTCAGTTTAAGGGCACAGCACTACAAAAACAAGCTAGCAGAGCAGGGCTGATGTTTAACTGCGTGAAATGATGAAGTGTCGGGCTGATCATGTCTATCAGCATCACTGACTAATCTCCTCCAGATGAGAGTAATCTGTGTAACTCTGGCCACCATCAAATCAGTGTGGAATCCACTCAGCTTTCAGGGAAGAAGGTGCCGCACGAACAATCCAGACTGGAGCAATAACAGTTGTTTTTTTTACTGCAGGTGTTTGAGACTCTCGAGCTGCCAAAGAACCCTCTTACCCAGTCGGACCTCTCCTCAACTCTTACCTCACTAAATGAAAAGAGTGCTGCCCAGATTTGTATCAGACAGATCTGTGTTTTCATATTAGACCCGGTGAAGAATTACAGCCGTGCCGGGGCCACCTTTGACTGAGGAAACACACTGCTGCTAGCAAAGAAGACTGGTGAAGTCTGACTGCATGTTTGCTTACAATGAGCATGCAGGAATTTATCTACAAGGGTACAAACCAATTCTCAAATGCACTTTCTGAGAAACTACATGAATGTGAAAACATGAAGCCAAAAGGAACACTGCCCATTCTACAAGGAGCGAGCCTTCGAAGTGTAAGTGGGCAGCAGTACAGTAGTAACACCTCTAATGGCAAACTTGTGTTAACAATGCCATCATGTGGACTCTTACACATCTTTGTAAGCAGTGGACACTGATGCCTTAGTGTTAACACAAATGCAACTGAGCAAAAAAACATCAGGGCAACTGCAAGTTTCAATCTTGCAGTTTCTAAAAGAGGCAATTTATTTCCAAGTTACTGTTTTATCTGACACAAACACACACACACACACACACACACACACACACACATGCGCGCACACACACGCAGGTGCCAGTTTTGTGTAGGCACACTATAAATTTCATCTTCTTGGAATGAGAAGAAATATCATCCCATCCTCCACGTTGGTTTGCCACTCCTTACTCACAGCTGTAGTTAGTTTTCCGTACTGGGAAGTGACAAGGCCAGATCCTGGAAGTGTAGCATCAGCTATACTTCCATTCACAAGGACAGAAGCCAGATAGCAAATCATTCATTCAAGTCGAACGTGTACCATGTTTTTGACATGCACCACTCGTAGCTGTAATGAGCCTTCCTAGTGGGGAGAGACAAAATACTACAGCTGCATTTTTCTTGGATCTGCACATTATTGTCACTCCCCACTCGCTGCCGTGGTGAGTTTCCCTTGTGGGGAGTGATGAGGTAAGAGTCTACAAACTAAATCTAGTCTACGTTCAGCAACTGAGTCTGCACATCACGGTCACTCCCCACCGACTGCTGGATGGAGCTTTCCTTGTAGGGAGGCAAAACTGAACATTTTTTACATTTGTAACTTTAAAATGTATATTTTACTCACAACATAAACAGATTTAGACATGTAGACTATTGCAGTGCTAAAACCAATTTTGCTTTGATAATGCAAACTTTCTAGATATTACACATAGTCCAGTAGATTACTGTAGCTGAGTCTGGGTGGTTACAATTTAAATTTTTAGACTATTCTTACTCAGCTAGGTTTTCAAGCGCATGTTACAATGTGACAGCATGAACAGCTCTTTGATGTTCTATCAGTGCAGGCTAAAATAAAACTGGTAAATTATTTATCTATTCATTTTCTTCCTTAAAAGTTGTCATATCAGTAGAACATCACATAACCTACAGTTTTGACTTTTATTGTGTGTTTGTCTCCTGAGTCGTATTTTCACAATAAAAATGACACAATATGCTTTTTTGTTTTGTATTAAAAAATAAAATCCTTGATTATGAGTATTTAGTTATTTTTTATTCACTTCTTTCATTTATGTGAGGAGAAGTTTTAACATTTGTTCCCTGCTGGGCCTGAGCTTTATGGCAGAAGTAAGACCAACTATTGCATTTAGGTTTTAAGTCAAGAAGAGGTTCAAAAGAATCCATTATCAACACTGGCAAGAACTTACAATTAGTTAATGTCTAATTAATCTTCTCATCTCAATACATTTGACGCAGATCCTTTGCATGTAAATGCTTAAAAATGTGGATTGTCTAATTTAAACATTGTTATTAGGCTAAAAGCCCGACTTTCAGTCACAGTGCTAAAATGAAAACATTATACACGCCTCCTGAGCTCATTATTAGGATTGACTAGGATCTTGTGTCTACTGCACTCGTACCGTGTAAATGAAAAAGGGGCCATTATGCCAGTGACAGTCTTATCACTCATTTGCGTTTGTCATCTGGTCTTTGGCACGAGGAGCAACGGTTCGGGCTCCTCGCTTGTTTTGCTTCTCTTGTTCCTCCCGTCTACCGGCTGACTTGAAGAATAAGGGAATAAAATGAATGGGTGAATTTGAGGAGATTCCAGTTTCTGTTCATCTCCCTCTTCAGTTACTTCACTCCCACGCCACCCATGACATCATGGAAAACTTTGCAGGGTCTAGCAGTTTGAAGTGAAATGCTGCGCTGCTCTCACTATTTTGAGAGATGGCAGGAATAGTTCCATCTAAAAATACCAACCTAAATCATAAGATTCCTCAGGCACTTTCACCTTCAGCCCTGTGATGTGAGCGACATATACACCAGCTTGATCTGGGCTGAGAACATATTTAATCATTAGTTCCTAAAATATTCAAATAACCTTGTTTTGATTTGGCCTCGAGGATTGTTCTGAGGATGTGACTGGCATACTTAACCTTTTCACCTGATTATTGACTTTATTGTTAATATTAATATTATATTACTTTTGTAGGCACTAATAGAAAAATGGTGCTAAAGAAATGACAAAAAAAACCAAAACCAAAACCCTAAACATAATAGAATACAGTAAAAAAAAAATCGAATCAAATCACTACAATTAGAATAAATCTATTAAATTACTTCACAGACACTCCAAACTGTTTCTGCTCGAGCATGCTTTGCCCTATGCCACTTTTGGACCGTGCATACACAACCCACTGTAACTGTTTGACTTGTTTGCAGAGTTGCATGCTGTTGCTTATACAGGATATATCAATTTTTATAGCTACTCACCTCTACATACACAATAGCCGTATGATTTTCTGTGCTGTGTAGCATTATCCAGGGAAACTAGGATACTTGAAACTAAAAGTCAAATTCCATTTATGGGAAACGTGCTTGGGAAGTAAAAACAAGATTCAGATTTTAATCTGGATAGACACTAGAGATTTTTTTTTTTTTTTTTTTTGTAAACAACAAATAGTTCATTCAAACAAAAGTTTAAAAACAGATTGTTGAGAATGTTTGGAAATGTTTGGAAATAATCAGAATATTATATTGAGACATATCATTTTTCAGCTTTTAGGAAGATTTTCGTGCAAGCCCTTAAAACTGTCATTTCAGTTTAAGTGCTTTTTTGTATATCACAGAGATTTTAAAATGAGCCCTGCCCAATACAACCTACCCAAAAAATCATAAATAAAGACAAGAAAATCTCTCATTTGAAACGACAACAACAGAAGATCACATGTTCACATAGGAGGCCAAATCTCAGAGTGCAAAAATAAGATTTCAACCTAAAACTGCAGCAGTGAAGAACAGAATCAACCGTCATTACTTAAAAAAAGATAGACACAAATCAAGCATATAACAGCATTTGAACAGTCAGTTTAGTTTGATGGACAGGGTTTTTTAATGTGGATAACATTAAGGTAGTTAACCCTTTAATGCCTGAACCATGGAATAATTGTCAGAAAATTTTTTTGAAAATTGAGCGTTAATTAATCAGATTTTAAGTTCCACACATGAGTTTTAGCTTGTATCACCTTTGCTACATCTTTTTAAAAAAGTTTAAAAATGTATTGTGCAATTTATTTAGGTTTTCAGGGGGGAAAATCACACTGATGATATAGAAAACTCTCAAAAAGTGTATGTGTCAAATATGATATACTAGGACTTAAGTCGCTAAAGAGCAAAGGATTTCAAATGGAAAGAAAGGGCTCACCATTCTTGCTTTCTCTTGATTGTATGTGTTTCTTCAACACGTGGTTTGTCCTCTCCTTGTCTCCATGAAGCTGCGTGGCCCGCTGCAGCTGTCCAGGACACCGTCTGTCTTCTGGACCGTTGTGGACCTCAGAGCTTTTCACTGCATTCATGGCTCACACTTCATTCCCCAGTAGATGACATCTCTTCTCGGGTCACCTCCCTTTTGAAGAGAAAAAGACACAATGAAAACTCATAGTCTGTGCACATCATAATAAAAACACTTGACTTTGTCGCTGCCACCTCAGTCAGCTGTAACAGCTAAAGGAGCTCAGTTAATTGAGTTTGAACGAGCACGAAAGACACAGCAAACAGCCATTTGAGTGTTTGCGTTTGAAAACTCCTCCGTGGTGCCGAGAACTGGACTCAAGCCATGTTAGTGTTTGAAGAATACAACAGCAGTTCCAGATTTTGCATTGGTTTTTTTGGGGTTTTTTCAGAGGTCCATTTCGGATCAGGCAGACAGCAGAGCGTGTGTTTGTTTACAGAACTTTAAGCCCACTTTTAGCCTCATGGACGCAGCCCTCCATCAGCTGCTGCTCTTGCCAACTTATCAATTTACGCAGTGTACAAAGAGCAGACCTTCTTACCTCGTGAACAAATATTAAACACATCTACAATGTGGATTCAGTAGCTTAGAGAGCCCCCACAAAGTGTCAATGTGAAAAATGAGCCTAACTCAGGTCTTAGACAAGCCAAGCTCCGTGCGCCCTGTCTGCGCTCTTCATACTACATCGTCTCCCGAGGGCACCACCATAGGGCACTGCAAACATCTGCATCTCTGTTTTCTTTAATAAGTTGTGTTTGGAGAACTGCTCATACCATGTTTATGGGACAATAAAACCCTCATATGCATGCATGTGCTGTACAAATAGCAAGTTTTAGAAAAGGCTCTTTCATCTGGCTAGAGTATGTCAAGGCTGACAGTTACACAATCTTTGCTAAAATAAATGCAAACTTTTAAAACGTTGAATAGAGGAAGTGCAGGTAAATGAAGTTAATGAGAATGGAAAAGAGAAAATCCCTTCATCGACTTCAACCACACTGATGCACAAGCTGCATGAGAGCAAAGCTAGAAGAATGGGATCAAATACCATGGTCACTGCCTCCGATAAATGACTCTCATATGCATGGTTGGCTGTTTGCCTTACCCAAGGAGGTTGGTTGCTGCAACTTAATCAAACTTTAACCCTGCCTTC
Organism: Maylandia zebra; assembly: GCF_041146795.1. Lineage (NCBI taxonomy): Eukaryota > Metazoa > Chordata > Actinopteri > Cichliformes > Cichlidae > Maylandia > Maylandia zebra. The sequence goes on along the minus strand of NC_135174.1, from coordinate 5,057,112 downwards.
CTAAAAAGCATATAGGAAACAACAAAAATTTAACATGAAGTCTAATATTAGAAGGAAACATAATATTTCCTCTGACTGCATATCATTCTTTACAAAATAACTGTTGTAACCGATCTAACAGCAGAGTTCAGCTACTCTCAAGGTTAAACACGGTCAAGGCGCTTGGTCCTGAGACAAAGACTGTATATAAAAGATGGACTTGGCAGCTGTAAAAGTCTTTCACATTTGTGTCAGTGTGAGAAACATGCCGATCACAGTGTACGCCCTCCCTTTAACCTTTTACATAATTATAAAATGAACATCATGATTGAATAAAATGTACTGAGGTCACAAACCAAGGGAGCTAAGGACTTCTGTTCCCATAGACTTCTAAACAGCCCGACTGCAATAACAGGATCAACGCCTGCTGATTTTTCGAATGAGTGCAGCTTTGAGGCACTTGCGTATTGGCTTCTTTTTTAAGACCCAGAAACTACATTCATCTTTTGAGCATGTAGTTTATGAGATGAGCTCCAGCACATTCACTCCTCACAGTAATTCAGGTATGCTGGACCTTACTACATTCATCTTTAAGAAATCAGCCACATTAAAAGCACTGAGAGGTTAAGTGATTAACATTGATCATCCTGATACAACTGCAACGCTCTGCTGGGAATCCCTTGAGTCTGACAGAGTGCCGCATTTTCCTCTTGCAGGACAGAGAATTTGAGCATATTTTCAACCATGCTTCTTCTGTAAAATCTCAAAAACGGATGCTCTGGTGGTATTCTGGGGCTTGACTCACCTCTTCTAAGAAATAGCTTTAAAGACACTGCATCTCCTCAGACGATATCTTGACAAATAGATTATGTGTGGCGTGCTTAAAAGAACAAAAAAGGTTGCACACTGTACTGCACATAAACACCAGCCAGAGAAAACAATAACAAACCCATGCATTTAACTCAGAAACAAGGCAACAGTTACAGTAAATCATAGTCGGGTAAAAGGCTGGGACTCCTCCGTGGAGCTTCAGGAGGAACCTCTTTAATGAACGCTTAACTGATGGGCTTGGCTTAAAAGCCCACCCAGATGCAGATAGGGTCCACTCTGACAATTTATACCACAGTGACAACCCCTACTGGGAATAGACAGAGATAGACAAAGGAAAATAAAAGACAAAGACAAAGAGTGGACAACAATGACAGCCACATTCACCTCCATGACAGATAGTGGTGCATACTGTAACAAGTTATCAGTAAATCTAGTTTTTAAAGAATATCTGAAGAAAAATGCCTGTTTACCAGAAGGCTTTAATGGAAATGTGTGGATGAAAAAAAGGAAAGCAGGTCTTCAAAAGAACCAGGTTATAATCTGATGCTATCTAGCACATGGTGGCCTGTATCTCTGTGTCAACACAATATGAGCCAAGACACGTGGCACTTGGAGCTCCATTAAGATGAGCCGATAGCAGGTCACACTTGTCAGTTGTTCTCTTTTCAATTCCTTCATACCTAAGACTTGTTGCAAGTATTATCTGCCCTTCTCTCTAATGACTTATAGATTGAGGAAGGACTGGAAGGGTGAATTATCAGTCGTGTCTTTTCCTTGGTGAGATGTACATCTTTATTACCAGCCAGTGTTTAGTTTATTTGTCACAGAATCTGCTTGCGTGATGTCCCAGTTAAAAACACCATGTCGTAGATTTTGCCAGTGATGTGAGGGAGATACAAATATAAACAAACTGGAACAAACAGAAGGTGAAGGGAAAACACTATTAGAATATTTAGGCCCACTTTTAGGCAGAGTAGCTGTAAACTTACTATGAGTAATATCGTATCATGCGCAAATTTATCAAGAATAAGTAGGTTCAAGGCACACATAAAACGGGGCCAACTGCTGCGACCGGTTGGGGTGAGAGAAGGAAGACAGGATAAGACATGCTGTGGAAGAGAGACAGAGATTAATAACAAGTATAACTCAGTGAAGAGAGAGGTCTGTTAACACATAGTGAGTGAAAAAGGTGACTGAAGAAGAAAACCTCGATGCATCATGGGAATCCCCCGGCAGCCTACACCTATTGCAGCATAACTAAGGGAGGATTCAGGGTCACCTGGTCCAGCCCTAACTATATGCTTTAGCAAAAAGGAAAGTTTGAAGCCTAATCTTGAAAGTAGAGATAGTGTCTGTCTCCCGAATCCAAACTGGAAGCTGGTTCCACAGAAGAGGGGCCTGAAAACTGAAGGCTCTCCCTCCCATTCTACTTTTAAATACTCTAGGAACAACAAGTAGGCCTGCAGAGCGAGAGCGAAGTGCTCTAACAAGGTGATATGGTACTACAAGGTCAATGAGATAAGATGGGGCCTGATTATTTAAGACCTTGTATGTGACGAGCAGGATTTTGAATTCAATTCAAATTCTTTAACAGGAAGCCAATGAAGGGAAGCCAATATAGGAGAAATCTGCTCTCTCTTTCTAGTCCCTGTCAGGACTCTTGCTGCAATAACAGATGAATGTAGCCATCATGATATCACCTATTAGTTAGTGACGTCCCATTGATTGTGAATCCTTGAACTAGCTGTTAGTATCTTGGTCTTTTTTAACCAGGCGTGTCAAACAAGAGATAGATCTGCCTGAGAAACTGACTGTGAACACTCAAAGGGTGATTATCTTACAAATTATGTCCATCCTCATGAATACGCTTCTTTATCATTTTAGACTAGTAACTAGTGATTACGACTTCAAAAAGACTTTTAAACCAGACCTGCCCATTTTTAGAAAGAATACAGATTTAAGGCACTGGGTTATGTACCCAGAACCTAAGTCTGTCTTTTATATATGGTTTATGGCATTGCCCTATTTCAAAGTGAAGACAGAAAGACAATACCAAAGATGGTAAAAACAGCTTGCATAAATGACTTTTCTACTTGCTTTCTAAAGAGAAATGTTTCCCTTCCTGTGCAGCTGTAAATATTCACAAATATATTCAGAAAAATCAGACAATGATTTGCAAATTTCCATTTCCTGTTATTCCGCGAATATGTAGACCCTCTCGCATAGAAATGTAAAAGAGTTAGAGGTGCTGATTTATTTTCCTATATTTCATCCTTTTATCTTTCACTGTTGAATTTGTTTACATATTCAAATTTGTAATTACTAAACATCAATAGCGTTCACCAGGGAAGCATAAATTTATAATACCAACTGCCAGGATACTGAATGCCCCTGATAATAAAAGTAAAAATTCCATTTATTTTTCCCAGTCATAGCACTTTCCCAGTTGAATCATCAGTGCAAAAGATCAACAAGTTTCTTGAAAATGAAAAGGGTGTAACTCTGTAAAATGCTTAGAATGACACAAGATCAGCAGTACCCCAAGAGCCTTCACCAGGAATTCAGTGGGAATGTGGAAAGGCCAACTTCGAGCCAGCTGCATGAGTTAACATCAACTGCAGGATTCACCATTGTTGTTCTGGCCTGTAGGCCTGAACCCCCTCAACCAGATCATCAACAAGACTGGCTACGGACACCTGCTCTACATGGATGACATCAAGCTGTGTTCCAGGACTGAACAATATCATCAATTCACTGATCCACATCACTACAACACCAACACTGGAATGTCATTCAGATCAGAGAGGGGTAGTTGGATGTAACAAAAAGAGGAAATTTAGTGAGAACTGTGGGAACAACCAGAAGGCAACATTGCAGACATTGAGGACAGCTGTAAGTACCTTGGAATACCACAGGGAAATAGAAACTATGAACAGGCTTCTATGAAAGCCACCAAATGCAGACAGTAAGGCAATGCCTGAGGACTCAGGGAAGAACAAGATCCATGCACCCTGCTGGTTGTCAGATACCCTGCTGGTATAATAAGCTGGCCAAAAGAGGAGATAGCATCCACTGATATCAAGACAAAAAAGCATAGAAGGTTTTACATCAAGTCTAGTACCCTGAAACTATATAATAAGTGGACAGAACGAGGCTGAGGACTATTGAGTGTCAGAACCCCTATTCAGAATGAAAAAAACAAAACGGGTACATTGGGAAGATGGCCATGACCGATCACGAGCTTAGTGAAAACCTTAGGCAGCAGAAACCTCAGAAGGAAGAGTTGTAAGAAGAGGAACCATCATGGAGGGACAAGCCCCCACACCCACCCCTGCCTAGATTCTTAGCAGAACTGAACACCAGCAGCTGAGGATTCTCTCCCCAGTGCAAGTCTACTCTTTTCACCATAATGGAGTATCTACAACCCCCAATGGAATAAAACATTTTATATTTTCTTTGAAAAAAACGTTTGCAGGTCCTTTTAATTAATGTTTGCTCAACTTTTTATAGGATTTAATCCCACTGATGCATGTGGATTTTTTGTCACTGACCATAACTTTTCTTTGGAGGTCATGATTTTGTAGCTTATTTTCTTGTTAACAGAGGAAGATTCAGCCAGTGAGATTAGCGATTTGTTTTTTACACATCCACAGAAAATGTGTCCTGCTGCCATCATCTGTTCCATCATTAATCAAGATGAATGAGATGGATATAGTAACAGCCACACACGAAGACGCCCTGAAATAAACTCAGGGTCATTTCCTGTGCTTTCTATCACTTTCGATGAAATTCATTTTGTTATCATCTACCCAGTCTTGTTGTATTTTCTGAGTAAATTACAGTCACTGGATACTTGTTTCCAAGAGTTTGGGATCTTGCAGGATAGCCTTGCGAATTCACACTTTCTCTCAATCTTCTTCAAACAGTAAATGGTGACACAACTGATCTCTTTGCACACTTTCACCCTTTTCTTATCCTGCTGTGTAATTTAATGCTGTTTAATTAGATTTTTGATGTGTGTATACATAAGCTGTTGTTTGGTGTCCAACAAACTCCAAACAAAAGAGGAGATCTCGTTATAGTCACAAGAACACAGTTTGTATCCTAGTTGGACTTTTTTTAATTCTTCATTTGGAATATTTTTCACTTTCTGATTTGTTTAATTTTTCACATGGATTAGGTACTAAAACTACTCAACTGGTTAGGGTTAGGTTAACCACAGTGGTTAAACCAAAACCACTGTGGTTAACCACTGTGGTTTTGGTTTAATACACCCACCCCTCCCACCGCCCCCAACAATTTACAACAGTGATCCTGCTGGTTCACAAATAATGAGTTGGGAGTTACAGAGAAAAAGAGCCCATCTTACACATAAATGAGCCATGCCAACAGCAGCTAACGCCCTGCTGATGTAAATGGTGATGATAATGTCACTGATCTCTGTAACAATCAGTGACTGTTCTCTGTTCTTCACAGTTTACAGGATTTTTCTGACACCACCTCCGATATAGATTCTCCTTCTGATTTTGAAGCTGTTAAACTTAGCCTGTCACACAGTCTCCATGTCAGTCACACAGGCATGGAGACTGGTCAGCAACCATCTGAAACCCAGACTTCTTGAGGGAAATGTGTATATTCCCTAACCAGTTGTGAGTGGTTGCTGACAGTCACTGTGAAATTGACTGCTAAAGCTCCGATCACAAAGGCCCAGTGACCAGTCAGTCACTCCCTGATCGCCACTGGTGGCTGAGCAAAGAGTGTTTCGCAACCAGTTGGCAAGTAGTTGCAGGAGGCTGCTGGCAGTTGGTTAGGTAAGCCATACACTTTGGGTTGGGAGGTTATATGTAGTCCAAAACATCATGTTGGCAAAACCAGCTTCTATTAACGGTCATATTCTATATGCTCCTAACAATAGCAAGAAGGTTGGAGCATAAATCCTGCTTAATTACAGAATTAACCACAACTAAGTATTTTTGGGAGTGTAAAATACTGAGGTTATGTCATCTCACTTTTTCGACAGTGACATAGTTTGGAAAAACATCCAAACTGCTTAAAAATTACTGGGGACCAAAGGTGGGCTGTTGATTACTACTAGTCTACTTCCTATTACAGAATACTCGTGTGTTTCCAATGTCATTACACAATTTATTGTGGCATTCATGAGCAGCTTTACTGTAATCTAGCATTTGCTTTATTTGACTTGGACTAAGACTACAGCGTGCAGTGTTTCACAGTGAATTATAACATGTTTTTTGTTTCTTTTGCTATTCTGAGCTAAAGATTCACCCTCTCTTTACAAGTGCGGTTTCTTTCATCGATAAATGACTCATTTGAGCGGTCACATCTCGTGTTTTTCTTTCCTTTTGTGTCTTTCCTGCTGCACTCACACTTTCCAGGATTTTCAGGCGACCACCAGCTGAGCTGAAGCTGAGCCAGATGTACGGGAGGCTTTCAGGGCCTGTAGTATTTACGTTGGTGTTAGTCCAGGATTTCCAACAGATGATCGTGAATTTATGCTGCAATCAATATGGGGGATCCTCCAGCTGAGCTCATTATGATAATTCCTTTTTGAGTTCTGCCTAATGACATTTGTTTTGCACATTTTTTATGGGAGCACCATAACAGGCCGCTTCCAGCTAAAGTGCTGTTGTAATACCAATCCTCTTGTTTATGGCTTCCAACAGAGGCCTGATTGACCAACACATGCTTTACTGGAATTGTTTCATCTTAAAGACTTTTTCTCCAAGACTGAAGTCTTCCTCACACATCAGGCCAAACAGTAATCTCCAGTAATTTCAGCATACCATGCAATGCATCCTCATATCTCATGCTGCTTTATTTCAGCGGCACGAGACTACTTTACTACAGAGTGGAATGCAAGACTGTGTCTGTGATGGGCGACATGCTGAATTTAGATGAGACAATGTGCTTCTGAACAGGCCAGAAGTATGCTTTTATCCTCCCGTGACTGCTGCAACAATCAGAGTATGCAGGCGATGTCTATGGTTTGTTTTAACACGCCGCTCTAACCTGAGTCTTTACACGTACTGATTTGGAAACAGGTGGTGTTTCTGGATTTGTTTGAAAGTGGACTTGCGAATAATGAAAAAGGAATCAGCTCCGTGTTCACGGTGCTTCACTTCAGACAAGTTGTTATTAAATGATTTTTTTAACAGAGGATTTGGCAAGATTTAGAACTTTTGCCATTCTATAATAAACAATGGCATGGCCACAATGAAAATATTTACTTAATTCCCTAAAGTGACTTATGGCAACTTTGGCCACTAAACAGAGTGTCATGAGTGTTATGGCGTCAGGTGCCACAGTCTGTATAAATACTCCCTGTACACTTGTTTATAGGAAAACCCCCATCTGGTTTCAGCGAAACACAGTCAGACATGCTGGTGACCCCTGACAATTTTTTTAAATGGAAAATATAACAAGGCTGTTTGCTAAGCTGGGGGATAGCTTCACAGCAGTCAACTGTCAAGTGACAGACAAGACAGCATTGTAAAAGACTGCAGGCTCCACATCCCTGAGCCCAGCCCTTTCTCAACCTGTAAACACAGATTCTGGCTTTTGAAGAACCATCCAAAAAAACCCAGTGGCCTTTATGTCATCCCCCATTTACAGGAGTTATAAATGATGACCGTGCCGAAGTACTGTGCAAACTTAGAAGTTCAAATATATTAGAACCGAAGGAATTAGCAGTGGCATTTGCAAAACCAGTACACTGATGGCAACAAGATTTTTAAAAAGTCAGCTGCTCAGTCATGCTTCAGAATGTAAACAAAACAATAAGACATGATGGACATGGAGATAAACTGGATTATAAACTACCAGTGCACCATTTCAGCCTCAGCTCACTGTTGAATTTATTATAGGACGCAGGATTATTACGCATATTCATTTGAAAGTGCATTAAACAAACTAAGCAATTTTTGTTACTTTTACCTATTTTATGACCAATGTGGTTTAGTCTACAAGGCCCCTAAAAGCAGTGGGTGACAGTCGATGCATACACAGAGCTGCTGTAAGTTATGGTAGACTGAGCATTGGAGAAAGTTGAAAGGTCAGATGTTTCAAATAAACAAGAAAAAGCTACTATAACTGTTTTTGCAGAAAGGAAAGCAAGATGAAAGAATGTTGGTAGGAGAAGAGTTGTGTTACATGTGTTACAAGCTTTTTCTTGTCACAGTTGTAATCAATCAAAGAGGGATGGAAGCATATCTGTGCCAGTACTGTGCAGTGTTACTGGGTTTTTGTTTTTACTTCAGAAAAATACTGATTCTTTATTATCATATAGTGCATGATACTGAAAATTAAAAACCACTCATTTGGTAAATGGACTGGTTCTTATATAGCGCTTTTCTACTCTGTCCGAGCACTCAAAGCGCTTTATACAGCTAATTCATTCACCCAATCACACCCATTCACACAAGCACTTCTAAGCTTAAGTGCTAAGTATCTACAGTATACACATTCACACTCCGATGAACGCATCGGAGAGCAACGTGGGGTTAGCATCTTGCCCAAGGATATTTGGCATGCAGACTGGAGCAGCCTGGGATCGAGCCACCGACCTTCTGGTTAGTGACTGATCCGCTCTTCCACCTGAGCTACAGCCACCCCACCCCTCATTTTTGCACCAATCAAAGCTATCAGAATAGCTTTGTCCCCTAAAATTGTACCCATACTAGAAGAAAGTTAGCATAGTAGTGTGGTTTTAAGAAAGTGGTTTTATTGGCTTTGGTTGGCTAATGTTAATAAAATCCAGTCAGTTCAGTGATATTCTGGACTTATTGAGTTTGTCAGTATTATGACTTGTAGTAACTACGGATTGGAACCAGGTAGTTCAGCTACCTTGAATTGTTAGCCTGCTTGCTTATGAATTCCCTCATCATTTTTTGCACTTAAACTACAATCAGTTTGTGTGGCCTGAGGAGGAAAATAATGGCAGTGGAGTGTGGATATGGCCAGCCAGGACAGAAACAACTGCATTATGCTGCTATATATAGGATATATTTATCCTCATTAGGATAGTGATTTTTAGTGGTGTCTGGGACTGTAGCTTTGGGTTTATACTGATAAATGGTAATTGACTCTCAAAGCAGAGCCAATGAAAGCACAATGAGAACTGCTAAGGAATTGCATTGATAAGGGCTATTGATAATGGAAATGGAGCTGCTAAAGTCTTACCAATTACCATCCCTAGCGGTAACAATAGCCATAAAAAGCAGGATAATGTGACTGCATCATATTTATGTGGATGGCTAGGATAAACTGCATCCAACATATGGCGGTAACAAACAGACTCACCCAACGGCTATTGTGTGTACCACACAGCAGGTCAAGTTAGATCAGCTCCCAGAAACAGCGGCCTGTCAAAGCAGCCACAATACAGAATTTAATCATTAAAAATACAAATCCATTCACATCTGCTTATCCCAGCTACCATAGGGCACCAGCCAATCACGGGGCTAACACAGAGACAGACAACCATTTGCAGTCGTATTCTTATTTAGATTCGCCAATTAAACCAGGGCTCTCAAATTCCAGTACTTGAGGGCCGGTGTACCGAAACTTTTGCATGTGTCCCTGTTGCAACACGCCTGAATAAAATTAGTAGGTCACTAGCAAGAGTATAGAACTTGACTCACTTGACTGAAGTGGCAAACCCCTAACCCTACTTAAGTAAATGTAAGTGTTTGGAAAAATGTTCTTCTAAAAGTACTTTTATTGCACCATGTTCATTCACTCATGAGCTGCTGTAACATGAATCAAATTGCTGAACTGCCACCTCAGCACCACCTCGTTGCCCTGTACCTGTGCATGTGCAATGACAATAAAGTTGAATTCTATTCTATTCTATTCTATTCTATTCTATTCTATTCAGCATGCTTCTATATAGTCCTGCTAATGACCTAGTAATTGTAATCAGGTGTGTTGCAACAGGGACACATGAAAACGTTTCAGGACTCCGGTCCTGGGGGACTGGAGTTTGAGACCCTTGAATTAAACAAACCCCACTAACTGTATGTCTTTGGACTGTGAGAGGAAGCTGGAGTTCCTGGAGAGAACCTGCAAGAACATTAGGTAAACAAGGCAAACTCCACACAGGAAGGGAAAATATCCATAAAGCACATTTTTTTTCCATTTTATGGTTTTTGAAGCTATCAAGTTTAAGATCATTTCAATGCTGGCCTCTGTGGCATTGACTCTTTTTGGAGACAGCCTCAAGTGGCCTTTAAAGGAAAGTACTTCCGCACTGGATTAATTATTTAGATCTGCCATTTGGTGATGCTGGGCTTTTATGTGTTGGACATTCCTAATGTAGTAAGTAGCCAAATTTGTGTTTACATTCAGTTAGACTTTGAAGCAAGTATTTAAAATGATTCATGTAAAGAAAAATACCAGAAGTTCCCTGGATATTCTTCATAATCTTTAGTTAATTGGATGTTTATAAATAATGAAAAAAATACTGTCAGTATTAATAAACTACACTTGTTGTGTATTTAGGCTGGATGCTATTGTCTGTTTTGCTCATTATTATATTTTTAGTCATTTTTTAAGGAGAACTATTCTCATCAGTTTCCAGGAGCATATTTACAGAGCCACGGCACATCCCGGATTTATACGTGTTATTATGTATTTTCTATGTTATTACTACCTTGATATTCAAGCTGGTAATATATTTGTTATAAACCCCAACACATCCTCCAACCCTCTGTCAAAACTCTACAGTAAGCGTGTGAATTTCCCGATTAGTATGAGAGTCTAACAAGGAGCTGCGGTCAGCCCAACATGTTTCTTGTACTGTCACTGCTGGGCTTGTAATGCTCCCCTCCTTCAAACTGTTTGGCTTGACGGCCCTTATCTACATCAGTCATGTGAGGAATTGAATCATGGGTGATTTATCAACACTTTCAAGTGAAAACAGTGAAAGATGCCCCCGGACGCACACACAAACTGAAATGAACTTGAACAGTAAGCAGCGGCAGCAGCAGTTAAGCTTGCGTTGTGTCTTGTCTGGTTGTTCATGCCAAAGGACATTAAGATATTCCAGAGAAAAGGATCCGATAATATTTTACAGTTCACCAGATGTGTCTAGAGTGTTAGGAAGAACACGGTTTCAATGAATTTATCATTTTTCAACTGTGTCCTGCCCTCGGAAGCTACCAAATACTTCAAAGGCAATGGCACGTGGTGGATGAGGAACTATTACTTAGGCATTAAGAGCTTTAAGTAGATTCCCGCCCATCACAGCATTATGGCACCCACTAACGTGCAGCAGAAGGTAAGCCGAGGAGGTCAAAGGTCTAAACATACCAAATGCCAGTATAGACATCCAAGAGTTAAATAGCCCGAGTTCCAAATGTTTTGTCACAGCTCCAGCACAATGTAATGTGCATGATTTACACAGCCTGAGAGCATCAGGCCTCATCCTGTACGTCATCCACTCCACAAGTTGAGAGAAGATTTACAGCCAAACTTTAACCAAGTATAAACAATTCTTTGCCACCATAAAGGATAACTCAGAAGATTAAAATCACATTCAAACTGAGAGACAATAAAAAAGAAACAAAATAAGGTTTAAAAAAATGCAAAAAGGAGATAAAAATACACAAAGGAGAAGTGACCGTGACTTCTTCTGAACTGGGCTAAAAGTGATCCAATTAACAAGAACACGGAGGACCAACATAAAAACTTCGGGTCTTGCAGGAAATAAACTCGTGCAAGAATTGAGATTGCTTTGCCAAACAGTGTTAACACTCAAGGTTATGGACTTACCTCCCGAAAACTGGATCCTGTCATCACTAAAATATAATGGCCAAACATGTATGGTGGTCTGACTTTTGTGTCCTTCGTTAACACAAGCGCTAAAATGAAACAAATAAGTCTGAAGTTTGAACAAATTTGAAGATGATAACACTATTGGTTAATGCACCGTCAGACCAGACTGTGGGAAGAATATTTAAAAAGCTTGGTGATATATGAACACATGCAAGGATTGTGAGCTACCACTGTTAGTTGTAAACTGAAACATAATTTAGACTTCTGTGGGAAAGCTATGTTGTAACTTACTTAACCGGAAATCCTTTTTAACCCTACGCCATAACCTTCCAACCCATTCGGCTGTTACATTTCTCGGGAGGTACTTTAGTTTATGGTCATACCACCCTGAGCAGACCAGATCTCATCTGATCTTGGAAGCTTAGCAGGGTCAGGACTGGTACTAGCTAGTGGTTAATACTTGGATGGGAGACCGCCTGGGAATACCAGGTGCTGTAAGTTTTATAGGGTGGTGGAGCAGGTCACCTACTAAATGGAAAGTTGGTGGTTTGAATCTCCGTCTGCTACAGGCTACATGCAAGATACTAACCCCATGTTGCTCTCAGATGCATCCACCAGAGTGTGAATGTTAGATGTTAAACCGAAAGCACTTAGAAAGAGCATATTGTGTGAATCAGGCAAGTTGTGTAGAGTGCTCAGATAGAGAAGAAAAGCGCAAAATAAGAACCAGAGGGATATGGCTTAGGGTTAAAAGAGGTTCTGGCTTACATCTTAAGTTACAACAATGATTTCACGCAGAAATCTAAACGAAGTCTAAATCAGAGAGCAATTTTACTTCCTATTAATCCCAGTGTAAAGAATTTGGGTGTGGCAGCACGGGGGTGTAGTGGTTAGCACGGCTGGCTTACAGCCAAGTCCTGAATTTCACTCCCCCACCTGGCCGGGCCCTTCCTGTGTGGAGTTTGTATGTTTTCCCAGTGTTTGCGTGTGTTCTCTCCAGGTACTCCAGCTTCCTGCCACAGTCCAAAGACATGTAGTTAGTGGGGTTAGGTTAATTGGTGAATCTAAATTGTCCAAAGATTAGCCGGAGTGAACGGTGATCTGTCGCTCTGTGTTAGCTCTGCATCAGGCTGCCGACCTGTCCAAGGTGTACCCCGCCTCTCGCCCTATGGCAGCTGGGATAGGCTTCTTGTTTAAAGCCTGTAGATTTATATAACAACACAGCTAATATGTTAGGATGTCTTTAACTGTTGTGTGAGGTCCAGAACTGTCCAGATAGTTTGTTCTTTGTCAGCATTGCACATTTGTACATCAAACCTCCACTAAAGGACACTTAAAAAACCTTTGTGTTGAATTGCTTCACCCTCAAAGAAATTCACAGATCCTTTCATTTATGAAGACTTTATCTCGATTATTGTTTAGGCTACTATTATTATATTATGGCAGACTTCATGTCTGCTTTAAACACTTAGGAATAAATAATGGGATGGGCAATAGTGAACACACACACACGCACGCACACACACGGGAAACATGTTTTCAGTGCATGGTGAATAAAAAGAATATTTTTTGCGGATACAGACTGATATGATTGACAATGATCGCTCAGCATAATTTCTGCTCTTCAGAAATGAGACGCTGCAACTATGTATAAACTGAACTTTAAGCTAACTACAAGCAGTGCCCAAGAATTTAGTATCATATATTTACTTTACTTTAGCTGCACTGGTTTCCGATGAACATTTTAAAACAAAAATGAATACGTCCCAGACAGACTGCTGCTTTAATCAGAAGAACCTCCAGTATTTTTTTCACTGGTACATTTGACATGACTGAAACTCTGTCCTTGCTGTGAAAATCTAGTGCCATTCAAATTCAGGTTTGAAAAGCATAACAGTTACTAATCATTGAGGTGAACTGAGTGAGTTGGTGATGTTCACTGATACGTCTGTGGACACTTTACCTGTCCTGCAATAACCCCTGTGACGTCATTGCTCCGCAACCTTGCAGCCTCCTTGCTGCTGAACAGACTCCCTGTGGGCAAGATGAATAATGACCTGTGTGTTTAACTTGCTCAATACAAAGAAGCCATGTAATCTAAATACATAAGGTAATATAAATACAAAAGAACCACATAATCTCACACGCTGGAGTAGTGAACCCAGAGTGTGTGCAGACTGTGACATCTTGGCTGTGCCTCCTGCTCCTTCTCTGGTTGGGTAGGCTGGCACTCTCTGTGTTTAAAAAGCTCCCAGAAAGTTTACAGAGAGTGTACTTCTGCTGGGCTTTGTGTGACAAGCTTTAACGCACCATACCCATCAGCAGCAAAACAGCCGCAGACCTCCCTGGAATTCACTCTGCCACTTTCCATTCATACATTTCCATGCATTTCCCAGCTTCCTTTAGTGTCCAGTCTCTGCAAACCTATGTTGACAATTAATACTGGCTATGTTTGTCAGCCTGCAAGCTAAGAGGCTACTGTGTATTTACCTCGCTTTTGTCCTGCCATGTCACTGTGTAGAATAAGTTAATCCAGGGTGGAAAAGAAATCAATTTGCAACAGTTAGGTCTCTGTTATGCTAAAGAAAAATCCTATCAGTTCACCTCAGAAATGACATCATATTTTTTTTTAAGTGCAGAAATCCTAAATGTGCATCAAATTATGGAATGGGCTATTTTAGGAAACACAGCACAAACTTGATAAGGACTGACACTAAAAACTTAACTGATCTGGAAAAAACGTTTTTTGTTAAAGGCTTTTATGTTATATATACAATATCTATTTCGCCAGTTACCAGTTGTAGTGATTATAATGATGGATTGCTAACAATATATTAAATTGGAACAATTTTGGTAATTGATTGTTAAAGACAATTATCAAGCCAAAAGCCAAACATTTGCTTACTCTTGGACATAATCACCAGATTTATCTGCAATTATTTCCCCTCCCTCAAGGTAGTGGCCTCCATTCATTCTTGAATCAGTTCACCCAACAGATTCTAAATGTGAACATGTTACAACGGGTTTATTGTGGCAACCCTAACAAAAAGTCTATCTTTGAGAAATCATCATTGTGTGACTTGGGATTATTTTCAAAACAGTACGACAGTATTTGTAGTAAAAAATGAAACAAAGAGATCAAAAGCAATCAGTTTGACCGGAAGATGGATATACAGTTACCACAGCAAGAGTCAAGAACTGTAGTCTGTAGATAGTCACACCAAGAAAATCTCCACTTCTGCAAAAGAAACACCTTCAAGCCAGACTGAAGTATGCTAAGGGACACTTGGAGAAAGATTAGTCAACCAAATGAAAACAGAGTACTGAGTATTATGAAATAAAAAGTATGACCACCCAAGGCTGCTGAGCACCTAGAGTACTATATCAGACAAAAATCCCACCCCAAAAGTCCAGGATTGGTCTCCTCAGTTCCCAAACATTCATGGATTGTTGTTAAACGAAGAGGGAATACTACACACATTCCAACTTTTTTGAAGCATGTTGTTGCAAGTAAATTCAGAATGACCTTATTTACACTATACTGCTCAAAGCATTTGCTTGTCTCCTTTCAGATGCTTATGAGTGACATCATATTCTTAATCCATGGGGTTTAATATTGGTCCACTCTTTGCAGATGAAGAAGCTCAGACTCTCCTGTGAGGCAAATGTTCTTATTTATTGGCACTATATAAATAAAATTGAATCGAGCTGAATTTAATTGAATACTTTCCACAATGTTTATAAGTGTGTTTATGGGAATTTTTGACAATTCTGCCAGAAGTGCATTTGTGAGGTCAGACACTGACGAGAAGGCTCACAGTCTCCCCTCTAATTCATCCCAAAGATGTTCTATCAGGTTGCGTTCAGGAATCTGTGCAGGCCAGTCAAGTTCTTCCACACCAAACTCTCTCATCCATGTCGTTATGGACCTTGCTTTGTGCACTGGTGCGCAGTTATGCTGGAACAGAAAGGAGCCATCCCTAAACTGTCCCCACATAGTTGGGATTATGAAATTGTCAGAAATTTGCTGATATAGTGGAAAATTACGAGTTCCTTTCCATCAAAGTAAGGGGCCAAACCCAAATCCAGAAGAACCACCCCACACCATAATCCCCCCCACCAACTTTACACTTAGCAGACAATTCACGCAGTTCTCCCAAACCCAGACTTGTCCATCGGCTTGTCAGACAGAGAAGTGTGACTCATAAAATAGAATGGAAAAGCCTTTTATTGTCATTGTACATGTACACTGAAACCGTGGGTGCTCCAAACCAACTGTGTAATTAATACAAATACAACTGCAGGACAGGGGGAGCTGGTGATGGCCTGCAGGGGTGGCAGAGGGCAGTCAATGAGTTTTTGGGTGTTGTTAATTACCCTCTGTGCAGCCTTCCTGTTCTCACTTGTGGTCCCTGCATACCAATCACCAAGGCAGTTGGAGAGCACGCTCTCTTCTGAGGAGCGGCAGAATGCCAGCATCAGCTGCTAGTCCAAGTTATTCCTCAGGACACAGAGGAAGTGCAGCTGCTGCAGGGCCTTCTTTACCAGGCGGATGTTTTTGTGGGTCCAGGTGAGTTTGGGTTACCAGAGAACTCCAGAGAACATGTCTCGACTGCTCTAGAGTCCAGGCGGAGTGCTTTACCACTGCATTCAACAGTTTGCTTGTGTTTGGTGATGGCCATGGAAACCCTTTCATAAAGCTTGCACACTGTTTGTGAGCTAATTTGAAGGCCACATGAAGTTTGGAGGTCTGTAGTGACTTTACAGAAACTTTGTAACCTCTGTGCACAGTATGGCAGAGTGAGCTGTGATTTTACGTGGCGTACCGCTTTGTGGTTGAATTGTTGTCATTCCTAGTCACTTCTACTTTGTTATAATACCACTAAGAACTGACTGTAGAATATTTATTACGGAGGAAATTTTTACAACTAGACTTGCACAGGTGGAATCCTATCTCGATATTATGCTGGAATTCACTGAGCTCTGGAGTGCGACCCATTCTCTCACAAACGATTGTAGAAGCCGTCTGCATGTTTGATTTCACACACCCGTGGCCATAGAAGTGATTGGAACACCTGAACAGGATTTGGATGGGTGATTTGTCAGTATAGTGCATTTCTTAAAATGATTAATTTTCTCAGTTTAAACCTTTGAGATGCTTCTTTTAGTCTGTTTTGAATAAAATATGTTGTTTATACTTGTGTTTATAAGGATAGTGACCTCTACAGCGGAGTGATAATTCACTTCTGAGTTTGACCATATGAAAGCTTTCAATTTTAGAAAAGTTCACAGCTACTGAAAACAACTTCTCTATCATATTCCAAGACACACATAGATATATAATATTCCATTAAATATTTACACCAGTTTAAAATTGGCAAGATTTTGGCATGCAAATAACCCTTCATGTGTTTTTAGAGCGTTGCTTCATTTGAATTATGATGGAATGCTAACAATCGCTCCCCCCTAAACTTTGCAGTCACTGGGTGAGTGATATGTGCCGATATAGTTATACAGTGAGCATGAGAGGTGGAAAGTGAAGATGGCACTTCATTGATCTGTTATTTTAACTCCTTGCAGATATTGCTAACAATAACATGTCTCCATGATGTCAGTTCTAGGAAGCCACATCTCTCAGAAGCAATATTTACATTACACACGGTGCTTGGAAATCAAAAGTAGTCTGGGTAATGCTCGCAGTAGCTTTGTCGCCACAGTAAAACAGCCAAGGCTACAAGAGAGACATGGAAATATTATCTGCCTGCACAGGCTTTTACATGAAAAGTCTTTTACTACATAGACTTACTCGCACACACTCCTTGACTGTGTAACCTTACTACGTGTTGTACGCTCAGCCTTAAACACATACTGTTTAAGGTAAACACATGGGAAAGTAGACATTTAGGTCTACTTTCCTGCTAGTTTTGGCTTAAAACACGTTGACTGATAGCACGGTGATGTATCACAAATGTAGATCACATTTTATCTCTGAGTCTGAAAAGAAAACCTTGAATTTTCAGACATAATGTAACCATATGCTCTATTTTAGCTATAGTATCTGACTTGGGAACTCCACTTAATGTGTATAGCTAAGTGGCGCTAAGTGCCATGGTAATCAATGAGCTGAGTAGATTATTGAATTCTATGAAATATATTAGAATGGGATATCATCCCAACTAGGATACTTCCATTCAACTCCTTCTACAACATGAAATGCTATAATGTGGTGATGTTGTCCTGAAATATTACCCAATTTCAATATTAACTTCAATATAAGATCTGGCAACTTCATTGGAGTTCACCAGCTATTTATTCTGAAATAGCTCACTGCCATTAATTTTGCCACATCACGATTGTAATTTTGAATATTGCAACAGCAGTGCTCATACATTGTCTCGTAATAGCTGAATCCATAATTCGGTAAAATGCACAGTGTTTCTTGCTGCAAGCTGATTACCGTGAATCTGTAATATTACAGTACAAATGTCGAGAGGCTGCAAAAAATGTACTTTTTCAACATAATTTAAAGATGTTATGAAAACACTGTCCTCACCAAAGCAAGTGTTGAGTAGAAGGAATACAGCAATAAAGTCAGACGGGGCAAGACAGAACCAGTCAGACATTTGAGAGGCTGTAAACAAATCAGCCAGATTATCTAAACCATTTTATTTTGCACATAAACCAAAAGCAAATGCACCCGAAAGACCTCATTTCCCAAGAATAGTGTGTGTGAGCATCGTTATAGCAAGTATGACAGATCAAAGTGGAAGCAGAAAAGTCAATCTGTAAACTGAAACGTGAACGTTTGCATAACCAACAGCTCAGATAATAAATTTATCCCCGACTTGCACGTTGTCTTGACAGAAGGTTGATTAAACAATTGTTGTTGTGTTTGCCTACTACTAGTCATTGCTATTGTTAGCATTGAGTAGCATGGATAATTTCACAGCTTAAAGGTCAGGATGCTTTTTAACCCAACTAAGTTTTCACAAGCACGTCTAAAGCTAGGAGCACTTATAAGCAGATAAGCAGAGAAAATCCTGCCATGAAGTCAGACAGATGTGTTTCTGTTGTAATGGGAGCCCCCCACCACCACTCATGCGGTGTTCCTTAGGGTTCAGTTTTAGGCCCCATTTTATTCTCTATCTTTGTCCTTCCACTGGGTTGGATAATCAAAAAATTGTGTTAATTTCCACCAAAAGTTATGGGACATCCTGGTATTACAAAGTAGTATTTGAACAATGCGCCCACTCAGAACAGTCTTATATTTGAATCATATCTACAGTAAAAATTTCTCTCCATGAATAGACCCCAGTCCATGTCTGATGAGTGAATGCAATAAAATTCTTGCTGCATAATTTTGAAACTTTATTTTGAAAGACCCAAACTCAATCTGAACATATAAACAAGCCCAACCTTTGGGTAAAACCTTAAAGTTGAAAGCTTTAAGGTTTTAAACTTTCCCTTAAAGCTAACTTAACTTTAATACAGCAACTAGCAACTGATAATATATACGTATATACAGGCCAAAGCTCTCTACCGTGAACCATTGTTCACATTAATAATATGGGACAGCCAATGATTGACAACATAACAAAGAGCCTTGTATTTAATGTGGTTCATGTAGCCGTATGGTAGCATGACAACATGTGCTACAACACTGCATCTGATGACAAAGTGTCCCTCATCTCTAGGGCAGTAGACGCACACTGGAGATACTTACCAGCACATTCCTCCACCCAAACATTTAAACGTGACATGCTGCAGGAGCGCCTCGCCCTGACGCGACGCCATGTAACTCCTTGATGAGGGCCAGGTGTGGAATCTATTTTTTAAATGTATTTTTTTTAATACGAATGTCCCCTTTTTTCCAGGAGATTATGAATAGATGTATATCTGCAAAAGGTAAAAAAGAATTGATGGGTCGGCTCGTTCCAGGAGAGCAGAGAGATCTGAGCCTTTGCCGGCCTCATCAGACACAAGAAAGCTGAGCGGAGACTTGCAAGATGCCGTTCTTGTTTAATAGGTGTCACATCATCGTCAAAACACTAGAAACAAGACAGGCAAGAGGGTTTTTTCCATTCCTGAGGCTCCAGATCGGTGTAGTCTGTGTACTTTCACTGTTTTATAAAAGCACAGTGAATGTAGACATGTCTTTTGTTCAAGATGACGCATTGAAGTGTGTCTGAGGCTCTGGCTACTTAGTGTTCAGTGCGTGCCTTCACATATCCAAAAAATACGCTCAAACTCATAACTGCATCACTTTCTTTGTTATATTTATTCAAGAGGAAATAATTTTGCATCTCTGAGTGTTTAGAGAGATCTAATGCAGATAAGTGCAGCAGGAATTTCGAATGAGTGATGTCATCTAAATTGAAGCCTGCTGTTGCACTTGTACGTTGCTAATATAATAAATAGCTATGCCTTGGATCAGGAGTTTGAACAAATATCTATTTGTGATGAGTGCCGATATGTGAGGACTAATATGGTGATTGTGTTTTATCTAATTGGCAAAGCGCAAAGATTCGCAAACTGTAAAATATGCACTTCTTTCACTCTGTTTTGTTATTCTGCTTGTCCCTCTGATTTTACAAAAACACTGCTGTTAGTAGTCAAGTACCGATATTATGCAGCACAAAGAGTCATCTCACAAAAGCTTGGACTATGACTCCTTTTTGGGCACTGAAGATATAGGGTGCAAAAAAAAAGAAAAGAGAAAAGAAACCCATAAAAATAAAGTAGTGCCTGACATGCCGTCACACATGTTTAATGAGTTCTCGCTATTCGGAAAATAACAGACGGGTTCTGACGTGTGTAACATCTTATCTCCTTTGCTCTTTTCCTTTGTGATTCCTGTTGTATTTCCAAGACAAGCACAGGCAGCGCCAGCAGTATTTGATGCAACTCGGATGGGCCCTCTTGGGAAGCAGCACCCAAATTAAGCCCTCTGAGCACTGAGGTGGCAGGAGTTTGGCCCAGCGTAGGAAGGGAGGCAGACAAGGGAGGAGATGAGGAGGGAGAGAAAAGGGAGGAGGGAAAGACGAGACAAGAATGATCAGATGAAAGTGCTGAAATTAAGGGAGAGCTGTTATCTGGGCGCACGAGGCTGTGATGAAATGTGGCGATGATATTTAGAATGTGAGAAAGAAATTTCTCTGTTGTGTTTTATTGGTCGGAACGGATAAAGGTCCTGAAAAATCCCATTTCTTTGATCGTAATGGGACTGCTGATTCAAACATAAAACAATTCACTAATCATAAAAAAGGAATGCTTCAAGTCACTCAAGTCACCTGCAGCTGTGACTGGAGGTATTAACATTTTGTGTGGTCTTTAGTTCGTGTCAATGCAATATCTGATGTCAGTGTTGGGATATGCTGGACTCATACTGTAGATGAACTGATTAGATTTTGATGGGCAAAGGTCAAAGGTTACCATGCCTATTTTGTTGTCACTTTATTTTTAAAATCTCAATGGTCAGCATCACTGTGCCATAGCTCAGAAGACAGAAAGGTGGTTACCTCACCACTTGGCTAAGGTCTATAACCACAATAATTCAAGTTTTTTCTTTTGTTTTGTTTTTTTGGTTGCGATTTGCATAAAAACAAAAACATTACTACCCATACTAATTACCAACAGACACGAAAATAAGTGTCTGTGGAAAGTAGGACCAAAAGTATGGACAAGTTTAACAAAAGACTTGAATAACTTGTTTTCTGTTCAGTCAAGGACTCATTTTTGTTTACATTTTAACCTTTTAACCAGTAATGAGGATCTTAATGGGAATAATGCTATTAAAGAAATCCTTAACATGTGGAATTTTTTTGGTTACAGTTCAGTTTAACACATAAAGGTAACACCGAGGTCACTATTTTGATGGTTATAATATAATCTTATTATGTTCTTACAAACATGACTCAAAAACATAAGAAAATAAACAAAATATTATTGTCTGGAAAAATCATAATATACCAGTCTTACTGGAATAAGTTCAATCTAAACTTCCCTGTAGGATTTATCCCATTTAAAGCTAGTGGGCATATTAAGCCACACTAAGTACTCCTACACTGTGTGTGTGTCATGTGAAGGTCCTCTGTGTTTACAGGGCCAGCGAGCAGCGATCCACAGCCTAACCATGGACAGTGGTGTGGGGTCATATCAGTGCTGCACACTTTCCAGCAGGAAACAAACACTGGAGTGTCACGCTAAAACCTCAGCTTTCTAATTGGCTACTAACTGGCCAACGAAGTATGACCTGCAAGTTCTTTCAACTGTAAGAACCCTGAACCCTTGAATCATGTTTAATCACCAAAGTCCATAGGTATTTTGTCAAATTTAGCAGACTGATGGAAAATATGTGATTACAAATACTGCTGCATGTAATTTTTACAGCCACAAAAACAGACTCAATATGTGCAAATGCTGAACAATATTTGAAACTGCTTTTTCTACATGGCATTTCAACAGATACATCATTCTAAATGTTCTAGTTTCTGGCTCCGGGGCCAAAATTTTACGAGGCAACAAGCACATATTTCCACGTGGAATAAAGTTGTGTAAAACAGTCCAGCTTTGAGATTTCTCTGAGGCAAACCAGAGAGAGAGAAACAGTGTAACTCATCTTGATATGTTCACATAAAGTAATAAAGTTAAACAGGGGGAGACAACATTAGTCAACAACACATTCGAATCAAAAAAGACTTTTGTCTCTCTGAGGTGTGAGAGTTGAGTGTTTGAAGAAATGCTCATCCATCTTTTACTGAGCTCCACACAAGCAGACCAAACGACATTTGTCACCTTATATTTCAAAAGAAAGCTCTTTTTCTCGACAGAAAAAGCCTGGATGCAGATTTCTACATCTCTGTGGGGTGCGTAAAGTGCAGAGTATTTGCCTGTCTGACCCAGACTCCATCTCAGCAGCACTTCTAAAGCCTGTTCATATTCTTATCCAAATGCCATCAAGTGCCGGTTGACTTTCATGTAAACGAGTTTGATTTTTTCATTCGTTTTAAAGTTCAATTTCTAAATACATTCAGCTTTGAGATCTCCAAGCAGACTAAAAACTAGTGGGAGGTGATGAAGGGAATAGTTGTTTTGAAATATTATTATTTGGCATAAATAAGGATCATTATTTGGACTTGTAAATATAAATGATGAGGCTTTAAAGGAAAAAAGTTAAGCTGTACTAAGCAAAGATAAACTCTGATTGCTTTGACATTCAGCTGTGATGAAAATCATAAAGACATGTTAACTTGTCTTCCTTTGTTGCTACCACAATTTAATACCCTCCAGATTTTTCAGTCTTAGTCTGACTTTAGTCTTCATCAAAATAAAAATGATGAAAACTGTTATAAATTCCACTCCAATTGCTTTTCACAGGTCTCAAATAGTAGTAGCTACTATAAGTTATTTGCAACTTGATTATATTGTAGCAGATAAAATGAAACAATACAAACAGGAGATTTTAGATACAGCTGTGCTCAGGAGCAGTCTTCCCATTACTACTTATAGCAGCAGGGTCATCAGGAGGGCTGATAAGAGCATTGAGGACATTACACTCCCACACAGGACGCGATCACACCCTCAGACAGACACCACAGAAGTCTGAAATCGAGGAATAAAAGACTCAGCTTGTACCCACAGACCATCAGACTTTTCAATAAAAAAATCTCATCCGAACTATTGACTCCACTATTATTGTCTTGGACTATTAATATTATCTACTATCAGTTGTTGAAGCATAAATACAACTCCCGCTTATTTAACTCAGATTTCTTTAACACATTTTATCATTTGCATATCATTATTTGTACTTTCTCATTGCTTCCTGGCTCTATAAAGTTTTCTGTATATTCTCATCACTTATAATCTCTCTGTAAATGTATTTTTAGAATTTTTATTTTGTGTTATTTATTACATTAGAATGATTTTATAAACATCTGTGTTTGAATTTCATTGAACAGTACAAACCGCTGTCTTACTGTGTTGACCCCTACTTCTAAAGTACTTACTGAATATAAGTTGCAACTATTTCTTCTCATAATATTCACCAGTATATACATATAAACTATTTTATATTTATATAAAAAAAGAAGTCAAATGAAATCAACACTTCAGCAAGAATGAGAATTCAAAATACTTCCGTCATCCCATATTTGGCAAATTCTTATATTACACTGGATAAAAAGATGACGAAATAGGAATAAATACTTGCTAATATCACGGACACCACAGAGATCATATTAATCTCAGGCTGTGCTTAAACACTTTTTAGAAACGTGTAAAACCACACTCCACAATGAAGCCATCATGACTGAAATGCTTTCAATGATGTCGTCTGTCATTTTTAATACATCAAATCTATGAGAGTTGAGAATTCCTTAACATGTAACTTTAAACCTGAGATCAGTTTTTAATAGATTCTTTTGAATCTTACTCTGACCTGGTGACAAAGACAAACAGATTTATTGTATTTATTGTATTATTTGATCCTGACTGACTGAACATGGAAAAGTTTTTACACATGGAAATTAAACAAATTATTAATGCTCTGAGGAAAGACGGCTCTCTTGGCTAAATATTGCATCCAGAAGTCAAAAATATCATGGAGCATGAGACAGCAATGAGCATTTACATCACGCTTTACCTGAAACCATGATCTTTGCCTAATTTGAACTTTTGTTTAGCTAACCACGTATCATATTCTGAGAGGAAAAAAAAAATCAAGCATAAGTGGAAACTTTAGCCCAGAAAGACTTTAGATAATTTAAATTAGCAGCAAAAACCTGTAATACACTCAAAAGCAAAACTTTTAAGTAAAATGTCGAGCTTTAGCACCTTCAAAATGTTCCAGCTGTTCAGTTTGACCAGTGTATGAAGAAAGGACTGCTACAGCTGATTGAAAAATTCCAGCTATTATTGGACAGGACTGTGTGCAAACCAGTCATGTACCAGTACGCACTGCTGTAGGTTCTGGGACAATGAAAGTGAAAAGCAACAGTTCTGTGCTTGATTAATGCACTATTACAATGTTTATTTTCATCGCTTCCCTTCATGAGAACTCTCCCTCTTTTTTTAACCCGAAAATAAATGTGTAATCAAAGCAGTCAGTCTTGATTCAAAGCATACGTCACTCAGAATGTACTAGCTCTTTATCAGCTCAAAAATCAGGAAAAGGAAAACTAAAGATATAGCATGATGGAACATCTGCAAATAGCTCAATAATTGCTCCATTCTGCCGTTCTCCTCTAGCACACTTAAAGCTTTCAAACATTCATTTTCTTTAAATGTACAAAAACAATATAAATATTGTTTCAGAAAACAATCACAAAACAAACTATGGTAAATAACATTACAAAAGCGATACAAACGATATTGACTGGGAAGCATGAATGATAATTAAACGTTGAAGTACTTTGTTCTTTTTTCATTCATGAGATTCGTCACACAACATTAATGATTCATTCTAAGCCATTAGGAGGCTCTTAATTTGGAACACAAAACAACTAAACTCAGCAACTCTGGCTTTATTTGAGTTCAGATGATGATCTGTTTTCAAATCAATAATCTTTATGTGTGAATTTTGTGGATTTTATTGTTAAAAGACCAATCAGTGCTATGCACTGTGACCCATCCTGTCTGTCTTGTTGACACTGTTAACAATTATCTACCATGCTGACGGAGACCTGCAGAGTCTGAGTTGTGGCTGTTGCGTTTTTCTTAATCCATAAGAGTTAATATGATGTTGACCAACTCTGTGCAGCTAGAACAGCTTCAACTCTTCTCTGAAAGCTTTCCACAAGCTTTAGGAATGTGTTTATGGAAATTTTTGAACATTCTTACAGAAGGGCATTCGTGAGATCACACACTGATGTTGGACGAGAAGACTTGACTCACAGTCTCTGCTCTAATTCCAAAGGTTCTGTCGATTTGAGGTCAGGACTCCGCGCTGCCCAGTCAAGCTCTTCGACACCAACATGGACCTGCTTTTGTGCCCACTGCTTTTGAGTTAATCTGAAGACTGCATGATTTTTGGAGGTCTGTAGTGATTGACTCTACAGAAGATCGGTGGCCTCTGCACACTATGCACGTTACATGCACGTTACATGGCCTACCAATATACTCTGTTATAATACCACTAGGAGCTGACTGCAGAGTTCTTAGCACTGAAGAACTTGTTGTTTCGGTGAGATGAAGATACCATACTGTAATTCACTGAGCTCCTCAGAGCTCCTCATTCTTTCACAAATGTTTGCAGAACCTGCCTGAATGCTTAGGTGCCTGAAGTGATTGGAAAACCTAAATTCAGTGATTTGAATGGGCGAGTGAACACTTTTGGCAATAAAAAGTGTACTTTTCCTCTAACGGTACTTAGTTTTTCACACGCTGCTTTGGCATTTTAACTTAATCTTTGAGGAATAATTAATTAAATGGTGTAATATATTATGTACTGTTTTTCATCTCAGGTTATATTTACCTAATATAAAGACCTGATAAGGACTAGGATCATTTTTATCATATCCAGATTTGTAAAACCTTAAAATTGAAAAAGGGTGTACCCCTGTATGGCATTGCTTTCAATTTCTGTCCAAAAACTATATGAGTAGTATAAAATGTTGACCCTTTAACGGCTAATATTATCCCCATCTGGATGTTTATTTAGAGGGTGTGAGATAATAAGTCCTATAATTGGTGTTAGTAGGTGGTTTTTATTATTTTTTTGCAACCTGCTCTTTGACATGTTAGCCTGATGATGATCATATTAAATATCTACAACCATGCAATGCATTTGGCTTGGTGCAGGTTAATCAGTTTTTAAAAAATAAATTATATTCATGTAACAAAAATCAAGTCTTGCCCGCAAACAGCTATTCACATTTCAACTGTAGACAACTGTAAAAAACAAGGTTCTCAGGATGCTTATTGAAATGCCTGAACATCCTCTTGCAGCACAACAATGGAAAAAAGTAACCAGCAAACCTAAAGACCCAAGCTGTGGCTGACTCAAGTTAATTTGCAGTAGCTTTAATTAATGTGAACTTATATAATTTTCACAGACCTTTAGAAACTAATCACTCACCATTTACAAGGATTACCATTTATTAGGATGAGCCATAGTGTAACATAATTATCCTCAAAATATCTCCAAACATTTCTAGTCAGTTATCAAGCACAACATTTGTTCTTCTGTTGTAAAAAGGTTGCCATAAAAATATTTTACAATAAATTGAAAATTAGGCTTTTTAGAATTGTTGCTGTTAGAGAAAACGACAGGATTTGTAAAAATTAATTCTGTAGTTCTCACTCAATGATGTCATTTTCAGGTTATGATGGTAACTGATTAGAATTAGAAAGCTAACTTATTTTTTCAGTGCATCATTAATTTTAGAACACAGTTAAGCAAAAAATCTAAATTGTATATGGAGGAGAGAAAATGTCCCTTTGTTGCAACCCATCGTGTGACATTTGTGTTTTGAAGGAGTACAACGAAGCCTGTTCATAGGGTAAAGCTAGATTTCCTATGGCACAGCTCTCAGCTTAGCAGAGGGCTTGACTAATAGCTTTCTTTTCAAATGATCGCTTTGCTACACGACTTCAGAAGAAGGCAGAAAGCATGAAATTCAATTATGGCGCACACGCTCCGCAGCCCTGTCCAGAGCTGTCCACTTTAATCCCCCCGTTTGCCCTCAAGGATTTTCAGCCTCTTTCAGTTGGATGTCTTCTCCAAGTTCTCTCCTGTACTTGTGTTGGCCTTATGTGTGCCTTGTACAGTTTGTATTTCCCTTCTTGCTTTGACCTTACCGTGGCCTGCCTCTAACTTTAGAAGTTCCCGCCTGACTCTTATTCCTGATCTTTGGCTAGTGCATCCCTCTTGCTGACCCTTTCCCTCCTAATCCGTCTTCAATTTTACTTTTTTATTGTTAAAGAATGACAAGAATGCCATAAACGATGGGATATGTTACCCATGGGTGAATACCTTTGTGGTAATTAGGATCATAGAAATTATGACTCAGCTGTCAGAAATACAAAACAAAACAAAACACAAGTGGTGTGATTTCATACACCCTAAAAACATTGTAAGAAGGGATTCATGGTGGATGGATGTTTTAACAAAACACTGGACTTCGACATGGGAGACTGCTGTTTGTTTCCTGTTTCCTACCAATGGTCAGCATTTCATCGTCAACCAGTCTCTAACTCTAGCCAAGAAGTTATTCTTTCAACCGTGAAGACTGAAGTCCCCCAACCTTAATGAACCTGATGTTTTTAAACCAAACCACAATTTTCCCTAACCACAACAAGATACTCCTCAGCTTAAATGAATCATAACATTGTGGTGGCAAATCAGGAAAAAAAATAACAAAGCAGTGAAAATGAAAAATGCTGTGCTGCCAAAAGAAGCACGGCATCGGAAATACTACTCATACTCTTGACTTATAATGGATTTAAAATACAAATGATAATTCGATCGAAACGTATTGCTCATTACCTTCTTAAGTTGTGTCCACACAGGAAGTGATTGGCTTTGGTTACCGAGGAAACTGGTAATTGGCCTTTTCACCTGTGGTTGCTTGATGTGACTGAATACCTTCTGTATTCTCTGGCCACCACATGGTGAGTGGAACATCTAACATTTAGGATCAGGTGACTTGAGATTAATGTAAAGTGTTGGTTATTGTTTCAGTTACATGTGATTAGAAGCTGAGGCTGCAATGAAATCATCATGAAATATACTAGAAAAAAACAATGGTGTATGTAGTTCTTCTTTCAACTGGAAATACCTAAAAAAAAAATAGAGAATGTATTGACTGACTATGTTAAAAAAATGAAGAGGTTATTCTTAAATGTTGGAAAACAACTAATCAACATTTCTGAAATAAGACTTAATGGGGGACTTGGTCTCTAGGTCTGGGCCGAGGTTTTAAAGCAGGTCAATGCCAGAAACAGAAGGACCGCCAAAAAATGCAGGGGAGGTTTCCTGCCCCAGACCTGGGCTGGGAACACAGCATCCTCAGACCCCCCCCCTTGAGGATGAAAGACAGAGGAGAGAATCATGTCGTGTTCCTACACTCGGCTGTGCTGGCTTTCACT
Organism: Maylandia zebra; assembly: GCF_041146795.1. Classification (NCBI taxonomy): domain Eukaryota; kingdom Metazoa; phylum Chordata; class Actinopteri; order Cichliformes; family Cichlidae; genus Maylandia; species Maylandia zebra. The sequence goes on along the minus strand of NC_135174.1, from coordinate 5,028,420 downwards.
CCTGAATGTTTCAGCTGATGGATTTTATATCTTCTTTTTCTGTCTCTATGTGACTTTATGACTGTCTCTTGGTCACTGCCTTGGAGTCTCACTTCATGTATGATTTCTGCCTCATCCTCACTCCCTCCCCTCGTGAGTCCACTTCTTTTCCTGTCTTCCGTGCATATTAGTCTCAGAGGGATCGACTACAAGCAAAGTTGTGGTCTGGCCTGTGGTCAGGAACTGATTCAATGATTTCCAAAGCGTAATGACATAATAGTAAGATTTGTAGTGCAAATTGTTGAATGGCAATAATATTCCCTAGGGGACAACAATTTTGATATATGTCACAATCTGTGGTCTAGTGCCTTTAGACTGCAACACTCAGCTAAAGCCAAGAGCTCAAACAGAAAAAGAGACAGAAAACTTTCTGACACTTTGTTCCAGACAAAAGCGTATTTGATTATTCTTCTAATAAAATTACATGAGAAACAAGATATGCCATTGATTACAGGCTCCAGTTCACACAACTCTGAAACGGAGGAAGAAGTATTTAAACACTATGGCTGATAAAGTACATTACTATTCTCTTATCAGATATGCTGCTAACACAGCCAGCCATGAACGTATGGGAAATCCCATGCTTTTTGCCTCAATAGACAGTGATTGTGTCACAAGGGGCCAAGAGGCTGGGGACCCACAAATCACTTCTTTGAGTATCAGACCTCTAAATTCAATATGATGTCCAAAGGCTCCACATGAACTTTCACACTGTCTGTTTATTTGGCTCTAGAAGTCATGGGCTCATCCAATTATCTCGCTTAAGATTATATGACAGCTAGTGATGATTAAAAAAAAAAAAAAGAAGCACTTTTGGGCTGATGCCAAGATGAGGGGCTCCCAGGGGGTGCTGGTGTGGGGGTGGAGGGCTGTGGATGGAAATAGCAGTGCAGACTGTGGGGAAAGCCCCTGTACATTCTGGGACAGTGACCACAGGCCTGCCTGATGGACAAACAACTGTAGTAGTGGCGGTTGTCGTACTAGTGACGTTAAGTGAAGGCCCTTTTGGCAGCACTGTGCAACATATCTTGTTTGGTTCTGTTTGTGGCCAAGCAGATGGGAAACAAGCTGATTCCATGTTCTCGGGAGGTCCTGGGGGAGTGGAGGACCAGAGGGAGGAGATTCTGCCAAAATTCCATGTCGGCTTGGCATGACTATGCCGACGACACTCCACAACAATCTACTCTTGCTCAGGGGTAATGGCTTTGTCACTAAAAAAGGTCAATGGAAGGCAAAATGTTGACATCAGAGTCATAGCTTGCACAGCTACATAAGGTCACAGTATCACATGCTGGCCATCAGAACAAATAAACAACAGTAAACCAAGTTTCTGTCACACTGCTGGAACACATCACAAAAGGCATATCTGGTCACATTCATCAGTTAGAATCAAAGAGCCCTTCAATGGAATCAGACCCGTGGGTATTTTCACTTACCCATGGTATTAAAATGCTTGTTTGTTATCCCGACTGCTCACAATTTGATCCAATCGCAATATGCAAATTAGCTAGACAAGGCTGGCTGGCTTGGTGCATCCCAGGTCAAGTGAAGCAATGGTGCTCTATGGACTAATTTGTTTTCTCCATTTCCAAGCTGGCTAAGGTTCTGCTACCGCTAGTAAAGTAAGTCATGTTTTAACTTATGGGACTGAGGCAAATTCATTCTACAAACAAGCTATTTTTGCAACACCTCTACCTCTACATGTCATTTTCTGTCAGTTCGTCACACTGCCATGACGTTCTGATGGCAAAGGCAAAAAAAAAAGACTTTACAGGGTTTTTTTGGAGGTGTAGTCGTAGGCTACGTCCACACGTACACGGGTATTTTTGAAAACAGAGATTTTCCGTTTTCGTTTTAAAAAATTATCCCGTCCACACGTAAACGCAGAAATGAAGGAAAACGCTGCTAGGAACATGCCAAAGCAACAGGTGGCGATATATTCCTAGCCGTGCAGAAATGTTGGCCAATCAGAAGTCTAGAAGCCTCGGTGGGAAAAAGTAAACAAAGCTGGGGCATAGAAGCAGAACCGAGTCGTATGTGTGGAGGGACAGTAACTGTGTGTGTATATATAAGCATTTAAACACTGCAGAGAGTACACTTAGAAGTAACAGTATTGTAGAAATTCATTTCACCGAAACAATAACGTGGCGCACAGTGTGACGTCAAAAAATGCGCACACCTTTGACACCACGTAAATGCAAAAACGGAGTTTTCAAAAATATCCACCCTGGCCGGAGTTTTTAAAAATCTCCGTTTTCAGTGACCAAAATTGCCGTTTACGTGTGGACGAAAGGTGCAAACGCATAGAAAAATCTGTGTTTTCAAAAATACCCGGGTACGTGTGGACATAGCCCTAATCTTTTGATCAGCTGTAAAACAGCTGTTTCAGTTTAAGCGTGGTTTTCAATAAATTGCACACTCAAAAAATGTTTTGTCTCAGTCCCATTTCTTCTTGTTGCACATTTAAGCTCTACTTGGAACCTTGTTAAGATCCAACAATGCAAAATATGATTTTTCACCATTTTCCAAGTGTTCTTAAACTTTTGATTGGGATTGTGTATGATAGTCTTCAGTTGTAATGCAAAGCACATAAATGGGAGTAGACGTACAGTAAAAATATCACATGCTACTCAAAAAAATAAAATAAAGCAGAAAAAAGGAGTCCAGAGACAGAAGCAAATATACAATGATCTCTGTTAACAGACAATTTTCTGGGCTATAACTGTATCTAGGTGCTTGTTATACTAATGCAAGAGCTAATATTCTGCCAGTGTGGACATACGGAGTTTCGATGTTTTCATAGCTGCATTAATTCATGCATAGACTCAGAATTGCTTCTGAAGCTTTCTCAACTTCTAAACGTAACTGTTTTTCAAGATTTATTAACTCCAAGGCCAATATGAACAGCTCAAGTAGAAATACCACTGTGCAAGTGTGAATGCAAAATATAACATTGCACACTATGGTGTAGGCTTTACAGGGACTCAATGAAGCAGTAAGCTTTAGGAGTATGTTCTGGATACAGAACGCATAGTTCCTTAAGTAGAAATAGTATTGACACACAGTAAAATGCAGCTTTTTAGCAGGTATTTTAGACTTGGTTCTATCTTCACCAACCTGAGTGTGATGCTGAAAAGTAAAAAGTTGACTGGAAGCATATGATTACAGCCGTGACTACACTTAACTATCAGTGGGTATCATACCAGTTTAATTAATTTCAGTCACATGAAAAGAAATAAAACTAGGCTCAATATGAGGCCTAGCTGCATTCGCTACTTTTGTTTACCATGAGCAGAGCTGGGTCCGAGCTCTTACACGTGTATGCCAAGTGCACCCGATCCCATGGCAACAGCATGTAAAATAAGTAATTTTTCATATTCTGAGACATTATCTGATAATTCCCACAGTCCTTCACTTACAGGCTACAGACAACATATGCAGAGTGCATTGCAAATGCAATAAACATTAACATGCATGATGGGCAAAATGATGGAAAGCATGTCTGACGCTAATAGGCAAAAGCATATCATGAAAAATTACAGGTCTCATCATAAGAATGTTAAATATCAACACGATCCCTTCGATGTTCTGTAAGATTGAATAAGAGGCGGTGACCCGTGTATTTTGAGTAGCCCGATGCACCACGGTGGTGTCATCTGCAGCTAGTGGTACCATAAGCAAACATGACGCCCTATGAACCATAAGAGGAGGAAGTTTGCAGGCAGAGGCCCTTGTGAATGTGATGGTGTGGATATAGCTCCGGTCACGTCAGACTGTGTGGGAAACACAAAGAGGGCCAGGCCGAGTCACATGGGTCGTCCCGCTCCCAAAGACGGGACTCGCTCTCCTCCTCTCTCTGTTCCTTCAATCTTTCACTCGTTCCTTTTTTTACTGGCAGGCCCACCCTTATGTATCTTTCTCTCACTCACACACACACGCACGCACACACACACACACACACACATACAAATAGGCCTCCATTACATTCTCTATTTATGCTTTACTCCCTTTATGTGAGAGCCTTGCTTGTTTTTCATTTTCCTCTTTCAAAAATGTCAAAATGTATTAGTCCATATATAAGCAAAGAATATAACGGTAATGAGAATGCATTTGGATATAATACAAATCTTTCTCTGTGTGATTTAATGTTTGCGTTGTACGCTGTCATATCAAAAGTTAACATGCATCCAGCTGCATAATGGAACATGTGCTAAGTAGAGCACGTGTGCACACGCAGGGGTATTGTATGGTTAAGTCTGTTTACTTTAGCGTTTATTTATTCAACTATTAACTATTAAAGCTTTATATATACAGATGGCATGCACCTTTCCTTGTTTCTTGTGGGGCTGGAAAAATAAAGTAAGGTCTAAGCCAAGGTGAAGTGCCAAAAACTGCAGTTCCTGTACTGGCCACTTGAGGTTTGCTCTAAAAGCGAGTCAACCCCGATACACAACAGCAGTGAAAGAAAGAAGTCTGGACTCTAATGCAAGAACAAAAATCTTTTCACAAAAGACCTGTCATTTAACAGTGCCATATTATTTATTGGCATAACATAACAAAGTTCTCATAGAGACTCCATGTGGACAAAACTGCTGGCCCCAAAATTTGCACCTGCAGGATCTGATAGGCCATGGAAACCCATGTCATGAAGCTGGCTCGCTGTGGTTTGTAAATGCTTCCACTTTGCAATAAAACCCCTCAGAGCTGATCATGTAATATGTAGGAAGGAGAAATTTTAACTGATTTGTTACAACAGTGGTATCCTAATTGATTGATTTTTATATAGAGCTTTTCTACTCTCCCAGAGTTCTTAAAGCTCTCAATACAACATGCCACATTCACACAAACACTTTCTTCTAAGCTTTTTAGTGCTTCCTAACTAACATTCATACTCCGATGGATGCATCGGAGGGCAACTTGGGGTTAGTATCTTGCCCAAGGATGCTTGGCATGCAGACTGGCAGAGCCAGGGATCAAACCACTAACCTTCCAATCAGTAGATGACCTGCTTTACCTCCTGAGCTACAGCCACCACGAACGTTATCAAGGGAAGCTGTTAGAACGACCCTTTCCTCCAAAAATGTTTGTAAAGCTAGAGTGCATGGCCAGGTGTGACTTTGTACGCCTGAAGCAATGAGACTGAAAACACGTGAATTAAAAAAATTTAGGCACTTGGTCGAATACATTTGTCTACATGTATGTAGTGTATCCTGGTGAAGTGAGAAACAAGACAAAATGTGACTATACAATTTGTCACTGTGTACATTATTCAATTTTACTATACCATATGCATTCCAATGAAACACTGCTCACCTGTTTGTTAATCTTTAAAATGAAAAAGCACTTTTTCTCTGATTAATTATGTTAAGTTTAGAACACAAATTTAATGTAAATCACATCTTTAATAATGTCTCATGGTTACTTACTTATGCTTTATTTTGATATCACAAGATAGGTGTTAAACCCAAGTATTATTGACCATCGTGCCAATCGGATATCAAGAGTGTAGATACATCTATTAGGTCATATTAGGTCACTCAGCTGTAAATGTAAATCTTTTTGTTTGTGTTTGTCTGTAGCTTGATTTATAAAGGTACCGTTACAAAGAACAGGTAAATACTTTATTTTTAAAACATTTATTGAGTCAACTTTTTTATTAGAAAGTGATACTGCACAGCCTATTGTACAGCTGAGAAAACAGAAGAAATGGGCAGATGTAAATAGGATAATGTTTGTGTTGCAGCAGTAATTCCCCTGATATGCATTTAGACTACATTTGATTGATGATTCCAGAGAGAATCCCGTGAAAACCCATCCTCTGTCCTACACACAGAAACAAAAACCAAACAAACAAAGCATATAATAAGCTGTTGGGTACAAACACATGCTATTTTAAAAATGCTTTTGGCCACATTGCACCTGTTAACAAACCACTGGCACTGTTTTCTGAGGCTGACAGGAAAAGGTCTCGAAATAGCTTTCCCATGAGCCTCTGGTCCAAAATAAAATAAAGGGAGCTGGCAGGAACCACCCACTGCAGTAGAGGAACCCTGTCATGGGAACCATGCTGAACTGTCTGTGAAGATTTGAGCTGAAATAAATGAAAGTATCTCGATCTCCTTCGCAAATGCAAGTGCTCATTTATCTTTGGCGAAGAAAAAAACAGGATCCGCCTCTATGTGTGTGTGCGAGCATGTGTATGCGTTTCCATGTGTACCAGTGCTTGCACGCTGGGCGGACACGTGCTGGTGCTTGCGTAGGTGCCTTGTTGACCTGCCTAAGACGCGATCAGTGAGGAGAGGAATAAGCAAATCACATCAGAAGTGTGAGAGTGGAGAGCCAATAAGACCTGTAAACAAAAAAGGGCATGCTAGCCATTATTGCCAAAGTAAACATGTGTGCGCAGCACACTTCAACAAAAACATTTACATTAAACGGCACACAAAAGACCATTTATTAAAAGAAAACAATAATGCTTCACGACTTACAAAGCTGAAGCATCTCTGAAAACCCAAACTGCTCATATCCAAAGAAAAGTGAGGATTCCACTGAAACGAATCAGGTTTTTGGGGGCGCTGAAGCAGAATCGACTTAAGCGAGGCACACCGACCACAGTGTTCACCTTTCTCTGCTTCATTCTCAGACTGCACTGCTATTTTAGGGACCTCTGATGACTCCGTCTTGGCCACATCTCCTTTTTTCCACTGCAGAAAAAAGTTATTCATAATCCTCCCAATAACTCAACACTGTTTGTCCAATGTGATAAAGCAAAGGGAGCGCTCACAATCTAAATTTGCATTCTTCAGAGGTGAATGGCTTTGTCAGCTGGAGTAATACAGCTTGCTGCTTTGCCTTCTCTCGCTACAGGGAGGCTGTTTACATGGGGGACATCGCAGAGATCCAGAGAGGAGACAATGCTTCTGGCTTTCTTCCCGCAAGATAGGTCTCCGTGGGTGGGCAGCGTTTCACCCGCTGATGCTCCAAGATCATCCTTGAGACACACAAGATGAATAAAACTCTTAAAGGATTTGACAGACTTTGTGCCAAATAGTTCATTTTATGACATGGCTCTCCTCTCAAATGCACTTTCTGGACTTCAGAGCCTGTCACTTGAAGGGGAAAGATGAAAAATCTCAATATTCTCAGAAAAGCTACAAAAGAAAAACAAAAAGTTGTCGAAGGGAATCCCCATTAATCTAATTTAATCCCAGCAGTTTGCGGGAACTTTAGAGTGCAGGTCAAGAACTCAAGGCCAAAGGCTAGAGGTGGAGCAACAAACCGATCTAAGGGGTGATGAGAGGAAACCCCAGATCTGCTCTCAGCCATTTTGACTTGAAGTAATCAAAAACTTTCATCGAGGGATCAAGCAGGATTAAATCTGGGAGTAGCTCATTTAACTGAAAATGCTTGCAGATGACGTAAAGACGCTGCCGCAGGTTGGCCCTTCAGATTGATGGACATTTTGGTCTTTGTTTTGCTCTTTGGGGTGGAAGTTTATTATGACTCTACAGTGTTAATTTTAAGCCAAGTGAAAGTACTTTTCACTGAAATGTGGGGGGGCATAGATAACATGTACCTCAGAGGCCTTAAAGTGCTATCTTTACAGAGTTAGAAAGTACTCTCTATCAGCCACAAGGAGCAGTCACTTAACACTGGGATTTATGGGTACAAGGAGGGAGTTGTTGACACATGATAGCTAGCAGTGAGTACTTAAAGAATTGAATGTCCAAAATGAACTGAGTGTAAACACCAGCTAAAGCCTTTACTAAGCAATTTTCTCCTGTAGTTTTTAAATTACTGCACTGAAACAAAAGTAAAACAAAGATGGTAGAATTAAATGATCAAAACAAAAATAATTCCCAGTTAGTTAATAAATAAAATCAAAGCTAGCAAATCTTACTAAGCTAGCTAACTAAAAAGAGCTAAAATAATTCTTAAAATGTGCAATTAAAGTTCCTTTATTTAGAAATTGTTGTTTGCCCCTAACAACAGTTAAAACTGATTCTTTTTTTTATTGTTACACAGTTCTTCTAATATTACGCCAACAGTAACAAAGTTAGTTGTAATTTTTCAGCATATCTCACAGTTTGGAAGCTATGTGACTGAAATGACTCTGGGTTTGTTATTTCGAAGCTCCTAAATAAATGAACTGCAAAAGAACCATGCCTTCAAATTCAGTAATTCAAGAAAACCCTTTCCTGTTTCATGTCAACATGAATAAAACATGAAGCTTACTTTTTAAATTATGGTCATTCTGCAAGAGTTTGAAATGGTCATTATCTGGGGCAAGCGTATTTGTTAGCAAGACGTGCTTGCCAAGTTGTAACCAGTGAGCGTGCAGTTTTCCCAGATCCACATCGTCGCTTGTAATATCCGGTTTTAAAAGGCCAGGATGGCGGTGGCAAAAATATTAAGTGCAACACGACTTCACTAAGCTTCTGAGATTACAAGAGGAGTGGAAGGTTTTTGGTGTTCTTGGCCAATAGTTTTTACTGCCTTATGACAGTTGTTGGGGTGCACAGGCATGAAGGCATGAATGGTGAAGAAACAGCAAATATTGGTATCTAGTAATGAGTCCGTCATCAAAATCCACAAGATGAAAAAAAACCCCATTAACACTTTGATTGCATGCTGAGTGGAGACATATGAGGATCACCTGCCAGTACGATGTCTTATCTCCAGACACAGCCTCACTCAGACTAAGCTGAACTTCTGCATGACTTTTTTTTTCTTCCAGCAGGGAATTTATGGGCACGAAACTAAAACACTTTGTTCTACACTCAGCCTCCCATTTCTGTTCTCTCCCACAGCCTTGGGGCGGTACAAGAAGCTGAGCTTTATCCTACCACCTGAACTTCATTACTCTGCTCGTTTATGACTAGGTACATCTTGTGTTTTGTCTTTTCTTCTGAAATATCTCATGGGTCACAGAGTCAGGCTTGAACCTATGATTCACCTGAGATTTTGACTGGCACTTGGAGTTGTTGAGGTTTTTTTACAATAAAGAGTAAAAAATAAATAGGATGGATGCCTTTTCCTTGAACAAAAATTTCCCAGAGCAGGGAGCTGTTAGCTGTTACTGCTTTTGACACGGCTCAATCACTTCTTTTTGCAAACTGGGTTGACCCAGCGTCTTTTCCAGTGTCTGCTTCCAAAATCCTGCTTTTGATCATAGGAAACATTCTCTGACAATCTTGAAGTTGTGAATCACTATGTCTGACAGGCTGTTTTTCTAATCCAGAAAAAAGCCTTATTTAGGCCAGTGCAGTACACTCCAATCTAAAATCATACAGCTCAATATAACTCAAAAGCAAACATCTCTATAATAGGTTTCTATAATAGAGCCATGCAGATCACCCAGAATTAATGGCCTAATATTTCTGATGTGCAGAGTAAGGATGGGTATTTCAAGCACAAATACAATGCAGAATCCAACTATTCTTCGAAAATCGACCCCCAACCATTCTCAAATTGTTGCTGTAGATGTGTGACATGGTGCCGTTACATGATGGCCATTGCACTGCACCTTTTCTTTCTTCAATTTTAGAAGGTGCTCCATATCAGATTTTTTGATGGCTATGCTAATCCTTTGCACACTGCATCCCAATAGCTTTTCTGACTTTTATAAATTATCTTAATACGGAAATAATATTCTTTGACTGACTTTTATTTAACTATTGTTATTTGCATGGTCAAAATAACTGTTTTTGTTTTTGTTTTTTTTGTGAGTGATATTAACTTAAAGCAATCAAGTAACAACAATGAAAACAATGAAAATTCCACTCCCACCAGTAGGAGGAAGTAGTGCACTGAAATGTCCAATCTGCTGAAAAGAGGAAGAAGAGCAGCTGCGAGGGTGTACTGTCATGCCCAGTACCCCACTTCAAATTTTAACCCTTCCCTGTTCTTAGGGCAGAACACTGGCACAACTGTTAGACAGCTCATAATTAAGACTTTTAATAAATGAATGTTAGGATTGTTTTGGCAGTAAAGACCAGCTATCCTGGCCATTGTTCCTCAGGTGGGCCTCATCTACAAATTTTAACAAAAAAATGTGAGATGTAATTGTCGTACTGTCCTTTATTCTGATACCTGACGTTGCTTCTCTAAGTTTTGAGCATTTTTTAAAGAAATAAAATATTACTTTACTTTGGGCTGTGTTTTTGCTATATGTATGGATGTGACTATTTTATAAGAATGGAGCTGTTTTTTTATTTGTTCCTTTTGATTTCTGAAGCTCTCCAGTGTCACAAGTTACACACTTTATTTGTTTAGAACCATGCAAACCGATCATCTTTAAAAAATGCCATTTTTTACTAACTCAAGAGTACGTCTGAATTTTCTTCCTGTCAAAAGGGAGGTTTTTGTGCTTCTCATTGTTGGGTTTTTCTTTGTATTATTGCAGGGTCTTTACCTTATAATATACAGGACCTGAAGGAAACGGCAGCTGTGATTCAGTGCTATGTAAATACAATTTAAGTGAATAAATTAAGAAATAATGTAAATAATATCAAATATTACTTTACTGGATGTAGGCAAATTTGAAGTTGAAAAAGAATCAGTAAAGATTTTAAGTTAAACTCTAAATCCCATTGCCCAAACTTTTCAGTAATTTCTGAGCCTTTCAACCCATTTGATCTGCCATTAAGCACTTTGCACATGGGCATCGCTGACTACAAAGCCCTTTCTTCCAATAATGGTCAAGCAATTCATCCCAAACATGGGAATTAAGGAAAACAGTGATATCTTTAAATGATCGTGTAGCAGATGTGAAATGGTCACAATTCGTACATTATATCTCAGCTACAATCGCACCACTGAGATTTACAGATGTGATCTTGAGACTAGCTGTCTTTAAACGGTTTTAAGCTACTCTTTGAGTTTGTGGCTTTATGGCTTGTTTGGGGTGTAGCGCTGAGAACAGTAACATGACCTATGTTTGACCCCTTGGGTTCACCTTTGACCCAAAGGAAGTTATAAAATGAGTAATCTGCTGTTGGTAAAGGGTTTAAACTGTTCAGAGATCATGAAACAATGCTGGCACAAGATCCAAAGTGTCTCTAAACTGAGGTGCCATGAGATCACGGTAGAGTAGCATGCATACTGTCTGTGTGTGTGTGTGTGTGTGTGTGTGTGTGTGTGTGTGTGTGTGTGTGTGACAAAGTAAGGTTTCTTATGCATACCTCTTATCGGCAAGGCCTCTTTCCAGGAAAATGAATTGGAAAAATAGCAACATAAAATATGTGAACAGAAACCAGAGGGATGTTTGAGTGACACTAGTTTGATGTTGCAGGTCTCCTGACACAGGCCCTGCTGCTAAGGCCTGACAGTAAAAACGCCCCGTGAGCTCCCCTGTCACAGACTGTAATAAATGTCACAACTGTGAACTCTGTCTCACACAGACAAAAGGCACACCATTAAACAATTAACACACAGTAAGCCTGTAAAATTGCTACTAAGAATTCAACTAAACAAAACAGCTCCTGCAAACTGATATGTACTTTTTTTTTTCCAAAGCTGAAATGTTTATGGGGTGGAAAAAAAACTCACCTTTCATGAAGGCCAGTAATGTTAAAATCCCTAAAGACTATCCATAAAGATATCGTTTTTAGACATGAGTACAATCAGTCTGTATTACTCTGTTAAAGGATATTAAAGGTAAAAATGGTAGCTATAATAACAGGTATGGGAAAATACAATAATCCTTTGGTAATAAAATTGTTTCCACTGACAGTTTAGGCTTTGTCAGTGTAGGGTTTAAGTATAAATTAACCAGAGAAGACTGAGTACTAAAAAACTCCCAGAAACAATCTTGAACATGGTTTTCAAAACATGGTTTTGTTGCAGTTATAATTAACAAAATGAAAGACGTACAGTTTCTGCTGTACAGTTTTACAATATAGAAATTTACAATCTGGAAAGGCACACACCTGTCTATATAAGGTCACATTTTTGACAATGCATGTAAGAACACAAACCATGAAGTCTAAGGAATTGTCTGTAGACCTCAAACCACGGACTAACAGTATCCCACAGCTGTTTATGTTTTTGAACCCATTTTGCACAGAGAGGCATTTTTTGAAAAATGTATTGACAGCAATGTTGAATATTATTACACAGGAAAAAACAACTGCAAGTAAAATAATTCCACTGTTACTGTAACAATAGAAAAGTGTTAATAATCGCACTGAGGCAAACAGCTCCTGTCAAAAATATACGAGACTTAAAGAAAAGAAAGCCTGTATCATTCCTGTATCAAGACAAAGCTTCATGTCCACCACCTGTTCAAGAGACATAATGATAATGGGTAACTCAGCGCTACATCTCTTCAATGCAATGCCATCCAATAGAACTGTTCTGCAAGAAAAGGTGGGTTTAAAACTCAACTGTTTCCAATATTCTAATTCCCTTATATGTCAACCAGAAGGAAGAAATAAGAAATAGAAATTGCTCCTATTTTGTAATTTGTGCAGAATAGTGATCCATAACCAATACAATCAAAATCAACAACTTCATTATTCTGTGAAATAAATGGTCTTTGAACAGACTCCACATGTTTAGTTTGTGACTGACAGATTATCAAAGTATTCAAGCACAAACCCGTCAAACGCTCCAGTGATCTGTGTGGATTATGATGCTTTGACACACTCTCCTCTAGCTCTCCGCAGGGCAACAAAATGCCAAATAAACACGCATATAACCAAGCAGCCAATAAATACACCAGAATAGCATGACAAGAATGTTCACACAGTTAATATGGATTCCACAGAGTGCCAACAGTCTGTGCCAATCCCAGTGGGAATCTGGGAGAGGGTGCAACATCAAAATGGCCACATTCCAAAAGCCAGTGCTTATTATGCAAGAGTGATTATTATAGAGTTAAAGTGAGGAAAAACAGGAAGGTCATACCAGCTAAAGTCTAACTTAAAGGCTATGCAAGCCATCTGATTTTAGTATCTTGCATAAGCAAACACAAAAACAGACTCACACACATACAGAATCTCAACAAGCAATCGTTTATGTATCTTGGAAGTATTAACAAGAGGTCAGCAGATATCCATCTTTCAATAAACCCGATGGCTTTGATTAATTAGGAGCTAGAATTTCTTTAATCAGCTGTGTCAGGTATCAAATTACATCACCCTGACTGAATAGCAGAATAATAACCTGTGTTTTATAAAATATAGTACTTCATGAAGTTCCTAAACCAGCGAAGAAAAAAACACAAATCCAGTCTATGTGGTTTAATAGATCCAGTAAACATAATTCTTTCCCATGAGATAAGAGAACTACAAAACCTTTCCAAGGAAATAACGCTGACATGAAGTCATGTTGTTGTTCTCAGCTACACTAATGACAGCATCAAGTATTTTAGTAGAAGAAAGATCCAACAAAAACAGCAGCAGCAATAACCTTTAATACTGATTATCTCTTTACAGGCTCCAAGTGTAAATTTGAGAGCATCTTCTCTAACCTTCGGGGCAGAAGCACATCATTCTTCTGCTTCATTATGAATGTTCACAAGAACGAATGCTGACATGGAATCCATTTTATTTGTGTGTTTTTTTGCAATCATACACATCTTTTTCGCCCCCGAGTGATGGATTTAGTGTAACATCTGTTTCAGGATACGAACAACAAGGCCATAACCCTGTGGAAGCATTCCCAGCCTTGCCCATGTCCATTCATCCAGACCAATGCCCATGCACGACAGTTTTACTTTGGTCTTTTTCAGCCCTGTTATTTTGATCTACGTATGCTCTCTGCTTAAGGTAAAGTTAGACTGAGAGATTCCAAACTAGAAGAACTGGAAGAGCTCTTCTTGTGTACAGTAGACTGATATTACAGGCGCATCAAGTACGCAAACATCACAAGTCTCCCATTACAACAGAGAAATCATACTGTGATACTGAGGGAGCTCTGGTACGTTGTGCTTTTCATATGTGCGTATACCAATGTGTTTTTATGGATGCACAACTCTCTCCTGTGAAGCTTCGCCACAATCCTTGTATGCTTCCGGCAACACCGTGCCAGTTGATTAATTACTAATCATCTTGGCGGTACAGAGAGGCCTGTTTTAACGACATGAGTTTTTTAAAAACAGAGAATCCAAATCAAAGATGCATTCTTTCTAAAGGCCAGGTTAGGTTTTATTGAATATAGTGTGAAGTTCATTTTGTAAAGTATGGTTTTCATTTCAGTTATAAATAATGATTAAGTAGAGTAGTGACAGCAAAAATGCTGTGCTGAAGACTCCACAATAAGAGCGAGCAGTAGGGGATATCACAGTGGTAAAGTTACTACCGTAACATTACCACTGTGACATAATTTAATGTTACCAAGTTATTTTAAAAATACATTATCACAAATTATAATTTTGCCATTTTATTTATTATTTATATTATTTATTATTTATTTTATTTATTTTTACATAATTTGGGAAATTTCTGAAAGTAAAGCTTATGGATCAGATATATCTGGATCCATGAGGAAAATTGCTCGTTGTATCTTAAGCCTGCCCTAAGCACCCAGAAATCATGCACTTGTGCCTTGAGTGACTCAACTTATGTTTGTCCAGGTATGTTCTTTGATCATGAAAGGTTAACCATTTAATATTATATGTGAATAAGGGTCACTGTGATTTATACATGTGACAGTTTTCATCAGCTTTAGGGTGTTTTCAGTGTTTTGCTTGATAGCAGGTAAAAAAGAGCGGTGCTTTAATGAACGGTCAGTTAAATGTTGGTCATTTTAGCAACTAAAAGACAGTCTGGCCACAGGAGGTCAGGTCACACACTATTAGCAGATCTAATCACATGTATCTGATAGCAGGTGGTTCAGAGAGCATATAACCAAATAAGCACTATGAGCCAACCTGGCCAAAGTCTTATTTTTCCTTTTAATAGAAACTGGCAGCCACAACAAGCCATCTGACAGCTTCTAATTCATTCTTTCTGTTGAATGTTTCTACGGTGTACTTTTGTTACCAGTAGCAGGTTATGATCACATAACCCGGATAAATGCATACCTATGAAGTGTGTCCCATCCTTAAACTTGAGCTTCTTCATTGATGTTTTTTCCCCTCATCATTACCGTGATCAAGATTTCACTGGAAGTAAGGAATTTATTTCTTTTAAAGCAGAAGTGCTTTATAAAGGAAGAAACAGGTGATAGGAAATAAAGGAAAACTTTGAGGTTCTTGGTGGAGAATGATAAGACATGAACATTTTCTTAAGTTTATATACAAAAACCCCACTTACACTGTGCTTCTAGGAAATAATCTCTCATTGTCATTCTCTCCAATGGCACTTTGGGGAAACCCATAATTTCCTCATCACGGTTCATGAACAGTGTCACAAAAGTGTTGCTCAATTACCAGTCTTAACAGCAGTGCAAGCAGCCAACCATGGAGCTGACCACAAAAGAAGCAGGTAGCATTCAACAGGAAATGTCACCTCGGTCAATTACCCATGAGCTTACATGTTGCCAAAACAACCATTAATCCCAGCGGTGAGCACAAGGAGGACTAGTGCAGCTTCCAAACCTTCTGCCAAGACAAAAATGACTTTCAGAGTGAGAGACAAAGGAGAAAGTATGTTATATGACAGACTGATGTGAACAATCAAATATCTATGGCTGGCTGCTGAACTTATATGTTCAATTCAATTCAGTTCAATTTTATTTACATAGAACCAAATCAGAGCAACAGTTGCTTCAAGACAAAAAAGGAGAAAACCTTACAATCAGATGGCCCCCTATGAGTAAGTGCTTTGGCGACTGTGGGAAGGAAACAATCCTTTTAAACACAAAGAACGTCCGGCAGAACCAGACTTTCTTACAGGAAAAACATGGACAAGAGGAGAAAATTATTCACGCTTTTGCAAATTTACAACTTTGCCAGAATCTATACTTCTGAAAAACTCCTTTCTACTTTTCCAGAACATGTCACATGCTGTCATTCTCTAAACTCGTATTAAGACCTAAAGACTAGAAAACAGTTACAAGGAGAGAGCATGATATCTCATATAGCCTGTTACTGTAAACTTTCTAAAGGTATGTGCAAGATGATGAACAGTGAAGGCTCAAACATAAAAATGAACAGTATACACAAGTGAAACCAGACTCATCCCACACTTTGCACTTCAAAAAATCATGAGTTGTGTCACAAATCTCCTGGGAGCCACGTGTCCTGTCATCACAGGGTTCAGCTGGAGAATATAACAACCGGACCAATGAATCAGCTGTGTTGTTGGTATGAAAGGCCACAATGAAATGTATGCTGTAGCTATAGCAACACAGCCTTCTCTAATGTATACTCCATGTGTGTGAGTCATACATACGCATCATTTTCCAGTTACAAGGCGTTTCTTACTAAATAACACATTAAGCATGCTATTACCATTATATAGACAAAAGATTAGAGTGTAATATTGAAAACTACTGACATTTAAAGTATAACTAACTAAAAATAAACAAAAAATATAAAAGCAATCAAACTAATGTGCCCAGTAAAATGTATTCATATCAGAATGCCTCTGACACGTTAGCTAACACACTACCCTAAGGAACCATTATTTATAGCACACCACTAGCTAATTACACAGCCAGCAGATTTAGAGCAATTATCCTATTTTACTTGAGTCTACAGGCTATGGACTCTCCGCTTACATCATTTAAAATACCAGAGGTTTCAGCCACAGACAGCCGAGTCTTCAGCTTGGTATGTTTGCCAAGTCTTTTTCAATTATGGCTCAGTCACACTAGAGTAAAAATAAAATGGCAACTTCCTGGTGACCAGGGGAAAAAAATCAGAGGTTATCCAGAGATTGTAATGAATTTCTTTTGCAGTTGTAAGAAATTGCATTGACCAACTGGTCATCCAGAGGTTGCTTCAAATTATGTAGCACCTTGATGCTCACTGAAGCTGTACTGTAAGTTAAACTTACCAGGTGCTACGTATTTACTCAAAGTTTGCTCTTCTGTCAAATAGAGTAGTACACACTGCGTGTAATAGTACTTTAGAAAGACTGCAAAATACGTAGCAGACATTGTCATAGCAGGCAAAGCACAGGTGTAACTAATATCACTAACAATGGCTCTCTTCCATGTGCGTGTCCCACAAAGATATGTCAAAGGAACGGCATGCACAGACTCACGGTCCTGTAGCCAACTCACCTGCATGAAATTCAGCAGTCATTACTTCATGTTATAAGATGCACCTGGACTCTTCCTGCTAAAACATGTGGCTAAGACTTGAATCCTATGGGTCTCAGTTTGGAAACTGTTTATTTAAGTTTTCCATTTTTCAAATCCAAGGTCTAAAAATAGAGAGTGTGGTATGCGTTAAAGACTGGAAAGCTCTCTGACACAAACTTGCTGTTTGAGCTTCATAAATAAATTCTCCTACATTTTTGTATTTTCAGTAGGACTAAAATACCTCAGCACGGACACTTGAGCCAATGAATCTTCATCTAACTCTATTAGGTCAACAGTTACATTTATCTGGATTTGTGACCAAACAGCCAAACCGATGCGATCACCATCAGGACCAGTTATACTTTTTCATGTTAACTAGCAAACATTAGCATGCTTACAATGTAATATCCTGCTTAGAATATAAATATTACTGTAACTTCCCTACCTGTCATGGCGTTCATGTCGGCATCAAAGCCATACTAGTTATTTAATATTTTAAAACACTTTAATAGAACACTCTCATGTCCGAGTCTGCAGCAAAACAAACACCTTTGTTTAATTGTGCTTTTAGTATTTCCTCGGTTAACTAAAATATCAGCTGGTGAGATCAGATACACCTGATGGCAACTGTACTGTTGAGTTGTGAGAATTTTGACAATACGCTCACAAAAAGATCTGTTAAAGAGAAAATAGCTGTCATAAAGACACACTTGACATTATGATCTCTGATTAGATGGCTACTGACTTATTTATTTAAAAGTAATAAATTTAAATAATATTAAAAGTGACAGACAATAAAAAGTGATATACACAAGCAGAGTTGCACAAGTAACTAGTTACTAGTTACTTCCTGAAAAAAGTAACTGAGTTAATAACTGTGTTACAAGATTCTAAAAGTAATTAATTACTTGAAAAGTAACGATTGCGTTACTTTAAAAAAAAATGTCTAACCCTCTGTTGTAGAGTATAATTGGCTATTTTTGACTACTTTTGATGTTTCCTCTACATTTTACCTTTAAAAACTATTTACTTTGCCTTGTTTGGTATCATACTTTTCAGCACAACCTCACGTGTCTGAATTTACAGTTATCTTTTCATTTTGACATACTATATTAACAGTATCGATCTAAAATCAGACAAAAAACATAAAATCTGAGTAGAAAAAGTTATCTTTTTTACTGTAACAACCAAAAACATGTTTATTGAATCATATTTCATAACTTTAAATGCAAATATAAATTGTCAATTTTAAAATTATATGCACAAGTTCTGCAAACAACAAAGTTATTTTCAGCCATTTAACTTTTACCCCTTTTATTTATAACCTTTTCAAACTATTTACATAACAATCAGCTGTTCTGCATTTAATGAGATGCAACATAAATTATTTGTGCCACTCCAAATATTTCTGTCCACTATAAAGGAGAACATCACAGCCTGATACCTGCAGGTCTGACAGCAGCAGGTGTATGACTCCTGTTTCTACCTGGAGACAGCAGTCGCCTCATTGTTCTGACACACAACACAAAACTATCCACAACACTGCACACTAACTACACAAGACAACAAATTTACTACACACTTCAAACACGCTAAACGTCACAAATCTCTCACATCTTTCTCTCTTTTTCTGCTGTCTTTCTCTCAAAACTATTGTGACAAAACTATTCAGGAAAAAACGGCTCTGGTTTCACGTGGCCTATCAGCACAATTTAAAAACTGGTATATATCACCTTGTTGCTTTGTCATCTTAAAGTGGTCGTGTGATTGGCTTGCCACGACTACTTTATTCTTCCTCAGTCAAACAGCAGGGCCCTATTTCAGGAAGCCGGTTTAGTGCAAACTCTGAGTAAGTATACCCTGAGTTAACGAAAACTCTGGGTTTTCGGTTTCACAAAGCGAGTTTAGATTAATTCTGAGCGAGTTACTATGACGACACACTCCGTGAAGCTAACCTGCCCCCAAGCAGGTTTACTTCAACTAACCCTGACGTTCTCCGCCTCTTTGTCGGAAACCTGACTGTAGGAAGTGTCAGACATGGCGTGCCCCTTCCTTGAAGAGCCAGTAGATGTTGAAGCCCAAATTCTCCGCAGAGCTCTCCGCCGGGAGAGAGTGATTAGAGCGCGTTTGGACATTTTATCATTTCCTGATGATTTCCTGTGTGAACGTTACCGTTTTTCAGCACAATCTACAATTTATTTGAATAACATCCTCAGGCCTAATATTGCTCATGTGACACATCGCGGACATTCTCTCAGTTCTGTACATATTATTTGTATTGCACTTCGGTTTCTTGCAAACGGGAGCTTTCTGTATAATATTGGTGACGCTGAGCACGTTTCCAAGGCTACCGTCTGTCGGGCAGTCAGGAATGTTACAGTTGCACTGAAACGTCTCCTGTACTCATCTGTGGTGTTCCCCGGTCATAGACCCACAAGATTTATCAAAGAGGGATGCCACAAAATTGCAGGTATCAGGATGAACAAAACTTAATTCATGATGTGGTGATACTTGAACTACTACTTAAATTTTACATTTATTTTCACGGTTCCCAGGCGTGATTGGCTGTATAGATGGCACTCACATTCCAATCATTGCTCCTTCAGTAAATGAAGGAGACTATGTGAACAGGAAGTCTTTCCACAGCATTAATGTGCAGGTACATAGTTCCCTGTAGCATTTCAAACTAACAAATTATTTCATTATAGTAATGGATGCTAATTTGTGTTCTCTGCACTGTGAAGATCATATGTGATGCTGCCAACATTATCACAAATGTGGAAGCCAAGTGGCCAGGCTCTGTGAGTGGTGGTGGTGGAGGACCCCCACCTGTTTTTCGGGCCTCCGCTTTTTTTCTAGTGGCCATAACGGGTCACATTTGAGCATACAGAGTAAGCAAATATGTACTTGTAATGCTCAGATAATTTCAATAAGTGCTTACAGAGGGGAAATTAATGTAGCCTCTAACTGCAATTGATTTACATAGGACAAACAGACCGAGCACTATGGCTCATAATACAATTACACCTTACCTGTTTGGACTATATTTTTATATTTCATTTTTACTTGCTGCCAGGAACATTTGGGGCCTGTTGGGTTGCACCTGCGCTCACATCACATCACAAAATAAAATGTATGAAATTAAAAATAAAATAAAATATAATAAAATAACGTGTTAAATGGGTGGAAATCCCTAGATCAATGTTTAAATTAACACTCACGCATTGACTCTGTCGGCTATGTTTTGCCATGCATGCTCCCTTTCTTTTGCAGCTGAAGCTGTGTTACTTTTTTTCTGCAAAATTTGCATGTTATCGGCATATACTGCCATCAGAATTTCGGCCTCAAGTGCTGTAAAATACATTGACCGCGCCTTCTTTCCCTCCGTCTCCATGGTGACTCGCTTAATCTGTGCTCCACTAATCAGGGCTTAATGTATCCTCGTGCGCGCGCTTAATTTGGGGTTAAAGCAACTCCGCGTTGATTGAACTAATTGTTATCAGCCTTTCTGAAACCGAATATTCCGAGTTGGACAGTTCGGGGTTACTCAACCCTGAGTATCGTTTTTCACTCTGAGTTTTCTAAACCGGCTTCCTGAAATAGGGCCCAGCATTCATGCGATTGTTTTGCCCCCTTAGCTCCAGGTGTTGTGCCAAAACGTGATCGTTTGCCAGGAAGTGATTGCTGCCTGCGGGAGCGCGCAGCTGCTTAAAGCTGTAGCGCCCAGATTACTTACAGCTGATACAAGATGCGGTAAACTGAAGACAGCTTCAACCGTCGGTTTGTTGAAAAATAGTAACGCAATCACACCGCATTTTCTTATTAGTAACGGTAACGGCGTTGTAATGATAGAAATAGTAATTAGTTAGATTACTTGTTACTGAAAAAAGTAACGCCGTTATTCCCAACACTGTACACAAGTTAATATTCAAAAAGTTAGTCATACCTTTACAGTGTGTAAACGATTACCACTAGATGTCAGTATATTGCAGTGAACAGAATTCTGTTTTTTTACCTCTCATTTGAAGTGCGTAATCTTAGCTATATCGGTTGCTGTCGGACAAACAACTCTCACAACCTCACTTCTGTCTGATGACGGTTATACTAAGGTGAGTTTTTGAGGATATCTTAAACTTTTCTGTTTTGCAGCATTGTAGTATTGTTTTGTTTGGTGGCGTTAGTAAATCCGTTGCTGAAGTGGATCTGTCTGAATGCAACAATGTCAGACAGTGAATAAACTCATACATGTGAGAATGTAATCGAACTCTTTATCAAAGAGAAAATGTTTAGGGTTTTTTTTTTTTTTTTTTTTTTTTTAGGAAACTCAAGCCTAACATCAGCTGGCATTATGTTAACTTATAGCCAGCTATTTTTATTGTGTAGCGCCAGCTGTCCAGAGATGGTGGCATATCTAATCCAACAATACTTAACTGCAACAATATCTGGAATAAATAAGCATGTTTATGCACGTTTTGTTTGTAAGTGCACTCAGTTCAGGAGATAAAACTTAAACTGAGTAGGAAGTGGATGATGTGGAAATGAGGGAGAAGAGAGAGCAGTGTCTGCGAGGAGAAACTGATGGTATATGTGTACAAATTTAAATGGTCATATATATATATATATATATATATATATATATATATATATAGAGAGAGAGAGAGAGAGAGAGAGAGAGAGAGAGTTTGAAAGCACTGTTTGTGATCTTTAAATTAAAAACGCAGTAAATTAAACCATGTATGACACGTGGCCGGTCTCTAGCCACATATACTTTATTGCCCAAAGTATTTGATCATCTTCACACACTTAATTCATAGGTACAGCTATAACAGCCATAACATCTTCAACTCTTCTAGGAATACTTTCCTCATTTTTTAGGAGTGTATTTATGGTTTAGGACTCTGTGCAGACCAGTCAAGCTCTTCCATACCAAACTCACTCATGTGTGCCTATATGTATCTTGCTTGTACACTAGTGTGCATTCATGTTATAACAGGATGGCGCCATCCCCAAACTGTTCTGACAAAGTTGGGACCATGAAATTGTCCAAAATGTCTTGGTATGCTAAAGCATTAAGAGTTCCTTTCACTGAAACTAAGGGACCAACCACAACTCCTGAAAAACAACCCCACATCATATGCCCACCTCTACCAAACTTTGCATTTGGCACAGTACAGTCAGACAAGTACCGCTCTCTTGGTAACTACTAAACTCAGACTCCCCCAGTGGATCACCAGACAAAGAAGCATGTGTCGTCACTCCAGAGAACACGTCTTCACTGCTCTAAAGTCTAACTAGTCAGCCATGGAAACCCAGCCAGCCACTGTTCTTGAGTTAATCTGAAAGCCACCTGAAGTTTGGAGGTCTTTAGACTAATACGACAAGTAGTTGACTGTAGAATGAAACCTTTTGGCAATATGGCGTGCATAAAAGGTGATTAGGTGGAACAACGATGTTCATCTCGGCCACTGTATTCAAGGTGACAGGGCAACATGACGGCTTCCACAAACTGGAGCCTGATCCTGTGTATTTGAATTGATTAATACTAAGGTTACAAGAATTAAATGCACACTAGGAGATGTATATTGATAAGTACAATATTCTTTTTTTTTACCAAACCAACTCACTTGAAAATTGGTGGGAAATTCACTCAGTTATAATGATTTTTATTGTGGACAGACCTCAAGTCTCCCTAAACAAGCATGAGGACATATGGGTGTTATGGTGACTGTAAATTTTTGTGCTCGGTGTAGGAGTGGGAAGGACAGCGATTAACATCCCTGGGCCCCTCCTTTGCATCAGTGGCAGGCTTTGGTAACATTTTATATAGCTCTTGAGAATGTCAGGGAATGTATGCACTTCTATACTTTTCATTCATCAGTGGTTCATGTCATGTATTATACAGCAGTACAGAACTGGACACCTTAAATTTCAACACTTCTGCTCAAGCCATCACAGCAGACTAAACATTGAAGTCATTAACAAATGCAGTTGGAAATTTAACAGCCATCTTAATAATGCCTAAAAAACACAACAGAAATATGTAAATTACCAACAGAATAACCACATTATAATTGATCAAGTAAAATAAAAACAGTAAAAATTTTATATGAAGCATTTATTCTTTTTTGTAGCCCTCAATCATCACAGTGGCATTCAGTCATCAAAACTTTGTAAATGTTTCATATAAAATTGCAGGCTTTGGAAACCTGGAGTGTGCTCATACTTTCCTTCCTCATTTCCTTTAATTATTTCACGAGTGAGAACATGCAGCATTTGCTCATCCTGGTCTCCTCGTGTAACAGAGAAATGAAAAAAATTAAATTAAATTAAAATCTTTAAAATTGTCATGTTATTCTGTCATAGCAGTGTTTTTTGATCTAATTATTCTTGCATACATTGTTGTTTTGGGGCTCAGAGAAGATCATATGTATGTGCTGCACAGACACCTCTGTTAAGTGTATTGAGGTACAAAACTGTTCACAAACATTGGGTTTTAAGTCCGATATTGTCAGGGTGCCATATTGGTGAACTTTTACTACCTGGTTCTGCAGTTATTGACTTGGTTCTAATTGGCCACCACAGCAATTAAGACGCTCCAACTTGTATCTAAGCAGTCCTACAAGAAGGAAAAAAATAACTTCTTTTAACATGTCCAAATCATATCTCTCATTAAACACAGTTCAATAGCTTGCTTACATTATTGCAGCATGTCTGCCAAACAAACAGCACCACCACACTGTTGGTTTGCCAGACAAGCAGATAAATGTTTGTTTACTCTGGGTAAGTCATTGGTGGGGAATGCAAGCTGTTAAGGGTGGGTGGTGCTGATATTTTGTTTGCATTTATGTCTCTGTGTGTGGCTACAAATGCAGTATGTGATTGGCTGTATATGCACCGTGTGTTCATGTTTTTACTACGGCCAAACAGAATTTGGACCGAACATGTGTAAGCACTTGAGGGCCACTGTATGTAAACTCTGTATGAAAACCAATTTAGTATAGTAAATATGAAATGGCGAAATGTTTATGCAAATGTAATTAACACACTAATGGGCTTTCATATCAACAAATATTGATTGAGAACATCTGCTTGATGTGTGAGATCAGTACATTCCTCAGGAAAGGTTGCATTACAACACCCACGGTTTAATCAGGTGCAGTAAGCACTGCTCTGCCAAGTCAGAAACAAAATAACAAAAAAAGGAACAGAAAATAACAGCTTATCGATGTCTTCTCCGAGAAAATCTAAATCTGGTTAGTGAGATCAGGCATTGCTCTCAGGTGAACTTGCTATCTAATTAAACCCCGTTCTATAAACACTGTATCCTATTGTAAACAGTGCATATGTATCTTCAGCATACCTGATAGTCATCATTACAGGCCATTTAACTATGGCCAGATGGTTAGGTGCATTCCAGTGATGGCAAATTTTAAACACAAGTACAAGTAGAAGTGCATTAGAGTAGAAAGCCTATATCATCACATTGATCTCCTCTTATGTTAAGAAAAAAGCAAAGTCGTTGCTGTTTAATCATTATGCCAAATATGCTTTTAGAAACTATTAAGGCAGCATTACTGTCTGTTTAATTCAAAGTTGCTGCAAGCGATAACAGACACATTTGAAGGAAATATTGTTAGATTTAAGGCACTCTAAACATTTGACAGCTGAACAGCGACGCTGTGTGTATTTTTTCTCTTCTTTTTTTAGAAAGCAATTTAAATTCTATGGGTCATGTTATTTTTACATCCTGGTTGATTTGGAAACCAGATTTTAGACACATCATAGAATCAAATGATGATTAATACATGCCCATCACACAACTGTATAAGTATTTGTAGTATTTCTGGTGGGAGGCAACCTGTCTTTATTCAACAACCGTCCAGCACGAAGTCACTAAAATCATTCTCAGCAAAGTCAACTTTGAGGAAAGCAACTGAGTTTTGTTGTTTGCTGAGATGGTCTCCATGAAAGTCAATGATTTGCAATGAGTTGTAAAATGATTCATTGTCCACTGTCTAACGAAACACATTTCTGGATACTGCAAAAATACAATCAAAAGAAGAACAGAAAATTTTCAGATGACTGTAAAACTATTTTTGCATAGATATTAATACAAGTGTGCAATAACATTTAGGTTTTCCCTCTCAGGTGCGATTGCTACAGAAATGTTTGACTTAAACCAACTGTTAAACAAAAAATAGTCAGAAGTTCAACCTGAGTCTCTGTGGTTTCCATCAAAGGATGGTTTAGAAGGCCAAGCAAAAGTAATGGCGAGACATGATTTTACTTCACCCAGAGTCTTAAGTTTCTTAAATAGCATTAAGGCTATTGAAACAAAAAAAATAGGAATATAGAATTTCGACACAGGAGAAAAATAATAATAATCCAGCAGAAATTTTATTAAAGCACATTAAATGGAACATAATTCACTTAGTAGAGCCTAACTGTAGAACGGCATAATTATTTAGGCACTTGGCAAACTTGCTGTTTTATAGAAACATAATCAGGCAACCAACCGAATCAGGTTACCTACTGCTAAGCGTCACAGATGAGTTGTGCTCATTAGCACCAATCAATCCAGACTGATTACCTTTGGGTCTGTTTGGGAATCTGTATACATTTATAAATAAGCAGCAACACAATCTGTCTATGCGTTTTTGGAGAAAAGCTACCTCCCACCAGGCAACCTATGTGATGGGCTTGTGAAAGTGGCCAGCAGTTAACGGTCTTGCATACTCAACTTCTGACTGACCAGCTGGTCATTGCAACCACGCACAAATTGTTTCTGCCAGTAACAACAGACCACTCTAGAAGCTTGGCTAGATACTGCTGGTGAAGGTGGACGGTGACGGCAAAGCAAACAGGACCCAAGATGCTTGGCAGGTGCCTGTTGACAGCAAAGGAGATAGAACTGCTACAGAGCCTTGGCAGATGGACAAAAAGGCAGGGGAGGAGGCTGGTGACAGTGGAGGAGGAGACTTTCTGGAGGCTTGGCTGGCAGGAAGGAAAAAGGGTTGAGTGCTAGTGGGCGAGATGGAGTCCCTCTGGAATAGGAGGGCAATAAAGCAGGACTGGATCAGGCAGCTCAGGAACCACAGACTCAGTTGGCTCACTGGATTGCAAAAGGTAGATAAACCAAAACTAAGAAACCTAAAGGCTAAATTGAGAAACTAATCATACAGAAACCAACTGGAAATATCTGTTACACAAAGCTAAAAAAAACAAAACAAAAAACAACCAAAAAACTCAAAACACCACAAACACAGGAATCCAACTATTAATACAAAAAGGAGTCTATGACAAGATTGCCTTATTGTGAAGACGCAGCTTTTTCTTTTCTAAAAATTAGATGTAGGAAAGCAGTCGGTAGTGCAAAGCATTTTACTCAGTGAGATTAAATTACAAGCAGAATAGTTGCATGTGTCCAAGGCGAAGTTCTCCAGTAGAAATAAAAACTGTTGTGTGGAGAACCAATTACAGAATACATAAACAGTCTCAACTATGCTTTCTGATAATGAAGATATTTACTGTCATAACTTTGGAATGATAAAAAAATAAAAAAATTTATAATTATAATTGAAATATTCCACATAACTGGAATAGTATCAGCATGAAGTTATACAAACCATTTTCACATCGCAGCTCGCCAGCTGTACGGGCTGCGTTTCAGACTGTCAGGTTTATATGCTGCGACTCGTGATGATCAGTGGTTGGATCTTGATAGCAAAAACAAGTTAAGATTTATTCACAAACATGTGAAGTCTTTAGACAAATACCATCTGTTCTTTGTTAATGTGATTGGAGGGTAAATGGGGCTGACTGTATTGATCCTTTTATATAAACGCTGCAGGCTCAACCAATTTGCTTCCTAAACTGAACATTCTGTCATCTACTGCACATATTTACAGGAACATTATTCCACGGCTAAGCCTTTGAAGTTAAAGCAAACGCAAGAGCAAATACCTTGCACAGGTATGAATGTGAAGGCGAGGAACATTGAGCTCTCAATGGAAGGTTAAAGGAGTAGAAAGCCTCACGGATCACATCTCATGAATTCAATCCCTTTAAGCCATGTCACAAACCCACCAAAGTATTAGACAGATTCCGCTCCAGGAATTCATGATGACATCTTAAAACCATTTTGTGCACAGCAGCAGAATAAACTCATTAAAGTTCGCAAAGGTGTTGCTTAACCAGCCAGATTTGTCTGTATCTTTTTCTCAGAGGCTTTTTGATCCTTCATTCCAATTCCATTTTTTTCATGGGACTTTATTAGAGGTTGATGCCAGTATTAGGCAGTAGAAGACCGCAGCTCATCTTCAGAAAAGTTTTAATATAAAGACTTTTAATTGCAAAACCAAGTCAATTAGCTGAAGAAACACGCGCTACCAGATTATCTCTTTAATAGTGTCTCTCTCTTTATCTTTCCTGCTGTTGAATTCCTAAATGTAATGCTAGAACGTACACCTCTTATGCACCTCTTATTAGTCGTCCCACTGTTGATCATGAGAATCATCCCATTTCCCCCTGATGTTTTTATTCAACTGGGCATTCTGTTGAATATATCCTCTATCTGTGAGGCATGTAAAGGAAAAAAAATTGATGACAGTATGCTAACTCAGAAAGAAATCTAAAGGCTTCATCTCTCTTAACAGCCTCAATGCTATTAGTACAATAATGCTACTGTGTGACTCCTTCCTGCCAACGTGCCAAAAGCACTCACTGCTTTACATACACAATGCAATTGATTTCACTTTGAATTTACAATATGTATGGAAGGTAGATGAGCGATGTGGCTCATAGCACACGCATACACTCATACAGCTCAGAATTTACATAACAGATCTGAACGAACTTGACAGAAGCTTTTATTATAGCATGTAAAGTAAGAAAAAAAGTGCAACTGCAGGATCAAAACAGATGTTTTACATCTGGACTGACTTCTGCATAAGCTAAACACATTACTTATTATTGCAATTACTCGTGTCTTACAATGTAATTAGACATCATAGGAAACCCATAGGCAGCATTTCAGCAACCCAAATAATGTAGGATGTGTGTGCCAAGTCAGTTTACTGGAAGTCTAATTGGACACATGTGATGAGAAGTACTAATACATGTGCAAACCGGTAACGTGCGGCTAGTATGTGTGGCATTCAGCTGTGTTAACTGTCAAGGGAGGTGAAATAGAGGGCGTGAAACTCAAAGCCCGACTTAACCACAGTTTCACTAACTAAATGTTGTTCATACTCAATGAATCTGTGGTGCATGAAGCACAAAATTTGTGTTTGACTGTCAGAAGCATTATTCCACTGCTAACGTGGAAAAAACATGCTCTGTTTAATTTATTCCATATTAGTGGTCAGGCTTTAGGGATCATGTTGGTTCAGCTGCTCCAGAAATGCTTGCAAACCTAAAGATATTACTGTATGCTGAAACCTTTGTTCTAATTAGTTAATATAGGCAGGGTAATTTTAGCATCCCTGGTAAACATCACAGTGGAAAAATATTCGGTAAAATGAAAATGAATGGGCACAACAGTTTGCTCATGTTATTATGGATGTAAACTGAAAATCATCCTGAATAGTATTTTTTTTTATCAGCTTCCTCTTATAATAATTTACTTCAAAATGTGCAGTAGCGGGTTGCTTGGTAGCACAATAGTTTAAACTTTGTTTTTTATCAAGGTCTGCAGGCCTGAAAACCTGAAAAGAACTTATAGTGTCACGAAAAAAGCATTGAGTCTGGTATGTAAGCCCATCCTTTTTCACCTATTTGTTGGTAAGATTTATTATAGTGGATACAACTGATGAGTTTCAAAGATTTAGATGCTTTTGTTAATGATGGTCAGATTGTTTCGTCAGAGATGGATTACCTAAATGTGGGCAAATATAATACAGATTGTTCTTATTCCTAGAGGTATAAAGAATTACCTGAACAGTGTTGATTCAGAAAGAGTTGAACATTTTATTTTTTGTAGGTAAAATTTACAAATGTCCCCTAAATCCCCAAATTGTATGTGTTAATGATGGCAGTAGACGGTGCTGATGCAACATGCTAGTTCAAAACCTCCCAAAGAAGTTTTTTCTGTGTTGAAATCTAGTGAATGTGAATCCCACAGGATATGGTTTACATATTTTTTATACAACATCTGCCTTATGGAGCTGTGTAAGGATAAAAATGTTTAATCATGGGATAGAGAGAATCTCTCAGACCATCTTTGTATTGATTTGCAGCAACCAAACTATTCCAATAAAATATCCAACACACTAAAACAGAACCAATTCCCTCAATTTAAATTTTTTATCTGTATAGCATCCTGGCCTAGACATTACAATAAGGCAGTCTGACTAACTGCACCAATTATTCATATAACATTACCATGTTGTTTGCATGCCAAGCTGGTGAGGTTATGCTTATCTATACTTTAGTATATTGCATGACCTATTACACAGGTCTTAGGAGAAGAAGAAAGGAAACGTCATTGCACGTGAGTGTTAAGTGAATATGAGTGTTTCTTGAGGGAAATCAAGGAGATCAGTATCAGAGGGACATAACAGGAAACGCTGTAGGGCTTGTGGCAAAAAAGAAAAACAAAAAAAGCTCTAAAGAGACCTATTAGAATAATTAACAGCGATATATGAGCAAGTAAATAAATAATTACTTAGCAGGTTAAGGTGACCAACAGGCCACAAAGATAGTGATTATATGAGCTCTTTGAAACACGAGCACAGCATTCTTCTGAAGCCTTAACAACTGAACATATCCCCAAGTCCATTTAAATGATTTGTCTCCTGCCACTTGGAGGATCTCCCACGAAATTCAACACCATGATTGCTTCATGTTTTTATGTTTTATGTTTTTTCACAAGAGAAACGTAAGAAGAAACTAACACAGCAGGTTTCAATGCTATAAAAACTGCTAATGAAGATGATAGAAGTGTCTCCCACTCCCTTGTATTTGAGGAGAGAAACATGAAGCACAACAATATTATTACTCCAGGTAAAAGGAATTCAAAGGCACTTAATCAGAAGGACAAACTCCTTTCGGGAGTCAGTCATGAAGGTTCTTATTGCAATCAAAGGCAAGACAACACCAACCTGTCTTTATAGGCACATCTCCTGTTTAAGTAGAAGCAAACTTTGATACTCGCAAATTTCTTAAATCATAATGACGACATACAAGTTGGAATAAAACCCTAGATCTCTCTAGAAAGGTTTTTTGTTTGAAAGAAATAATAGCGTTTGTGTGTTTTTCATAAGAAAGTCTCAGTTTAACATTAGGCAGATGTTCTCAAATCAACCAGATTGTGGTGATTTCTTGCAACTCCCTAAGAGACATATTTTTACATTTGAAATGGAAGTTGTGGCAAAATGCTCTTATTCCATGGCAACACATGGTCTATTGCTATTTTCATAGATGCTGCAATTACTACAAAGTTGTAGGTATGTACCACAACAAAGCAGTCAGACAATCCAATACAAAAAGCACCCAAAGCAGACACACAATTAAGTGAATCATTCCAACTATTCAAAGTAGGGAATGAGGCCAAGTAAATGCTACAGAATCATCAGGACATCTGTCAATCAACAGTTAACTCAGTTATCCTAATGGATGAGTTTTTAAAAATTCCCCAAAGTTCACAGGGTGAAACTATCAAAAGAGGCCAAAACCATTTTTGCACCAGGCTGTAAAATGTTTTGTAACATTTGTTGGCTGTTGGAGGGACTCCAGATTTTGCAACTTGGCTTAATTTTTAAGTTCGGGGGGTTTCCTCTTGTTTGAACCAGGTTTTAACTTCCTTTAGCTCCCTCGCTGTATTATAGTAGAGTCTTTACCTTACAATATAAAGTGCCTTGAGGCAAGTGTTGTTGTTATTTGATGCAGTATAAATAAAACTGAATTTAATTTAATTCCCAATCATTTTAATCTAGATTTCTTCTGATTGGCTGCCCCTCATGAGCAGAGTTATGTGCTTGAGATGATCATATTAGGGATATCTGCATTTGTTGACATCAAACACCATTAGTGTTTTACTTGTTGCCTAAATGAAACCCAGGCTGTGGCCATTATTCAGTGAGTACTGTTTCTTAAGCTGCTGCTCAGAACAAAACACGTCTCCTATTTAGCATGAATGACCATGAGCAGTTCTCTCAAAGTTTGGAAGTGAGCTGTAGTAACAAAATAAAAACAATGCTTAGAGTAAGAAAATTGACTATTATATGAGACTGAAATGTTGGTTTTGATTAAAACAATAATTAAAGTTTTCATTTTCCCTAAAGCT
The DNA here is from genome assembly GCF_041146795.1 of Maylandia zebra. Taxonomy (NCBI): domain Eukaryota; kingdom Metazoa; phylum Chordata; class Actinopteri; order Cichliformes; family Cichlidae; genus Maylandia; species Maylandia zebra. Next base: position 4,996,901 of record NC_135174.1, on the reverse strand, counting down.
CAAAAAGCTCCAGACAAAACTGTCATTCAGAGGAGGAGAAAAACACTTCTTAAGTTTGTCGAGTACATCAGTTTTTGCACAAGGCCTTAATCATATAAATAGTGTTTCATACTCCATCGTGTTTTATCTGTAAAACAACACACTTCTGTGGTTCTATGTTTCCTTAATGTACAGCGCGTTTGCTATCAGTCACACAAAAGCTTTGGCCCGCTTCCTCTTCCTCGTGTCAACTGCACTGACCTGCAAAAGACCGAAGCAAGTGAGAATTCTTTTATTCTGGAACAGTCACACGGGTAATGTTTGTTTTTCAAGCTGTGGAAGCAGGACACTTCCTCGCAGAGATCTTTTAAAACTCCAAAACGTAAACTGTGTCATTACTCTAAATCGTGTTTTGCCCCATGCCCATAATAAGTAAGTAAACAAGGCCTAAATCCATGAAAATATATGAAAATGCTGCAGCCTTAGCTCGCTCTGCCATGCTGCAATCATGTTATTAATGGAAGAAACCAGATTGTTTGGATATCATATCCCCATGATAATTAAATCCAAATGTTTTGAAACGAAAGCTTATCCAGTACATGACTGTTGGCTGTATCACAGATGAATTGATGCAGTGTAGGTAAATAAACACACGGATAAGAGGGTTTGTTCATGACTGAAAGCAAACGCTAACCTTGTTTTTTGTAAATCCATTGAGGCAAGTTATCATGGTGTTATGACATCACAATACACTCATGGAGCATGAGTTAAGCAAGATTAAAAAAAAAAGACAACTGGCCTCACCTCTTCAGACATCGGCCTATAATTTTGCAAGTTCTATGCAACACAGGTTTTTCAAACATCTTTTAGCTTGTCATCATGCACAAATGAAACACTCAAATAGCCATCATGTTATACAGACAAGCAGAGCACTAACCTCAACATTAGTCTCATAGTTTCACTCACCAGCATATGCTGCTCGGACAGCTGCTTTCCATAAACAGTAATTGGATTCACTTGTTTTAATTTACTTCAGTACTGTCGGCTCCATCCATAACTCACTTCAGATACATGATTATTCAAACATTTTACGTTCAATTTCCTGTATAGTAATTACCCAGAGGAGAGAAGTGAGTAGTGTCCTCACACCCGCTCATGCCTGCTCCCATATCCAAGAACTGGACAGCATGCAAAGCACAGAGTCTGCCACCACACTCATTTGCATAATGCAGATCTGACAGTGACTTCCTTCCTGCTGCTAACATCACTGTCAGTGGAAATAGCTGAATAGCTGTCTCTTCTTCTCTTAACAATGGTGATCAATAGGGATATATTAGCATTTAGGCACGTTATAAGTATGTGCATACATTGGTTGCAATTTAGGACATTTTCAATATATAACTAGCACTTAACACAGTGGATTGGTTCTGTCCCCGTCTCTCTTTCCTTAACTTCCTGCAGGCTTCTAATCAATCTGCTGCCACTGGTCTCTACTGTTTATTTGTCTCTCTTTTCTTTAACAATGCATCAAAGTGTCCGCTGTATCGTATACAGTGTTACTGCTTAGCTTTGGAATAAGTTTGCCTAAAATTACACTCACACAAACACAGATATATGTTGATAACAATTTAGAGATTCACATTCCATTATCAATATCACTCATTTATTCAGTTCTTGTTGTATTCCCACTGGCTCACCACTAGTCACCAGTTAGGCTACAGTCCCACACACCAACACAAATCCATATCCTAATGAGAACAAAGACATGAGCGTTCTCTTGCTATTTAGGTATGAACACAAAACCAACAACAAAAAGCAAAGATGAAAACCAGCACAAAGACACCTGAACCCATTGTCACAGTGACTGCACTGTAGAAACATGCACAGGTAGAAACACAGGCTACAGCCTCACTGCTTTTGTTACCTGTTAAAGTTCAGGGTCTGGCTGCAGGGCTTGGGTCAGCATTCACTCAGATTTAAGGTCACTCTGGGTTCTTGGCTAGCTTAATGTTAGCATGCTGTCTGTGGAGAGGTTGCAAAGAGCTGAAGTTGTGTTAGCAGCATAATGCAGTTGTTTCTGTCGTTGATGCAGTTTCTACTTTACCACCATGCTGTTGTCCTTTTGTGCTATAAAAATAAAAGTAATGTCTACATCCATGCACAACTGAAAACAGCTGATTGTAACAAGTGCAAGTGATAGGGAGGCAGACAACAGTTCCAAGGAACTGAACTACTGGGAACAGGTTCTCTACAAGACCCTGTTCTCTAACTATGGATGACATGGATTTGTTTGGGGTAGCAGATTACAATACAATACAATACAACTTTATTTGTATAGCACATTTAAAACCAGAGGTAGCTAAATTGCTTCACATAATCCAATAAAACAGTAGTAAAGTACAAAGGCAGATAAGATAGCAGGTGGGAGGCATTGATTAACCAAGCATACAAGTATACAAGTACGCAGATAAGCAAGCAAGACTTAACGATAAAAACAATAAACCAATATAACCAAAAGAGAGAGAAGGGGAGGGCAAGAAAGTACACTTAAAAGGCATGCTCTAGGAGGCCAGGAAGGCTAAGCTAAAACGGTGGGTTTTCAATCAAGACTTGAAGGTCTGGATCGAGGTTAGCCCATTTTTGCACATTTGTCACACCGAGGTATTTTCTTAATATGGAAGATGGACCTACACATTGCCATGGTTTAAATGTAGAGACATTTATGATAGATCACATTGCTAATAGGTACACACTGCGGTTTTGCTATTGGCCTTTTCAAACTGTGTACTATTTATTCAGCTCAAGCTGTTTTTTAAAAAGAAATTGTTTTCGATTGTTATAAAAGAAGAACACAGCCTAACTTTTCTTAAACCTTTTCTCCTGAAATATGTGCAATGCAATGTTTTTACACCATTTTCTTTCTCTTTTTTTCTGAAAGGATGTTGTCAGTTTGTTATGTTGTTATCGGACTGGTTTTACCTTGATTTACTTTCCACTTTCAGGTGTTTTTGCCTTTATTGGTTGCCACTGTTATTGTTATAAAAGCTATCTGTACTTCTTATTTTTTTATTAGAAAAATTAATTCAAACTATTCAAAAGTGACATGCGACACAGAATATGAGGGGCAGAGGTTAGAGTGGGGTTTTTTCCCCTTGTCGCCATGAGCTGTTAAAAAAACAAATCACAAAGAGGAATACAACAGAACATTTATGTCTCTAACAGAATTGTTTAAACAAAGCAATAGACAGTGACTTTTCATTCCTATTATGGTCTGCCTTGTAATAGATACAGTGAGCTTTATGTGTAAAATTGGTAGACAGCACCACTACAGATCCATTTCCAATGGGTTTTGGCTTATTTCAAAGAAGATCATACAGTACGCACCATACTACTAATTGCCAATGAAAGGCCTCAGTGGTTGAGGATGATCCCATGTTTGCTGCTGTATTCAATGACAACATGATTGTGTCCTAATTTTTCAGTAAGTACAGCATCATCACTGTACTTAAATTATGTGGAACTATATATAAAAATTGAAGTATAGAGAAAACCTTTATGCAGTCAGTAATCAGAAAAACCTGTTTTAGTTCTGGCGGACATTAAAATACATAAAGATGATGAAGTGGAAAGATGAGAAGCTACGATACAAGATACAGGAAAATCTTTTCAAGCATTTAGTGAACACTGGAGAATCCCTTGGACTGCACTTTTGCTACACTGTTAAATTAATGTTAACAAACCTTATTATCAAAGGATGAGTAAAAATATTTCAGCTGATATGGGCGGCTCATCTTGTGACTATAAATAGTCATTTTTGATTTGCCGTTGTTTCCATTAGAGGCCAGTGGTTTCATTGGAAACTGCATAATGCTGCTGGAATGAGAGCAGCAGATGCAGCCTTCAAGTGTCGTCAGGACTACTGTGTTATTCAGAGTTTCACTCATGCTTTGTCTATGACCAAGAGTAACATATCCAAATAAGCTTTTGTTTTTGTCTTTGTAAGGCATCGTGTGAGCAGATGGTATGTTTCTGCAGCACCATTAATTTCAAATTCGGTTTTGAAATTATACGTTGTTTGCAAATAGGTGACAAAAAAGTAGCACAAAGTGTGGATAATTTAACCCGAACGTAAAAACACAGTATTTTCTTATAGTGTAGCAGGAGAATAAAGCAGAAGTGGAGAAAAAAACCAACTTCCCTACAAAGTCACTCATAACTAATAAAAAAAGTTCAGTATTTTCTGCAATTTTTTCTCAGGTTTTTAAATAATTCATCTTATATATTTGTATGTTTTCTTTTTTACATTTTTGTTGTAATTATTTAACATTATGAATTGCGTGTGTTTGTCTACATCAATAATGATAAATTAGGGGCCCTTAAACTGTCATTGTTTCCAGAGGCATCAATTCATGCATACAAGACACACTAGAACAGCACCTACCTAGCAATGCAAACCTTTGTCAAGCATTAATCTATCACATCTGTGCCTACATATTTGAGATAATTCAGCCCTTTTTTACTAAGGTTGTCAGCGATCGGTAGGAGCCATTATCTAATTAGAAAACACTTTGTTTTTAAAGAGGACATTAAATACTAAACATATAAGGGCTAATTTACATCAAGGAGCAGGGAAAAAACAAATAATTAAAAGATAGCTCCACGTTACAGTCTCCTTCACTTACATTTGTGCTTCGCTTTTTCCCATTCTAATATGAAGTCATCCAATCAGTGAGATGATGTAAAGAAAAAAAAAGGTCTTGAAAAAGTGTGGCGTCTCTTCCTTTTTTTCCCCACACATTGACCTATTTTTCCTGCAGACATCCTGCTGATGGGATTCCTGGTTGTAGTGGGGTAAGAAACTTTGTTGTGTTTGTGGTGTAGTTATGTATGTAGTAAACTGTTTGGGCATAAAATATTGCTGTTTTGGTCTACTTATTTAAGACAGCATATCAGGACAGTGATCCTAAACATATATTATTTTTAATGGTGATCGGTTTACTCCAAGAGTCATTTTACTGGCCTCAAACATAGTTCTTATTCCAGGCAAAAAGTCAGCATAACTGTTCTATGTCACTTTACAGTTGGATAAAGTTAAATGTGAACCTCTTGTTATGCTGATAATCTCCACTTTATGTTAGTAAATGATGCTGTCATTAATATACAGCAGACATCTTGTCCACTGCTCTCTGGCCTCTGTGACAGCCAGCTTCTCGCCCACAGCTTTTTCAACATTGCAGGCAGCATTTAGTCCAACTTTATTTCTATAAATGGTAGTTAGATTGGCTGTTGTTGTCCCAATGCAACAATGCAACCTCAGTTTGGAATGTAAGATTATATATATATATGTATATGTATTTTTATGTATTTTTTTCACAACTTGGATGAAATGTAACTTGACTAATCACAAAGAAAGCTTGTGTCTAATATTACTTTAAATGGTCTTTCCTTTTGTTGATGTTACTGATGTGTGACCAGTGGTTTCGTTGTAAAAATAATAATAGGGGAAGGGGAGGTCAATTTATATCATCAAATGCTTTCACAAATAGTAAGACCACCCCCGTTCTCTGTTTGCCATCTGGGGTGGGGAGAAGTTGGCCGTCTGGTTGGTTTCTGTGATACGAATCTTCCCTGCTCCTGCAGGAACGGGGGCGGTATGCTCATCTTCACCCCAGAAACATCTCTTGGGTCTGGGGGTGGATGGCCCCAGAGGCGATGGTGCCTGGAACTGGGAGTGTAGAGTATGTACGGGGAGTGTGTGTAACGTGTTCATTTCTGTTTGTTTCTGTGTTGGGCGAGTGCTGAGCATTTGTATGTGTGTCCATGAGGGTGGGAATGCATGTATGTATCTGTGTGTGTCTGCCTGTCTTTGTCTATATAAGATAAGATAAGATAAGATAAGATAAGATAAGATAAGATAAGATAAGATAGAACTTTATTAATCCCTCGGGTGGGTTCCTCTGGGAAATTCGACTTCCAAAAAAAAAGCACAGCAACGACCGAAGTTACAGTTACAGAATTGTTATATATATATATATATATATATATATATATATATATATATACACACACACACACACACACACACACACACATATATAAATACAGAGACAATATAAATAAAATATACAAAGGGGATAAATAGAATAAATAGGAATAAAAAAATAAAAATACAAGTGAATTGCACATTTCAAGTATTGAGTCTATTGCACTGTTGACTATTTACAAAAAGTATTGCACAAGGTATTGTACAGTGAGGTGAAGAGGCACTACAGCTTAGTTGTTCCCCCCTCCTTTGTCCTCCTGTTTCCCCTCCCTCTCCCCTCCAGAGAGGAGTCAGATCGGGTCCGACTCCACCTCTCTCCATGCCTGCTTCATGTTCTGGGGGGCAGGGCTATGGCTACTATTATGGCTACTACACCTATAATTAGATTGTTATATGGAGAAACCTTTTGAATTCAAGCACGGTCACACACACATGTGTGCACACGGGTGTTCACAGACACACACTATCTTCCTTGGCAGCTGCCTCTAAGCATACCACGCATTGCCGGTCTTGTGTGCTACTCAGTAACATTCAGTATTTGTTATTGACTGTTACATATGCTTATTTTGGTTGTAGAGGTTTCCCTACTGTGTTGTTCTCTTATTCTCGTCTTCTTCTTTTTTTTTTCAAGCAGGTGATCTAGTGCAGCGGTCCCCAACCCCCGGGCCTTGGACCGGTACCGGTCCGTGAGTTGTTTGGTACCGGGCCAGGAGAGTTGAGGCTCAGGTGTGAAATGTATGGTTTTCAGGGTTTTTATCGGTTTTCAGCGTTATTTTGTTATCGTTTTTATCGTTAACTTGGTTTTCCTGGGTCTTTTCACGTGTGTTATGAATAAATCTTCTTTTTTTCGGTACCGGTACTACTTTTATTTTGTTGTATTTATCCGCGACACCTTAAAGGCCGGTCCGTGAAAATATTGTCGGGCATAAACCGGTCCGTGGCGCAAAAAAGGTTGGGGACCGCTGATCTAGTGGATTTTACTGTCTTTTCTCTCTGTCCCTTTTGTCCTCTGTTTTTTTCCCTCTCCTTTTCTTGAACTTCTCTTGTCTACATCTTTCCCTTTCCTATCCCCCAGCCATGTCTGTTCTGATTGTAATAATTTAAAAGTAAAATAAATAAATAAATAATTAAAGAATAAAGATTAATCAAACGGACCAGTATGGCAAAGCCTTAATGGTCCACTTGGAAAAATAAAATCTTTTGCGCATTTTATTGGCCGTCAGACAATAATTTTGATTGCTACAGTGCCAGACAATGTAACTCTGCCTGTGAAGAAACTTATGTTTGTGGTGTTGATATATGTGTACACACACACACACACACACACACACACACATATATATATATATATATATATATATATATATATATATATATATATATATATATATATTCTTTACAACTTGGATGAAATGTCACTTGACATATCGCCAGAAAAGCTTCTGTTTAATATTACTTTAAATGGTCTTTGCTTTTGCTGATGTGTGACCAGTGGTTTCACTGGAAAAATATTAATAGGGGCAGGGGAGTTCAATTGATATCATCAAATGCTTTCAGAAACAGTAAGAATATTTGTTAGAACACCCCCGTTCTCTGTTTGCCATCTGGGTTATGGGGCCAGGAGGAGAAGTTGGCCGTCTGGTTGGGGTCTGTGATGCTAATCTTCCCTGCTGCAGCAGGAACGGGGGCTGTATGGTCATCTCCACCCCAGAGCAAAGGGAAACATCTCCTGGGTCTGGGGGCGGATGGCCCCTCTGGCGATGGTGCCTGGACTGGGAGTGTAGAGTATGTATGGGGAGTGTGAGTGTGTGTACAGTGGTCATTTCTGTTTGTTTCCTTGTTGGGCGAGTGCTGAGTATTTGTATATGTGTACATGAGGGTGAAAATGCATGTCTGTATCTGTGTGTGCCTGTCTGTCTATGTGTCAGGTCGGGTCTTAGACTCCACCTCTCTGGGAACCCCCCTATATGTATTTTTGATTTCATGTCTTCATCAGATCCTGACAGAAGTAAATTTGCTCTTTAACTGCTAAATGTTCTATTTTGTTCGCTAGCTAGTCGATTTCTGAGAATTGTCAAATTTTGTCACTGCTGCAAATGGAAACTCCCACAATGAGAACTCGAGAATGAACTAGTCAGAAAACTTTCCTTTAAAAATACAAATTGCAAAACATAGATAAATAGATAATATGCAAATTAAAGAAGCTCCGTGGACCGACTTGCAGACAGTGAAGGACACTGTGACGTTGACTTAAAGTCAACACATTAAGGTAAAAAAGGAGATACCAAAAACAACTTAACCAGACGTCTACTATTAACACATTATTATATTACTATTACAGTATTTTTTGGACTATAAGGTGCACTTAAAATCCTTTAATTTTCTCAAAAATTGACAGTGCGCCTTATGTATTAATTCTGGTTGTGCTTACTGCCCTCGAACCGATTTTATGTGGTACACGGCACTCAAAAATCTGTCGGAAAATATTTTAGTACGACTTTGGTAACCTTCGAAGCCGCACCGCTTGATGGATTGTTGGAGCATCACAGCTACCATAGTCAGGAGCCTCGCAGAGTAATCCGGGTCCAAACTCAGCTTCAGGTCACAAAGTCAAACAAATCACTTAAAAACTGTCTAAATTGTTTCATCTTGAAGAAAATGATCAGTGTTGCTGCATTACCAGGTGTAACAACTAAGTTTAAAATCCAGGCAAACAAAATTTAATAAATTTAACAAAGTTAGAAATTAGCAGGAAGTTAGCTAACTAGTTTCCACCTAAATATGATATAGCATGTTCTGATTGAGGGATTTCTTAAATTAAAATCTCTGCTATAACTTCCAACATAAATGAAGACAGAAAACTAAACAGCAGTGACTTTTGTAGCATTACTGAAGTTGGACTAGCTGATACATAGTGATATACTACGTCACACCTTCCCAAAGTGTGGGGCCCGCCCCCTAGGGGGGGTGCAGAGCCATGGCAGGGGGGGCGCGGGATGAAAAGGGGGAAAAGAAAACAAAATGCTTGGACACTGTTAGCACGGGGCGCCTACAGAAACGCAAAGCAGGAGATGAAGCATCGCTGAATATGTTTCCAAGCCAAAGACTAGAAAATATGGTGAAGCAAATCTTCCCTTTGGCTTCACCTCCACAAGTGCCGAGGTAGGTCTCCCCTGCAGAATTGGTTTTCCCTTAGTGGGAGCAGCGCTGGGCTCTTCAAATCATGGACAAACAGTATCCTATATTCGTGATTTTTAGTTCACAAACATTTCTTGTAATGACTAACGACTCCTGACATTTTGGAGATATACATACTATATACAATGGAGATATACAATGAAAATAATGATAATATGAAATAATATCAGGCTCATCAGGCCACGATTTGTTCCCCCGGTTCAAATCACGGACAAACAGTATCCCACAGCTGTTTATGTTTTTAAACCTATTTTGCCCAGAGAGGCATTTTTTGAAAAATGTATTGATAGCAATGTTGAATATTATTACACAGGAAAAAAAACAACTACATGTAAAATAATCACACCGTGATGCCTCTGCCTTTCTAACTGCGTGTGTGTATGTAAGCGTGTAAAACCTGCAGATAGTCAGATTAACAGTAACAGTATTTTGTCTCTATCTGCCATTCATGTAAACAATAACGTGGCGCACAGCGTGACGTGAAAAAAAGGCACATACCTTTGATGTTGCGTAACGAACTTTGTATTCCTCGTCCACACGTAAACGCAAAAAAGGAGTTTTAAAAAAAATCTCAGTTTTCGGTGATTCCAAACGCCGTTTACGTGTGGACGAAACAGCTGCGTGTTCAAAAATACCCGTGTAGGTGCGGACGTAGCGTTAAAGAGTTAGTAGTTTATTTTATTAGTGCCTGTAATTTATTGTAGATTACTTGTATTTGCTTAATTGTTTACTAAATGTTTGAGGTGTGAAATAAACCGCAATGAAGCAAAATATGGGTGTGTGTGGTTGGAGAATGTGTGCGTGCGTGCACGCGCGGGGGGGTGCAACATTTTTCTTGTAAAACAAAGGGGGACGCAACAAAAAAAGTTTGGGAACCACTGTACTACGTGATCGCTAGCGACACAGCTATGTTAGCATAACATAAACACTGGGAAGCTGGAGGATGAATGCTAGCTTTTTTCCACTCAACAAAAGTTAATGCGAGGGTTCCTGATAGTTAGGAACAAATGCAATCGCATGGCAGGATGCTGTAAATGGACCAAACTTCAGTCAGGAGAACAACTGAGATAATCCATCCACAATATGAGGTTAGTCATTAATATACTGCAACAACATGGGAATAGAGCAGCTGTGATAGAATACAGCATTAATGAATCAATGGTACGGAAGTGGAGGAAGCAAGAAGAATGAGTTGAATAAAGTTTGACTTATCTGACTGTTTTGTTTTCGCTTAATGCGCCTTATGGTAGAGTTAGGTCCATATACAGTGGGGCAAAAAAGTATTTAGTCAGCCACCGATTGTGCAAGTTCCCCCACCTAAAATGATGACAGAGGTCAGTAATTTGCACCAGAGGTACACTTCAACTGTGAGAGACAGAATGTGAAAAAAAAATCCATGAATCCACATGGTAGGATTTGTAAAGAATTTATTCGTAAATTAGGGTGGAAAATAAGTATTTGGTCACCTCAAACAAGGAAAATCTCTGGCTCTCACAGACCTGTAACGTCTTCTGTAAGAAGCTTTTCTGTCCCCCACTCGTTACCTGTATGAATGGCACCTGTTTGAACTCATCATCTGTATAAAAGACACCTGTCCACAGCCTCAAACAGTCAGACTCCAAACTCCGCCATGGCCAAGACCAAAGAGCTTTCGAAGGACACCAGGAAAAGTATTGTAGACCTGCACCAGACTGGGAAGAGTGAATCTACAATAGGCAAGCAGCTTGGTGTGAAAAAATCAACTGTGGGAGCAATCATCAGAAAATGGAAGACATACAAGACCACTGATAATCTCCCTCGATCTGGGGCTCCACGCAAGATCTCATCCCGTGGGGTCAAAATGATCATGAGAACGGTGAGCAAAGATCCCAGAACCACACGGGGGGACCTGGTGAATGACCTGCAGAGAGCTGGGACCAAAGTAACAAAGGTCACCATCAGTAACACACTACAACGGCAGGGAATCAAATCCCGCAGTGCCAGACGTGTTCCGCTGCTGAAGCCAGTGCATGTCCAGGCCCATCTGAAGTTTGCCAGAGAGCACATGGATGATACAGCAGAGGATTGGGAGAATGTCATGTGGTCAGATGAAACCAAAGTAGAACTTTTTGGTATAAACTCAACTCGTCGTGTTTGGAGGAAGAAGAATACTGAGTTGCATCCCAAGAACACCATACCTACTGTGAAGCATGGGGGTGGAAACATCATGCTATGGGGCTGTTTTTCTGCCAAGGGGACAGGACGACTGATCCGTGTTAAGGACAGAATGAATGGGGCCATGTATCGTGAGATTTTGAGCCAAAACCTCCTTCCATCAGTGAGAACTCTGAAGATGAAACGAGGCTGGGTCTTCCAACATGACAATGATCCAAAACACACCGCCCGGGCAACAAAGGAGTGGCTCCGTAAGAAGCATTTGAAAGTCCTGGAGTGGCCTAGCCAGTCTCCAGACCTCAACCCCATAGAAAATCTGTGGCGGGAGTTGAAAGTCCGTGTTGCTCGGCGACAGCCCCAAAACATCACTGCTCTCGAGAAGATCTGCATGGAGGAATGGGCCAAAATACCAGCTACTGTGTGTGCAAACCTGGTAAAGACCTATAGTAAACGTTTGACCTCTGTTATTGCCAACAAAGGTTATGTTACAAAGTATTGAGTTGTATTTTTGTTATTGACCAAATACTTATTTTCCACCCTGATTTACGAATAAATTCTTTACAAATCCTACCATGTGGATTCATGGATTTTTTTTTCACATTCTGTCTCTCACAGTTGAAGTGTGCCTCTGGTGCAAATTACTGACCTCTGTCATCATTTTAGGTGGGGGAACTTGCACAATCGGTGGCTGACTAAATACTTTTTTGCCCCACTGTATATTTGGACAGTTTTGTTCTTGTTTTGTTTTACCTGTTTTCTGAAACATTCCCATTATAGTTATATAATGGATATGGATATAATGTGTAGACTTTCAGCTTTCATTTGAGGTTATCCACATTCAAACTGGATGAAGTGTTTCCAAGGTGAAGAGAAACCCATTCACAACAGCCAACCACCAACCAACACAGTCACCAACACTCTCCAGGAGTAGATGTATTGATATCCAAGTCAGCCATAAAGAGAAGACTACCATGAAAGTAAATACAGCACAGTTCTGGAAAAACATCTTTTGGACAGATGAAACCAAGATCAACTTCTACTAGAATGTAGGCAAGAAAAAAGTATACAGGGAGTGCAGAATTATTAGGCAAATGAGTATTTTGTCCACATCATCCTCTTCATGCATGTTGTCTTACTCCAAGCTGTATAGGCTCGAAAGCCTACTACCAATTAAGCATATTAGGTGATGTGCATCTCTGTAATGAGAAGGGGTGTGGTCTAATGACATCAACACCCTATATCAGGTGTGCATAATTATTAGGCAACTTCCTTTCCTTTGGCAAAATGGGTCAAAAGAAGGACTTGACAGGCTCAGAAAAGTCAAAAATAGTGAGATATCTTGCAGAGGGATGCAGCAGTCTCAAAATTGCAAAGCTTCTGAAACGTGATTATCGAACAATCAAGCGTTTCATTCAAAATAGTCAACAGGGTCGCAAGAAGCGTGTGGAAAAACCAATCTGAACCCCATTGAGAACCTGTGGTCCATCATCAAATGTGAGATTTACAAGGAGGGAAAACAGTACACCTCTCTGAACAGTGTCAGTGGCTGTGGTTGCTGCTGCACGCAATGTTGATGGTGAACAGATCAAAACACTGACAGAATCCATGGATGGCAGGCTTTTGAGTGTCCTTGCAAAGAAAGGTGGCTATATTGGTCGCTGATTTGTTTTTGTTTTGTTTTTGAATGTCAGAAATGTATATTTGTGAATGTGGAGATGTTATATTGGTTTCACTGGTAAAAAGAAATAATTGAAATGGGTATATATTTGTTTTTTGTTAAGTTGCCTAATAATTATGCACAGTAATAGTCACCTGCACACACAGATATCCCCCTAAAATAGCTAAAACTAAAAACAAACTAAAACCTACTTCCAAAAACATTCAGCTTTGATATTAATGAGTTTTTTGGGTTCATTGAGAACATGGTTGTTGTTCAATAATAAAATTATTCCTCAAAAATACAACTTGCCTAATAATTCTGCACTCCCTGTAGAGAAGGCGTGGAACAGCTCATAGCTTATCGCTCAAAGCATACCACATCATCTATAGAACACGACGGAGGCAGTGTGATGGCTTGGGTGTGCATGGTTGCCAGTGGCACTGGGACACTAGTGTTTATTGATGATGCACACAGGACAGAAGCAGCCAAATGAATTCTGAGGTGTTCAGAACATATTGTCTGTTCAAATCCAGCTAAATGCAGTCAAATTGATTGGGTGGCATTTCAGAATACAGATGGACAATGACCCAAAACATACAGCCAAAGCAACCCAGGAGTTTATTTAAGCAAAGAAGTGAAAAATTCTTGAAGGGTCAAGTCAGTCACCTGATCTTAGCCCAATTAAGCATCCATTTCACTTGTTAAAGATTAAACTTCACACAGAAAGGCCCACAAACAACCCACAACTGAAAGCTACTGGTAGAAGGCCTGGCAGAGCATTAAAAAGGAGGAAACCCAGCTTTTGTTGATGTCCACGAGTTCAAGACTTCAGGCTGTCAGAGGGTTTTGAACAAAGTAAACGAAATGAACATTTTATTTTCAGTTTCAGTTGTCTCTGTCCAAATATTTATGGCCCTAACTGTATTTTTCTTTCTTGTAGTAAAATTTGTCTTAAGCCGGTCTTTATACTACAGTATCCCAGTACTGTTCATATTAGGTTTTGAACTAATCCTCCCTAAAACCTTAAATCTTATTCATTACGAGCTATTTTAAGTTGGATTTACTCTTGTGATTGAGATCCCGGTATAACTTAGTTGCACTTGATTCTTAAGTCACTGACTGATAAACTGCATACTCTGTTGTTGCCAGAACTGAAGCAGTACAACACGACCTCAGACTAATTCAACTGTATTTTTCTATTTGAGGAATTCTGTGTCTGGCTTAAAACAGATGCAATGTGATCTTCAAACTTACACTTTCAACTTATCAGTTCTAGAACATTCTCTCTTTCGGGGTCATCAAGATGAGTTATGACTAAATTCTTAGTTCTTCATTATCTATTGGATACTGAAGTTATGAAAACTGAAACCTGGAAGTTTAGAGGTGAGTTAGGGGGAACCACTGTCTTCCAGCATCATATAGTTGTGGTTCGAACATGAAATAAAACATATTTGGAAAGTAGCCCAGCTGTCATAGAGGTGGGATACACTCTTGGTTGTCCAATACAAACAGACAGCCACACGCTAATATCCATGACATGATCCATGACAAAATTGCAAGCTAATCTAACAAACATGCCTTTGGACTATGGAAGGACCCCAGTGTAGGTACAGAGAGAACATGCAAGCCCCACACAGAAAGTATTACCGTAGTAGTTTTATGTAGATGTTTTTAGTTTTGGCGTGTTTGCTCCTGGTAAGGTCTTTGAGACACTTTGTGCTTTGGAAAAATATCTATTTTAAGTAGTGATTGAAAGAGTTGTAATAGAGTACAGCACTAAAAGACAAAGTAGAGCTGAGCAGGAATCAAATGATTTTTTAAAGGCTTTAATCATAAACACTGAGAATTAATGATTCATCCTAAGGGAAACATGAATGCAAGAACTAGATTCAATTATTTCAACAGACAAAAGCATGAGGCGTCAGGAACTTCAAGAGGGGACATCTTTTCAAACACATTTTATAGTCTTTCTTTTAATTGTAATATCTTTCATCTCATCTTACTTAACATATAATTTGTAAACATTTGATCTTTTTTCTTTGATTCTTTGAAGTTTTTGTTTGAAAAAATAAATAAAAACTAGGATTTTTGAGATATACTATGACAATAAAATTCAACATTAAGTGAATGTGGTCGTCAGCCTTTGTTATCCTGTTTATTAATGATCGTCTGCTTCGTGCCTCAGCAGCCAAGGCTGGGAGATTACCCACCTTTTCATTCCCAACTACATCACTGGTTGGAAGAAACACTGAGGTGAGTAAGAAATTGGAAGCATGTGTTTTTCACATGTTTCATTATGCCTTGGCCTGGCATCCCAACAGCGGCATTATGCTCTCGCATGTTTGTTCTGCATTTCATTCACATACTACAAACAAATGTTATGATGTGCAGTCAAATGCTAGAGGGGCACTGGTCCATGGACGGGAAACATAAAACAAACCAATCTTAACTAAACAGATTAAGCACCCTGATCAGAATGCTCGGTGTTACCTGTGTGATGATAATATCAAGCTATATGTTTAAACTAGAACCAGATCTGTGTGCATCTTACGAGTCACCCACCTTTGACTGAATCGGGGCAATGAGCTGATGATCAAATTTTTTGACCAGAAGACTGAGGCGAATAGTTTGGGGTAACGTCACCGCATACTTTGGTGAGTCATAGATCTGGAGGTCTAGTGGGTGAGGTGGGGGTGGAGGGGTACAGAGTGATCTTATGATGTTGTAATTTAATGTAGAGTGTGTCACATTTTCTAAAAATAACAACCTTTTCAGACTGAAATAGTAGCTCTATTTCTGTTTCGCTGTTTCTTTTGGACGCGTCTGATGCTCTCTCTACGGGGTGTGCATGCTAGCAAGAGAGAGTGGGAGGAAGGGAGAGAATGTGTTGTTTTGTTTTTCATTCTTTCCCCCTTTAAAGAGGAGGGGGGGAAGATGAGGGGAGCAGCCAAAACCCTTTCAATCATCCATGCAAACTACCCACAGTTGTCCAAACCATTAAAACTTGCAATGAGTCCACTCTTACAGTGGCAAACACTGAGTGCATTCCTTTGTGGGAAAGCTGGTCACTTGATTTAGGACTGGGGTCTGAGCTAGATTGGCTCTACAATATGTCCTTCTAGTCAACAATGTGCTCTAATGACTGGAAGCAAATTGATACCATTTGTTTCAGAAAGCTCTTGTCGGACTGGAACACCAGGTTTAAGCTTACAGCTAAGCCCACGATGTGTTACACGATTACGATGGAGGTAAAGAATTATATCATTTTTCACTGTGATTCTTTCAGCGCAGTCCAGTTGGAGAAGGTGAGCTATGAATCATTGGAGCCTGAATATATTACTCATTCTCCTTAAACCGATGGTTATAGCCTCTCCAGCCTCACTCCATTCACCCTGGTCAACATGCTCCCTCTCTACTCTACATACAGTTGATGTGCTGTACTTAAAGGCACCTCTGTTTGGGTTGACTTGCCTTTAAAAGCCTTGCAGCTAAAACAACTTCCTAAAGGCTTTTTCTATCCCAAACACAGACGAAGGAATGTGTGTTTTACACAAACAGGCCATGCAGGATATTAGCACACAGCACAGGCTGACAGTGATGTGTGTTTGGGGAATACAACAACAAAGCTGCAAGTATAGTGACAAACTAGAGCTGCCATTAGTAGCTTGGAAGCACTTTTCAACCGTGTCTCCTTCAAGTACATTAAAAGATGGTACTTTAGTGCTTGGATCTAACCGCAACCCCAATATAACTCTTTGTGTGTGGTTGTGTCAACCAGTCACAGAACATATTATCTCTGTCTCTAGCAACCAGTGTTTACCATGGGGTCACTGACTAGTCTCTAGCCCTGTTTAACATGGTCTGTTACAGACACATTCACAGAAATGATGATATCGCCTGAAAATGGCGAATTTATTGGGAAACACAAATCCAGTGCCCCCTGACCAACATTAGCATTTATTTGAAGTCATAGTTTTGGTTTACTGACATTTTAAATAGGTTTTATTGCCATTCCAGGAGCCAGAGTTTCTAAGAATTTAAAAGGTTCTATGGAGCCAATGACCTGATTATTCTCACTGCCGAAATCATTATATACAATTCAGGTCCTTTTGGTTTTATAACAATTTGTTTGTGGACCTTTATTTTTCTAGTTTTGCATGTAGGGTTCTGCAGTGTTGAAATATAGCGCTCTATTGTTGTTGGGTTTTTTTTATCTTTATGTATCTTGTTCATTACATGTTCCTTATAGTGTTATCATTCATTCCTTCAGTACCTGATGGCCCTAGGTTCATTTTGTTAATTCCCCCTTTGTGTTGCTCTTCTGTTCCTCGAGTTTTGTCTCTGCATTTGTCATGTTGTACAGTGTGTGTGTGTTGTCTGAGTCATCCCTTGTTCTTTATTGTGTTGTCTCTCATTTCCCGGTGTTTTCCCAAGATTTCTGGAATTTGGATTTCCTAGAAAGTTGTGTTTTCATGGATTTAGCTGTCTTGGTGTGGGAACAGATTGAGAACAGTCTCATATCACTTCTGTTTTGGGCTGGATTAACTCTTCCATTTCCTCTAGACTTGTCCCTAAATGGTTTAAGCTGCCAAAATATGACCACCACCTCTTTGACAGTATGTTATTATTTGGGTTGTTGCTACTTGCAAGCCCCACCATATGTTAATTTGCTACTAACCAAAGGAAAAGGAGTGAGAGTGACTTCATCGCCACCTTTCCACATTAGTTCAGCTTTAGCCAAGTTTTACACAAGTCTGACAGTAACACATCCTTTCACTTTATGCCAAATTATTCCCAGTCAGAATTTTCACCTGGACGCTCCCTTAACTCAGATTTCCAACTCGGAAGGTCAAAGAAGTCCCACTGCCCATGAGGTAACAATCCAAGATGGTGGAAGTGAATGCAAACGCTAGTAAAAGTTTTTATTTGTACAGCCACTCTTGTATATTTGTGACTCACTAAATAAGAGAACTGACTGAGCTCTGTCTGTGAATATGCTGCATTCACAGATAGAGCTTTGAAGTGCAGTTACGCTGTATTACTAGTGCTCTGCCATGCTAAGCAAAAAACTTTTCTGACTTGTGAGCAGTGTTAGGTGTAACATGTTACTGTAATCACATTACGTTTTACCTTTTGCAGTAATGTAACCTTCTACTGTACTAAATTCAGAAGTTACAGTTACATTATCACTTGCGCTACAAAAGTTCTTCAGTTATCTGCTCAAACAAACAACAAAATCATCAAGCAAACGTGTTTTTTCTTTCTGCTGTCTGCTAGCCAACATAAAGCTCTGTAGGAAATCAGAGGGATGAACCCCGGTTCAACAACCAGAGCCTGAACTTCAACAAGTAGCAAAGGCAGCGAGGAGCAACCAGGCTTGGTAGCATCCATTTCTGCTTGTTCGTGTTTCTAGAATAGAATTGCTTTGTTAACTCCCATGAAGTCTCCTTGGGTCAATTTTTATCTTTGCTTTGTATGCTGCCTTTGTGTTAATATGTAAATATTAAAAGAAAGATCTTGCGTGTGTTATTAGGAAAGGGATTTGTGTTTTGTGTGATTAAATGACAATGCATTTCAGGTTATTGCAGCATAAGGCTTCTTAGATTGGATAGGATAATATTGGGGTTTGTGTAAATTATTGGAGTTATGGTTGCAATGCTGTCAGATTAGCTCAGTAGTCAATAGTGAGGAGTTTATTTGCAGTAGTTAGTTGATTCATGAGCCAAATAACCAGAAAGTGTCTGGTTTGAAGATCAACACATCTTTTATGCAGTCACAGTCTTTACACACACTACCTGCCAGCAGCCCTTTCTCAGAGTCTCTCATTCTCTCTATCAACATATTTCTGTAGAAACTGCACCATTAATAAGGCTTTCAGAGATTAAATAAGGCTTATTTGTTAGCAGTAATATTATCTTCAGTAAAAAAAAAAATCAACAAGAAGTCAGCTATGTGATTATTTTATCTATATTATGAGAAACTGACATGAAACTCAATATTTATGACGAGGTTTAGATGGTTTGGAAAGGTGCAGAGGAAGGAAAGCAGATATATTGGACAAAGGATGTTGAATATGGAGTTAAAAAGGGAGACGTCAGAAGAGGTTCATGGATGTCATAAAAGAGGACAAGCAAAAGGTTGGCATGAAAGTCGAGGATGCTTGGGATAGGATGAGCAGGAGCAAGATAATCCACTGTGGCGACCCCTAAAGGGAGCAGTCAATAGCAGATTGACATGAAACTCTATCACCTGGTTCAAATATGAGCGCCTGCCTCTGCCAATGCTTGTCTGAAAGGCAACATTCAGATGCCAGTTGAATGAGGAACTCCCAGTAAAGATGGCCTGATGACAGGATAAGACTGACTTGAACACTCAGAAGGTTCACGTCTGGGTTCATATATGCCAAATCATGATATTGCCAGATGTGTAATCATTGTATGGATGGCGCACTACGGCCGAATTTATGCTGCACAAAAGGTCAGTATTTCATAGTTGGATTCAAAGAACTCGGCAGTGGCACTTTTTGTTCTGGAGCATGATCTCATTGCTAATGATAACTGACTCAACTCCAAACACGAGAGGGGTGAGAAATTAAAACACTACGAGGCACCTACAGTGCAGCTACAGTAAAGCAGGTCCATGACGTAATGTTTCTCAAAAGCAACAGGGCGAGGTCTAAACACATGAAAGCCCTGTTTCCAATTGGAAACAGATTTGACCTGACAAGTGTGATTGTAGCCTGTTGTTTCAAGACAAGACTTTGGAGATACTCTGTGTGTGTGTGTGTGTGTGTGTGTCTGTGTGTGTGTGTGTGTGTGTGTGTGTGTGTGTGTGTGTGTGTGCGTGTGTGTGTGTGTGTGTGTGTGTACGCATGTGTGTGTGCAGGGAGAGTAGAGATAACGCTGGAGAGTTAGGTGGCTGGCTTTAAATTTCTTTTTACCATACATGAAATCCACAAACACCATGCAGCCAGGGGGAACTTAAGAGATGGAGATGAGCCTCGAGGTGCAGCTGATGAATGCACGAGACCAGCCAAGCAACATAAAAAGAGATCTGTGTAGCCATTGAAGTGAATTTCAAGCAGTTGTTTCTAATTAGGTCCGGCTCCTGGGATCATCCCAGAAGATACGTTCCTCCTGAACGTCTCTGCTTCTATAAACAATCCTCCTTTGCTTCTTGAGCTGACTGGGCCTCAGACCTGGACCCCAACATTCACCTAAGCCAATATGTCTACACAGACTCACTGCTCGACTTACTTTTGACTAATAATAATCAGATTTGGAATATTTGTCCAGTGCGTTTTGGACAATTTAAATTCTGTACATCAGCATTTAAATGTGTAGTCCACTGGAAACTATTTCTCTAAGGTGAATTATACCATTACCTTCCATTGTTGGCTGTTTTAATTCAGTCCAGAGTGTCCTGGTAACTTTTAATTACGTCCATAAATTTGAAAGGTAACAAAGGTATTTTTGCCAGAATAAAGATCTTTTTCATTTCTTTTCATTTTTAAGTTCACCACCATTTATCAGCTGACTATAAATTTACCTTTTTTAAAACATGATTTTTTTTAATGGTATTTGCACACTTGTGACAAATACATCAGCTGAAAGAAATAAAAGCTAGAAAAGCTTCATACTGTATTCTGTATAACGTATTCTACGCTAGATTCGACACAGCGAACACCATGAGACCGGACAGTGTGCGCACCGCGGATGACGTCAGTGCGCACACTGTGTCTGAGGAGGATGTGCGGAAGTGCTTCAGGAAGGTGAACGCACGCAAAGCTACTGGTCCGGACGGGATTCCCGGCCGCGTCCTCAGGTCATGCGCGGCTCAGCTGGCTGGAGTGTTCACGCACATCTTCAACCTTTCCCTCTCTCTGTCTGTAGTCCCAGCCTGCTTCAAAATGGCCACCATCGTCCCTGTACCCAAATCCTCCACCATCTCCTCATTGAACGACTGGCGACCTGTAGCCCTGACCCCCATCGTAAGCAAATGCTTCGAGAAGCTGGTCAGGGACTTCATCTGCTCTGCACTACCCGACTCACTGGACCCTCTACAGTTTGCATACCGCCACAACAGGTCCACTGATGATGCCATAGCCCTGACACTACACACTGCCCTGTCACACCTGGAGAAGAGAGACACGTATGTGAGGATGCTGTTTGTAGATTACAGCTCAGCATTCAATACCATCGTTCCCTCGAAGCTGGACAGGAAACTGCAGGATCTAGGACTGAGCAGCTCCCTCTGCAGCTGGATCCTTAGCTTCCTGTCTGACAGACGCCAAGTGGTCAGACTGGGCAGCATCACCTCATCCCCCATCACACTGAACACTGGTGCTCCACAGGGGTGTGTACTGAGCCCTCTCCTGTACTCACTCTACACCTATGACTGCACAGCCACTAACAACTCCAACATCATTGTGAAGTTTGCGGACGACACTACAGTGGTGGGTCTTATCACCAACGGTGATGAGACGGCTTACAGGGAGGAGGTCAGCGCCCTGACCCACTGGTGTCAAGACAACCATCTCACCCTCAACGTCGCAAAGACAAAGGAGTTGATAGTGGACTTCCGGAGGTGCAGAGAAGTACACACCCCCATCACCATCAACGGCGCTGCTGTGGAGAGAGTGAGCAGCTTCCGGTTCCTTGGCGTACACCTGGCTGAGGATCTTACGTGGTCAGTACACACAAACAAAACAGTGAAGAAGGCGCAGCAGCGCCTCTTCTTTCTCAGGAGACTGAAAAGATTCGGCATGAGCCCCCGCATCCTCAGGACCTTCTATCGCTGTGCCATTGAGAGCATCCTCACTGGATGCATCACCACCTGGTACGGCAACAGCACCGCCTACAACTGCAAAGCTCTCCAGCGAGTAGTGCGGTGCTCTGAACGGATAATTGGAGGTGAGCTTCCCTCCCTCCAAGACATCTACAGGAAGCGCTGCCTGAGGAAAGCGGGGAGGATCATCAAGGACTCCAGTCACCCCAGCCATAAACTGTTCAGACTGCTTCCATCAGGAAGGAGGTTCTGCAGCATCCGGTCCCGTACCAGCAGACTGAGAGACAGCTGAACACGTCATAGACACCTCAGCTTCACTACTGGAACTTCAACATTATGCACTCCACACTGTATATAAATGCCACTTGTTTTGCACATATTCAACTCTGTATATTTTATATATTTTATTATTATTATTATTATTATTATTTTATTTTATTTTTTTACTATTTAATTTGTAAAAATTAAATAGTAACACACACACACACACACACACACACACACACACACACACACACGTAGGAAAATATTTAGTATACACATCCAGAAATGCATACACTATTATATATTGTACATATATTTATTAGTTTCAGGTTGGCCATTCTTGTATTTTGCTCGTTTGTGTTGTTGTGTTTGCACATCTCTGTTGCTTGTGGGGCTCGCACACAAGAATTTCACTCGCATGTGCTGTGCCAGTGTGCCTGCACATGTGATGTGACAATAAAAAGTGATTTGATTTGATTTGATTTACTGGCTAATGTTTAGCCATCGCTTGTGTCCATTATATCAAATTTGTTCCCATTATATGAGGTGAGCTTCCTCTTGTTAACTAAGTTGCCCAACATGTGAGATGTAGACACAGGGTTTGAAAAAGCTGCTAATAACTCAACATTAGCAAGGAAAGCTCTGACAATGTTGAAGAAGGGACAGCAACTCTGACCAGTTTAATAAAACAGGCAAGTTGAGGAAATGCAGGCTCTGCAGCACTTAGCATCTATGAGAATGGCTGAATGTGAAGTTCAACCAACTGCTTTGCCAATACTTGACATTTATTTCTCATTTATATTTAATCCCCCCTTGTAGATATAAACAGTTGAACATGTCACACACTGTTCTTTTAATTTGACAGCTTTTGTTTTGTTATTAATATAATTTAATATACTTTAAAAATGAAGATGTAGGCCTTTGTTTCTGAGTTCATGAATAACAGCTGGTTGTTTAATTGTTTAATATGCACATTTTTTCAAAAGGTTTAAAAATAAGAAAAAAATTAAAGCCTGAGATACGGTTATTACTGAAAATCAATTTATTCAGTTTGATTATTGAACTTTAATTGTTTTTTCTTCTTTGTCTTTTTGCTTTTTTTGTTTTTTGGTAAAATGTGATTTTAAAGGTGTTGATGCTACAAAAATACTACACTGGAAGGAGTTCCAAGCAGTTAATTCAATTATTTGTTGTCTGTGTAAGTTTTCGCTTTCTCTTTATTATTATACACGTACATACAAGTGCGTATATAAGTTGCTGTTGTTGTTTTTTAAAGTTAATAATGACCAAAATAAAGAATTCGAATTGTTTTGAAGTCGCCATCTTGGCTGTGTACAGCCAGAAATAAGTTTCTGCTGAAATTGAGCAGAAAGATGGAGCTGACACCCGTAAAGGCACCTCACCTTTCATTCTTCACTTTTATTTGATTAATAATGGAAGTTTTCCTGTCGATGTAATTGTTGTTTTAAAAACAAACAAACATTGGGGATGCAATAGCATTAGCTAGGGGAGAGCTAACAGCTAAAATGTATAATTGAGCTTATTTTTATTTATTCTTTAGCAACATGATATTAACAACTCATACAGGGCAATAATAAAATTTTCTCCTCACCTCTGTCTGGACAATGTTAAGATTAGCATACATTTTATTTATATTACCTGCAGACCATCTTCTAATGGTTTGACCCGGATGGTTGATATCCACTTCTTGCAATATTTTTAGTTGAAGTAGATTTACTTCATCTTTGTTTTCCTTAAATAGGTAAAATCAGTAACATTAAAGCTGGAAAGTTACAGAAAGAAATGAATCTATCGTTGCTCAATTCCATAGTTTAGTTCCTGGTTAGTTCATTTTATCTCATTTTATATAATGGCAACAAAGATAATCAAGCAGTATTTTACTTCAGGAAGGCCTTTGGAGCATATGTTGGATGCTCAGTTGATTTTCTCATAGTTTCTTTAGTTTCAGCATTATCTTCTCCATGACTAATAACTGAACTTATAATTGCCTGTACTGTTAGAACAAGTTCATCTTTGCATCCTCACTTTAAATGCTTGCTGAGGTTATTATCTTTTTTCGCTCCATCAGACGCTTACAGTTATGAATCTTAACTCCATGCCTTTGAAGCCACTATCACAATGCATACTTCAGTGAAGTATCTTCATCCTTTTCTATCATACTTTGATCACAAAGTAGGAGTCAGACACAAAAACTGTTAAAAGAACTTGAATTTGGACGAGTCAAGCAGAGGACAGGTGAGGTTTGCAATTCTTTCTGAATGACACAGCACAATATTATTTCACTATTATTTATGCTTTAGCTTTGTTATTCCAGATTGCTTCGCTTTATAAAACTTGTGTCCTGAATAAAAGGAAGCCAGATTTTTTCAGAATGCCAATTCTCTTATAAATTCGCTTTACTATGCGCCAAACAAAGACGATGAGAAGATATATTGCATAACTCACACTGACTTGTCGGTGGAGGTTTGATACAGCGGCGGGGTAATCCTGATCCACCAAAAGGGTTGTCCTCACCCGGCCCTGTTGCTGCTCCACATGTACTTCGACAGTATGTGTGTTTGTGTGTGAAGCAACGTGTTCTCTCCTCCCAGCAGTCTGAAGCTCTCTTTAGAGCTATTTATAATCAGGGTTCTTGTTTGCAGACTGGGTTTTTACCTCTGCAAGCTTATCTCTGACTTATTTGATAGAGTAGTGAGGTCATTGGATAAAAGTGATTTCTATAAAACAGTCATGCAACAACTGGAAATGAATGCGTTCCAGTAGCTAATTAGTTCAATCACTTAGACTGAAAGACTGCTTTATTTTCAAAACTATCCTCGCAGTGCTTGTGTCAACACATTTACACGACATGACACTCAAAATCAATCTTTGACGTTTATTATAATTATAATTTTCTGTTTACATCTACGAGTGTTAAACTGTTCATCTTCATGTTCACGACTGGAAACTGGACCAAATAGTGACACATGTCTGAGCTTGGTGTTCCCATGGTTACAACATGATCAAATCTGAAGTAAAATACAGTCCACCCCAACCTGACTTTAACTTTGACAGATCAGAATTAAAGGTGCATCAGTTTTCTTCAGTTTGGATTTTTTGCATGGAAAGAACTGCACTAGATTTCGTGTGTCTTTTTTCTAACCACTTTAGTGGTGCAAGTTCAAACCAAAATCGAGTTAAACAATTAAAAGACACTGTGGAAAACTGGAGTACCAGTATTGCTAGCCATTTGGCACATGGGTCGTACAAAATATCCACCAATACAGCTTCAAAAGTGGGAGGAAAAGCTGGTTTGTATGTCCATAGCCTTATATTTTAAATTTAGTGAACATTATAGTGGCACATTTGAAAAATAACAAGCCCAAAAGCCTTGACACAGCTAGCCACACTTTAACTACAGTTTGGACACTTGTCCAAAGTGTACCTCTTCACATAACTGTATGATTAAACAGTATAGCCAAGTTTCTGTCATGTCAATTCTCTTTCTCATCAGTTTGACAGACAGTCCAGCGCCTGGGAAAAGTGGCATTGCGGCTGAATGGAAAGCATTAAGAGCTTTCAGCGACGCCCCAAGGCAGGCTCATATGATACCCTGTAAGAGAGGGGCTAATATTTTACAGTCAGCTTGGTATTTACCAGAAGCTTGTAGCGTTTACCGCAGATCAAGACCAAAGTATCAAAACATTCAGAGGATGAGCGATGAACCTGCCTCTCAGCTCTCTTCCGTCTATTACAGACAAGGGGTTCAGTTGTTGGTCATGAACAGTGAACAGAGAAAAATGCACCATGTCAAAGTTTGGGGGGTAAAAGTTAGACGCCAAACATGACGTCGATGTCAGGCATCTAAAATGTGACACCGAAGAACTCATAGCCTGTGAGGCACAGCCGTGACGTAATCCATGATACATAGCAATAAAATGTAGAAAATCCTCTTTTGTAAAACATGAGAGGGAGAAGTTAGACTGTTTGATTGATGGAATTGTTACAGAGTCTACTTAACAAACCTCTAAATTTAGATCTGATTTCGTATCCCTGTTCTGAGTATGAATTTCTGGCCTCCAACCCAGGCATTACCTCAGCCATGGAGCTTTGAGTGAGTGCGGTGTGCTTGAAGACTGGGCAGAAAGGCTGCTGTCATCCAGTCGTAATAGCAACTATTGGTATGTTGAACCGAACCCAGCCTGGAGTGTAATGGCAAAACAAGCACAATTGTTCACATCCAGATATATTATTCCTGCTGCTGCAAACTGAAAACATGCTCATGTTTGTGCCGGGCCTCTTCACGCAGGGAGGTAATGAGGGCCAGAGGGGCCAGGTGGTCTGGGTTTCCTCAAAGCTTTCACTCGTATACCTTTATTTGCATTTTGACAAATGTTCCCGCTGTGAATAATCACAGTGCATCAAGTCCACCTTATGAGCTGTAGGCTGATGTAAGAGAAGAAAGAAAGAGGAGAAGATGACATGCACCTCTGTTGAGCTCTGGCCTTCCGTGGGATTAAGGAAGTACTTCATTTGCATTAGAAAAACATAAATTCGTTGTCAAGGCCAGTTGTTCAGCATGTAACATGGATAAACTCAATGAGCTTGGGCTGGATACAAATACGAGTGATCAATTTGTCACACAATAACTTAGACTCCAGCACAGTGTGTATTTACTCTACTCACATACCAGACTGCTTTAAGCTGCTGTCTATTTGAAACAGGCTGATTTTAGTAATGAACCTAAAAAAGAAGTAATAATTATATTTGTACTCTTTTACTTCTTCAAAGTGCTAATGAGCAGCTTAGCATCTTTCAGCCTGCTGTTTTATTTTTAAGGCCCTTAGCTTTTTTCTTTAACTTTCTTTATCTTAATTTGCTGCTTTTTCTTTGCAAATGGCAAAAATGCAAAGTTAACAACAATTCAAGAAAAAAAATCAGCTCTTAAACTTACCACTTTAAGAAAGATACATTCAGGAGCTGGTGTATATATTGTGTTCACTGGGTCATTTACAGTGACACAAGTCAGTACAATGATGACTAAATGCTAGACGATAAAAGATTAACTGCTTTAACATATTCCAGTACCACCTTTACAACTTTACCTTTTCTTTGGTGTCTGGTTATGGTTGGTTCTATACAGAGCCTAAGCTTAGCTTTACAGACTGCTTTAGTTGTTTACTGTTCCCACGGGGAAGCTCTGCATTTGCCTATGAAGAGCCTATAGCGAGGGTACCTACTCAAATATGCAGTCCTCCCCCCAAAAAACCCCAAAACAACAAAAGCATTTAGCTCTATGTTGATGCTACGTGTGGGTCAAAATGTGATTGGTTGGAAGGGAGTAGCAGCACCACTGCCTTCCAAGGGAGAAAGGAAATGGCATCTTAAGCAGCATGAAAGCCACAGACAGTGACTTCAGTTGACAAAGTGGACAGCTTTTTTAACAGTAGGTTTCACTTCAGATCTTTGCATATTTTAACTTTGCTCTACTCTGTGGTTGTTTGAAGGCCCAATGACCTCATCAAGACTGTCATTTGTGACAGTATACAAGCTATAACTCATAGATGATGGCCTGCAAAGCTGTCCTTAATATCTGAGCAGGACAAATACAAAAGTATAAAAAAAGACATAAAAAATAGTGACTTAATCTAAGATGCCCATTTTGGGGACGTGGAAGGAATTTAATCCGGAAGGCAATGGAGGCAATTCCACACAATGAGGTCCAAAAACCAGGAGCTCCCAACCCAGCGTCTTGCTGTGAGCTAACTAAGTACTCCTAACCACTGCACCAGTGCAAGTATGTGCAGCCTCTGCTGAGAAGTAGCATACTTAACGTGACTGTTTCTGGGGACATGAGCTGTGAGGGTAAATGAAATCTGCAGAATAATTTGATTTGGAGGTTGTAACTATTTTTGCATTTTGAACTGACAGACAGAATAAAAGCTGTCTCTGCATTCCCAGATCTTAGTGGTTCCTTTCCCGAGTACAGTGTTACAATAACTGATGGAAAAAGCCAAAACTGTGTAAATAGGACTAAATATATGATAAATCACAAATTTATTTTAACTTGTGGATTTGGAGCTCTGATGTTCCCCCTTACAATGACTGAACCATATAACCATAAGTTCGACCCAAACCCACTAACTAAACACATATGCCTCCATGATCTGCATTAATATCTTCAGCAGGGACTGTAACCACCTCGTAAATGACATTGGCAGCACAGGCAAGGACATTAGTGAACTTCCAAGTTTAAAAAAAAAATCCTACCAGAGTAGAAGGACTGTATTTAAGACGACTGTTTTCTGATTTTCTTTTTCAGTTTAATCCCACCCTTCTTGTGGCCCCTTCAAGGAAATGTACTCCAAACGCTGCTCTGACCTCTTTTTGTTAAACATCTATTAATGTTGCACTGAATCCTCCTTTGAAAAATTTTCTTCTGTTAAAATGAAGGAGCACAGAAAATGGCTCACTTAATTCGTATGTAAAATATTAATATCAATGATCATCAATGAAAACATGATGTGAACATTTCTTTTCCAGGCATGAAATAAGATTTAGGAATGTGGTAATTAAAGCGCTGTCAACGTCAATGATTTTCTCCATATGAGGTCTTGTTCTGAAAAGCATGACACTGTATTTCACACTTTAAATGGCATGAAAGAATTCACAGCGAACATGTAAGGAGACGTCATGTTTATGTTAAGGGTATTTCTTTCCGCAACCTGTGCAATGTGCACATTTCAAGCTGTTTCGTTTCAACAATCTCACGAGTGAATTTTGAGCAAAACACAGAGAAAAGCGGTATCTTTTATTTATAGAAGACTTGCAAACATGCTGATCGCATGTTACGCAAATGACATGAATATTTCATGACATAACTCGTATAATGAGCATTCAAAACAGATTTCCTCACACTTCGTGGCCTGAGTCGCAGATGGAACAGAAGAGGCGTAGTGTGATATCCGCAACAGGCATGACTTTCAAAATAAGCACACTGTTTTCCTTCAAATTTGGTTTGGGGCTCAGAGAGCAATGAAAGGATTTCTACTGGGTTATCTATCATCAATACTGCTATCAATACAGTCCGCCAGATGATTACTCACTCGAATTTTGCCGATACCGAAAGAAAAAAAGATCAGTTACTAATGAATTAGATTAATGTTTTAGCTGAGAATTTATGTGACGCAGTCTTGTTGGGCTGCTCTGTTTTATAACATTCACTTGACCTTTCACCACATGCTCGAGTAGCTGCAAGGCTCCACGGGAAATTGAAAGTCAAAATGGTAGGAATTCATCCACATGCTGTCAAACATTTTTGCACAAATTTTCCAGCGAAATATCCAAAATACATGAAAGCACACAGTGATTCCATGAACCCCCAAAGTCCAAACTCTTATCTGGTTTTAAGATTGATTTTGGCCTTCAAAGTCCTGACATCAAACAGGGAGAAAATAGGATTTCATCTCCCAAACTTTCACCTGCGTGTGTAAACAACGTCCAGGAGTGTCTTTAATACATCAAATGAAGTTTGATGCATATTCTCTTGCAGCCAACATAAACATTACGCTGTTGCTTTTAAATCTAGGAGGACATCTTGGGACAGCCAGCCAGGGCTTAGCGATTACAAGAGAAACTAATTTATGATTCCTTTCTTGTCTGACTTGGTAGGCTAGTTTCAGGAGTGAGGAGAAACACTGCAAAGGTTTCAGCCAGCTGGTCATTGCAGCTAGTGTTTCTTCACAGTTAAATTATGCTTAAATAGTACATTACTGATATACTTATATCCATATATTTCAATATAATAATGCATTATATTACAGCTCTTGCTACAAGCAGGCTTCCTACTTTCACACCTGTGATGAAATAACCTGAACACCTATATTATATCAAAATAACCAAAGTATCTTCACTTGCACTTCTCTCAACGAGCTTGAAACAGAATATGTGGCTTCATCCATGAAATTGGCTCCAGTTTTTGTGAATTATGTTAAATATTTCAACTTATAAAGTTTAGGGTGAAAAAGAATAACAAGTTTTCCTTAAGAATAATATTCATTTTCAATTGAAAAATAACCATGCACCCATTTATGTAATAATAATAATAATGATAATGGATTGGATTTATATAGCGCTTTTCAAGGCACCCAAAGCGCTTTACAATGCCACTATTCATTCACTCTCACATTCACACACTGGTGGAGGCAGCTACGGTTGTAGCCACAGCTGCCCTGGGGCAGACTGACAGAAGCGAGGCTGCCATTTTGCGCCATCAGCCCCTCTGGCCATCACCAGTAGGCGGTAGGTGAAGTGTCTTGCCCAAGGACACAACGACCAGGACAGAGAGCCTGGGGATCGAACCGGCGACCTGGTTACAGATACGCTTCCCAACCACCTGAGCCACGGTCGTAAACAAAAGGTATGGCTAAGTGAACATATTAATTAAGTTATTAATTATTAATTGAATATATCTTCATAAAGGGTCATCTCCCTATCCGCAAAGCGATACTTCTGAATGAGGGAAGAATCAACGGTGGCCCCGAAGTGTCAAATGCACTGCAACTTAAGAAATCCCCAGCAAAAAGAAAAACATTGCAAAAACACAATAAAAAGTTGAATAAAACACAATGGAAATAGAACAAAACTGAGTCTCATGAAACAGAACAGAGTTGTTTTTGCAGACAGAATAGCTGCAGAAGTGACAGAAACCAAACCATGTGACTGTCTTGATGCATGCTCAATCATCCAGGTAAGAGAAGCCCAGGAAGTTCATTCTGTTCATCTGGACGTAGCCTTTACAATGGGAGAAACGTAAGTGACTTCCTCAGTTTCAGCAGACTGCAGGTTTTTAATATGCAAATTGCTATGACCATTCACAGAGAGTTGGGGAATGGCTCCAATCACAGCATTGTAAGATGGTGAAAGATGTACCCTTAGGTCCCCCTCCTCAATTCACAGATGGTCTTTCCCTTTTCACATAAATGGAATCCTTGACTCCCCCCTTTCTTTTTTATCCTCCTCCCTGTCCACGATGTGTACATCTTTATCACAGAAACAGTGACCTCTGGCCTGTCGGTGTAAATATTGGACTGAGGCAAACTTGGTGGTTGCATCGTTGCTGGCAGAGGTTGGACCAAACACAGGACTCAGAACCTCAAGCAGTAAAATAATAGGTGGTTAATAAAAATAAAATGAAATACACTAATCTAGACAAATGAGACAAGGGAAGAAAACTGGATATATTACGCACGACGCTCCAGACTATCAAAATAAG
This sequence comes from Maylandia zebra, assembly GCF_041146795.1. Lineage (NCBI taxonomy): Eukaryota > Metazoa > Chordata > Actinopteri > Cichliformes > Cichlidae > Maylandia > Maylandia zebra. The sequence continues at coordinate 4,965,542 of NC_135174.1, read as the reverse complement.
ACAGGAAGTAACGCACACTGAGACTCAGACTAAGATATGTGGGCGCGACACTAGAACTGGGGAGAAACAGACATGGAGACATGACTGGGAAGGATAACAAAACATGGAGATGAAACTTGGGCAGACATGAACAGACCAGAACTATAACTGCAAACTCAGAGGCACTGGAAAGTGGCATGTTCAGAAACTAGAACATGATTAACTTGTGCTTTCAAAGAAGTAAAAAGGAAATCCAAAACAAAACTCAAACAGTGGATGGAAGACCCGAGACGATGGCAAGTGGAGGGTTCATCGATGTTGTGAGGGGGAAAAGAAGCTAATGTGTGTTTCTATCACATGATTTATACAGGGAGTGCAGAATTATTCGGCAAGTTGTATTTTTGAGGAATAATTTTATTATTGAACAACAACCATGTTCTCAATGAACCCAAAAAACTCATTAATATCAAAGCTGAATGTTTTTGGAAGTAGTTTTTAGTTTGTTTTTAGTTTTAGCTATTTTAGGGGGATATCTGTGTGTGCAGGTGACTATTACTGTGCATAATTATTAGGCAACTTAACAAAAAACAAATATATACCCATTTCAATGATTTATTTTTACCAGTGAAACCAATATAACATCTCCACATTCACAAATATACATTTCTGACATTCAAAAACAAAACAAAAACAAATCAGCGACCAATATAGCCACCTTTCTTTGCAAGGACACTCAAAAGCCTGCCATCCATGGATTCTGTCAGTGTTTTGATCTGTTCACCATCAACATTGCGTGCAGCAGCAACCACAGCCTCCCAGACACTGTTCAGAGAGGTGTACTGTTTTCCCTCCTTGTAAATCTCACATCAGATGATGGACCACAGGTTCTCAATGGGGTTCAGATCAGGTGAACAAGGAGGCCATGTCATTAGTTTTTCTTCTTTTATACCCTTTCTTGTCAGCCACGCTGTGGAGTACTTGGACGCGTGTGATGGAGCATTGTCCTGCATGAAAATCATGTTTTTCTTGAAGGATGCAGACTTCTTCCTGTACCACTGCTTGAAGAAGGTGTCTTCCAGAAACTGGCAGTAGGACTGGGAGTTGAGCTTGACTCCATCCTCAACCCGAAAAGGCCCCACAAGCTCATCTTTGATGATACCAGCCCAAACCAGTACTCCACCTCCACCTTGCTGGCGTCTGAGTCGGACTGGAGCTCTCTGCCCTTTACCAATCCAGCCACGGGCCCATCCATCTGGCCCATCAAGACTCACTCTCATTTCATCAGTCCATAAAACCTTAGAAAAACCAGTCTTGAGATATTTCTTGGCCCAGTCTTGACGTTTCAGCTTGTGTGTCTTGTTCAGTGGTGGTCGTCTTTGGGCGAGCTTGGACGAGTTTACGGACACTGTCACCTCCTATATCCACTTCTGTGAGGACAGCATTGTGCCATCACGCACCAGGGTGAGTTATAACAATGACAAACCCTGGTTTACTCCTAAACTCAAAAAGCTGTGGCTGGAAAAGAGTAAGGCGTTCAGAAGCGGAGACAGGGACTGCTACAGAGAGGCCAAGTACAGGTTCACTAAGGAAGTGGACATTGCCAAACATCAGCACTCTGAGAAGATGCAGCAGCAGATCTCAGAGAATGACTCGGCCTCTGTGTGGAAAGGTTTTAGGAATATTACAAACTACAAGCCTAAAACCCCCCACTCCACTGATGACTTGCTCTTAGCCAACACCCTCAACGACTTCTACTGTCGTTTTGACGAGCCATCAGGCAGCCTTCACACCTCCAACGACCCCAACAATAGAGGCACTTTGGACACTCATTCCCCCACCTCTCCCCCCTCCATAGAGCCATCACCACCTTCAAACTGTTTACCTGCAACACCCGCCCCCTCACCCCACACAAAAGAGGATTTCACACCACCTCCTCCGACCACAACTCTTCATATTCATGAAGCAGATGTGAGGAAGCAGTTTAGGAGTCTGAATGCTCGGAAAGCTCCCGGCCCAGACGGTGTGTCTCCTGCCACCCTCAGACACTGTGCAAACGAGCTGGCCCCAGTGTTTTCTGGCATCTTCAACTCCTCACTGCAGGCATGTCATGTGCCTGCCTGCTTCAAGTCCTCTACCATAATCCCTGTCCCCAAGAAACCTAGGATCACTGGACTAAATGAGTACAGACCCGTGGCTCTGACATCTGTGGTCATGAAGTCATTTGAGCGCCTAGTTCTCTCCCATCTCAAGACCCTCACGGCCCCCCTCCTGGACCCCCTGCAGTTTGCATATAGAGCCAACAGGTCTGTAGACGACGCCATCAACATGGCCCTACACTTCATCCTGCAGCATCTGGACTCCCCAGGAACCTACGCCAGGATCCTGTTTGTGGACTTCAGCTCTGCCTTCAACACCATCCTTCCAGACCATCTCCGAGGCAAGCTTTCCCAGATGAATGTGCCTGATCCCATCTGCCGGTGGATCACTGACTTCCTGACGGACAGGAAGCAGCACGTGAGGCTGGGAAAGAATGTCTCGGACTCCCGGACCATCAGCACCGGCTCCCCTCAGGGCTGTGTTATTTCTCCTCTGCTCTTCTCCCTGTACACCAACTGCTGCACCTCCACCCACCAGTCTGTCAAGCTAATCAAGTTCGCAGATGACACCACCGTCATTGGGCTCATCTCTGACGGGGATGAGTCTGCCTACAGGAGGGAGGTTGAACGTCTGGTGTCTTGGTGCAGCCACAACAACCTGGTGCTGAATGCCCAGAAGACAGTGGAGATTATTGTGGACTTCAGGAAGCACACAGCCCCACTCCCCCCCATCATCCTGACTGACACCCCCATCACCTCTGTGGACTCATTCTGCTTCCTGGGTACCACCATCACCCAGGACCTGAAGTGGGAGCTCACCATCACCTCCGTCATCAAGAAAGCCCAGCAGAGGATGTACTTCCTGAGGCAGCTGAAGAAATTCAACCTGCCAACACGGACGATGATGCAGTTCTACACTGCAATCATCGAGTCCATCCTCACCTCCTCCATCACCGTGTGGTACGCTGGAGCCACTATCAGGGACAAACAGAGACTGCAGCGTGTTGTGCGCTCTGCTGAGAAGGTGATTGGCTGCAGACTCCCATCTCTGCAGGACCTGTACACCTCCAGGACTCTGCGGCGTGCAGCCCGGATCTCAGCTGACCCTTCTCACCCTGGACACAGTCTGTTTGACCTGCTCCCCTCAGGCAGGAGGCTCCGGTCCATTCGCACCAGAACCTCTCGCCACAAGAACAGTTTCTTCCCCTCTGCTGTGGGACACATGAACAATAACCACATGACTGTCCCCGCCACTAACACATGACCCTACGCTGTGTCACTGCATCATTTCATGTCTGGCACTGATCACCACCTGCACTCATGTATATATCTTTCTACGTAGCACTCATAATTCTTACTCTCATGTATATATGTCTGGCACTGATCACCACCTGCACTCATGTATATATCTTTCTACGTAGCACTCATAATTCTTATTCTCATGTATATATCTCATGTATATCTCATGCACATATCTTTCTTTCTACATAGCACTTTAATTTTTATTGTCTGCACTGAAGCACCGCAGCAATTTCCTAATGTTGTAAACCTCAACATCTGGCAATAAACCCATTCTGATTCTGATTCTGATTCTGATTCTGATTCTTTCAGTCTTTCTTACCTTGGCCATGTCTCTGAGTATTGCACACCTTGTGCTTTTGGGCACTCCAGTGATGTTGCAGCTCTGAAATATGGCCAAACTGGTGGCAAGTGGCATCTTGGCAGCTGCACGCTTGATTTTTCTCAGTTCATGGGCAGTTATTTTGCGCCTTGGTTTTTCCACACGCTTCTTGCGACCCTGTTGACTATTTTGAATGAAACGCTTGATTGTTCGATGATCACGCTTCAGAAGCTTTGCAATTTTGAAACTGCTGCATCCCTCTGCAAGATATCTCACTATTTTTGACTTTTCTGAGCCTGTCAAGTCCTTCTTTTGACCCATTTTGCCAAAGGAAAGGAAGTTGCCTAATAATTATGCACACCTGATATAGAGTGTTGATGTCATTAGACCACACCCCTTCTCATTACAGAGATGCACATCACCTAATATGCTTAATTGGTAGTAGGCTTTCGAGCCTATAAAGCTTGGGGTAAGACAACATGCATGAAGAGGATGATGTGGACAAAATACTAATTTGCCTAATAATTCTGCACTCCCTGTATAATACAGTAGATACATATGTGTTTGCTATTAGCCATTTACTGTTAGCTTGTCACTCCCTGAACTGTTGTTCATGCCAAACGCAGTGGGCAAGATATTAACCCTTATGTTGCTCTCTGATGCATCCATCTGGATATGAATATGTGTGAAAGGTTTAATGAGGCAAGTTGTGTAAAGTGCTTTGAGTGCTCAGGTAGACAAGTCCAGTGGGACTTTCATATTAACTCTGGAAGAACATTTAGACTATATAGTCTATATTTAAAAAATGAAAGAGCAATACATCTTTGTTTCAATAAAAACATCAAAATTATTCCTATGTAACATTCAGATGTAACTGAAATATTAAAAGGGAACCTAATCTAAAAAAAAAAAAAAAAAAAGAGCTAAAACTGTTGAAGTCAGAGTGTTGGGGATTTTGAATGGACTGGGGTTCATTTCTGTTGCTCTAACCAGGAATATGATTTTGATCAAAAGTGAGGAAGCTTAGCTGGAGTAATGTCAGATGAAAACTGTAAGGCTAACAGCCCTGTTTTTAATATCAGTCCGTCATTATAACTACATTAGTTGCTATTCATATATCTAGTTGCAGTATTTGGAGTGTCTATAAATTTTCCAGCCTGCCTAGAAAATATATGTAATATTATGCTGTAGTATAACCAAGAGGAGACCGATGATGAGTGACGAGTAATGGTATTGAATACGGCGTACTATGAGACCAATGTTCAATTTAGAGGATGGTGGAAAAGAAGCATCATGTTTCAGTTTCTGAAGAACTTTACCTGTTAAACACATCTGACAAACAGAACATGGCTCTGCGTGCCCTCATGTTTTTGGTGTACTTTGGTGTAAGGTGTCACACTCGGACTCTGAGACATAGACTGATGAAGTAACAACTGAAGTGAGAAGCAAATTTGTTCAGCATTCAACTGATCTACCCACCAGTTTTTGACAATGGTAGGAATCTTTTATTGATTTTTAAGGGTTATTTGATTTACAGAAATTTCCCTGTGGAACACTGACCAGTGTTTTTATTCTCTGCAAGCATTTTTTTTTACAGCGTATAATAATTGTTTAATGCTTTTTTTAAACTCTTCGATCTGTTTGATGTGTTGCTAATATGGTAAGTTACTATTCCCAACTACTGTTCCCTGAACATTTTAATTACACCTCACACAGTACTAAAATGAAATCAGCACCCCAGCACATGACCTGACCCACTCCACTCAGCAGTATGGTGTCCAGAGACCTCAGGATGTGCAAGACATTAAGCAAGTACAGGTTCTTCTGTGACAACATTTGCAATGCTGTTTTCAGAACTATGCCACAATCTCTGGGCTTGAAACTGAACTCGGAATGCTGAAGGAAAAAGAGAGAGAAGAGAGCCTCTACAGACAAGCTGCCACAACTCTTGGGGACCCAGAGGCAGAGAAAACCCAAGTTCAATTATGTCAAGGATGATGCCTCTTTAGAAAACCAGATTATGTCAATGATGTGGAACCAATGGCAGCAGGAGGTGAACCAGCTTAAAGAGGAGATCAGCCTCAGAGACGATGAAATCCAGAAACTGCAGAAGGGGAATGGGTGTCTCTTTGAAGTTCACCAACACCAAGAAACAGCTGTCAGGCAAAGAAGCCAAAGACCTCCAGAGAGAAAAGGACTAGTAAACACAGCTCTGTGGAGCAAAAACTCCACCTTTTTCTCTCGCTGCCACTTGTTAGAGAGGGACATGAAGGAACTGCAGGAGTAGAAGAAAAAACTTGAAGGAAGAAGATATAGAAATGTGGTAAAAATACAGAGAAACTGAAAATGAGAATAAGAAACAGGAAGCGAGTGTGGAGAGTATTCTGGAAATGGAGATGACAATACTAGGAGCAGCTACTTTGCAACACGGTAATGGCTTTTGTTCAAAACAGCAAGGCAAGGCTACTGTCTGTTATTATCTCACTACTAAGTCAGGAAAACAGCACTCATGTCTTAGAGCATATTTTGTTAAGGATGTCTGCACTATTTTTCCTTATTTTATGTTTACACTATTAAAAGGTGACTGTTCATATAAATCATGATTTCCAAATACTGAGGTCGGTGTATGTGCCAGTAATTACTGCGAGTGACAAGCTCAGACTTGAAACAGTTTTTTCTACTCTTGGCCCTGTATGATGTCATTTCCTATGTTGACACTAATATGGTCAACATAAGCACAGATCTACTGTCCATACCACCTGTTTATAAAGGTTAGCCAATCAGAAGACAGTTGGCAATAAAGGATGTTGTTCTTAAAGGTAGTTGAACTAACATAGGTTGTTTTAGACCGAGGGGACCAAGACCCAGCATAAGAAAAAAGGGACTACTGTAAGCTGAATCAAGCAGAGTTCAGGAGTTGAGGAGACCTGTTATCTTTTTAGGGGTTCACATAGATTAGACAGCTGAGCTTTCTAACACTGACCAGGTAGTTCTGCTGGATAAACCTAATCAAAGGGTTCTCATATGTCGGTTTTATCCTAATGCAGACTCCACTGTCAGACTTAAACCAGTTCCCATTCAGTTCTATACTATATTATTATACTGTAAAGTAATTAGTAGTCAGAAGGAGAATAAGCAGCTCAATGTTTCACTGTGTTTTAGGAAAAGTTGTTGGATCTTCTTTTTATTTTAGTACCTGTCCACTATACCCAGCAGAATCTGGCATTAGCCACAATGTTAACAGTGATTCAGATTTTGACATTGCACTTGCTTTGTAAACGACTTCAAGTGACACGAGCATCTTAGAGGAACATTAAACCCAGTATACCTCCGTGCTGCTGTGGAAATACATTTAACAGTTGGGAGCGAGATGCTTTAAGTTCATCCTCTGTTTTTTTTCTCAGCTAGTCACAGCACTGATTGCATAGGTGTTGTCTAATGAAATAAGACATCTGCAATGCACTCTGGGCACCATTATTTCCACACATACGCATATACAGATCTGCACCTTTAGGACCAGTGAGCACCATCCAACAGGTTTTTTGGTGAGTGGAGAGAGATGAAGGAAATGATCCATCACTCAGAGTAAACTCTAAACAGCCTAATGACACGTAGCAATATAAAATGGAAAATTCAAATAAACACCAGTGGGGCTGTTTGGAGGCACTCCTGGTACAATAGGCCAAACACTAGGCATTTGAGTAATCATTACTCGTCATAACTCAGCACGCTGGCGATGTTAAATAAACAGTATACTTCTGTAAGGCATATACAACAAGGCCCAAATTTACTTTAGCTGTATCACAGGAATCTGTGAGGTAAAGGACACTCACCAGCCATGCCAGACAGTGCCTTTTAATGTCATGTCATGTCTTTTCATCAACACCGGAGCCTTTCTGTTAGGCTGTTAGAAAAACTTACTACTGTATGCCTTGGTGGCCTCGGAGCTGATTTGTGGCTGCTGTATGACATAACAAGAAACCCAAACTGTTTCAGGAACTTCAAATCTCAGTCTATACATAGTCTGTCTGATTTATAACACATCTGTGGCTCCAAGAGTGCTGTTGGACATGTGGGATCACCATTAACTAGTGTTCTTCTCCTGCCAGCGATACCTCTGTGTTTTAGTTCAACTGGAGAAAAAAAAATCCTTTTCATTGTTGCTCAAGCAAGTTGTTGTTATAAGCGCAGAAATTATTTATAAAAGTATAAGCAGGCGAGCATCTAGGAATAATGTTGACCTCATAGGTGAAGCCCTGCCTCTAATTGGCTCCTAATTGGGGCTTGATTACACAGTTATTAGGAAGAGTGCTCCACACAGAGCCAGGCCAAGCCTCATCGCGGAGGTTAACACCACTGCCAGACACTGTTATGAAGCCCAGGTAAGGTGTCACCGTGGGGCTAAAACCCAGTGGGCCTTTGTTTGGAAATAGAAATAGGGGCTATTACAATATTGCTATTCCAGAACATAATTTCATGCAATTTAATAGCAGACAAAGAAGAAAAGGCAATTCATAAATAAAGTTCTTTTAGTATTACAGAGTGGTCCCTGGAATCTACCTCATGCTGTTGAACAGTAGTCGGTAACACTATAAGCTAACTTGCTTTAATTTTGTCCAGCATTCCCATTCTTACTGCTCTGTTTTTGCCTCCAACTCCTGCAGGAGACATTTGGCTCTTTAGATGCTAAATGCTAAATGCTCCACTACTTCTATCAGTTAGTTTGTATCTGCCGTTTGGTTGTGAACAGTCAGTCAAAAACAAATGAAGAATGAAACATTCATCCATTCTCCTCTGCTTATCTTTGTCCCTCAGGTGGGGGGGTGGAGTCTATACCAGCTATCATAGGGCAAGAGGCTGGGTACACCCTGGACAGGTGTCTGTCGCAGGGCTAACAAATAGAGACAGACACCTAATTATCCATTAACCTAACCCTGCTAACTGCATGTCTCTGGACTGTGGGAGGGTGCCTGGAGAGAACCCACACAAACATGGGGAGAACACGCAGACTCCACACAGAAAGGATCTTCTTGCTGTGAGGCAACAGTGCTAATCACCATGAAGAATGAAACATTTCAGTTAAAACCGAACTGAGCCATGAAGCTTTGTGAGCTGCATGGAAATTAAGATTTAGTTGGTTTATTATCTTTTTTAATACTGTGTCTCGCCATTATAGAATGGCTCCTGCCTTTAAAGTGAAGTCAAAGTAAAAATTGACTTAGACCTGCGTTTTTTATAATGACCAGCAGGTAACATCTTCCCTGGTTGCAAAAAGAAGTGATTGTGTAATAGTCGATGAAAAATAAAACATATTGCTCACTTTTATGGCCTCAGTAAACACTCCTTCAAGTCTTATTGATTAGAACACAATCATTTTGTAAATTAAACTCCCATTTAGAGTAAATAGACAATATGGTATCCTGTAGGGCGTGGCTACTCTGCGACAAGTTACTCAAACTTGAGAGGGGCAGCAAATCAGAAGAAAGCTGTTTTAAAAGCAAGTTTTTAAACTGAGGGGCAGCACTAAGGCTGACTATGATATAAATAAAAGCTATTTTGAACTGTGAATCATGCTAAGCTGCTTTAGTTTAGTCCAATACTAAAAATATGAATTTCAAACAGGAAAATAAATAATAGTAGTTCCCCTTGAAGTAATCCTGTTATGTCCTCTTCTTCTGCATGCGTTAATGATGTTGAAGAATTTGTGCCACCAAGTGTTTAATTTGCTTAATTTGTCATATATTTAAGTAGAATGTAGATTTAATGGGATATTTTAATGACAGAATGGACAATAATTTTAATTCCGTTTTGTTTTTGTTTTTAATATTTGATTTCTAATTACTTTGTCATCAAATCATTTAAAGGCAGTTTGATAGCCTGCAAGCTTTAATATGACCCAAATTTGGAGCCATTTTCCAGGTATCTATACAAGATGTTCCTGACCACACTGTATTAAATGAGAGTCATAGATGCAAAGACTTCTGTTAGTTTTCAGTAATATGTACGAAAAAAGCCTCACATTTATGTCATTCTGCTGGTCCCCTGACAGCCATTAATAGCCTAATATCCTGTTTCAGAGAGAGTGAGCCTCCAGCATGTTGCTTTTGGCCCCAAACCAAATCGCAAAAGTATGAAAATTACCCATCCAGTTGTGGCCTGAAGCTCTTTAAAAGTCATCAGTGTTCCTTTTGACAAATCTCCACATGGCTCAGAGGCCAGACCTGACTGGCAGAAGGCAACTCTGCCCTCCGCCACCGTAGACCATAAAACCTCTCACCTCCTTCCCCTTAGAGGAACAAAGTAACCAGCATTGTTTCAAGCTATTTGTATAATTCACTGACCGCGCGGCCTGGCAATTATAGCTATGCAGAAAGCCCAGATAAACAGCATCGGCTTCCTCTCAGCTTGTTATCAGCTTTCTCATACACTCTCTGGCCTGTGCTTTACCCCTGCCTCGCTCAACGTGTCATATGCCTCTGCAGTGTAAATAGCATGACATGCTGTCACTGGGTGTGCTCTCCTTTTTTTCGTGAGCAGGCTAGTAGCATGCACTTCTTTCTCTGCAGCGGGTTCCAAATGTGTAAACTAAGGACAGTGCTGGGAGGACCACTTGTACTTTGAGTGATGCACAATAATGTGTTGTCAGTGAAGTTTGATGAGGCTTTCAGAAAAGCACCATTGCCTCATTACTGATAAATACAAGGAAACACTGCCAGAGATTGGGTACAAAAGCCAAATATCTGAATAGTTCATCCTCAGATTTTACTAAAAGAAAAAGTTTTCTTTCAGTCAAACCAAGTCAAGTATGATTAATGCTGCTGCTCTTGACATGAAGTGAACAAATGAATCAAGCTCCATCCAAACCGTGAAGGAAAAGCATCATTCAGAAGCATTCAGGATTACTGGCATTCCCAAGAGGCTGAGGTATTCGCCAGATTCCTCAAACACATTCATGCACAAACAGCATCAGGTGTCAGGTGCTGTTCTCAGTCCTGCCAGTGTCAGGGCATGATCATTAAAAACGCCAAGCCTGGCAACGTGAGCGGTTTGAGCAGCAACTGGCAACTCCCCAGGAACCAGACTTTTACTGAAACAGATGCTTGCCTTTATGAATTGTGGCATATCCTCAGGACTAGACTTTGCGCCACATTTCTCGGTTAACCAGCTTTGCCAAGAATGCCTTGGAATCAGTGTCCAAAAGCTAACCCGCAACATGACTCAATGTGAAATGTGTGCTGGTGAGCAGAGCAGAATGCGGATAGGGAGAACGGATGCAAAATGAATCCTATTTTCGATGTCTATTTGCGGTCTCTGCGCGGTCTGGTGTTCAACGTCTGGTTATTGGAATTGCATCCATTGAAATCAATGAGTTCTTTTAGCTCTGTGTGTCGAACTGTTATTGAGGGAGCTGGCTTTGCCTGGCATTTCCCCTCAACCGTGTATGAGGTCATTGTCAGGCGCACAGGCATTAAACTTCTGTTTATCTCACAGATGTGTGTGAGGGTTTGCGAGGGCACGTGTGTTAAAAAGAGCTGTCGTTGTGTTATACTCCAGCCCCCTCCTGTGGTAATTGACAATGCTATTAATGTGGTTTACACATCATCTAGCACATGTTCGCGCAGTGGTTCGGCACCCACACGCAGGTTTGTGTGAACGTGTTAACGTCTTTGCACTCTAGAAAGGCATTTTGCGGATGGTCAGCACCGTATAGGTCGAGTGGCTCTGTGTTCCACTGTGACCCACCACAGTGTGCCGATCATTCCACTTCATTAGTTCTTTGTTCTGGACATCATTCCTATCACCGTAGCTGGCAATCTGATCATGTTGTTAGGGCTGCTAATGGCTTGTTCTTTCCTCCAGAGATGGTGGTTTTGATTTTTGGCCCTTTAACAATGCAAGACCACACATACATTTTCCTCTGCTATTTTTAAACCTGTCTACAGAATTACAGAATTTGGTAAACTGATCTCAGTTGAGGAACTATTGGAGTACGTTTTGTAGCCTCAACAAGCACAGCTAACCAATGAAAGACAACCATATGTCAAACTATGCAGGTGCACATCTTTCAGAGACCACAGAGGCGATGCCAAGAAGCACATCTGGGTCTCACAGTGCTGAGAAAGCTGCATTTATCATTAAATAGATAGACTGTGACTTAGCTTGTTAAAGACAAAGACTTTATAATATAAAGCTTATTCCATTTAATTAGTTCGATTTAGTTCAGGATGTTTTAAACTAGGAAATAAATCACTATTGTTTTTAAAAGACATGCATGCATGTTTTATTAATGCTGACATTGAGCATTTTGATAGTGACAATATTTTCACTCATTTCAGAAGCAAAATGTTGTCACATTTTCAGCACTGTAAAGCACTCTTTTCCATAAACATGTTGGCAAGTATGGCTGGTTGATAGCATACCAGACTCTGCTTGCTCATAGAAATGCACACTGATTTGACTGATAGATAAGATTTGGTGTAAATTCAAACAAAGCAATGCATCTAACATTTTGAGGTCAAACTGTCATCTCAGTAGAACATGTCTATGTGTGTTTCAATGGTGTTTTTGACCTGTGTTGCAAATTTGCTTAAAATATTAACGTTACAATCTACTACAGGGGTGTCGAACTCTCAAGGGCCGGTGTCCTACAGGTTTTAGACGTTTCCTTGATCCAACACAACTGATTTAAATGGCCAAATGACCTCCTCAACATGTCTTGGAGTTCTCCAGAGGCCTGGTAATGAACTAATCATTTGATTCAGGTGCATTGACCCAGGGTGATCTCTAAAACCTGCAGGACACCGGCTCTCGAGGCCTGGAGTTGGACATCCCTGATCTACTGTTTTCTTCACTGTACTTTTGTCGATGATGCTGTGGATTTTATTTGACATGCTTACCACTGAACATTCTGAGTGGGTTAATTCATATCTCAGGAAACTTTTCTTATTGATAATTTTATGAAAGAAGAAAGCACATGATGTCAATCAGTTCTTGAAGGATTTTATGGAAGAGGTTGTCCAGCTGTTGCCCAACAATGGTTTACACTGTTTTTCACTTGCTTACATAGCTGCCCTGCAACAGTAAAGCAAAGGCTGTTCACTAACCAGTATGACTTTATGGATGGTGACTCAATTTGCTTTGTGCTATACACCCAGCATGCCCTGGTAGCACAAAAAGGAAATGAAGAACCAAACATCAAAATGTCAAAGATACATATCATCTGATTTAGATCATTAGAAATCCATGTAGTTGTTTATGTTCCAGTCTACTGAACATTTGACCCTTTTTACTGTGTATGTGCCTTCCCTTTTGAGAATTTTATGTCCCACTTAAAGCAATTTGCCAGAAAATCTCAACACATTCTCAAACAGATTTCAAGTGTACAAAAGTAACACAAAAGTGTCTGAACCTCAATACAAAAGCAACAAAATGGTGTGCTCTGCACGTAAGGACCTGTTGGAGTACGAATGACTGTTGCAATTTCAGGCTCGGAAACTAAAAAACGGCCCCTAAATCAATTTGTTTTCTTGTTATACAGGGTGGGCCATTTATATGGATACACCGTAATAACATGGGAATGGTTGGTGATATTAAAGTCCTATTTGTGGCACATTAGTATATGTGAGGGGGCAAACTCCTCAAGATGAGTGGTGACCATGGTGGCCATTTGGAAGTCGGCCATCTTGGATACAACTTTTGTTTTTTCAATAGGAAGTGGGCCATGTGACACATCAAACTTATTGGTAATGTCACAAGAAAAACAATGGTGTGCTTGGTTTCATCATAACTTTATTCTTTCATGAGTTATTTACAAGTTTCTCTTTGTCCACAGCCATTGACATGTCGAAGAGGTTAACACGTGAGGAGCGGATCAAAATTGTGTTGATATCTGGTGAACGCAGTAACCGGGTCATTGCAGCCGATTTCAATGCAAGACACCCTACGAGACCACCCATCTCCCATGCTACAGTTAGCAAACTGCTCGCTAAGTTTCGTGAAACTGGTTCAGTGTTGGATTTGCCAAAATGTGGACGCAAGAAAACTGTCACTAATGAAGAAACATCAGTGGCTGTCCTAGCTTCATTCAGCAAGAGCCCACAGCGTAGCACTCGCCACATGTCACTGGAGAGTGGCATTAGTCGAACATCCCTTCGGCGAATATTAGCTACTCACAAATGGCACCCTTACAAACTCCAGCTACTGCAGCATCTCAACGAGGATGACCCAGATCGGCGCACAGAATTTGGAGAATGGGCAAAAAAAGTAGAGTAGCAGAAGATTTTGTTCAGTGATGAGGCAAACTTTTATGTGAATGGTGAAGTTAACAAACAAAACCACCACTATTGGTCTGATACTAACCCACATTGGATGGATCCCTTCTAGACTGTTGGAACAACAAAAGTGATGGTTTGGTGTGGTATATGGGGTACAACGATAGTGGGTCCATTCTTCATCAATGGAAACCTCAAGGCCACTGGATATTTGAAATTGCTACATGATGATGTGTTTCCCTCTTTATGCACTGAAGCTGGCACGTTCCTTGAGTTTTTCCAGCAAGATGGTGCACCACCATATTATGGGTGCCAGGTCCAAGCATTCCTAGATGAACAGTTTCCTGGAAAGTGGATTGGTCGTCGTGGGCCAGTTGAATGGCCCCCAAGGTCTCCTGATCTGACCCCCTTGGACTTTTATCTTTGGGGTCATCTGAAGGCAATAGACTATGGTGTGAAGATACGAGATGTGCAGCACCTGAAACTACGGATACTGGATGCCTGTGCTGGCATTTCTCCTGCGGTGTTGCTATCAGTGTGTGAAGAGTGGGAGAAGAGGGTTGCATTGACAATCCAACACAATGGGCAGCACACTGAACACATTTTATAAGTGGTCAGAAACTTGTAAATAACTTATGAAAGAATAAGGTTACGTTGAAACCAAGCACACCGTTGTTTTTCTTGTGACATTACCAATAAGTTTGATGTGTCACATGGCCCTCTTCCTATTGAAAAAACAAAAGTTATATCCAAGATGGCCGACTTCTAAATGGCCACCATGGTCACCACCCATCTTGAGGAGTTTGCCCCCTCACACATACTAATGTGCCACAAACAGGACTTTAAGGACTTCTATTAAATAACACCAACCATTCCCATGTTATTACGGTGTATCCATATAAATGGCTCACCCTGTAGATTCGGTGTCATGTTGTGCTAGCCTCACTTGAGTGAAAAGTTGTGTGTTGCATTGCTGATTGACAGGCTAACTTTAGTTGTTGTCCAATAAAAAGTGGGTGGGCAGTTGGACAGTTTTACTATGAATCACGTCTTTGCTCTGTTTAGTTACTTTACAATAAACTACAATTGTTTTGACTTTATTTATCCAACGCATCACAATTGGCCCATTGACACATAGAATATGGATATAAAAGATTCTGGCCTCCACATTTTCACCCACCATTGTTGGCATTGTAGCACTGCCACATTATTATTATTATTTTTAACTATTTATTTATTTTTCAGAACAAGAAGTAATCACCGGTGTATGAGCTAAGTTCTCAACTGTTGTTAGAAAGCTATGTCCATACACTACCAAACTATGAAAATACCAGACATTAACTCACTAAAAATAAAGCACAAGCATCATGGATGAGCTGTTCCACACAGTAAGACATTATTGCCAAGATAATTCCATTAAAAATGTTTCTAAAGAGACCAACAGCACAGCTGATGACTTTCAGTGGCTAAATGCCTGATTGGAAGATACCAAACCAATTCCAAAGTGGAATAGAATGTTCTACTATAAACTGACATTTCAGATACAGACTCTGAGACTGTTTCAAAGACGCACGCTGAATTTTTCTTGTGTAACACTAAATCATTTGTAATCTTATACAATCCAGGTAAACGTGGCAGGCTTACTACAAGAGACACACAAAAATCCTTTCTTGATACTTGTTTTAATTTCAATTGTTAATAATAAAAAGAGAATCTACCCATAGCTAATGACGATGTCTGGACACCTGGACTGTGTGTGTGCATACATTTTTTACATCAACTAAGGCTTACAGATGACCATGCACTCGTGAATCAGCACAGAGATTTGGAGTCGGGACCAGACGTCCTGGACATGTGTCAAGAAGAAGTCATCTAAAAGCTAAAGTACGAAAATGAGGAATGTCTTCAAAGTCCTGCATTGTTAATATTGTATGAGTAAGATAACATGCGTGGTAATACATAAAAAAAAAACAGTGACTCACAATTGTGAACATACTTGCTCTTCAGACACTTGGCCACATTTCAGTCTGTGAACTCAGTTTAGCTTTATTTCAGAGGAATGAGGATGTGTCGATGGATCGTTTAGGACAAATACCAAAAGTGTTATTTCTCCTGAATTTCATCCAGCAGGGCTCTCTCATACTGATGCTGATACACATCTGAAAGCAATAAAACAAGGAAGAAAGAGGGACCGGCAAATTATAGATGATGAAAGAAGAATTTTAACAAGTTCATAAAGGCGTTTTTTTTACTGTACCTGTTTACAAGGCTTTATGTGAAGCTGAACAAGGTAAGTTTAAACAGCCAACTGATGCCAACGCAACACAACAAAGCTTCAAACTCATAGCATAGGTTTACATATCCCCCCGCACTGGTTTATTAATCTGTATTTATGCTTGGAGCTTAAGCTAACATGAACACAGATGTTATCGGAGTGTGCCAAAAGACCTTAGGACGAGCGTGTGCCTTATTCATACAGTTGTCTATGATATTTTCTGTGGAAGTCTATATAACTTTATTAGTGAGTGTTGATTATTCCTGCTTGGCTGCAAGCATTTACATGATTTAATCTAAGGATTTTACTGACCTCTACTGGTCTACTGTGTTTACAACAACAGTTTCATATCTAAAATTAAGAAAGTGTAATAGAAATGCCTGAGCGCCCTTTCAAACTGCTTCAAAGGATTTTTTTTTGTACTCATCTGAAAAAATAAGCTCCAAAAACAGCAACGGCAGCACAAAGTAACACCTTTTTATAAAGCATGGAGTGAAGATGTGTGTATGCAGTTATTGTGTATCACTTCTGTACAGATTCAAGTGCTGCAGTAACAAAACTGAAGCTTCTGTCTTGCAAAATACCAAAGACAAGTTGTGAGCTGCTTGTATGATGGCAGCAATAAGCTGAAACTGGCAATCTTCTTTTTTTTTTTTTTAAACATATCTCTCATTATTGAGAGCAAGCCATCAAAAGTGTGTGTGATGGGTTGCATAAAGACTGCCAGAGTCTTCCCAGCTGTGTGATACTGATTTTGATGGCTCAACTCAGAATATTGCCAACCTAAACCTTTCCAGAGTCTGTATATCTAACATTGAATGACTTGGAATCAGTTTTGTGTCACATGAGACCAGAAATTGTTGAATTACCCCCCCCCAAAAAAAAAAAAAAACTACACGCATTGCTGTCTGATGAATGACAGCAGTTTATAACTATATTGACTGAAGGGACCTCATGTAGTAGCATAAAGATGCCAATTTGAAGAGACATACCACAGATGAACTGTCAATAATCTGGAAAAACCTGGACTTTCACTGCCTGTTGTGGCCCTGATCCTTTCCCCATATTTCTGCTCTGTGTTTACTTTTGCTCTTTAACTCACAAATATCGCAAATAATCCATTGAATTTTTTTTCAACCACTGAAATACAGCAATCTTCTATTTTAAAGTTGATAGAATCCTTCTACCCTAACCGTCTTTGTGTCAACTTTGTGTCTGTTTAACAATGCATCCTATGCAAAACTGATCCAGCTGATCCAGGGGTCAGCAACCTTTAACACCCAAAGAGCCATTTGGACCTGGTTTCCACGCAAAAGAAAACACTGGCAGCCGCAAATACTTTTTGACGTCTAAAATGAAGATAACACTGTATATATTGTTTGCTTTTTTTTACCTTTACCTTTATGCTTTGTGTGAACAACTAAAGTGTGTTGCTTATAAAATCCATGAAGTGCTAATGAGAAAGTTACATTTTATTTATGTAATTAACACATTTTGAACTCTTAAAGAAATATAACAAAAGGAAAGACACCCCCAGCTGAACTAAAATGATCCATGTAGCAAACAAAAACTGTTGTGAGCCGCCACCCTTATATCGCCTTTGAGCTTTTGGAGCCTTGACGTGACCTGACTTTTTAAAAAATAATTGGGAAAAAAAGCACTATGCTGCTAAAAAATGAAAAGTAGATAGTTGCAAAATTCTGTCTAAATATGTATTTTACCTGGTTAATGTGTGTGGCGGGGCGTGGTCTGCAGCGTCGCTGCAGGGGAGGCGGACGCACCTGAGCGGCACCCGCAATCACGCCTCGCCACCTTAAAGTCTGTGCTCTCTCTGCTGTTGTTGGTGTGTGTCGGGCTGTGAGCTGAAAAGCTACAGCCGGCTGTATGTGTCAGCAACCGTGTGTGAAAAGTGGTCAATAAAGAGATGCTGAAAAGCGTGTTCATGGAAACATCGTCGGGTCTGCCGTGATATGTTTACAATGGGACTTCTGCTCCTGAACCTCTGCGCACAGCGTCTGCAAATCGGGGCTGTACGAAGTCACTTTCATCTTTACGCAGGACTGTAAGCTGTCATCTGTGAGGCGTGAGCGGTGTTTGTTTTTAACTTAGTTCACGGTCGAGAATAGCTGCTGACATAATGAGGATCAGAACATCCATAATTGGCCTACCTGGGGTTGAAAGTCTTGATAAATGCGGGCGTTTTGGTGGGTATACCGGCTTCCGCGAGTGTGACGCTTATTTTGAGCGATGAAAAATAAAAAAATACAATTTTATTTTTATATTTTAATATCACAATAATCTTCCAATTTAGAACTACAAGTTAAAAAAAAGAACTAAGCACAAATAAAATACACTTCAGCTAAATACTTCTAATTTATTTTCCCAAACCACCCGGAGCCGCAGTATAAGGACAAAAAAGAGCCGCAGGTTGTCGACCCCTGAGCTGATCAAACCTCTAAATGCAAAGTAGACTTTCTCTGAAGCTTGCAAGACTGTCAGATAAATGAATGTTAATTAGTATGTATTAGATTAATGTGTAAATATGAATGTTCTTTGTCTTTCCACTCTGATCCCTTCTTGATAACCAGAAACAAATAGTAACTGATTAGCAACATTAGGGATTTTTTACTGTAACAGACTCACTTTCATCCTCCTCGCTGATATAAAGATGCAGTTGAAGGAAACATTCCTGGTTTATGTATCCCAGTGTCCAGCCACCCAAGTGGATGTAGCAAGCAGCTCCATCATATCAGGGACCAGGCGGTTCATGTGATTCTGAAATGGAAAGTCTGGCTTCTGCAGTTCTTTTTGCTCTGTCATAAGAAGCGAAACTCCTTAGTTGCTGCTTCTGGACAGTCTGAGTGACTCACAATTGGTCACACACATGCATATTTATTCATACACGTACACACAAACTCACACCTAAACACGCCTACACACACACTGTGCTTGAAGGTGGCCCAGCATAAAATGCACCTACATAGGATAAAAGACGTCAGAGGCGGTGTTTGATGTCATTTTGCTGCTAATCCTGTTCCACATCCCACATGAGAATAATGAACAGAGCACACACTCATTTCCTCTGCTGGCCTCACATCCTGTCAAACAGCAGCACGATGGTTCACGTTCAGTCTGTGAGGTTTGATCATATCCCACAAACAGAGGACACACAGAAAGACCACTTCCAAGAAACCAGTACAGTAGTGACGTTTGGATTTCCTCATATCAGACCTGCAGTCTGTTCAGATGGCAGGATGTCAGATTTTTGCTCAGGAATGCACAAAGTGTGGAGCATCGAGTAAACATAAAGACAAAATCAGAAGCTTCTTGGAACAGGCCTCTGACTAGTAAGTGCAGTGTTGCCACCTTGTGGTTAGCTGTGGCAATCGCATCTTTCCTAATAAACGAAAGGGCAAAGACAAAAACGAGAGTTTTCACAAAACCATCAGCATTTACATCATTTAGATTAAAGGGTATAAATAGTAACTTTCATACAGGTTACTTATGGATTCATATTTCGTCCGAACATATCCAGTGTGCTGATAATCGTGATGATTTTTCGAGAAGGTAAACATCCTGTATCCTCTGCATGTAATCAATTAAAGAAGACTTCACGTAGAAAAGTAATGGTGCTCATCACAGCTTAACCCTACAGGGCGCAGCTTGAACATCCACTCCAGAGTCTTTGATGACCCCGAAGGAAGATGCCCTTCGAATACTAATAGGTATGCGAAGTGTTTTAACATACAGGACACATTAGCTACAACTACAGAACTTATGAATCTGCAAACGTGTTTCATTTTAAACACCAGTTATCTCTTCCATCACACGCATACCGCTCGGGTTTACTACATCACATTTGTTTAAAGAGTAACTCTACAAGAAGTTTGAATGTTTTACGCAGTAAATTTATTTTGGTTCTGATACCTTTTTGCTATGTTTAAACATGTTACCTAAAATGAAGACGCTTTCGTCTGTGCGCCCTTGTTGGTTTATACTTTATCATGGCCATTTTTCTATAACTATTCACTATCTTTAGTGAATAGTTATTTACTGACATGATTTTGTGACATGTATCAGATGCATTTATCTCAGGTGTGTTGCTTGTCGTTGCCACAGTCAGAGAAACTTTCCACTGAAATCCTGTCAGGGAAAATGGGTGTCAATCAGCAACTGGATGGACTGAGGGATGTTCTGGGTCAGCTCCAAGTCGCTCATGTTCCCCAAGCAACGGCCTGATGCAAAACACGGCGTTACTATGGTTGCCGAGACACAATCAGTGCATACAGTCAACGTGACTGACCCGGGCACATGGAGGACCTGAGGGAGTCACCTGCTGCTGAGGACGAGAGACTGGACTATATAGCGGAATGCGTCCTGAGGACTCTTAAACTGAAACAGGACAAATGGCAGAAATGCGTGTCCAGCGAGGACAACAGGCAGGTGCTGCAGGAGTTCCTGGACAAAGCCGAGCAGAGGACTCTGGTGGTGTCTGTGACTGCAGGAGGACAGCTACAGACCGCCTCCTCCTTCACTGGCGACTCCAAGAACAAGGCGGTGTACTTCATAAAGCGAACCACAACCACACTGAGTCCCGAATCCATGAAAGAGAATTTGTTTTACGGGGACCTGTCTTATGCTCCACTTGACCAGTTTTCTGCTCTAGTTGAGGAGGTAAGCCACAGAGCAGGGTACGTTAATGATTGTTAGGTGCATGAAGCCCTACTTACCACGACCGAGTACATTAACCTCCTACCTAGACTGCAGTAAGCATGCAGAGCTGCGAGTGAGGGTTCAAATTAAATGACCGCTTTCATCGTGGTCCAAAAACAAAGCACTATTCCTTTTTTATGCTTAAAACAGTACATATTTCAGTACTAGGTACAAGTACTTAGGTATTTCTAGGGAAAACCAGCAAGCAAACCTCGCCAAGCAAAACAGCCAAATTATTGAAATAGTAAAAAGTCAGTGTTATTAAAAATGATGCTTAAATTAAAAATGTAATTTAAAATCTGTAATTGAAAATATTAGTTAATACGTTGCCAAAACTAATATTGTACCTAAATGGTTGACATTGTTTGCTAAAAGTAATTGTTTAACAGTGATATGCATAACACTAATGACCTGAAAGTTTTGTCACAAGTAACGGTTAATAATTGACGGGGTTAAAATAATTGCTAATGTCAGTCTATAGTTAACTTACACGCCACACTTGAGAAAAATGAGTACTTTTAAAACTTTAAGTCCTTTTCCTAATACTGCTGTCACTCTGTACTTTAAAAGTTTAGTCCATAACATTTTTCCAATTTCTTTAAACTCCTTCAGGTTATAGCTCCACTGCTCTCCAACAGCAACAACTACATTCAGTGGCCACAAGTTGTGGTACAGGATATCAAGTGTCATGTCCACTCCCTTAAGAACAGTGTGTTTGTGGTGTCTGGCCAAATCCAAGGCAAGACTCTGTTGCCTCTTCCCGCAGGCTCGGAGCGAATAGACCGAGCCACCCTCGAGACGGACAAAAGGTAAGCAGACCGCTGTGACAGGATCGTGTCAATGCATCATTTGTCCAACTCATACATTCTAAAATGCTTTACTTGTGAAACATCACAGGGGGGAAATAGTGGATAAAAGCATCATCCACTCCTTGGAGTCTGCAGTGATAGAGTGGAGCCATCAAATCCGTGATATCCTCAAAAAAGACTCCTCTGAGGCTCTGCTGGAAGGCAGAAACCCCACACCTCACACCGAGTTGCTCTTCTGGAAGAACAGGTCAGCACCTCTGTTATTACACACACAAAGTAGCCAGTGGCAGCTTCTGAGAAGTGCTTGTTTCAGTGTCACAAGTGTGAGAAAATAACACAGAAAATAATACAACTTTGAATTACTGAAGGGACCTAAGTTTTTGCTTCTAATTTCAGTTTCAAAGTGCCTGTGCTGTCGAGTGAACAATGTAATTTGCAGCCCAGTACTTTCTTTATTTCTTTGCTGAAACAAATCTGCTTATGTAACAGAATTACATCTTATGAGAATTACATGCTAGCAGTCCAGTATGCTCTATTTTTACCATTTGTTTTTCCACTGAAGAAATTAGACAAAAATGAAAAACAACAAAAGTTGTTCCTTTTTCTTAAATACATACTCTAATGCCACCAGCCTTTGGTACATTTTTTATGTTATTCATATGAACAAATTAATGCCAACACATATGGTAGTTCATATTGTGCAGTCTGTAGCTACAAAATTAACACTGACCCTGCGTTAATTGAATTCAGTTTATTTATTTATTTATGTAGCACCAAATCACAACAATAGTTGCCCCAAGGCGCTTTATATTGTAAGGTAAAGACTGCAGTAATACAAATGAAAAAGAAAGAAGAACAGAGAATCTGCATTTCTTTTTGATGGTGCAACCCCTTTGGCTTTTTAAAGAATCTTTAAGGAAAATATATGAGAAAATGTTTTGATTTGTTCCTTCAGTTCCAATCTATGTAAAAATTTCTGGATGAATTTCGGGTCTCAGTCTGTAATTCAAATATTTTATAATGTATATTTTATGAATTATAGTCCCAGTAAATGTGGAATAAATTATAAAGCCTGGAATGCTGAAGGTGATTGACATTAGCATATAAATGTGCAGTGAACCAGGTTTTGCTAATGTCTGGTTTCCAAATGGTCCAGAATGGTTTTTGTAATTGTCATTTCTCAGATAAGATTTGTCCAACATTCGAGGCATAAATTAGTAAAACATTTTGGTTGTGTTACGCTAATCAGATGTTTACCTTTCACTTGTAACCGCATTAATAATAGTTTCTTTTCTGTGATTTTTCTTCTTCACCTCTGCTGCGATTGCTGTTGCAGTAACCTGCTGTTAACACAGCTGACCGGGCAATGCTTCCAGGTTTTTAAGAACAGTTTTACACTTTCTGAGTCATTCTTTGCAGTCTTTCAGAAGTGATTCAGGCCCCTGGGAAGCTGCAGTTAAATAGATCCATAAACGTCCCTTGTTTTTCTTTAAGATATGCAGATTTTAAGTGCATCCACTCCCAGTTAAAATCATGCAAGGTGAATAAGATGGCAGCGTTGTTGGAGGCTGTGGAGAGCTGCTACCATGCTGCTTTTATGAACATGCAGCAGGATGTCCTTGCAGGTAATCTAACAACAGACAATAAACTTAATGAAGTTTGCTTTCTGAGATGCAATATGTTTTTGTTCTTTAAGGGCCAAAGAACAAGATGCTTTATCTTTTTACTTGTGGTCAAATTGACTTTGATCACATCTTCATTTGCAGCTCTCGAGGAGGCAGAAGACATCTGCACCTACCTGAGACCCCTGCAGCCTCTGTTTACTGACATGGAGAATGTGGAGATTCCTGCTGTCAAGGGTCTAATCGGCCCTTTAATGCACACAGTATGTCTGGTGTGGGCAAACTCAAGATACTACAACACTCCAGCACGGCTGATTGTTCTCCTGCAGGAGACATGTAACCTCCTCATACAGCAGGTCAGCTGCAGTTTCTGCTCTTTGTCTGCATGTTTTGTTGAAATGACTTTTGTCTTCACAATTCAATTCAGTTCAGTTTAAATCCAATTCAGTTTTATTTCTATAATGCCAATTCACAACAACTTTTGCCTCAAGGCACTTTATATTACCAGGTAAACACAATATTAGAAAGAAACCCTAACAATCAAACAAAACCGTGTCACACTATCCCCTATAGACAGGCAAGTGAATGTGTTTTACAGCTAGGTTACAGTTGGGCAGTCGGTGTTGCTAAGTAGTCATACTGCAGTGTTTCTGAACTGCGCTTTCAGGGATCACCTGTCACTGCGAAGTGGGTGGGTGATTTTCTTCTTAGAGTTTTTTTTCCTGTTTGTAGGTGGAACTTTTTTCTTTGTCTGCTCAGCCATGAAAGTTCATGCTCTCAAACTGTTCTGTTTTATTGTGTTAAGTTTATTGGAAGCAAGTCCCTGTTTTTGCAGCCAAAAATATATAATGTACCAGAAACTCCTTCCCAGGAAAGACCTGGCAGCCACCAGCGTTTACCTGCTGGGCTGTGCATTGGGAAACACTGAGCTGTAGGCTGTCTTTAGATTGCCACTGTGTCCCATGGCATTTAAGTGCCCACACTGCACATGGCAGTTTCAAACTTGGCCTAGATCCCAGAGACCAACCAATGCTTCTGTCTGGGCTATCTTCTTGTTTGCTGTTGCATATTTTTCTTATCACCACCTGAAACAATATTCACCATATAATGATTATAATATTAAAACTCAGTAGTGAAATTTGGCCATTAAACAACCCAGATTTTCAAGATTTGGTGAAAATACACTATTATTTAATGGCCTAACATTGCGGGGAACAGGCTTATTTGCTTTCTTCTCAGAGTTAGATGAAAGGGTCGATATCACATAAAATGCAGGAAAGTCACTTTTCTTGCTTTCATTGCAGCAAACTCAGCAGTAAGAGCTGTGTAATTCATCTTAGATGCAGCATCCTTTTCAATGGATAGAACAGCAGGTCTGCACAGTCTGCCCCGAGAATGTGATGTGCTCAGATAGCTGACGATTTGTTTCAACTTAGAGAAGCTCTTCTCTCCTGATGCTCCATTTACCGTGATAGGCACAAGAATTCTGAACACATCTTGCAGCTGAGAAATGTTTATCTAATGCCTTTGAGGAAAGAAAAGGTTTGAAGTGCTGTAGTTTTCTTTGGAATTGTAGATCTGAGTATCCTCAGCTCTATAAAAGGGTCTCTGTGTTTATGTCCTCAGATGCTCTGTGCATATGTAGATGCATTTCTACGTCAGTACATTGCAGTTCTTTAATTAATGCTTTCAATGGCAACTGGTGGTTTAATATATATATTTAAACTATTGGTTGATAAACATGTATATTTATTCATAACTGTTTGATGACAGTTGACTGTAGAGCAGAAGACAAGGAATAAATAAGGAGGTCCATCTGGATTCCTCCGTTTGCAGGAAGTTGCACTCCCCGTACTCGCCTATTAAACAAAACCACTGATGCCACTAAACACAAACGCTAATTACCCATCACATATTTTTTTAATCTTATTTTTAAAAAAAGATAATTCTTGTTTCTCCTTTATCAGGCCTGCATCTATCTAGTACCAGAAGATATTCTGAGAGGAGAGGTTTCTGAGACTCTCCAGAAAATACAGACCACCCTGGAGGTCCTGATTCTCTTCAAGAGCACCTATGAGGACCGGCGGGCCAATCTGAGGCAGTACCAGAAGAACGGGAGCTTGGTTAGGCCCTGGGACTTTTCCCCTCTTTTGATTTTCTCCGGACTTGACCGATTTGTTAACAGAGTCAAAATCATTAAGGTGAGTATGGAAATACGTTCTCAGCACCTCTTGGAGAAATGCCAGCATTTTTTGGTATGACAGTTGACTGGAGCTTGCCTTCTCTGCAGGATATCTTGTTAACAGCTGTCGACCTGCTGAAGCTTGAGAAACTGGAGATTGGAGGCGTCCGAGGTCGAGCCCTCAGCCAGCAAGTCCAACAGCTCCAGCAGGAATTTACTGACACGTATAAGTTCTTCACAGAGAAGCCCTATGACTGCTTGGATGTAAACAACATGGTACGAATGATTATGATCATAGGATATATGGGGCTCTAATTCACTTGCCTGCTCTCTTATTTTACTGAGCATTGTCAAGGTGAATTCCTTTTAAAAGGGCTTTATGAAATATGAAAGGCTACAGGCCCAGCAGAGCTTTTATACCTTCTTCTTATCCTGGCTAACAGCACAGTAGCGTGGTCGCCCAGCATCGGTGGAGCAAATTGCTTTTCTGCCAATAAAGTATTTTATTTGTAAATGTCATCTGTTTGCTTATCCAAGGTTTTTGAGACCTATAAGCAAATATAAATTGACTTAACTTGAATATCTCGAATCGCAAATTGTTGAATGGCTTTGAGTCAGTGAATTGTGAAAAGGAATATGCTTTGCTGGCTTTGCATTACATCACACTGCTGTTTGGTATTTTGGCTGTTGGTGTAGCTGAGCTATTTCCTCTGCAGGAGTTTGAAGAAGACGTGAGGCAGTTTAAACTGAAGGTGGATGACATAGACCGAAGACTCGGAGCTATCTTCTGTCAGGCCTTTGATGACGCCTTCGGTCTGGAGCACGCCTTTAAGGTCTGGGATCTTTTTCTCAGACACACACACACATGCATACACCCACCCGCCCAAACTCACACACGTGCACACACACACATAATCATTAAGCCCTTTGGCATATCTGTTGTCTGCAGGTTCTGGACATGTTTGGCAGCCTGCTGGAGCGCCCGCTAGTGGCTACAGATGCTCTGGACAAATACCCTTTGCTTGTGTCTATGTTTGACAAGGAGCTGGACTGCTGTAAAATTCTCTACAACAAACACATTCAAGCTGCTGAGGAGTGGGGTGAGATTCACGACAAAGTCTTTATTTCACAAAAGTCTAATTATAAACAACATTATGATGGTGTTTATTTAAAGAATATGCCACTTTTTAGTCTCACAAACTTGCAAAGAAAGACACAGTCAGCAGTTAATGTTGGTGTCCATGATAACTCTATATTTAAGGTGCATTTATACACCTAAATATACTTCATTTTGTAGTTTAGCTGTAAACACCGTTTAAATTTGAGTCTCAAGGGGAACTTGTCTTTCCCTGTTGAAAAACATCATAAAACTGCTTTTGCTTGGGGTTGGAAAAAAGGTTGAGATCAGTGAAGAGTGAGATCCATTACAACCCCTCAAGGATGTTGTCAAAGTTTCTAAAGGAATTAAACGTGGAGTGTTCTTGATTTAAAAACTTCTTAATTGAAACGACCAAGCTCTTTGGAAATTTGCTGAGTTTAAACCCTTAAAACCCCCACACACCCATAGTCCACCCACACAGATGATTTTCCTGTGTGTGGGTGTGTACATACTGAGCTTAATTAGGGCAGCTGAATCACCCTGTAATTGTTCATCATGTAATCCCCAGTGTAGCTCCTCCCAGCTGCTGATATGAGGTCACGAGGAAACAGCAGTCTTTTGAAATTTGCACTTTAAAGATAATCTTGATAGATTATAGTGTACTGACAAATCTAGCATATGGAAACTATACGACGAGGACATGAGGGGATCTCACATTATTGGGTGGTCGTTGCTCAGTTATGTGCCTTTTTAGTTCAGCTTTTCTCTGAATGTTGGTAGTATCTAAAATTTGGGAAAATTACATATTTAGTACATTTTTTGTTGTTGTTGTTGGTAAAGCAAACAATTTTACAGTTCAACCTTGGAATTTTTGCTGTCTGGAATGAGCTATGGTGATGCAACGTCTGGATCAGCCAGACTGGTGATCAGGAAGTCCAAAATTACTGATTAAGTTCAAAATCATGTGTTAGCGGAAATAAAAGGAGGTGAGGTTGGGACTGGCGGTAAGGGTACTCTGGTTTGTTGACCGTCTGTGGCTGGGTTAGAGAAAGGAAAAAATGGATTGAACTAAAAAGCTATCTGTGAAATCTCTATGCAGAAATCTTGAAATTGAAATCGGACAGGCTTGTGGTAATGATGCAAAGTACCAATTCAATTCAGTTTTATTCATACAGCGCCATATCACAAGAACAGTCGCCGCAAGGCACTTTATATTGTAAGGTAGACCCTACAAACAGCACTTTGGTGACAGTGGGAAAGAAAAACTCCCTTTTAACAGAAGGAAACCGGCAGAACCAGGCTCAGGCAGGGGCGGCTGTCTGCCGTGACCGGTTGGGGTGAGAGAAGGGAGACAGAATAAAAGACATGCTGTGAAAGGGAGGCAGAGACTAATAATCAATGCAGAGAGGTCTATTAACACATAGTGAGTGAAGAAATGCTCAATGCATCACAGGACTACCCCAGTAGCCTACAACTATTGCAG
The DNA here is from genome assembly GCF_041146795.1 of Maylandia zebra. NCBI lineage: Eukaryota > Metazoa > Chordata > Actinopteri > Cichliformes > Cichlidae > Maylandia > Maylandia zebra. The sequence goes on along the minus strand of NC_135174.1, from coordinate 4,937,392 downwards.
CATAACTAAGGGAGGATTCAGGGTCACCTGGTCCAGCCCTAACTATATGCTTTAGCAAAAAGGAAAGTTTGAAGCCTAATCTTGAAAGTAGAGATAGTGTCTGTCTCCTGAATCCAAACCGGAAGCTGGTTCCACAGAAGAGGGGCCTGAAAACTGAAGGCTCTTCCTCCCATTCTACTTTTAAATACTCTAGGAACAACAAGTAGGCCTGCAGAGCGAGAGCGAAGTGCTCTAATAGGGTGATATGGTACTACAAGTAAAGTAAGATGGGGCCTAATTATTTAAGGTCTTGTATGTGAGGAGCAGGATTTTGATTTCAACTCTGGATTTAACAGGGAGCCAATGAAGGGAAGCCAAAACAGGAGAAATCTGCTCTCTCTTTTACCAGCATCAGTTACTTCCTAAAAGAAAAACTTTTGAGGTGTCCTTTGCAGATTTTAATCACACATGTAGCTGTGTTCTTGTGCTCAGGATTTCCACCGATGAAGCCTAATCATGTACATGTATATCCAGTTGCTGGTACTTGGTGAGGTAATTGAGCCATCAACATGCAGGGATGAGTGTGAAAATATAGGTAATCTAAGGTTCACCATTAAACACTTACTATAATCAGAGATAACTAATAAAACTGAATGAAACTCATTTATGTATTCATTGATGTATTCAAAAACAAAGCTGCCAAAAGGTAGTACTGACTTGGCAGTGTACCGTGAGTTTGGCACATGTCACAGTTGCTCTTCGTCCCTCCATGAAATAAAAAGAAACTGTGAATTAAATGTTAATTCACAGTTCAAAAAGCTCATTTTAATGTGTGTTTGCTGCAGAGGCTGTATTTATTTACTTCTTCATAAATGACCAAAATATGTAATTTGCCTAAGGGTGCTCAAACTTTGCATAAAACCGCCTATCTGTGTAATTCTATGTGATGATGTTTGACCTCCTCAGGTTCAGCTCCAGTGAATAAGAATATGCCAGCAGTAGCTGGAGGGCTGAGATGGGCCCAGGAGGTGGAGCAGCGCATCCAGACCCCCTTCTTCAAATTCAGACACCTCGCCTATCCGTGAGTCTCACCTCAAATAAAGCAGATTAAAAAATGAAAGTTGATGTGGCCGTGCATTTCCAGTGGTCTCAGTATGAATTAATCACAATGAGCAGTTTTAGAGGCCTCATAAAAATGAGGCTTTAGAATATTGGACCCTGGAAAGATATTGGCTCTACCCTTTGCATGGCTTGTAAAGCTTCATCTTCTCTGCAGGTGCTTGGAGACTGCAGAAGGAGCCAGGGTCATCCAGAAGTATGAGGAGATGATGCAACTGCTGGACAGGTGTGTGCCGCACTTATCTCAGCGTGTTACACTGTGTGTCATCATGCTGAGATGTATGTATTACTGAATAAAAGAACAGAAAGGAAGATTAAACAGAATAGACAGTGAAAGAATATGACACCATTTTATTGGAGTGCATAATAATACTATAAAGGCAGATATTAAATATTAGCTTTAGTCTTTGAAATGTAAATGTTTCCCTGTAATTTCATGCCAACCTTTCTTAAACCCAGCGTTTGTGATTTTGTTAGTTGAGTGTAGAAAATTTATGAAGCAGCCCCTGTGGAATAACATGTAGACATGCAGCTCTGGGCATGATTTATGTTCTCATTACTGTGGCGCTGCTCTGCAGATTATTTTGCAGGACTCCCATAATCCCATATGCCCTGTCACTGCTTACTGATGCCAAGTGAGAAATGGCCTTATAGACCGCATCCAACATCAAACCCTGCAAGATAAAGCATCCCACTGGGAAGGATATGTTGGGGTTTTTTGTTTGTTTGTTTGTTAGTTTTTTGTTTTGTTTTTTTTGGGGGGGGGGGGGGGGGTGGGGGGGTGGGGAGGGGGGCTTGTTTCCTTTTAATCTTGTCCTGTGTTCTGGCAGATTTCGCAATCACAATTATGATTTAAATACACCGTTGTGCCAAACACATTTCGCTTTTCCTCTTGTTCCGGGTTTATCTGTTTATTTCTTTATTTCTATTCATGTTATTTCACTTACTACACTGTATATGTGGTCTATAGTATGACAATGTCTGAGGCAGTACAGGCAGAAAAAAATAACAAAAGAGAGGGAAAGGATTAGGGCATTTAAAATAGTAATGCACAATGTATTGCCAACTGCTACACCTGTAAGAAAAAACAAACATACAACAGGCATTCGAAAATGCACAGGTACATAAGCCGACAATCTTCTTGTGGTGTGTGTGTGTGAGTGTGAGAGAGAGAAACTGAGAGAGTGTGAGTGCATTTGTGTCTTTGTCACGAAATATATTTTAAAATGAGGGTTGGAAGCCAGAATACCACCCTCCCAGGAGTCAAAGGCAGGCAGAGAGCTAACTGAAGACCTAAAGCCACACATCTCAGAGAGAGGTCCTAGATGGGGCGCCCATGTCCACGGCAACAGGCAGTTGATCCCCTAGAGGACGGACACACCATTGCAAGCCGAGATCAGGGTCCCAGGGTTTCAGGCTCCCAACAACCACCTGGTACCCGGCAGGAAATGCTGTTTGGATGGAATCAAACTGAGCTACACCAGTCAAAGAAACATCACAGAGATAAAAAAATAATAATTGCAAACCATCAACATGTTTTCTCTCGTTTTACTGTTGCCAGGTTAGTTAGCTTAGCTAATGCAGTTGAATTGGATTGTGTTACTCTAAATTTCTGTTTAATTTCCTGTTATTTTATCTACCTGATAAGATACACTTTAACACTTTAACATAACACATTTGAGCAAAAGACTTCTCTTGAACAGTTTAACACATTGAAATTTTCATGAAGGGAGCATTTATTGCAGGATTTGTTAGACTGCATGAGTGTAAATCATTAGACACTTTGTTAATAGCAGTTAATATCACAATAACACACAAAATCCCATTTCTTTAGCTGAATCTACAAAAAATGATAAGTTTGAGGAAAGTGAAATGGTGAAAGTGGAGGACAAAAGAAGAAGAAGCTACCTACAGCATCTGATAGAGGAAAGTCATGTCCTCAAGAAATAGGAGGGAAAATCCAGAAAAGATGACCTAAGAGATTAATCTTGACCTTCATTTGATCCATCCACCTTTTCCCAAAACCTCATCAGAAATGGTCATAGTGGAAAGGTGGCTGTCAAGAAACTGTTCTTAATAAGAAAGTACAACATGATGAAGAGACAAATCACACAAGGACTGGTTTAAAAATCAGTGGGAACAGCTCTTATGGAGTAATAAATTCACATTTTTGTTTTAAATCTTTGTCAGTAGGAGGTCAGAGGAGACTCTCAGCAGTGAGTGCGGCGACTCTGTCATGATTTGGGGCTGCATTTCAGCTGCTGGGGTGGTTCTTATCAAAACTGATGGGATTGTGAACACACTACAATCAAATAAAACAATCAGACTTTGATCCAATACCATCTGAAAATCAGCGGTACGTTAACCTCAACAGGGGTTGGGAATGGCTTCATTGCATGACAATGATTGCAAATACAGTGAGAATACAGTAAAAGCATACTTAGATAGAAAAAGACACCATGAAACATGAAGTCGGTCTCCCCAGAGCCTGAACTTCAACATTACTGAGGCAGCAAAAGTCAGCCAACATCAAAAGAAGAGCTTTGGAATGTCCTTCAAGAAGCCTAGAAACTATTTCTGAAGACTACTTAAATAATTACGAGAAAGTTTGTAAAGCTTTCTTTACAAGAAATTAATTACAAGAAAGCTTGAGTTCGGGTTGTGTTGAAGGATAAAGATAGTCATACCAATTATGAACTTGTTCGAATTATACAGACTCAGTTTCTCCCTTATGTGCCGTATTTCCATATATGTTTACCCATTGCTGCACCTTCAGTTTTCCTAACATTTTGTTAGGAATGCTTGTTAGATGTAAAGAAATGAGGGGTGGCTCAAGATTTTTGCCCAGTACTGTAAGTGCAAGTGAGTAAGTGAGGTCTAATTATGCAGGATAATTGAAAGCACCTGTGTCGGCTTACAGGACCTTTAAACCTGTATTCATGAACATTTTCCACAGCAGACGTTTGGATATGCTGCAATAGCATTAGTGTGATTAATATTAAAGAGTGACTTCTTTTGCATACTAACTCAGTGGGACTGAGTCATCATGATTCTCAGTTTGCTTTTAATTAAATTTACTGCTGTGACAACTCAGTGTCTGCCACAAAAAGGTTTCATTATGCAGCAAAACAGCATTAGCTTCTTTTAAAATTAACACAACTAACATGTTAGTGAACTTGTTAATAAGTTAATATACATTAAAACTAACAGATGCTAAAACTAACAATTTCACTTATTTTTATTTTTTCAAAAGTTGAGTTTTTATTTTTATTTTAGTGAAGTAAAATATTTTCTTTAACAATTATGTTCACATCTTTTTTCAGAGGTTTGGTATATTGTACCTACGAAGACCTCCGTCTTTATAGTGACGCTTTCCATCGTTTCATCAGAGCCCCTCCGTGCGTTTAGTACTTCCTAAGTATTTATGTAGACTACATAGATTGGAATTCTGCTGCTACATGCTTGTTAAAGATAGTCTGCAGATAGTGCCTATGGCTCCAGTATCTTTGAATCGGGGAGCTTTAGCCTGCTATATGAAGGTGGGCCACCATAAAGGATCATCTTTCTGTTTACTGTTGGGCTACAATGTAAGACTACTGCTTACAATAGCAGCAGTTACTGAGCGCAGTAAAGGTTAACCGTACAGCAACAGACAAAACAGGCTAAAAGGTTCCACCCATTTGTGTGTTAGCTTAAAATACACTGAAAAACATTTGTCTATCAAAGTATTATTTGAACAAATTCATTAAAGAGCCACATGTTTGTTCTCAAATTTGTGTTTTTCCACTTTGAATTGGTGAAGGATAAAAAATGATCACAGCAGGGTTGGAAACGTTCGAAAAGGTGGAATGAATAGTCAGCCCTTACTGCTCCGGAAGTGTAGATGCGTGTGTGCACGTGTATGCGTGGTAGTACGTGAATGAAATCCACACACACTTACAGATTCCCATGCAGAAGCCCATTCCTTATGCCTCACAGACTTAATATCACTCCTTCACTTCATGTCCCTGCAACCACAGTAATGAGATGATGAACAACACCAGTTCTTTGCCCTCAATTTACTCCCATCAGAAATTAGAGCCCTTGTTATGCTGTAATAATCATCGCCGTTGCCTCCGATGAATGCCACCGTTATTATACACATTCTAGTCAGGAACAGAATGGGCATCCTCACTCATTACCCCCACAGACAAAATGTAGTGTGATTTATGACCATGACCAAAGCATTTGATTGCCTCTGCGTCTGCGGTGCCACTATCAGGAAATGAAGCTCACAGCTGAAATCCAATAAGGAGCACACAGCGCGCACTGAAGTTCTCATCATAATCGTAGCTATTTACAGATTGATATAGCTGTACAGAGCCCTGACATATTGTCTGTTCCCTGCCTCTTGCAGATGAATCAGCGTTTATCCTCATATTACCTCCCCGCACGCCTGGATCTAACCCTCCTCACTCCTCTCCCTTTATCCTTATTGTGTGCTTGATGCAGATGAGCGATTCGCGCCTCTCATTCTGTTTACAACCATGGAGAAATGGGAGAATGGCTCAATCATATGCCTTTTAGCCTCTTGTTTTGCTGTTTATGTTAATTTCCATGATATGAGACATTTTTGTGCCGGTGGCCTTAAATTAAAAACCTGGCCCTGGTAATGGGAATTTGAAACAATGTTATACTCTGATGGTAAAAGTGCAAATTGTTTTTCTGTTGTAATAACTTTTGCTCGATTGTCATCGCGCGTCTGCTTTTTTGTTTGCTGTTTTAGATATTCCACCAGCTTGTTTGAGACATGGACAGAGACTGTTGGTGAGAGTTCTCAGTACAACCTCAGCCTGCCGTTAATCAAACGGGACCCGGACACTCAGCTGATCACAGTCAACTTTAACCCACAGGTCTACATTAGCTCCCACACAGTTTGAAAAGCTGATGGGCTTGTGCTTTTTGTAATGAGATATATTAGAGTGGTGATATATCAAGCTAATTTATTTTCATCTTCCTCATTAGTATGGTCAGTATTTCAGTTTTTAATTGAAATGATATAATGGGTTATAATTATGGGCCAAAGTGATTTTATCTTTTCTAACATCGTGAATTTTAAAAAAATTATCTGATCAGACCAATTTTAATGTCTTGATATATGTTTCAGTGCTTCTAATGTACTTTTTAATCTCTTCCTAGCTGGCGGCTGTGCTTAGAGAGGTGAAGTACTTAGTGGCAAGACAGACTGAAGCCATCCCTGAAACTGCAGTGCAGATCTACACCATCAGGGGGCAGCTGTGGCAGTATGTGGCTAACCTTGAACTCACTGTGGACCGATATAATAAGGTTGGATCAGATTAGGTTGCAAGTTTTCAAACTGTGATGTGGAAATTTATCGTCAAAAAACTGCAAAAAAATAAATATATTCTGATGAGCTTTAAAGTGACCACCGTTATTCTTCAACAAAGCCTGAACTCTTCTAAGCCTTCGTGTGATTTCTTTAGGAATAGTTCTGATTTTTGAAGACCACTGTGCTTTACATTCTCTGTTATACCTCGCTCCTGACCTCTGATACTAACCAAAAACCTCAAATTTGGATTCATCATTGCTATTAACCTTTTAAGCACCCACGCACCCAAAGATGGGCGCAAAAGGGAGGAGTCGTGGAGATCAGAAAACTGCTGGGGGCTTAATAGGTTATGTCCAGTTTTTGTGTAATATGGCTTAGCTCAGTTATTTCTCCTCCTTATACTTCCGTCAATTTTGACAAGAGCTCCAAGACCTGAAATGCAGTCCCCGAACATGAATCCTGTCATGTGCTGTAGAACATTTTCCAGGCCTGAGGAGCTCATGTCCAAAGAAAGCTTTTTAGCATCTTCAGGAGTCCTAGAGAATTGGACCACTTTAAAAAACAAAGAAGCTCCTTGAAAGCAGAATAGAAAAAACAGTATAGCTTCTCGCTCTGTGACAGGAAGTAAGCAAGTAAGGTGGGAGGAACGAGGAGACGACAGCTTGATGAACCAGTACGCATCTGCTTTAATTTAAACAGTTAACAGCTGTATATTTGCTTGTCTCCTGACACTTCAGATTAGTCTGATAAGGTCTGTGACTGCTGTGCATAGAGCAAAATGCCACTCATTTGCAGCTCTGAAGTGCCTCCCATAATTTAAATTTTCTCCAGCATAAATATTCAGTATATTAGTTGCCAGTAACAGCCCTGGTCTAAACCCTGGCACCAAGTCAGGGTTTGTTTGTTCGTGAATCACTGCTAGCAGGTACTCAACTCAGTTTACCACACGAGCTTTGCTTTTGTAGAAATGCTCCAGCAAAAGTTTCCAGTCAGATTTGACCTTCATCAAAGTCACTCAGAGGAAACTGCATGATAGAGGGTGACACTGAAGAAGGCGCTAGAAATCTTAAGGAAACATCTAGAGGAACATGATTTTCAAGCACAATGTCAAAGAATAGAATTTACAATAACTTGTTAATAACTACAATAGAAATTATGAATGCATATATAATATATAATAGAATAGAAATATAAGGCTGACATGATGCCATCAAGGCTGGATATGATGAGAAGTTATCCTCTCAAATTATTTAACATATAAATTATTTAACACAGTAAAATAATCTATGAGGACAGGACAGTGTGCCTGGGTGGAGCACTATCAGATAATGGAGAAGAATAGCTCTGTGACATGCACATTGCAATTAGACATGTCCTTATCTTTTTGGAGACTAGCACTATTAAAAATATACAGAATTATTTACCATGTGCAAAAGTCGTGAGCCACAGTTCTGAGGTTTAGCTGAATCTATGATAAAAGCCAAAGATAACAAACTCTGGCAGGGAAAAGTCGTGTTTTTGCACCAACAAGGTGATTCCCAAAGAGCTATTAGCAAAGACTTTGGCACATCTTGACACAGTGTGCAGCGTGTCTTTTAAAAACATGGCCAAGTGGAGGACAAAAGAATTGGCAAATGCACAGAATCTGAAAGTCACGTCCTTAAGACACAGGAAAAAAATCCCACAAAACACTGACACAGGCCTTTGCTGGATTATTTCAGAAATGTATTTATTAGCTGAATTACTGAGTACATAGTCTGTATTTATCAAAGACACCTTCACAGTTTTAATAAGAACTAAGCATTAGGGCAAAATAGCAGTTTCAGTAATGCGCCATGAAACAGTATACAGTTTCGTTGTGTAATTAATTCAGCCACACAAAGCCACCTCAACGACATGATTACATTTTTAAAAATGTAGAAATCCAGTGCTTCAGGTAGGCAAAAGTTCAAGTCCAATTAAGTCATGACAGCATGGAACAATGCAGAAATAGTGACTATAATGAGGACGACATGCCGTGTTGACGCTCTGGGCTTGTGCTTGGCCTTTTTGTAGAAATGATATTTAAATGATTTTTCTGTACTCACTTAGTGGGAGCAGAAAATCAGGTCTCTCTCTTTTTTTCCTCTGCTGTTTGGCTGCAGGTGGTGCACTCCGTGCTTGATGTGGAACGTCCTCTGATTCAGGGCCAGCTCAGCGACATCGACGCTCAGCTCATAAAGGCAGAGGACAGTCTGAACTGGAACAGCCAAGGTCTGCACATTTACTGATTAGTAGCCAATACAGCTCCGGACAAATGACACATTTAAATATGTCAATTTCTGCTGTCAGTCTAGTGACATTAGTTACGACAGTACTCAACTGACAGCACAGTACAATGGAGATGGCATCACTTTGCTGAAGAAATTATGCAAAACCAGTACTTTTATTTCTTTAAGTGTTCTGTGAGTATTGAGATTGACAGAGTTCAGTGCTGATAACATCCCTGCATGTCACGGTCTGCGGAGGCAGACCGTGCGGAAATGTGTGTGGTGGACCCAGGAGCGAACACAAGCGAGGATGCAGGAGTGGAGTTAAACAAAAGCGAGCCTTTTATTCTGGCTGATGAAAGGAACAAAACAGAGTGAGGGCAGCATAAGAGTAATAGTTAAACAGAAACCTAAACTGGACATAAACTAAGGAAAAGCTATGGCTGGAGATACGGAACACAGGGGGTGGTAACACAGACGACGCGACACAGACTACATGAAACACAGAGACTAAATACACAAGAGGGATGATCAGGGGAAGTGGCCACACATGGGAACACAGCTGACACAGATAAACATAACAAGACAAGGCAGGAGTAAACAACACTGACGGGAGACTGTCAAAGTAAAACAGGAAGTACACAGAGGTGCAAACAGGAGGAGAGAGAGAGCACTGGCATAGTGGGCTGGGGAAACATGGAATGAAACACAAGGAGGGGAGATGAGGGCTCACAGATACATAGAGGGGCACACAGGGGATAAGAGTCACAAGGGGAAGTCAAATAAGGAACAACATAACAGGACAACTCAGGAAACATGACCTAAATAAGGTACGAAATACAAAAATACAAGAAACTAAGAATACTGGGCCCACAAGGACACTGCAACACTAAATGGACATCACGTCTATGATTGAACTGTGTTTTCCATTCTTTTACCGACACTTTGCAGCAATGATACGGCTTCCTTCTTTCATTGTTACAGCATGTTGGATCATTTTGACATTTCATTACTTATCTACTTTAATTTAACCCAGAAGACAAATGTGTAGAAATACTGTGAAGTGGCAATGTTTTTATTTATGTCTTAAAGAAAAGCAGCAGATTTCTTTGTATTTAAGCCGGTGCTGACCAATCACAGCTCTTTGCATCTTTGCAAACACAGATTTTTAAGTAGATGTCTGCTACTGAGCTTTGTTCAAACAAAACAAAAGAGAAACAATGCAGTACTCAGTGTTATATAATATCTCAGGCTGATCGCTGCGGAAATTTATTGAAAATTAAGCACAAAGCTAGTCAAATATTTCCATCTGACTTGTTCAAAAACAAAACAAAAAAACAGCATGTACGTTTCTGATGGAGAAACTGTGTTTTCAAGTACATTTAATATAATTCAGGTATTAAAAAGCGTTTTTTATTCCTCATCTTAACAACATACTCTGTATTTAACGTAGAGTGGAAACAGTGGCAGTAAATGAGGAATGAGATTCCTGAGGGGAACCAAAAACTGCACAGCATTTTATAGAGTTAACCGAAGAGCAGGGGGTCTGGCTTAGCTCTGTCCAAAGTCACTTGATTCACTTCATATACATTTGTAGTTATGCTGGTGTTACTCTTGGCAAGCAGTGCTTTCCTTGATTTTGTTGACAGTGTGGTTGCCAGGTTGGTTACTATGCCTGCACACAGACTTTAATAATTTACACTGTGTTCACATCTTGATTGCTAAGCAGTGATATTAATTCTTGCCGTGTGATATTTCCTTTATTCTGTTTATAAAGTCCTGTAAAGAATTTATCACCACCGCCAAAGCGGTTATGTTTTTAGGTAGTTTTTGTTTTGGGTACTTGTGTATCATCATCCTGTCTGAATTAATTTTAAATGAAAAGTTTTAAATTAATTATAAGATAAAATGTTTTAGAGATGTAGAGTGGGGTCATGTTAACAGTCTATTAAAATCTGGCTTATATTTGGCTTCGCAAATTGATAATTTAGCATACTTGAAAGAAGTTTTGCCTTCACCCTCTACATCTTCCTGAGTGCCTCTCTCAGCCTTTGGTATTTCTTGAGGTTCTCGTACTCCTTCTTCCTGATATATCAACATCTATCACTGTGGCCATCATCCACTGTTTGTCCACCACCACTATATTGGAGGTTAACCAGTCACCAGTTTGTCCATCAGTGTCTGGAAGTCCCACAGAATTTTAGCTCCATCATTCTCAACCATCCTGGGGGGATTGTGTTCTATTTTGACCTCGGGAGTTCCAGGCCATACTCGACAGAGACGTTCTTGTATATTATGCTGGCCACTTGGTTATGGCGTTCCATGTATGCCCTGCCTGGTAGCATGTTGCACCCTGCTGTTATGTGCTGGATTGACTCCAGGGCATCTTTACACAGCCTGCACCTGGGGTCTCGCCTGGTGTGATAGACCGCAGCAAATATTTTCTGGCACAACTTCACCTACTTCCGAGGTGCATGGAGACGATGAGAAACTCACAACGCAGGGGCTCCAGCAACACTTAAAAGTAAAGAGGAACAACTTTATTAACTGACCAACGCGTTTCAGCTTGTGGCCTTTGTCAGGGTCATCATCTGGTGTGGTAGACCCCAGCCTCTAAGATAAGATAAGATAAAATCTTTTTGTCTTTTGCCCTTCTCCCCCGTCCCTCTTCTCAGCTGTTTCTCTTTCCCTCTTTCTTTCTCCCCTTCTTTCCCCCAGTCAAGTCTGTCCCATATTCAGTAAGTGAAAATAAAATAAACAATAAAAGGTGAATCAAATGGACCATTACGGCAAGGCTGGGATGGTCAATTTGGTAAAGTAAATCCGTTGGGCATCTTTCTTTGCCTTTAGACAACAATTCTGATGCAAAAGAGCCAAACGGGACAGGCAAAAAGAAGAAGAAAAAAAAAAGATAAGATAAAATCACCTTTATTAGTCCCACAGTCCCACGTGTAAAAGTTATATAGCAAAGATTAGAATACAATACGAATAATATACTGTACACAACTGTACAGAATAGAATAGAATAAAATAAAATACTATATACAGTAGAATAAAATAGAATAAAATATACAATAGGATAAAAATAGAATAGAAATTCTATATACAACTGAGTAAAAATACAACTTTGTCAGAAAGGAGTAGTGCACTTAGTCTTATTGCACATGTGTGGGTTTGTGTGTGTGTTTGAACAGCCGCAAAAGTCTTTGTTGTGGAGTCTGACAGCAGTGGGGAGGAAAGACCTGCGAAATCTCTCCATCCCACACCGTGGGCGCTGCTGCAGCCACTGAAGGAGCTGCTCAGTGCTGTCAGAGTCTCCTGCATGGGGTGGGAGATGTTGTCCAACAGGGATGACAGCTTAGCCGCCATCCTCCTGTCACTCACCACCTCCACTGGGTCCAGGGGGCATCCTAGAACAGAGCTGGCTTCTGATCAGCCTGTTCAGTCTCTTCCTATCCCCGGCAGAGATGTTGCCGCCCCAGCAGACCACACCATAGAAGATGGCTGAGGCCACCACAGAGTCATAGAAGGTCTTCAGGAGTGGGCCCTTCACTCCAAAAGACCTGAGTCTCCACAGCAGGTACAGCCTGCTCTGTCCTTTCCTGTAGTCTGAATTATGAGTCCAGTCCAGTTTGTTGTTCAGATGAACACCAAGGTACCTGTAGCTGTCTACAGCCTCAATGTCCATACCCTGGATGTTCAGTGGTTGCAGTGGAGATTGTTTGTGCCTGCGGAAGTCTACCACCAGCTCCTTGGTTTTATTAGTGTTGATCTGGAGGTAGTTCTGCTGGCACCAGTCCACAAAGTCTTGGGTCAGTCCTCTGTACTCCTTGTCGTTCCCATCAGTGATGAGGCCGACTATTGCAGAGTCATCAGAGAACTTCTGCAGGAAGCACTGGGTGGAGTTGTGGGAGAAGTCTGCAGTTTAGATGGTGAAGAGGAACGGAGCCAGAACCGTTCCCTGTGGGGCCCCCGTACTGCAGACGACCCTGTCCGACACACAGCCCTGAGTCCTCACATACTGTGGTCGGTCGGTGAGGTAGTCCAGGATCCAGGTAGTGAGGTGATGGTCCACTCTGTGGATCTTGTGCTCAGAGCTTTTTAAAAAAATTTAAAAGGAAAACTAAATACAAAACACAAGAGACAGGACACTACCAAAATAATAATAATAATGAATAAGAAATATATAAATAAATAAGAAATAAAACAGGTAAACCTAAAGTACCTGACACAGACATGGAGACACAGGGAACATAGGGGAGGCAGGTATTTTGTCTTGTAAAGAGCTATATGTTTAGTATATCTGGCTAATCATTAGTGCCTCTGTGCATAGCCAGGCATTTTATGTATCTGTGCTCTTGATTTGCCCACAGCTCAGACCGATGACAATGAAATTGCTTTACTTCTGCAGCAAAAGAGTTTCGCTTGAATCGCTCTGAATCATCTCTATGCTTTCTACCTGCTAATTTTATGAACACACACACACACACACACACACACACACACACACACACACACACACACACACACACACACACACACACACACACACACTCATGAAATTGAATTTTCCAATTAAATATATTAAAATAGCAGCGATGAATGTTTTTTAACCCCGTGAACCAAAGCTGAAAGTCCTGACTGTAAGTCACAGGACTGCAAACTGAATATATTAAACAGCAAAAATAACAGAAATATTTTGTGTCCTAAAAATATGACCCTGATTCAATGTTTGCTGTATTACAGTAGATGCATGATTACAAACAGCAATGCAGAGTGATCAGGCAGTTATCATTTCTATGAATATTGACAGATGATGAGATAAACATGCTTTCCTCATTCCTCCCGTCATGGCCCTCTGTGCCATTTCCAGAGCAGAGCCGTGTGCTCTGACACGCAACGTGAACAGAGAGGCTTTGCTTTTTGAAAAGCGCATGAAATAAGAATAGGAGAGGTTTTTAATCATTGATTAGCTTTGACTGACTCAGAGCAGGCAGGCTCGTTGATAGTTTCTTCGACTTCGGGATTCCCTGAGGAATGTAGCACAAATGAGAGGACTGTTGATGGTACGAGCCAATGCACTCGAAGGTGTTTGGGGACAAAGTCACCGTTCCTCTGCAGACCATACACTACATTCACTTATCTGCCTTATGTTAATATCTGTGTGTGTGTGTGTGTGTGTGTGTGTGTGTGTGTGTGTGTGTGTGTGTGTGTGTGTGTGTGTGCATAGGTCCCGAAACTCATGTTTACACCATGAGACTTACATTTTTCATCTGTGTGGTTGACCCAGGCAGGATTATTCAATGACAAATGTATCTGTGTGAATACATTTTGAAAAGTGATAAAGTGACTGTCCCAAGTCTGACAACAATAGGATTTATTCTCTGTTTGGCCCATAGAAGTCTAAAAGAAGGACACATTTAGTGCTAAATAACAGAATTATTATTATTACCACCAAAACTGAACCATAAGCCTCTTGAATGGTTTGTATTACACACATCTGTAATATTAGTCTGATAATCTGAGATAGATGCTCAAAAAGACACCATCAGCAAAGAGTAAAGAGTCCAGTTTAAATAAATGGAAAATGGACTGTCCTTAAATTGTGCTTTTCTACTCTACTGGAGCATTGCATGTATGTGTTCTAACTGTCCTGTTGGCATTTAATTGTATTTTACAGAAAACAAACCCCGCCTTATTAAAATGACTGAGTACAACTTCTTAAAAATCCATATGTACAGAATAAGCTCCTCTAAGGATATTTTCTTTAAAAGTTCAAAAGTGATTGTTTCTCCCTGACTGATAATTCTGGTAAAAGCCAGTAAGTTCTCAGGAAATATAGCAGTATTTTTGACAACCAGGACACTATGAATGTGACTCCCTGTTCGTTCTTATGAAACTTTCATGAGCTTCTTTTGGCTTCTGCATTTTGAGGGCACAGAGCGTGCACATGAGATTTCCTCTGTCTAAGCGAATGGCTTCCTTTTAGCTCCCTGAATACATGTATATAAACTGAATAAGATAAATTAATCATACAGATTTGTCAGACTTGCTTAATTATAGCAGACCTAACAGGTCAAACTCTGATAAGAAAGACAGTCATTAAATGGTTGGTGACACGAAGTGAATTCATTATTTTACAGCAGCACCTTTTTTTAATCATATTCTTTGGGACGTACAGTTAAAGAATGTGATGATATATAACCTTACACTGTATGTCCTGAAAAGCAGGAAGGGCTACTTTTGTTAAAAGTTAAGCCTTTTTCTGCATTTATTTACAGGTCAAATGCACTTTTGTGCCATGCAGAGGTTGTGCAGTTTTTAAAAATCTCATTAAAATGTTCTTGCAACCACAGAGCCACAAAGAGAAAACTACGAAATGCTGAAGTTATTTAGTTACCCTTATTAGTGTTTATTTTAAATGCAGAAGTCAGCTTAAAAATGAGCCTCTAGTTTCATTCAGGTAATACTTAATTCAGAAGTGCAACTACAAAAATCAATTAAAAAAGAAAATGAGTATACATACAGTACTTATCAAAGGCCTTAGGATCTGAAAATAAAGGAAGGATACTTTCAAACCTCATGCAGTGAGATTTGTTTTTCAATTAAGTTAACCCACTGCGAAGAGAAAAATATTTAAATTGAACTGTAATTGTTGTGAGCACAAATTGCCTTTACAGCAGCACCAGTTCCTTAGTTTTTAAGGTACTTGGCAGGTGGGATGGTGTAAGTATTTTACAGAACTCACTGTCTTGTCTCTATTCATGTAGCTGTTTAGACCATGTCATCTGTTGCACGACTCCTTATTCTTGTGTCTTGAAGTTAGTTATTTATGACTCCGACTGCATGCTAGGGCTTGTTGTATCAAGCCACAGAATACATTTGGGGCTGATTGTTAGATGAAAAAGGTATCGAAGAACTGTATACAATCACAAAATGCAATCACAACGGTGTGGTGTAGTAAGTCATGAGATTCAGTCGTGAGCTGAGTATGGACAGCTGTGTGCAGTACTTCTTAGATTAGACTTTAGTGAAAGCAGGTAATATATGGACCCGTAACTGTCTGTGGTGGCCCACAATTCCTTCTGTATCCTTGTACATTTTCTTTGGCTCAGAGCAGTATTAGGAGTAGTTGTACTAAGCCTGATCACTGCATACAGTAAAGACAATGAGACAGTTATGACAGAAGTTTGAATAAACAAGATGTATTTTGCACTTTAGTAAGGAAATTCCAAGTTTAAAAAAATAGTTAATATTAGAAAATAGTCTCATTATGACATTAGAAAGAAGACTTTCTCTTGTGGAGCTCGCTAAAATCTCTTTGGGGGGCATCGGTAAGTTTTTCTTTATATCAAACTCTGTATTGTTTTAGCTGGACAAAGTCATGTTTGTAAGAAAACCTTTTGTATCTGTGTTCAACCAAAGGATGAACCACATTTATATGAAAGGATCATAAAAATCATACAACCTTTGAACTTCAGTTTTCATTTTCAGTATATTTACAGACTTTTACAGACACTGAATGTGTATTTTGTTAAATATTGGCAAAATATGATAGTGTGGTTTGGAGCTTAGATTCTGTCAAACCTTTTTAAGACACCCACAGCTGGGAGCTCCCTGTCAATCAGCAGGGAAAATCATATGCTGATTATACCTGTGCCTTAGTGCAGATATTTTAATACAGCCTCAACTTTAGGCTTGATTTATCCATCCATCCACCTGTCCATCAGTTTTCTGCTGCATATCTAGATGTGGGCTGTGGAGGAAGCAATGTAAGTAGAGAAGCCCACTGCTTATTATTACTGCTACCTTAATGATAATGTAAATGTGGTTCATGCAGCTGTCAGGTAATTGCTGCTAATTAAACAGCACCAACCAGTTTAATGCTGAAAAGCTGTTGAAACTGGAGCTTTAGTGAAATCTCAAAATTCTCATGTGCTTGTAAGGGCTGTGTGCCGGTCTGTTACTGTTGCAGACGACTCTCTAAACCACTGCTAATTTTGTTGGTATTAATTCTTATGTGAGTATCTCATGTAGTAGCTCATGGTTAAAAATATCTTAAAAATAGAAAAAATCCCAGATTTTTGCATATCCCTATGTTGTGTCTCTACATCCTGGAATCAGCAAATTTTCTGATGTTTTGAAATTTATTTCAAAACATCAAAGAATGATATTGAAACATTTTTTTTTAACCTATTTGACCTTTTAACCTCTTTCAGGTGTTTGGGAGTATATCCAGGAGGCGCGAGACCTGGTGTGTGACCTGGAAAGTCGGCTCCAGAGGGCCAAAGACAACGTAGAGGAGATTCTGAGCTGCATGAGGTCCTGGTCCACCCCCATATTTGACAGGAAGGAGGGGAAAAAAGACGCTCTGCTCAGTTTGGAGGACAGGACTGAGAGGCTCGACAGATTTTACAGTCTGATTCGGTCTTCCGGGGAAAAAATCCACTTCCTAGTTAAGGTGCTTTGCTCATTGTTATGTGAAATGTCAGATGGGCTTTAAGTTTCACTCACATTTCATCATTTTAAGCAGTTATAATGGAGTCAGCAATTTCGGATTTGAACTTCATTTCTGCAGGACTTTTCAAATGCAGTAAAGATGGTGATTCATTATGAGTGTCACACTCTGTTATGTCTCTTAGTGCAATCGGGCGCTGTTAAAGGCTGAGCCGTCCTCTGAGGAGTGGAAGGCCTATGTGGAGTACATTGATGACACGATCATAGATGGCTTCTTCAACAGCATTGAGTGCTCTCTCAGGTTTTTCCTCGATAACACTGGTATGATTTTCATGAACAAATAATACTCTAAATAAGGAAGAAAACATAAAATAAGTACTTATTTACTGTTTGTTGTGCCTCAGTCATGTTGATGGTGTTACTACTTGCTGTCTCAAAGCCAGAATGTTGCTGGCAATCCTGAAATTAATATGAAAAAAATGCAGCGCTTCTCAGTACTCTGATCCAACAGCACCCTTCAGCCAGCACTGAATTGGACAGCTTCTTAGCAACACGTCCTCGGGGTTTTTGATGTCAATTGGGTGTCCGCCTCTATTGGCTGTGGACATAAAATAATTCTGGACTTGTTAGCTGGCATGAGTTTTGTCAGCCAGTTTAGATGGACTGGGATGTGGTTCAATATGTGATGGATTGCTGCCAGAATGCTACTGTGACCAAACCTTCTACTCCTTGTTCCGCTTCTTCGTCTTTTCCTTTCCCTCTCCTTGTTTGGCTTCAAAAACTCTTAAACTCTTTAATAAATGATGTGACCCAGGGGTAGCTACGATAACAGTAGGTCCAGCATCTAAAAGCTCTGGAATTTAGCTGTTCTTTCCTTAATGCAGTGTCTTGTTTAATGTAAGAACCACAAGTGTCCATTAAAATAAAAGGAAAAGCAGAGCGAGAGTTTTAAAGCAGCGCTAATCCCAAATTTTACATCATAAGCTGATCAAATGAAAAGCTTATAGTGACAAATTCACATGGAAATATCAGTGATGAGGGGGCAGTTGAGGAGGCTCAGTCCTTTCAACTTGATTAGGTCCTTTTAAAATTAAGCACTGAATTAGAACGCTAATAAGAACCCAGTGTCAAATCTCATTCACTTAAATATGAACATCAACATGTATCAGGAGCGAATGGTAGTTGTTGATTCTGATTTTCTGTTTTCATTATATTGTAATTAATTACAAATAAACTGAACTTTAGAAAAAAGCTAAACCACAAAACTAAAATGATATTATAATACATGTTGAATGTCCTTAGTCTAAAAAGGCAGTGCATGTGTTTATTGAGTATGTCCATGTAACCGCCAAATGTTGCTTAACAACAACATTTGAACGAGTTATTGTATTATTATTGTTCTGGATTTCTGAGACTTATAATCTGAAAAATACCACACAACACTAAATACATCTAAACATTTCATTCTGGATCCAGTCTTGAAACTGGAATCAGTTCTGAGTAGTTACTACTGAAAGAATGAGGTCACGGACACAAGCATCAGAAATGAGCTTCCTCGAAGCTGGTGGCCCTTAGCGATAGCATGAAGGACTCTGAATAGAGCTGCGTAATAGAGTCTGTGCTTAGACTGCTACCCTTGTGACCTGGACATGGATAAGTAGCAAAAAAGGCTGGCAGGCATATTTCAAAATATCAAAGCTCTTTGAATGTCGAAACATTTTGAATGATTATATAGGTTTACTGCTTAGAACCAGTAGACTTAAGGAATAGTTGTACACAAAGTACACGTGACAGATGTGTATAGAGGTTGTGGCAAATGTTATGTGGCGCGCAACATCATCTGTGAAGAGTTCAGTACTCCTGTTATCTGGTGAATACCAGGTCACACGTTGGGATGTTGAGCCCTCATGCCAACATCATGGACTCAGTTTCTGACACTTTGGTCTGAAACGTGCAAATGAGGAGCCCGTTATAAGTTTTGCAAGGCTCTGCCAGTGCGCCTCCTGTTCATCCTTGCACAAGGAAGCACATGCTGGCACTGCTGCTAGGTTGATGCCCATGTTCTGAGATCTTCTCCACACTGTTGAGACTGTGCTGGGAGACACACCAATCCTTCTTGCATAAGCATTCATGGATGTGTTATACTGTGATGGTCAAGTGTTCGGTTCTTCCATTAATATACAGTAAACTTATTTTAAACCTAAGCTTGAATAAATAGTAATAAGGAATAAGCCGGTTAGGTTAATTCTCATTTAGGTTTCAGTTTTTTATTTGACCAAAGAACAGAAGTCACATTTAAACCTTGGAGGAAGTTTTATATGGTAGGTAATGTTCACAGTGCAGTCTCTTTTATAATTCCATAATAAACTGAAACACAAACATACAAAGTGCAAAACACAAACAATAAATCAAAAGCAATTCAAATGAAAAAGTAAAAACATCCTTAAAAACATCCAACTGGATTATAAAATTAGAGGCCATAAAAATGTAAAAGTATTCATATAAAGGATAATGTTAATGTTATATTATTTGATTTAAAAGATTGGGCCAACTCTGATTTTCAAAGGTTGAGTATTTATTAGAATAGAATAGAATAGAATTCAACTTTATTGTCATTGCACAGGTACAGGGCAACGAAATGCAGTTTGCATCCATCTAGAAGTGCTTTAGCTCTTAACTCAAACGGCAAGAAAAAAACAGCCTGAAAAATCCACGAGAGCCCAATCTGCTAGGAGGCACGACCACATACAGAGTCATGAAGTGTGTGATATGTTTTGGAATAATTCCAAACAGGGGAAGTGTAAAATGTATCTGTAAAAACCTTACAAGGAGCCAATAAATGGATCAACACGGAGCTTTTATAATAACATCTCAAGTGGCAGTGTTCTGCACCAGGTAGAGCTATAAAACTGTGCTCACAAGTAGCATCTTAACACTTATTCAAATCATAAAATGTGTGTTGCATTTCCTTTCACTTCAGACCAAAGAGCTGTCATTGCCCCCCTGTTTGAGGCTCAGCTGGATCTGAGGGTTCCTGACATGGTGTTCACTCCCTCTCTGGAGGTTGGGACTAGAGAAAGTTTGTTTGAGCTGGTGGAAGGCCTCATCAATGATGTGTTTGGAATTTCTTCACTGGTGCCACGCCTCGCCCAGCATAGCCCCTTTCCAAACTACCAGGTACAACTAGTTTCATGCAACTCCAACACATGTAGCTGGTCACATTAAGATTTAATCTGGACATTTTTCACTCAGGCTGACATGGAGGACATGGCTGACCTGGCAGACATGCGTAATCTCATCATGGAGCGGATCCAGGCGGCCATGGCAACGTGCTGCGAGTTTCGCAACTCTCTGGAGCGTTACAGCTACCTGTATGTGGAAGACAGGAAGGAGTTCATGCGTCAGTTCCTTTTGTACGGCCAGATTCTCACCAACCAGGAGATGGAGATTTATCCTGACAATAGTGTCTCTGAGAGTCCACCAAGTCTGGGGAACTTTAGAGAGCAGGTTAACAGGTAGGCATTACTCAAGAGGAAAGTGGTGTATGTTGAATTTTCATCTGAGGACATTTTTAAGTCATATCTTAAAGCAATTCATCTAAAATTTGGATTAAGGTTTTGTTTTCAGTTGAGCATAAACGTAATAGCTTGTTTTTGCTAAACTGCCATCGGTTTGTCTTTGTCCTGTAGTTATGAGAAGATATATGAAGAGGTGCAGGCTCTGGAGCCGGTGCATGTGTTCCACAGGTGGATGAGGGTGGATGGCCGTAGCATGAAGAGTGCTTTGCTCAACATAATCAAAAAGTGGAGCTACATGTTCAAACAGCACCTCGTTGACCTTGTTACCAACAGGTATGGCACCCAAACAACGAAAAAAGTTACAATTTTAGCTTCCATCCATTCTCTTCCACTTATCCTTATCAGGGGAAGCCTGGAGACTATCCCAGCTACCGTAGGGTGAGAGGCAGGGCACACCCTGCACAGGTGACTAGTGTTTCACATGGCTAACACAGAGAGACAGATAGCCAGTGCCACTAACTGTATGTCTGGACTGTGGGTGGAAGCTGGAGTACCCGGAGAGAACCCACACAAACACAAGGAGAACATGAAAACTCCTCAAAACTAGGCCCCATGTGGTGAAGTCGAACCCAGGACCTTCTTGCTGTGAGGCAACAGTGCAAACAACAGCGCCACCGTGCTCCCAAATGAGCATTTTCAATAAATATGATAAAATACAACAGTGTCCAATCCAGGTAGACAGGCTAATATTACAGGACTTGTTTTACTAGCTTATGGCTCAAGATAAGATAGATATTAGTGTAAACTAAAATAGAAATGCTGATGTTTGAAACTGGTGGCTCATTAAAATCCTGTTCCCCTGTCCTGTCTCCAGTCTGTTAGACTTGGAGAAGTTTATCACAGTGGTTCAGGCTGGGTTGAGCCAGCAGGTGGAGGAGGGTGATTACGATGGCCTGGTGGAGGTCATGGGTAACCTGCTGGCTGTTAAGGAAAGACAAAATACTACAGACACCATGTTTGAGCCTCTGCAGCAAACCATCGCTCTTCTGAAGGAGTATGAGCAGGAGCTGCCCGATGTGGTTTACAAACAGTTAGAGGTAAGGAGCGATGTTCAGTCATCTCCTATTATTTTCAAGCCCAGATTGTTTAGTCTGTTTCTTCCAACTGAGACAGAGCAATTTTTCTTCCTTTTTCTTTGCTTTTTTAAATCTCTGTTTCATGCACTTCCTCCTGGCAATCCATCATCTGTCAATCCTGCCCTCCTCGCTTTTCTCCCCCTCTCTGTATCTATCTCTGCATCTGTCTGTCTGTCTGCAGGAGCTGCCAGACAAGTGGGACAATGTGAAAAAGCAGGCAGTGTTGGTCAAGCAGCAGGTGGCACCACTGCAGGCGGTCGAGGTGTCCGGTCTTCGTCGAAAGTGTGCTGCTTTTGATGTTGAGCAACACACATTCAGGGAGCACTTTCGCAAAAGCAAGCTCTTCAGGTAGAGAATCTCTGCTGTGTATAACATGGTGATTAGAAATAATGTGTCTAATCACACATGAAGAAATGTCAAAGTGTTTCGCATGCTTAAAACTTACTTGAAAGAGAAAGATTGAGCTTAGCAATTTCACAAAAAACAAAACCAAAAAACGTTGAAATTATATTTGTATTCTGATGTAGCTTGCTTTAGCAGCAAACAAAGTGTTACAATTTTATGTACGCTAGAGCTTGGACATTTTTCTGTATGCAAGCAACGCTGTAATTTTCCTGAACATAGATATCTTTCTGGAGGTGGAATACAGAGAGAAAAGTAGTACACAATCCTGCAGTTACAGTGTTGTTTTTTCAAACCTGGGTTCCTCATCCCTTTCAGATTTTTTTTGCCATGCTTGAGTTTTTTAACACAAGCCCCTATAGGATCAAGGGTAGTATTACAGGAATGCAGTCAAGCTCAAATAAAGTATCCAGAATCCCATTGGATCTGGGGTCAGTTCAGTTGTCTCGCTGCAGCGGCTGTGAATCTCCTCTATCGGTTAAAAAACAAACAAAAGATACATAACAACTTTGCTGAAATTTTAATATTACAATTACATTTATTACATATTATCCTGCCATTATTGTCAATGTGTTCATATTTATATTGCTAAAGATACAGTTACATTAAAAGGACAATGTAACACTCTGGGTTACTTGTAATCTCTGGTTCTTTGGACAAAATGTTTGACTACTGGAGTTGCATTGGGTGACTAAAGCTCCAAAAACACCATGTTTGTCTATGATAGAGCATGTGTGTTCATGACAGACCTTTTGAGCCTTCCTTGGGACCAGAGATGCCCCCCTTGTAAAACTTAACACCAGAGATTGATGTTCCTGGTTCCTTATGGCAGCTGCTGCAAAGGAATGTTTGCCAAACTGGTTTTCTGCTTTGGCTTGCTGAGCGTATTGTGGGAGTGTTTGAGTGTCTGTTTTAGTGCCACTTTGCCAGAAAATGTGCCAGTGATTAGCAGAAGTCTGCAGTTGCAGACCTTGCAATGCAGAATTAGAGTTGGCCTTCGGTTCTGACCTTTTGGCAGGGCTGATAGCCATAGCTATAGCTGTTGGGTAGGGGTGAAACTCATCATGTCTCAGTCATGACAGTAGCTGAGTTCTCTTAGTTGAGTCAGCTGACAAGCTAATGGTAGTTTAACAGCTAATTGCGGCCTGCTAACAAGCTAATGCTAGTTAGATACTGAAAAGGATTTGTGTTCACGCATTAACCCAAGTTACAGAGTTGTTACAATTTCCCAGATTTATTTATTTATGAGAAAAAAGTGGATATTCTCTTAAAATACTGTTGTGCACTACTATTTATTTTATGTAGAATCTAATGTAACTGAAGGCATAAAGATGACAGATGAGCTTATTTCTTCCAATTATTACTCTATTGTCTGCTTCTGCTAGTGCTAAATAAGGGGATGTTGAAGTATAATGTGCCATCTCATTAGAGTTTTCCAGAACATTTCCTGTTTAACTTTCCTTTGGTGATGAAGTTGAGGGAGGACCTTTGAATGTTTAAGAATGTCACCTTCCTAACCTTCTGACTAGATAATAGAGAAGCGTTATCTCGAGGCTCTCACATCTGACAAGGCTAATTGAATCCTAACATAATGATAATTAATTCATAGGTGGAGATGCTTCGTCATAATGTATAATTGTCAGATTACTTATGTGTGTAATTGGTCTCTTAATAACCTGGTGATTATTTTCCCATTAATGTCATGGAAGTCATTGTTAACTGTCACAGCACTGGGACTCTCCTCTGGTTATCCTGCAGAGGGTAAAAGATGAGTTTGGCGAAAACTGGAGCCTTTCATTACCTAAACACGGCGTGATTTATACTGAGTTTGTACAAATGTTTGTGTGTGTGTGTTTTGATGGGTGCCTGTGTGCGTTCATGCATTTGTCCAGGTTTGAAAGTGAAAGCCCCTACCAGATGTTGGATGCATTCCACCGGCAGATCCAGGAACGGGAGGCAATTATGGCCTCTCTGGTGGAGTCTGCCAGCCTGTTTGAGGTCACTGTGTCAGAGTACAGACAGCTCCGACAATGCAGGTAAAGCCCAACGATGGAATAAGAAAAAAATAAACAAACATCACAAGACACTGATACATTTAAAACTAATTTAGAGTCGTTAATTTAACATAGATGCTCTCTTGCATTCAGTATCTGAGCTGTTTCATGTTAGATTAATCAACTTTGTGCTCTGTTTCATTCTCAAGGCATGAGGTGGTTCTCTTGAAGGAGCTGTGGGACATGATCACCATGGTGGAATCCACCATGACAGCATGGAGGACAACTTCCTGGAGAGAGATCAACGTGGAGGACATGGAACTGGAATGTAAACGTTTTTCCAAAGAGATTCGCATTTTGGATAAAGAGGTGAGAGGAGAGACGTGAAGTCAAAATACTTATGATCCACAAAATCTCTTTTTCAAACATCCAATATGGGAATTTTACTGATGCTGAATTGGAAACAATCTTTGCATACTTCACATACTAATTTAAGCCTTGTATTTAATAAACAGAATTTTTTCAGTGCTCAACTGTGATCAAATTTTCCACCTCACACAGCATGATGCTGCAAACAGCAGTGAAACATTTGGTGACCTTACTGACAAGTTCAGCTCTTCATCTAACATATCGCTCTGACTCCCTGCTCAAACCAGCGTGGTATGTCCTGAGATTTGATTTTCACCGGGTGTAATCCATATGCTTGAACCAATGACTTGGTGGTGTTCCAGGGTAGGATAACAGAGCCCTCTTTTCCAGTTCTTCCATGTATAAGTTGGCCACAATGGATCAAACTGACCGTTGTATGTGAAATATGTGGAATGACGACACAGATCCAATAGCAGACACATTGGTCGGTGCTGAGAGTGATCCCGTTGCTGAGGCTGGGGTCATCCTGTAATCTCTTACAAACTGCCTCAGTGACTGGAGCACAAGTTGAACATCATACTCTCACTTTTCAAAAACAAAATCCAAGGTGTTCTGGATGTGGTGTTCAGAGCTGCCAACCAACACGTTGAGGATCGAAGTGAGAAACTTTGAGATGAATTAGGTGACTGAGTTACAGATATGTGTGTAAACCATACAGACTTGGTGTAGCTTACCCCTGGGTATAACCTGTGGTATCAGGTCCAGTCAATAGCATTGTCTTGTTCTGACTGCCTCAGACATTCTGTCGTCTTGCATTGTATTTCTTGTAACTATTTCCTAATGAAAGTGGACTTTGGATTGGTGGGTGCTTTTAATATGAAGATGCAGTAGTAAGAAATCCTCAGGCTGTGGTAATGTCACAGCAGATGCCGTGTTCATCCATTCATCTCTTTCCTTAACCAGTCATTCAAATAACAGTTGCGGGGGGCAGGAGCCTATCCCAGCTAACAAAGAGCGGGAGTTGCGGTTCTTCTAGCACCGATCATCAGTCAGTAACACATTATAAACTTGGCCAACACATTCATCCTCACATTCACACCTACAGATAATTTAAGATCTCCACAGGAAATATATAGATGTGTTGTACGTAGCAATTGAATATATACTTACAGTGCTGTTGTATCCATGTCCATAGAGTTTTCTTTAGCATAATACTGTAAGGACACAGTAAATAATAATACTGTTAATGTAAATTTGTACATTAGGCCCACAGGAATATAAAGCAGCAATAAAGAATGGAGTGAAATCAGGCATTTAAGGATTTCAATGTCTTGCTCAAAGTAAAAAAAGTACAATTCAGAATAAATCCTGAACTGCTGTTTAAAGCTGCTTTCCTCTGTCCTAAACATGTGGCCTTGTGTGTGGCAGGTTAGAGCGTGGGAGGCCTTCACAGGGTTGGAGAGCAGGGTGAGGAACCTCCTCACCTCCCTCCGGGCTGTGGCAGAGCTCCAGAATCCAGCCATACGATCCAGACATTGGCATCAGTTAATGGCCGCTACTGGAGTCCGCTTCACCATGGACCAGGTTTACAGCTTATTCTAATTTTTAAAAAACCCAACATGTTGTGGAGTTTCATTTAGAGTATTTTAACATTATTATCACACTAGCTGCAGTATTTTTTTTATTCAGGTCCAAGCAGATGTGGTAATATTTTAATGGAGGTTCAAAAGGGGGTTCTTACACACATAAGCAAATTCATTTTTCAGCTCCTCTTTGGGGTAGTTTGTGCTGCAGAAGTTAAGATGATAGGTTTTTACAGCTTTTAAGTCTGTACAAAAATGTATCACAGAGGCTAACTGATCTGCTTTGATCTTTTTTTAATATATAGATTTATATAGCGCTAGCTTTGTAAGGCTCTGACAGATTCCTCTCTCATACACATTCAGCTGGCTACAGCAGGGATTTGCTCGACTACCATCAGAGATGGTCTACAGCTGCTAATCTATTCTGACAAAGTAGCATCAGCAGCATCACCACTGCACCTGCACTTTTATCCCTGCACTTTTTTAAATGAAACACTTTTTTTTTTGCATAAACATTTGTCAGTGTCATCTGTCACATATTAAAAACTGACCAAATGTGCCATCTCATTTGTTTTTTCATACTATTACTTATTTAATAAATTAATCCAGATTTAATTGTATAGTATGATTTTAGAGCAACAGTCACCTCAATACCCTTTATATTGAAAGATAAAGACCCTGCAATATTAGATAGAATAACCTATCATAACTATGACATAATCCTCCATGAGCAGCACGAGCAGCAAGAAGCCAACGAATACTACCGAAGCAAAACTAACATTTTCTTCACTTTTTTTAAAGAAAATTCTAGCAGCTATTCTTGAGGTACTGCTGACAAAAGAACTGCGGGCAGCTCAGTTCCTGGTCCGTGGCTCTGTTGTACAGTGGCTAGGCTCGGCACTCAGCACGGAGCTTCCTGTTTTAAACCTTAAATGGGGCCTTTCTGTGTGGAGTTTCCATGTTCTCACTGTGGTTTCCCAGTGTTTCCTTCGGGTACTCCAGTGTCCGATCCAAAAGCATGTTAATTTAATTTGTGATTCTAAATGAGCTGTGGCTGTGAGTTAGATGCAGTCCTTTAAATAGGTCTAAAGTGATTTTTAGTGGTCAGTGAGACTAAAAAAGGCTGTGGGTGATAAGAGGTCAACATTACAGTCTGTGAGTAACTAAGTAACCTTTGCTTACAGGTAACATACATGTCTACTTGTAGGTGACAGAGTTTGTGCAGTTAACCCTTGTTCATTATAAAAAAATGGATGTCTGCTTTTGATAAATATGTATGTCCATGTTACTCTGAAACTAGCTAGTATTCACTGTTACTATGACTTTAATATCACCAGATTTGAGTTCTGGGTATTGTGACATAAGCAGTGACATGGCTGTCTCTGAGCAGGAGACCACTCTGGCTGATCTGCTGCAGCTCAACCTGCACTGCTTTGAAGACGAGGTGAGAGGGATCGTAGACAAGGCTGTTAAAGAGATGGGGATGGAGAAAGTCCTGTCTGAGCTCAACTCCACATGGACAGGTACAGAAACATGAATTTTTAACTTCTAACAGTGAATTTTAATTGTTTTTTTTACCTGCTTATGATGTTCTGATGGACTTTATTGCAGGTATGCAATTCCAGTATGAGCCCCACCACAGGACCAAGCTCCCTCTGCTCCGTGCAAATGAGGAGCTGATTGAGACGCTGGAAGACAACCAGGTCCAGCTGCAGAACCTTATGTCATCCAAGTATATCGCACACTTCCTGGATGAAGTATCTTCATGGCAAAGCAAGCTATCTGTGGTCGACTCCGTCATCTCCATCTGGTTTGTGGTTCAGCGGACTTGGAGTCACCTGGAAAGCATCTTCCTTGGCTCTGAGGACATTCGCTCACAGCTGCCTGAGGTTACACACCAAACACACACATACACACACACACACACACACACACACACACACACACACACACACACACACACGCACACACACACACACACGCACACACACACACACGCACACACACACACAGTTCATACAGTTATATATTTCAGGTATCCGTCAGTGTCAAGCTTATATACATGCAAGCCTCAACCTGCGCCCCAGTTGTTGCCATATGAACCTAGGCAGCATAACTGTAATAGCTGTTAATTAAGAATCCATTAATTAGCCTTACTTAGTTTAAGAGCTGAGATTACACAACTTTTTAATTGCTCCCGTGATGTTCAGGCTGTGCTTAAGCCCAGATGTTTGCTATTAAACCTCTGATTCTCCCTCTTTCTTGTGGGAATCAACGCCTGCCGGGCTCCCTCATGAAATCCTCTGCAGGACTCCAGGCGCTTTGAGGGGATTGATGCCGATTTCAAAGAGCTGGCAAACGCTATGCACGAGACGCCCAACGTAGTGGAGGCCACCAACAAACCAGGCCTGTTTCGTAAACTGGAGGACATCCAGAGCAGGTGAAAGTTCAGCCAAGATCAGCGGTTCTCTGTTTCTTCCCCATACGTCTCACACAAACACACACACACATACTGACTCTGCATGTGCTGTGCTATTTCTACAGGCTTTCTCTGTGTGAAAAGGCTCTGGCAGAATACCTGGACACCAAGCGTCTGGCCTTTCCCAGATTTTACTTCATCTCTTCAGCTGATCTGCTGGACATCCTGTCTAATGGGACCAACCCACACCAGGTGGCTTCACAAATTTATGCCCAAGGGATGGCAGTGAATTTAATGCTTCAGTCTGTTCACACAGATGAGAAAAAAACAGTACTAACGTTTTCAGCTCTTTCTACAATTTACTTTACTAACAGTTTTCTAAAACTATGCTCCATCGTGTCATTAGGCTTTTGACTCACTGCTGCTGAATTTTGTAGTACATTTAGTGCCCACACAGGGGCAATGGTGCTTATAGTTTTGTATGTTACTCCAACCTCCATCATGAGTGCACTGGGTTTTTTTTGTCCTCAGAAAAATAAATAACTGTTAAAAACAACTCGCCATCAAAATCTCTTTCATCAGAAGCTAGCAGAGGTGTAGCAGAACACTGGTCCTGAAAAGCAACACTGTAACGTTTCAAACCGTGAGTGTAAATTGATCCCGAGCTGTGCGTTTGCTCAGGTCCAGAAGCATCTGTCCAAGCTGTTTGACAACATGGCTAAGATGCGATTTGAAACCGATGGAGAGGGGAATCCTTCGAAGATTGGTCAAGGCATGTACAGCAAGGAGGAAGAGTATGTCCCTTTCAATCAGTCCTGTGACTGCAGTGGACAGGTAAAAAGAGCCTTGGATATCACCATTTCTAGATGGATCCAAATGCTGAAGACGTTAATGGTGTTTATCTTTGTGACTTACTGCTGACATTGACAATTTTTCGAACCAGTCCTCTGTAATGATAGGAAATACACACACACACACACACACACACACACACACACACACACACACACACACACACACACACACACACATTTAAAAAAATATATATAGAAAGAATCTGTTTTGCCCCTGGAGGTTTTGCATTTAAAGCTCATCAATTCATTCATTTTCCATTATATCCCGTAGTGTTTGCCTGACTCCACTTCCACTTTAATGCTTATTAATGGCCTCATTAGGGTCCACTGATAAGAGAGTACATCGGCGCTCATGTGACACACATTGCAATATTTTTTTGGTTTTTGTATTCAGGGATTTGCCTGTTTTTGTGTTTTCTCTGTAAGGTGGAGATGTGGTTAAACCGGGTGCTCGACACCATGCGCTCCACAGTTCGCCACGAGATGACCGAGGCAGTAATAGCCTATGAGGAAAAGCCTAGGGAGCAGTGGCTGTTTGACTATTCAGCTCAGGTAAATAGGTTTGGTTTGATGTATGATGCTGTGAAAAATATTTTCCCCCTTCCTGTGTTCTGTAACTCAAGCTTTCAAATTTTTCAAGTCTCTCAGATCACTGTGGATGAATGCCCCACTATTCTTTGCAGAATTGTTTCAATTCAGCCTCACTGGAAGGTTTCCAGACATGAAAGACCTGTTTTAAGATCATGCCAAAGCATCCCAATCGAATTTAAGTTCGGACTTACAACCAACCCAAAGCCATGGAAGTGCTCTCAAGCAAAGCAAGAGAAAATAACCCCTCAACCCCCATTCCTACACACTACAACCCTAATCTGATGAAGCCGAAAAAGGGACGTCACTACCGCCTGCAAAGGATAACGCTGCTCATCCACGTTGTTCAAGCGCTGAAGCAGAAAAGCAGGCCCAGACCGTGACACTACCTCCACTATGTTTGAATTGTAGTATGATGTTCTTGTTATAATATGCTGTGTTAGTTTTACACCAATCGTAATGGGACGCAAACCTTCCAGAAAGTTTGTTTTTTTCTTCTCAGCCCAGAGAATAAATATTCTCTGGATCCTCATTCTGCCAATCCTGATTGCCTAGTGATTGCAGTGACCACGTCGGACATAACATCTCACCCTTAAGTCACCTGTGCTACCACACAGACATAATTAAAACACCTTTTCTCACTTCAGAGCAAATCTGAACCTGTATATGGGTTATAGAGTCTCAATTTCTCATAGTGAGACATCAAAAGAAATGCTAGGAATGAAAACTTTAGGTTACTTGCATCATCCCAGTTCTTAGAGAAATTTAAAAACTAGTAGTTTTGTTATGTATTTAATCTGGTTATCTCTCTAAAAAGTAAAATTTGTTTGATGATCTGAAACATGTAAGTGAGAAATATACAAGTAAAAAAAACAGAAATTGAAAAGGGGACAAATATGTTTTCACAGATTTAACTGCTGACATCTATTATTTGGACTGGTACCAAATTCCTGTCTGGGCCTCTCATAGTTACTTTCACAAGCTTAAAAATCCTTTACATAGCCAATGTGTGACTGTGATAATGGACCACTTATTCTTACCTGAAAATGCTACATACCAGGTATCACTGATTCATGTGTGGCTACAGATGGAAGTTAGAGTGGTCACTTCCTACCTCTTTTCACTTGGTCTGATTTAGGGTTGGATGATCTGCTCATTGTTTTGATTATACTAATGCTGGGAAGTTCAACATGCACAGCAGTGCTATAAGTGTGTAACTCATACACATACATGCCTAGACACCTATGACATTTATCTATGTCATAGGTCTCAGTTATATGCAGAGAGATGAATTGAAACTACAGCAATGTAGATTAATTTTTTATGAATCTCATAAAAATGATCATATTAATTGAATGCATCATTGATTAGTTATTGTCAATAACTTTGGTAATCTTCGATCCTAGATATCATCATCACAGCCTTAGTCTGATTATTGTTCACATGATAATTTCTTTTATTTGTTATTTTCAATTGAGTCCTGTTATATGAAGCAAATTCCACATTTCTGGGATATTCTGTTATCTGGCTTCACTTACTCTAACATCAGCAGTGTTGCTAAGCAGTCCGCAAAGATGGTTATGAACTGAGACATGAATTCGATGAGGCCAACCCGGGGTTTCCACATCTGACTTTGAGGGCGTTCACAAATATGCTTCATAAACAACCTTAACTGCCCCTCAAACTGGGTGGTGGTACCAAATCTACAGAGAATAGCAATTAAAAAAAAAAAGTTAGGCCTTTATAGCAAAGTTAAAATCAATTCCATGATCAATAGTGTTTATGAAAGCAAGGATAAAAATATATTTAGCTTAAATTATTCCAGAAGTAACTGACAAAGACTGAAGGTCAATCTTTTAGTAATCCAAATAAATTTTTTGGGCAGGCTTTAAATTAAAAACTTAAAGTTAGCAATAAAAGCAGAACGGTCAAAATCAAAGCAGCAAAGCAGCAGAGACATAGAAATCTTGCCTTTTGAAAACAGCCTCTTCTAGAATTCCCACATACTCATTAGCATTTATTGTTAGATGCTATTGAGTTGTTTGATCTTCTAGCTCTTTCAGTCTTCATCCCCAAAGTTTGCAACACAAGCCCTTTGTCATTTTCACAGACTTTTGAAAGCTCACTTCAGAAAACTGCAAACTTCAGAGTGACAGAAAACGTTTTTCATTTTCTTACTTTTCAGTACGATTAGAATGTCCTAAACAAGTGAAGTGCCCTATTACAATTAGATGCAACTGTTTAGCTGCTGAATAGTTTTGGATGTGTACAACAAGCTACTCCTGAAGTCGTTTGGCACAAAAAAAGCTGTATTTTTTTGTGACACCAGCTGTGCACTACATCATCGGGTGTTCTTCAACCAATAAATAAATGAAAAACTGACTTTTTTGCAAAAAATACATTATAGTGAAATTGTTTATTTTACAAGTATAACAGGTGTTACATAAACCATACAACAGTGTATTTATAGCCTGAGATAGTTTGTAATGCCTGTGTATCTGTATATTTGTATGGTGCGAACTTATCAGTCACACAGTAAATCACACACAGCTTTATTCTCCCTTTTGACACTAAAGAGGACCATGAATTACAAAATGAACATGATGCTCTTTCATTAACAGTAACTAGTGCTTGAGACCATAAGTTTATCAGAAAAGTATTTACTGAGGTCATAGGTTAGGAGAACCCAAGGATGTTTGTCTTGTAGACTCTCTTTGTAACCAGTGGAGATGCTCCTTGTTGGGCATAGATAGAATGCTTTCTTTTGGCTTGCATCACTCAGAAGCTAAGCTCATCTTTATTAGCTCATCTGTATACCTGATTTCTGTATACCCTCCAACCTTACCCTTTCCAGTTGCAAAGGTATTAGAAGGCTTCAACTGGAATTATTTTTAAATGCCAAGTCCATTAATACCCAGACAAAACAACACCTGCTCAGTCCATGTAGTGTTCCTTAAAGATGACTCTCCACATTTGTCAGGAACAACAGCCAAAACAAATCTGTTTTTCAGTTCAAATATTCCTTTACATCTCTTTCCAATGGTGGGGGTTTTTATGCAAAAACATATAGGGCCATATGTTTTGTGTGCCTTTGTTGGCACAATTCCTAGATTTGTTTTACATTTAGATGATGTTTTAGCTCAAAGTGAATACAAGTAAACTACCAGAGAGAATCAGAGTGGTTTCAATGTCTCTGACTCCCTTTTCAGGTGGCTTTGACCTGCACACAGATCTGGTGGACGTCTGACGTCACTATGGCTTTTGCACGTCTGGAGGAGGGCTACGACAACGCCATGAAGGAGTACTACAAAAAACAGGTCTCCCAGCTCAACACTCTTATCTCAATGCTGATTGGCCAACTTACACCGGGTGATCGGCAGAAGGTCATGACTATCTGCACCATCGATGTCCATGCCAGAGACGTCGTGGCCAAGATGATCACTCAGAAGGTGAGAGGGTCACGAGGGATACGTCTGCCAGAGCCAGTGCTCAAAAAATCTTATGCAGCTGCTGTATTTTTTGTGATGCTGTTACCAGTGAGTAATGAACTAAAGATATTCCAGCAAGTATGTCATTATCATAATTAGAAGGTGACAAAGCATATATTATTTTGGATTGTATCTCACTGTTTTTTTTAGGTGGAGAATTCTCAGGCCTTTGTGTGGCTGTCACAGCTGAGACACCGTTGGGATGAAAAGGAGAAGCATTGTCTTACTAACATCTGTGATGCCCAGTTTCTCTACTCCTACGAATACCTGGGAAACACACCGCGATTAGTCATCACTCCTCTAACAGATAGGTATGGAGGGCTTGGACAATTTTTTGTCTCTTTTTTCCCAGACAAAGAGGCAATGAAAAAAAGTGTCATGTCTATAACTTCTGTTCTCTGAATTTGATATACAAAACATATGGGATGGGGGATATCACACCCCGTGTATCCTGCCTGAAGACACCTCTATTCAAGCCTTTACGACAGATGACCTCTAATGATGTATTTGTGGTCCTGCCTAGACATATACACACCATCACAGTCATCCCTCTCTTTCAGGGAGCAGAAGTTGTAGACATAAGAGTTTGTTTCCTTTTAGCCAGTTCACTCAGTATAACACATACAGTATGGGACATATATGTTCTCTGCAGAACAGCCACTGAACTGGAGTCGGAGCACCAGCAGCCTAGTCCTTGGTAGACCCAAGAGAAGGGACACAATGATCCACCAAAGAGGCTGTCATGTCTAAATGATGGAACTCAGATTATTTTTGCCACAATACTCAACGACTTTGCTAGAAATGCCAGGATAACCAGTGGATATTCATAAAGTGCATACAGCCAACCTGGATGTTTGGTAGATTTGAGTGGGAACCTTAGCTTGTGGGTCCTTTATTCAAAAGGGCTAGGCTTGTTACTATGGCTCTTTAGGTTGTCAACGTTTTTTTAAACACTGTATTAAAGGTATTTCAAATTTGTACATTATTTGCTTTAAAACAAGAACCATACTGCTGGGGTTTGATTACACATCGATGCAGACAGTGTGTGAAAAAAACTATAACTGAAACCACAGGATTTATACAAAGGTTGAAAAAGCTTTGTAAAAATCTTGAGTTAAAGCCTAGAAAAGTGTCGTTCTGTTGGAGACTGCCACTCATAAGACCAGGCAACATTTTTCTCTGTGAACTGTTCTTACAGGAGTGTGGCTTTCTGCTGCTGTAGCCCTTCTGCTTTAAAGGTTGACATGTTGTGGATTGAAAGCTGCTTTTCTTTTTTTTTTCTCAGTTGTTACAACTGGATACTTGAGTTACTGTTGTTCTGTCAGCTTGAAGCAGTCTGACCATTTATCTCTCATCTCTGATATCAACCGGGCATTTTGGCCAAGAGAGCGGACACTGGCTGGATAGGATCAGTCCTAGAAAGCAAAGGTCTTAAAATGAAGCCACTCTCTGAATTCTTATGTATGTAGAAGAATCCAAAGATTAACTGGCCTGCTGTGTTGAGGAGAGGAAGTTTAGCAGTAAATAAAAAAGTAAATGAAAAACAACCAAGAATACTTACTGTGTAGTACTCTACAGGTGCTGTTTTGCAGGAAACTTGAGTGCTTTTCAAAAATCCATTTGTACTAATAGTCTTCTTCCCTTGTCACTGAGAAGAAAATGGAGGTTTCTCATCTGATAATCACCATCTGATGCTTTGGAAGCATCTTCATTTGAATCATTATGCACACCCACCACAAGTAAAATCTTTCAGCTCAACTCTGCATGGTCACTGTGCCAGCTGCTGGTTTGTTCGTGCCCACATGTTTTTGCAGGGTTAGTTAAGCTACAGAGAGTTGAATACCTGCCTCTCAGAGTCCTTTTGCGAACCGCAGTGTTTGACTGTATGGTTTTCCAAGCTGACCAGTATTCCCTTTGAAGCTTGAACAAAGCATAAACAATGGGCTTTGATGGCATCATCAGCGGCCGTGGAGCAAGGCTTCACCATATGGTGCATGCCCTCGCTGTGACTCACACAGTTTGCCACTGGCTTTCATTGAAACAATGGACCATAGACCAGGGGGCGAGGTGTCAAATCCTTTAATCCATGACTTGAGAAAATGGCTAAAATAGTGTTTGCTACATGAATTGTTACACAATTCTTCACATCAGAGTCAACAAGAGAAAAACACAACCTGACATCCACAGGCACCACAGTAGCATAGAGTAAAATCCACGTTTTTATCTTAACACTACATGCAGATTTCTGTGTATACTAACATATCTTAAATGGTTAGTTTATCTAAAGTATGAAACCATTATCTTTATCAAAGTTCAGCAAGTTTATATTATATGACATCAATTTTGCAATTCAGAAGAACTTTGTTAGAGATGGAACAAAGCTGTGAGATACGATGCAAGAGGATGACAAGGCAATACAAAAAAACCTATAAATATGATTTAGACTAAATCAGCAGCACTGTTGTAGTGCAGTGCAAGCTATGAAAATCAGTCCTTGGACACACAAGAAACCAATGCACCCTGAGAACTGGAGCAATACTGAAAAGATGTCTAAACAGTATTTAGATTTCCTTTAAAAGTGAGGGAGGAGGCCCCGGGGCAGACCCAGGACACACTGGAGAGATTATATCTCTCGGCTGGCCTGGGAACGCCTTGGTGTTCCCCCGGACAAGCTGGAGGAGGTGGCTGGAGAGAGGGAGGTCTGGGCTTTTCTGCCTGGACTGCTGCCCCTGCGACCCGGTCCTGGATAAGCAGAAGAAAATGGATGGATGGATGGTGAAAGATGGAAATATATTTTTCTGTAATTATGGCAAAA
This sequence comes from Maylandia zebra, assembly GCF_041146795.1. Lineage (NCBI taxonomy): Eukaryota > Metazoa > Chordata > Actinopteri > Cichliformes > Cichlidae > Maylandia > Maylandia zebra. The sequence continues at coordinate 4,901,093 of NC_135174.1, read as the reverse complement.
AAGAAAAATACATCTCAGAGTTTACTACAGAATCATTTATTTATACTGGCTATCGTCAGGCTTGACTTAGCACCACATGAACCTCTACCTGCTGAAGGGTTCTGGTCAGAGTAACCCGCAACTTTGCAGAATAATAAAAATTTAAACAAAAAAAATGTCACAATGAGACGGGTGGTCCATGAGGTAAAATGTATGGAAGTGGGATCACTCCATCCATTTGTCTGTAAGACCTCTGCGAACTCTTCAGGCAGCCAGTAGTAGCTGTAGCTTGTAGCTTTTCCTAGCATGTAGGAACAATAATTCTTGATTTCAAATAATATTTTGACATAAGGTCATACCAGATATTTTTTCATATACTGTTGATAGCCTTAGTTAATTTTGAAAGTTTTTAAGCAATCTTTCAATGCTGCGATTTACAAGTCCATTTAAAAGACACTATTAATTTATTAATTACCCTCTCATGACAAATCAGAATGCTTTCTGTGACAAGGCTCTACAGCATCGGTTTACATGAAAGCAGGCAAACAGAATTTCTTAATTACTGACATTGCTGCGTTTATCAAAGCCTTTGTCACTTAAGATTTTAAACATTAATATTGTCTAGAAGAAATGTGAATTCTTAAGCAGTATGTGAATTCGTTCACATGACCTCTGTGTGATTATGTACCACAAGGTGGCTATTTTCAATCTGTTGTGCTCACTTTCTGCAGCAGGATAATTAGGCTAAAGGAAGTGACTCTAATCTATAACAGCGTGTATGTTATCAGTGTAATGTTTGCACTCACTCAATACTCCAAAGCTGCACCATTATGCAAAATGTCAACCCCCACCCCATACACACACACACGCACGCACGCACGCACGCACGCACGTACGCACACACACACACACACACACACACACACACACACACACACACACACACACACACACACACACACACACACACACACACACAGGAGTGGAGGGAGAATGAGTCAGACAGGTAGGCTGATATATAGCTGTTCTTCTTAAAGACACTGTAATAAAATAAGTCACCTTATCGCAACCCTGTTTAGTTTCACTCTTTCCTATCTTGCTTTAGTTATTCAGTGCAGACCATCCTTATCCAGCCTCCTTGATGACTTAGTGTGAGATTTCTGGCCGTATTTTAGCGAAGAGTCATGAAGCTGATTGGCTCTGATACACTGTATACAGATGGCATCATTTGTCTTCTCTGACTTCTATCTCTCGTTACGCTTCCCGATATTTTCCCCTTCCATACATCATCTATTAACCAGCAGCTTATTAAAACAACTGCTGTGTTGATATTTAAGGCAAACCAGCGTGTTCACTGCTGTGATCAATGGAGTCCTGATTGTCAGTTCACATTCACAGTGCTTCTGCTTTTTATTGACACTAGCTGGGCAGACTGCTTGCTAGTCCTGACAGGTTGTGGAGCAGAAGCAATCAATGGTGTCACTAATCAGCCTGTGTCATAATCAAAGCACAGGAACAGATTATATTATCATATAATAAAATTATGTACAGTGACAGCTGAGACAACACCAAGACATTGTCAGTGCTGGTTATAGGACAACGCAGGGTTGTTTTTTGTCATGTTAATAGCTGCGTGCAGTTCTTGTAATGCGGTGGCAGAAACCCAAGCTTTTTTCTCCTATTGTGCATTTATTATAAGAGAGTGTGGATGATTTAACAGGATTGTATTGTTGCAGTGACCGGGGAAGAAAGTCCTCTGCATTCAGCTCTTTCGCTGCGTGCTGGTTCGGCTGTGTGAGGGACAGGAGCATTGTTCTTAAGTGAATTGGTGTAATGTCATGCTGATCACTGATGCCACTTTGTATTTTGATTTGACACGGAGGACTTCAGTGTCTCATTAAGCCACCTGTAAATCATGCACTCAGTCCAAATTTTGGTTTTCAGGCTTTGAAGACAATGTCTTTATTCAAATCCTTATTATGGTCCTCAGACACACAGGCAGCAACATGCAGGTTCCCACACAGAATAGTATGTTTTTGTTTTCTTATATCAGTATTTACAGCAGAAGTAGTGCTGGTAGCTGGTAGCACCTATACAGTCGCCCTAAAGCAAACAGTGGCAAACACATTTGTTCAGTTTACTGTTTACTGAAAAGCATGTTCATGCACACTGACATACCCATGCTAAAAACCTTGGGCTCCTGCATGTGTTTTCACAGAGTTTTGGCCAGAATTAGCAACTGTGAAATTTCAGTTCCTCAGCATTCATTATTTTGACACATAAAAATATAGAGAGTGTTCTGGGTTTAAACTTGCACAGAAGCAAGAGCCTTCTGTAGAGACGTTTTACTCCCGAAACTGTGATTTCATGTTTAAGTTTCCTGTCTTTGTGCTCAACCAGAGAACCGACTTATATGGATGTGCGTGGACTGTAGTAATGCAACTAGAAATATCTCCACTATGTTTAGATGCTACATCACACTGACTCAGTCCCTCCACCTGACAATGAGTGGAGCTCCAGCTGGGCCTGCAGGCACGGGGAAGACTGAGACTACCAAAGACTTGGGACGGGCCCTGGGAATCATGGTGTACGTGTTTAACTGCTCCGAGCAGATGGACTACAAGGTGAGCAAGCGTGCATGAGCACAAGCTTCTGTGTTTGAGCCCACGCACAGAGCCAATGTGCGTTCGCAGCATGTGTGTTTCTTTTCATCTTTGCCTTTGTCAGCGATATGGTATGCATTTGTCATTAAAGTTGTCAACCTACCTTTATGCCCTTCTCTTTTCATCTTTGTTCTTTTCATCTTCTGTTTGCTTTCCCCTTGAAAGAATAGCTGATTAAGTAAACCCCCATTGTTATTGCTTTACCAAACCTTGTCAAAAACCCTTCTCTGTATTCAGCCTCCGCCTGCCTTTATTATGCTTTTATATTTCACTCATATTTTCTGCATATTGAGGGGTCAACGGAGACATAAACGCAATCTTACAATCCAGCTTGCTCCTGCTTCCACTAGACAGGGGAATCATTATATTATAGAGGTGTCCGGCACACCTATAAACTCCAAAGCTCTTGTGTACAGATAGATGTGCTAATACACATGTGCGCTTCAACATTTCGCAGAGCCCTGCATTGTTAGTCATATTGAGTTACGCACATACACAAGTTAAATCAATCCTCCGGTCAGCTCCAGTCCACGTCAAGGAGGCTTCGCTCTTTCTGCTTGTAATTGGAGTCAACGGCCTGCTTCATCTTGGTCTCAGGGGGGCTGTTCACCTGCTCTCGAGCCAGTGTTAAGGGTAGCTGTAATGTGTGCAGGCAATATTTTAGCCTTCTTTTTGTTGCCATCAGCCCCTGTTTTTACTAGTGTGACGCTTTGTTTGTGTTATTATTCACAAACTTGCATGTCTCTGTAGTAGCTATGACAAAACTGTTTTTTCATATATCTTCTGTGTAATTGCTGATACATATGCGTCTCCCTTTCCACGTCTTACCAGTCAGACTGGATCTGAATCTGACTGGCTTCCTGCCCCAATGTGTCTGAATATTTGTCTCTTTGTGTCCACAGTCCTGTGGGAACATCTACAAAGGCCTGGCTCAGACAGGAGCTTGGGGCTGCTTTGACGAGTTTAACAGGATATCTGTGGAGGTGCTTTCTGTGGTGGCTGTACAGGTACGATTCCCTCCCCCTCCCCCTCAGGTATTTGCAGGTGGAGTTGATTGAGAGCACCGTGTGTGCATTTTATTTGTGGTCCAACTCAATCAAGCTCTAGTGAAAAGCCCTTGAAAACACTGCTGTTCGAGGAAACGGCCTCTTCATAACCAATTCCAAGTATAATCTTTTCAGCTATAACACTAATGTACCAAGGCTGCCACCTTTGCACCCCAGAGCTTCTTTATAATTGGAGCCTTCTGTGATCTGATTTGAGAGTTGAAGAGGGAAAACTGCCTCCCCAGCTTAACTTTGCAAGCAACATTAGTAGCAATCTTTGCAACTCAGATGGACTGACATGAAACACTCAGAGAACAGATAGCAAAATATTCTTTATTTGCCAACAAAATGTAGAAAAATCATCTTACAGTTTTTCCTGATACAACTGACCCCCTACAAGTCAGTCAGAACCTTCAACCTGGCCTTTTGTCATCCATAAATTAAAAACACCATAATATTTTTTAACCTTCTAATGATTTTTTTTTACATAATTTTCAGTTTTCCTATAATTCAGTTATAAATCACATGATACCCACCCAAATGCAGGCTCTCAGGGAGGCAGAAGTTTCAAAAAACTAACCTTTATTTCAGCAAAAGCAAAGTCCAAGCAGTGATGAGCAGTGGAAGTTAATGGAAACTAAAATACAAAACAACTGGCTGAAAGAACCCGAGGTGAGATAACAGACACCGTGACGAGGACTAAAGTGAACACACGGGACTACCTCTACACAAGATGGGTAATGAGACTCAGCTGATAGTGATCAAAGACAAGTCAGGAGGGTAAATAATACTAAGTGCAAGACACTAGAGATAAATAACTCCCAAAATCAACAGGAAGCGAGGCGTGGGAAGCACATGAATGAACTTAATATGAGGGAACTGACAGAAGAGGATAGAAAAAGAAACACTGAGGTTAGAGCTAAACTTGGATACAAACTGGAAATAAGAACTCAAGACTCAAGGAAATACATACAAGCATACCAGAAGCAAATATAAACACTAAGTATGCTGACAAATATGTTGTGATTGGTTGGTAAACAACGACCCATTACAGCACAATTCAAAGTGTTCACTAATAGGAACTGGTAGGTCGTTGGACTGCTTTCCATCTTTTACAAAACAGAGGATAAAGATGTTAATCTTTATGTTAACATAAAGATTAACATCTTTATGTTTACTGTATGTTTACTTGTCTGATTAATTGGTTTGAAAAACAAACAGTACTTCATAAATGTATGTGGGGAACCTGACAGCTGTGCACGTAGTGTACCCATAATTTTGGGCAGTATATTACAACCTCAGTGATCCACCAGGCCTAAAAATGGTGGAACTGCTATTTACACATATGCAGCCTGAAAAACTATAAGGCAGTTAAAAAATGGACTATAAAAAACTAGGGAAATTTAAATTAGTAGTACTGTTTTACCTGTTTTGCTGATGCCCATCCACTTATGTCCACTAATAAAGGTAAGCTATCATTCATATATCAAAAAGGTCTACTTTGATTTGGTATTTTCCCAGAATTGGAAAACATATAAAGTCCTTGCTGCTTCTCGCTTTGTATTTCCAGAGCTGCACATACAAAGCTCCTCTGTTCTCTCTGTGCCACTGCACAATCACTAATTAGTGTAAAGGAAGTGGGTTGCGCTACATGACTCGAGTGCATGAATCGAGTGCACCATTAAATTGTATTGAATCACCCCACCCCCACAGTTGCAGCATCCACTGGGTATAACAACATTTTCTTGAAAGAAGCCCTTGGGTAAAGTGGTCACATAGTGGCCAAACCTGGTTTTCAGTTGGTCTTACTGATCTCAAGTGGCCTAAAATTGATTGGTGAATTAACGTTTGTGCTTCACAGTAGGGTTAATTATTTCCCCAGAAGAAGCTGGGATAGTGCTCTTTTTTTACTACATGGAGCTCTGTGAATGACCTGAACTGATCATTCTTTATAGTTATGCTCCTTTTCTCTCTTCACTTCATGCAAAATGACACGTGGAGAAAAAAAAAGACTCTACACCGAGCATCGTATACTCTGTGTGACCTACAGTAGCTAACCCTCTGAGAACAGCACTCTTTTGAGAAATCAGCCATACTCTGCGTGTTTCAGCTGATTCTAGCTTTTCAGCTATCTTCCATTCTGTTATCCACGATCAAAGAGATCCTCTCTCTGTGGTTTCACAAGTCCCTGTGCTGTACTCCAATCCTGCCTACCGTTGGTCCTGACTCTATCTTCATGCATGTACACTACTGTCAAAGCAAAATGTACACAGTTGATAAGGATGCTGATTGCGATCATGATGATAATGGAGATAGAGCTCCTCAAAGGATCATTATTCACCCCTAGACTTAGCAGTCACTCCTCTGCCCTTCTCCCTGTAGCAGAAATGAAAGTCAAGCAGTCTTCCTTCATAAGCCATAGAAGTCTACAGTACTTAGAGAATTTTAAAGTGCCAGAAGAATGAATTGGTGTTGCGTGGTGTAATGAATAATAAATCACGGTGGCTCCTACGTGGAGAAGTAGACCCAGAGAATGGAGGAGCGTCAAACTCCTGCTGTGAGAGCTGGCAGCCCACTCCAGCGCTCAGCCTTCCTGAGAGGAGCCAACACAGAGCCATCTCCCACCATACCACATGCACCTAATCCATCTTCTTACAGATGGATTAGGTGCGCATGGCATTGCACAGTGACAAACGTGGCTGAGGCCTGGGCCTGGACCAGTTCTACATTAAATAAAGCTGAAACCAACCAAAGGCCTGCAGTTGTTATAACATGGAGATGGCTTGGTGGGGTTCTGCCTCGGTTACATCAAACACTGAATGTGTTTTATTTTGTTTTATTGAAGCCACTAGCTCCAGAGAGGAAAAAAGAATGGAGCTGGACCTCTCTGGATCATACCTCTTTTCTTGAGCTTCTTTTAAATGTGATTTTTGTGTTTTACTTCCCTTCCTATCCCTGTAGGATAGCAGTGGTGAGCTGCTGCCATTTCATATAAAACACAAGCTCCTCTGATGTTGTCCTAAAAACTTTTATTTCTTCTTTTTTTTTTGTCTGATGCAGCTTCCCTGTTTGTTTTTGCATTCCCCCCTCCTGCCTCTCCCCGTTGCGTTAGTATGACTGAGTGATCTGTAGCCGAGTACTCATCCATGAAGAGATGTTCCTCCTCTTTCCAGCTGTCGACTCGCTGTTCTACCGCTCGCATGTTAAATTCATAAAGCTTCTTACAGGCTGGGATTCAGAGTTTTAGGCCGAGACACACACATGCATGCACGTATACACACTCACAGAAAGTTCATTTCTGATATCTCATTCCCTCATAATGTAGACAAGCAGGGCTTTGGTAGTTCATCCATCCAGTGAACCCTGGCTGATAACATGCTCATACTATTGATGAAATTGCGTCCCTTTGCAAAAAAAGTTGCATGCTGCATAACAATTTGACAGGCTGTTGCAAATCGACTCTGCTGTGTGCTTGGTGATATTAATAATATGTTAATGAGAGTTGCACTTGATATCAACTGTGTTTCAGATAGTTTCGGCTTGGCGTGGTTTGGTAGGGAGCCGGTGGCAATCATAGCTATTACCCGCATGTAGATGCCACATTGGTTGGAATTTTTATTACAAAGGTGTGTCAGTGAGGCCGCCATATTGGATGAGCGAGCCTGTATATTTCTCAAGGCAGACTAGAGATGGACCGATCCGATATTACGTATCGGTATCGGTCTGATACTGACGTAAATTACTGGATCGGATATCGGAGAGAAATAAAGCTCAAAGACATACTTTTCTTTCTTATTCTCATTTAAAATGTCTAGCTTTTTATAAATAATTATCTGAATCTTACACCCAAAGTTTTAATCTTATGTAAAATATATAGAAGTCCATTACTGTATATAGTAACTGTTAAGTCTAATATACCCTAGTAAGCTAGTTCTTTTTCCTTTGGGAAGATACCATCTGTGCAGTCTGCAATTCTGTAGAAGAAAGATGTTGAATCTATTTAATTATTCTTGAAAAATAATTTATTTCTGTGCATTTTTTTTCACGCTGCATCAAATTAAAGTTGACTACGTCAATTAAGCATCATGAGGTGGAGGGTGGGGGGTAGTTCCCTATTTTTTTTTCTGGGAGTTTGCAACCCTATTAGTTAGGTTGCTTAATTTTTCTGCTAAGTACTCTTTAAAATACCAGAATAGGGAGGATGGAGTAGGTTTAAGTTTATTAGATTGATCAGTTTTGCTGAACTATGAAATATTTTGGGTGCAGTATATTTTTTACATACAGGTATAACAGAATAGCTTTAGTGTTGTTGTTTATTTAAACTTGAGTATGAACTTATACAAAATGCAGCAAGATATTAAAAAAACAGTTTTATTGATTAAAAAACACTATATCGGATTCATATTGGTATCGGCCGATATCCAAATTTATGATATCGGTATCGGACATAAAAAAGTGGTATCATGCCATCTCTAAGGCAGACATGCTGAATTTTCATCCAGCTTACCAGCTGTTAGGTTTGTTACAAATGCTATAACTGTATCCATTCATCAAAAGTTGATTTTCAGTGTTCCAAAATAGAATGTTAAAATGACTGTAAAGACATGTCCACACCGCAAGAGATTTATAGCGACACGGTAACCAGAAACCAAAGGGAGTGAATATTTGGTGAGTTCCAGATGTGTGACTGAAGAAACTACCAATGAAAGTGAGAAATACTGTTGAATGAAAAATCATGGCACCATGGACCCAAGTCCTGCAGGGATAGCACTGTTGGGAGAGTAGTTGGCCAAAGACTTTTTGACAACTATTGGATGGATTTCTATAAAATTCTGTACAAACAGTTTTGGTGCCTAGAGGATGGATTATGGAAAGTTTGGTCACCCTCGAAATTTCATTAGTGCCTTGAACATGTAGGAACCTGACGGTATTGAATTGGAATAACTGTGCAAAGATTGCATATTAGCACTTCTGATTCAACACATTAGTTGATGTATGTAATGACTTGATTATATATCCGTGTTATGCTTTGGCATGTATGTAGTTGGTGTATTGTCATGTAAATCCTCCGTGGACAAGTCCAATGTCTGTTGGCCACAATAGACAGACACAGACACTCTGTCAGTTTACCAAATGTCATGGCTCTGACCCAAGCGGGCACTAGCAGACACTGATGCAAAAAGTATACAGTAACCAATGCTGTACTAAGTAAAAGTGAGTATTAGCAGTTTAACATTCTCATTGTATTTTTTCATTATTATTCATTAGCTTAAAAATAATTTTAACATGCCGTTTTTTAAACTGTGACCAAAAAAGCCGAGCAACACCATGTAATTTGTCACAATGTATCACATGATTTTGACTTAAATGATGATTAAAAACACATTTTTGTATTTGTTTTTTTTAAATTGTGGTAGACAGAGTGTGTCCTTTTTACTGCTTGGGAACATACACTATATACCCCTTTAATCCTCAAAAATGGGGCTAAAAAATGTTTGTGTGTTGGCATCCAGTTGCGACAGTTAATTCCATTTTGTATTATCTTTGAAATTAGGTCAAAAGCATCCAAGATGCCATCCGCGATAAGAAGCAGAGATTTAACTTCATGGGAGAGGAAGTGAATCTTTGTCCCTCTGTTGGAATCTTCATCACAATGAATCCAGGCTACGCTGGCAGGACCGAGCTTCCTGAGAATCTCAAAGCTCTGTTCAGGTAGGCCAAAAGATCTTCATAATGTGTACGCTTATTTGGATCATTCAGCTTGATCCTTTCATTTATTTCAGCTGGGTTAAATGGTAAAATGGTAAATGGCCTGTGTTTATATAGCGCTTTACTAGTCCCTAAGGACCCCAAAGCGCTTTACATATCCAGTCATCCACCCATTCACGCACACATTCACACACTGGTGATGGCAAGCTACATTGTAGCCACAGCCACCCTGGGGCGCACTGACAGAGGCGAGGCTGCCGGACACTGGCGCCACCTGGGTTAATCCATCTGTTAATATTTAATCCTGGGTTTACTCATGCATCAAGAGTACAAGTCATACCAAAATTCTGGAAAGAGTCCAGACCCCGAGCCACTAAAGTGGTTCAGACTCCCTAAGTCTATTTACTCAAATTACCAAAACTGATACGTAGGGACTGTTTCTTCAGCATAATGTAGGCCTAATGAAAAGTGCCAACTGTGTTTTCTGTGGATTATCAGGAGAACATGTTTGTATGGACAAATGCAACTTTTGTACATTCAGGTGATGATTCTGTGTCATTAAACGGGTTTAATTTAAAATATCACATAACTGATCCTTCTTTTAGGCTGACTAAATATTAAATAACTGTTTAAATAACATAAAGGTAAAAAACAACAAAAAAGTTGAACATTGTAATATCTCAGGTTAATGTTGGAGTGGACATTCACTGATAAGCTGTGTTTGCATACGTGTTACTGGAGAAGAGCTGTGCCGCTTTTCTTAAATAATTGTAATGGATTCAGACCTGTATGTTGACATTGTTCTATTTTTTGCAGTGTATGAACAATATCCCTATAGTGCAGTGAAAAAATGTTTGTCCCGTTCCAAGTAAACACAGAGTACAGTTTTTGAATGATGATTTCATTTGTTAAGAGAAAAGGGTATACAACCTGTGTGCCTCCCTTAAACTAACTGGCTTTGCCACCCTTAGCAGCAAAAACTGCAATTAGGCATTTGCGATAACTGGCAACGAGTCTGTCTTTCAGATCACTGTGAAGACAATACTTAACAGAATAGTTTTAATTCAGGGTTTCGAGTGTGTGAACGGGACTCAAACCTTCCATAAAGTTCAGCTTTTCAATCAATCAATCAATCAATCAAGGCTTTTTTCTCATTAGTCCGCAGGGCTGTATGACTGTAGCCCAGGTAGTAGACCAGGACACCTATTTATCGGAAGGTTGGCGGTTTGATCCCTGTCTGCTCAAGTTTGCATGCTAAATATCCTTGGGGAAGATACTAACACCGAGTTGCTGTCCGATGCATCCATCGTAGTATGAATGTGTGTGAATGGTAGATAGAAGCACTTACGTAGAGCACAGAAAAAAGTGCTCGTATGGATGGGTGAATGAAGCGAGTTGTGCAAGGTGAGTGCTCAAATAGAGTAGAAAAGAGCTACATAAGAACCATCCATGATGTACTGTAGTGCAGGTGACAAAGGATTTCTCCATATGGCAGCCATATGGAAATTAACTGCAGTGTTTTTTTTTCTCTTTTTTTCCATATGGGTATGAACAAACAACTTAAAGTCACTGCCTTCTTTACATTTGTACACAGACCTTGTGCCATGGTGGTGCCGGACTTTGAGCTCATCTGTGAAATCATGCTGGTGGCTGAAGGCTTCCTTAATGCCCGGGTCCTTGCTAGGAAGTTTATCACCCTCTATACGCTGTGCAAAGAGCTGCTGTCTAAACAGGTATTGCTTGCTTCATTCGATGTAACGCAGCTGATGTGGTTAGTAAAACCCAGATCCATTGCCATTTATAAACTGAGCAGCTGACACAAAGTTCTTTTTATAATTGCGGCTTCTGATAAAGGAATGACTCAGAGGCTCCATACAAGAGCTAACCTTGTGACCAACCGTTCGGGTGAAGTATCACATGCATATAAATAAGAAGCTGCAGGGGGATTGGATGTTATTTCATCAACATTTTTCTTTAATCTATTTTACCCTGCTCCTGTTTTACATGTTATGCCATCATTTACGTTTTTTAAAAAAAGCAATAAAACCACTCACAGTGCTGACTAATAGCTACACAGGTGCTCCTTAGCTTAGGTAAGTGATTTTATGAGCCCTCAATTCTGGATGAATTTCCCATGACCACAGGCCTGTTTAAGTGTCATAGCACACTAATTTCTTTTTATGGCTGTTTTATGAATCTCTAGTTCTTCAGAAATGTTTTAAAATTACCTTTTTAGGTTTTCTTTGCCTGGGTTTTCCAACATTAGCAACTTAGGCAATGAAATGAAAAGATAATGAACAGACTGCTTCTCTAAGCTAAATTCATATAAGGGCTGAAACTGCAAATCAATGAAAAGTGCAGATTCAGAAAACAACTTTCTAAAGCTTAACAAGTGCCTCATAATTATGGCTTTAATATTACAGAAGTTCTGCTCCATGGGCTTGTGACTGGCCATGAAAGTGGTTTTAAATGATTGTATTTTCATTTACTGCTTTCTCAATTTCCTCTTGACTCCTTTGTTCCTCTGTCCTTTGTGTTCACTCTTAGATATTCTTCATGTTTCTGTTAGTTTCTTTTTTTCCCTTTCCACTTCTTGGGGACTGTGGCTCAGGAGGTAAAGCAGGTCATTTAGTTGGGCAGGTTGGTGATTGAATCCCTGACTGCTCCAGTCTGCATGTCAAAGTATCCTTGGACAAGCTCCTGCTGCGCTCATTGGAGTGTGAATATTTTCATATTGCATTCACTTGACACGTATTCCTTCATTCATTTGTTTACCAGAGTGATGGTGGAAGGACGTGTCACTCATATCTCATTTTTGCGTCAGCGCTTTTTGCCAGATCCATCCATGCTGTACACGGCAGCTTCATTAATTTCCAAGGCATCCAGATACCAGCAGTTGTTTTTGTTTTCATATCGTCCTACTGTATTATCATCAGAATCTATGATAGACGCATTTAAAATATAGGCAATATCACAGCACAGTTACTATCTTTTACTTGTATTCTACTTTATTTTATCACATTTATTCAGAGTAACTTGGGACACAGGGCTTTGTACAAAACATTTGATCACCTTCAATTTACTGTTGAATCACGAATAGCTGTTAGATTGCTGGGTACCAACAGCCCAGCTGATATGATAAGACTAAACACTTCAAGTGCTGATCAACAAAATATGAAGCAGCAGCAGATCTGATAGCTCCATGACAAAAAATCTATGGCTTTATCTTTTCCTTCATTGTGAAAACAAGGGGGGTTAACAGTTAATCACAGCACATATTGATGTGATGTGAACCTGGTGGTTTCTTTCTATATTTAAGTGTGTTTTTCTGTGTGTTTGTGTGTGTGTGTGCGTTTATTAATATCTTTGTGGGGACCAAAAATTGGAAATTTACTATACTCGTGGGGACCAACAGCCCTTATGGGGACCAAAATCCCGGTCCCCACAAGTTTGAAGGCATTTTTGAGGCTCAAAATGTGGTTTTAGTGTCAAGGTTACAGTTAGGTTATGGTTAGCTTTAAGCTAAGGGTTAGAGTTAGGCATTCATTTTTGATGGTTAGGCTTAGGATAAGCGGCTAGGGAAAGCATTATGTCAATTAGATGTCCTCACAAAGATATGAAAACGAGTGTGTGTGTATGTGTGTGTGTTGCCTTACTCTCCCATGTTATTTGGAGAGCCTCTGGATGGAAGTCAAAAACTGTGTGATATTATACTTCTGCCATTATGCAAATGCCTTTAGATACAGTCATCCAACACAGGTGGCAGCTTTAGATATGTTCTAAATTGAACCTGAGGTAGTATAGGTTTTTACACAAAGTCAGAAATGATCAAGTAAATAGAGTTGCATATTTAGTCTTGTTATTTCTCTAAGATTGAATTGCTTAATTATCCTCCATAAAAACATTTTTTAAAAGGTGATGAGCTTGTCGATGAAAAAGGTTCTAATAAGAGCGGTGTGTATATTTCTGTAGGACCACTATGACTGGGGTCTCCGAGCCATCAAGTCAGTCCTGGTGGTGGCCGGCTCTCTGAAGCGAGGAGACCCCGGCAGAGCTGAGGACCAGGTGCTAATGCGAGCTCTCAGAGACTTCAACATTCCGAAGATCGTGACCGATGACATGCCTGTTTTCATGGGACTAATAGGAGACTTGTTCCCTGCCTTGGACGTCCCCAGGAAGAGAGACCTGGACTTTGAGAAGGGCGTGAGGGAGTCCATCCTGGACTTGAAGCTGCAAGCCGAGGACAATTTTGTACTAAAGGTGTGGTTACTCCCTGACAGTCTTCAGGGTTATCTGCTGCAGTTTATCCAATTGTATTTTCATTACAGCTGAATAAATGAAGGACCCGTATGAGTGTAAGTCAGTTGCAAAGCTCAGGATGAAAGCAAACATAATCACAAGTTGTCTGAGAAGCATGAGCCAGGTCCCCAGATGGGGGGTTTCATCTTTAACAATTTAGATAGATATTACAGTTGTAGCACTTTCATTTAGATTTATCTTAGTTCTTTCCAAAAACTGTTTACCTCATGTCATAATGTTCCACTGGGAAATACACATTAGTGTCAAACAAGACACCAGCATCTGGATGAATTGGGCAAATATTGCTGAAAACGAATGAGAGTTCAGGTGCCCAAGCTGATGACCTAATTCTAGTCATTATATTACATACAGATACACACATACAGACTCTCAATAGAAGGCATTGTATGTCAGAGACAGATGTACGCAGGACCAGGGGAAATAAGTGCAATCTGCCTCAGGTCAAATAGACACGGAACCACATAATAACACTCCATCAATGGAGGCTTGCGCTGCACCATGCCACTTAACCCTGACATTGTGAGAGCCAGCCACAGAAATAAACAAAGAGGAGGAGAAACAGAGCAAGAGAGGGAGAGAATTGCAGAGCGGTCAATAACAACCGTCCACACCCAGAGCCTGAACTTTTACTTCTATGTTTGTGTAGCAAACCTTTTGATTTCAGACCGTTAAGGGGGGAGGGCAAGAGCATACCTTTAGTGTTAGCCTGTGCTAGCATTAGTCCTCCGCACATCAAAGCGGTAATCAGCCAGGGTCTTTGAGAGTGCAAAGCTGTCTGTGCTCTGGCTGAATGGATGTGGAGAAGGAGCCCCAAGAAGCCGGGTCGATGGCATTGATTGGGTGTATGTTACAACGGAAATGGGGAGGAAATATCTTTCTCTCTTTTTTTTGTCTCTGTCACTCTTTTTTTAAATCACTCTGTGGTGTCCACTCATACTGAATATGTTAACCCAGAAATGAAGAAGTCTGAACCCACAAAGGAATTTTGGAGCCAGTTAATTTGCAGTTCTAAAAATCAAGAAATGCTGCAGTTTCTGTGGTGAAAGAAAAGCAAACTGTTTAGATATTTTATTTCTAGTTTGCCATTTAGGTTAATTGACAACATTTTCAACAGCACATTGTATTTAAAAGCAGTGTATTGCTGAAACATTAAGCTAAAAAGCATTGTGTGTTTAGGGTCTTGTGATCCTAAAAGAGCACTCCTGCAAACTTAATTAGAAAAACAATTAAAAAATAGAATTTTTAAGTCTCCTCTCTCTTTATGTACACAAAAGAATATACACAGATCATCCACAACACTGATACTTCAATTCAATTCAGTTCAGTTGTATTTATATAGAGCCAAATCACAGCAATACACATTAGTGTTAAACAATTAAAATACACATTTAGCAAAATATGTAATTATCAGTGCAGATTCTTTAGCACTTCTATCATCTGACAGATGACGTTGATCATCTCATTGTGAGCTGCAGGGACAGAAACCTTGGATCCTAAAATTCACTTAGGTGTTACTTTTATTCATACCATCTACAGGGCAACCCCAGTGGCCCAGTGTGTCAAACAGCGGTGCTTTTGTTATAAGAGGTGAGTATTGCAGATATATGTACAAGGTGCCCATTGGCACTGGTGCCTCAATGCATCAGTGCACAGCAATATTGAGAACCGGGCTAATGGTCCTGTTTTAAAGAGTCTCGATAAGGAGGCAGGAAGGGTGGCGGTGTAATAAACAAGTTTCTCAGCCAGGCTACAGTTCATATCCCAATTTGAGAGTTTTGTGTTCTGCTTTCTTGTTTCATTTTAAAGTTACTCCCTCATTTTTACTCACTTTGTACTTTTTCCTTTGTGACTTTGGTTTAGGTACCAATAACTTCATGGCCTGGGATAAAATAGTGATACACATTAGCAGTGCGCTCACCCTGGATTTTAAAGAGCACGAGAGGACTGTGCTTCATGATAGTTATAAAAAGTACTAAAAATAGTACAGACAACTTTCTATACTGCATATATTATGATTGATTAAATCTATAAAGTACTATACAGCTTTAATGTTATGGTTAACCAGTGTAGGTACACATTACTGTGGGGAAAAAGTATCCTTTTAATGCCATAAACAGATTTGAATGGGGTTTTTTTTATACAAAAGATGAGAGAAAAAGCTAAAACAAATAAATGTGTTATAAAAGTGGGGAAAGTGAGGGGTTACAGTAAATGAGGTTTATTTGTGGCTTGAAAGTTGTGTTTTTTATTGGCTAGGTGCTGTTGAATCAAATGTTTGGCTGGGGAACAAGTCAGCTAGTGTCTTGAGGTTGAGAGCAAGTCAGACTGGTGAGAGAGCTGGAAGCAAGGTGTGTGTGGTGCTGGTAGCTTAACTGAGACACAGGGAGACAAATAGTGTCTTTCACTAATGAGGGCCATCTAAACAAGACAAGTAAACTACAACCTGACATATAATGTTTTGTGTCCAGTCTTTAGTAACAATCTTCAATCGTTCAATAAGAGCTGGATTATAGTAACTTGATTAGGTACATGGTTATTTAATGGGGTATTTAATGACGCCCTGCCAGAAACATACAGAGAAACACGGGGCCAACAACAAGACTTTTACTGTGAATTTCTAAGTTAATTTGTAAATTTTGTAGTAACCTGTAAATTGTAAATACTGTAAAACTTTTTTCTGTCATTTAATGGTTGGGCATTGTACAGCTACAAGCATTTCACCCCCATGTCATACTGTGTATGGTTGTGTGTGTGTGACAAATAAAATTTGAATTTGAATTTGACCTGAAAAGAGCGAGGAAAATAGAAAGACTGTAAAAAGATGGTTGGGCAGAGACAACCTAATATTGACCTAATATTTACATTCAAAGCAGCATCACTTCTCCTTATGCACTGCTGCTTTAGACAATCTTGGAGAACCTCCCACTGTTCTTTTGTAGATTTAGTCTGCTTCAGTTTCTTCTGTATTTTCAAAGTAAACCCAGACTGACTCCATAGTGCTGAGATCAGGGCTCTTTGGGCCCATACCATCTGTTAGGGACATCTTTGCTCTTGTTGCAACAGAAAATAGTTCTGGATTTCACAAAACTAGCAAACCGAGCACCATAAAACGAGAGGCGAGGTGGAGCGTATGAAAAGGAAACAAAGGAGATCCAAATAACATCAAAACTTGGTCTTAGTGGAGACTGACCAAATGCCCTTCTCTATCAGTTCTGTTTAATTGTCTGCATATTTGTTTGCCTGCATTTATTAATGCTATCTTAAAATGTCTTTTTAATTCATTAAATTGTTTGGTTTTCAGAGGAGGACACATAATTATACTGTGTAAAATAGATTGGGTGGCATTTTGATTATGCAGACATAGTAGTATGTGCAGAGATCTGTCCTCCCTGAAAACAACTGCTGTCATTTATCGTGGTCTGTGAACAGTGTACTAAGCTGCTGTGCTGCACTGCAATGCATCACACTCCTGTCATTCTGCATATATATTATAGCAGAATAACAAGGAGGAGTTGCACTAGACTGAGCACCACAGGGTACACAGAAAGCTACATATTTGCATATTTTGTAAGGGAATTTAGTCCTCAGTGTTATGTTTTCTTTGTGTCTATATACAAAAAAGAATTTCTAATGTTAAACTGTGTCTGTCTATTAGGTGGTGCAGCTGGATGAACTGCTGGCAGTGCGTCACTCTGTGTTTGTGATAGGGAATGCAGGCACTGGGAAGAGCCAGGTGATGAGATCACTCCACAGGACCTATCAGAACATGAAGCGTCGGCCCGTGTGGGCAGACCTCAACCCTAAGGCTGTGACCAATGACGAGCTCTTTGGCATCATCAACCCAGCAACCCGAGAGTGGAAAGATGGTGATTACAGAGTCCTTCACAGATACAATGTGATCAGTGCAAAGTGTTTAGTGACCTGTCTCAAACATCCAAAATGTCTCATGTCCTTCCTGCAGGTCTGTTCTCCAATATAATGCGCGAATTGGCCAACATTAGTCACGGCGGACCAAAGTGGATTGTTGTGGATGGAGACATTGACCCAATGTGGATTGAGTCACTCAATACAGTCATGGATGACAACAAGGTGCTATTGAATTAAACACATGCGAGTGTGTGCTTGTATTGATTTAAAGAAAATGTCAGTTTGACACAGAATAAAAGACTGTCTGTTGTTCACTGAACGAGCATTCAGATATGAAAAGGGAACGTGGTTGACTCATCACTGATACGAAAAGATAGTAAACTGTTTGTTTGAGTGAATAACGGTGTCTGCATGTAAAAAGAGGCTTGGACTGTGTGCCAGGCACAAAAAGAACACATTCTGTTTAAGTTATTTCTGTTATTTCTGTGTGTGAAAATCTGCTTTCCCCTCTTGTTAGGTGCTGACTCTGGCCAGTAATGAGCGGATCCCTTTGAACCCCACCATGAGGCTGGTGTTTGAGATCAGCCACCTTCGCACTGCCACCCCTGCTACTGTATCCAGAGCGGGTAGTTCTTGTTATTCCTCTTTTCTCACTGTTTTACTTTTGCTCTTCTGATAAGTGTTTAACCCTTTAAAGCTGGTCTTAGCAGGCACGCTCCGTTTTGAGTAACTATTTTTAAATCCCGGTAGCACTGCAACCACGTAAGCTAGCTCAATAATTTTTTTTGGATATGAAACCGGAGGAGTTGTACTTACATCTTATGCCATCAGCTTGTCCTAGGTCACGGTTTCCTTCCACATATAGCTTTGCAAAAACTGCATAAAAATCACTTGCAGCAACAAAAACATAATATTCCAGAAACACGCTTTGCCGATCCGATCAGCTGTTCGTAACACTTCCTACGTCCATCAGCGCAAACTATCACATGTCCGCCATGACCTGCCCAAAACCGG
This sequence comes from Maylandia zebra, assembly GCF_041146795.1. Taxonomy (NCBI): domain Eukaryota; kingdom Metazoa; phylum Chordata; class Actinopteri; order Cichliformes; family Cichlidae; genus Maylandia; species Maylandia zebra. The sequence goes on along the minus strand of NC_135174.1, from coordinate 4,882,495 downwards.
AAGTGATGTCATTTTGCGGAAATGTAGTTTTTTACCATCAGGGCCTTATGAGCCTATACTGGTGTTTTTAAAAGTTATGTTTGACTTTATGACTTTCTGGATTCATATTGCACTGCTGGAAATAGTTTATTTTGATGCACATGCTGTTTTTTTGCAAATTTGCACTATAATATTTATTTTCGTTTTTCCTGCAGTATATAAAAATTGGTGTATTTCAAAAATAAAACTATGAAGACACTCAAAATAAATTTCCTGTGGTGGGAAACTATTTTGTGCAATTTTTTCGTATTCACAGTTTTGAGGGATAAGCCTCTTAAATTTCTCTAACTAGAAATATATGTTAAAAAACAAAAATTATTTTCAATTGTTTTGTAGTTTATTGCACTTTTTTGCAATTTATGTAATTACTATGCACTTAATGCATACATATTATTAAAATTTGGACTATAATGGTTGTATTGATGTATAGCAACTTGAAATGCTCCCAAAAATGGCACTACAACATGTAAAAATATAATATAAGCTCTGGCGGACTTGATTCTATGATAGGTCTTAAAGGGTTAAAAAGGACCAAATTCACTGTGGGCCACTAAGTTAAATATGATTTAATTCTTTTGTGTGTCTGTCACATAGCTCTAATTAGCAATATGTGTGTTTGTGAACTTGTGAACCAAGCTGGGTAGCGTTAGCTAATAGCTTAGCACTCCACCCTCTCGTTCAGGTATGGTCACTTCTAGCTCCAAAAAATGAAGTTGCAGTGGCCAAAAGGTGCAAAAGCTCCAAAATCTGTGGCTGATGTCATAGTGGTTCCATCCATCTTTTATATACGGCATGCTTGGTGCATGGAAGGTAGGGTGGGGGGGTTCAGCAGAAGTCCAAAAAATATCGTTGCCCAAATCCAGCCCTGTTATAAACACTGTAAACCTGAATGTGATAAATTTAAATCTTACTCTATGTTTTTTTTCAGGCATCCTTTACATAAACCCAGCAGACCTTGGGTGGAATCCACCAGTGTCAAGCTGGATCGACAAGAGGAAAGTCCAGTCAGAGAAGGCCAACCTGACCATTCTCTTTGACAAGTATATCCCACCTTGCCTGGAAGCACTCAGGTCGAGGTAACGCAGCTCCTCTGTGGCTTTGTGCCACTGTAACAGGAAGTGCATGGAGTCATATATTGACGCAGGATGTTGGGGTGTGACATAACACGTAACAAATGGTACTAAGTGGGCGTGTTAGACGAGCAAACACGGACTGAGTCAGCAGAATTGGATGGTGCTTTCTATACAGGACCACTCGCCTCTTCCAACACCTCCATCACTGCTCCTATTAGAGCACACAGCAAAAACAGGAAGCAGAGGAGGGCAAATTTGTTCACAATGTGAGACAGTGTGTATGGAACCACTGTGCCACAGCTCATAAATATGTCATCTCTTTTCTTGGACTTCAACATAATTCAGTGTGTTCAATTGAAAGAAGCTGTGTTTGTTCTGTTAAATGAGGAAAAGAAACATGTGATCCAATTCAAAACTGCAGATTGTAACACCAGAGTTTAACATTTTATTGTTTGCTGTGTACACAGTTGTTCCTTTATGTACTGAATGAGCAACATGAGACGACTACAATGCTTGAATCGTGTGATGTAATGCATCTATCTTTGTTCAGGTTTAAGAAAATCATCCCTATCCCTGAGCAGAGTCTGGTCCAGATGCTGTGCTACTTGCTGGAATGTCTTCTGACTCCAGAAAACACCCCGGCAGACTGTGCCAAAGAACTTTATGAGCTCTATTTTGTCTTTGCTGCGGTCTGGGCCTTTGGAGGGGCCATGTTTCAAGACCAGGTAATGCAAAGGGCTCTAGGCGTGTGAGATAAGTACTAAGTGGTTGCATAAAGAAGGAAAAGAATGGGAAATAACTGAAACAGCTGAATAATTTTTCTCCCCATAACCCCTTCCTGAAAGAGTTTCTTGCACTTGGTATTTCTTGGTATTATTCCATCCGTGATGGCTCTTATGCAACTCAACTCTGTGTCTCTATTTGTGAAAAGTCATTTCAATGTTATTTTCAGTTGAAGAAATGGCAGGGGTTTTAAAAGGGAGAGATCTTCATCTGAAAATGAAGTGGACTCCATTCCCCCTGAACAACACACAGACTGGCTGAATTTAAATCAGCAGGAGAGCCATGGCGAACAGTTGCTAAGCAATCCAGTTAGTGCCGTACAGTAAGCGCGTCCGTCTAAGTTATGGGATAAAACTGCTTTCCCCTTGGTACAAATGTACTCCACTTTATTTTCCCATCACAGATGCATTTAAATGCTAAGTGGTTTTATTGACTGGAGAGTTGGTAGTGAATAGAGAAGACAGGTAGGAAGGAGTGGGGAGGCAGAGAGGAAGGCGAGGAGCTGCCAGCCAGCAGGTGATGAGGCTACTTCACCGTCTGAATCGCAGAGATGCATAGATACGCCTGCCATCTCTTATTTTCCACCCTTCATCTGCTGTAGCTGGATCACTATATTGCTGCCATTTATTTGTCCTCTGGTTTGCATTCGCACCAGTATAAATCAAACACATAGATCCATCGCTACTGTACAGAAAAGAAGCAGAGGGGAAGTCATTTTAGAGTATTGACCGCTCGCCTACCCTCTGTGTCTCTGCATGTGTGCTCTGTGTGAGCACAGCTGGTTGACTACAGAGTGGAGTTCAGCAAGTGGTGGGTGACCGAGTTCAAAACCATCAAGTTCCCTACCCAGGGCACCGTGTTTGATTACTACATCGACCCCAAGAGTAAGAAGTTTGAACCCTGGTCCAAGATGGTGCCCAAGTTTGAGATGGATGCAGACACACCACTTCAGGTACAACAAAGGTTTTAGATTAGATGCTTTTTTGTGTGTTTTCTTTCATTCTTTGCTTTCTTAGGTTTTATGTGCTATTTACGTGACTAAATGTTCCAACCAGCCAATCAGTAGCCATCTTGAAAAACCTCAAGGCGTTAATGTTGGCAGTTATTATTAAACATTTGAACTAACATTAATTTGTATGATCCAAAGCTTATTCCTTTAAATAAAAACTACTGTTAAAAATTGCTCCAAAAGGGTTTGAAAAAAATTCATTTCTTTGGAAGTTCTAACAGAATATTTACTGTTTTAAAGTATAGACTATCACAATGTCAGCCGACAAATTTGACACATTGGACAACTTTGAGCAAAAGTTAACACCAAGGCATGTTCACCAAGGGTTTGTGAAAACTGTCACAGAATTAGGATTACATTCTGCAGGTGGCTGTAACATAACTCCAAATGCTCTAGATGTGTGAATAGACAAGCGCTTGTCTTTATGTCAACCATAGCTAATATTTTAAAGACCTGTCCACATGAGAAAAAGTGATCAGAATAATACACCTAGAATTTAAAGTAGCTACAGTAGTTCTTCCTGTTGTGCATAGCAGCAGGATGGGGACTCAATTGGAGATAAAGTATCTGAATTTCAGGAGCTGGACCACACCTCCAAACACGCTCCTTCCGGTTCTCATCTATATAGGTTCCCCCAGTTCTACAAGCCATTCATTCTCATTTACGTGCCCCACCCTCCATCCCCTTTTCACTTCTTTAACTTCTTTACTTCTATGGGGATCTGCCAGGCCCAGGAGCCGCTGTCAAACCTAAAATGAGGACGTGGGCCCAGCGAGTGAAAAACAGGATAGAGGCAGAGTAAAAGTTAATACCGTAATCCAACTCTTGAATACAAGCTGATCTTGTACATTGGTGGGCACTCACAATGCAAATCAGGTAACAAACACACAAAGGACAAAGGAGCGGCTTTGCAATATTACAGATTTAGACAATTAGGAATACGAGGAAACAAAACGGTATAGAATAACAAGGAATGTATGAGGTATAATAACGACACTGAACAGTCTTACCGGTGTTCCCATCAGACAATGTGTATCAAATATTTGTGAATGATTCCCATGTTGCAGGCATGCCTGGTCCACACTACAGAGACCATTCGAGTTCGTTACTTCTTGGACCATCTGCTGGAGTACCGAAGGCCTGTGATGCTGGTTGGAAACGCTGGCACCGGGAAGTCTGTTCTGGTTGGGGAAAAACTGGGATCACTGGACGCAGAGAAATATATGATCAAAAATGTCCCTTTTAATTATTATACCACATCTGCTATGCTTCAAGGTAGGAATGATTTAAAATGGCAAATGGCACACCTCTCTGTTTAAGCTGTGCATCTGAAGGACTGTAATTGATTAAATAACTGTGCTAAGCTGTTGCATGAGGTCATAGTACTGATGGAGTTTGCTTTTTTTTACCCCTCATTCATAAAAGACTGATAGAGTATTGATTTCACCAAGCCGGCTATGCAGGCAGTTCGTGACTTTGATACCATCGTGTATCTACTAAAAATCTGCGATGATTTTGAATCTTAGTGGCTTCGACCTCAAGGTCAAGGTCAGAGGTCAAGTTTTGTGAATGTGATAACTTAAGAATGTGGCAACAGAGGATTTTTATCCCATAAATGTGTTTACTTGGAGACTGAGGGGTAGCACTGGAAGTCACCAGTATTTCTTCTACTGATGCTGACCAACTCACAGTGATCCTTACAGAGAGACATATGAAATCATGATTGCATGATTTATATAGCCATAGCTGTGTTTCTGTAAGGTTACTCAAAAAATTTGAAAACATCAACATTAATATAAAAGTTATTTTACATAATTTTACAGTTTGTTTTACATAAATATTGTAAAAAAAAAAAAAAGAAAGGAAAAAAAAGTAGAATATTTTTATGTTAAAGGATATGTATATTATAGAGCCCCGCAGGGGACATGGGAGAAAAAAAAATTAAGACGGACTTTTGCGAGATCTCGCAAAACTATCTCGGGATCTCGCAAAACTTTTGCGAGATCTCGCAAAAGTCCGTCTTAATTTTTTTTTTCTCCCATGTCCCCTGCGGGGCTCCGTAGTATATGATCTTTAATCAGGGATACTCGGTCTTTTCTGTGTTGGGGTCTCTGTCAGGACACAGAGTCCCAGAACAGAGCAGCCAAATGTAAATTACTGCAAATATAAATAACAAATCTGTGTTTGTCTTTAGCTGCTGGTTAACCCTGTGAAGTCTAAGTCATCAGAGACAATTGCCTTAGAGTTAGTGTCAGAGTCGTCATGACAACTTGGGCCTCCGAAGGTTGAAGATACAGTTTATCAAAAGAAATACATACGTACATCCATGCAAATGTAGCATGGGTAATGCTGCTGATCCGAATCTTTATTTTCCATATTGGGACACCTCAGACTGCTTTAGTGCCTGTACCCTGTGTCCTTGTGTCTTTTTCTTGTCAGTGCTTAACACACAGAAATGTCTAACTGCTCTTTGCATGTTGCAGCTCACTTGAAATGTCAATTAATATTTTTCTTTTTTTTCTTCTTTTATTGTAAATCACACTGAGACCTAAAAAGTTAAAAATACTAAAACAGCAAAAAGAGAATAATAGAAAATTATATTTCGTATAGTGGAATAATTTTTCTTACATATTAGTTATCATTGCCTTGGGTGTTCTTCTAAAGTCAAAATGACCCCAACTCCCAGATTCGAAGCTACTCTGTAAATGCTGTTTTTCAGTTACAGTTTCCTCTGTGCTGATTTTCCTCTTTCTGCTGTCTGCTCTTTCATTCATCTCCCGCACAGCTGTGTTAGAAAAACCCCTTGAGAAGAAAGCAGGGCGCAACTACGGACCCCCAGGCAGCAGAAGACTGATCTACTTCATAGACGACATGAACATGCCTGAGGTGGATGCATATGGCACGGTTCAGCCTCACACACTAATACGCCAACACATGGACTACAACCACTGGTAAGGCGCTGTCATTTATCATGTAGCTGTGCAGTATCCACACATGTATGGGAGAGAATATACACGTGCTGCTTGAAAGAGGAACATTATACTTATAGGGTGTGCTGTCAGAGGTGATTTTCAGAAAATGCTACATCAGCACCGCTTTAATTGCTCAAATGATGGACAGTTTTGACAATTTCTCCCTGTATTAACAGATAAAGGGATCATTCAGATAATTGAGTGCCAGTAGCTGATAGCTGTGAAATGTTAATAATTCGCAGCTTTCCTCTGAAAACTCCCTCATTTTAGTATTCACAGAAATCCCTGCCTTAGTATCAATATGCTACAACTTTTATGAGTGTCAAAAGTCAAATGTGGGAGCAGGCTTGTGTGATTCGCCTTAAAAGGATTTTGTTGCTCATCTCTCTGACACAGTGAAGCCATTCTGAACATGGTTCCACTGCGTCAGACACAGGCTAACTGGCTTAGACACGGTCAGCCCATTAGAGATATGCTAGGAGGATTTCAGGTATGAAATTTAGAGGAAGGAGGATGCTGCTGTGCCACGCCAGCTTAAGTGGGAGCTGAGGCGTCCATATCTGCAAAAGTGTGTGTGGGTGTGTGTGTGTGTGTATTAGAGACAGGGGGCATGAGTATTTTTCTGCATGCAAGACTGTTAAAGAGTGATTTTTTTCTGCATGTGTGTGTGGACTCCCAGGTATGAGCGTAATAAGCTGCTTCTGAAGGAAATACACAACGTTCAATACGTGTCCTGCATGAACCCCACAGCTGGCAGCTTCACCATAAATCCACGGTTACAGGTACACACACACACACACATTCGGCCTCCCAGCACGCTGTGATCCACTGGTTATGCAACTCGCTGCTGAGGTTTCACGTGCACTACATCTCACACGTTATCAGTTTTTCTTTAAATTTGCTTTCTGAGTTTGAATTCAGAACCATTATCGACAAGTTTAGCAGATGTGAATTTAGCCCAGTCCTAAACCCTTTTCACTGACCTTTACTTTTAGTCTAGGACTAAGTTAATCTAAATATGCTGTTTTACAGTCATTTATTTCTTCCTTGTGAATTTGCCAAATTGTTTGTTTCTCTCTTTGTTAATTTGTCTGTTCCTTCATGCAGAGTTGATTAGATTTTGACAAAACTTTCAGGAAGCGTTAACTCCATCATTTCTCAACATTATAATTCAGCATTTAGAAAATTAGACTGGTTTGCCTGAGGGTGGTGCCGCATTTATTCTTGCCTATTTGTGTGGCTTTGCGTTATCACACACACAACTAATCTAATGTAAGAAATTAGAAAAGAAAAAAAGAAAATATCCCAATATACATTCATGTGGCTTTCTGCCGTACAGAGGGGCTATACTACAGAAGATTTCAGGGTCAGAGTTAAAGAAGTTGCAAACAACTTCTGCAAATATATAGTATTAGAAACATAACAAGCCAGTGTGCAGCATGATGAGGACTTTGTAATGTGATACTACAAGTCACCATTCAGTACTGATTCACAGATATAGCAGAAGTGTAGGCATATTGTTTGGTATTTTTAATATACAATACAGAAAAACGATGTGGGTAATTTTAAAAACCATATCATCACATAGTTTTTCCAGCAGAGCAGCTCCAATTCCATTATTTACAGTATATCCAGCCAGCGTGTCTATTACATGCTTTGCTGTGATGTCAGGTTTATCCAGCCCTGTCTCCAACAAATGTAGCAGAGCAACATCACAGCTGGGTCACATCAAGCTGCTAGTTTTTAAAATACATTGGTTTCAGTCTAAAGTAAAAGAAAATGCACACCCCATTCAGTAGCTTAGGTGCAGTAATAATGTTCTGTATAACTTTATTAATGGCATCATTATGGCGAAACTTTTGTTTATTGAGGTCCTACCGACTGATTCCACATGGATTAAGATGTAGGCTTGACTGGGCCACTGCAACACCTTGCTTCTATTTTGGCCTCTCTTTCGTTAACTTGCTGGTGTGCTTGGGTTCATTGTTTGACTATAGAATATTTTCTGTCAGCATTTGTGATCAACTCGACAACTGCAAAGTGCCTAGGTCTATTTACTACAACACTAGTCAAATTTATTCGTGTAGCACTATTCAGACACAAGGTAATTTATAATGCTTTACAAAGGGATGTAAAGATGACTTCAAAGAGGCATTTATAACATTTATGTAAAGCATGCACAAACAGTCGTGATAGAAATGTTTTACAACCATTAGAAAAACTAACTCGTTTGATGCTTTGAAGAGTTGTTTTCCATGTTCACAGTTGTCTATCTGTCTCTGCTGTATGAATCTAGTTGTTTCAGTTACAGTCTCAGTAAAAGCAATGTCAAAAGAGCAGTAAAACTGTGGGAGGACAGAGTCCTCTATGTTATGTCCCAGGGAAAGCCGTTTGACTCTGCACTGCCATGCCTAATCTGAGACCATATGTAAAACGGGGAACCATCCACTAGAAAATAATAGAGATGAAAGGTTAAGAAGGAGGTTGCAGCCAGAGTGGAATGAAAGACAATAGATGTATTATTGGGAAGGGACGCAAGGCCAAGAGCGTTGGAGGTAGATTCAAACTGTTCTGTCATGGTGTAGATATGAAGTTGAGTAGGAATAGTGTGAATAGTGTTATAAAGGTAAAGAGTGCCAAACAGGATCAGAAGTTAGAAGCTGGAAATTGAAGGGTGAATGTTGTCACTGGATGTGCCCTGTGAGTTAGATGTCAGTTAGAAGAGAAAGAGGACTCCTGGAGTAAGTTGAATGAAGTGGTAGAGAGTATCACTAGTGGACTGAGAGTGGTGACTGGACCAGACTTCAGTGGACATGAAGTGAACAAAGATGACGAGGAGCTGTTGGGTAGGTTAAGGAGAGGAATGTAAACAGGCCGATAGCAGTGGATTTTGCTAAAAGGATGGAAATGGCTGTGTTGGACACATATTTCAGAAAGAGTGTGGAAAACAGGATAACATATAAGAGTGGTGGGAGGTAAACTACATCCTCTGCAGAAGGTGCAGTGTAAAAAAGATAGGAGACTGCAAGGTGGTGTCAGAGGAGAGTGTAGCTAGGCAACCTCGGATGTTGGCTTTGGAAATCAAGAAGAGGAAGCGAGGGAAAGTAGACGCAATGATTAAAGGGTGGTAGTTGAAAAATAAATATTTATTTATGTGATTTTAATGCTCTGGCTCGGTTGTGAAGCACTTTATGAGCTTTGTCTCGAAAGGTGCTATAAAAATAAAATTTTATTCTACTTGCTTTACTGTTACTAATATTGTGCAGAGTTCAGGGAGGAGCTGAGACGGGCTCTGGGTGGTAGGGAAAAGTTATCAGAAGACTGTGAAAGTACAGCTGAAGTGGTGAGGGAACCTGCCAAGAAGGTGTTTAGTGTATTTTCTGCACAGAGAAAATAGGACAGGAGACTTGGAATGGAATTGGTGGAATAAGGAAGTAAAGGATTATTTAAAAGAAGATGCTGGCAAATAAAAAGTGGAACAAGCAGAGATGAAGAAAGTAGACAGGACTACTGGGAGGCTTGGTATACGGCAAAGAGAGAGGTGGTTAAAGGATTATGGCGAGTTATATGTGAGGCTGGACATAAGGAAAGAGAAAAGGACCTGTAACAATTGGTGAGGCACAGAAACTGAGCTGGAAAAGATATGCAGCTGGCCAGGAAGATTAAGGATACAGATGGAAATGTACATATGAAAGAGTGGAGCTGAATAAAGAAAATGTTCAGAGGATTAGTAAGCAGAAGTGAGGGCAGCTTTGAAGTGCATGAAGAACAGAAAGGGGGCTGGTCCAGTTGATATAATGTTTGCTTTCAGTGTGTTGATGAAGGTGGAGGCATGCTTTGGAGAGAAGAGCGGAATCAAGACAGAATACATATGTGAGAATGAGAGGATAGACAGGTGTACCAGTAAAGCTGTAAAGAGTAAATGTGGTAAAACAAACATCTGTCAAAGATCAAGAATTTAATAAGTGAAAGAATCAAAACACAGAGTGAGACTGACATCAATTAGTTGTCGTTTGAGCATTGTTTGCCATATTGTCACTAAATGATTTTGTGGCTAGCATCATATCTAACATCTGAAGGAGTAGATCAACAGCTGCAGGGCTTAGATAAGAGAACAATGCTGCAGACTCCAATTTAAAAGGACTTTAACATGAACATCAAAACGTTCTCACAGAACATTCAGGTCCAGAGTGTAATGCTCAACTGTAGGAAGATTGTTGGACTGAATTCTTTTCGATACTGTTGCGATTGCTTCCTCTGGTAGAAAAAGAACAGATGACGGTAGGTCAGGGTGCCGCTTGTCATTACACTGAAACAGCTTGTAGAAAAGTTAGTGAGACATGCCTGCAATGAAGAGGTTGGGGGACAAACTTTGGTACATGGCTACAGCGTTAAAGAAGAGAGAGATCAACGATCTGAAGGTATTTAGTGTACTTTATTAGGGGCAGGAGGAGGTGATTCAGCAGGAGAGATTTCCAGCAGTTGTACTATCAGTGCTGCAGACATGATAGGTAGGAGAGTAAAACACTCCGTCTGTCTCTGATGTTTTTTAAAAACGAACTTTGTGGAATGAGAGAGCAGGTGTAAATACTAATGTTTCTAGGGACTGTTTTTTAACTGTGGAGTAAAATACACTTGCTGCTCCAGGAAATATTTCAATTTATTAAGTGGGGAAAAAAGCTTTACAAACCTAGCAGGCCCTATGGGAAAATGTAATTGTCCTATAAACCTAATTACTGGTTGTGTCACCCTTGGCAGCGAATTGCAATCAAGCATTTGCGATAACTGGCAATGAGTCTTTCACATTGCTGTGGGGGAACTTTGGCCCACTCTTCTTTGCAGAATTGTCTTATTTCAACCACAGGAGGATTTTTGAGCATGAAGGGCCTGGTTAAGGTCATGACAACACATCTCTATCAGATTTAAGTCTGGACTTTGATTACTTGTGTTTGATTACACGCTTGTTTTCCCTCCTTATAAATGAAATTATTTACCAACTGCATTTAGTATTCATTTGGGTTATCTTTGTCTAATATTAAAATTTGAGTGACGATAATTTCTCACAGCACTTAATTTTCTTTATCTTGTTGTGGAGCAGCAGACATCCAATAGAATGAGGGACATTTTTGTTTAATAAATGAAAGTTTTGGTACTTGGCTAAATGCAGATTATTTCTGACCTTGTCCTCTGCAGTTAGATTAAAAATGACTTTTGTTTACAGACACAAACTCTGACTGACCTGGAGTCACACACTTTGTACACCCAGACATTCACCCTGTCATATTTAAATTCTAAAGTCATTCTTGACTGAGTGACAGCCTTTCTTCACTTATTGCTGCAAACACCCACAAGGTGACCCTTGGTTTCATTCTGGAAACAAACCGACTGCATAATAAGTGACAAACATGTGTTTACTCTTGCCTCCTTTATGCTCTGCCCCCCTCTATAGCGCCACTTCTCAGTTTTTGCCCTGTCGTTTCCCGGAGCCGAGGCCCTGAGCACCATCTACACCTCCATTCTGTCTCAGCACCTGAGAGGAGAGGGTTTCAGTGCTGCCCTGCAGAAAAGCTGCTCCACCCTTGTGCAGTTAGCCCTGGCCTTGCACCAGCGCGTCTCCTCCGCCTTCCTCCCCACCGCAGTCAAGTTCCACTACATCTTTAACTTGCGAGACCTCTCCAACATTTTCCAGGTACTGAACACATACACCAGAAGGATTTATCCATGCAGAAATGATTTGAGAGGTATGACCTCAAGCTAAACTTCTCACAACGAAAGGCAAGAAGTTACCTCCATAAAGTTGGGAGCTTTTTTCCACATCACTCCTTTTAACTTGCTCCTTTCTGTTTCTACGGCTCTGCTTCCCATGCGGGTAGAGCCAGGCTTCTATCACTAATTTCTCATCTAAATGATTATTGATTTAAGAGCTGAGTCTGAAAGCCAGAAATAAGTCTGAAATAAGTGTAACAGAAAATAGAATGGATTTGCACTTCCACGGGTGTTAGTGATGATTTAATGTATTTAAATGAATATAATATCAGAGCGCTGTAGCTGTCAGGGGAGAAGCTTTTGGGGCAATATTTCTGTCAGAATCCTCCACGGTTTCATGGAGGGCAGGCTCTCATTTAACACCCTCCGTTGTATAATTAATGCTTTAAGCCACTGAGCTATAGGAACTAGATTTTTCATAATTTTAGCTTGGAGTTTACAGAGGACCAACTGAGGTCCAACTGAGTTTTTCACTGTGCAGAATATATAGGTGTGAAACTATGCTAGTTTAGATTCTTTTCTAATCCTGATTTTTTTTTCATATAGGCTGAAATTTCACTCCAGAGTTTGGGCAAGCAAAACTCACAAACATGACAAACAAAGCCGGTCAGTTAAAAGCAAAAACTGCCCAAAAATACCAGCAATCAAAATCAAAATAGCAGCTGAATCCAAAAAGGCCATTAGCAAAAGCTTAAAAGGACAGCAATCATCTGCCTGTGGTCTGCCAAGCACGTCGTGTGGTTCAGAATGACTGGTACATGATGGACCTCAAGTGACAACTTTCACTGCCCCGGAAGAATGTAGACAAGTTCAAATTCATTGAGCACAAAATGTAAGTGCAGGGAGGCAGCAGGAGAGTCTCCAAGTGTAACTGTATAAAAGCATACAAAAAGGAACGCAGCTATGTGCAATATTGTTATTTGTGCATATTTGTCACAATATCAAGATTTTCCTTTAAGTGGTGATGCAGTGCTTACGATTCACAGTGAGGTTTGAACCTGGTGACCAGCTGAGTTTGCAGTTCCTCTGTGTGCTTGTGTGGGTCTGCTTTAGGAATTCTGGTTTTCACAATCCAAAGACTTTCATGTTACATGTGATTCTAAATTAGCCGTAGGTGAATGTTAATGAATGGGTGTCCAGGGTGTATCCTGTCTTTTGTCTTATTACAACCGGGAAAGGCTTCAGCACCCTCATGTGCTGTTCATTTATGGGTGGATGGAAAGTTATTATTCCCGTTTATTGTGACCCACGCCAAGGATGGTGTGGATCGAAGAACAGCAAAACCAGTGGGGACACCACTGTGATGTGGAGATGTGGGAGTGTCTTTAGTTATCTCACCAGAAACAAGAATGGTAAAGACAGCTCTGTGCTGCACACTGGAGGGCTCGAAACAGCAACTCAAGAAGCTAGAATAGCTAGACCTTCAGGCATTGATAAAATACCAGCACTTAGTGAATAGACAAGTACACAGTACAAAAATATTTTAGCATTGCCAAACACTGAAGAGAGCAATATTAGATGCCAAAATTCATACAGTCCTACATCACTGGGTTACGGTACTTTTCTATAACAGATAATGTGGTAGGCCTCACTGAGTTTAAGGAAAGAAAGAAAAGAGAGAGCCAGATAAAGTTTTTAAACCATCCCACCACACCTGGCAAATCACTGCATGATGTCAGTGTTCAGCCGTCACAAGGAGAGACTCTTTTTAGACCAGATTGTCAGATGAAGTATGCTGAGCCTTCTGCACTTTAAGATTAAAGCCTACTTATCGTCCTTGCCAATGCACTCGCCCTGACCACCTAAAGACTTAGCTTCTAGGTCCTAGATCACACACATCACTGCCGTCAAAAAGTTGGGAATTAAATTGCACCACAACACTTTGAAGCTAGTGTTTAAATAAGCCATTCTGCCTCTTTCATCAAAATCTTTTTTTTTTTAATTGGTCTGCACAGCGAGATCGGACATCTAATAACCACAAAGAGGAAACAATGTCAAAGCTGTCTCCTCTCCCCATCCTGAGAGGAAATGTAAAGAAAGCCAGAAAATGGACTCCTGGAGCTTATTTGAAGTTTTTTTTTTTACTCAGTTCTCGCCGCAAAGACCCGAGGACAGGTGGGTAGAGGCGAGAAACCTCTTAGCTTACAGCTCTGCCTCGGCAGTATTTTCCCAGCCATACCTCTGTGCTTTTACACCTTCAAAAGTGGGAAAGTATTTGGCTTGACAGTACAAACGTTTCCTCTCATTTCAGCTATGAGGCCTAAATAGTTGTCAGTCAGTATTTACTAGCTTGATGTTTCAGATGTTTGCCTCAGCTGAGATAATTGGAGGACTTTTTTTGTAATTGATTTTTTCCTCTTTTCTTCAAAACTTGGAGATGTAGCCAGAGGAAGCTGTCTCATTATAATCAACACTAATGAGGCAGAAAGCCAAGCTTAGAAGCTCTGTGGGAGCTTGCAGTGGTCTGTGTAAAGGTGTTTTTGAAAATGACAAAAGGAGCGGGTCCACAAAACAGTCAAGGCTGCATCTTGAGAAGATTGTTGCTGTTTGCTGGCAAAGTTCTAAGGTTAGTGGAGGTTGCTGAATAGTTAACAGGAGCTAATACTTTCTAAACTTTACCTTCCTTTACTCGCCAACTTTTTAAAGTACCCTGTCCTTAAAAAAGTTGGCGAGTAGACAGAGAGCAGACACATTGTCTCCATAAATCTTCAGTTTTCCTGGGCTTTAGTTTGATCATTCCACCCTGCGGATGTTAAATTAAACGCACTATAAGTGAAGTACAGTAGCCAAATTCCACTAATAGGGCTAGACAAACAGTTTGCCGTCCGACTGGGAGCATTGTCAAAGAGCTCCGTTTGCCAGCGTTCGTTCTCTGCCATGACCAGCGGGCATATCCATGGGCTTGTCTTCTCCACGTCAGCCTAAATGAGCTCCTCGACGCTCGAGAGGCGAGGGAGGAGACGGGGGGAAAGATGGATGTGGAGTGGAAGAGGAGGACAGAGACTAGGGAGAGAAAGAGAATACACGATGGTGCAGAGAGACCAAAGCCAAACTGTACTGACTACACAATATGTCTGCATGATGTTCTGTAGATAGTCAGCTGGGTGCATTTGTTAGCAGGGGAAGCATTGTTTGGGGCTTGGAGCAGCTGTCAGGCTACGAGAAAAGCGAGCATGCTGCAGACAGAACGACAGACAGATACATGCCGACACCAAGTGCTCTCTAATCCCTCTCCTCTGAGTTGAACAAAGCAATGAAAGATCAGGGGCACGGAGGATGAGATAGTATGCCAAAGTCAGCTGGATAGAAGAAAAACAAAGTTCTGTCTGCTCTCAGTTTGTTCAAGTGATACTGCTAACAGCTAAGGCTGTGATTATTACTGTTATATAGAGTTAGGTGCCATATGGTGTTTTGTTTTGCTCAAGCACACTTGTACACAATGAATGCGGGGAGTCGTGATTGACACCATTAAACAAAGAAATGAAGTAGAAAGAGCTGGATCTATTAAAAGTCAAAAATATGACATCATTCACACATTCTCGTGGAAAACGTCTTAACTTTGGTAGAGCCGGAGTGGTGTCCATTACTCAGGCTAGGTTTGCATCTTAAGAACACTCATCCACACCCAGAGCACACCTCCCATCTGCACAATTACACAGTGGATTTAGCAGCCAGTTGTCTCATTCAGCCGGCTCAGATATGGAGTCAGATCAGACTCAGCTGGCTTTACCCCCGGAGATGATTCTGTTGATTAGAATAAGTTCTGGGGCTGGAAACACACAGCATCTGCTTGCCTCTGCCGCTGCCTCCTGGGTAACGCTGTGCAGAGGGGAACAAACAGTGCCTGGGCGCCTCTCCAGCCTGTTCTCATCCTATACGGCACCTGTTATGTGACGCGGTGAGACTGTTACGAGATCCGCCTGGCTTCATCGTCAGCGTCCCCGTGGGAAAGCCGTCGCATCACACTGGCTTTCTCTAGAGATGCATTAATCATCAATCATCCACCAAACACTCATCTGCTCATTGTCGTGACTTTTTGTTTTAATCTAAGGGATGAAAAGAAAAACCCACAAAAACAATAAATTAAAAAAACACATTCATGTTCAGCCATGCTGGCTCAGTTGTTTTATAGATATTGTTGAGTGCAATTACTGCTTCTGGCCAAACTCAGAAGAAGATGAATCTTGATGATAGCCAGAAATAAGCTCTCACTTTTCCTTAAACACCACCATGGGGTTTATATTTTTAGTTGTCTCCAATTGCCATAAAATTTAAAACAGATATGCATCACAGCTTACTGTTAATAGGGACTAATTCTGCTCATTTCCATTTCCTCCATGTTTTTATTCCTGGACCTCGAGTAGCTTTTCATGATTCACATTTCAAAATAATCCTTGTTTTCTTGCCTTTGTGTAGCTTCTCAGTTCATCGCCTCTTAAAGAAGTTTAAGCTTTCTTCCTCCTCTCTAAGCTAACTTTCTTGTGATTGGCTGCCTCTCATAAACACATGCCCTAGATAATCATAGCATGATACCCCTCAGTGATATCAGAAGGAGCCAAGAATAGAAAAAAAGCTGTCTGATTCAGCATTTAGAGCAATCTGATTGCTCAGTTTTAGGCTAACACTTCATTCGTATGTCATTATTTGAAATCTTGGCTACTTGACTCATCAGCCTGTCAAAATTTTCATTCATCAAATAGCTTTGTATTTACATGTTGAATTGACACAGGTTTTGCTCAAAATATTCACAGTCCAAAGAAGATGAATCAGACTGATCCCCCCCAGTTTTGAGGTGGGGGGGGTTCTTTGATTTTAACCTGACTTTTTCGTGTCTGCAATGGATTAAATATTCAGTTTATCTACTAAAGTTTTATTTTTAAGACTCTTAACACTTCCTGCAAAGTCTTCAGTGTGCATATGTGTCTGCGCAGGTAAAATATGTAAATTGCAGCAAGGCAGTAATTATAGCTCAGTTAGTACCATTATGGTCCAAAAGGACTAAAATTTCCATATGCAGTTAGTTTCTAGCTCTGTTGAGCACGACTCCCTCTCCTTGAGACGTGCTTTCTTAGAAACCCAGCAGTGGAGACAGTAGAAGCAAGCCCTCCAGTGCATTCCAGAGCTGGTATCAATAAGAACAGACATAACACTGATCAGGTCAGTATTACATTACCGTAAATAGGAGCTGGAGTGGAGCTGGATTGCAGTGTGGCTTGTATTAAATTCTTCTTTGCTGTCATACCTTGGAGGTCATGTATGAAATCTGAAATTCTTTGTTAACCAGCACATATCTGAAAAAGTGCATTAAACTTATAATAAATGACTGATATCCAATTAAAATGTAGGTTAGAGCATAAGATTTGTGTTTAAAGCCTCTGTGGGAATGATGTGTGGAGTCTGTGCCTGATTTATTTATTTCTTTTTTTGGTCACTCTTCCATCTCTGCACGCAGCAATACCCTTGAGACTACACGCTGAAAGAAAAGTGATCCCATATTTCTTAGTTTTATCTGACACACCTCCTAACAGCTTGTCCACTCAATATCCATTGATTTACCTGCAGTGAGTGTGCTGTGTTTCCCTCCTCGTTGTGGAATAAACGGAATGAAACTTGAAACCTTCCTCCCTCCTTTCCCTGCT
Organism: Maylandia zebra; assembly: GCF_041146795.1. Lineage (NCBI taxonomy): Eukaryota > Metazoa > Chordata > Actinopteri > Cichliformes > Cichlidae > Maylandia > Maylandia zebra. Next base: position 4,865,214 of record NC_135174.1, on the reverse strand, counting down.
CAGGGCATTCTCTTCTGTACCGGTGAGTGTCTGAAAGCCCCCCTAGACCTGCTGAAAATCTACCTGCATGAGTCGAACCGGGTCTACAGAGACAAGCTGGTGGAGGAGCAGGACTTCCAGCTTTTTGATAGGCTGCAGGCAGACACAGTAAAGAAGTTCTATGAGGTGAGAGTTTTACAAAGTTCAGCGAAGGAAGACAAGAGCGGGAGGCTGGAGGCTGGGGAGGGAGGGAAGTGCGGGATCATTAGGCTGCCTGCTCTGTGTCTGGACCTGGACATCAGTGGCCAACACAGCGAGGAGAGGAGAAAAAGGAATGTTGGGGGAGAATATTAATCAGTGTGGTGTGGGGGTCTGCCTGTCATGTCCGTGCTGTCAGCCTGGCAAATTGGAAAACATTTTAATGGTTTTCTGTCCACTGCTCCCTCGCTGCACTCCCTAGCTCTATCACATGCACACTAGTCATCCCACAATGAAGAACCTGACAAGTGTATGTGTACATACACACACAGAAGGAGAAGGGAGAGAATAACCCTGCTCATGTATAGTTTTCACAGCTGGCAGCTAAGGTAAACTTATGACATTTTGCCCCTGTGCCACAGAGCAATATGCAGCATGGTTTACTGCTATATTTTTACATGCAAACAAGACAATGTTTAGAGACTTTTATAGTCTCTTTAAATACTACAGCTGAACGTGATAAATATGTAAGCTTGCAAAAAAGTAGAAAAATAGTCTAATTCATCACATCTACTGCAGCTATTTGTTTTCCGAGGAAACCAGCGTGCTGAACAGACACACAGTCTTTCCAGTCAAATGTTTGGGGCCTAACACTTGCCAGAGTGAAAATGAACTAGGTCACCCTCTGCGCAGCTGTGATATTCAGCTGTGTCCCTGTCCAGACTGTTTAGGCTTAACACTAATGTTATGCTGACAGGGGTAGTGTGTGGGTCTGTATGTATGTTTATCGCTGAAATGTGTGTGTGTGTTTGCGTGTGTGCCTCCTGAGGACATGGAGGAGACTCTGGAGCAGACCAGAGAGATGAACCTGTACTGCCACTTCGCCCATGGTCAGGGGGAGGCCAGATACATGGCCGTAGAGTCCTGGAGCAGCCTAAGTAAAACTCTGCTGGAGGTGCTGGATAGCTACAATGAGGTCAACGCCACCCTAAACCTCGTGCTGTTTGAGGACGCCATGGCTCACATGTGAGTGGAAGTTTGAAACCCCGGGGAGGAGGAGGACTACAGATAGAGTTAAAAAAAATGTATCTGTTTTTTTATTGTCTGTCAAGACAGTCGGCTGGCTTCCAAGGTATTTTAGGATTACCGCTTCCATTTTATAGACTGTCAAACATAGAGACAGGTGAATCTGTGAAAAAATAAAAAATAGCATATATCATGACAATTTAATCCAGACTGGATGCTCAGTCTAAAAGTATTTTGGTTGCAAGATTCAGAATCAAAAAATCAGTCGTCATTAAAGTTGATTTTTACAAACAGTCAACAAATTCCACAAATAGCCAAATACACCAGTCCTCTGTGCCACAGTTCCTGTCGTCCAGAACGTTTGATCAGCGTTTTCTATTCCTAGAAATAACATCCAGATTGGTTACATTAACATGTAGCTAATATTTCTTCCATATTTGGTTTAAAATCTCAAACTGAATAAAAATGCCTTATTTAAACACCTTGTTAAGAAAACAAACCTAAACTGATTGACGCTTCAATCAGGTCTCCGGGGGTAGAATTAGACTGATTAGAACGGGATGTGCTGCTTTTCTCTTCCCCAAAACAGCAGCTTCCTGAGCTGCTCCTCCTTGGAGAGTTTCTTTAACTAAGAAGTCTTTAAGACTAAAAGAATTTAGAGAAGTAACAGCAGCCACTTCACCGAGTAGATAAGCAGATGAAATAAATGCTAAAGAGATTCAACGTTTTTCAATAAAAAATTTTAATTAAAAAAAAAAAGTCTGCATGTCACCCCGGCCTCTGTAGCATATTTTTTGTTTTTTATTTTACCAGTTTCCCGTCTTAAAGTCTTCTAAAATGTGTAATTATAAGACTTTTATTTATACGGCACATCTAAACTAACAGCAGATGACCCAAAGTTCTTTGCAGTCTAGGCAGATAGATTAACATTCAGTATACAAAGTAATTAGTGATCAATGGGTTCGTAGTAAGGAAAATAGCATGACTACATCTTACTGATTTTGGTCTTTTTGTGGGATAATTAACAACATATAAGAACAACAATACTTGGGCAATATTCAGTGGATTTAAAATAACATTCTTAAAAACTAACGTGGACAAGTTTTTAGTAAAGGAGGTGATGACTGGTTAGAAAATGTGTGCGAGCAAAAGATTGAGTTCTGCCTGCTTATTCAATGCACTTTTTCAAAGTGATGTCATAATGCCACCACAAAGTTCTTGTTCTGTAAAGGTCAGCTCTTTTGTCTATCTAATGTCTGACACCTGTTATCAGCCAGCATAGATTTATGTCCTGAAATGTTAGCATGGAGTAAGATTATCTGTCAGACAGATACAGAAACTGTTTCTCATCATTTTATAGATAAGTTAACCAATGAAAAGAGAA